>NC_133438.1:7407679-9807679 GCF_011762505.2 Arvicanthis niloticus | reverse complement strand
GGTGTGTCTATTAGCTCAACCTGCATTCTCAGTGTCTTCCAGGCCATCACCATTAGTCCTATGGACACCAGATATGCAGGATTTAAATTCAAAGCCCCAAGATATGTAGGCATCATCTGTACACTCTGCTGGGTTCTGTTCATGATAGTAAATATAATTGTTCTAATGTACGTGACTGCCAAAAGGAGCAATAGAAACATCACTAATCAAAAAGATTTGGGATTTTGCGTGGGTGCTAATTATGGAAAGCCTCAGAAAATTCTACATTCAGTAGTATTTTCACTTCCTGATGTTCTGTTTATGGGGCTAATGATATGGAGTAGTAGCTTTATGGTTTTCATCCTGCTCAGGCACAAGCAGCAGGTACAGCATATACACACAACCCGTGTTTACCAAAAATGCTCCA
Organism: Arvicanthis niloticus; assembly: GCF_011762505.2. NCBI lineage: Eukaryota > Metazoa > Chordata > Mammalia > Rodentia > Muridae > Arvicanthis > Arvicanthis niloticus. Next base: position 9,807,273 of record NC_133438.1, on the reverse strand, counting down.
GTGTAGATCGAGCTACAAAAACAATCCTTCTGCTTGTGAGTACCTTTGTCTGCTTTTACATGATTTCCTCCATTACACAGGTAATTATTATTGTGAATAACAGTCCTACCTGGTTTCTGGTGAACTTAGCTACATTATTTGGTGCCGGCTTTCCAACTGTCAGCCCCTTTCTGCTAATTACCCAAGACTCCAATGCAAGCAGGTTCAATCTTCATTGGATATTGACTAGGAAGTCCTCGCATCTTATAAGGAGCATGTGATTTTCCTGCCTTCTGGGGGATTATTTTTAATGATTCTATCCAAAATTTCAATGAACAACATGAGCATGCTGAGGAGAGATTCCCATTCCAGTACAGAAAAACACAAACTTCTAGAGACTCAAAAGTGAACTGGTAAGGAAATACTGTACTAAGCTTCTCAACAGGTCCAGTTCTCTCCTGAAAAACTATTCTTTTATGCATTTTTATATATTTACACCTGTTACCTATTTTTCCTTCATCTACAGTAACATGTATCAAGAACACACTTAAGGTACCATGGCTGCCTCAGTAACTGTCTCTGCATTTTCTTCTATAGTGGTCTGCTGCAGTTAATTAGCTCCTCATACTCAAAGTTTATCTTGGGGTCTAATCATCACTAGAACTTTTGCCACAAGATTCATGATATACAGAGTAGAAAAGATGGAAAAATTTTGTTTGAATGTCTTAATAGTGGTTCTACTACTTGTGTTGAAAATGTTTTCTATAATAAATGCAGACTAACAAACTCCCAGTAATATACTCGTTCTATCCTTTAAATAAATGTATTTGTCAAATTCCAGCAAGACTACACAGTATAAAGACTGAAGTATCCTTCCTCTCTGCTTGATTTGCTGTCCAAATCAATAGGATTGTCCATGCCATCTATCCTTCAAAAGGAGTAACTTAGGAGTAGAATACTGTCTACAGGAAGTCATTACAGTGTATGCCATTATAAAACTATAATAATAGTCTCTTTAAAAAGAATCACCCTTTATAATCCATTGGTTTTAGGAAAGGGAGAAACATAATGACTTGTGCTCACTGAGGTATTAGTTACTGAGAATATAAGAGGAACACGAATAAACACAGTAAGGATAAATTAATATTAATGTGATAGGAAGAAGTTAGAAGAGGAAAGAACTGGAAAGACACAGCAATAGTGACATATGGGAGGCACAGATGTTTTGCTAGGCCAAAGCAGAATGAAAAGAGTAAACAAAAACAAATGGAAAACAAAAACTTCAATTTTGAGAAAGACGAGGCAGAACAATATCTGACTTTATTAAAGTTTGTGTTTCCAGAGAAGGGATAAAAGGATATTAAAAGGGGAAAAATTAATAAAGAGAAACAACAAAAACAGTCGAGGGGATGTTGGCCTTGATTGCTAAACTGATTTTAGGAAATAAAACATGTTGGTAGAAAATGTAATGCTGGGCTGTGGTGGCACACACCTTTAATCCCAGCACTTGTGAGGCAGAGGCAGGCAGATTTCTGAGTTCGAGGCCAGCCTGGTCTACAGAGTGAGTTCCAGGACAGCCAGGGCTACGCAGAGAAACTCTGTCTCAACCCCCCCCCAAAAAAAAAAGAAAAAAGAAAATGTAGGTGGGTCTGCTGGTAGAAGTCCTCATTCCTAAAAGTGTATTTCCTGAATTCCATTCCCCAGACTAACAGTGATATGAGAAAATTAAGTCCCAAAAGAGCTCTGACCTCACACACAAAATGTTACACGCATCTGTATATATACAAACACAGTCACACAGACACACAGTCTCAAATACAACACACACACGCACACACACACACACATGCACACACTCAATCTTAAGAAAAGAAAAATGTGTTGAGTACTGAGCTCTTTTCAGAAAACGTAGGGATTATCAGAGAAGAGTGGGAAAAATAACTGGAAGAACCAGAAACTGAAATCTGAAGGAAATGAGTAGAGCTGTAATAACAGTGGCCCTGGTAGCGGGAGATTGAATGAATAGCTTTGGGCAAGAGCACGGTAGAACTGGGCCATCACTGGTCTGCTGATAGATGGTGTAGGCATGGCGAAGATATGCTGTTCCTTCTTGCTCTTCCAGAGAGTTAGCCATGAAGACTTGAGAGTAGGAAAGCTAGCCTTGTCCCTCATTGGCTGAAGCACTCCAATGAACAGTGGGCTCCTGTACCTCTTGGGGGCAACACAGTGAAGCTGGTCATGATAGGAATGGCATGGGTGAGCCCTACTATAGTGTGTGAGAGCTGGAGAGCTTGTCCAGCATCTACAGACTACAGCACTTGGTGTTAAAGGGTTACAGCATTTAAAACCTGAGTCACTGGCTTAAAAATATGTCACTCTTTTATTATGATCTATTTAGTCTAATAGAGTCTGATGATAAGCCCTTAGAAACAGTGATCATTGGAGTGGTCACGTAATTGTGTTTAATGCCTTGCTTGTTCTTTGACTATTTGTGTTTTTTATTTTGCTTGTTCCTTGACTATTTGCATTTATTATATTGCTAGTTACTCAACCTAGAACTGACCTTAATACATGAATGTAATTAAAATGGTATAAAAGCAAAAAGGGGAGGGGGATGGAATTGTAGGGAGGGGAAATGGAAAAAGGAGATGATGTCTGAAATGTAAATCAATAAAATATAGAATAAACAGAAGAAAATTTAAGATTCAAAAAGAAAATATATCTCTAAATTTACTTTTGCTAATATTTTAAGCTACAGCTTTTTTGATAAACTGCCCTACAGTAAAATGCTATGTTCTATAACGATATATTATGCAACAATCAAGAAAGTTGCCATCTTTGTGGTTATAAGTGTTGTCTTGATACTGAAAGAGCATCAATTCAGAGATTGTAAACTATGAGAGATAATTTTAAAGATCCAAGTTAGTAGGTAGTCATATTATTAATTACCAAATTCTTTGATATGGTCAAAATTATGCTTATAGTCATGCTAAAAGTAATTACAGGAGTAATAAGGCTGATTTAGCCTCCTGTTTTATATTTTCTTTTTTTTTCTTTTTTTTTTATTTATTTTTTTATTAGATCTTTCATTTACACTTCAGATGCCATCCCATTTCCCCATTCCCCCCCCCTTAGAAAACCCCTATCCCATGCCCCCTTTTCATTTTGCATTTATACATTTTTTTAAGAAATGTTAATCATAGGCTTTATAAGTTTGGTATTGTTCAATCAGAGGTGTAACCCACTACCCAACCTAGATATATCAACTATCTTTGACTGGTGGAGATACATGAACATCTGCTTCCCTGTCTCCCCCCTCTATCTCTCTTTCATCACCTAGCTTCTCCTCTCCTTCTTCTTCTCCTCTTCTTACTCCTTTTCTTCCTCTCAGTACTCCTCCCACCTTAGCTCCTCCTACACATCACCCTTCCTGTTAAAAGGAAACTTTTCTCTCAAAATACAATTAGAGCATAATTATGCCTATTTGTACCAGTGAGGTACAAGATAGTCCTAATACCCAGTCCATCCTTTTGTTGACTAACCAGCACCTCTGTCATCTATCCTAACTAAAACACTTAGTTCTAAACCTGGCTTTTTCCTTGGCTTTAGGATGAATGTCAGCTGATGACCATACACTCAGATCTTTTCTCTCAAAGTAAATAGCTATAAGTTTTCAACCCCATCAGAAATCCAGAATGACTGAGTTGACTATAATTGTGGGAAGCACAAAGCATAGCTTCTAAAACTTAGCCAATTTATAGAGACCTCTGAACACCTGGACACTCGCTCTACTTCAAAACAATGGAGCATCTGTTCTTCTGCCTTCTGGCCCAGGATCATCTGACAGACCTTAGTGCTGCCGAATTATTAAGGGCTGATTACTCTGTCTAGGCAGATATAATCAGTCGACTATTCTGCAAGTGTGTCCTTTTCTGGACAGTAATTTGTCTGTAGAAGGAAAGTGGCAATTCTTGCCTAGTGGTTGTCTCACCACAACTGGAGTAACTCCAAGGATGCTCAATTTCTTCTTAGAATTTAACATAGGAAGCTGTCCGGAGCAGACAGGTCTCTAATGAAAATGAACATTAATACTGAAATGTTTGTCATGTCAATTCTAAGGATTTCTGATGTTTTGAAAACCAGCTATCCATGTAAGGTAATCTGGACTGTTGCCTGTTAACTCCACTCAGCTATTTCTAAATAAAACATAGAGAACACCCTTATAATAAACTCCAAGTCATGAATTTGCTATAGTCCCTTAACTCACAGGCTGAACATCTCAAATCAGTTAAAAAAGTTAAAGAAGGACTGGGTCTAAGCTTTGTATTCCTAAGTGTGTTATACTGGTACAATGCCTATGAGAGTAACAATATTCATCTCACTCTTATATCACTAAGAAGCTCATGCCAATGAAAACCTTAAAATTTGTAAACAAAGTAAATTGGTGCCATTTAAGAATTTATATCTTCATCTTGATATTAATTATACAGATTTCTACTAATAGGTTATGGCTATGCAATAAACCCTAGCTAATCCTCTCTATTCCGACAAAACCACTACTTTTCCCTAGGGAGACAGCCCAACATTTACCACCTTAGTCCCCATGCCCAGGGAATAGGGGTGCTGACTCATCATTAGCTTCTTCAAGCTGATTATGGGCGTTGAGATATTAGAAGAGGAGTGGGGGGAGAGCAAGTTGACAATCCTCTGATGCTGTGTCTTCGCTGCCTCCAGATGGAATTCACAGACCTCAGAGGTTTGAGCAGGTCTGCCCAGCTTGCTTGTTGAGTAGATACACCAAGGCTGATCATTCTGCAATATACAGTTCTCAAAACAAATTTTAGTATCAAGATAGTTTTTTTTTTTTTAAAGAGGGCTGACATTTTATTAAGGATGTTGGTTCTAACCGCTTTTCTATTTTTCCCCTCTTTTATTGGATATAATATTTACATTTCAAATTTTATCCCCTTACCATATTTCCCCCACCACCCAGTAACCCCTTATCCCATCCCCCCTCCTCCTGCCTCTATGAAGGTGTTTACCCACCTACCCCCAGCCTCCCTCCCCACCCTCAGATTCCCCCCCCCTCAGTGCTCAGCCTTCAGGGTACCAATGATCTTGTCTCCCACCTATGCCCAACAGGGCCATCCTCCCCTACATATACAGCTGGAGTCATGTGTCTCTCCCTATGTGCACCTGGGCTGGTGGTTTAGACCCTGGGGAGCTCTGGCTGGTTGGTATTCTTGCTCTCCTCACAGGGCCACCAGCCCGTATGGTTCACGGTTCCCTCAATTTACTCTCTAACTCCTCCATTGGGAACTTTGATCAGATTAATGGATAGCTGTGGGTATCTGTCTCTGGGTATGTCCGACTCTGAGAGACCTCTAAGGAGACAGCCTTATCAGGCTGCTGTCAGCTTTCCCATCCTGACATCCCTATCAGCGTCTATTTTTGGTGACTGCCTATGGAATGAATACCCAGACACAATGGTCTCCCTACAACCCCCCCTTCAGATTCTGACCCACACTTTGTCTCCATATTTGCTCCCTTGGTTATTTAGTTACTCCTTCTAAGAAAGACCTAGGCATCCTCACTTGTTCTTTCTTCTTCATGAGCTTCGTGTCGTCTGGTAGTTGAATCTTTATTGTTTCAAACTTTTGGGGAAATCTCCGCTTATCAGTGAGTAAATACCATGTGTGTTCTTTTGTGATTGGGTTACCTCACTCAGGATGATATTTTGTAGATCCATCAATTTACCTAAGAATTTCTCGAATTCATTATTTTTAATAGCTGAGTAATATTCCATTGTGTAAATGTACCACATTTTTTGTATCCATTCCTCTGTTGAAGGGCATCTGGGTTCTTTCCAGCTTCTGGCTATTATAAATAGGGCTGCTATGAACATAGTGGAGCATATGTCTTTGTTATTTGTTGAGGCATTTTCTGGGTATATACCCAGAAGTGGTATAGCTGGGTCCTCAGGTAGTGCTATGTCCAATTTTCTGAGGAACCGCCAGACTGACTTCCAAAGTGGTTGTACCAGCTTGCAACCCCACCAACAATGCAGGAGTGTTCCTCTTTCTTCACATCCTCGCCAGCATCTACTATCACCTGAGTTTTTGATCTTAGCCATTCTGACTGGTGTGAGGTGGTATCTCAGTGTTGTTTTGATTTGCATTTCCCTGATGACTAAGGATGTTGAGCATTTCTTAAGGTGCTTCTCGGCCATTCGAGTTTCCTCAGTTGAGAATTCTTTGTTTAGCTCTGTACCCCATTTTTTAATGGGGTTATTTTGTTGTTTGGCATCTAATTTCTTGAGTTCTTTGTAAATATTAGATATTAGCCCCCTATCAGATGTAGGATTGGTAATGATCTTTTCCCAATCTGTTGGTTGCCGTTTTGTCTTGTTGACAGTGTCCTTTGCCTTACAGAAGCTTTGCAATTTGATGAGGTCCCATTTGTCGATTCTTGATCTTAGAGCATAAGCCATTGGTGTTCTGTTCAGGAACTTTTCCCCTGTGCCTAGGTATTCGAGGGTCTTCCCCAACTTCTCTTCTAATATTTTCAGTGTACCTGGCTTTATGTGAAGGTCCTTTATCCACTTGGAGTTGAGCTTTGTGCAAGGAGATAAGAATGGATTAATTTGCATTCTTCTACATGTTGACCTCCAGTTGAGCCAGCACCACTTGTTGAAAATGCTGTCCTTTTTCCACTGGATGAATTTAGCTCCCTTGTCAAATATCAAGTGACCATAGGTATGCGGGTTCATTTCTGGGTCTTCAATTCTGTTCCATTGATTGTCCTTTCTGTCTCTGTACCAATACCAAGCAGTTTTTATCACTACTGCTCTGTAGTACAGTTTGAGGTCCGGAATGGTGTTTCCCCCAGAGGTTCTTTTATTGTTGAGAATAGTTCTCGCTATCCTAGGTTTTTTGTTATTCCAAATGAATTTGTAAATTGCTTTTTCTATCTCTATGAAGAATTGATTTGGAATTTTGATGGGTATTGCATTGAATCTATAGATTGCTTTTGGCAGGATAGCCATTTTTACTAAATTAATCTTGCCAATCCAGGAGCATGGGAGATCTTTCCATCTTCTGAGATGTTCTTCAATTTCTTTCTTGAGAGACTTGAAGTTCTTGTCATACAGATCTTTCACTTGCTTTGTTAGATTCACTCCAAGATAATTTATTTTATTCGTGGCTATTGTGAAGGGTGTCATTTCTCTGATTTCTTTCTCTGCCTGTTTATCCTTTGAGTAGAGGAAGGCTACTGATTTGTTTGAGTTGATTTTATATCCAGCCACATTGCTAAAGTTGTTTATCAGGTTTAGGAGTTCTCTGGTGGAAGTTTTAGGTTCACTTAAGTATACTATCATGTCATCTGCAAATAGTGAAATTTTGACTTCTTCCTTTCCTATCTGTATCCCTTTGACTTCCTTTTGTTGTCTAATTGCTCTAGCTAAGACTTCCAGTACTATATTGAATAGGTAAGGTGAGAGTGGGCAGCCTTGCCTAGTCCCTGATCTTAGTGGGATTGCTTCAAGTTTCTCTCCATTTAGTTTGATGTTGGCTACTGGCTTGCTGTATATTGCTTTTACTATGTTTAGATATGGGCCTTGTATTCCTGATCTTTCCAAGACTTTTAACATGAAGGGATGTTGAATTTTGTCAAATGCTTTCTCAGCATCTAGTGATATGACCATGTGGTTTTTCTCTCTGAGTTTATTTATGTAGTGGATTACATTGATGGATTTTCTAATATTGAACCATCCCTGCATTCCTGGGATAAAGCCTACTTGATCTTGATGGATAATTGTTTTGATGTGTTGTTGGATTCGGTTTGCAAGAATTTTATTGAGTATTTTTGCATCAATATTCATAAGAGAGATTGGTCTGTAGTTCTCTTTCTTTGTTGGGTCTTTCTGTGGTTTAGGTATGAGTGTAATGGTAGCTTCATAGAATGAATTGGGTAGTGTTCCTTCCGTTTCTATTCGATGGAATAACTTGAAGAGGATTGGTATTAGGTCTTCCTTGAAGGTCTGAAAGAATTCTGCACTGAAACCATCTGGCCCCAGACATTTTTTGGTGGGAAGATTTTTAATGACTGTGTCTATTTCTTTAGGCGTTATGGGACTGTTTAGGTGGTTTATCTGCTCCTCGTTTAACTTTGGTACCTGGTATCTATCTAGAAAATTGTCCATTTCCTCCAGATTTTCCAATTTTGTTGAGTATAGGCCTTTGTAGTAGGATCTGATAATTTTTTTAATTTCCTCTGTTTCTGTTGTTATGTCTCCCTTTTCAGTTCTGATTTTATTAATTTGAATGCTGTCTCTGCGCCCTTTGGTTAGTCTGGCTAAGGGTTTGTCTATCTTGTTGATTTTCTCAAAGAACCAGCTCCTGGTTTTGTTGATATTTTGTATAGTTCTTTTTGTTTCGACTTGGTTGATTTCAGCCCTGAGTTTGACTATTTCCTGCCGTCTACTCCTCTTGGGTATACTAGCTTCCTTTTGTTCTAATGCTTTCAGGTTTGCTGTCAAGTTGTTGATGTATGCTCTTTCCACTTTCTTTTTGTGAGCACTTAGAGCTATGATTTTTCCTCTTACTACTGCTTTCAATGAGTCCCACATGTTTTGATATGATGTGTCCTCATTTTCATTTAAATCTAAAAAGTCTTTAATTTCTTTCTTAATTTCTTCCTTGACCAAGTTATCATTGAGTGGAGCATTGTTCAGTTGCCAAGTGTATGTCGGTTTTCTGATGTTTTTGTCCATGTCAAAGACAAGTCTTAATCCATGGTGGTCTGATAAGGTGCTGGGGATTATTTCAATCTTTTTGTATCTGTTGAGGCCTGTTTTGTGACCAATTATATGGTCTATTTTCGAGAAGGTACCATGAGGTGCTGAGAAGAAGGTGTATTCTTTTGTTTTAGGATGAAATGTTCTATAGATGTCAGTTAAGTCCAATTGGTTCATAACTTCTGTTAGTTTCATTGTGTCTCGATTTAGTTTCTGTTTCCATGATCTGTCCATAGCTGAGAGTGGGGTGTTGAAATCTCCCACTATTATTGTGTAGGGTGCAATGTATGCTTTAAGTTTTAGTAAAGTGTCTTTTATGTATGTGGGTGCCCTTACATTTGGGGCATAGATGTTGAGAATTGCAAGTTCCTCTTGGTACATTTTTCCTTTCATGAATATGAAGTGTCCTTCTTTATCTTTTTTGATTACTTCTGGTTGAAAACTGATTTTATTTGATATTAGAATCGCTACTCCAGCTTGTTTCTTGGGACCATTTGCTTGGTAGATTGTTTTCCAACCTTTTACTCTGAGGTAGTGTCTGTCCTTTCCACAGAGGTGCGTTTTCTGAATGCAGCAAAATGTTGGGTGCTGTTTACGTATCCAGTCTGATAGTCTATGTCTTTTTACTGGAGAATTGAGTCCATTGATATTAAGAGATATTAAGGAAAATGAGTGTTGTTTCCTGTTATTTTTGTTATTGGCAGTGGAGATATGTTTGTGTAGCTACCTTCTTTTACGGTTTTTGGAAGATTGCTTTCCTGCTTTTTCTAGGTTGTAGTTTCCCTCCTTGTGATGGAGTTTTCCACCAATTATCCTTTGAAGTGCTGGGTTTGTGTTGAGATACTGTGTAAATTTGGATTTGTCATGGAATATTTTGGTTTCTCCATCAATAATGATTGACAGTTTTGCTGGGTATAGTAGTCTGGGCTGACATTTATGTTCTTTTAGGGTCTGTATGATATCAGTCCAGGATCTTCTGGCTTTTATGGTCTCTGGTGAGAAGTCTGGTGTAATTCTTATAGGTCTGCCTTTATATGTTACTTTGCCTTTTTCCCTTACTGCTTTTAGTATTTTTTCTTTGTTTTGTACATTTGATGTTTTGACTATTATGTGGCGGGAAGTATTTCTTTTCTGGTCTAAACTATTTGGAGTTCTGTAGGCTTCTTGTATATTTATGGACATCTCTTTCTTTAGGTTAGGGAAGTTTTCCTCTATAATTTTGTTGAGAATGTTTACTGGTCCTTTAAGTTGGGAGTCTTCCCCCTCATCTATTCCTATTATCCTTAGGTTTGGCCTTCTCATTGTGTCTTGGATTTCTTGTATATTTTGGGTTAGTAGCTTTTTGTATTTTGCATTTTCTTTGACAGTTGTGTCTATGTTTTCCATGGTATCTTCTGCACATGAGATTCTCTCTTCCATCTCTTGTATTCTGTTGGTAATACTTGTATCTATGACTCCTGATCGTTTTTTTTAAGTTTTCTATCTCCAGGGTGTTCTCCCTTTGTGATTTCTTTATTGTTTCTACTTCCGTTTTTAGATCCTGCATGGTTTTGTTTAATTCCTTCTCCTGTTTGGTTGCATTTTCTTGTAATTCCTTAAGGGATTTTTGTGCTTCCTCTCTAAGGGTTTCTATCTGTTCTTTGAGAGTGTTATTTATGTCTTTCTTAAAGTCCTCTATCATCATCATGAGAAGTGATTTTAATTCTGAATCCTGCTTTTCTGGTGTGATGGGGTGTTCAGGGCTTGCTATGATGGGGGAACTGGGTTCTGATGATGCCATGTAACTTTGGTTTCTGTTGCTTACGTTCTTGCGCCTGCCTTTTGCCATCTGGTTAATTCTAGTGCTACCTGTACTTCTGTCTCTGATTGAAGCCTGTCTTTCCAGTTGTCTCGCTTTTGTTTGGTCTTCTAGGAGTCCAGATGTCTTTGTGGTTTTTTTCCAGCTGCCCTGATTACAGTGGTATCTCTAGGATGCCTCAGGATATGGTGCCTCCAAGGTAGCAGTCCAGCTAGATGTCTGCTGTTCTGGGTGTAGTGTCTCCTCTTGGATATCTCAGGGTATGTTGTCTGACACTCTGAGTTCAGTTGTTCCTCTGTGGCTCTGGGTTGAGGGACCTTCCAGTATGTCTCAGGTGGAATCCGGGGTCCACACAACTGCAGACCTGGTAGAGGTCTGGTCTGGGACTCAGACCCTGCAGGCCTCAGACCGGAGGGGGGGCGAGCAGCAGAAGGAGCGTGCTAGCGCTGGCTATGGGTTCTATGGATCCCCCAGAATGTGTCTGGGGGGCTCCTGGGTGCACTAACCCGCAGGCCTCAGACTGCAGGAGGGGCGAGTGGCGGACGGGGCGTGCTAGCGCTGGCTATGGGTTCTATGGATCCCCCAGAATGTGTCTGGGGGGCTCCTGGGTGCACTTACCCGCAGGCCTCAGACTGGAGGAGGGCTTATATTTTCAAGAAATAGCTTAAAGCAAATTACTAAAAGTAGACAAGGATTGATTAACTCAGATATGTTTAATAAGTATTAGCCCTCAAAAACCTGTCAGAAGTCTGCTGAATATATTTAAAATATTTAAACTTACTATGATAGACAGAGATTACCAGATTCTAGCAGTGACTCTCAAAGATCTCCAAGAATATAATGAACATGGTGACAGAGGACTCCACCTGGATTATGATAATAATAACCACATGGTAAAACTGACTCAATACCTTGCACACTGCTAGGGCCCAGCCCAAACTATAAAGAAACAGGACACTGAAGAGTTATTTACCCACTTTACTGGGACAAGGTGATGTCAGTTCTTCCCACATTCCTCCTACTCAAGAAAACTTCTCATCTTTTGGGCCTGATGTGTGAAGACTGAGGCTGTCCAGGTATCTCTGTCCCCAATACCCTGGAGTAATATCACAGGAATCTGGAACAACTGTCTGAGTAGTGAAAAATGGGCTACTCTCTATCACTTTAATTGATACATAGGCCATTTAGATTATAATTTATACTATATGGAAGACTAAGCTTGTGTGGCTTTGTCAGTTAGTCAACAGCAGACAATCAGCTTCTTCCCCCAAGATTACAACCATATTGTTAGTACATTAGTTTATTTCTAAGTTAAATAAAGCTACTGAGTCTCTTTTTATGAAAGAACAAAAAGCTTTACCTTCCTCTCAAGCTTCAAATAAAAGAATAAGAAGGTTTCAGGTTTAAGTTTTCATTAAAAGAACATTTTTTATTGTTTCCAATAATATGCACTTATGTCTCTTGTTAACGAGTAAAATTTTAAAATAGAAAATAGGTTCACATTGCATCCTACAGAGTCCAAGGATACAAAAACTTACATAAGTTCCAAGGGCCTCAAAAATGATTCAAGATGTATAGAGATAAAAATGCTAAGAATTCCTATCCCCTTCTGTGCTGTTATTACCATGAAATTTGGAAGATTCAAGATTAGATGGTAACACTGACTTCTTATTACTCAGTCAAACACTCAGGGTTTTGAGTATTCTTTGGTTGTCTTCTAGATATAGACTTAGAGCTGATTTTTATAATGCTTAATATCTCTGTCCAATCTATATATAACTTGCTGTCTGGACACACACACACAAAACAATTTCATGTCTTTAATCTAAACCTATAGTTTTTGCTCGAACTCAAAAAGCATGAGTTTACTTCTATTGTTTTACAAACACCTGGTAACTGCTTTTTCTACAATGTCAATTACAGTACAATGGTAATAGTAATATACATAATTTTCACTTCTTTGGTAAACAAAGATTCATATGATTTTCAGGAAGTAAAAAAAAAGTTCAAAAGGCTTAAATCTACCTGTCACAGGTCAAACAGACTTCAGATGAATAAAGGTTCCAAATGTAAAATTTTTCTTTAAGTTCCTAAGTTTTAACTTCTCTCTCTAGTCCATTTTTCTCTCAGCATAGATTCACTTAGCTGGCAGACACAATCCAGGGAACACCTGAAAACTGGAAAATGGTGAGCTCTGGACTTGCTAAAAGCTGATGACAAACAGTCCAGTTGATTTAGTTGCTCCACATTTCTTCAGCTAGATCAGCTAATCAGACTATTCTTTAAAAAAAATGCTCCATTGCCTTTTGACAAGCCTTTCAGCCTTCCTGGTACTTGACATCCAAAATGTGGTGCTGAAGTAGTTATAGAAGAGACTACATTTTCCCTGACCCATTAAGAGGTTGAAAATGAAGTTACAATGGAAGAAAAATTGTTGTTTTTATGTCAATCATTCTGGGATAGTCTGAGACACCTTAGGAAAAAAAAACTTGTTTGATAGGAAGGAACAAAGTAAACAGGCCAATAATAGTTCCAGAACATTTTTGATTGTTCCTTTGGCTAAGCAGCTTGCTCACCTCCTTAGCATGACTACTGTCCCTTCTTTTCCTCCTGCTTTTCATAGGGCCTTGCATTCTTGATGCTTTCATTAATTATTCAATTATAAGTTAACTCAGTTAACCTCTGTCCTAAGAAATCAATATACCATGAAACAGATAATGATCTGAATAATGTACAAAGTCAAGAAATGTAAGAAGGAACCAAACTGAAGGCCATTTTGAATAAAACTTCTCTTTTGAGTGGGAGTCAAAGTTTCAGTTCCCAAGAACTTCTTGCATAATGATATACTTCTTGGAACAAAGAAATGTGTATGTGGGTAAATGCCATCCTGGTTGGCAAGTTGGGAGATGAATGCTTTGAAAGTTGCCCAACCACATTTGAATAAACTTATTAAAGATAACTGTACCACAAAAGCAACTTCCTAAAGAAATTCTCTATTCCCTAAACCTGATTGGTGGAAAAATGTAACTGTAATTTGAAACAGATATAAAGTTAAAACTTGTAGTTTCTTTGGAAAGTTAGTTATGTCAAATGCTGTTTTACTGGGGCATACAAGTAAAAGGATATCTTGCTGAAACAAACACATGAAACTCTGTCTTCCTGAAGCAGAAACAGATGAAAGAACGTTTTGATATAGCAAACACATGATAGGACACATAATGAAGGAATATAAATAAATATGACCCCACAAACAGTGGGAGATGAGCACTAAGCATTGGTTTGGTTTGTTCCCCTCACTAGTCTTTGTTCATTCATGTATTGGTTTGCCTTACATAGCATTACTGAGCTCAAATTGTGGTAATGCTGCCATTGAAAGAAACATGCCCAAGAATTACTTGTGAGGTTCCTGTGGAAGCTTGCTGCCTTCATAACCTCTCCTTAGGCTGTTTGGTGAGTATCAGGGGCAGCCTTACTTATACAGTGAAGGCCTAAAATCAGCCATAGGCCTAAGTCAGTCTTGGTCTCTGTGGAAAAACACTGAACAGATGGCTATAAGATCTTGTAAACAAGTAGTCTTGGTGGAAACTTACCAGCCTGGATAGTCATAGACCTTGTGGATAGGTAGCCTTGGTAGATAGTACCAACTTAGTTAAGGACAAGTAATTCATAGACAGAGTCATAGTGACCTGTCCCCTGAACATTCAACTAGCTGATACCCTATTCTGAAATATATCTGTACTCTCTCTGAACACCTATGATCCTGCATCATCCCATTCCCCACATCCTGCATTTTGTCTTTATAACCCCTGTGAGAAAAAGTAAAAATTACAATTTGATAAAGAAAAAAAAAGTCATAAGCTAACAGACTGGATACATAAAAAAGACCCAGCATTTTGCTGCATACAGGAAACCTACCTCAATGACAAAGACAGACTCTACCTTACAGTGAAAGGCTGAAAAACAATTTTTCAAGCAAATGGTCCTAAGAAACAAGCTGGAGTAGCCACTCTAAAATCTCCAGGCCGAGAACACAATGGGAGAGACTCATGTCTCTACTTGTATAGATAATTAAGGTTGGCCTTACACTGAAACAGAGGGTTATAAACTATTGTAAACAGGCAGCTTTTGTGGAAATTTACCAGTCTGAGTAGTCATAGACCTTGTAGATAGGCAGCCTTGGTGGATAGTACCAACTTAGATAAGGACAAGTGAGTCATAGGCAGAGTCATAGTGATCTGTCCCCTAAACCTTCACCCAGCCAATACCCTGTTTTGGAAGATATCTGTACTCTCCCTGAACACCTATGCTCCTGTGTCATCCCCTTCCCCACATCTTGCCTTTCTGTGTTTATAACCCCTGTGTGAAAAAGTAAAAATCAATGATTTGATCAGACTATAGGCAAATCGTGGTTCTTTACATTCACCTGTTTCCCCCATTCTCTCTTTCAGGTGCCTATTCTGCTTGCTGAAAGGACTGGACTATAGCTGCCAGTTCATGCCGGGTGTCTGCTTGCCTAGAGGCCTGATCTGCAGCTGCTGAATTGTATTTGATGTTTGCTACAAAGCTGAACTGCTGCCAAAGAATATCAAGTTTGCCCTCAAAGAACTACTGTTCAACAGGTCTACTTCGCCTATATACTAATAATTTTTCTGCTGGGTGGTGGGCTAGAAAAGAGGTTGAACCCTTATTAAAAGTAGGTAACAAAAGTTTATGTCTACACAGATGCTTCTGTTTTTTAAGCTTAAATGCTCTGAGGCTTTCAGGCCCTGGGTGAGAGTTCAACTTCTGAGTTTGTTCTGCTACTCTGATAAAAGAGTAGTAATTTGATTATAATATTATTTTGCCATCTGCATTGACCTGGGACTTGAGTTGTGTTGGCTATAAGCATAACACAAGAAATAAAGCAAGAAATCTAACATCAGACATCTTGTCTCTGTAAGCACACACAAACATGTAAGCATTCACTTGCATGCACAACTACACATATACAGAACTACAAAGACTTATACCACATCCCCAAAATTAAATGCTAAAAGACTGAATGATCAGAATCAGATGGTCTATAGTGGCATAAAGTGAAAATCATTTGTTTCACAAGGGAGACAGTCAACAGCAAGAATCATAACCACAGCATAAGCATGAAATATATAAAGAAATAATAAAGTTAACTTCAAAATGTAAATACTGGAATTGAAAGACTCAGGGTGTCAATCAAGAAAGGGCAATGCAAGACTCAAAGACTTGATGGTGAAGAAATGAGAAGGATAGAGGCCAAGCATCATACTTGTCCTTTAAAAATCCCTAAAAGAGGGTTCCATACCCAAGACTTTCATGTGGCAAAGTTAGAAGAGTTGTCCTGTACTATCCACATATATGTCACGGCAAATATCACAACAGCTCCCCAAAACAAGCAAAGAAATAAGTGTGATAAGTTATAGCAAAGTGATATGAATAAAATCTTTGCCCAAGTAAGATTTAAGAACATATTAAAGTAAAGTAAGCATTAGCCTTACACATGAAAAGAAGTGAAAAATCAACTACCCTGTTCTGAAGAAATCAAAGAATTACATAATAGCATAATCAATGGATCAGAGAGATTTTGATTCAAGAAATATGAATGCCAAAAATAAACAAAAAGTAATACAATATCTATTGTCTTTTGCCATTGGTTTATGAATGCAAGGTGCTATCATTTCAGATTCCATTTCTCTCAGTCAGAATGGCTGTCATCAGAATGAAGAATGTTCCCCTTCTCTGCATATTTATTCTCAGTCTTTGACAAAACGAGTACTGTCGTTGATTGGGTTTGTGGATTTGTGACCACTAGAAGCAAAGGTGAGGTCTCTTGTGTGATCGGCATCCTTACTTTTGAACTGATGGGGGAAGCACTCGTATCTGACAGTTACAAACATTGTAGAGTAGACTTGACACTTCTCCTGGAGCTGTCATTTGTCTGGGATATTTGAGAACCTTCTGCGACTTTTCTTTACTTACAGATTCGGTTTATTTCCTCTGACCAATGGCAAACTTAACAAACCATATTTACTACAAAATATAACTCCCCATTAGTAATTTTGATATATGGAGTATATATCCAGTGTCAGAGTATGAGTGAACAGAGAATTCCTTAACATTCAATATGAATTATTGACATTTTCTTATGATCTATGAAAAATTTTCACATTTATTTGTCTCATTTCATTTTATAACTATACTTTTGGAGTCTTTCAAGAATAACTAATAGGAAATAAGAAGACAGTGAGACAACCATACAGTTCACTACCAGGTCTTAATATGTTACATCTCAGTATGTCCTGCTTGTTCGCTGGAAGAAGATGTTCTATTCCTCCTAGGATCAATAAATATCAAATTATCTTTAAAAACACCCCCTTAAGTGGTGAAGGTATAAATCTGTAGTTATACTTGATCACTGCCACCTGTGGCTAACAGATATCAACAAAGTTCTTTGCTACTGAAGTAATTGTGCCTATTACTACTGCAGGTGAAAACATAATTGCAGGTCTGGGGAGGTGATTTCAGTAGATCTCATCCACTAGCTTTCTTTTTAAGGTATATAACTTAGTTATTGAGACTAAAGTCCTGAGGTTACAATCCTTGCTGAGAGAGTGGTGAGGGTTTCTAACAGCTGTCTGCAAGTGGGTATTCATGAATGAAAGATGGTTTCAACATATGGTAAGTGACCACATGAGGAAAAATAAGACATTAGACGTTAAATGTTAAATGCATGGCTTTGTGTCACAAATATGCCATTTAGTTTGCACATACAGCATCTGTCTACAAATTTATGTCAATGCTATTAACAAGAAAAGTTTAGCTATTTAATTGTACTTAAGTTTATCTTACAAAAAAATAATAAGTTCATTTCCATACAACTTTCCTAGTATGTGCTTTCAACTTACCTTAGGTGAAGGTTCAACATCTGATCAATGAATCAGAAGCATACAAAAGGACAAGTTGTGATATAATAAGTATGGTATCATTTTAAAAATCAAGTTTATAGTTACTGGAAGCTTTTGTGGACACATCAGGCTTGTCAGTGATATTTTACACCAGAACATCTCTTCCCCACCCACACATAGAGAACCTGCAATGGAAAGAAATACTACAGTCTTAAAGGTGATTTTTCTTGTTTACAATCAATATCTCACTGCTTCTGGTAACAAAGAGTGTAGTTGGAGGAGGATAGCTTCAGCTCCCTAGCTGCTTAAAAGGTTTTCTTAAATGGGTGTGGCTGCCCACAAATCCTATAGAGAACTGCAAGATTTTAGTTTTCATGAGTCACTGCCCATGACATTTTTTCTGTTGGTTTTAATACTCCCCTCAGTTAGAAATTACTCAAAAAAAGTTTTCTTGCTTTATAGCCCTGTGCAACAGTTACTCCTGTAGATGAAACATGCAGGTTTGATGGAAAGCAAGGTCACAGATTCAAGACATATGTCTCAGAAACCGATTTTTTCTCCCTGCAGCTCACCTCCTCGTCACAGAAATCTTGGAACTGAGATAAGCATGTTTTCAAAATAAATAGCACTGTGATTGTCCCGGGCTACATTCTTTGAAGCAGTGTTTAGAAGTCAAAGGCCATTAAAAGATTTAAGGCAAGTGATCTCACAAGAAAACCAAGTGAGTTTGTAACTGATATAAGGACAAGACCTAATCAATCACACAAAAAAATATAGAGAAACCTGATCTATCATCTAATAACTGAGGGCAGAGGGCAATTAAACACTAGACGTGATTCACCACTCACACGACTCTGATTTAGTCTATGTGACAATGATATCTGGCTTTCAAATTGCTGAGAGATTTCTTTTAAAAAACCATCTGCTGCTTGTTCCATCAAAGATATCCTCCTCTGAATTATTAGCTGCCCAGGAGTTGGTCCTGCAGAATCCCCATGCACAATAGAAAGAGGGAGATGAACTTAATGGATCCATTTATTCTAGACAGAAATTATTTAGTTCCCAGATGCTAATTTTCCTTTAATTCAATTCACCTGGAAACAGCAGTTGTATCCTTTCTGCAAGGCCAGATCGGTGATCTCATTATGAAGTAGAGTACCTCTTAAAGTCAGAAAGACACCATAGATTAAAATTAGCATTGGTATTATGCACTCTCAGTGCCACCAATGATAACTGCCTCATACCATTCTAACTTGTCTTATAAATTGCTGCCTTTTTAAGTCACAAAATATACATCTGTCTCTGTCATAATTTAGTCAGAGCATGCTTCAAAGCCACCTATATGCTCCAGTCTTTTTTCATGCTGCACAGTATAGCTGCAAACCTAAAACTTGTAGACATATTAATATCAATTTAATGTATACAAATGAATAGCTTCAATTTTATAACAGTAAGACTCTTCATATCAATACAGAGTAGTGATGTACACATAGCCTTGACAATAGTGTTATTTATCACTGTTTCTTCATTGCTAATGAAATTATCTGCTCAGTTAACAATTAACACTTCACCATGTCATCTGAACAATGGTAATGCTGGGTACCCTTTCCAAGTTTAATCCTACATTATTTCTTCTTTATAGCTATTAAGACATAACATTTGATTTATGCTGTTTTAAGTTCTATTTTATTTGTAATTTTAATATAATTATAAATAAATTATTATGTACCAATCTAGAATTTGGATCATTTGCAATCAATACACGTCTGTCAGGTGAGAGGTTTCACCTCAATTTTACTTCATACATTGGCATAACATAATTTTAATTAATAATAAATTATAAATTTTATGAAAAATTTACATTAGATAAACATAGTCTGATAGCATTAGAGAAAATATCACTGTGTTGCTCATTATTTTTATACCTATCCATGCTTTATTAGAGGTACTAATATGTCCTGGATATTCTCCATCTGTATTCTGTCATTTTAAAGTCCTAATTTGAACACTAACCAACCATGAATATACATATCCTTAATCCAGAAAAAAAAAACTGTCTCACTTCTCTTTACCTGTGTAATATCAATTGTAGCAGTGAGTTTCAATGCATTGAGATCCATAAAATCATAAGTGCTGCCTTCATAGCAGGTATATGTACACTGTAAAGTCTCTACAGTTACAAAGCAACTCTTTGAAGTAACAGTTTATCATAAAATCAAAAAAGTTCAATACCTACTCCAAGAGACTAATTTTGAATTGGAAAATTGGGTTTCACACAGTACATTCTGCCTGGACTTAAAAGTTCAGGCTTAGACTACTTATGCACAACTTCTGGCTCAGCAAACAATAACTGAGAGAATGGCAGCCACTGACATGGACATAGGGCTGATTATTTTAGTCCAGACAGTGGTTGGAGTCCTAGGCAATTCTCTCCTCTACCATTATTTGTTACTACACCTCACTGGACACAAGTTAAGGTTCACAGATTGGATCATGCAGCACTTGGTTGCAGCAAACCTTTTAACTCTGCTGTGTAAAGGATTGCCACAGACAATGGTTGCCTTTGGCTTGAAAGACATCCTTGATGTAGTAGTTTGGGGTGCAAACTACTCAGTTACCTTCACAGAGTTAAGAGGAGTATAACCATGAACTCCACCAGATTCTTGAGTGTCTTCCAAGCCACCACCATCAGCCTAATCTTCCAGATAGACATATTTTAAAGTCACATCTTCACTTTTCATTGCTTCATGTGTATCCCTGAGCTGGATCTTTTCCTTCACTATAAACATTGCACTTCCTATGGCCTTGACTTCAAGATGGAACCCTAGAAACACGACAAGTCTTAAAGGTTTTGGATACTGTCATTCTCTTCGTCAGTCCAAAGCTTTGGGCATCTTTCATGCTATATTACTCTCAGGCATAGATATCTTGTTCATGAAGTTGATACTGTGTTCCAGTGGTTCTATAGTTTTAATCCTTTACAGACACAAGCAGAAATGAAGCACATTTGCAGGAGCAACTTTTTCCTCATATCAAGGTACACATAAGTGACCTGAAAAACTCTACTAGACAATGCCTACAACTGATAAAGAACTTCAGCACAGCAGCTGGATATAAAATTAACTCTAAGAAATCAGTAGCCTTCTATCATACAAATGATAAACGAGCTGAGAAAGGATTTATAGAAACAAAACCTTTCACAATAGCCACAAATAATATAAAATATATTGGTGTAACTCTTACCAAGCAAGTGGAAGTTCTGTTTGACAAGAATGTCGAGTCCCTGAAGAGGCAAAATGAAGATCTCAGAAAATGGAAAGATCTTCTATCCTTATGGATCATATAACATAGTGAAAATGCCATCTTACCAACAAGAATCTAGAGATTCAATGAAAATTGCTAATATAGTTTTTCATATGCATGTAAAAACCAATTCCCAACTTCGTATAGAAAAAAAAAAGGATCACCAAAAGAATTCTGAACAATGGAACAAATTCTGGGGAATCATCGTCCCGTACCTCAAGCTTTACTACAGGGCAATAATAATGAAATTGCATTATATTGGTACAAAGACAGTCAAGTCTATCAATGGAATAGAATTGAGGACCCAGAAATAAATCCGCATGCCTATAGACACTTGATCTTTGAAAAAGAAGCCCCCTACACTGAATCTAATAGAAGTGAAAGTGGAAAATAGCTTTGAATGCACTGGCACAGGAGAGTTTTTCCTGAACAGAACACCAATGACTCAGGCTCTAAGATAAGCAATTGATAAATTGGACCTCTTGAAACATAAATACTTAAAGGCAAAGGACACTATCAGAAGGACAAAAGATCAGCCTGGGAAAAGATCATCACTAACGCTACATCTGATAGAATGCAAATACCCGAAAATATATTTTAAAAATGCAAAAATGTAGACTCCAAAAAAACCAAACAACCCAATATCAAATGGAGTATAGAGCTAAACAGAGAATTCTTGACAGCAGAATCTCAAATGGCAGAGAAGCACTTAGAGAAATGTTCAATACCATTACTCATCAGGGAAATGCAAATTGAAACAACCCTGAGATTCCATCTTCCATAAATCAGAGTGACTAAGCTCAAAAACTCAAATGACAGCACATGATGGTGGGGATGTGGAGATTGTGGAACACTCCTCCATTGCTGTTGGAATTGCAAACTGGTACAACCACTTGAAATCAATCTAGCAGTTCCACAGAGAATTGGAAATAGTTCTACCTGAAGACCCAGCCTTACCAGTCCTGTGCATATAATCCCATACAAGGACACATGCTCCACTATGTTCATAGCACTTATATTCATAATAGCCAGAAGTTGGAAACAAGCAAAATGCCCCTCAACCAGAGAGTGAATACAAAAATGTTCACTTACACAGTGGAATAATACACAGGATTAAAAACAAGGACATCATGCATGTTGCAGGCAAATGGATAGAAGTAGAAATTATCATCCTGAGCAAGGTAAACCAGACCCAAAATGGCATGCATGATATGTATTCATTGATAAGGAGATATTAGTCAAAATGTACAGAATACTCATGAAACACCCCAGAGACAGTATGAGGTTAAACAACAAGGAAGACCCAAGTGAAGATCCTTGAATCCCACTTCGAAGTGAGAACAAAATAGTCATGGAAGGCAGAGATAATGAAGCACCTGGGTTTGGGGTGGGATCAGGCAAGGGAAGAGACAGGAGATATTCCCAGAGGGCCAAGTGAATAAATGGAATTCTGCAGTGGCAAGGGGTCTGAGATGGGGTATTCTTGAAAAAGTTCCAGAGTCTTGGGATGAGGGATGGGGGAACGTCCCAGGACAATGCAGATGACCTTAGAAATGTTGACCAGTAGAAATATGGAACCAAGAGCCCACCTCCGGTAGTTAGACAGGACCCACAAGTAGATATGGGGATAAAAACACCAATAGAAAATTTTACCCAAAATTGCCCCTGTCTAAAATTAATGCAAGGACCAAGATGGAGCAGATACTGAAAGAGTGGCTGACCATTTTGAGATCCATCCCATGGGCAGGTACTAAACCCTCACACTATTACTGATGCTTGCATAACTATTCTCTGAGAGGCTCTACCCAGTAGCTTACTGAGACAGATGCAGATATTCACAGCAAAGCATTGGTGGAGTTCAGGGACACCTATGGAAGACTTAAGGGAAGGATTGAAGGGAACGGCTACCCAATAATAAAGCCAACAGTGTCAACTAACCTGTAGCCCTGGGAGCTATCAGAGACTGAATCAGAAACCAAATCAGAAACAGGCTGTTCTGAAGCCCAAGTCACATATGTAGCAGAGGGCTGCCTTGTCTGGCCTCACTGGATAATGGAATACTCAAGGGACCACCCTCTCAGAAACAAAGGGTAGGAGGCATAGGGAGAAGATCTCTGCAAGGAGGAAGAGAACTGGGAAGTACATTTGGGATGTAAATAAATAAAATAATTAATTAGTTTTCTAAAAAAGATCCAGAATAGATATGCATCAGATCTCACCTATTCCACATCCTCAGCCTTCAGCTTTATAGGTCTGTTCTTAAGAACCTGGCATCCCTGGCCACAGTAGGAGATCCATTAGACTATTAGAATTCTGTTTGTCAAAGATCTGGTGACTTATTTCTTTTTAAATTTAGTTTTTCAAGTGTTCACAAAGAGTCATTTGGCCACAGGTACACATGTACCCACATAAGCACAGCCATTCTGGTCTCCTGTAGGATGTAAATGATCACTACTCATAAAATGGCTTTATAAGTAGTCCTAAAGAGCTAAATCACTAAAACATCCTACATACATGTTAGCTAGATAGCTCAGCAAGTAAAGGTAATTGATCCCAAGTTGATGACTTTAAGTCAATCCATAAGACCTGATTCTCTTTCAATTTGTCCTCTGACTTCAAGCATGTTATGACTTTGCTTCATGATGGACTATAAATTCTTCCAACTGGATTTTCTTTTTGTGTTTCATCAAAGCAATCAAAAGCAAAATAGGACAAAAACCCAACAACTGCTTTTGAGACAGTCTTAAACGTTAAATGTTTAGGAGACGCAATTTGTCTTTGAGTTCATCAGTTATTTTTGGAAATCATGTGCTCTGGAATAGATCCAATTTAGTATCCCTCAAATTTTAAAGAAAGATTCTTTTATTAGTTTTCCACTAATGATGTTCTTCTTTAAGCTTTCTCTGGTTAGTCAGATGTTTTCTTATTCTTTACAGGAAATCTCAATTGTTAGTATAGCAAGCATATATACCATCCAATATCACATGGGATAGTTCACCCTAACATAAAATATGACAGCTTTGACTGCAACAATCTTACATGTATCACGCATAGACACATATTTAATGACCCATTGTGGTAATCATTCAACTGCTCCTTCCCAGCTATTCTTTGATTCTTTTTGTCCCTGTCATGGAATCAAATGTATTATATGCTTTTCCTGGGAGTAAGAGAACACATAGCTGCTAATCCCAAATATAAACTTTGATAAAAAAAAATTTAAAGAGAGTTGTTCCAACCCAGCTCTACATTGGAAACTGCAAAAATAAGTTTATGTGAAAAAGTTGAGAGAGTTATCCTGTGGTAGTAAATATATTTACAGGAACGTTTTTAAAGGATGATTGACCACTGAGAAAAACCAAAGTAGATTCACACTAGGGCCCATTTTACCATGCTCTCAGACTTTTGACAGAATTAACTATATCATATATGAAATTCCAAAGGAGAAACAGACCTTACATTCAGTTTTCTAAAAAAATAAATAGTTATTCCATAAGAGTCATCACCTGTTTCCTGAAAGGTCAGCCCTGTACAATGCAGAATATAGTACTAGGCTAAAGTATTGTATTTTTACCTGAGAATCCTTTGATTAGAGCGTTTCACAGACAGTTTATGATGACTTCTTATGTATTGCATTGTTACTTCATGATCTTCACAGCAATAGATTCTTACCAACTAGCTATGACGGGCATAAAAAAATAGTGGCAAACATCTGTGGTAGCCAAGTGCCTCACAGTCCTCTTAGACCAATAACTCACACACAAAAAAGAAATGCCTGAAAATGAGATTTTATTTAAAATTTTGCATTAATTTAATTTCAATTAATAACTCATATCTACTGTAGAAAAATTGTTCATCCATGCAGGGTAGCACATCAGGGAACTGTTTGGTTTTGTTCTGTTACTAATGCCAAGCAAAGTTGATAAAAGTTATTTATACACAAAATATCAAGTACAAATTGACTCCGGCATTAAAAAGCAAGCAATAAATAAATAAATAAATAAATAAATAAATAAATAACTCTGGGAAATTTATATTTATTCAATACACTTTACTGTTAACTTGTTTTTATTTGTTTTGCTTTGATTTGTGGGGTATTTTTTTAACATTTTTTATTCACTTTACATCCAGATCACAGATATTCTCCCTCTTCTCTTCCTATTCTTATACTTAAAATTCCAAACCTGCATTGCCTTCTTTCTTTCTCTTCAAAAAAAGGGAACATTTTTTGGGTACTACTTAACCCTGTGCCATCTAGTGTCATCAGGACAAGGCACAGCCTCCCCCACTGAGGACCAACCATGGAGTCCTGGTAGGGTTAAGGAGTTCAATGGCAATGAAGAGAGACCAAGATACTTACAGCATCACTTGTTATGACCTGAAGACCAAGCTTCACATTTGTGCTAAATATGTAGTGGGTCTAGTTCCTGCATGATCCTTTATTTAAATTTATGAATTTTATGGTGCTTCTTGAGAATATCAAACATACCTATTTTCCATTAAATTTTATTTATTTATTTATTTATTTATTTATTTTTACATTCCAGACTTTATACCAAACCCAACCCACTCTCCAAATGTTCCACATCCCATACTTCCTCCCTGTTTGCACTATCCCCATCTCCAAGAGGTTTTCCCCAGCCCCCAACCCTCCTACTCCACCAGACCTCTAAACTCCCTGGATCCCCCCCTTCCCAGTCTCTTGAGGGTTAGGTACATCTTCACTGACTGAACCCAGACCTGACTGTCCTCTGCTGTATATGCATTGAAAGCCTTATATCAGCTGGCGTCTGCTGCCTAGTTGGTGGTCCATTGTTTGAGAGATCTCAGGAGTCCAAATTAATTGAGACTGCTGGTCCTTCTACAGGGTTGCCCTCTTCCTCAGATTCTCGCAGCTTTTCCCAATCTGTATAACAATAACTTCAGTCTCTTAATGGAAAAAAATCGAAGAAGTTCTCAAAAAATGGAGAGATCTCCCATGCTCATGGATTGGTAGAATTAATATAGTACAAATGGGCATACTTCCAAAGGCAATCTACAGATTCAGTGCAATCCCCATCAAAATCACAACACAATTCTTCAAAACATGGAAAAAGGGATTATCAAATTCATCTGGAAAGACAAAAAATAGAAAATAGTAAAAACAATCTTAACAATAAAAAAATGGTTGGCAGAATAACTATCCCTAAACTTAAGCTTTACTACAAAGCAATAGTGATAAAAAAAAAAAAAAACTGCATCTTATTGGTACAGAGACAGAAATGCTAATCAATGGAATAGAACTGAAGACCCAGAAATAAAACCACACACTTATGAATACTTGATCTTTAGCAAAGATGCCAAGAATATACAATGGAAAAAATAAGGCCTTTTCAATAAATGGTGCTGGTCTAACTGGCTTTCTGTATGTAGAAAAATGAAAATTAAACTATATTTGCACCTTGCAAAAAGCTCAAGTCCAAATGGACCAAGGTCCTCAAAATAAAACCAAATGCACTGAATAGAAGAGAAACTGAGAAAGAGCCTTGAACTCATTGGCACAGGGAAAATTTTCCTAAACAAAATTTTAAAGGCTCATGATCTAAGATTAAGAATTCATAAATGGGACTCCATGAGACTAGAAACATTTTGTAAGGCAAAGGTCATAGTCAATAAGACAAATCTGCAACCTACATATTGGGAAAAAAATCTTTACTAGCCCCACATCTGATAGAGGGCTAATATCCAAAATGTATAATGAACACAAGAAGCTAACCACCAAATAACCAAACAACCCTATCAAAAAATGGGGCATAGAACGAAACATAGAATTCACAGCAGAGCAATATCAAATAGCTGGAAAGCACCTAAAAAAAATGTTCAGAGTCCTGAGTGATCAGAGAAATGAAACCAAAATGACCCTGACATTCTACCTTACACCAACCAGAATGCCACACATCAAAAGCTCAGGTGAAAACACATGTTGGCAAGGATTTGGGGAAAGAGGAACACCCCTCGATTGCTGGTGGGGTTGAAAACTGATTTTCTATTCTACATATTGGTACCCACTGAGACAAAGAAGGTAAACTAAGGTTTATGTACAGAACATCTCAGACAACCATCAACTAAAATGGACACACATGGCTCTATTATACTCCTCACATGGGCCACCTTATCTCTAAAATTCTAAAGGTGAGATCCCGCAGCCCCTAGAAAACAGAGCAGATAACAATCTCACTTGACTTCAAAATATTCCCTTAAGAACTGATAGCAAGAGCTGTACATCTTCATTGAGAACTGGCAACAGGGGAGAGAAGTTCAGAGAATATTAACTGCCTGGTCAACCCTACATCTATTGCTATTAGAAGTGAAATGATAATTGCAAGTCTGAGGGGAGATGAGATCACAGAATCACAGATACATATCTCAGGTCCTAGTGTCTCCCTTCAGATGACTTTTTGAATTTTGTGGTTAGGGCACTGATATCAGCATTCCAGGAAGAGAAATGTTGCAGAAAGTGGAACAGACTGCAACCTGAGAGCAGAGAAGATTAAATATATGATTATTGGTAAGTAAACATAAGAGATATTAAGACATGTACTGAATCTGGATGAATAGCAAAGCTACATAGGATACAGAAAAACCCCTCAGGAAGGGAATCAGGTAGAAATGACTGCTGGGGTCCTACAAGCACTGCATTCCAGCTCTAACTTAGACCATTCCTCACTGTCAGTGCCATCTGTGCTGTCACACTTGTTAAGAATCTGGTGCTTATGGGGTCTTGTAATGTCTGACTGATAGAAATCAAAGTTTCCCTAAATGAAAGATTTAACTAGGAAACCTGACAAAGAATGGTCACTGAAATCAGTGACACTGCACATCATTGTGGTAAGTTTGTTAGTTTTAGTTTCCTTTGTGTTGTTACGCACAGTGGTGACTCTGAACAATGACAGATTAGATCATAAGCTCTGGCTGGATGATTCATTGACAGGGTATTTGTGACAGAGATTCCTTCATGATGCACTTGAGTATGTCCAGATTAATTCATGTAATATTTGCAAATAATTTTTATAAATGAAAATGGACTAAAACCTAAGTATTCCTGACAATAAATTGACAGCTTAATTAATAACCTGTGATTCCATGTAATATGCAGTGAACATTTTCAGGAATTCTATGTGTACATCTACTATTACTTCAGGTTTCTAGGTATGAGTGGAATCTGTTCTGGAAATCAATCAGTTCTACCAGGAATTGCATTTAATGATGGCCTCATGTGACCAAAACTTTTTCTCTGTCTCAGAGTGAAAATGAGATTAATGAATATAGGTTTCCTAACACTTTGAAAATAAAAACAAATGAATAAATTCTAGAATTTTTTCTGTGAATGTAGCAAGGGTCTTTTAAATTGAGGCATTTATGAATTTTATTTCTTTCTAACATCAACTACTAGAATTAAATATTTTTGAACATATTCAAAAACATTGTCATCAAATATAGGATTGCTTATCACTTGTATAGGAAATTGAACGAAGAAAATCTGGCCCCATAGATGAGTTCTATGGGATATTGTTTTCTCACTACTAAATTTCCCTCTGAACCTAAAGTATTTCAAGCATTAATGCCTACTGTAATATTAATCTTTTTCTACCTGTGTTAATGATTGAAGCTATCTCTTATTACAATGTGTGTGGGAATTACAGCCTGAATTTACAAAACTCAATTCTTATGTCCTTAATCATAGCATCACTTCACTTGGTGATACAAAGAAAATATGTGATCTTCCCTAAATAATATTTTGGTTACCCTACTACTATATTTTACATGGATTTGTGTTTATTTCCCAGAGTTAAATATATGCCATATGACTATTGGATAGTTGTTTTGATGGAGTCATGCTTTATTTCAAACATGAGCCACGCTTCTTTCAGATTAATTTTGTTCTTTTCCTGTTAATGGGACATTGTTAGTATTTTAAACATTTCACAAATATGAACCTAGAGAAATCCAGATGCTTTGTGGCCCCATTCAATCAGATTTTTGTGTAGAACTTATGCCAAAGTGGTAGATGACCTACATGTTGAATATGCCTTATGGATTCATTTAGGATATAGAATTGTGACTGAGTCTCCAGCTTCACCTTGCCATGAAGGATCCTAAGTTTGAGAGCAAGAACTGACAGCATGGAAACCAGTGAGTTGCTTATCGGAATGATTTTCTTCTCTCTGACTATAATTGGAATTCTAGGAAATTTCACTCTTTTCTACAACTGTATATATTTTTACCTAACAGGGTATAGGTTAAGGTCTACAGACTGGGTTCTGATGCACTTGATTGTAGCCAATATGTTAACTGTACTGTGTAAAGGAGTGCCCCAGACAATATCCTTATTTGGTTTTAAAGATTTTCTCAATGATATTGGATGCAAATTGTTTTTTTCTATGCACAGAGTAGGTAGGGGTGCTTGTATTGGCAGCACCTCATTTCTTAGTGTGTTTCAGGCCATCATCATCAGCCCCAAGAACTCCAGGTATTCAGAACTTAAAGTGAGAATACACAAGTGCATTCATTGCTCTGTGTACCTCAACTGGGTAATTCATTTATTTATAAGCAGTGTTAATCTTGTGTACATGAGGGCAAAATGTGGCAATGAAAGCACAACAAAACTGAAATCTTTTATATACTGCTACTCTGTCCGGCATGATCCAACCAGTGACATCCTTTATGCAACATTACTGTCCATTCCTGATATGCTTTTGCTGGGGCTAATGCTATGGGCCAGTGGCTCCATGGTTCTCACACTGTACAAGCACAATAAGATGATGCAATACATATCCAGGACCAGTGTTTCTTCTAGATCCTCCCCTGAGTCCAGAGCCACTAAAACCATCCTTCTCCTGGTCAGTACTTTTGTCTCCTTTTACACAATTTCTTCCCTTTGTCAATTCTGTGGAGCTCTCGTGTATAATCCCAGCTTGTATTTGGTGAATATGACTGCAGTGTGCTCTCTGCTTTTCCCTGCTATTTGTCCCTTTCTTCTCATGAGCCAAGACTCTTGTGCATCCAGTTACTTGAAAAGGAATAGACATTTCCCCAAAGCCTCTGACCAAGAACACAATTAAGAGCTTCTGGCCAGATTTGCATGGTTATTCAGTAATTCTGACAGAACTGTGAGCATAATTACAGTAATACCATGGCATTGTGGAGGCTTCTGCAGGTAAGTATGCTATCAATGTGCATGCAAATGAATGTGTTCACGGGCACATACACACACAGACAGACACACAAATGTAATTGTGTGTGTCATGTTGTATACAAGTGTAACTTAATTAAATTACAAAGACTAATGAAAAAACTAGGTAGATGTTAGGTTTCAAATCCATTATGCTCTTGGTGATGTGCTTTCTGGCTTTTTGAGTGACACACCCAGAAATAAGCAACATAACCATTACTGGAAATCTATGCTTATATTCTGTTTCCCTGCATTGTTGTATTCTGTCCTCTACCCCATTCTTTAAATGAAAAGTAAAATTACATGCTACATTTAGTGTTCCCCTTGTGAATATGTGACATTGTATCTTCCTTGCTTTGTTATACTCGTAGTTTAAGTGCAGACATACATCTATAACATTTCAATATCAAGTGGTCCATTTCTGGCTCAAATAAATTTTTCAACTTTGGATATAGATCTACATTCATTTTCAAATAGAATATAATGTAATGAGGCTCAAACAGGCCTTCTGAGTTCCCTCCTGTATCAAACAAAAACATGGGGAAAAATTTGACCTTAATGTGCAGATAAATTTAATCCATTTTATTTCACAAAGAGGATGTCATAATTCATATATGACTTTTACAATTTCTCATGCTTCATATAATTTATTTCTGTTTCTACAAATTGCTGATAGAATTCACCTATGTGAATATGAAGGCATCAACGTGGACACTGACCTCTTCAGAGCTAGGAAGATGGATCAGCAGTTAGGAATGTGCACTACTCTCACAGAGACAAGAGTTGAAGTCTAAACACCTCCACATATTAGCTAACCTCTGCCTATAACTCCAGATTCCTGGGTGCAATGTCCTCTTCTGGAATCCCAGGCACTAAGCACATGTGTATAAAAATTTAAAAACAATAAAAATAAGTCATAAGAACACTTTCCTTTCAGTAGATGGAGAGATGGCTCAGTGGTTAAGAGCACTGACTGCTCTTCCAGAGTTTCTGGGTTTAATTCCCAGCAACCATATGGTCGCTCACAAACATCTGTAATGGAATCTGATGCCCTATTCTGGTGTCTCTGAAGATAGCTACAGTGTACAATATTTCATATATACATATATATATACATACACATATATATAATAATATATACAGTGTATAATATATACATATATTACAGTTATAATATATACATGTATTATATATGTATACATATAAAATAAACAATTTTTTTAAAAAGAAGGGAACATCTCATAGAGGTATTTTAATTTGTTTTAAAAAAGAATACGTTATTTTCTTAATCAACATGCTCTATGATATGGAAACATTCTCAGTGTCTCCTCAGACACCATATATTGGAAGCTTGGTGCCATCTAGAGTGATATCTTGGAAGAAACATTACATGTTCCAGTTCCATCTAACTACTTGTCTTTCCATGTGAGTTCTCCTGAACCATGTTCCCATTAACTTTGATCATATCTGCTCTGCTGTCCTCACTGTATGTGTTCAGATTTATCAACATACTCCAACACCTTCAAAACTATAATATAAATTATTTTACTTTCTTTGAGAATGACCCAGGCTTTTTTGTTTTTTGTTGCAAAAATAATTGCATTTTTCCAGGAGAAAAAGGTTGATAAAATCAATATATGTATTTTTCAGTATAAGGCATCAGAGATGGGAAATGACATGTGGGTTTTCAAATATGTTCTAGAATTAGTTAAATAAACACTTTCTGTGTATAAATAAATATAAATACTTTTGCTTTGCACATAATTTAATAATTTCCACTGATGGTTCTGTTAATCCCTATTCAGTAAATATTCTTTTTTTTTAAATTTATCATTTATAGATTTTGTTTTGGTATGAATACATTCTTGTTATAATAGCTCTGCCTTGTTTTTCTACAGTTTATTCAAAACAACAAAGAGAGAGAGAATTAGGATTTCCTAAGGATAAAGCTCTTAATTGGTTTTATAGTGCCAAACTGTAAGCCTTAATTTGTTAACATACTGGCAACAAAAAATTGGCTTACTAGGTTTTACATTTTTATTTTTATGCAAATATGTGTGGAGAAATTGTAATAATAATGAAATGAGGTCATGAATTTGAGATGTGCTTAGTTGGTGGGACATTGAATAGGTTGAAGGAAGAAAGAAAGGAAATATAATTACATTTTAATTAAAAGAAAAATATCATTTTATACATAAAATTGATGGCAGAATAATTCTCACAGTCAGTACACTGAATCTGTCAGTAGCAGTTTAATCTTTTCCTTAACGGAAATTATACAGTCCAATATATTATAAAAGTGTAGTGTTGATCTTGGTATTGAAACTTGTCATTGGCTCTCTTAAACTGCCAGCTCTCACACTCTAAGATATGTTTCAAAGTTCCTCATATTTCTAATACTTATTTCCTCTCAATTACATCAATGACACAGCACATAACATTGAAGATAATTCATAGGATCAAATGTCTCGACTAGGAGAGCATCTTGATAAGAGTGTGCAGTCAAAAGCAGCACTGATCTGTCTTCCCCTATACATGAGCATTCCCAAAATCTGATGCAAAGATTCTGGTGGTGCAGAGTGCACTGAACACTTGGCAACTTTCATTAAAACTCTTTATTGCATTTCAATAATAATTCCAGACTGTAGTGCTTAACACAACCATGTCAGTCTATATTCCAATGAACATTTATGTCATATCAATACATTCATGTGTTTCTTAAGTATCCCATACCCATGTCATAAATGTAATGGTGATATGTATGAAATTTGTATATAATTGTAACAGGCCTAAATGCTACTTGATGTTTTAGTTGTGGATGTGTTAGCACAGACACAGAAAATCATGGCTACAAATTCTCCTACACATGTGTAAATGCCTTCCTCTATTCTCCCCAGATTTAAAGGACTAATATGACCTGTATCTTTATGATCATACAGTTATTTTACACTGACTTGTTCCTACTTGAGCAAGTCAAGTAGTATACTAAAGTCATTAAAAGCATTGAAACTTTTACAGAATCACACTAGGAAAAAATTTGAAAAAAACACTCATATCAGAATAATAATGGTAACAATAATAATAACAATAACAACAACAGTAATAATAATAATAATAATAATAATAATTAAAAACATCTCAGCAGTCTATTTACTGAAGTAAAGGTGTTTGCAGTTAAAAATAGAGAGGACCAAAGAAATAAGCTGTCTGCTCTAATACATGGTTCTGCATCCTTTTATTTACTCCCATGAATAGTGTTTGCTGGTTCATTGTGGACAGATTGGCAATCATCTGTGAAATTTTCTTAACTGTGTGTGTCATACTGTTAATGAGTTGTGAATCGAGATCATCCAACCAGGACTGTATCCTACCCTTAAGCAACCTGTAAATTGAAAGCTTCTGAACAACTCTTACTTCTATATCCATGAAACAATGGTTTATATAAGGAAGCTTTGTATCATTAATGGTTTTGCACACATACCTTTGGAAATGGGCACACACACATGATTATTTTGCATCATGTCATCTCTTGAACACTTTGTGACATATGCCAATTACAAAGGATAAGAAAAGGAAATATATATATGTACATATACACAAATTTTGTATTCCAAACCAATAGAAAGTGCAACAGCAATAAACTGATTTAATAGAAGCAACTTCATTCATAGTTTCTTGTAATTTGTATGTTATTAACTTGTTTTAATTTCAAATTCATTGCTTTACTTTTCTATTTATTGTTGCTGAACCCAAAAAACTCTACTCAAATCATGCTGGTACCAGCAGTCCTTGATACACACCCTAATGTTCTGGGTTCCTGAATGAAAGATACTAACACAGCCTTTATATTTTAATATGCTTTGAACAACTCAATGGCTGGGCCACTTCCTAACATCAACATGTCTGATGTACTTTCCAATAATTCCAATTTATCACGTACTAAAACCTATATTCCATCATGACTGCCCAGGACACAGACATGTAGCCCTCTTGTATTTATTTTCCTAACACCTACATGAAGGCTATGCTCTCTGCTAGACACCTCTCAGGCATGGCATCTATTCTCCTCCCTTTGCATAGCAGCTTTTCTCTTCCTGCTCTTCCTCAGTCCCTTGGTGAGAATTCTAAAGTCACACTTCTGTCTCCCTCCCCAACCATTGGCCAGCGGCAACTTTACATACCAATCAAAATCAACTGCGGACTGAGTCACTATTGTGTTTTGTCCTGTGGATTCTCCTACAATTTTTGTGATCAAATTAACATAATATAAGCAGCATTAGACCAAATCCACAATAATTTAGAGCCATATCTATATTCTCAAAATCAGTATCAAAGTGAATCTAGTCAGAGCATTTTAGGTAGGAACAGATACCAAGGATCATGTTTTGTAAAATAGTGGACACACCTAGAAACCTGACCAACTGATGGCAGCTTTGCCTCACTAGTTATTTTTATATTGTTTGTTTCTTATGTATTACTTGATTGCTGTAATTCCATAATTCAGCTCACCAAAAACATACATTGAATCAAAGAAGAAGAAGAGGAAGAGGAAGAGGAAGAGGAAGAGGAAGAGGAAGAGGAAGAAGAAGAAGAAGAAGAAGAAGAAGAAGAAGAAGAAGAAGAAGAAGAAGAAGAAGAAGAAGAAGAAGAAGAAGAAGAAAACATTGTCCTGACTTCACTGTGTACCTTTACATTTTCATCATTGCATGATGTTTTCCCTTTCTGAAACTGTGGTATGAACTGAAGACCTGTAACTGCAAAAGTACTTTTATGTACATGTCAGACAATACTGTCTCAAACAAATCTCACAAACTAGACACAAGTGTACACATGGACACTGTACAGGAAAATAATATTTTCTGCCTCAAGCATGACTTCTGCAAGTCTCATGTAACATATTTTCTTGCCCGTGCTGACTATATGAGCTCACCAAAACACATAATAATGCATAGTAATAGAAGAAAAGTTTTCAATTAAAAAGGTATTGGTTCTAGGAAAATTGAAACATTCATAAAACAGTTCCTTACAAACATGAGAAAATATGATCCCATCTGTGGCACATGTAGAAAGATTGAAAGTGTGAGAATCACAAAGGAAAAGATTTCAGAATCAGCAATAGGTGAATATCCCAAAGCTCACTGGAATGCAAGTCTACAACCCAAATATATTCTGATCTTGAGGTTGGGTATGGAGATTTCAGTGGGCTAGTGGGGATGAGAAAATGAAAGTCCTGGTCAACAGGCTTAAGTATAAGGAACAGAGAGTGCATCATCAGTGACAGAATCATGGAAAGCAGTATGAAAGTTACTCAGAAAATAGGGAGTCAACATATCTCAATATCCAGCTAACCTACTCTTGGGCATACATGCAAAGGATGCCCTAGCCCACCATAAGGCCACTTTCTCAACTTTGTACATTGCAACTTTAGTCTCTCTCTCTCTCTCTCTCTCTCTCTCTCTCTCTCTCTCTCTCTCTCTCTCTCTCTCTCTCTCTCTCTCTCTCTCCTCTCTCTGTCTTATAATTGACAAAAATTATATTGTAATCAACCCACTGCTGTTCGACCAGGACTGCAGAACAGACTTGTGAGCTGGACTATGACCCTGAAGGGATGTTGTCCATGATATTTATAGTATGAAAACAAAGTTGTCATTGGGATGTTTGGACTCAAACAATTATTTCTTTATAACAGAAGCTGTTCAGCTCTTGGGAAGTCCCTAGCTACCCTTGGGTCTGAGACCTTGAACTTAGGTTTGTTTTTTTTTTTCAATTAAATGAAGTGTGGAAACAAACTAGTAACACTTAGAAAGAGGTTATTTTGCTTATTTCCAGCAATCCCTCTGTTCTATGCCTAACATGGTAGCCCAATTACACCCAGATGCCATCAGAATGTTCGTTATAACATCTCCCAGCTTATAGACAGTAACTTCTCACTTGCTTTAGCCATTGCCTACCACCTATAAAATCTCAAAGGAAGTTTCTTACAAAAGTCTATCCTTATTGCCACCCAAAGAGTTAAATCTGTCTGAAACAGATTCTTCCAGCTTTTCATTGGTGTTGAAGAAGAAACACATTAACCAATTCATAGAAGCTTTATTAATTATAGCCTGAAACTGAACACTACTTAGATGTCCTTCAGTTGAAGAATAGATAAAGAAAATGTGGTATATTTACACAGTACCATATTACTCAGCTATTAAAAATAAAATCATGAAATTTTTAGGCAAATAAATGCAACTAGAAAAAAATCATTCCAAATGAAGTAACCAAGACTCTAAAAGATAAATACTGTGTGTACTCACTTGTAAATGAATGTCAGATGTTAAATAAATAGTAATTAAACTATAATTGACAGCCCACCGAGATCAGTTAAAGCAGAGGGTTCAAGATGGGCTCATGAACCTCCGTAGGAAGGGAAAATAAAATAAATTTTGCAAAGGGACTGAGAATGACTATGGAATTGAACAAGAACAAAGGGGGAAGAGATGAAAAGATAGAATGCTAAAAATGGCTACTAGAATGTGAAATCATGGGGGAATGGAAATCTAGAACAGTAGGAACATTCTAGCATATATGGTGTGATTCTAGAAAAGACTTCTAACAAATGGAGAATATGGACTCTCAAATGCCATCTTTTGTAGCCCTGAAAGGTTAATCTTTTTCTATTGCTGGAACTAGTTTGCATTCAGTTGAGATGTGGTTTGAAGGGATCCCATGGAGATCTGTAAACAACCCAGACTGATGACAATATAGAATATCAGTCTCTGAAAATTCACAGTAGGGAGCCATTGTCAAGAACAAAATCCACACAGCTAGTGGAATGTAGAGAGTTCAAACCGGTATGGGCATGAAACATACACTATATTGTTTTTTTCTTCTTGTCACAAAAAAGGTGTCTGCAGACAAACAGAAAAGGAGCCTAGACACCAGCCTTCCACCTGAAATCTACCATTATTGCAAGATATACTGCTGTAATGATGGTACAGAACTTCTGGGAGAGGCCAATTAGCTTTAAGTTTAACTTGAGACCCACACCATGAGAGATCACCTATTCCCTACAATGTCTCAATGTCCAGGAACAGTAGACTGGATATCTGAGAGACTTAGAGTAAATCTAAATATGAATAGCAAAAAAATCAATAACATAATTATTACTGATTTTCATGATACTTAAAGCAGATACCTTGAAAAGTTGTCATCAGAGAGACTTTCACTAGCAGCAGATTGGAGTGGATGCAAAGAGACTCACATAATGCCAGACAGTAGGCTGAGGAAGTCCAAATTGGAGGCCCCTATTGGGTTTCTTC
This sequence comes from Arvicanthis niloticus, assembly GCF_011762505.2. Lineage (NCBI taxonomy): Eukaryota > Metazoa > Chordata > Mammalia > Rodentia > Muridae > Arvicanthis > Arvicanthis niloticus. The sequence continues at coordinate 9,769,961 of NC_133438.1, read as the reverse complement.
CATCAGAGATTGGGTAACCCCTAGCATGTGGTAGTGAAAATACTGTAGAAATCAGAGGAGATGGAAGAAATATGGGGTTCATGGAACACTGAACCAAATAATAGGGCTTGGTTTGGCATACAGAGACTGAAGCACCAAGAATTGTCTTGCAACATTCTGCACCAAGTCCTCTTCATTTATGTTATGGCTGTTACCTTGGTAGGTTTGTGATACTCTTAACAGTGGTAGTGGGTGAGTCTCTGGCTTTTGCCTGCTCTTGGGACACTTTTGCTCCTACTGGGTTGTCTTGTCCAGCCTCAACAAGGGGGTCTTGTCTTTGTCTTGTTGTATTATTTTTTGTCTCTTTTGGAAATTTTCTTTTTGAGGTCTTATCTTTTCTGAAAAGGAAACAGAGAATTAGTGGATCTATGAGAGAGAACAGAGCTGGGAAGAGTACCAGTGGAGAATAGAGGGGTAAAAAAATGTGTTTGAAATGTACTGTATGTGAGAAGAATCCATTTTCAGCAAAAATGAAAATACAAATAAAAAAATTGTACAAATGGATATCTCATAAGACTTCTATCTAGAAATATGAATAATGATGGAGGGAGGGTCCAGAAGAGGTATCCTGGAAGGCAAGAAGCAAGAAGCCCAACATACAATACACACAGACACACAGACACAGACACACACACACACACACACACACACACACACACACATATATATATATATATATATAATATTACACAATTATAAATGAATTATATAATTATATAATACATTTATATATAAATATATTAAATAATTATAATTATATAATTATTACAGAGACTGAAGCACCAAGAATTTTCTTGCAACAGTCTGCACCAAGTTCTCTGCATTTATACTATAGCTGTTGCCTTGGTGGTTTTGTGATACTCCTAACAGTGGTAGTAAGGGAGTCTCTGACACTTTTGCCTGCTCTTGGGACTCTTTTGCTCCTATTGGAGCAAAATTATATAACATATTATATAATTAATAGTATTAACACACTGTATTAACATCAATGTTATTATATAATATATATCATCTAAAATTTTTAAGCATGATTTTTTTAGAAAACAAAATAAACCCACTAAAGTACAGATGGGGTGACTTAATTTGCCTTTTTTGCTGTAATAAATATAGCTGGCAAAGAACCTGTAGAGGTTTGGAAAATAAAATCAAGGGAGGAAGACAAGGTGAAAACCTAGACACAGAAATCAAAGAATTCATGGAAGATCTTCACTTACTGTCTTTCAGCACATGACTTCTCAGGTTGCTTTCTTATGAAAACCAATATTCCCTGCCCACACATGTTTGCGAACAACAGAGGACTGAACCTTTCCACATCAGTCTTTAATGTAAAATTTTAATATACAATGACTACAGGTGATCTGTTGGAGATATTTTATGAATGAGTTTGCCTCTACCCAAGTGATTAAAATTGCATAAAATTAGCCCAAAAGAAAGGCTATAGAAGTTGAGTGAAAGTAAACTGAATGACTCAAAAGAAAAGCAGAACATAAAGCCCAAGAATAGAGATACTTTTAAATGTCCCCTTGATGATAAATTAGGTAATAGTGGAATATATTGGATTCTCATATGAACGTATAGAAAAGTACAGCTACCTGAAAAATATGTGCATGCTTTTGCCATAAATACTAGCATTCTCTCAAATCTTATTTGTGACTTTTAAAGGTCGTGACACATAAAACAATGAAAGATTTAAATGTTATACAGGAAAACAATAAGTCCTATATGAGGGCTTCTTGTGAGTATGCAAGAAATCTCAATACACTAGTAGCTGAAGTGCATGGAACTTGGATTTTTTTCCATTCCATACCAACATGGAAAATAAAGAAATTTCAATAGCACACAAGGCATTAAAAGTGTTCTTATAAAGAACAGATGCAGAATATTTTGAAGCTGTCCTTTAATTCAGCTATGTATTCTATGATACATATGGGAATTCTAACTGTATAGCATAGAAGCTGTGATAACACATGAAATCTCCAAGAATTAAAGATTATAAGACTCCCACAAAAAAAGAAGTGCACAGTAATATGCAAGTAATGAAAATATTTATGTTCAGTAATGGCTCCAAGTCTCAGGAACCATTCAAGGACTGTGAAGAGAAACTTAACACATCCTACCCATTCATACTTTTTGCTAATTATCAGCTGCTTTGGGACATCTGAGAGGGATGGTTGCACCAAGGGATTTCTCCAGAGTGTAGATTTTTGAAGTTGACAATGCTGCTATCTTTGTGTCATTTCGGTAGCCATATGTAGCTCTTCATCTATAGTCTTGTAAATAGCTTCTTCTATTTACATCTCATGGAAATCATTTTTGTTTCATCAACATGGACTTCAGTGTTCTCCAACTATTATCTTTCATCAATTTCCTGAATGATGTAAATAGAACTTTGTTCACATTTCCTGCATAATCCCATCTCATGACATCTAGAATTGAAACACTATGTATCAAGGAAGGTATTGCCAATAATTTGTCATAAAAATTATACCATTTGATGCTGCATTTTTACATGTAGAACACAAATATTTTCATGATACAATTGAGAATATAATTTAAAATTCAGTGGCAGCCTGTTATAGAAGCCACAATTCCCACTCCAACTCCACTCATTGGAACCTTTGTTTCCTGTTGAGGACCCAAGATCTCCATAAAAATTTATGCCTATTTTTTTCAGACATAACGTCCTACTGGAAGTTTCTTGAAGTAGCCTCACCTAAACCTACACCATTACACCCCGGGGACTCCAACGCTTATTGCAGATGTTAGTCCCACTAGGTCTTTTCAATATCATAATTATCCTTTTCTCCCAGCTCACATCCATTTGTTTGTGCCACCAAGCAATGTGAAGAAGCCATCTCTACCAGAAACTCTTTAGCCACTACATTTGCCTAAGATATAAAAAAACAAAAATGCAATATCAACCATACAATGATAATACCAGAAATAATCTCCAAAAATATATCAAACCTCATAATTCCACATGCTAAAAAATACAAACATGAATATACAAGAAAATATGCTTCCACCAGATCATAGTAAAACCTGTTAGAGTTTGTGTTGAGAAATGCAATATGACTAGAGCACAAAAGGACATCAGCACATCAATCGTTGATAAGTTACAGGTCAGTAAAAAGCACATAATTAAATTTGTTAAGGAATACAGAGAAAACAAAAGAAAATCACTGAATGAAATAGTGAAGAGTTCAAGACAGGAAAGTTGAATTGCAGTTGTTATGTAAAGTGATCTTCTTGTGGAACTCCTAATGGTGACCTGTTTCTGAGTCTGTGGCCTTCCTTCCTCTTTGAGAACCTTTCTTCCTACTGAATTGCCTCTTCCAGTCTTAATAGGAGATGCAGTGCATAGTCTTACTGCAAATTCATATGATGTTGCTGGTTGATATTCATGGGAAGCCTCCACTTATCTGAAAAGAGATGAAGGACAAATAAGTGTGGGTTTTATGGAATAGGAGGAGAGGGAGTTGGAAACTGTGGTCAGTATGTAAAACAATGAAAATTTAAAAATAGAAAATGGAAGCTTAAAGTGAATTAAAACCAAAAAAAGATTATGATATCAAGAAATAAAACTCAGATATCAGGCTTACCAACACTGTACAAGTCATGAAAGAGAGTTTTGGGTTCATTAGAAGACAAGATGTAAGTAATTACTACCCTAGTCAATAAAAATTATGTCTAAAACATACAAATAACAAAGCATTCAGGAAATCTAGAACACTATGTAAAGACCAAATTTATAAAGAACACTTTAGAAGTAGAAGGAACCCAAATTAAAAAGCAGAAAATAAATTTGACAAAACCATAAAAATCACAATATTAAGAAGAAAGTTCTTCGCAACATAAACCAGGGGGATATTCTTTTCTTCAAGTGTGCACAACAGGTAGGTATATGAACAAATACTAACAATATATCAGAATGCCAGTTTGGAGATTAATGATAATCACTATAATAATGGATCACAATTTTGAATCTGTATGAGATTTTATTGGACATATTGTCTCAATTGACTTCTTTGAACAAAGTTTATATCTACTCAAACTTGGGAATAATTTGCAAACAGTTTCCAAAATGGTTACTGGACAACCAAATATCCTCATTTTGTCAATTTATCCATGAATAATTTCTTTTTCTTTTAGAGGTCCTTTTTAAGGAGAGGACCTTTTAAAGTGTTCTTAGTTAGATTTGCTGCAATAAAATACCATGAGCAAAAGAAACTTGGAAGCAAACCTATTTATTAAATCTTAGACCTCTCATATTAGTTTCAGTCAGGGAATTCAGAGCAGGAACTCAAGCTGGAATGGATCCTGGAGTCAGGATTGATGCAGAAGTCAACGCTCTCACTGGTGTTTTCATCATTTCTTATGCAGTAGTCCTTCTTATACACAAAAAGTCTCACTCCCCAGGAGTGGCATTGTCCAAAATATGAGTGTTCCAACTTACATTATCAATCAAAAATATTTGCTACAAACTTATCCACAGGCACATGCATCATGGGTAGTTTCTCAGATTGCCCTTTACAAAATGAACCTAGCATGTGTCAAATTAGCATAAAATTAATGAGCCCAATTGACACATGGACAATGTGACACATGGACATATCACTGTTAACCAAAATATTTCCTTTCTTGAACCTCCACAAGATCTCATATTAATATTAACGTTGATAAAACAATATCACACATTCCAGGTTTTTAATTTTCTTTGGCCTTTAAAAATGTATATATTTTGAAAGTTCAGTCCATTTAAAACATCCGAAGTTGCTTTCATGTTTCTAGTCTCTTTAAATCACCAACAGTCTCTAACTTATTCAGAAATCATTCTATAATAACCATAATTTCTCTCAAACTGTTATTTGTAGAATTCTATAGTGACATTAAAAGCTCAAAGACTTTCATCTATGCAAGCTATTAACATCTGGACAAAGTTGAATATTTTTGTACTTCAACAAGGGAAATTCCGTGGAAAAATCACAAACTTAACAGAGAAAATCCAAATTACAGGCAGCATAAGAAACTGGTGGTTCAACGCAAGAAATTCACACATGATCTGTACTTCTCCTATAAGAAACTGGTGGTTCAATGCAAGAAATTCACACATGATCTGTACTTCTCCTATAAGAAACTGGTGGTTCAATGCAAGAAATTCACACATGATCTGTACTTCTCCTAATGGCTAGATTATCTTTTTTGGCACTGTTTGCTACAGTAAACACAGATTATCTCCTGGGGACAGGCAGCCCCATTCTACAGTTGCTGCTGCTTTTGGTTGTAGACCCATCATACTGACATCTGCAAAATACTAAAGTTTCCTACTGCACCTTTACTTCATTTTCACCATTACCCTATTTTGGGCTTTCTTCAAGAACTATGACAGTGTTGCAAGTTGCCAACACTCAAATGATTCACATTGCACCTTAAAACTTTCTTCTTCAACTACAACTGGGCTGTACCTTAAGCAACAATCTCTCAGTCTTCTTTTAGGTATCTGAACCCTGCCAAACAGTGCCAAGTTTCACTTGCTCTCTATGAATCCCTTTATTAGTTCCAAACCTGTAACACCTAAGTGACTCTTGAACAATACAATGTTTGGCTGCCAGGAAGAAATGTGAGCTTTTCTCTGCTCTCCCTCAACCTCTAATGTGCTAACTAGTGTTGAAGAAGCAGTTCAAAATGTTTTCACCTCAGAGATGCTGCCGGCCTCTTCTTAGTCTTGCTTGCTTCTATAGCCCCAGCTAATGTGTATCATTTGTACTAGAAAAACAAGGATTTTTGCTCCACTGGTTCTGGTCTCTTCTTACCAAAGTTAATTCTGCGGATTCAGGTGACCAAACCTCATAGATTATTAACATATAACATTACTTTAATGGCCTTTGTAGACTACAAAGTAGTAGTAGACTACATTTCCTACCTTCTGAGACTTCAGAAGCCTTTTTATAATATCGGCACTGCTCTCTCATAAGTTCCCATGATATCTCAGTCACCTCTGTAGCACAAAATTTAAAAAGTCCTTTTGTAATTCTCTTCATGAAAGGGTTACAAAAAATATCACAGAAAATCTATAGTGACTGATACCAGTTTCTGCTTACATAGATTTTCTTAGCTTTGGTAAAACCATATGAACAAAATGAACTTAATGAAGATAGTTTTCTTGAAGTTCTTGTCATGCAGATCTTTCACTTGCTTCGTTAGATTCACTACAAGATATTTTATATTACTTGTGGCTATTGTGAAGGGTGTCATTTCCCTAACTTCTTTTTCAGCCTGTTTATCTTTTGGGTAGAGGAAGGCTACTGATTTGTTTGAGTTGATTTTATATCCAGCCTCTTTACTGAAGTTGTTTATCAAGTTTAGGAGTTTTCTGGTGGAAGTTTTAGGGTCACTTAAGTATACTATCATATCATTTGCAAATAGTGAAATTTTGACTTCTTCCTTTCCTATCTGTATCCCTTTGACTTACTTTTGTTGTCTAATTGCTCTGGCTAGGACTTCCAGTACTATATTGAATAGATAGGGTGAGAGTGGCAGCCTTGTCTAGTCCCTGATCTTGGTGGGATTGCTTCAAGGTTCTCTCCATTTAGTTTGATGTTGGTTACTGGCTTGCAGTATATTGCTTTTACTATGTTTAGATGTGGGCCTTGAATTCCTGATATTTCCAATATTTTTATTAGGAACAGATGTTGAATTTTGTCAAATGCTTTCTCGGCATCTAGTGAGATGATGATAGTTTTTGTTGTTGTTCTTGTTTTGTTTATTTACGTAGTGGATTACATTGATGAATTTTCGAATATTGAACCATCCCTGCATTCTTGGGATAAAGCCTACTTGATCATGATGGATGATTGTTTTGATGTGTTCTTGGATTCGATTTGCAAGAATTTTAATGAGTATTTTTGCATCAATATTCATAAGTGAGATTGGTTTATAGTTCTCTTTCTTTGCTGGGTCATTGTGGGGTTTAGGTATAAGCGTAATTGTAGCTTCATAGAATGAATTGGGTAGTGTTCTTTCTGTTTCTATTCTGTGGAATAGTTTGAAGAGAATTGGTATTAGGTCTTCCTTGAAGGTCTGATAGAATTCTGCACTAAAACTGTCCAGTCCCGGATTGTTTTTGGTAGGGAGGCTTTTAATGACTGCTTCTATTTCTTTAGGAGTTATGGGACTGTTTAGATGGTTTATCCCCTTCTCGTTTAACTTTAGTACCTGGTATCTCTCTAGAAAATTGTCCGTTTCATCCAGATTTTCCAATTTTGTTGAATATAGGCCTTTGTAGTAGGGACTGATTTTTTAATTTCCTCAGTTTCTGTTGTTATGTCTCCCTCTTCTGTTCTGATTTTATTAATTTGGATACTGTCTCTGTGCCCTTTGATTAGTCTGGCTAAGGGTTTATCTATCTTGTTGATTTTCTCAAAGAACCGGCTCTTGGTTTTGTTGATATTTTGTATAGTTCTTTCTATTTCTACCTAGTTGATTTCAGCTCTGAGTTTGATAATTTCTTCCTGTTTACTCCTGTTGGGAATATTAGCTTCTTTTTGTTCTAAAGCTTTCAGGTGTGCTGTAAAATGTTTAGTGTATGCTCTCTCCAGTTTTTTTTTTTTTTTTTTTTTTTTTTTTTTTTTTTTTTTTTTTTTTTTTGTAAGCACTTAGAGTTATGAGTTTTCTTCTTAGTACTGCTTTCATGAAGTCCCACAAGTTTTGGTATGATGTGTCCTCCTTCTTATTAAATTCTAAAAAGTCTTTAATTTCATTCTTTACTTCTTCCTTGACCAAGACTTCATTGAGTAGAGCATTGTTCACTTTCCATGTGTATGTGGGCTTTTTGATGTTTTTGTTGTTATTAAAGACCAGCCTTAGTCCATGGTGGTCTGATAGGGTACACGGGTTTATTTCAATCTTTCTTTATCTGTTGAGACCTGTTTTGTGACCAATTATAACATCTATTTTGGAGAAGGTACCATGAGGTGCTGAGAAAAAAGTATATTCTTTTGTTTTAGGATGAAATGTTCTATAGATATCAGTTAAATCCATTTGGTTCATAACTTCTGTTAGTTTCATTGTGTCTCCGTTTAGTTGTTGTTTCCATGATCTGTCCATTGCTGAGAGTGGGGTGTTGAAATTTCCCACTATTATTGTGTGAGATGCAATGTATGCTTTGGGCTTTAGTAAAGTTTCTTTTATGTATGTGGGTGCCTTTGCATTTGGGGCATAGATGTTCAGAATTGAGTGTTCTTCTTGGTACATTTTTCCTTTGATGAGTATGAAGTGTCCTTCCTTATCTTTTTTGATTACTTCTGGTTGAAAATCAATTTTATTTGATATTAGAATGGCTACTCCAGCTTGTTTCTTGGGACCATTTGCTTGGAAGTTTGTTTTCCATCCTTTTACTTTGAGTTAGTGTCTGTCTTTGTCACAGAGGTGTGTTTCCTGTATGCAGCAAAATGCTGGGTTGTGTTTATGTATCCAGTCTGATAGTCTATGTCTTTTTATTGGAGAATTGAGTCCATTGATATTAAGAGATATTAAGGAAAAATGATTGTTGCTTCCTGTTATTTTTGTTATTAGATGTGTAACTATGTTTGTGTAGCTATCTTCTTTTGGGGTTTTTGCAAGTCTTCTTTCTTGCTTTTTCTTGGTTGTAGTTTCCCTCCTTGTTTTTGGAGTTTTCCATCTATTATCCTTTGAAGTGCTGGATTTGTGGTAAGATATTATGTAAATTTGGTTTTGTCATGGAATATCTTGGTTTCTCCTTCAATAGTGATTGAGAGTTTTGCTGGGTATAGTAGTCTTGGCTTGCATTTCTGTTCTCTTAGGGTCTGTATAATATCAGTCCAGGATCTTTTGAATTTTATAGTCTCTGGTGAGAAGTCTGGTGTAATTCTTATAGGTCTGACTTTATATGTTACTTTGGCTTTTCCCTTACTGCTTTTAGTATCTTCTCTTTGTTTTGTATATTTAATGTTTTCATTATTATGTGATGGGAGGTATTTCTGTTTTGGTCTAGTCTATTTGGGGTTCTGTAGGCTTCTTTTATTTTTAAGGACATCTTTTTCTTTAGGTTAGGGAAGCTTTCCTCTGTAATTTTGTTGAAGATATTTACTGGTCCTTTAAGTTGGGAGTCTTCACCCTTGTCTATACCTATTATCCTTTAGGTGTTGTCTTCTCATTGTGTCCTTGATTTCCTGGATGTTTTGTGTTAAGAGCTTTTTGCATTTTGCATTTTGCATTTTTTGTTCTTTGTGTCTATGTTTTCCATGGAATCTTCTGCGCATGAGATTGTCTCTTCTATCTTTTATTCTGTTGGTAATGCTTGCGTCTATGACTCCTGATCTTTTTCCTAGGTTTTCTATTTCCAGGGTAGTCTCCCTTTGAGATTTTTTATTGTTTCTACTTTCATTTTTAGATCCTGGATGGTTTTGTGTAATTCCTTCACCTGTTTGGTTGTGTTTTCTTGCATTTCTTTAAGGGCTTCCTATTTACCTGTGTTCTTCTCAAATTCTTTGAGAGTGTTGTTCATGTCCTTTTTAAAGTCCTCTATCATCATCATGAGAAGTGATTTTAATTCTGAGTCCTGCTTTTCTGGTGTGATGTGGTTTCAGGACTTGCTATGGTGGGAGAACTGGGTTCTGGTGATGCCAAGTAACTTTGATTTCTGTTGTTTACATTCTTTCCCTTGCCTTTTGCCATTTGGTTAGCTCTAGTGCTATCGTCACTCACTGGTTCTGACTGGAGCCTGCCTTTCCAGTTATCTTGGTTGTGTCAGATCTCCTTGGGGGCCGGATGTCTCTGTGATCCTGAGCTCTAGCTGTTCTGGGTACAGTGGTTCCTCTAGGATATCTCAGGATATGGTGTCTCCATGGTAGTAAAACAGCTATGTGTTTGCTGCTTTGAGTGTAGTTGTTCCTCTAGGATGCCTCAGGATATGGTGTCCCCTGCTCTGAGGTCAGTGGCCTCTCTAGGATGTCCTTGTACATGGTTTCTGTTGCTCTGACGGCAGTGGCCTCTCAAGGATGTCTGCAGCTCTGAGGGCAGTGGCCACTCTGGAATGCCTCTGTATGTGGCTTCCACAGGGAAGCAGATCAGCTGGGTGTCTGCTCCAGTCACTGCAGCTCTGTGAGTTGTGGCCTCCCTATGGTACCTCCAGACTCAGCTTCCACAGAGGATCAGATCAGCTGGGTGTGTGCTCTAGTCACTGGGATCCAGCGAGGGGCAGAAGGGGAGAGGTATTCCAAAGGGGCGGGATCTGGATGCCAGGTGGGCTCTGGGGGTTCCCTACTGCCAGTTCAGCCTCTGGGGTCTAGGGCGGTGTGCTGTTGCACCTACCTGCAGCTCCATGGGCCATGGCCTCTCTAGGATGCCTCTGGATGCAGTTTCCAGAGGGAAGCAGATCAGCTGGGTGTCTGCTCCAATCACTGGGATCTGAGCAAGGGCCTTTAATTTCTTTATTTATTTCTTCCTTGACCAAGTCATCACTGAGTAGGGCATTGTTCAGTTTCCATGTGTATGTGGGCTTTCTGTTGTTTTTGTCAATATTAAAGACAAGCCTTAATCCATGGTGGTCTGATAGGCTAAAAGGGATAATTTCAATATCTTTGTATCTGTTGAGGCCTGTTTTGTGACCAATTATATGGTCTATTTTGGAGAAGGTACCATGAGGTGCTGAGAAAAAGGTATATTCTTTTGTTTTAGGATGAAATGTTTTACAGATATCAGTTAAGTCCAATTGGTTCATAACTTCTGTTAGCTTTATTGTGTCTTGGTTTAGTTTTTGTTTCCATGATCTATCCATTGCTGAGAGTGGGGTGTTGAAATTCCCTACTATTATTGTGTGAGGTGCAATGTATGCTTTAAGCTTTAGTAAAGTTTCTTTTATGTATGTGGGTGCCTTTGCATTTGGGGCATAGATGTTCAGAATTGACAGTTCATCTTGGCACATTTTTCCTTTGATAAATATGAAGTGTCCTTCCTTATCTTTTTTGATTACTTCTGGTTGAAAATCAATTTTATCTGATATTAGAATGGCTACTCCAGCTTGTTTCTTGAGACCATTTGCTTGGAAGATTGTTTTCCATCCTTTTACTCTGAGGTAGTGTCTGTCTTTGTCACAGAGGTGTGTTTTCTGTATGCAGCAAAATGCTGAGTTGTGTTTATGTATTCAGTCTGATAGTCTATGTCTTTTTATTGGAGAATTGAGTCCATTGATATTAAGAGATATTAAGGAAAAATGAATGTTTCTTCCTATTATTTTTGTTATTGGAGGTGAAGTTATGTTTGTGTAGCTATCTTCTTTTGGGGTTGTTGGAAGATTACTTTCTCCCTTTTTCTAGGTTGTAGTTTCCCTCCTTGTGTTGGAGTTTTCCACCAATTATCCTTTGAAGTGCTGCATTTGTGGTAAAATATTGTATAAATTTGGTTTTGTCATGGAATATCTTGGTTTCTCCATCAATAGTGATTGAGAATTTTGCTGGGTATAGTAGTCTGGGCTGGCATTTGTGTTCTCTTAGGGTCTTTATGATATCAGTCCAAGATCTTCTGGCTTTTATAGTCTCTGGTGAGAAGTCTTGTATAATTCTGATAGGTCTGCCTTTATATGTTACTTTTCCTTTTTCTCTTACTGCTTTTAGTATCTTCTCTTTGTTTTGTATATTTGATGTTTTGATTATTATGTGACAGGAGATATTTCTTTTTTGGTCTAGTCTATTTGGGGTTCTGTAGGCTTCTTGTATATTTAAGGACATCTCTTTCTGTAGGTTAGGAAAGTTTTCCTCTATAATTTTGTTGAAGATATTTACTGGTCCTTTAAGTTTGGAGTCTTCCCTTTCATCTATACCTGTTATCCTTAGATTTGTCCTTCTCATTGTGTCCTTAATTTCCTGGATGTTTTGTGTTAAGAGCCTTTTGCATTTTGCATTTTTTGACAGTTGTGTCAATTTTTTCCATGGTATCGACTGCACATGAGATTCTTTCTTCTATCTCTTGTATTCTGTTGGTAATACTTGTGTCTATGATTTCTGATCTTTTTCCTAAGTTTTCTATCTCCAGGGTATTGTCCCTTTGTGATTTCTTTATTGTGTGTACTTCCATTTTTAGATCCTGGATAGTTTTGTTTAATTTCTTCACCTGTTTGGTTGTGTTTTCTTGCAATTTTTTTAAGGGATTTTTGTGTTTCCTCTTTAAGGGATTCTATCTGTCTACCTGTGTTCTCCTTAAATTATTTGAGAGTGTTATTTATGTCCTTCTTAAAGTCCTGTATCATCATCATGAGAAGTGATTTTAATTCTGAATCCTGCTTTTCCAGTGTGATGGGGTGTTCAGGGTTTGCTATGATGGGGGAACTGGGTGGTGATGATGCCATGTAACTTTGGATTCTGTTGCTTACGTTCTTGTGCTTGCCTTTCAGCATCTGGCTAACTCTAGTCCTACCTGTACTTGCTGTCTCTGACTGGAGCCTGCCTTTCCAGTTATCTTGCTTGTGTCTGAACTCCTCAGGGTCCAGATGTCTCTGTGATCTTTTAATTCTGAGCTCCAGCTGCACTGAGTACAGTGGTTCCTCTAGGATGTCTCAGGCTATGGTGTCTCCAAGGTAGCAGACCAGCTAGGTGTCTGCTGTTCTGGGTGCAGTGTCTCCTCTAGGATGTCTCAGGATATGTTGTCTGCCACTCTGGGTTCAGTTGTCGCTCTGCCACTCTGGGTTCCATAGTCCCTCTAGGATGTCTCAGGATCCATTGTCCACACAGGAGCAGACCAGGAGGGTGTCTGCTCCAGGCCTCAGATCCAGGAGAGGGGCTGGTGCTAGCGATTTATTCAATTAAAACTGCTATACCAGCAATAAAACCCACTAACCTCTTGCTTATGTTTATAGCCTGACTCATCCGTACTTTCAAGCTATTTTTAGAATACCAAGGTTCTCTGATACTCAAGGCACTAAAACAAAAGCTGGTTAATAGACCTCTATAAGTGACATGCCAGATTTCAAAATGCAAACAAAATTAGAAGGGGTACAGTCAGTATAACTTACATTAAATACTGTAGATGAAAAAAAGTATTTTTAACTTGACAATTAAAAGAACCTTAACACATGTGCTGCCACCTGTTTTGAAATCCAGATCTTGCCCCAATTTTATCTCTTACTAACATAACATCATAGAGAACTGCAGCTAATTTCCTTATATATCTCTGAAAATGTCCAGAACCAGACTTCCAAATAAACACTGTTATTTCCAATATTGGATTGACTCCTAGACCAATCCATGATTGAGTCTTAATAACTGCTCACATTTAATAACAATACAAGGAGCATTATAACTTCTCTTTTTGATTCTCTGTTCCACAAAGTCTAAGAACTTGAGACGATGTAGCTTATCCCATCAAGGGTATAGGTAAGCAATGGTGCATCAGGAACTTATGTCCAATATAGCTTCCCAGGCACCATTTTTAGGGTACTCAGCAAGCTCACAGGTCAGCATCATTCTTTGTCCTGGAATCAGCATGTCTCATCCATCCCTCTGGTGGCCACCATGCTCCTTCAGCATCCTGCAAAAAACCCACAAACATGCCCTTTTCGCCATATTTAATACCTGATCAGGATCATAACATAAGCCATTAAGTTGATCCTTCCCTTTCACCTATGCATAATTATGCCTAATTTTAGAGTGTCATAGACACACAGTAGAAAGTTCCTTGGCATCCATTTTTTAAAAAAAAAATTAAAATAAAAAATACCTAAATTTCTGGTGTACAGGGATATATTTCTCCTTTTTTATTTTATAAAGATATTGTTTAAAGTTCCATGGGCCTGTTCCACAATCTCTTGCCCTTGACAATTATAAAGAATCTCCATAATATGGGTAACGTTAAACTGCTGCTAATAAGTTTCTGATGTTCAATTGCCATGGCCAGTTGCATTATCTGTTTTTGTTTTGTTTTGTTTTACTTTTACTTTTTAAAATTATTTTGGGTACTTTATTTATCCACATTTCAGATGTTATCCCCTTTTCCCATTCCCCACTCCCAGAAACCCCTTAACCCTTCCTTCTTTCTCTTATTTCTATGAGGGTGTGCCTCCACCCATCCACCCACTCCCACCTCCCCACTCAAACTTCTCACTGGGGCATCCAGCCTTCAAGGGACTAAGGCCCTCCTCTTCCACTGATGTTGGACAAGACATGGGTTCCTTTATGTCTGTTCCCAGGATAGCTGTTTAGACCCAAGGAGCTCTGGTTGGTTATTGCTCTCTCCATGGGGCCACAAGCCCCTTCAACACCTTGAGTCTTTTTTCTAATTGCTCCACTGGGAACCCTGTGATCAGTTTGATGGGTAGCTGTGAGCATCGGCCTCTGCATATGTCAGGCTTTGGCAGTACTTCTCAGGAGGCAGATATATCAGGCTCCTGTCACTCTGCACTTCCAGACATCCACAACAGTGTTTACATATGGAGATTGCATCTGGGAGGGATCTCCAGGTGGGGCAGTCTCTGGATAGTCTCTCCTAAAGTTTTTGCACCACACATTGTCTCATATTTGCTTCTGTATCCATTCCTCTGTTGAAGGACAGCTAAGTTTTTTCCAACTTCTGGTTATTAAAAATAAGGCTGCTATGAACATAGTGGAGTGTGTGTCCTTGTTATATGTTGGAGCATCTTTTGGGCATCTGCCCTGGAGTGGTATCGCTGGATCCAAAGGTAATACTGTGTCCAATTTTCTGAGAAACCACCAGACTGATTTCCACAGTGGTTGTAGCAGCTTACAATCTCACAAACAATGCAGGAGTGTTCCTCTTTCTCCACATCCTCACTGGCATCTACTATCATCTGGGGTTTTAATCTTAGCCATTCTGACAGGTGAGAGTTTGGAATCTCAGGGTTGTTTCGATTTGCATTTCCCCGATGAGTAAAGATGTTGAACATTTCTAGGTGCTTCTTGGCCATTCAATATTCCTCAGTTGAAAATTCTTTGTTGAGCTCTGTACCCCATTTTTATTAGGGTTATTTGATTGTCTGGAGTCTAGTTTTTTAGTTGTTTGTAAATTTTAGATATTAGACCTCTATCAGATGTAGGATTGGTAAAGAATTTTCCCAATCAGTGGGTGGCCATTTTGTCTTATTGACAGTGTCCTTTGCCTTACAGAAGCTTTGCAATTTTATGAGGTCCCATTTGTCAATTCTTGATCTTGAAGCATAAGCCATTGGTGTCCTGTTCAGAAATGTTTCTCCTGTGCCCATGTGTTTGAGGTTCTTCCCCCATTTTCTCTTCTAATAGTTTCAGTGTGACCCATTTTAAATGGAGGTCCTTGATACACTTGGACTTGAGTTTTGTACAATGAGATAAGAATGGATTGGTTTGCATTTTCCTACATGCTGACCTCCAGTTCAACCAGCACCACCTGTTGGAAATGCTGTCTTTTTTTCCACTAAATAGTTTTAGCTACTTTGTCAAAGATCAAGTGACCCTAGGTATGTCAGTTCATTTCTGGGTCTTCAATTCTATTCCATTGGTCTTCTTGCCTATCACTGTACCAATACCATGTAGTTTTTTTTTTTTATCAGTACTGCTCTATAGTACAGCTTGAAGTCAGGGATGGTGATTTACCAAGATATTCTTTTGTTGTTGAGAATAATTTTCGATATCCTGGGGTTTTTGTGTTTCCAAATGTCTTTGAGAATTGCTCTTTCTATCTCTGCAAAGAATTGAGTGAGAATTTTGATGGGGATTACACTGAATCTGTAGATTGCTCTTGGCAACATGGCCATTTTTACTCTATTGATCCTGCCAATCCATGAGCATGGGAGATATTTTCATCTTCTGAGATCTTTGATTTCTTTCTTGAGGGACTTGAAGTTCTTGTCATACAGATCTCTCAATTGCTTGGTTTGATTCACACTGAGGTATTTTATATAATTTATGACTATTATGAAGAGTGTCATTTCCCTAATTTCTTTCTCAGCCTGCTTATCCTTTAAGTAGCAAAAGGCTACTGATTTGTTTGAGTTAATTTTATATTCAGCCACTTTGCTGAAGTTGTTAATCTGATTTAGATGTTCTCTGGTAGAGACTTTGGGTCACTTAAGTATACTCTCATATCATCTGCAAATAGTGATATTTTGACTTTTTCCTTGCCAACTTTTATCCCTTTGATCTCCTTTTGTTGTCTAATTGCTCTGGCTAGGACATCAATTACTATATTGTATAGATAGGGAGACAGTGGGTAGCCTTGTCTAGTCCTTTATTTTAGTGAGATTGCTTCAAGTTTCTCTCCATTTAGTTTGATGTTGGCTACTGGTTTGCTGTATGCTGCTTTTACTATGTTTAGGAATGGGTCTTGGATTTCTATTCTTTCCAAAACTTTTACAGTGAAGAGGTGTTGAATTTTGTGAAATGCTTTCTCATCATCCGGGATAAAGCCTACTTGATCATGTTGGATGATTGTTTTGATGTGTTCTTGGATTCGGTCTATGAGAATTTTATTGAGTGTTTTTGCATCAGTATTCATAAGGAAGATTGGTCTGAAGTTCTCTTTTATTGTTGGGTCCTTTTGTGGTTTAGGTATGAGCATAGTTGTGGTTTCATAAAATGAATTTGGTAGTTTTCCTTCTGTTTCAATTTAATGGAATAGTCTATAGAGAATTGGAAGTAGGTCTTCTTGAACGGTTTGATAAAATTCTGCACTAAAAACCATCTGTTCCTGGCCTTTTTTTGGTAGGGAGACTTTTAATGACTGCTGCTATTTCTTACTGGTTACAGGACTATTTAGATGGTTTATCTGATCATGATTTAACTTTGGTGTCTGGTATCTATCTAGGAAATTGTCCATTTCATCCCGATTTTCCAGTTTTGTTGAAAGTAGGCTTTGGTAGTATGATCTGATGATTTTTTGAATTTCCTCCATTTCTGTTGTTAGGTCCTGATTTTCAGCTCTGGTTTTATTAATTTGGATACTGTCTTTGTGCCCTCTAGTTAGTATGGCTAAGGGTTTATTTATCTTGTTGATTTTCTTACAGAACCAGCTCTTGGTTTTATTGATTTTTTGTATAGTTCTTTTTGTTTTTACTTGGTCAATTTTAGCCCTGAGTTTGATTATTTCCTCCTGTCTATTCCTCTTGGATGCATTTTCTTCCTTCTGTTCTAGAGCTTTAGGTGTGCTGTCGAGCTGCTAGTGTGTGCTCTCTCCAGTTTCTTTTTGTGGGCACTTAGAACTATGAGTTTTCCTCTTAGCACTGCTTTTATGGTCTCCCACAAGTTTTTGTATGATGTGTCCTCATTTTCGTTAAATTCTAAAAAGTCTTTAATTTCTTTCTTTATTTCTTTCCTGACCAAGTTCTCATTGTGTAGAGCATTGTTCACTTTCCACATCCAATAAAAAAAAAGAATCTGGTGCTTATGGGGTCTTGTAATGTCTGTCTGAAAGAAATCAGTTTACCTAATGAAAGTTTTCACTAGGACACCCGATAAAGGATGGTTGCTTAGGTCAGTGACATTGCACATCCTTATGGTAAGTTTATGAGTTTTAATTTTCTTTGTTCTGTTATGCACAGTGGTGACTCTGGACAATGACAGATTAGATCATAAACTCTGGATAGATGATTCATTCACAGGGTATTTGTGACAGAGATTCTTTCATTATGCACTTGGGCATGTACAGATTAATTTATGAAATATTTGTAACTAATTTTTATAAACAAGAACAGATGAAAAACTATGTACTCCTGACAACAAATTGACAGCTTTAATAACCTTTGATTCCATATAATATGCATAGTACACTTTCAGGACTTCTACAGGTATTACTACTATAGTAATACTACTATTACTTCAGGATTGTAGTGGAATATGTTCCAGAAACCAATAAATTCTACCAGGAATTGCATATAAATGATGGCATCATGTGAACAGAACTTTTTCTGTCTCAGAGTGAGAATGTGAAAATATATTTCCTACTTGTTTGAAAATACAAAAAAATTAATAAATTCTACTAATTTTTTCTGTGCATGTAACAAGGTTCTTTTAAATTAAGGCATTCATAAATTTTATTTCTTTTTTACTTTAACTACTAGAATTAAGTATTTTTTGCACATATTTGAAAATATTGTCATCAAATATGGGATTACTTATTACTTGTATAGGAAATTGAAAGTAGAAAAACTGTCCCCATAGGTGAGTGCTATGAAGTACTGTTTTCAACTACTAAATTTTCCTCTGAACCTAAATTATTATAAACATTACTGTGTATTGTCAGAAAAATCTTTTTCCAACTGTGTTAATAGAGCCTGATATTACAAAATCCATCTCATATCCTTAATCATAGCATCACTTTATTTGGCAATACAAAGATAATGTGTGTTCTTCCCTTAATAATAATTTTGTTTCCCTATTACTATATTTTACATTGTTTTGTGTTTTTTTCACATATTTAAATGCATGCCATGTAACTATTGGCTAGTTGTTTTGAAGAGGTCATTGCTTTATTTGAAATATGAGCCAGGCCCCTAGAGATATTTTTGTGTTTGACCTGTTAACGAGACAATTTTACTTTTTAACAGATTTCACAGTGTATGAACCTAGAGATACTGGAATGCTTTGTAGACCCATTCAATCACTTTATGTGTAGAAATTATGCCACAGTGGTAGATGCCCTACATGTTGAATATATCTTGTGAATTCATTGAGAAGAGAGAATGGTGATTGTGTCTTCAGCTTCACCTTGCCGAGCAGGATCCTCAGTTTGAGAACAAGAATTGACAGCATGGAAACCAGTGAGTTGCTTGTGGGAACGATTTTCTTCTCTCTGACTATAATTGGAATTCTAGAGAATTTCACTCTTCTCTATCACTATATACATTTTTACTTAACAAGGTATAGGTTAAGGTCTACAGATTGGGTTCTGATGCACTTGATTGTATCCAATATCTTAACTTGTACTGTGTAACGGAATGCCCCAAACAATATCCTCTTTTGGGTTTAAAAAAACTTTCCCAATGATATTGAATGCAACTTGGTTTCTTCTATACACAAAGTAGGTAAGAGTGTTTGTATTGGCAGCACCTCCTTTCTTAGTGTGTTTCAGGCCATCATCATCATCTCTAGAAACTCAAGGTATTCAAAGTTAAAGTAGGAACACACAAGAGTATTTGTTGCTCTATGTACTTCAACTGGGTAATTCACTTACTTATAAACAGCGGGTATTTTTTCTGTACTTGAGGGCAAAACATGGCAATGAAAGCACAACAAACTTGAAATCTTTTATATACTGATATGCTGTCCGGTATGATCCAACCAGTGACATTCTTTATGCAACATTACTGTCAGTTCCTGATATGCTTTTGCTGGGGGTAATGCTATGGGCCAGTGGCTCCATGGTTTTCACACTGTACAGGCACAAACAGATGATGCAATACATGTCCCAGAGGAGTGTTTTTTCTTGATCTTTCCCTGAGTCCTGGGCCACTAAAACCATCCTTCTGGTTAGTTCTTTTGTCTCATTTTTACACAATTTCTTCTATTCGTCAATTCTTTGTATCTCTCATTCATAATCCCAGCTAGTCTCTGGTGAATATGACTGCAATGTACTCTCTGCTTTTCTCCATTTCTTGTTTCTCTTGGGAATCCAGTAACTTAAAAAGAAATAGACATTTCCCCAAATCCTATGACCAAGAACAGAATTGAGAATTTCTGGCCAGATTTGCATGTTTATCCAGTCATTATGACAGAACTCTGAGCATAATTATGATAATATCATAGCATTGTGGAGGCTTCTGCAGGTAAGCATAATATCAATGTACATGCAGGTGAATGTGTTCACACACACAAACACACAAACACGGATTGATAAATATAATTGTGTGTGTCATTTTATATACAAGTATAACTGAATAAACTTATAAACACTAATGAAAAACTAGGTAAATTTTAGGTTTCAAGTCCAGTATGCCATTGATGATGTGCTTTCTGGTTTTAGGGGGGAGATACACCCAGAAATAAGCAACATAACCATTTACTGAAAATCTGTGCTTATATTTTGTGACCTTGCATTGTTGCATTGCATGCTCTACCCCATTTTATTTTAATTTGAAGGTAAATTTGACTCTACATTTTTTCTTCCCCTTATGGATATGTGACATTTTATCTTCCTTTCTTTGTAATACTTATAGTTTAAATGGAGACATATATCTACAACACATTTCAATATACAAGTGGCCAACTTATGGCTCAAATAAATTTCTCATCTTTGGATTTAAATCTGCATACATTTTCAAAAGAGAAAGCAATGTAATAAGGCTCAAACATTACCTCTGGATCCCCTCCTGTACCAAACAAAAACATGGGGGAAAGTTTGACCCTAATGTTCAGATCATTTTCAACCATTTCATTTTACAAAGAGGATGTGTTTCTGAGTATATAATTTATATTTAACTTTTATAATTTTTCATGCTTCATTTGATTCAGTGTTTCTACACATTGCTGATAATATTCACCTCTGTGAATATGACGGAATCAACATGGACACTGCTCTTTTCAGAGCTAGAAAGATGGATCAGCAGTTAGAAATGTGCACTCCTCTCACGTACACAAGAATTGAAGTCTAAACACCTCTACACATCAGCGAACCTCTGCCTAACACTTCAGATTGTGGGGTGCAATATCCTCTTCTGATATCCACAGGCAATGAACACATGTGGACAAAATTTAAAAACAATGAAAATGAGTCTTAAGAATACATTAGTTTTTGGAGCTGGAGAGATGGCTCAGTGGTTAAGAGCACTGACTGCTCTTTCAGAAGTCCTGAGTTCAATTCCCAACAACGACATAGCAGATCCTGACCATCTGTAATTGAATCCCATGTCCCCTTTTGGTGTGTCTGAAAACAGCTACAGTGTACTCACATATATAAAATAAATATTTTTTT
The DNA here is from genome assembly GCF_011762505.2 of Arvicanthis niloticus. Taxonomy (NCBI): domain Eukaryota; kingdom Metazoa; phylum Chordata; class Mammalia; order Rodentia; family Muridae; genus Arvicanthis; species Arvicanthis niloticus. The sequence goes on along the minus strand of NC_133438.1, from coordinate 9,749,015 downwards.
TAAAAAAGCAAAAGGTAGAAAACATCTCTGAGAGATGTTTTAATTTGTTTAAAAAAGAGAATACATTCCTTTCTTAATTAACATACCCTGTGATATGGAAACATTCTCAGTGTCTCTCAAGACACCATATATTGGAAGTTTGGTGCAATTTAGGAGGTTATACCAGAGGAAACATTACACATTCCCATTCCATCTAACTGCTTGTCTTTCCATGTGAGCTCTACTGAACCATGTTCCCACTAACTTTGATCACATTTGCTCTGTGGTCCTCACTGTTCTTATGCAGATTAATCAACATACTCCTATATCTTCAAACCTATGATATAAATTGTTTTACTTCCTTTGAGAATGACTCAGGCTTATGAAATTTTCCTCGAGAGACAGTTTGATATAATCAATATGTGTATTTTTTCAGTATAAAGTATCAGAGATGGAACGTGACATCTGGGTTTTCAAATATGTGCTACTGGTAGCTAAATAAATACTTTCTGTGTATAAATGAATGTGAATACTTTTTGATTCACATATATATTATCAATTTTTCCTGATGTTTATATTAATCCCTATTCAGTAGATATTCTTTTATATAAAAAAATCTATCATTTATAGATTTTGTTTAGTTAGGAATATATTCTTGTTATAATAGCTCTGCCTTGTTTTTCTAAAGTTTCTTCAAAGCAATTACAAGAGCGTGAGAATTGGAATTTCCCAAAGATAAAGCTTTTAATTGTTTTTAATGTATTTTTATTGAATATTCTACTTATTTACATTTTGGATGTTATCCCTTTCCCTATTTCCCTCACCCAGGAGCTCCCAATCCCATCTCCCCTCCAGGTGCTAATATGAGGCTGTGCCCCCACCCAACCTCCCACACCCGTTCTCTGTCCTCGACTTCCCCACACTGGGGAATCCCACCGTTATAGGACCAAGGACCTCCTCTCCCACCAATACCTGACAAGGCATTCCTCTATTGCTTATATAGCTGGAGCCATGAATCCATCCATGCATGATCCCAGCCTGGTGGTTTAGACCCTGGGAGCTCTGGTTGGTTGGCGTTGTCACTCTTCCCATGGGGACACAAGCCCCTTCAGTTCCTTGAGTCTTCTCTTTGGTGTAATTCTGATAGCTCTGCCATTATATGATACTTGACCTTTTTCCCTTACTGCTTTTAATATTCTTTCTTTGTTTTTGCCTTTGGTGTTTTGATTATTATGTAATAAGAGGAATTTCTTTTCTGGTCCAGTCTATTTGGAATTCTAAAGGCTTCCTGTATGTTCATGGGCATCTCTTTCTTTAGGTTAGAGAAGTTTTCTTCTATAATTTTGTTGAAGATATTTATTGGCCCTTTAAGTTGGGAATCTTTGCTCTTTTCTATACCTATAATGCTTAGGTTTGGTCTTCTCATTGTGTCCTGGATTTCCTGTATGTTTTGGGTTAGAAGCTTTTTGCATTTTTCATTTTCTTTGGCCATTGTGTCAATGTCTTCTATGGCATATTCTGCACCTGAGATTCTCTCATTTCTTGTATTCTGTTGGTGATGCTTGCATCTATGACCCCTGATCTTTTTCCTAGGTTTCCTATATTCATTGTTGTCTAGCTTTCTTTTTTTTATTTTATTTTATTTTATTTTGTTGTTGTTGTCTAGCTTTCTGATTTCTTTGTTTCTCCTTACATTTTTAGATCCTGGATGTTTTTCTTCAATTCCTTGACCTGTTTGGTTTTGCATTCCTGTAATTCTTTAAGGGATTTTTGTGATTCCTGATTAATGGCTTCTAACTGTTTACCTGTGTTTTCCTGTATTTTTTAAGAGAATTATTTATGTCCTTCTTAAAGTCCTCTATTATTATCATGAGATTTGATTTTAAATATGAAGATTGTTTTCTGGTTTGATGGGGTATCCAGGACTTGCTATGTTTTGTGAACTGGGTTCTGATGATGCCAAGTAACTTTGGTTTCTGTTGCTTATATTCTTGCACTTGCCTTTTACCATCTGGTTATCTTTAGTACACCCTGCTCTCACTGACTCTGACTAGAGCCTGTATCTGCTGTTTTCTTGGTTGTGTCAATGATCCTCAAAGTATAGGTCTCTCTGTGATACTGTGATCCAGTGTGGCTGAGCTCCTGGGCATCAGGCTGCATCTGGAAGTCTGTAATTCTATGATCCTGGGTTTGTTCAAGCTCCTGGGAGTTCAGCTTCTTCTATGATCCTGGGTGTGTTAGAGCTTCTGGGAGTCTAGCTTCCTCTATGATCTTGGGTCTGTTAGAGCTCCTGGGAGTCCAGTTTCTTCTGGGTGTTGTTGGATTGGTTGAAGAGGTAGCAACAAATGTCTACTCAGTGCACTGGCTCAAATCATAAGAAATCTGTGCCAATGGGTATGACGTCTTCTCTGAAGCAAATCAGCTAGGAGTTAATTGCTCTAGGTGCAGTGGATCCTCAACTGCTCTGAGTGCAGAAAATCCTCTGGGATGGGTCTGAATATGGTGTCTTCCTTGGAGCAGACCAGCTATGAGTCTGCCCAAGCAGAAAGGACCAGAGGAAGGGGGCAGAAGGGTAGTGGTTTCAGGAAGGCAGGGTTTTGGTGGGTGATGGGTCCCTAGTGTGCCACAGCTAGTCTACCAACTGCAGCTCTGGGACTTTGGGTTAGGAACAGGGAAGAGTTCTTGCCAACTGCTCTGAGCATAACAGATCCTCTGGGATGGGTCTGAATATTCCTAGGAGCAGACCAGCTATGAGTCTACCCAAGCAGGAAGGACCAGGGGAAGAGAGAGGAAGGGGAGTGGTGTTCCAGAGGGTGGAATTTTGGTGAGTGATGGGTCCCTAGTGTGCCACCACTGGTCTCCCAGCTTCAGCTTTGGGACTTAGGATCGTGGGGGAGAATTCTTACCAACTGCTCTGAATGCAGCAGGTCCTCTGGGACAGGTCTGGATATGCCCTTAATTGGTTTTATAATACCAATTTGTAACCCTTGAAATTACCTACATACTGGCAACACAAAATAGGTTTACTAGGTTTTACTTTTAAATTTTTTATGCAAATGTGTATGGAGAGGTTGGAGTAATAATAAAAAGAGGTCTTCAATTTGAGACCAGCTAAGTTGGTAAGACATTGGATGGATTGAAGGAAGAAAGAAGAGAAATATAATTAGATTTGGATTAAAATAAATATATAATCTTATACATAAAGTAGATGGCAGAATGATGCTCACAGTCAGTACAATGAATCTGTCAGCAATTTAATACTTTTCTTTAAAGGAAATCATATGCTCCAATATATTACAAAAGTGTAGTGTTGATCTTGGTATTGAAACCTGTCATGGGTTTTCTCAGGTAGCCAGACCTCACACTGTAAGATATGTTTCAACTTTCCTGCTATTTCTGTTACTTGTTTCCTCTAAATTACATCCATGACATAGCATATAACACTGAAGATTAGACATAGGATCAAATGCCTTGACTAGAAAAGCATCTTGATAAAAGTGTGTAGTCAAAAGCAGCAGTGATCTGTCTTCCCCTATATATGAGTATTCCCAAAATCTGATGCAATGATTCTGGTAGTATACAGTGCTCTGAAAACTTGGCACCTTTCATTAAAACCCTGTATTGCATGTCACTACTAATCCAGACTGTGGTGCTTATACAGGTATGTCAATCTATATTACAAAAAAAAAAACTTATGTCAAGTCATTACATTCATGTGTCTCTGAAGTATCCCATACCCATGTCATAAAAGTAATGGTCAGATTATGAAATCTGTATTTAATTGTAACAGGCCTAAATGCTAATTGATGTTTTAGTTGTACATGTGTTAACACAGACACAGGAAACCATGGCTACAAATTCTCCTACACATTTGTAAATGCCTTCCTCTACTTCCCCCAGATTTAAAGAACTAACATGACCTGTATCCTTATGATCATCCAGGTATTTTACTCTGACTTGTTCATATTTGAGCAAGTCAAATAGTGTACTGAAGTCATTAAAAGCATGGAAGATTTTAGGGAACTCACTGTGAAAGAATTATGAAAGAAAAACTCATATCAAATAATACTAATACTAACACCTCAAACGTCTATTTGTAGAACTAAAGGTGTTTGCAGTGAAAAATAGAGAGCACCAAAGAAAGAAGTTGACTGCTCTAATACAAGTTCCTGAATCCTTTTACTTATTCTCATGAATAATCTCTGCTGCTTCATGGTGACAGATTGGTAATCCAACTGTGAGTCTTAAGGTGGAAACCTAGACTCAGAAATTAAAGAAACCGTGGAGGAACACCACTTACTGTCTTTCAGGAGATGGCCTCTAAGATGGCTTTCATTTAAAATCCAGTATTCCCTATCCATATATGTGTGCTAACCACAAAAAACTGAACCTTTTCACATGAATCTTTAATTTAAGAAAATCCAGTATACAATAACTCCAGATGATCTAATGGAGATATTTTATAAATGAACTTGACTCTTCCCAAGTGATCAAGATTGTATGAAGTTAACCCCCAAGAAAGGTTATAGAAGATGTGTGGAAGTCAAGTGGATGATGCAAGAGGAAAGTAGAAGATAGAGCATAAGAATGGAGATACTTTTATGTGTTCCCCCAATGATAAATCAGATGATAGTAGATGCCAGCAAGTGCATGCTGACAGGAGCCTGATATAGCTGTCTCCTTAGAGGTATACCAGAGCCTGACATATACAGAGGTGGATGCTCACAACTAACCATTGAACTGATCATGGTGTTCCCAATGGAAGAGTTAAAGAGAAGACTGAAGGAGATGAAAGGGTTTGCAGCCCCATGGGGAGAGAAAAAAATACTACCAACCAGAGCTCTCAGGGTCTAAACCACCAGCCTGGGAACACATAGGGAGAAACCCATGGCTTCATCTGTATATGTAGGGAATGGTGGCCTTGTTGGGCATAGGTGGGAGAGGAGATCCTCGGTACCATAAAGACTGGATGCCCCAGTGTGGGAGAATTTGAGGGTGGGAAGGTGGGAGTGAGTGGGTGGGTACACATCCTCATAGAAGTAGGAGGAGGGGAATGGGATAGGGGTTTTCTGGGTGGGGAGGAATGGGAAAAGGAAATAGCCTCTGAAATGTAAATAAAATATCTAATAAAAAAGAGATTTAAAAACTAGCATTCTCACATATCTCATTTGTGATTTTTCAGAGGCCAACACATAAACCAATGAAAGATTTAATATTTATTTAGGAAAACAGTAAGTTCTATATCAGGGCAGCTTGGGAGTATGCACAAAATCTCAATGCATTAGTAGCTGAGGTACATGGAACTTGGTTTTTTTTTTCCATCCATAACAACTTGGAAAACAAAAATATTTAATAACACTCAAGGAATTAAATGTGTTAACAATAAATTATTAATACTACGGTATTAATAATAAAATATTCTATTAAATATAAGTATTAAGAACAGATGGAGCATATCCTGAAGCTGCACTCTAATTCAGCTATGTATTATGTGGTACACATGGGCATTCTAACTGTGTAGCATAGAAACTGTGATAACACATGAAATCTCCAAGAGCTCAGGATTTTCAGACTCCCGCAAGGAAAAAGTGGACAGTAATATGCTAGCTCCAAGTCTCATGAGCCATTCAAGGACCATGATGAGACACTTGACACATCCTTCTCATTCATACTTTACTGCTAATTATCAGCTGCTTTCAGACATCTGAGAGGGATGGTTGCACCAAAGGATTTCTCTAGAGTGTAGATTTTTGGTATTGTCAATGCTCCTATCTTTGTGTCATTTCTGTTCACATATGTAGCTCTTCATCCATAATCTTGTAAATAGCTTTTTATAACATTTTTAAAAAATAATTTTTGTTTCATAAACATGGACTTCAGTTTTCTGCAGTAATTACCTTTCCTCAGTTTCCAAGCTGATGTAAATAAAAACTTGTTCAAAATGTCCTGCAGAATCCTGTCTCACACATATGTGATTAAAAAGCTATGTAACAAGGAAGGTATTGCCAATGATACGTCATAAGAATTATAGCATTCGATACTGCATTTTTCATGTAGAACAAGAATATTTTATGAAACAATTGAGAAGATAATTTACAGTTCAGTGGTAGCCTACATATAGGAGCCACACTTCCCACACTAACTCCACTCATTGGAACCTTTGTCTTCTGTTGTGGACCCCTGATTCCCATAACTTTTATACCTGTCTCTCCAGACATACTGTCCTACTGTAAGCTTCTTGAAGTAATCTCACCTGGACCTACACCATCACACCCTAGGAACTCCAATACTTATTGCAGATTTTAGTCCCACTAGGTCTGTTCCATAGCATAGTCATCCTTTTCTCCCAGCTGACATCCATTTCTTTCTGCCACCAAGCAATGTGAATGAACCATCTCTACCTGTGGGGCAGTGGGCTGTGAGAGGCAGCTGGGTACCTGGTTGAGCACAAGCCTAAAACCCCAGATACCCTAAAAGGAGGGTAGGAGTTTGGCCTTGCTCCTGGGCCCTGGTTCCTTTCACTTAGCATCAGCCATCCACAGCCATCCACAGCCCTCCCAAAGAAAATAAGTGTGGTAGGTAAGGACTGGGAGGAGAGGGAGTTGGAAACTGTGGTCAGGATGTAAAACAAAGAAAATTTAAAAATAGAGAAGGGAATCTTAAAGTGAATTAAAACCATAAAATGTTATGATATGAAGAAAAATATCTCAGATATCAGGCTTATCAACAGAGTACAAGACATAAAAGAGAGAGTTTCAAGTTCAATTGAAGACAAGAGATAATAGAGATTGCTACCCTAGTTAATGAAAATTATGTTTAAAACATACAAGGAAAAAACATTCAGGAAATTTAGAACACTATACAAAGAACAAATATATAAAGAACAGATTATAAGTAGAAGGAATCCAAATTAAAAATCAGAAAATATTTTTGACAAAATCATAAAAACCACAATATTAAGAAGAAAGGGCCAGAAAGGTATAAGATTTATAAAAATATGAATAGAAAGAATAAGAGAAGCCAATTCCTATGACACATAATAATAATAATAATAATAATAATAATAATAATAATAATAATAACTCTATACAAAAAAACAAGAAAAGAATATTAAAAGCTAAAATGGAAAAAGATTAAGTCATGTATTATGGCAAACCTATTAAAATAATACCCAACTCTCAATGGATACTCTAGAAGTCTGAAGAGCCTGAAAATTGCTCTACACACTGTGAGGGACCACAGATGCAAGCCCAGAACACTAGACTGAGCAAAATTGTCCATCACATGGATAAAGGAAAACATACCATAGTAAAACCAAATTTAAGCAAATTTCTTTTTTGTTGGTTATTTTTTATTTACATTTCAAATGTTATCTTCATTTCTGGTTTCCCCTCTGAGAAGCTCCATCTTGTCCCTCCCGCGCCCCCCCCCCCGGCTTCTATGAGGATGCTACCCCACCCACCAACTCACTTGTGCCTCAATACCCTACAATTTCCCTGTGCTGGGGTATTGAGCCTTCACAAGACAAAGCACCTCCCCTCCTATTGATGCCAGATAAGGCCATCTTCTGCTAAATATGCAGCTAGAACCATGGGTCTCTCCATGTGTTCTCTTTAGATGGAGGGTTATACTTTTCAAGTTGGTATTGAAATCCCTCCCTTATGACATCAAATCCTCAGTTTAAGCTCTGGTCTCTCGATGCATGTGTCCTGTGGTTTTAAGAGTTTTTGTTCTGTTAAGAAGATAACTTCTGTACTGAAAGCTTTGTTCCAAGTGTAACAGTATAAGGAAGATGGAACCAATGTGATGTTTAATGATGGAGAAGGTTTCTAAGGGTTGGAGCAATTACCATTTCAGGAGATCTGTCCTCATCCTGTACACTGTGTTTTTTCTCACATGTTTGAGTTTTCAAAAAGTATGGTGACATGATTCAGCTTGCATTGGTTGTTATCTAGTCCTTTAAAATCTTCTGAATGTATATCCTTCTAACATCATTATAAGTCCTCTGCATCCATGATAATTAAAGTTATAGCATATGTTAATATGATTCTCTTGAAACATAAACCAGGAAGATACTTCTCTTCAAGTGTGCACAACATGTGAGTATATGAATAGATACTACGAATACATCAGAATGCCAGTTTGGAGATTAATGATAATCAATATAAAAAGGGATCACAATTTTGAATCTAAACATAGTAAAAGCAATATACAGCAAGCCAGTAGCCAACATCAAACTAAATGGAGAGAAACTTGAAGCAATCCCACTAAGATCAGGGACCAGACAAGGCTGGTCTGGTCCACTCTCACCCTACCTATTCAATATAGTACTGGAAGTCCTAGCTAGAGCGATTAGACAACAAAAGGAAGTTGAAGGGATACAAATAGGAAAGGAAGAAGTCAAAATTTCACTATTTGCAGATGATATGATAGTATACTTAAGTGACCCTAAAACTTCCACCAGAGAACTCCTAAACCTGATAAACAACTTCAGTAAAGTGGCTGGATAAAAAATCAATTCAAACAAATCAGTAGCCTTCCTCTACTCAAAAGATAAACAGGCTGAGAAAGAAATTAGGGAAATGCCACCATTCACAATTGTCACAAATAATATAAAATACTTTGGTGTGAATCTAACCAACCAAGTGAAAAATCTGTATGACAAGAACTTCAAGTCTCTCAAGAAAGAAATAAAAAATCTCAGAAGATGAAAAGATCTCCCATGCTCCAGGATTGGCAGAATTAATTTAGTAAAAGTAGCCATCTTGCCAAAAGCAATCTACAGATTCAATGCAATCCACATCAAAATTGCAACTCAATTATTCATAGAGTTACAAAAAGCAATTTGCAAATTCATTTGGATTAACAAAAAAAACCAGGATAGAGAGAACTATTCTCAATAATAAAAGAACTTCTGGAGGAATCACCATCCCTGATCTCAAACTGTACTACAGAGCAATAGTGATAAAAATGTCATGATATTGGTACAGAGATAGGCAATAAGATTAATGGAATAGAATTGAAGACCAAGACATGAACCCACACAACTATGATCACGTGATCTTTGACCAAAAAAAAGCTATAACTGTCTATTGGAAAAAAAAAAACAGCATTTTCAACAAATGGTACCAGTTCAATTATAGGTCAGCATGTAAAAGAATGCAGATTGATCCATTCTTATCTCATTGTACGAAGCTCAAGTCCAAGTGGATAAAGGACCTTCACATAAAAACAGATACACTGAAACTAATAGAAGAGAAGGTGGGGAGGACACTAGAATACCTAGGCACAGGAGAAAAGTTCCTGAACACAACACCAATGGCTTATGCTCTAACAGCAAGAAGTGACAAATAAGACCTCATAAAATTGGAAAGCTTCTGTAAGGCAAAGGACACTGTCAATAGGACAAAATGACAACCAACAGATTGGGAAAAGATCTTTACCAATCCTATATTCAGTAGAGGGCTAATATTCAATATATACAAAGAACTCAAGAAATTAGACTCCAGACAACCAAATAACCCTATTAAAAATGGGGTACAGAGCTAAACAATGAATTCTCAACTGAGGAAACTCAAACAGCCAAGAAGCATCTAGAGAAAGGTTCAACATCCTTAGCCATGAGGGATATGCAAATCAAAACAACCCTGAGATTTTACCTCACACCAGTCAGAATGGCTAATATCAAACACTCAGGTGATAGTAGATGCTGGCAAGGATGTGGAGAAAGAGGAACATTCCTCCATTGTTGGTGGGATTGCAAGATGAGACAACAACTCTGGAAATCAGTCTGGCAGTTCCTCAAATAATTGGACATAGTATTACCTGAGGACCCAGCTATCTCACTCCTGGACACATACCCAGAAGATGTTCCAACATATAACAAGGACATATGCTCCACTATATTCATAGCAGCCTTATTTATAATAGCCAGAAGCTGGAAAAAACCCAGATGTCCTTCATCAGAGGAATGGATACAAAAAATGTAGTACATTTACACAATGGATTATTATTCAGCTTTTAAAAACAATCAATTCAAGAAATTCTTAGGTAAATGTATGGAACTAGAAAATATCATCCTGAAGGAGGTAACCCAATCACAAAGGAACACACATAGTATTCACTCACTGGTAATTGGACATTAGCCCAGAAGCTTGAAATACCCAAGATTCAACTCACAGACCACATGAAGCTCATGAAGAAGGAAGACCAAGTGTGAGTGCTTTGGTTCTTCTTAGAAGGAGTAATAAAATACTCAAGGGAGCAAATACAGAGAAACAGTGTGGGAAGAAACTGAAAGAGGGGCTGTCTGGAGATTGTTCCACCTGGGTGTCCATCCCATGTACAGTCACCATAGGTGGACAGTGATGTGGATGTCAATAAGTGCATGCTGATAGGAGCCTGATATAGCTGTCTCATTAGAGGTCTGCCATAGCCTGACATATACAGAGGCTGATGGTCACACGTAACCATTGAAGTGATCATGGGGTTCCAAATGGAGGAGTGATAGTGAAGACTGAAGTAGCTGAAAGTGTTTACAGCCCCATGGGGAGAGAGGTAATACCAACCATCCAGAGCTCCTGGTGTCTAAACCTTCAGCCTGGGAGCACATAGGGAGGAACCTATGCCTCCAGCTGTATATGAAAGGGAGCATGGCCTTGTTGGGCATAAGTGAGAAAGAAGGCCCTTGGTCCCATGAAGGCTGGATGTGATAGGATGGGGGAATTCCAGAGTGGGGAGGTGGGAGTGGGTGGGTTAATGGTGGCACATCCACATAGATACAGTAGGAGGGGTAATGGGATAGGAGGTTCCTTGATGGAGGGGGGAAATGGGGTAAGGGGTAACATCTGAAATGTAAATAAAAAACCCATTATAAAAAATAAGAGATAAAAAGATAACCCGGTGGTGAGTGGTAAGTAAATGGACATTAGCAATTGGAATCAAGGTTACTTGCATCATGAGAACCCAGTTCTCCCACCAGAACAAGTTTTAGATACACCATCACACCAGAAAACCATGAATAAGACCTAAACTCACTTCTCATAATGATGATATACAACTTTAAGAAGGACATATATATTTCCCTTAAAGAAATACAGGAAAACAGGTAGAAGCCCTTAAAGAGGAAACACAAAAATCCCTTAAAGAATTGCAAGAAAACATAACCAAACAAGTGAAGGAATTAAATAAAACCATCCAGGATCTAAAAATGGACATAGAAACAACAAATCTCAAAGGGAAACTACCCTGGAGATAGAAAACCTAGGAAAGAGATCAGGAGTCAAAGATGCAAGCATCACCAACAGAATACAAGAGATAGAAGAGAGAGTATCATATGCAGAAGATATTATGGAAAACATTGACACAACTGTCAAAGAAAATGCAAAACGTAAAAAGCTCCTAACCCAAAACATCCAGGAAATCCAGAACCGAGTGAAAAGACCAACCCTAAAGATAATAGGTTTGGATGAGAGTGAAGATTTCCAATGTAAAGGGTCAGTAAATATCTTCAACAAAATTACAGAGGAAAACTTTCCTAACCTAAAAAGAGAGATGCCCATGAACATACAAGAAGCCTACAGAACTCCAATAGACTATACCAGAAAAGAAATTCCTCTCGTCACATAATAATCAAAACATCAAATGCACAAAACAAAGAGAAAATACTAAAAGCAGTAAGGGGAAAAAGTCAAGTAACATGAAGGCAGATCTATCAGAATTACACCAGACATCTCACCAGAGATTATAAAAGCCAGAAGATCCTGGGCAGATAACATAAAGACCCTAAGAGAACACAAATGCCAGCCCAGGTTACTATACACAGAAAAATTCTCAATTATAACAGATGGAGAAACCAAGATATTCCATGACAAAACCAAATTTACAAAATATCTATCCACAAATCCAGCTCTACAAAGGATAATAGATGAAAAACTTCAACACAAGTAGGGGAACTATACCATAGAAAAATCAAGAAAGTAATCTTTCAACAAACCAAAAAGAAGATGGCCACACAAACATAATTCCACATCTAATAACAAAAATAACATGAACCAACAATCACTTTTCCTCAATATCTCTTAACACTAATGGACTCGATTCCCCAATAAAAAGACAAAGACCAATTGACTAGGTGCTTAGATACGAGCCAGCATTTGCTGCACACAGGAAACATACTTCTCAGTGACAAAGACAAACACTACCTCAAAGGAAGAGCCTGGAAAAATTTTTCCAAGAAAATGGTCCTAAGAAACAAGCTGGAGTAACCAAACTAATGTCAAATAAAATTGACTTTCAACCAATAGTTCTCAAAAGGTAAGGAAAAACACTTCATACCCATCAATGGAAAAATCTACAAAAATGAACTCACAATTCTGAACATCTATGCCTCAAATACAAGTGCACTCACATTCATAAAAGAAAAATTACTAAAGCTCAAAGCACACACTGCACCTCACACAATAATAATAGGAGATTCAAGACCCAATTCGCATCAATGGACAGATGAGAAAACAGATATTAAACAGAGACATGGTGAAATTAACAGAAATTATGAACCAAATTAATTTAACAGATGTCTATACAATATTTCATCCTAAAACTAAAGAATAGACCTCCTTCTCAGCACTTCATGGTAACTTCTTCAAAATTGACCATATAATTGATATAAAACAGGCCTGAATAGATACAAGAAGATGGAAATAATTTCATGCATTATGTCAGATCACCACAGACTAAATCTGGTCTTTAGTAACAACAAAACCAACAGAAATCCCTCATAAACATGGAAGCTGAACAACACTCTGCACAATGATAACTTAGACAAGGAACAAAGAAAGAAATTAAAGAATTTATAGACTTTAATAAAAATGAAGAGACAACATACCCAAATTTATGTGACACAATGAAAGCAGTGCTAAGAGGAAAACTCATAGATCTTAGTGCCTAAAAAAGGAAATTGGAGAGAGCATCCACGAGCAACTTGACAGTATACCTGAAATCTCTAGAACACATAAAAGCAAATACACCCAAGAGGAGTAGATGGCAGGAAAAGATCAAGCTCTGAGCTGATATCAAACAAGTAGAAACAAAAAGAACTATACAAAGTATCAATGAAAACAAGAACTTGGTTTTTTTTAGAAAATAAACAATATAGGTAAACCCTTAGCCAGACTAACCAGAAGGCACAGAGACAGTATCCAAATTAATAAAGTTGGAAATGAAAAGGTAGACATAACAAGGTTAAAATGAATAAATTAAAAAATCATCAGATCCTACTACAAAAGCCTATACTCAACAAAACTGGGAAACCTGGATGTAATGAACAAATATTCTAGGCAGATATCAGGTACCAAAGTTAAATCAGAATTAGATAAAACATATAAAACTCCACATAACACCTAAAGAAATAGGAGCAGGCAGTCATTAAAACTCTCCCAATAAAATAAATGCATAACCACGTGATTTTAGTGCAGAATTCTATCGGAACTTCAATGAAGGACTAATACCAATACTTTTCAAACTATGCCACAAAATAGAAACAGAAGGAACACTACTTAATTCATTCTATAAAGACAAATTACGCTTATATCTAAACCACAAAAAGACCCAACAAAGAAAGAGAACTTCAGATCAAATTCCCTTATGAATATTGATAAGAAAATACTGAAAAAATTTCTTGTGAACCTAATCAAAGAATACATCAAAACAATAATTCATCATGATCAAGTAGGCTTCATCCCAGGGATGCATGGATAGTCCAATATATGGTAATCCATCAATGTAACCCACTATGTAAAAAGACTCAAAGAAAAAGACCACATGATCATCTCATTAGATGCTTAGAAACCATTTGACAAAATTCAAAACCCCTTCATGATAAAAGTCTTGATAAGATAAGGAATTCAAGGGTCACAGCTAAACCTAATAAAAGAAATACACAGCAAACCAATAGCCAACATCAAATGAAATGGAGAGAAACTTGAAGCAATACCACCAAAATAAGGGACTAGACATGGCTGCTGATTCTCTCTGTACCTATTCAGTATAGTACTTGAAGTCCTAGCCAGACCAAATTAGACAAGACAAGAAGGTCACACAGATACAAATAGGAAAGAAATAAGTCAAATTATCACTATCTTAGATGATATGATAGTATTCTTAAGTGACCCCAAAACCTCCACCAGATAAACCTGATAAACAACTTCAGCAAAGTGTCTGGATATAAAATTAACTCAAACAAATCTGTAGCCTTTCTCCTCCCAAAGGATAAACAGTCTGAGAAAGAAAGTAGGAAAACTACACTCTTCACAATAGTCACAAATAATATAAAACACCTTAGTGTGACTCAAACAAAGCAAATAAAAGATCTGTATGACAAGAACTTCAAGTCTCTGAAGAATGAAATCAAAGATCTCAGAAGACTGAAAGAACCCCCATGAGCATTTATTGGCAGGATTAATATAGTAAAAATGGCATTTTCTAGGGTGGTCCATGTGCATATCTTTAACCCTCCTCTTTATCTAATCTGTCTGGGTTTGTGAATTATAGCTTTATTACTATATATTTAACATCTGACGTTCACTTCTAAGTGAGCACACACAGTATTTGTCTTATAGAGACTTGGTGTCTGTACTTGGAATGACTTTTTTCTGGTTGTATATATTTGCCTAAAAAATTCCATGATGTCATTTTTAATAACTGAGGAATATTCTGTTGTATAACTATACCATATTTTGTTTATCTATTCTTCAATTGAAGGTCATATAAGTAGTTTCCAATTTCTGGGTATAAAGCTCAAATGAGTTGGGTAATGTGTTTTTTCATCAATGCCAATGGAAAGTTAGAAGAATCTCTTTCACACAGATTTAACTCTTTGGGTGTCAATGAGAATGGACATTTGCAAGAAACTTTCTTTGAGGTTTCATAGGTGGCAGCAGGCAAGGGTTAAAGCAAGTGGGAAGTCTCAGTTCATAAGCTGAGAGATCCTATAAAGCACATGATGGTGGCACTGGGAATTTTTCTTTTTTTAAATTTTTATTGGGTATTTTATTTACATTTCAGATGTCATACCTTTACCCCATTTCTCCCCATCCCCACACCCAGGAAGCCCCTATGGAATCACCCCTCCTCCTGCTTATTTGAGGATGTGCCTCCACCTACCCTCCTCTCATCTCCCCACCCTTGAATTCCCCCACACTCGGTGGTGTCCAGCATACTTTGGACCAAGGATCTGCAATCCCACCTATGCCTGACAAATCCATCATCCACTACATATACAACTGGAGCCATGGGTCCCTCCCTATGTGCTCCCAGGCTGGTGGTTTAGACCCTGGGAGATCTGGTTGGTTGGTATTGTTGCTCTCCTCATGGGGCTGCAAACCCTTTCAGCTCCTTCAGTCTTCTCCCTAACTCCTCCACTGGGAACCCAGGAGTTTTTCTTTTGACTTGGCCACCAAGATAGAACATCGATTTTTAGTAAGTAATGAGTTGGGATTATTGGAAAGTACATCTGACATATTGAGGTTAAGAAGTGTATCAGCCATTGGGTTGTTTAAGGCACATTAAAATGTAAAGATTGTGTTTGTGTCTTTCACTCAAGAACCCAGAACATTAGTGTAGGGATCAAGGAGTGCTCCTACCAGGATGATCTGAGTAGAGATTTTTGGGTTCATCAACAATAAATTAAAAAGTAAAGTAATTAATTTAAAATTGGAGTAAACAAGACACATACAAATTACAAGAAAGTATGAATGAAGTATCCTCTATTAAATCAGTTCAATACTGTTGCATTTTGTATTATTTTGAAATGCAATATATATATTATATATTTTCTTTTCTTTATCCTTTGAAGTTTGCAAATGTCAGAAACAATGTTCCAGAGACCACTTGATGCAAAATAATCATGTGTGTGTGCCCACTACAAAAGTTATGTCTTGAAAAGCACTGATGATACAAATCTTTCCTATATAAATTTTTGTTTTATTAGATGTGACAATTTACAATGTATTTGTAATTCAGTAGACTTGATTGAATATCGAAGTAAGGGCTTCTTCAGAAGCTTTCAATTTACATGTTGGTAAAAGGGTAGTGTACAATCCTCTTGAGCAAATTCTGATAGCTATTTCGTAATAGCCAGAAGGTGGAAACAACCTATATGTCCCTCAATCAAAAAGTGAATACAGAAAATGTTGTTCATTGCAGTAACTAAAGATAGACACTGAAGTAGATGCCAGAAAGTATGTGCTGACAGGAGCCTGATATAGCTGTCTCCTTAGAGGTCTGCCAGAGCCTGACTCATACAAAGGTGGATTCTCACAGCTAAGCATTGAACTGATCATGGGGTTCCCAATGGAGGAGTAAGAAAGAAGACTGAAGGAGCTGAAAGGGTTTGTAACCCAATCAGGAGAGCAACAATACCAACCAACCAGAGCTCCCAGGGCGTAACCACCAGCCTGGGGGCACATAAAAAGGGACTCATGGCTCCAACAGTATATGTAGGGGAGGATGGCCTTGTTTGGCATAGGTGGGAAATGAGGTCATTGGTCCCAGGAAGGCTGGATGCCCTAGTGTGGGAGAATTTGAGGGAAAGGAAATGGGAAAGGGTGTGTGGGTGTGGGCACATCCTCATAGAAGCAGAAGAATGGGGGATGGGATAGGGAGTTCCTAGTAAGGCAGAAATGGGGAAAGTCAATCACATCTGAGATATAAATAAAATATCTAATAAAAAAAGAAAATGTTGTTCAGTTACACAGTGGAATACTATTCAGTTATTTAAAACAAGAACATTATGAATTTTGCAGGCAAATAGATAGAAGTAAAAGATATCATCCTGAGCTAGGTAAACAAAATGCAGAAGGACAGGCATAATATGTACTCATTGATAAGTGGTTACTAGCCAAAAAAAAAGTACAGAATAGTCATGAAACACCCCAGATATAATAAGAGGTAAAATAGCAAGAGAGACCCAAGTGAAGACTCTTTAATCCCACTTTAAAAAGAGAACACAATAGTCATGGGAGTAAGAGGTAATGAATGACATGGGTAGGAGTGAGATCAGGTGAGGGAAGAGACAGAAGTTAGTCCCAGAGGGCCAAGAGAATGAATGGAATTATGAGTTGCCAGGGGTCTGGGATGGGAAATCATTGAAATAAGTCCCAGAGGCTCAGGATGAGGAATTAGGGAAACTCCCAGGAGTCAATGCAGCAGATGACCTTAGCAGAAATGTTGACCAGTGGAGATATGGAACCTAAAGAGACCACCTCCAATAATTAGACAGGACTAACATGTAGAGATGGGGACAAAAACACCCATACAAAACTTTTGACCCAAAATTTTTCTTGTTTAAAATAAATACAAGGACCAAGATAGAGCAGAGACTGAAAGAATGGCTGACCATTTTGAGATCCATCCCATGGTCAGGTACTAACCCTCACACTATTACTGATGCTAGCATAACTATCCTCTGAGAGAGGCTCTACGCAGTACCTCACTGAGACAGATGCAGATATTCACAGCCAAGTATTGGTAAAGGTCAGAGACACATGAGGAAGACTTAAGGGAAGGATTGAAAGGGATGGCTACCCCATAATAAGCCAACAGTGTCAACTAACCTGGATCCCTGGGAGCTCCCAGAGACTGAAACAGCAACCAAATAGAATACACAGGCTGTTCCTTAGCTTGAGGAACATATGCAGGGGAGTGTTGCCTTGCCTGGCCTCACTGGGTAAGGGAATACATAGGGGGCCACACTCTCAGAAGCAAAGAGTAGGAGGCATAGGTGTAAGAACTGTGCAAAGGCTAACAGAAATGGTGTAAGCAACATTTGTGGTATAAATAAATAAAATAATTAATTAATCTTTCAAAAAGATCCAGAATGGTAAGGCTCAGATCTCTTTTACCCATTCCACATCCTCAGCCTCCTGCTTTATAGGTCTGTGCTTAAGAACCTGACATCTCTGCCAACCATAGGAGAGCTATGAGACTATTCCAAATTTGTGTGTCAATGATTTGATGGCTCTATTTTATTTTGTTTCTAAATTTAGTTTTTCAGGTGTCCACAGAGAGACATTTGGCCACCAATACACATTTACCCACATAAGCACAACCATACTGGTCTCCTATTGAATGTAAATGATCACTACTCATAAAATGGCTTTATAAGTAGTCCTAAAGAGCTAAATCACTAAAACATCCTACATAGGTGTTAACTAGATAGCTCAACAGGTAAAGGTGATTGATTCCAAGCCTGATGCCTTAAAGTCAATCCCTAAGACCTGATTCTCTTTCAGTTTGTCCTCTGGCTTCAAGCATGTTATGACTCTCCTTCATGCTACACTATAAATCCTTCCACTTGGATTTTCTTTTTGTGTGTCATCATAACAACCAAAAACAAAATAGGACAAAAGCCCAACCAACTTCTTTTGAGACAGTCTTACATGTTTAGGAGATGCAATTTATGTTTGAGTCCATCAGTAATTCTTTCGAATTCATGTACTCCTGGGATAGATCCAATTTCTTATCCCTCAAATTTTAAATAGAGATTCCTTTATGAGTTTTCCACTAATGATGTTCTTGTTTAAGCTTTCTCCGGTTAGTTCAATGTTTTCTTATTCTTTACAGGAAATCCTAATTGTCAGTACAGCAAGAGATATACCATCCAATATCACATGAAATACTTCACCCTAACATAAAATATGACAACTTTGACTACAACGGTCTTACACAGATCACTCACAGACATATGTAACCATCAATTATGATAGTCATTCAACTGTTCCTTCAAAGCTATTCTTGGATTCTTTTTGTCCCTGTCATGAGGTCACTTGTACTATATGACTTTTTCTGGGAGTATGTGAAAACATAGCTATTCACCCCAGATATAAACTTTGATGAAAAAGGAAAAAAAAATAAGAGTTATACTAACCCAGCTCTACCATGAAGACTGCAAAAATAAGCTTAAGTGGAAAAGTTGAGTGAGTTATCCTGTGGTCATTAGTTATATTTACAAGGAGGTTTGAAAGGATAACTGTCCATTGAGATTTACACTAGGGCCTATTATACCATACTCTCTGATTTTTAGCAGACTTAACTGTATCATATATGAAATTCTAAATCAGAAACAGGCCTTACATTCAGTGATCTAAAAAATAATTAGTTATTTTATAACAGCCATTATACTGCTGTACCAGTCATCACCAGTTTCCTGGTAGATCAGCCCTATACAATGCAAAATACAGTACTAGGCTAAATTACTGTTGTATTTTTATCTGAGAATACTTTAATTAAGGTGTTTCCTGGACAGTTTATAATGATTTCTTAAACTGCATCGTTACTGCATGGTCTCCATAGCAATAGACTATCACCAACTAGTTATAACCGGCATGTAAAAATAGTGGCAAACTCCTGTGGTGTTCAATTGCCTCCAAGTCCTCTCAGACCAATAACTCACAGGGAAAAGCCTGAAAGTGAGATTTTATTTAAAATTTTGCATTAATTAAATTTCAACTAATAATTCATACCTCTGGTAGAAAAATTGTTCATCCATGCAGGGTAACACTCATCAGAGCCCATTTGCCTGGCAAGCCAAGAACAGGTAAGATTCTGCAAAGTACCTTACCAACCAAAGACAAAAGTGCATTGTTTTGATAATGCATGTTCCATGATGAGTAAGGGAGGCATTCTTGTCAGAACCACCTAAGACAGGCTCAGTCTTATGTGACTGAGTTAGGTTTATGCAATAAAAAGGGGGAGATGTGGAAAGCTTTTGGGGCTACCTGACAGGAATCAGACATTGACCAAGGACAAGGAAGTAGGCTTCAGGCAGAAATCAGACATTAGACTAGAACAAAGAAGTAATTTTAGGCAGGAATCTAAATCTTATGCTAGAACAAGAAGTAGGCTTCAGACATGAAAATGACTTTGGGCTAGGACAGAAAAACAGGACCAGATATTTTGGACATCCTGATAATCCCTTAGAAATAGTGATCACGGGAGTGATCAGAGGACTCTATTGTGCTGCATGTTCTTTGACTATTTGGATTTATTGTCTTACTTGTTCCTTGACTATTTACATCTGTTGTATTGCCAGTTCCTCAACCTAGAACTGCCCTTAATACTTGTATGTAATTTAAATGACATAAAAGCAAAAAAGGAGGAGGAGGAGGTATGGGATAGGTGGTTAACAGTGGGGGTAGGAAATGAGTAAATAGGATAACAACTGAAATGTAAATAAATAAAATATCGAATAAAAGAAAAAATTAAATTCAGCTTTAAAATGCTCCACTATGTTCATAGCAGCCTTATTTATAATAGCCAGAAGCTGGAAAGAACCAAGATGTCCCTCAACAGAGGAATGGATACAAAAAAATGTGGTAAATCTACACAATGGAGTATTACTCAGCTATGAAAAATAATGAATTCGAGAAATTTTTAGGTAAATGGATGGATCTAGAAATTATCATCTTGAGTGACTTAACCCAATCCCAAAAGAACACACAGGGTATTTACTCACTGTTAAGCGGATGTTAGCCCCAAAGCTAGGATTAGTAAAGACCCAACCAGCAGACCACATGAATCTCATGAAGAAGGAAGACCAAGAGGGGATGCCTCAGTACTACTTAGAATGAGAACAAAAATGCTCAAGGGAGCAAATACGGAAACAAAACATGGGACAGAAACTGAAGGAGGGGCTATCAGGAGACCACTCCACCTCGGTATTCATCCCATGTACAGCCACCTAAGCTAAACACTGTTGTGGATGGCTGGAAGTGCATAATCTGAGGAACATGATATAGCTGTCTCCTTAGAGGTCTGCCAAAGACTAACACACTCAGAGGACGATGCTCACAGTTAACCACTGATATGATCAGGGGTTTCCCAATAGAGAACTTAGAGAGAGGACTGAAGGAGCGGAAAGGGTTCGAGATCCCAGGAGGAAAGC
Source organism: Arvicanthis niloticus (assembly GCF_011762505.2). Classification (NCBI taxonomy): domain Eukaryota; kingdom Metazoa; phylum Chordata; class Mammalia; order Rodentia; family Muridae; genus Arvicanthis; species Arvicanthis niloticus. The sequence goes on along the minus strand of NC_133438.1, from coordinate 9,728,095 downwards.
AACAATACCAAAAACCAGAGCCCCCCAGGGTCTAAACCACCAGCCAGGGAACACATAGGGAGGGACCCAAGACTCCAGAGAATACACAGCCTTGGTGTATCTACTCATCAAGTATACAGAGCAGACCTGCCCAAACCTCCGATGTCCTGGAATTCCATCTGGATTCAGTGAAGACACAGCATCAGAGGATTATCAACTTACTCTTCCCCCCACCCCTCTTCTAATATCTCAACGCCCGTAATCAGCCTGAAGAAGTTACAGAAGAGTCAGCGCCCCTATTCCCTGGGCTTGGGGACTAATGTGGTTAATAATGGTCTGTCTTTCTAGGGAAAAGTAGTGGTTTTGTTGGAACAGGGAGGATTAGCTAGGACTTATTGCACAGCCATAACCTATTGGTAGAAATCTGTATAATTATTATCAAGATGAAGTTATAATTTCTAAAAAAAAAAAAAAAAACAAGCAAGAAAAAACACATGAATGAATGAATGAATGAATAAATAAACAAATAAATAGATAGATAAAATAATAGCAAGAGTAAATTACTTTGGGAAACACATTTATTCAATAAACATTACTTTTAACTTGTTTTTATTTTGTTTTATTTTATGTTTTTTTTAATTTTTATTCACTTTACATCCATATCACAAAGACTCTTCCTCTTCTATTTCTACTCTCATGTTTAAAGTCAATAACTTCATTACCTCAACTCCTCCTCAAAGAAAGGGAAATGCCCTTGGGTACCCCTTTACCCTGGGGCATCTAGTCCCAGCAGGACAAGGCATAGCATCACCCACTGAAGACTAACCATGAAGTCTAGGTAGGGGTAAGGGGCCCAATGGTCAGAAAGTGAGACAAAAACATCTACACCACTTGTTATGGGATCCACTTGAAGACCAATCTTCACATTTGCACTACATATATAGAGGGTCTGGCTTCTGCCTATTCCATTATTTAGATTTATGAATTTCATGGTGCTTCTTGAGAATATCAAACATATCTATTTTTCCATTGAATTTCTTTTTTATCATTTACTTATTTATTTTTACTCTCCAGATTTTATTCCACTCCCGGTCCACTCTCCAACTCTTCTACATAACATACCTCCTCCAAGCTCCCCACTCGCCATCTCCTCAAGGTTGTCACCAGCCCCAAGCCCCCACCCCACTAGACCTCTAAACTCCATGGAACCTTCAGTCTCTTTAGGGTTAGGTGCATCTTCACTGACTGAACCTAAACTTGGGTGTCCTCTGCTATATATGTGTTGGGGACTTCATATCAGCTGATGTATGCTGCTTGGTTGGTGGTCCAGTGTCTGAGAGATCTTGGGAATACAGGTTAATTGAGACTGCTGATCCTCCTACAGGGTTGCCCTACCCCTCAGCTTCTTACACCTTTTTCCAACCTGTATGACAATAAATTCAAGTCTCTCATAAAAAAAATTAAAGATCTCAGAAAAAGAAGAGATCTCACAAACTTATGGATTGGCAGAATTAACATAGTAAAAATGGGCATCCTTCCAAAGCCAATCTACAGATTCAATGCAATCCCCATCAAAACCACAATACAATTCTATAAAGACATGGAAAGAACAATTGTCAAATTCATCTGGAAGGAAAAAAAAACAGACAAGAATAGGAAAAACAATCTTAACAATAAAACAAAAGCTGTCAAAATTGTCATCCATTACCTCAAGCTTTACTACAGAGCAATTGTGATTTTTTTAAAAATCCTTCATGGAATTGGTACAGAGACAGACACGTCGATCGATGGAATAGAACTGAAGACCCAGAAATAAACCCACATACTTATGGACACTTGATCTTTGACAAAGACACCAAGAATATACAAAGGAATAAAAAGCATCTTCAATAAATGGTCTTGGTCTAACTGGCTGTCTATATGTAGAAAAATGAAAATAGAACCATATTTGTCACCTTGAACAAAGTTCAGGGATGTCAAAATTAAACCAAATACACTAAACAGAAGAGAAAGTGGGAAAGATCCTTGAACTCACTGGCACAGGGTGACATTTCTTAAACAGAACTCCAGTGGCTCACTATCTAAGATCAAGAATTGATAAATGGGACCTCATTAAACTGGATAGTTTCTGTAAGGCAAAAAACATAGTCAATAAGACAAATTGGCAACCTGCAGATTTGGGGAAACAATCTTCACTAACCCCACATCTGATAGAGAGCTAATATCCAAAATATATAAAGAACACAAGAAGCTAACAACCAAAAAACCAAGAAACCCAATCAAAACATGGGGTATTGGGTTAAACTAAGAATTCACAACAGAGAAATCTCAAATGGCTGAGGAACACCTAAAGAAATGTTCAAAGCCCTGAGTGATCAGAGAAATGCAAATCAAAATGACCAAGAGATTACAACTTTCAACAGTCAGGATGGTTAAAATCAAAAGCCCAGGTGACAAAACACATTGGTAAGGATGTGGAGAAAGAGCACTCATTCATTACTGGTGGGATTGAAAACTGAATTATTTTTTTCTCATGACAATTTTTTTATTGGATATTATATTACATTTCAGATCTTATCCCCTTACCCCATTCCCCCCTGCCTAGGAACACCCCATTCCATCCCCCCTCCTCCTGGTTCTATGAGGATGTGACCCCACCTACTCCTTACTCCCACCTCGCCACACTAAAATTCCCCCACACTGGGGAATCCAGCCTTCATGGGACCAAGGACCTCTTCTCCCACCTATGCCCAACAAGGCCATCCTCCTCTACATATACAACTGGAGTCATGGGTCCCCTTCTATGTGCCCCCAGGCTGGTGGTTTAGACCCTGGGAGCTCTGGTGCTTTGGTATTGTTGCTCTCCCCATGGGGTTGCAAACCCTTTCAGCTCCATCAGTCTTCTCTCTCACTCCTCCATTGGGAACCCCATGATCAGTTCAATGTTTAGCTGTGAGCATCCACCTCTGCATGTGTCAGGCTCTGACAGACCTCTAAGGAGACAGTTATATCAGGCTCTTGTCAGCATGCACTTCTTGACATCCACATCAGCATCTACCTTTGGTGACTGCACATAAGGTGGATTCCTAGGAAGAATGGTCTCCAGATGGCCCCTCCTTCAGGTTCTGTCCCACACTTTGTCTCCATATTTGCTCCCTTGGGTATTTTGTTATTCTTTCTAAGAAGGACCGAGGCAACCACACTTGGTCTTCCTTCTTCATGAGCTTCATGTGGTCAGTTAGTTGAATCTTGGCTATTTCAAGCTTTTGGGCTAATATCCGCTTATCAGTGAATAAATACCATGTGTGTTCTTTTGTGATTGGGTTACCTCACTCAGGATTATATTTTCTAGTTCCATCCATTTACCTAAGAATTTCTCCAATTCATTATTTTTAATAGCTGAGTAATACTCCATTGTGTAAATGTACCACATTTTTTGTATCCATTCCTCTGTTGAAGGACATCTGGGTTCTTTCCAGCTTCTGACTATTATAAATAAGGCTGCTATGAACATAGTGGACCATATGTCTTTGTTATATGTTGGAGCATCTTCTGGGTATATGCCCAGGAGTGGTATAGCTGGGTCCTCAGGTAATGCTATGTCCAATTTTCTGAGGAACCGCCAGACTGATTTCCAGAGTGGTTGTACCAGCTTGCAATCCCACCAACAATGGAGGACTGTTCCTCTTTCTCCACATCCTTGCCAGCATCTACTATCACCTGAGATTTTGATCTTAGCCATTCTGACTGGTGTGAGGTGGAATCTCAGGCTTGTTTGAATTTGCATTTCTCTGATGACTAAGGATGTTGAACATTCCTTAAGAACACTCCTCCATTGCTGGTCAGACAGCAAACTGAATTTCTGTTCTACATATTGGTTTCCACTGAGATAAGGAGAGTAAACTAAGATTTGTGTACAGAACATCTCAAACAACCATCACCTACACGTAGCTCAATTATACTCATCACATGAGATACATTATCTCCTGAATCATAAAGTTGAGAAGATCCCATGGCCTCTAGAAAACAGAGGAAATAACAACCCCTCTTAACTTCAAAATATTCCCTTAAGAGCAGATGGCAAGAGTTGTAGTTCTTTTTTGAGAACTGTCAACAGGGGAGAAAATTTTGGAGCATTTTTTGCCTGGACAAGACTACATAGAATACCCACTACTACTACAAGTGAAATAATTTCAAGTCTGAGGGGAGATGAGGTCACAGAATCACAGATACATATCTCAGATCCTTGTACCTCCCTTCAGATGACTTTTTGAATTATGTGGCCAGGGTACTCATATCAGCATCCCAGGAAGAGAAATGTTGCAGAAAGTGGAACAGACTGCAACCTGAGAGCAGAGAAGATTAAATATATGACTAGTGGTAAGTAATCATAAGAGATATTCAGACATGTACTGAATCTGGATGAATAGCAAAGCTACATAGGATACAGAAAAACTCCTCAGGAAGGGAATCAGGTAGAAATGAATGCTGGAGTCCTACAAGCACTGCATTCCAGCTCTAACTTAGACCATTCCTCACTGTCAGTGCCATCTGTGCTGTCACACTTGTTAAGAATCTGGTGCTTATGGGGTCTTGTAATGTCTGACTGATAGAAATCAAAGTTTTCCTAAATGAAAGATTTCACTAGGAGACCTGACAAAGAATGATCGTTGAGATCAGCGACACTGAACATCTTTATGGTAAGTTTGTTAGTTTCCTTTGTGTTGTTATGCAGTGGCGACTCTGGACAATGACAGATTAGATCATAAGCTCTGGGTGGATGATTCATCGACAGGGTATTTGTGGCAAAGATTCTTTCATTATGCTCTTGGGTATGTACAGATTAATTAATGAAATATTGGTAAACAATCTTTATAAACAAAAATGGACTAAAATATAAGTACACCTTATAATAAATTGATAGGTTTAATAACCTGTGCTTCAGTGGTATACATAGTACGTTTTCAGGACTTCTTTGGGTACATATACTATTACCTCAGGTTTATAGGAATGAGTAGAACATGTTCCAAAATCCAATCAATTCTACTGGGAATTGCATATAAATGATGGCGTCATGTGAACAAACCTTTTTCTCTGTCTTAGAGAATGTGATTAATGAAAATAAGTTTCCTACCAGTATGAAAATACAAAAATTGAATAAATTCTAGTATTCTTTTTCTGTGCATGTAGCAAGAGTCTTTTAAATTGAGGCATTTATAAATTTTACTTCTTTCTGACATCAACTACTAGAATTAAATATTTTTGAACATATTTTAAAACATTGTTATTAAATATATGATTACTTTTTACTTGTATAGGAAATTGAAAGTAGAAAATCTGGCCCCATAGATGAGTTCTATGGGATATTGTTTTCTCACTACTAAATTTCCCTCTGAGGCAAAAATATTTAAAACATTAATGTCTACTGTCATACTAATATTTTTCCACCTGTATTAATGATTGAAGATATGGCTTATCACTATGCATGTGGGAGTTATAGCCTGAATTTACAAAACTCAACTCTTATGTCCTTAATCATAGCATCACTTCACTTGGTTATACAAAGATAATATGTGATCTTCCCTTGATAATAATTTTGTTGCCCTGCTAGTGTATCTTACAAAGATTTGTTTATTTCCCAGAGTTAAATGTATGCCATATGACTATTGGCTAGTCATTTAGATGGTTTCATGCTTTATTTCAAACATGAGCCGCCCTCTTACAGATAGTTTTGTGCTTGTTCTGTTAATGAGACATTGTTAGTATTTTACACATTTCATAAAGTATGAACCAAGAGCTATCCAAATATCTTTATTTCCTTAAGAGCTGATAGCAAGAGGTGTAGTTCTTTGTTGAGAACTGTCAACATGGGGAAACTGTTCCACTTTCTGCATAATTTTTCTTCCTGGATGCTGATATCAGTGCCCTGGCCACAAAATTCAACAAGTCATCTGAAGGGAGGTACCAGGACCTATGGGGATTTGAGCCCTCATTCAAACCTTATTATGTGTAGAAATTATACCACAGTGGTAGATGCCCTGCATGTTGATTATATCTTGTGAATTCATTTGGAAGAGAGAATGGTGACTGTGTCTCCAGCTTCACTTTGCCATGCAGGATCCTCAGTTTGAAAACAAGATCTGACAGCATGGAAACCAGTGAGTTGCTCATAGGATTGATTTTCTTCTCTCTGACTATAATAGGAGTTCTAGGAAATATCACTCTTCTATACCACTATATATATTTTTATCTAACAAAGTATAGGTTCAGGTCTACAGGCTGGGTTCTGAGGCACTTGATTGTAGCCAATATCTTAACTGTACTGTGTGAAGGAGTGCCCCAGACAATATCTTCTTTTGGATTTAAAGACTTTCTCAACGATATTGGATGCAAATTGCTTTTTTCTATGCACAGAGTAGGTAGGGGTTCTTGTATTGGCAGCACCTCATTTCTTAGTGTGTTTCAGGCCAAAATCATCAGCTCCAGGAATTCCAAATGTTTGGAACTTAAACTGAGAACACACAGGTGTGTTTGTTACTCTGTGTACCTCAACTGGGTAATTCATTTATTTATAAGCAGCGTTAATTTTGTGCACATAAGGGCAAAATGTGGCAATGAAAGCACAACAAAACTGAAATCTTTTATATATTGTTATTCTGCCCGGCATGATCCAACCAGTGACATCCTTTATGCAACATTACTGTCCACTCCTGATATGCTTTTGCTGGGGCTAATGCTATGGGCCAGTGGCTCCATGGTTCTCACACTGTACAAGCACAATAAGATGATGCAATACATATCCAGGACCAGTGTTTCTTCTAGATTCTCTCCAGAGACCAGAGCCATTAAAACCATCCTTCTCCTGGTCAGTATTTTTGTCTCCTTTTACACAATTTCTTCAACTTGTCAGTTCTTGGGAGCTCTTTTGTATAATCCCAGCTTGTCTCTGGTTAATATGAATGCAATGTCCTCTCTGCTTTTTCCAACTGTTTGTCCCTTTCTTCTCATGAGCCAAGATTATCAGGCATCCAGTTACTTGAAAAGGAATAGAAATTTCCCCAAAGCCTCTGACCAAGAACAGAATTGACAGCTTCTGGCCAGATTTACATGGTTATTCAGTCATCTCAACAGAACTGTGAGCATAATTACAGTAATATGATGGCATTGTGGAGGCTTCTGCAGGTAAGCATAATAACAATATACATCCAGATGAATGTGTTTACACACACATACATACACACACATATACACGAATACACAAATGTAATTGTGAGTGTCATTTTCTGTAGAAGTGTAACTGAATTAAATTACAAAGACTATTGAAAAACTAGAAAAATTTTAGGTTTCAAGTCCAGTATGCACTTGTTGTTGTGCTTCCTGGGTGTTTTTTGGGGGGTGGGGGGCAGTACACACCCAGAAATATGCACAGTAACCATTTATCAAAAATCTAGGCTTACATTTTGTTTCCCTGCATTGTTGCACTCTATACTCTAACACAGTTTTTTAAATGGAAAGTAAAATTACAAGCTGCATTTACTGTTCCCCTTGTGGATATGTGACATTGTATCTCCCTTCCTTTGTTTCATTTATAGTTTAAATATAGACATGTATCTATAACACATTTCAATATACAAGTGGCCTGTTCATCCATGGCTCGAGTAAATTTTTCAACTTTCTATATAGATCTGCATACATTTTCAAAATAGAAAGTAATGTAATGAGGCCCAAACATGCCTTCTGAACACCCTCCTGTATCAAACAAAAACATGGGGAAAAACTGGCCTTAATATGCAGATCATTTTAAACCATTTTATTTCACAAAGAGAATATCTTTATGAGTGTATAATTTATATTTGACTTATGATTTCTCATGCCTCATATAATTTATTTCTATGTTTCTACACATTGCTGATAGAATTCACCTCTGTGAATGTGAAAGAATCAACATGGGCACTGATCTCTTCAGAGCTAGGAAGAAGATCAGCAGTTAGGAATGTACACTACTCTCACGGAGGCAAGAGTTGAAGTCTAAATACCTTCACACATGAGGTAACCTCTGCCTATAACTCTAGATTCTGGGGTGCAATGTCCTCTTCTGGAATCCCCAGGCACTAAACACATGTATACAAAATTTTAAAAACAATGAAAATAAGACTTAAGAATACTTTGCTTTCAGGAGCTGGAGAGATGGCTCAGTGGTTTAGAGCAGTGACAGCTCTTCTAGAGGTCCTGAGTTCAATTGCCAGCAACCACATGGGGGCTCACAACCATCTGTAATGGAATTTGATGACCTCTTATGGTGTCTCTGAAGATAGCTACAATATATATGTATTGTATATATGTATGTATATATATATATGTATATTATATATATAATTTTTTTAAATCAGGGAACATTTCTTAAAGATATTTTCATTTGTTAAAAGAGAAGAATATATTACTTTCTTAATCAACATGCTCTGTGACATGGAATCATTCTTAGTGTATCCCCAGACACCATATATTGGAAGCTTGATGTCACCTAGGCTGTTATCCTGGAGGAAACATTACATGCTCCAGTTCGATCTAACTACTTATCTTTCAGTGTGAGTTCCTGAACCAGGTTCCCACTAACTTTGATCACATCTGCTCTGCTGTCCTCACTGTATGTGTGCAGATTTCTCAACATACTTCTACACCTTCAAACCTATGATACAAATTATATTACTTTTTTAGAGAATAACTCAGGCTTATGCATTTTTCCTGGAGACAAAGGTTGATAAAATCAATGTGTGTATTTTTCAGTATAAAGTATGAGAAATGGGAAGTGACATGTGGGTTTTCAGGTATGTTCTAGAATTAGCTAAATAAACACTTTCTGTGAATACATGAATATGAATACATTTTGCTTCACACATACATAAACTATTTGCCCCTGATGGTTCTGTTAATCCCTATTCATTAAATATTCTTTTTTAAAAAAACATCTATCATCCATAGATTTTGGTTTGTTATGAATACATTCTTGTTATTATAGCTCTGCCTTGTTTTTCTACAGTTTATTCAAAACAAAAAGTGAAAATTAGTATTTCTCAAGGATAAAGACCTTAATTGTTTTTATAATATCAAATTGTAAGCCTTAAATTACTAACATACTGGCAACAAAAGATTAGGATTACTAGATTTTACTTTTATATTTTTATGCAAACATGTGTGGAAAAATACTAATAATAATGAAATGAGGTCATGAATTTGAAATGTGCTGAGTTGGTGGCACACGGAATGGGTTGAAGGAAGAAAGAAGAGAAATATAATTAGATTTTAATTAAAATAAAAATATCATTTTATATATAAGGTAGATGGCAGAATAATGCTCACAGTCAGTACACTGAATCTGTCAGTAGCAATTCAATTTTTTCTTTGAAGGAAGTTATACAGTCCAATATATTATAAAAGTGTAGTGTAGAGTTAGGTACTGAAACCTGTCATTGACTCAATCAGATTGTCAGTCCTCACACTCTAAGATATGTTTCAACTTTTCTGCTATTTCTATGACTCATTTTCTCTCTATTACATGCATGACACAGCACATAACACTGAAGATTAGTCATAGTATCAAATGTCTCTACAAGGAGAGCATCTTGATAAGGGTGTGAAGTCAAAAGCAGCACTGATCTGCCTTCTCCTATACATAAGCATTCCCAAAATCTGATGCAAAGATTCTGGTGGTGTAGAGTGCACTGAACACTTGGCAACTTTCATTAAAACTCTGTATTGCATGTCACTACTAATTCTAGACTGTAGTGCTTAACACAACCATGTCAATCTATACTTCAATGAACACTTATGTTAAGTCTTTACATTCATGTATTTCTGAAGTATCCCATACCCATGTCATAAAAGTAATGGTGAGATGTATGAAATCTGTATGTAATTGTAACAGGCCTAAATGCTGATTGATGTTTTAGTTGTGGATGTGTTAAAACAGACACAGGAAACCATGGCTACAAATTCTCCTACACATTTGTAAATGCCTTTCTCTACTTCCCCCAGATTTAAAGAACTAGCATGACCTGTATCCTTATGATCTTCCAGTTATTTTACACTGAATTGTATATATTTGATTAAGTCAAGTAGTGTATTGAAGACACTAAAAGAATAGAAACTTTTAGGGAAACACACTGGGAAAAAATTATTTAAAAACTCATATAATAATAATGATGATAATAATAATAAACATATCAGCACTCTACTGAAGTAAAGGTGTTTGCAGTGAATAATAGAAAGGACCAGAGAAATAAGCTGCCTGCTCTAATATATGGTCCTGCATCCTTTTATTTATTCTCATGAATAATCTCTGCTGGTTCATGGTGAACAGATTGGCAATCATCTGTGAGATTTTTCCAATTGTGAGTGTCATACTGTTAATGAGTTGTGAATCAAGATCATAAAGCCAGCATGTATGCTCAACAAGGACTGTATCCTACCCTTTTACCAACATGTAAATTGAAACCTTCTGAACAACCCTTACTTCTATATTCATTCAAGCCTACTGAATTAAAAACACATTGTAAACTGTCACATCTTATGAAACAATGTTTTATATAAGGAAGGTTTGTATCATCAGTGCTTTTGCACACATACCTTTAGAAATGGGCACATACACATGATTATTTTGCATCATGTCATCTCTGGAACATTGTTTGTGACATATGCAACTTATAAAGGGTAAAGAAAAGGAAATATATGTAAATTTTACATTTCAAAGCAATACAAAAGGCAACAACATTGAACTGATTTAATAGAAGCTACTTCATTCATAGTTTCTTGTAATCTGTGTGTTGTTAACTTGTTTACTCCAATTTCAAATTAATTGCTTTATTTTCTATTTATTTTTGTTGAATGCAAAAAAAAACTCTACTCAAATCATCCTTGTAAGCAGCAGTCCTCAATACCCACCCTAATGTTCTGGGATACTGAATGAAAGACACAAACACAGTCTTTATATTTTAATATGCCTTAAACAACTCAATGGCTGGGCCACTTCCCAACCTCAACATATCTGATGTATGTACATAATAATCTCAATATTATCACTTACTAAAACCTATATTTCATTGTGGATGTCCAGGACACAGACCTACAGCTCACTTAGACTGATTTTCCCAGCACCTACGCAAAGGCTATATTCTCTGCTGGGCACCTCACAGGCATGGCATCTACTCTCCTTCATCCACATAGCAGCTGTCCTCTTCCTGCTTTTCCTCAGTCCCTTGGTGAGAATCCTAAATTCACACCTCTGCCTCCCTCCCCAACCACTGGCCAGTGGCAACTTTACTTACCAATCAAAACCAACCGGGAACTGGGTCACTCAGCATCTTGTGTTCAGTCCTGTGGATTCTCCTGCAATTTGGGGGACCAGATTAACATAATATAAGCATCATTAGACCAAATCTACAACAATTTAGAGGCATATCTATATTCCCCAAAGCAATATCCAAGTGAATACAGTCAGAGCATATTGGATAGGAACAGATAGCAAGAACCATGTTCTATAAAATAGTGGACACACCCACAAACCTGACCAACTGATGGTGGCTTTGCTGCACTAGATCTTTTTATATTGTTTGTTTCTTATGTATAACTGGATTTCTGTAATTCCATCATTAAGCTCACCAAAAGCATAATGTGAAAAGAATAAGAAGAAAAAAAAAACATTGTCCTGATTTCACTGTGGACCTTTACATTTTTGTCATTGCATGATGTTTTCCCTTTCTGAGAAACTGTGGTATGAACTTATGATCTGTAACTGCAAAAGTACTTTTATGTACATGTCAGGCAATTCTTTCTCAAACAAATCTCATAAACTAGACACAAGTTTACACATAGAAATTGTATAAGAAAATAATATTTTTTTTCTGCCCCAAGTATGATCTCTGGGGGCGTCATGTTATGTTTTTTTTTTGCCACTGCTGACTATATGAATGCACCAAAACACATAATATTCCATAGTAGTGGAACCAAAGTTTTCAGTTAAAAAGGTATTGGTCGGGGCTACTAGGAAAATTGAGCCATATGTAAAGCAGTTTCTTACAAACATGAGAAAATGTTTCCATCCCTGATACATGTGGGAAAATTGGGAATGTGAGAATCACACAACATAGTGTTTCAGAATCAGCAATAAGTGAATATCCCAAAGCTACCCGGAATGCAAATCTAAAACCCAGAAAAATATTCTGATCTTGAGATTGCCTATGGAGATTTCAATGGGCTAGTGGACATGAGAAAATGAAAGTCTTGGTCAACAGTCTCTGTGTAAGTAACACAAAGTGCATCATCAGTGACATAATTGTGGAAAGCAGTATGAAAGTTACTCAGAAAATAGGGAATCAACCTACCTCAATATCCAGCTAACCCACTCTTGGGCAGACATGAAAAAAATGCCCTAGCCCACCAGAAGGTGACTCAACAATGTACATTTCACCTTTATTTTCTCTCTCTCTTTCTCTCTCATTCTGTAGTTGACAAAATTATATTGTAATCAACTCACTTCTGTTCAACCAGGACTGCAGAACAGACTTGTGAGCTGAACTATGATCCTGAAGGGATGAACCACAGAGGAATGATCCTTTCCACATCAATCTTTGATCAAAAAACTCCAATATACAATGACTACAGGTGATCTGAAGGAGATATTTTATGAATGAGGTTGCCTCTTCCCAAGTGATCAAAATTGTATGCAATTAGCCCAAATAAAAGGCTGTAGAAGGTATATGGAAGTCAAGTGGATGATGCAAGAAAAAAGTGGAAGATAGAGCCTAAGAATCGAGATACTTTTAAATGTTCCCCAAATGATACATCAGGTAATACTTTAATATACTGGGTTCTCATATGAACATATACAAAAGTACAATTACCTGAAACATATGTGCCTGGTTTTGCCATAAAAACTAGCATTCTCTGAAATCTTATTTGTGATTTTCAAAGGCCATGGCACGTAATACAATGAAAGATTTAAATTTTATGCAGAAAAACAGTAAGTGCTGTATCAAGACTTCTTGTGGGTATGCAAGAAATCTCAATAAAATAATAGTTGAAGTATATGGAACTTGGCTTTTTTTTTCTATTCCACACCAACTTGGAAAACAAAGAAATTTCAATAGCATACAAGTCAGTAAAAGTGTTCTTATAAAGAACAGATGCAGCATATTCTGAAGCTGTCCTCTAATTCAGCTATGTATTCTATGATACATATGGAAATTCTAACTGTGTAGAATAGAAGCTGATAACACATGAAATCTCCAAGAGTTCAAGTTTATAAGATTCCCACAGGGAAGAAGTGGACAGTAATATGTGAGCTCCAAGTCTCATGAGCCATTCAAGGACCATGACCAGACACTTCACACATCCTTCCCATCTATATTTTACTGCTAATTATCAGCTGCTTTGGGACATCTGAGAGGGATGGTTGCACCAAGGGATTTCTCCAGAGTGTAGTTGTCAATGCTGCTATCTTTGAGTCATTTCTATAACCATATGTAGCCCTTCATCCATAGTCTTGTAAATAGCTTCTTTTATTTACATTTCATAAAAATAATTTTTCTTTCATCAACCTGAACTTTAATGTTCTCCAACTATAATCTTTCATCAATTTTCTAGCTGACATAAGTAGAAATTTGTTCACATGTCCTTCAGAATCCTGTCTCACAATATCTATGATTGAAAAACTATGTAATACCCCCAAATCCCAGTGGAGGCTGAACTCTCAGGAGTTCTAACACACCCAAAAGTGTAGGTAAGTATGCTGCAACAACCCCTCCAAACAGGGAGTAATTTGGAACCCATAGGGCCCCAGCAACTCACTCAAGGCCAGTGGCACTGAACCCTTCCCGTCTGTGCCTGGGCCTGGAGCAGTCCTAAGGCACCAGCTCTGCACCCAATCCCCCAAAACCCAGAGGAGGCTGGCCTCTCAGGAGCTCTAACACTCCCAGGAATAGAGGATAATAAGATCACAGTATCTCAGGAGCTTGGGCACACCAGTATTTCAGGATCCAAGAAAGAGCCTGGCTCACAGAAGCTGTCACAACCAGAATCTCAGAATCACTGGATCACAGGATCACAGAGACAGCTGGAATCTGAGAAATTCTGACAAAATCAAGATAACAGGAGAGATAGGCTCCTGTCAGAGACAGTGAGTGAAGGTAGCACTAGAAATAGTCAGATGGTAAAAGGAAAGTGCAAGAACATAAGCAACAGAAACCAAGGTTACTTAGCATCATCAGAACCTAGTTCTCCAACCATAGCAAACCCCATGACACCAAAAAAGCAACATTCAGATTTAAAATCACTTTTTATAATGATGAGAGAAGACTTTAACAAGGACATAAATAACTCCCTAAAATAAATAAAAGAGAACACATGTAAACAGGTAGAAGTCCTTAAAGAGGAAATACAAAAATCACTTAAAGAATTACAAGAAAACACAACCAAACAGGAGAAGGAATTGAAGAAAATGATTCAGGACATAAAATAAAATGGAAGTAGAAAAAAATGAAGAAAAAAATCTCAGAGGGAGGCCTACTGAGGAGTTAGAAAACCTAGGAAAGATATCAGGAGTCATGGATGCAAGCATCACCAACAGAATACAAGAGATAGAAGAGAGAATCTCAGGTGCAGAAGATGCCATAGAAAACATTGACACAACTGTCAAAGAAAATACAAAAACTCCTAACCCAAAACATCCAGGAATTCTAGGACACAATGAGAAGTCCAAACCTAAGGAAAATAGAGAAGAAAGCAAAGAGTCCCAACTTAAACAGCCAGTAAATATCTTCAACAAAATTATAAATGAAAACTTCCCTAACCTAAAGAAAGAGATGCCTGTGAATATACAAGAAGCCTACAGAACTCCAAATAGACTAGATCAGAAAAGAAAATCCTCCTGTCACATAATAATCAAAACAAAAAATGCACAAAAAATATTAAAAGCAGTAAGGGGAAAAGGTCAAGTAACATATAAAGGCAGACCTATCAGAATTACACCAGGCTTCTCACCAGACACTATAAAAGTCAGAAGATGCTGGACAGATGTCACAGACCCTAAGAAAACACAAGTGCCAGCCCAGGCAACTATACCCAGCAAAACTCTCAATTACCATAGATGAAGAAACCAAGATATTCCATGGCAAAACCAAATTTACACAATATTTTTCTAAAAATTCACCCCTGCAATGGATAATAGAGGGAAACCACCAACACAGAGAGAAATGTTACTCTAGAAAAAGTAAGAAAGTAATCTTCTTCCAACAAATCCAAAAGAATATAGCTACACAAACATAACCTCACCTCTAAAAACAAAAATAACAGGAAGTAACAATCACTTTTCCTTAACATTTCTTAACATCAATGGACTCAATTCCCCAATAAAAAGACATAGACTAATGGAGTAAATATATAAACAGGATCCAACATTTTGCTGCATACAAGAAATGCACCTTAATAACAAAAAGAGACATTATCTCAGAATAAAAGGATGGAAAACAATTTTCCAAGCAAATGGTCCCAAGAAACAAGCCAAAGTAGCCATTCTTATATATAATAAAATTGACTTTGAACCAGAAATTATCAAGAAAGATAGAAACAGACAGTCCATACTCGTCAAAGGAAAAATCAACCACAATGAAATCTCAATTCTGAACATTTGTATACCAAAAGCAAGGGCACTCACATTCAAAAAAGAAAAAAAAACTTTACTAAACCTAATAGCACACACTGCACCTCAAAAAATAATAATGGGAGACTTCAACATCCCACTCTCATCAATGGACAGATCACAGACAGAAACTAAACAGAGACACAGTGAAACTAAGAGAAGTTGTAAACCAAATGGATTTAGCAGATATTTATAGAACATTTCATCCAAAAACAAAAGAATATACCTTCTTCTCAGCACCTCATGGTACCTTTCCAAAATTGACCATATAATTGATCATAAAACAGACCTCAAGAAATGCAAAAAAAAAAAACTCAAAATAATCCCATGCATACTATCAGATCACCACAGACTAAGGCTGGTCTTCAATAACATTAAAATCAATGGAAAACCCACATACATGTGGAAACTGAACAATGCTCTACTCAATAATAACTTGGTCAGAGAAGAAATAAAGAAAGAAATGAAAGACTTCTTAGAACTTAATCAAAATGATGACACATCATACCAAAACTTGTAGGACACAATGAAACAGTGCTAAGAAGAAAACTCATAGCTCTAACTGTCTACAAAAAGAAACTGGAGAGGGTAAAAACTAGCAACTTGGAAGCACATTTGAAAGCTCTAGAATGAAAAAAAGAAAATACACCCAAGAGGAGGAAATGGCAGGAAATAATCAAACTCAGGGCTGAAGTCAACCAAGTAAAAACAAAAAATACTATAAAAAGAATCAACAAAACCAGAAGCTCTTTCTTTGAGAAAATCAAAAAGATAGATATACCCTTAGCCAGACTAACCAAAGGGCACAGAGATTGTATCCAAATAAATAAAATTAGAACTTAAAAAAGAAACATAACAACAGAAACTGAAGAAATTCAAAAAATTATCAGATTCTACTACAAAATCTTATCCTCAACAACATTGGAAAATCTGGATGAAATGGACAATTTCCAAGACAGATACCAGGTATCAAAGTTAAATCAGGATCAGATAAACCATCTAAATAGTTCTATGACTCCTAAAGAAATAGCAGCAGTCATTAAAAAAAATAGCAGCAGTCATTAAAAGACTCCCCACCAAAAAAAAAAAAAAAAACAGGGCAAGGTGGTTTTAGTGCAAAATTCTAAGAAGACCTAATACCAATTCGCATCAAACTATTCTACAAAATAGAAACAAAAGAAACACTACCCAATTTATTCTATGAAGCCACAATTATGGTCATGACAAAGCCATATAAAAACACAACAAAGAAACAGGAATTCAGACCAAACTCCCTTATGAATATCAATTTTAAAATATTCAATAAAATTCTCACGAACTGAATCCAAGAACACATCAAAGCAATCATCCATCATAGTCAAGTAGGCTTTATTCTAGGAAACCAGGGATGCTTCAATAAATGGAAATCCATCAATGCAATCCACTATATAAACAAATTCAAAGAAAAAACACATAATCATCTCACTAGATGCTGAGAAAGCATTTGGCAAAATTCAACATCCCTTCATGGTAAGAAAGTCTTGTAAAGATTAGGGGTTCAAGGCCCATACCTAAACATCGTAGAAGCAATATACAGCAAGCCAGTAGCCAACATCAAACTAAATGGAGAGAAAGTTGAAGCAATCCCACTAAGATCAGGGACTAGACAAGGCTGCCCTCTCTCTCCATACATATTCAATACAGTACTGTAAGTCCTATACAGAACAATTAGATGACAAAAGAAAGTCAAAGGGATACAAATAGAAAAGATATAAGTAAAAATATCACTTTTGCAGATGATATAATAGTATACTTAAGTGACCCTAAAACTTCCACCAGAGAACTCCTAAACCTGATAAACAACTTCAGTAAAGTGGCTGGATATAAAATCAACTCAAACAAATCAGTAACCTTCCTCTACTCAAAAGATAAACAGGCTGAAAAAGAACTTAGGGAAATGACATCCTTCACAATAGTCACAAATAATATAAAATAGCTTGGAGTGAATCTAACCAAGCAAGTGAAAGATCTGTATGACAAGAACTTCAAGTCTCTGAAGAAAGAAATTGAAGATGATCTCAGAAGATGGAAAGATCTCCCATGCTCATGGATTGGCAGGATTAACTTAGTAAAAATGGCCATCATGCCAAAAGCAATCTACAGGTTCAATGCAATACCCATCAAAATTACAAATCAATTCTTCATAGAGATAGAAAGAACAATTTGCAAATTCATTTGGAATAACAAAAATAACCCAGGATAGCGAGAACCATTCTCAACAATAAAAGAACTTCTGAGGGAATCACCATCCCTGACCTCAAACTGTACTACAGAGCAATAGTGATAAAACCTGCATGGTATTGGTACAGAGACAGGCAGGAAGATCAATGAAATAGAATTGAAGATCCAGAAATGAACCCACACACCTATGGTCACTTGATCTTTGACAAAGGAGCTAAAACCATCCAGTGGAAAAAGAACAGCATTTTCAACAATGGTGCTGAATTAACTGGAGGTCAGCATGTAGAAGAATGAAAATCGATCTACTCTTATCTCCTTGAATTTTCAACTGAAGAAACTCAAATGTCCAAAAAGCACCTAAAGAAAGGCTCAACATCCTTAGTCACCAGGGAAATGAAAATCAAAACAACCCTGAAATTCCACCTCATACCAGTCTGAATGAGTAAGATCAAAAATTCAGGTGATGTCAGATGCTGGTGAGGATGTGGAGAAAGTGGAACACTCCTCTATTGTTGGAGAGATTGCAAGCTGTTACAAATACTCTGTAAATCAGTCTGGTGGTTCCTCAGAAAATTAAACATAGGATTACCTGAGCTATACCACTCCTGGGCATATACTCAGAAGATGCTCCAACATATAACAAAAACACATGCTCCCATATGTTCATAGCAGCCTTATTTATAATAATAACATTCAACAGAAGAATGAATACAGAAAATGTGGTACATTTACACA
The DNA here is from genome assembly GCF_011762505.2 of Arvicanthis niloticus. Classification (NCBI taxonomy): domain Eukaryota; kingdom Metazoa; phylum Chordata; class Mammalia; order Rodentia; family Muridae; genus Arvicanthis; species Arvicanthis niloticus. The sequence goes on along the minus strand of NC_133438.1, from coordinate 9,709,470 downwards.
ATGGAGCTATTACTCAGCTATTATAAACAATGAATTCATGAAATTCTTAGGTAAATGGATAAAACTAGAAAATATCATCCTGGGTAAGGTAAAAGTGTGAGTGCTTCATTCCTTCATAAAAGGACTAACAAAATACTCACAGGAGCAAATATGAGACAATGTGTGGGGCAAAAACTGGAGGAGGGACTGTCCAGAGACCACCTCAGAATCCATCCTAGGTGCAATCACCATATGCAAACACTACTGTGGATATCAGGAAGTGCATGCTGGATATGGTCTCTACAGGTTCCCTATCCTTGTGGGGGGGGGGGTTCTTTTGGGGTTTTGAGGGGTTTGTTTGTTTGTTTGTTTGTAGTGGGTTTTTTGTTTGGTTGGTTTTTTAGCTAATGCTATGCCCATTGGATCTTGGGAGCCTCATGCTTTCTTGGCATCTGGGACTTTCGGGTGGCTACTCTTACTTTGCAATTTACAACACCTACATACCTCTGTTCAATTTCCTGAACTTCTGTACATCTCCCCCATCTCCTACCTCTCATGATACTGCCCCCTTTCTCCCTCCCCCCTTCTCTCTCCCTCCCAAGTTGCAAGCAAATTCTATCAACCAATCCAAATATGCAGAAGGTATTAGGAACAACTTTTACTGTATTAAAGAGGTTACCACACTCAAGAAGACACAAGAAAAAAAGAAGAAAGAAAGAAAGAAAGAAAGAAAAGGGAGGGAGGGAGGGAGGGAGGGAGGGAGGAAGAAAGGAAGGAAGGAAGGATCATGAAACAGTATAGCAAATGGGGATAAAAGCACAAACCAAAACAAAAGAACAGAACTCATTAATTAGTGACCATTAAAACTCAATATTTTTGTATTATTTCTCCAACTAAAAGAACAGAGTTACAGATTTGATTAGGAAACAGGATACCTTAGGGTTTTGTTATTGTTGTTGTTTTTTAGTTTTTTGTTTCTGGTTTCTGGTTTTTGGTTTTTGTTTTGTTTTGTTTTGTTTTGTTTTCTGAATTTATTCTTATCACCTGATTCTCAAGAATAGACATAATCATTAGAAGATAAGATTCTAAAATATAGCTCCTTGCCTGGATCCCGGTGACTGGAGCAGACACCCAGCTGATCTGCTCCCCTGTGGAAGCTGCATCCGGAGGCATCATAGAGAGGCCACAGCTCACAGAGCTGCAGTGACTGGAGCAGACACCCAGCTGATTTGCTCCCCTGTGGAAACCATGTCCAGAGGCATCCCAGAGCAGCCACTGCCCTCAGAGCTGCAAATATCCTTGAGAGTCCACTGCCCGCAGACTTGCAGAAACCATGTCCGGAGACATTCTAGAGAGGCCACAAATTTCAGAGCAGGGGACACCATATTCTGAGGCATCCTAGAGGAACGACTACACTCAGAGCAGCAAACACTTAGCTGTTCTACTACCATGGAGACACCATATCCTGAGATATCCTAGAGGAGCCACTGTACAGCTGGAGCTCAGGATCACAGAGACATCTGGAACCCGAGGAGTTCTGACACGACCAAGATAACTGGAAAGGCAGGCTTCAATCAGAACCAGTGAGTGCAGGTAACACTAGAGCTAACCAAAAGGCAAGCATAAGAATGTAAACAACAGAAACCAAAGTTACTTGGCATCACCAGAACACAGTTCTCCCACCATAGCAAGTCCTGAACACCACATCACACCAGAAAAGCAGGACCCAGAATTAAAATCACTTCTCATGATGATGATAGAGGACTTTAAAAGGGACATAAACAACACTCAAAGAATTTGAGAACACAGGTAAACAGGTAGAAACCCTTAAAGAAATGCAAGAAAACACAACCAAACAGGTGAAGGAATTACACAAAACCATACAGGATCTAAAAATGGAAGTAGAAAAAATAAAGAAATCTCAAAGGGAGACTACCCTAAAGGTAGAAAACCTAGGAAAAAGATCAGGAGTCATAGATGCAACCAGAGCCAACAGAATACAAGAGATAGAAGAGAGAATCGCATACACAGAAGATAACCATGGAAAACATAGACACAATGGTCAAAGAAAATGTAAAATGCAAAAAGCTCCTAACACAAAACATCTAGGAAATCCAGGACACAATGAGAAGGCCAAACCTAAGGATAATAGGTATAGATGAGAGTGAAGACTCCCAACTTAAAGGGCCAGTAAATATCTTCAACAAAATTATAGAGGAAAACTTCCCTAACCTAAAGAAAGAGATGTCCTTAAATATACAAGAAGCCTACAAAACCCCAAATAGACTACACCAAAAAAGAAATACCCTCTGTCACATAATAATCAAGGCAGCAAATATACAAAACAAAGAGAAGATACTAAAAGCAGTAAGAGAAAAAGGCAAAGTAACAAATAAAGGCAGACCCATAAGAATTACACCAGACTTCTCACCAGAGACTATAAAAGCTAGAAGATCCTGGACTGATATTATACAGACCCAAAGAGATCACAGTGCCAGTCCAGACTACTATAACCAGCAAAACTCTCAGTCACTATTGATGGAGAAACCAAGATATTCCATGACAAAACCAAATTTAAACAATATCTTTCCACAAATCCAGCACTTCAAAGGATAATTGGTGGAAAACTCCAACACAAGGATGGAAACTACAACCAAGAAAAAGCAAGAAAGTAGTCTTCCAACAATCCCAAAAGAAGATAGTTACACAAACATAATTCCAACTCTAATAACAAAAATAACAGGAATGAATAATTTTCCTTAATATCTCTTAATATCAATGGACTCAATTCTCCAATAAAAAGACATAGACTATCAGACTGGATACATAAACAGGACCCAGCATTTTGCTGCATACAGAAAACACACCTCTGTGACAAAGACAGACACTACCTCAGAGTAAAAGGATGGAAAAAAATCTTCCAAGCATATGGCCTCAAGAAACAAGCTGGAGTAGCCATTCTAATATCAAATAAAATTGATTTTCAACCAGAAATAATCAAAAAAGATAAGAAAGAACACTTCATACTCATCAAAGGAAAAATATACCAAAAAGAACTCTCAATTCTGAACATCTATGCCCCAAATGCAAGGGCACCCACATACATAAAAGAAACTTTACTAAAGCTCAAAGCATACATTACATCTAACAAAATAATAGTGGGGGATTTCAACACCCCACTCTCAGCTACAGACAGATCATGGAAACAAAAACTAAACAGACACAATGAAACTAACAGAAGTTATGAACCAAATGAATTTAACTGATATCTATAGAACATTTCATCTTAAAAAAATAGAATATACCTTTTTCTCAGCACCTCATGGTACCTTCTCCAAAATAGACCATATATTTGGTCACAAAACAGGCCTCAACAGATACAAAAACATTAAAATTATCCTGTGTACCCTATCAGACCATCATGGACTGAGGCTGGTCTTTAATAACAACAAAAACAATGGAAAGCCAACATACATGTGGAAACTGAACAATGCTCTACTCTAGGATGACTTGGTCAAGGAAGAAGTAAAGAAAGAAATTAAAGACTTTTTAGAATTTAATAAAAAGGAGGACACATCATACCAAAACTTGTGGGACTCCATGAAAGCAGTACTAAGAGGAAAACTCATAGCTCTAAGTGCTTACCAAAAAAACTGGAGAGAGCATACACTAACAACTTCACAGCACACCTGAAAGCTTTAGAACAAAAACAAGCAAATACACCCAAAAAGAGTAGATGTCAGGAAATAATCAAACTCAGAGCTGAAATCAACCAAGTAGAAACAAAAAGAAGTATACAAAATATCAACAAAACCAAGAGCTGGTTCTTTCAGAAAATCAACAAGATAGATAAACCCTTGGCCAGACTAATCAAAGGGCATAGAGACAGTACTCAAATTAATAAAATCAGAACTGAAAAGGGAGACATAACAACAGAAAATGAGGAAATTTAAAAAATCATCACATCCTACTACAAAGGCCTATACTCAACAAAATTGGAAAATCTGGATGAAATGGACAATTTTCTAGACAGATACCAGGTACCAAACTTAAACGAGGAGCAGATAAACCATCTAAACAGTCCCATAACCCCTAAAGAAATAGAAGCAGTCATTCAAAGTCTCCCCACCAAAAAAAGTCCGGGACCAGACAGTTTTAGTACAGAATTCTATCAGACCTTCAAGAAAGACCTAATACCAATTCTCTTCAAACTATTCCACAGAATAGAAACAGAAGGAACACTACCCAATTTGTTCTGTGAAGCTACAACTATTCTTATACCTAAACCCCACAAAGGCCCAAAAAAGAAAGAGAACTACAGACCAATCTCACTTACAAATATTAATGCAAAAATACTCAATAAAATTCTCACAAACTGAATCCAAAAACACATCAAAACAATCATCCATCATGATCAAGTAGATCAAGCTTTATTCTAGGAAACCAGGGATGCTTCAATATATGGAAATCCATCAATGTAATCCACTACATAAATAAACTCAAAGAAAAAAGCCACATGATCATCTCACTGGATACTGAGAAAGCATTTGACAAAATTCAACATCTCTTCATGATAAAAGTCTTAGAAACATTAGGAATTCAAGGCACATACCTAAACATAGTAAAAGCAATATACAGCAAGCCAGTAGCCAACATCAAATTATTTGAAGAGAAACTTGAAGCAATCCCACTAAGATCAGGGACTAGACAAGGCTGCCCACTCTCACCCTATCTATTTAATATAGGACTGGAAGTCCTAGCCAGAGCAGTTAGACAACAAAAGGAAGTCAAAGGGATACAAGTAGGAAAAGACGAAGTCAAATTTTCACTATTTGCAGATGATATAATAGTGTACTTAACTGACCCTAAAACTTCCACCAGAGAACTCCTAAACCTGATAAACAACTTCAGTAAAGTGGCTGGATATAAAATCAACTCAAACAAATCAGTAGCCTTCCTATATTCAAAAGATAAACAGGCTGAAAAAGAACTTAGGGAAATGACTACCCTTCACAATAGTCACAAATAATATAAAATATCTTGGAGTGAATTTAACCAAGCAAGTGAAAGATCTGTATGACAAGAACTTCAAGTCTCTGAAGAAAGAAATTGAAGATGATCTCAGAAGATGGAAAGATCTCCCATGCTCATGGATTGGCAGGATTAACTTAGTAAAAATGGCCATCATGCCAAAAGCAATCTACAGGTTCAATGCAATACCCATCAAAATTACAAATCAATTCTTCATAGAGATAGAAAGAGCAATTTGCAAAATCATTTGGAATAACAAAAATAACCCAGGATAGCGAGAACCATTCTCAGCAATAAAAGAACTTCTGAGGGAATCACCATCCCTGACCTCAAACTGTACTACAGAGCAGTAGTGATAAAAGCTGCATGGTATTGGTACAGAGACAGGCAGGAAGATCAATGGAATAGAATTGAAGATCCAGAAATGAACCCACACGCCTATGGTCACTTGATCTTTGACAAAGGAGCTAAAACCATCCAGTGGAAAAAGAACAGCATTTTCAACAAATGGTGCTGAATCAACTGGAGGTCAGCATGTAGAAGAATACAAATCAATTTATTCTTATCCCCTTGTACAAAGCTCAAGTCCAAGTGGATAAAGGACCTTTACATAAAACCGGATACACTGAAACTAATAGAAGAGAAGGTGGGTAAGACCTCAGAATACTTAGGCACAGAGGAAAAGTTCCTGAACAGAACACCAATAGCTTATGCTCTAAGATCAAGAATTGACAAATGGGACCTCATAAAATTGCAAAGCTTCTGTAAGGCAAAAGGCAATGTCAATAAGACAAAATAGCAACCAACAGATTGGGAAATATCATTACCAATCCTACATCCGATAGAGGGCTAATATCCAACATATACAAAGAACTCAAGAAATTAGACTCCAGACAACCAAATAACCCTATTAAAAAATGTGGTACAGAGCTAAACAAAGAATTCTCAACTGAGGAAATTTGAATGGCCGAGAAGCACCTTAAGAAATGCTCAACATCCTTAGTCATCAGGGAAATGCAAATCAAAGCAACCCTGAGATACCACCTCACACCAGTCAGAATGGCTAAGATAAAAAATTCAAGTGATGGTAGATGCTGGCAAGGATGTGGAGAAAGGAACACTCCTCCATTGTTGGTGGGAATGCAAGCTGGTACAACCACTCTGGAAATCAGTCTGGTGGTTCCTTAGAAAATTGGACATATCACTACCTGAGGACCCAGCTATAGCACTCCTGAGCATATACCCAGAAGATACTCCAACGTATAACAAGGACATACTCCACTATGTTCATAGCAGCTTTATTTATAATAGCCAGAAACTGGAATGAACCCAGATGTCCTTCAACAGAAGAATGGATTCAAAAAATGTGGTACATTTGCACAATGGAGTATTACTCAGCCATTAAAAACAATGAATTCAAGAAATTCTTAGGTAAATGGATAGTACTAGAAAATATCATCCTGAGTGAGGTAACCCAATCACAAAAGAACACACATAGGATGCACTCACTGATAATTGGATATTAGCCCAAGAGCTTGAAATACCCAAGATTCAACTCACAGACCACATGAAGCTCAGGAACAAGGAAGACCAAAATGTGAATACTTCAGTACTTCTTAGAAGAGTAACAAAATACTCATGAGAGCAAGTATGGAGGCAAAGCATGGGAAACTGAAGGAGGGGCCTTCCAGAGACTGTTCCACCTGGATATCCATTCTTTGTGCAGTCACCAAAGACAGACGCTGATGTGGATGCCAGGAAGTACATACTGACAGAAGCCTGATATAGCTGTCTCCTTAGAGGTCTGTCAGAGCATTACATATACATAGGAGGATGCTCACAGCTAATCATTGAACTGATCATGGGGTTCCATGGAGGAGTTAGAGAGAAGACTGACAGAGATGAAACGGTTTGTGGCCCCATGAGGAGAGGAACAATACCAACCAACCAGAGTTCCCTAGGGTCTAAACCACCAGCCTGGGAGCACATAGGGATGGACCCATGGCTCCAGCTGTATATGTAGGGGAGGATGGCATTGTTGGGCATAGGTAAGAGAGGATGTCCTTGGTCCAGTGAAGGCTGGATGCCCCAGTGTAGAGGAATTTGTGGGTAGGAAGGTAGGAATGGGAGGGGGGGCACATCACATCGTAGAAGCAGGAGGAGGGGGGTGGTATGGGGGTTCCTGAGCGGGAGGTGGGGAGTGAATGGGGAAAAGAAATAACATCTGAAATATAAATAAAGTATCCAATAAAAAAAGAAAAACAAATTTTTCACAGGGACGAAAGAGAGGAAAGGCTCCAAGGATCAAGGAATCTGTCGCAAGAAAACTTAGAAGAAGGATGCAGAAAGAAAACTGAGTAAAATGGATTCAGCAGAGAGCACCTTGGGCTCCCCGTATCTGAGGGTATGGAGGTTTGGCTGAAACATGCCCCCATAGGTTCAGGTATTTGGACATTTGGTCTTTTATTTCTTCCTAAATTATAACTTATTTTTCTAATTAATGCTGGATAATTCATCCTTCTGTACATATATTACAAAGTTGCTGTTTTCAGTTTTTCTATGTGATATATTATATAAAACTCTTTTCTAGTACAGTGTCATATATAGTAAAATAAAAAAAAAAAAAACTGAGCCTCACTATAGTTTACACAACAGTGGGCCTGATTTGTTTCAAAGTGTGTCAAGAATCTGATCTCTTGAACAAAGGCCATGCTCTCTATTTATTGACTAGCAGAGCAAATAGAGTATTGAAAAACCACATATTAACTCTTGTGTTAAACAATCTTTTACAAGCATCTCACATGGGACAAAATTGTTTTGTGGCCCCATTAACTTAGAAGAATTCAAAAAGTCACAAATATGTGTTATCAGTGTGGTGCATGCACGTGTGTGTGTGTGTGTGTGTGTGTGTGGTGTTGATTTAGGTGTTTTTGAGGCATTGAGGACATTATTTCAATGACTCACTATTATTTGCTAACAAACATTGATCTAGTCACCACATCCATACATTGGTCTAAGTCACAGACATGAATAAGTTTATATATATATATATATATATATATATATATATATATATATATATATATATATTACATTAGGTATCTAAAACATAATGATATTGATTGTATTATTTTCTTTAATGGTCCATTAATTTTAAGCAGGCTGAGTCCAAAGTATGTTAGGAGAATGAGTATTTAGTTCTAAATATTATGAAAAGACATTTTAAGTTTGACTCCAAGTTAAGCAAATAATTTGTAAAGGCAAACTTCAAACAGCAGTTCTCGGAAAACTCACTCCCACGCTCTTCCATTATGGGATATAATTGATTACATAATTTAGGCACATAGGCTATGCTTTGTATGTCCCTATTTAATCCTCTTATATCTTAATGGTACAAAATCTTTTCTATTCATAATATATACCTCAAATGTGTGCACAATATGTATACATGACTTTCATTAACTATACATACATATCGTATACATACTTGTATATGAAATTATATTTCTATATGTATGCACCTATCTACATTCCCATTTGTACTTTCAAAACTATATTGACTTACCACATTTACTTTCCATGGTAAACTACCTTTACTTAAGTCTCCAGTGAAGTATTAAGTCATTAAGAGACTATGTGCTCACAATGTTTCCACAATTTAGAATAACTCTCTGGAAATTCATTTTGCAAATTATTTGTATAGATGTGCATAAACATTCTGTAACAGACTTGATTAATACTCCTGGGTACAATGTTCTTAATGATGTCCCATATTGCTAATTACAACCTTGATGATGCAATTTACAGGACTATGAAAAATCAGAGGAGAAAGTCTACATTACAAAAACTTTTTCATAAGTATACATAATCCAATGAGACTGTGTCCCTGATCAATAACAAAGTTCTATAATGTGAGCCCGTCAAGCCACATTCTGTATTGTTTACAGGTGGGACATTCTCTTCTCCAGAGACTCTGGAAACACTGATGCCTCAGTCATATATCTATAGATCTGCAGAGATGTTTGACATAAGCCAGAAACTCTTAATTACTTGTAGTATTTGAAATTATTAAAAACTTTCAGAAATCAACACAAACACTTCAGTGTCATTAATGCCACTGAGAAATAATCACTTATCTTTTATAGGAAGGTAAGGTCAAATACTAATTAATGTTTATTTTTGTGCTTTCTCTGTGGGCCACCTCCATTCCACATACATATGGCCTATGTACCTAATAGCCCAAGAGAACAAACCTCAGAGCAGTGGAGGGAAGGCAGATGAGTGTTCTTTCTGTCAATCTGACAGATAATGCCAGAAAGATGCAACAGGGTTCTGAGAAAGGATTCTTACTTAGAAATGGCATTGTTGTGATATTTCAGCAAAGCCACACAAAAGGAGTGGTGTCTCTAGATATGGCAGAGCTAGGTGTAGGAATGAGGGTCTTCTATCCTAGGCTGAATACTAACAGTGCTAATATGCCCCAGTATAACCCTCTTAGATAAAGATGATTACAGTTAGGTCTAAGAAGTAATAAAATCTCAAGTCTATAATGTGCAGGTATAAATCCAGGTCTCTATATTTTTGAGTGTGATATTATTAAATATCAAACATATTTGTACTTGTTACCATTCTTGCTAAAACCTCCATGAATATCATAGTGAATACAGTACAACCTCACTTAACCATACTATCCCTTGCATGGTATTGGATAAAATGAAGTCATTTGTTTCTACATTGAATAAGATGGCTTGAATCAGTAATCAAATTTCTAAAGAAAACAACATGTATTAAGACCTCACAGTTTGCTCACTTTGGTGTGACATTTCCTTCTTTGGTTATATATTTCTGGATTTTCTGGACCCGTCAATGTTTGACTGACACAGAGACTTATTGTGTTAGAATAAAAACCGAAAACAGCATTCCGCAAAGGGTCTGCCTTTGAGAACAATTAAGGTATTTCCCATAGAGATTACTAATATGTATCCTATATTATAAAATGCCTACAGTGTGAAGTGAGTGTTCTCTTGCAGACAGAATAATGAGGATCCACTGCCTGGGACTGTCAAAGGGAAGCTCAAGATAATGGTCTTAGCTTCCTGAGTCCCTTTCTGGTACCTAATTTTAAGCACCAATGGGGTCATCTCTGTCTACTGCAATTTACTCTTTTATTTAGAATCTTCATCTGTGAAGACATTGCTCACTAAGACCTCTGATTGGGATGTCCAGCTGGCGAATTCAGTGGAGTTTCTCTGGGTGATTACTGCTAGATGCCAGAATGTCCCTGGTATGACTGTTACCTTTGGTTTCTTCTCATGGGTGGGCAATTCTAGTCACATGAATGTTCTGTGTTGTACTGGAGGGGACAGGAAAGAGGTACACATGGTCAGGGAATCAAATCAAAACATGTGGCAGGGGGGATGAGGAACTGGAGTAGCCACTGGAGGGTCCCAGACACCAGGGAAGCTAGAAGCTCCCAGGACCCAATGGGGAAGACTTTAGCCAAAATGTGCAGAGAAGGGGAGATAGAACCTGTAGAGAGCACCTCCTATAGATAGGCACACCCCCTGGTTGAGGATTGGAGCCACCCATCCATCTCAAAGTTTTTAACCCAGAAATGTTCCTGTCCAGAAGAAAAAATGGAGCAGAGACTCAAAGTAGAGTTATCTGGGGACTGCCTCACTGGGGATCCATGTTGTCTGCAGACACATGGATCAACCAAACCTGACAATGTTGCTGTTGCCAAGAGGTGCTTGGTGACAGGAACCTGATGTAGCTGTTTCTTGGGAACGTCTGCCAGCAACTGACCAATGCAGATATGGATGCTTGGAGCCAACTATCAGGGCTCAGGGACCAGGTGCAGGAGCTGGCAGAAAGACAGGAGAAGCAGAGGGGGATTGCAACCCCATAGGAAGAACAACATTGGCTGTCCAGACCACTTAGTGCTCCCAGGGACTACAGAGAGGGATCCATGGCTCCAGATGCATATGTAGCAGAGGATGGCCTTGACTGACATCAGTGGGAGGGGAGGCCATTGGTCCTGTGGAGGTCTGATGCTCCAGCATAGGGGGATGCTGGAATAGTGGGGTGAGAGAGGGAGGGTGGGTGGTGGAGAAAATGGGTGGAAGGAGAGGGCAAATGTGGGATGGGGGGTTGTAGAGGGGTAACTGGGAAGTAGAATATCATTTGAGATGTAAAAGAATGGAATGATTAATTAAAAAAGAAAGAAAATCCATCAAATGTGGATAATGGCTTCTGTTGCTGTAATACAATTGTGTCTACAGGAAATGTAATTCAATTTATAAAAATTCCGTCAAAGACAGCTTTTCAGGAACGCATCTCTTGAGTACAACAAGATATACCTGTGCTGTATTACCCAAATAAGTTCCACCTGGAAGACAGATGACTGTACAGATTTTTTTTAAAAGAAAATAATTTAATAAAGACAAAAATTTTTGAACAGAAAAGAAAGAATGCTTGGAAAACTCATGAAAATTACAAAAGACTAGGAAAGATTGCATTGCATGGCATTGTTACGTCAGAGCAGGGGGAGAAACCAAGAACAAAGGGAGTAGAATGCAGAGAGAACTTTTGGGGGAGAGAACTTTTTTAGAGAACTTTTTGAAAGAGAACTCAAGAAAGAACTTTTTAAAAATCAGGGAAAACCTAGAAGAACTTAGAAATAAGGGGTAAAATCACTTTTCAAAGTATCCCCTTTGCTTTCTGAGACTTCAGCTAGTAGGCAGGGAGTTAGACCGAGCAGTTCCTGCAGAGATACAACAAAGGCTACTTTTACTTAAATCCTCCACTATTTTACAGTGAGGTGCTAAAAGCCAGAAACTGAAGCTTTCTGGCCTCTGAGGAACTCATACAAGCAGGTCAGCTACCACTGCAAAGTAACTTAGACTTAAGACAGGTAAACTTTTATTATAACAAAAGCTACCCCAAATATCTCCCAAGACCAAGTCTTGCCCCCCACCAACGTTCTTTCCCCTTGGCTACCTTCAAGACAGAACCAGAAAGAAGAACCACTGGAGTTGGCCCCTGTCAATCACTATTTGTAATCTCCACTGAAATCCATGTTGTAGAAAAAGCAACAGACTCATGCCTCTGAGTCACAGTAAAAGCTATAACAAAATTATTTTTATTGAAAGCATTTAACATCCGCACTTCTATCCAGAAGATTGGGTGTGTGAAGATGTTCTTAGCACAAGGAGAAGCACTTTTAAGTCTATACTTAGAAGACAACTAAAGAAAATTTAAAATTTTGAGCCTGAAACTATGATAATTTTAGCAGGGGTTTACTAGAGCTGGATTAATAGTTTATCAGAACTACACTGATTAATGTTAAAACTCTGGATTTTTGAAGTCTTCATACAACAGTAGCATAGCAAGGGAACAAAATCTGAAGCATTTTTTTTCATTGTTTTTATATGCCTTATGCCACTTCTTTTTAACCCAGTAATTTACTATGAGACACAGGTTGTTGATTAGTGACAGAAGTCATTATAAAGCAAGTTCCTTTAAGTAGAAGAATAGTGAAAAGTTATTTTAAAACTTGTTTTGTGAGCTTATCTCTTAAGAGAGTCTAGCAAGGTAAGCTGTTTGTCTTTATCAGCTGGAGGCCTCTGGAAAGCGAGGCTTGAGGCCTGGTTTTTACTAGGAGGAGAAATGAGAAGGCATCTGAAGCCTTGGGTGCTGCTGTTAAGCAGACAACAGAGTCATCAAGGCCAGAGACCTGCGAAGGATAAATTTCACCAGAGTAAGACTGAGAAGTTTTATAATTCTTGCTTTATTCCACATGGTCGTATAAGATGATGAAGTCACATGGCATGTATTCTTTACCCTTAGTAAAGACAGCTGCCAGTCATGTGACTGCTTAGATCTTCAAAGTAAGCAGCCAAGATGGAGGAGAATAACATGGTTGCTGTTTAAAATATCTGTTTTCCTGACCCAGGGCTCAATCTAAATTATATCTTCAGTATATTCTAGATAAGAATCTAATCACATGTATAGAATGTTATAGCAAATTAAAATTCTGATGTATAGGTTTTAAATTATAAGACTCTTGCTATAATTTTAAAGCAATTTCATTACGTATTTTACAGATTTTTTAACCATACACAATGAATGTACAAATCAATCCTGATAAAGACTGTTCACACAATGGTCTTAATTAAGAGCAAAGTACAGAGAAATCGGGGAGATAAATTATTTCGTTGTGGGAAGTTGTAAGGCCTTAGAAATGAGAGAATTCGAGATCATTTCCTTGTGCGTCGGCAAAAGTTGTTACAATCTGTAAGAATTTACAACGTGTCTGTCCTATCTTTGGCCATTAGTCAATATTGAAGCCATGTCTTCTTCAGTAAGACAGCCAGGCTTTAAAATAAAATCTGAGTGCGAGGAAGAAATTGTGTCCTAGGAGAAAAGGAAGAAAGGTGGTGAAACAAACTCCAAAGTAATTCTTTCTCTCTTTTTCTTTTTCTTTTTCTTTTTGTTTTTTTGCAGAGGTGACACTTGATTTTAAAAGGTGATTCTGCAATTCTCACTCCCACAGCAGTGTTTGACCCCCTTCCCACATTTATGTCAACGTTCGTGCACTGGTCCTGCTGGTGCAAGGTCATACAGTCTTCTGGGGGTGGGGGCAATGATGGTTATAGTGAAGATGGAGAAGAAGACTCAGATAAAAGTTAGAAATTGTGAGGGCTGTCCAGTGAATTGTGAGGCAGCCCAGAGTTTCATTCTCATAGACTTTATATACCTTACAGTATCTTGGGAAACAATGTCACAAGCCACCAGAGACTACAGCTGACGTACATTGGATATTTATTTCCATCAAGAAACCTCCCTGTTACTTCCTCCAAGATGAATAAAACATTAAACCCCTTGCCTTGAGTTTCAAGTGAATCCCCTCTTATTGACAGCAGGCCAGGAAATCTGCCAGTAGACCCTGGCCTGCCTTGACTCTGCGTGACAAGGTAAGCTCTCACAGAAGCAGGCAAAATGGCTCCAGACACATTAGTTATCATTTTTATTCCTGATAATGGCCATTCAAACTAGGGTGAAATGGACGCGTACTGAAGTCCTAGTTTGCTTTTCCCAGATATCTGTAGAACCTTTTGTTTGGATGGCTTTAGTTTGAACTAAACCAATTCTGCTACTTCTATGTATGTCTTCAAGTCTGAACATAGAATGATGTGTCTTAGCCCTTCCTCCTCTTTCCTTTCTTATTTTCTAATGACCCCTTCTTCCTTGGTGTTCCCAGAGCTACAGATGGGAAGTGTAACTGACCTTTCTTAGAGCTTGAACCGTATACCTTATCATTTTCTGCATCTGGGACAGCCAAAATCTCTGCATCCACCAGCAATCTGCTTCCCTAAACAAAACTTTTTCACATGAACTTCGGCATGAATCAGAGGGCACTAATGTATTTCTGAGTTAGTAAAATGACAAGACCCCCATCTAGTGGTGAATGCGTACAGAGCGGGATGAATTCTGCCCTGGGTTGGTAGCAGTGGACTGACCACTGATTTCCGCCTATTTCTTTTCAAAATCTGAGATACTGAAATGTCTCTTCAAATCACAGTTGCGGTATTTGGTTTAGGTTTTTCATTTTTGTGTTGGGCTCAGGACTCTGGCTTCTATATTTAGCTCATTATTGTTTGGTGAACGTATATAGCTCATAGTCAAGTTGAAGTGTTACAATTCCTGTCTCTTTTTTTCTGAAGGATTCAGAACCCACTATGGGGATCAGATATGGAGTGTAGCTCCCTAACTAGATCCAGTTCTGGTCTAAAGTGGAAGCAAGCATGTAGGAAGGCTGTGCACAGCGGGTCCAGGAAAGCCTGACACAGAGAGGGAGGAGCCAGTCTCCGCAGGGAGAAGCACTCACCCTATAACAGAGACTGAAAGGATGTTGGCCAATAGATGGGTGTGGAAAGTGTTCAGAGTGGGAGTGGTTACAAGAGTGACCAGTGCAAGGAAGCTGGGACACTGAGTGAGCTAAAAGAGGGAAGTCGTACTGAGGACCAAAGCCAGAAGCGGCTAAGGCCCATTCCCAGAAGAATCTCCTTGGCGAGTAGAGTGCAGAGTACACAGGCCTTGGTCTCGCGGACCCGAAAACCCCCGTTAAGCCGCAGGTGCTGCACCGGGCGTCCTTACTAAGTCACCAGTAAGCAGCGTCCTGTCGAGTGGTCCTGCAGCCTCCCAGGTCAGAGGAGCTGCGGGGATGGGAAATAGTCAGAAAGGGACAAAGGTGTGATCAGTTTCTCTACTGTTAATAAGAAGCCAGCTTTTAAAACCTGTTGTGGATGTCTTCCCTTGTCCATAAATTTTCGATCATATGATCTGGACTATTCCTGATTTTTTTTTTTTTCATAGATCCTTTGGTGGAAAAATGTTCTTATTAGACTACTCTAGTAGAATATTTTAATTTATTGATATTTGCAAACACGGTTTTCTTGGTCGGAGTGAAAACTCTTGAAATTTACATTCATCCAGCCAACTTTCCCACGAGGGACATACCTGGCGATTTAGCTTGCTTTCAGATATTACTCAAGGCTCAATATCCAAGACCTTTTAGATATTACTCAGGAAAGGAGTGGCTGCAAACGAAATTGAATTCTAAAGATTTTGGGGTTTTTTATTTTTATTATTTTTTGCGAGTTTTGCATGTGCGATTTTAAGTATTAACATTTAAAAGTAAACTTTTTACCCATCAAGGCACAGACCTTGAATTCTAGAACTCTAGAGGCAGGAGCAGGTGAAACTCAGTGAGTTTCAGACCAGCCTAGTGGACATAGTGAGTTCAGGACAGCCATGACTACATCTTGAGAACCTGCCTCAAAACAACATAAATAGGGGGAAAAAAACAAGGAAGGAAGGGAGGAAGGAAGGAAGGAAGGAAGGAAGGAAGGAAGGAAGGAAGGAAGGAAGGAAAAAAGGAAATGTGTCTTCTTTGGCTGAGTTCCTAATGAGTGTTGCACCTTGCAATCTGGAAAGCATGGTGTGTTGTTTGTGGGTATCTGATCACAGTATTTTCACAGCTTAAAAAAAAAAAAAAAAAAAAAAAAAAAAAAAAAAAGTTATTACAAGCCAGACATTGTTGGCACACACACCTTTAATCTCAGCACTGGGGAGGCAGACAGACGACACAGGGAGATTTCTGAGTTTGATGCCAGCCAGCCTCCTCTACATAGCAAATTTCAGGACAGCCAAGACTGCCTGAATTCATCCCAGGGATGGAAGCCATTTTGTTATAAGGTCAGAAGAAGTTGATTTATATTTGCTGCAGATTTCAACTTGACCATGCTTTAACTTGTCTCTGGAATTTGACATGTTCCTCAGCCTGTGGAGGTTGACTCACAGATTAAACATACCCTGGTAAGACTAAATGTTCTGCCAAGTTCCTACTTACCCAAAATTCATCTGGAAATTCCCCAACCATTGAAACCATAGCCCTCCAGTTTGGGGTGATATATAAGCCCACTTTCTCCTATGTTTCATGCTATATTTTCGAAGTCCACTATACAGATATAGCCCTTTTGGACAGAAAATAAAGCTTGCTTAATTTGGCTAAAGAATTTGGGTCTTCGTTTTCAATGGGTGAGAATATACTACATAGATAAACCCTGTCTCCAAACAACCAAGAGAAAAAGAAACGTCATTCTGGTGTAGGACAATATGATGAAGTATCATTTCAATGACTATGGTCACTCATCTCTATAGGAAAAATATTTGCAATCATTTTTTTTTCTCCTGGTTCAAGAAAAACACTCTGTTCCTAGACACATGACAAACTGTTATTTTTGGGTGTGTCTGTTTCTGTTTCCTTTGTTGGAGACCTAAACTCACTGTGTTGTTTCTGTGGAACCCAGAGCTCACATTGTACACCAGACGACACTGGAACACGCACAGTTCTGCCCACTTCCTTCTCCCAACGTCTGAGGTTAAATGTCTGCACCAACACAACTGTTTACATTGTTGCGTTTTTTTTGTGGTCTGTTGACAGCCAGTGGTGTGACTGTGGACTTCTCCCAGAAAGAAGGCTTTGCACAGAGACTGGAATGTTGCAAAGTTACAGCAGTCTGCTTTGTGTAGGTGAGAATGCTTTGCTTGCTGTCTCCATGTTTCCTTTTCAAGGTTCTTGGGAAAACAAGACTGCATATGTGTGACCCTTGTGTGACTGTGTCTCACATCTCACAGAGTAAGCTGAAATCCTCAGAGGAACAAAGAAAATTTTCATGAAATATTCTCTCTTCTTATGATTTCCTTTGAGAATATAAAGTTTTCATCATTTTTGGTCCATGATAATTTCAGAACCTCACTAATGTATAATATTCTCAACCTAATCATTCAATTCCATTTCTACCCTTCAGTTTTGACTGAGCTATGATTGGAAGTGAGGTTCTACTTATGATAACTGAAAATGCGTTCTGAATATTTTTAGCATTCTGACACTGGAAAATCACTGTATAATCCTCTTTCTCTACTGAGCATAGGACAGACTGTTTTTCTTGAACCAGGAGAAAAAAATGATTGCAAATATTTTTCCCACAGAGATGAGTGACCATAGTCATTGAAATGATACTTCATCATATTGTCCTACACCAGAATGCTGTTTCTTTTTATCTTGGTTGTTTAGAGACAGGGTTTAGAAATCGGAGTTCCTTCTGAAGGATCTCTTTCTCATGTGCAGGGCTCACTGATCATGGAGACCTGGAAGATGGAGAGAGAGGAGACCGTAAGTAAGTAGCTAAGGATCCAGGTATGCTGGAGGACTGGTGAAGGGACAGTAAGGAGCTCAAGTGACTGTGGAATAGAATCTGGAAAGTTCCACTGACAAAACTCTCTTCAGGATTATCCTCCTTTAGAGATGTTAAGGTTTTCTACAAAAGAATTGATACTAAGAGGCAAATGAATTTTTCCATTGATTTATTTACTCATTTTGCATCCTGATGGCTGCCCCCTACCCCTGGTCTTTCCCTCACAGTTCCTCCTCCTATCCTCCCCACCCCAAGCCCCACCCCACTACCACCACCCCCACTTACCCCCCACCCCCGTTTTCCTCTGAGAGCAGAAACCTCTCAATATCCCCTGACCCTGTCAAGTCAAGTCTCTGCAGGTTTAGGTATATCCCCTCCCTCTGAGGCCAGACAAGGCAGCCCAGGTGGAGGAACTGGTTCCACAGACAGGCAAGAGCTTTAGGGACAGCCCCACTTCAGTTGTTGGGGGACCCACATGGAGACTAAGCTGCTTGTCTGCTACATATGTGCAGGGGGCCTAGACCCAACCCGTGTATTCTCTTTGATTGGGGGTTCAGTCTCTTAAAGCCCCCACTGAGGGTCCAGGTTAGTTGACTCTGTTGGTTTTCCTGTAGAGTTCTTATCCCTGTAGGTGCCCTCAATCCTTCCCCCCATCTCTTCCATTGGAGTGCTAGAGCTCCAGCCAATGTTTGGCTGTGGGTCTACATCTGCTTCAGTCAGCTGCTGGGTGGAGCCGCTCAGAAGGCAGTTATGCTAAGTTCCCGTGTGCAAGCATAACAGCGTATCATTAGTAGTGTGAGGGACTGATGCTGGTCTCAAGTTGGGCCAGTTATTGGTTGGCCATGCCCTCAGTATCTGTTGTTCTTTGTCCCTGAATTTGTTGTGGACAGTACAAATTTTGGGTCCACATTTCGTAAGTGAGTTGGTGGTGTACTTATCCCTCCACTGGGTATCCTGCCTGGCTACATGAGATGGCCTCTTTGGTTTCCATATCCCCGCTGCAATGGGTCTCAGCTAATGTCACCCCCATAGACTCCTGGGAACCGCCCCCATCCTAGGTCTCTAGAATGTCTTAGAGATGCTCTCATCCGACTCCCCTACCAGCTGCAGATTTCCATTCATTCTCCTAGCCCTCTGGCCCTCTCTCCTATCTCTCCTCACACCTGATCCTGAATGACCCCCCCCCCAACCAATCCTCTCTTTATCCTGTCTTCCGCCCAGTTTACTCCCTCCATCTGCTTTCTATGACTATGTTATTCCCCCTTCTACGTGGGAGTCAAACATCCTCTCTTGGGCCTTTCTTCTTGACTCACTTCTTTGTGTTTGTAGAATATATCATAGGTATCTTGTACTTTATGGATAATGTACACTTATAATTGAGTACATGCCTATGTCTTTTGGGGTCTGACATACCTCACTCAGGATGATATTTTCTAGTTCCATCCATTGAGGCAAATAAATTTTTCCTTGACTATGTATGTAAGTGATGACGTTCTTATTCCATGCACATCACTGATCAGGTCTATGTACCAGTATTAAATGGTTTCATTTCAGTGATTTTAATATATTATAAAATGAAGACAGTTAATACCTCCAGGTATATATATTGTTTTCAGAATTTTGGAGCTTTTGGTATTTTAGTATATTCTCTACCTTTTAGTGTTAATTTTGCTATTCCTGAAAATAATACCAACAGAATTTTGATAAGGATCAGGAACTACACTTGCAGACAGTAAAACACTGTCTATTCTGTCTTCCCAGGGATATCGCCTCTTGTCTGTTGTCATGACAATTCCAAATGGTTTCCATTGCTGTCACTGTAATATACTGTGAGGTCAGTATATGTGACTAGGTGTGATCCTCTTAGTGTTTTCCAGCTCTGTGCTGTTCATTGGTACTTTCAGGGTTGCTTTCTATAAAATATGCAAATAGATTTCACTAGAAATTCTTTGGAGTCTTAGAGAAGACAAACCTCCTTGTAGATAATCTTCTCATGTTTGAGAAGCACATAAGGCAATGTGCCAGCTTTCACATTTTATGTAGTCTCCTATTTTTTGTCTGCTGGGAATGTCTGCATTCTGGGTTTGAGACATGCACATGTGTTGATCAAGGACTTTCTATCTAATGGATCATTTTATTGTTTGGTAATGCTCTTTATTTTGTATTTTGATACTTTCGTCTTGGTTGGCTTTGTCACTAATATAATTGTGATCATGAGCCTTTACTACTGTCCATGCTCATGATGTCTAAAGAAAATTTCTTCTTTCTCTTCGTCTTTTTTCTTCTCCTTTTTTTAAACTGCTACACTGTATCATTTGCTTCATAAACATTAGCCATTGACATATCAGAAAATTACTGAAATAATGCATTTGTTATTGTTTAGTACATTAATTGTGAATACTTTCTATGCAGAATTTGAATCTCTGTATACTTAAATTTACATTATCATATGACCTATAATGTAGAGTTTTTAATATGTACATATTGGCTATTTCAACTGCTATTGAGCGTGATGTGTTCAATTCATTTGCTTATTTATTAATTATATTATCACTTGCTTCCCTTGCACTGTTTCATAGATTTTGAGGTTTTATCCACTGTACTATAAATAAACAGATAATAAATGTATCTGCTATGTAGGGTGTCTCTTCATACTTTTAATTATTGCTATTTCCATGAATTTTTGAATTTTTGTCAAATTTCTGCTGCAAAATTCTGTTAAAACACTACTCTTGTATCAAGTGTTGCTCTCATGTGTTACTCTGCAGGATTCACTATTTCAGACCATACATGAAAGTCTGTGATTCCCTGTATGGGAAGAGATTTGGTCCCATGTTCATGTTTTGATATGTGGATAGATACTTTTCCCAGTACCATTGTTTGAAGAGGCTGTCTGGTCTGCAACCTGTGTTTGTGGTAGTTTGATTGCATTCACATGGTCACTGCTGTTGTGCAGGTTCTGGATCGGCTGCTCCACTGCATTGGGCTAATCTGGAATCACAGTGTGATAGCTCTAGCATGTCAATATTTTTCTGGGATTGTTCTGCACCCAGGGAATTTGTGTGTCAATGTAAATTCTAGGTTCCTTTTGTTCAGTTTTTGTGAAGTATGTTGTGGGTAGTTAAATGTCATACAGCTTCATTTGATGATAGAAATCACTTTCAGAAATATTTTGTATTTCACAATATCATGTCCCTTTCATCCGTGTAAAGCGTTTTTCCATGATCTAGTTCACATCTCCCTCAGCTCCTTCAGCAATTTTTCATTTTACAGACCTTCTTTTTCACTTCTTTTACTCAAGTTTTCATTGTATAGACTTTTCTTTTCTTTTTTTTGGGGGGGGGAGGATTTTTTTTTGTTCATTTGTTTGTTTGTTTTTGGGTTTTTTGAGACAGGGTTTCTCTGTATAGCCCTGGCTGTCCTGGAACTCACTCTGTAGACCAGGCTGGCCTCGAACTCAGAAATACGCCTGCCTCTGCCTCCCAAGTGCTGGGATTAAAGGCGTGCGCCACCACTGCCCGGCAAGACTTTTCATCTGCTTAGTAAATTCACTCAAGAAGTTTATATTTTGTTTTTTTATCTATCTATAATTTATCAATGTATCTATATCTCTGTTTTAATTTTTATTTTCTATTTAGATTTTTAATTTATATTTGCATATTTTATGTATATGAGTGGTTTGCTTGCATGAATAACTATGTATCTTTGGCATCCTAGAGTTATACTTGTGAAGAATTTATATCCACAGTGTAGGTTTTAGGAATGGAAATTTGGTCTCTTCAAAACAAAAGGTGTTCATAGCCATTGAGCCATCTCACTATCCCCCTAGCAAGTTTAATTATAAATATTACAAATCCATTCTAGTCATTTATTTTTTTAATGTAGATGGTACTAAACCTTGGCATGACAAAGGAATATTCCATTATTATTGTTGCTGCTGCTGCTGCTTGTTTGTTTATTTGTTTTACAAGATAGAATTTTTTCTGTATATCCTGAAAGTCATTCTGTAAACCACACTACAGAAATCCACCTGTCTCTGCCAAGAGAACTGGCAATAAAGGCATACACAACCACCACCTGGATCATTTAATATTGTTCTCAGCTTTTTTCTTTTACTATTGTTGTATGTTTGCATGTATACCTAATGTTAAAAAATAAAACATATTTTAAAACTATGTTTTCAGGAAATGACCATTTGGTTTTGAATAACTATATGGTAGACTATTCTCTGAAGAAAACTTTCTCCAGCTCTCAGAATTCCTTAGTGTTAGACAAAGGTTGAGGCCAGTGAGCTTTCTTCCTTCCAGGTTAGCTCCTCTGGGGGTGCTAGGGACTTTCCAGGACCAGCTCCCTCTCTAAACAACAATATCTGTGCCTAACTACAGAAAGAACAAGTGGACTGGATTGGCTGGACAAAACCACTTACATTCTATGCCAGTTGACAATGATGGAACGCTTGGGAAAGTCTCTAATTCCGAATCCTGATTGGTAAAAGCTTCACTGTAACTTGGCCCGTGTGCATGTGGTTTTTGTGCTCATAAACCCTGCATCAGCCCCTGCTTGAGACTGCCAGAGGAAACAAGGCTCCAGAGTTCTTGTCTGGAGGTATTGATTGATCCACAACTCATCATTCGTGGTGTTAGAAATAAAACATTTTGCGGTTTCAAAGGCCCACTCGTGCGTGAGTTCTCCTCCCTTCCTCTTGGCACACAAAGGACCCGATGTAACATTTGGGGCCCCACATAGCTGCCTTATTGAGGAACAGGATCCAGACCATCCCATAAGCTGAGTCAGGGAGTCCTCCAGAGGCCAGTATGGTTTTGGCACCAAGGGTTACAGTTCAATAAAGGCACCACTCCTTGAGTCTTGGGAAGAGGAGGGTCACCTCTCTTATGCTAGGAGGTTCCTAGCCAGAAACAAGGCATCCCAAATGAAGCGGGATAGTACCCTTGACTATAGGACTGTGTCTTTTCTTTGTCTGACCTCTCATCTTGTCCATCTGCATATTTGTGTGCCTTATTGTGTTCTGGTCCCTCCGTCCCCTACAGCTGCTTCTCTGCATTCTCATAATTGCCGGCCTTTCCCTGCTTGCTTCCTTTCCCCTAGAAATGGGAATCCCCAGTCCAACTTGGTGATCACACGCCTCCCTCTCAACAGCATTTCAAAGTTTCCAAAGTCCACATGTCCCTGTAAAGGTTCCACTTGAGTCCAGGGAAACCACACTTTCTGTTTCTGGAATGGCCCACCTTTGGTACTGTATGGCCACCAGAGGGCACTCTTAGCATGTCACTTAGACCAAACCTAGCCACCCAGACCAAATAAATTCCCTACAATCTGGCATGGGAAAGCCTCCTTGAGAAATCTCCCCCTTTTGATTGGTTGTCCTCACCAGGCAGTTCTGTCCTTGTCTGCCCGTTTGTATCTGTGATTTCGTTTAATTTGATTGTAATTCTATGTTTCATATTCGGGGAAATGGGCAAAGTTCACCTGTCAGCCGTTTTCCCCTTGACCCATTTTCAGGATTTTTGTGATTTCTACAGTGGCCAAATCGGGACAACAAAAACTTACAAACGGGCACTGCTCTTGGAGCTTTGCTCCTACAGCTTTGAACCTAGCTCTGCTGGTATAGCTGCTCAAGCTGATAGCAAAACCAGGACAGCCAGGTCGAATAAGCTGCTCTTAACAGTGTGACAGCAGCTCCTCAACTCTCTGGTAGGGAAGCCAATGGCCAGTCCAACTAGAAAATCATTGGGCCAGTGAGAAATGGATTCAGCAGATAGCAAGGTAGGAGTACCTTGCACTTACACCTGAGGAAATAATGTTTTGCCTGTATAAATATATACATTCATGTGGCCACTACGTGTTTGGTTTTTGACTAGACTTAAATGTATGACTTTACTGTTTGTTTGTTTGTTTGTTTGTTTTAATATGTCCTGGTTCCAGATTATTGGCTTGTAAATTACTAGGTATGGTTTAAAAATCTGTAATCAAAAGTCAACTTAAAACTTGTAACTCAGGCTTGGAGGCACTCTGGGCAACGCAGAATGAACCATCCAAGGAAAACGATCTGCAAAGATGCTTTTAAATTGGAATAAAATTTGTATATAATTCCTGTCTTAAAGGCCAGGTCTATAAAAGATAAGATTTAAACGGTGCTTGTTTAAGGAGATATTAAACTGCACCTTTATGCATTCGTACAGACACAAAATTGTTCACTGTTCGAACTTGGTTTCGCTTCCTAAAACTATAGTTGTGCTCTGTGTGGTCACGCTTTTAAAACATGCTTTATTTTTATATTACAAAAATACACAATTGAGAGATTTTAATCTTACTTAAAGTTTTGGAGTTTTACAGAAAATTAAAAACTGGATATCTTAAAAAACAGTTTTTTAAAATGTTTAAGTTTAAAATGTTTAAGGCTATGGAACATTTAAGAGTTTGTCAGATCTTTTATTATAAAGTCTTTATTTATAATGATCTGATGAATAGATAAATATAAGACCAAAAATTATAGCCACAGCTAAACACCAGAGAGTGAAAAAAAAAATTGCTGTCTTACGCTGCAATAAGACAATGACCTTAGGTAGTCTGACAAAGAACTTAGAACAGTTTCTCGAACCTTATTTACAAGGGTAGCCTAGGGTTGCTTGCAAATTGGAGTGATTAGACTCACCACAACATTAAAAATAAATATGTTGAAGTGTTACAACATTTTAAAAAATTGAGAATCACTGGCTTGAAAACATCTATTCAGTCAAACAGACTGATTTAAATATTTATGTCTAGCCTTCTTGTTTCCGGTAGCATTGTTAGGCTGAAGCTACTTTTTGGTTAACTGAGTCATACAGAAAACTGTTGTGATCTATAATGATATACCATGGAAGGATCAAAAAAAAAAAAAAAGGTCCCAATCTCTATGTTTAAAAGTCTTAACTTGATATTGAAGACCTTTAATTCAGAAATTCTCAATTTTATTGTAAACTTTTAAGGATAATTAAGAAATGCAAGTCGCCCTATAAATGATCAAATTCTTTAATATTTTCAGAACTATATTTGTAGTCATGCTAAATACTAAGGTAATTAATCACAAGAATAAACCTTATTTAGCCTTCTGTTTTATAAACAAATAACTAAAAACAGACAAGCATTGTTTAACTCAGATATGCTTGGTAGATACTAGCTCTCCTACCTGTCAGAGATCTGCTAAATATGGCATCTAAGATGTTTAAACTTACTATGATAGACAGAGACTCTCAAATCCTGATAATGAACCTCAAGGTCTCCAACAAAATGATAGACACAGAAATAAATGACTCTCCCTGGATTGTGATAACACTAACCACTGGGCAAGACCATCCCAATGCCTTGTTCACTGCTAGGGCCTAGACTGAACTGTGGACAAGCAGGGCTCTGGACAGTTGAGTGCCCCACTTTGCCCAGAGAATATGAGGTCACTCCCTCCCGTGTTTCTCCTCCATAGAAATCTAGACCCCTGCCTCATCAACGTGGAGACCTCAAGAGCCTGTGATGACTATCTAGGTAATGGACTATAAACTAGGCTCTGTCATTTTAATTGACATATATGTAATTTAGATTATAATTCATCCTTCTCAGATCTCTGGTCACATAGATGGTGGTCTTTCCATTGCTGTGAAGAGACATTTAATAAGTGGTTGTGTGGTCAAATTATACATACATTCAATAATGAACTAACAACTTAGCAAAATAAGAACTTTTGTTTCCTCTTTTATTTATTAATTTATTTATTAATCATTTTATTTGTTTAGATTTCAAATGTTATCCCCCTTCCCAATCTCCCCTCCATGAACCCCCCGCCCCATCGTCTTCCCCTTTGACTCTAAGAGGGTGCTCCCTCACCCACACACCATCCCACTCCTGCCTTACCACTCTAGCATCCCCCTTCTCTGGAGCATCAAGCCTCCAGAGGATCAAGTGCCTCCTCTCCCACTGATGTCAAATAAGGCAGTCCTCTGCTACATATGTAGAGGGAGCAGTGGATTGGCCCATTTATACTCATTGTTTGGTAGTTTAGTCCCTGGGAGCACTGAGGGGTCTGCTTAGTTGATATAAATGTTCTTCCTATGGGATAGCAATCCCCTTCAGCTCCTTCAGTCCTTCCCCTAACTCTTCCATTGGTGTCTCCAGGCTCAATCCAATGGTTGGCTGTGAGTGTTTGTATCTGTCTTAGTCAGATGCCAACAGAGCCTCTCAGAAGACAGCTATATCAGGCTCCTGTGTGCAAGCACTTCTTGGCATCAGCAGTAGTGTAAGGGTTTGGTGTCTGGTGGATCACACAGTGGTGCTGTCTCTGGATGGCCTTTCCTTCAGCCTCTAATCCATTTTTGCCCATGCATTTCCTTTAGACAGGAACAGTTATGCATTAAAAATATTTCGATAGGTAGGTGGCGCCTTCCCTCCACTCGGAACCATGTCTATCTACTGGAGACTCTCTTCCAATTCTATCTTCCTGTGGTTGAGCATTTCCCTAATGTCATCCCCATTCGGTCCTGAGAACCCTTCTCATCCATGGAGTCTGGGACTCTTAGTGGTTCCTCAAGTTCTCCAATCCTCACTTCTATTTATTTCTATTCATTCTCCTGGCCCTCTAGACTTCTCTCCTGTCTCTTCCCATACACGGTCCTGCCCCTCCCCCAATTTTCTCCTCCTCTCTTACCCAACTCAAGTCCCTCCCTCACTCTGCCACAGTGATTATTTTATTCCCCCTTCTAAGTTGTTTTGAAGCATCCACACTTTGGACTTTCTTCTTGTTAAGCTTCATCTGGTCTGTGAGTTCTATCGTGAGAATTCTGAGCTTTTTGGCTAATATCGACTTATCAATGACTGCATACCATGTATGTCCTTTTGGTTCTGGGTAGCCTCATTCAGGATGATATTTTTCTACTTCTATCCATTTGCCTACAAACTTCATGAAGTCATCATTTTTAATAGCTGAGTAGTACTTCATTGTGTAAATGTACCACATTTTCTGTATCCATTCTGTTGAGGGACATATGGGTTGTTTCCAGCTTCTGATTATTATAAATAAAGCTAGAATGAACATAGAGGAGCATGTACAATTGTTATATATTGGAGCATCTTTTGGGTATATGCCCAGGAGTGGTATAACTAGGTCTTCAGGTACCGCTATTTCCAATTTTCTGAAGAACCACCAGATTGATTTCCAGAGCAGTTGTACCAGCTTGCAATCCCACCAGCAATGGAGGAGTGTTCCTCTTTCTCTGAACTCTTGTCAACATGTGCTGTCACCTGAATTCTTGATCTTAGCTATTCTGGTTGGTGTAAGGTGAAATCTCAGGGTTGTTTTGATTTGCTTTTTCCTGATGACTAAGGATGTTGAACATTTCTTTAGGTGCTTCTCAGCCATTTGAGATTCCTCAGATAAAAAAATTTAACTCTGTACCCCATTTTTAATAGGGTAATTCGGTTCTCTTGAGTCTAAATTCTTGAGTTCTTTATGTATTGAATATTAGCCCTCTATCAGATGTAAGGTTGGTAAAGATCTTTTCCCAATCTGTAGGTTGCCATTTTGTCCTATTGACAGTGTCCTTTGCCTTACAGAAGCTTTGCAGTTCTGTGAGGTCCCATTTGTCAATTGTTGATCTTAAAGCCTGAGCCATAGTTCAGGAAAATTTTCCCTGTGTTCAAGGCTCTTTTCCACTTTTTTTTTTTATTAGATTCAGCATATCTGGTTTTGTGCAGATCCTTGATCCATTTGTACTTGAACTTGGTACAAGGAGCTAAAATGGATTGATTTGTATTCTTCTACAAGCAGACAAGTTGAATGAGCAGCATTTTTTGGTAATGCTGTCTTTTTCCCACTGGATGGTTTTGGCTTCTTTCTGAAAGATCAAGTGACCATAGTGTGTGTGTTTGTGTGTGTGTGTATTTCTGGATCTTCAATTCTCTTTCCTTGATCTGTCTGTCTCTGTAACAGTGCCATGTGGTTTTTATTACTATTTCTCTGTAGTACAGCTTGAGGTCAGACTGAAAGACAAACTCAAAGAAGAGAAACAGTGGAAAATGCCTGATTCTCCAGGAAATAAGTCCCAGGTCAGTGGTCATGTCCACTATTTATCTGGAAATGTTATTTTTAAGACAATTAAAGCATTTAATTTTCTGCCTCTGAAAATTCTTTCACTTAATTATATATTTTTTAAAAAGTGCAAACAAACAAGAAAAAATTCACATACTGAAACACCCTAGAGACTAAACAACTCAATGCACTTTCTACCGTTACAATAGTCATTGGGAACAGAAGCTCTGAAGCCTTAGATGTAATTTGATGTTTTCACTATTAAATATATCTTTATAAACTGTTCCACAACTGTCAAAGGGTTTTACTGCTGTGAACAGACAGCAAAGGTTTAGTCCATTATCATCAAGGCTGGAGCATGGCAGTATCTGGGCAGGCATGGTCCAGGCAGAAGTGAGAGTTCCACATCTTCACCTGAAGGCTGCTAGCAGATTACTGGCTCCCAGGCAGCTTCAAGGGTCTTAAAGCCCACACCCACAGTGACACACCTACTCCAACAGAGACGCACATTCTAATAGTGACACTCTCTGGGCCAAGCATATACAAACCATGACAATTAACACCCCCCAAAAAATTGTAACAAAATTAGAGCTAAAAAATTAATTAGCAATTATGAAAATATCCTTTTTATAAATGGAGTTCATTACCTGCATTCAGATCTAATTCAACCCCTGATTTTTAACCTTTCTTGTTCTCTTTTCTCCATGCTCTACTGTGCCCACATGTACTCCATTTCCATTTACATGTATTATTGGCTGGATTCTGCATATGAGCAGGAAATGTGGTTTCTTCTTTCTGACAACCTATGGTCTCACTCACTATTACACATTCTAATTCCATCCATTTTTCTGCAAATTTTTATGACATTTTTTTCCTCAGCTGAATAGTGTTGCATTTTATATGTATGCCATTTTCATTTATACACTCATGGGTTACTACACAATTAGGTTGATTCCAATACTTTGCTCTGATAAATAAAGAAGCAAAAAACATGGGGCATGAATATGTCTCGAATAAAGTGTGGTGTTCCCTGAAAATATGGCCAGAAATCAAGGAACTGGGTCATATGTTAGTCCTATCTTCAATTTTGTAATAATTTCCAAGTTGATTTCTACAATGTCTGTAATAATTTGCAGCATATACAAACATACACACATACACACTCACACACACACACACACACACAAACTGTGAATAAAGGCTTTTTTCTTTATCTCCACATCTTCCCTAGTATTTGTTGTTAGACTAGTTGATGACAGCCCTTCTCCTTGGGATGAGGCACTATCTCAAAGTAGTTTGAATTTCCATCTCTGATGGCATTTTAGGGATCGTGACCATGACCACTTTTTGCAATATGTATTGGCCATTTGTGTCTCTGTGCTTCAGTTTGTTCAGGTTTTTTATTCATTTGCTAAAGGGTAGTTTTATTTCCTTGGTATTTAATGTCTATAATTCTTGGTAAATTCTAGATATGAGCTCCTATCTAGAGTGTTGCTAGTACAGATTTTCTCCCATTCTGTGAGTGTCTGTGTGCCCTGCTGATTGTTTCCATTGATGGACAGAACGTTTATATTCATGTTGTTCCATCTGTTGATATTTGGGATTGGTTCATGTGCTGTTGGTGTTCTTTCTACTCAGTCAGTTCTCACCCATCCATATCCTGAAGGGTATTCACTACATTCTCTAAATTTTTATGTATTTGATTGTTAATAAAGTATTTGATCTATATTAACCTTATATACAGGTACAGAACTTAAAACCAGATTTGCTCATGATGAATTTTCCTTCTGAGCCATGTGCACTGTGATCCTGTGTGAAGGATACAAACAAAGCATGCATACAAGATAGATAACTGTATCCAGACATTTAATCTATGTCCTGTTTCATGGACATGCTTGTGAGACTATTGTTTCATCTTATTTTCACAGAGTTAGAACATTATTAGTGAGTGTAACTATGTTGGAAATCAACTTTTTGAATTATTGTCGCTGCTCATCTAAATCCCTAATTTTCTCACATCTCCTTGTTTCCAGAAAAACACTGTCCCTGGAATCACATGGCAAAACTGTACCTTTTTCTGTTTAAGGGTCTGTTGACATTTGGGGATGCGGCTGTGGACTTCTCCCAGGAGGAATGGGAATGCCTGGACTCTGCTCAGAAGGCTTTGTACATGGATGTGATGTTGGAGAATTATATAACAACCTAGTCTCTGTGGGTAAGAACATTTGGTTGTAGAATTGCTAACCCATTCCTGTATGTGCTGACTGCATGTGTTGTAAACTCTGTTAAGCTGTCTTAGAAACAATAGAAGATTAAAGAAAGTTTGGTTGTAGAAAAGGATTTTCATCATACTTGGCTTTTTTTCTTTCCATTTTTCATTTAGGTGTCATGCACCCCTCATTTAGGTTCAAAGATGCATTCAGAAATTCGGTAGCTTGTAATGATACCACGCATATAATTTTATTTCATTTTTTTTCTTTTATTGAAATTAGTTCTTTTATTATACAATGTATCCTGACTATACTTCTCCCTTTCTTTACCCTTCTCAGTTCCTATTTAAACAATTCTAGTCTCAAGAGATCTAGAGCCTTGTATATCTGGCAGAATACTTACTTTCAATTCATTCCTTCTGAAAGCCTAATGTGGTTTGGTTTCTTCTTTTGTTTCATTTGTTTTTTGGGAAAAAAAAAGTTATACTCTTTCCTGCTTTGAGGTAAGCTTTCATCTTCTGTTTTCTGAACAATACTCTTTATTCTCATTACTAAGTACAAATGTTGTGAACATGATATTGGATTAGAACCTTCATTGTCTTTATCTGAGAAAAATATTTAAACATAGAGACATATTTTCCATATATAATCAGTTAGTGACTTCCATCCCAAAGCTAGTTACTAATTCCTCAATTATATGCTTCATTTTCCTTGAAGGATGGCAATGGTTTTGTGAGAATACATTTAATTATAGTTAAAGGGTAGTCTAGTGTGAGTTTTATTCTAAATAATAGCTGTTTGACTTATCTTAAGAGGAATCATAGTCAGACAGTGATTTATTAAATGGGATAAACACAATTAATCTGAATTGTATTCATTTTCAGAGAACTACTGCATACTTGATTTTGTCCATAAACATGTAAAGGCTGAAAGTGAATCTTGTCGATGTAATGTTCTTGGTGAGATGCTTCATGAACCCTCCAACTGTGCATGTTATAAAACAAGTAAAACTACAGAAAACTCTAATAACTACAGATGCTGCAATGACAAAGATGCCTCTAACGCATCAAACCCAGGTAGACATATAAACATGAACACTAGAGAAGAACCTTGCAAATTTGAAGACTGTGAGAAGTCTTTAAATTTGTTGTCCAACCTTATTCAAGATCAGAGACTCTACACTGCAAAGAAAAAACACAAACAAGAATATGATGACATTTTTGGCTCGCCATACAGTCTTTTGAAACAAACAATCTACATTGTAGAGAAACCAAGACAGTGTGGGGAATGTGGGAAATGTTTCAGAGGTGCCTCAAGCCTCACTGTACACAAGAAAATCCATACTGGAAAGAAAAACTACAAGTGCAATCTTTGTGACAAATCTTTTAACCAGCACATACATCTTAAAATACATCAAAGACTTCATACTGGAGAGAAACCTTACAGATGTATGGAATGTGGCAAATCCTTTACTGTGAAGTCAACTCTCACAAAACATCAGCGAATTCATACTGGACAGAAACCCTACAAGTGCAACACTTGTGAAAAATCCTTTACCCAGTGTTCAAGTCTTAAAACACATCAAAGACTTCATACTGGGGAGAAACCTTACAAATGCAAAGAATGTGGAAAGTTATTTCCCCAGCTATGAGCCCTTAAAAGCCATCAGAAAATGCATACTGACAAAAGACATTCTGGAGAAAAGCTTTACAAATGCAACGAATGTGACAGAACCTGTAAACACTATTCATCATTTACAAGGCACCAGAAAATTCATTCTCTAGAGAAGTTACATAAATGCAACGAATGTGGTAAGTCCTTTCTTGAATTATCACATCTTAAAACACATTCCAGAATCCATACTGGTGAGAAACAAATGTAAGGTATGTAACAAATGTGAGGTATGTAGCAAATCCTTTACAAAAAACTCAACTCTTAGAACACATCAAAAAATTCATACTGGAGAGAAACCTTACAAATGTATAGAATGTGACAAAGCCTTACCCAGGATTCACATCTTAGAAGACATCACAGAGTTCATACTGGAGAGAAACCATATGAATGTAACGAATGTGATAAATCTTTTTCTAAGTGCTCAACTCTTAGAGAACATCAAAAATTCATTCTGGAGAGAAAAGTTACAAATGCAAAGACTGTGACAAATTCTTTATCCAGTATTCAAATCTGAGAAAACATCAGAGAGTTCATTATGAAGTAAGACAACACTTCTGTAAGGAGTGTGACAAATCCTTTACTAGGAGCTCATATCTTAGAATACATCAGAAAATTCATACTGGAGAGAAACCTTACAAATGCAAAGACTGTGGCAAATGCTTTATTCAGCTTTCAAATCTTAGAACACATTACAGAGTACATACTAAAGCGAGTACCTTGCATATGGAAGGAATGGAAGGAATGTGATAAATCTTTTACTAAGTAAGCAACTCAAGCACATCAGAAAATTCATAATCGAGAGAAAAATACTGTTATAAATAATGTGACATAGCATTTGTTAGTATTCTGTCTAAACTCCACCTCCCCAGTTGCCTGGCAATAGCCAGGTATGCTCCTCCCCACAGTTACCTGGCAACTGCCAGGTAGGCCGATCCACTATAAAAGGGGCTGCTTGCCCCCTCCTCTTACTCTCTTATTATCTTACTCTCTTACTCTCTCTCTTACCCTCTTGCCTCTCTGTCCCCTCCCCCACCTTCCTCTCTCTCCATGTGGTCATGGCCGGCCTCTACTTCTCTTCTCTCTTATCTCTTCCACCTTCCTCTCCCCACCTTTGCCCTATCCCCTGAATAAACCTCCTCCCCCTTGGAACCGCCTGGTCTGGAGTGGTCTGTTCTGAACTGCGTCGGACTTTTTCTTAAAAGAACTAATAGCATTTATCTGATATTCTTTGCTTACTAATCACATTATACATAATGTAAACCTAAAGATAAGAAAATTGTGAAAGCCTTAAAAGATGGTCTAAATATTTGAAGAGTATCATAGAGTCTGTATTAAAATAAATTTCTTCAAATGTAACTGTGTAAAAAGCTTTATTTATTTATTGTTTTAGTGTATATGGGTAATTTGACTGTATATATGTGTATACACTACATGTATGCCTACAGCCTGTGGAAGCCAAAAGAGGGCATCGGATTCCCTAAAGCTGTAGTTTTTAGGGAGTTGTGAGCTGCTGTGGATGTGTTGGGAGTTGAACCACAGTTCTCTGGAAGAGCAACCAGTGCTCTTAACCACTAAGCCATTCCTCTAGCCCCTGGCTAAACATCTTGTTCGATATCCTAAAATTCATAATGATGCCAGGCACTATGGCACTCACCTTTAATCCTAGCACTCAAGACATGGAGACAGAAAGATTTCTCTGAGTTCAAGGCCAGCCTGATTTACAAACTGAGTTCCTCCAACAGGCAGGACTACATAAACAAACAAACAAAAAAGATCATAATAAAGACGAGGGATTCTTTTGTGCTATGTGTGGAAACTTCATCTATCAATAAAAGACTGTTAGTCTATGAGCTTAGGCAGGAAATGGGGAAGTGGAAGTTCTGGTATAGAGAGTAGATTTCTGGGATAGAGTGTAAGGCAAAGGAAAAAATCTATTCCAAACACTGATGGAGATGGTTGAATGAACCTGAGGAGAGGTACTAACCCCAAGGCAGCACATAGAAGAAATGGGTTATTAAGTTATGAAGTTTTGGAACAAACCCACATTTATGGCCTAGGCAATTATTCATAATTATTTCAATCTCACAGTTGGTATTTTTGTAAACATTGGTGTGGGTAGAAAACTCATGGTTACGGATGGCATCCACTGTCAGGAATAAAATCCTAACTTAGAAAGAATCAGGCTTAGAGCCTGAAACATTCCGGGTGCAAGCATGGACAAGCATTCCCCAGAAACAGCACATTCCTAGGTAGGTACAAGGATCTGAAGCCAAAAGCATTTCACAGGCATATCTCCTTTAAGAGAAATGGTCACCTTGCAGTAAAGCCAGCAGAGTTTAGTTAAGCAGAGAATGCTCCTCACACTCTCAGGGACCAGAGCCTGAGGGCACAGTAGCTTCAACTTTTCCCAAGCATAGCAGGGTTTGAGAGTACTCAGAAGGCCTGCTAGAGAGACCTAGATGCTGAATTGGGGTCCAGCTGTGAAAAGCCTAAGACCACACAGAGAAAGGGACAAACTAGAGCCAAGAACCAACAGTCTTCACAACCTGCTAGCTGAGCCACAAAGAGAAGCCAGCTTCATATTCTGTTTGTAAAATGGAGAAAAATGCAATGACACAATGTGTCTGGATCCCATATGATTTTGTTTCGCTTATCAGCATACAAGTAATTGTTCTTCAGTAATGATTACAATTTTATGTATCTTTTTAAAGAAAGGTTTAAAAGAGACTCAGATAAGAAGAGGACTGAAATA
Organism: Arvicanthis niloticus; assembly: GCF_011762505.2. Taxonomy (NCBI): domain Eukaryota; kingdom Metazoa; phylum Chordata; class Mammalia; order Rodentia; family Muridae; genus Arvicanthis; species Arvicanthis niloticus. The sequence continues at coordinate 9,674,988 of NC_133438.1, read as the reverse complement.
TGGAATGCTAGATTTGAGACCATAGGACAGATGTTAAATGATTGTTTAAATCAGATTAAAGAACCTTCAAAAAAAATCAAAACTGGATCAGAGCAACAAAAGTGATGGTTCCAGATGAGAAAGAGCCAGAAAGGCTTGAGAAATCACAATGGCAACCCATACAATATATTAAGAGTACAGATTATGTTTGGCCCTACCCTAGAGCAATCTCATACAATAGATTATATGTTTTATTTTATAGTATGGAGGATTAAGATATGTACAAGTGTTGATATATACTATTGATACAACTTCAAAATCTCAATGGGTTTCTGTCTTGAGGTCTGAAAAGGCTGATCCTAAGATTGGACATTTATTAGCGATGGTAGCTATAAGTAACCTTTCTTGAACACACAAAAAACCAATAATTTGAATGTTACGATACACATTTTTTTTATTTATGCATGTGTTAGGTAATGGGCATCTATGGTGATTCCATTTCCTCAGTGCTGTCAACAAAGCAGCAATGAACATGATGAGCAAGTGTTCAGTGACGAGATGGAAAGATTTTGAAGTTAATAGCATGTCCAGGAGCACTTATTGTATGTCAGCTTTCTCTGAGATACCTTGGATAAATCTCGTTAAAACACAGGATATTAAAGAGTGATAAAGAGATGAAATGAGGCAGTGGTTCTCAACCTTCCTCATGATAAGACACTTTAATAAATTTCCTCTAGTTCTGGCAATCCCTAAACATAAAATTGTATTGTTGTTACTCCATAACAACATGTAGTTTAGCTGGTATTATGAATCATAATATAGTATCTGATATACAGAGTATCAGATATATTACCCCCAAAGGAATCATGACACAGGTTTGAGTGCCATTTCTATAATGAAGGTGGTACATTCAATTCTGAAGAGAATTTTCCAAAATTCATAAATAAACAACTTAATAGTTTTAGGAAGTCCCTGAAACTGGCAAAGTTTACTAGTGTAGGACCGTGAAAAGACAGCATGGTTTCTTGTTGAGCACTGGCTAGAGATGGGCAGAAACCCAGCAGGTTGGACACCTCACAGGTTTCCCTGCAAGGGACGGCATGCATTTCACCACACTCCCAGACTCCAGGCTCCTGACATGAGGCCAAAGATCTCCATTGATCCATTCCTTTTAGGCATGTAGGGCAGCTGTCTACAGCCCCTCTTAAAGAGAGCTTTGTGGCCATTGGTCACAGGTAGAAGGTGTGACTACAGGCCTCAAAGCCTCAGGACATCTCCATATTCATGAGGTACCCAAAGGCCAGAGGGTGTAGCCAACTAAGCATTCCTTCCCAGACTCTTCCCACAAAAGGTATCTAACCTCAGGCCCACCCTGAGAATACAGGGTACAGCTTCATCCATTTTCCAACATGACAAGAAAGATCTTAAGACCATATCTTAAAACCTGGACTACCTTTCGTCTTTGGGGCCTGCCGTGGGGAAATGTGGAAAAGGCCTTCAACTACCAAGCCACTGCTTAATCTCCCTTCGATGACCTCTCTGTATTCCAACAACAGAAACCCAGCCAAACAAGTTACTGTGACCAAGAGCCCCCTCCCCACAGGGCGCCACTGGAGCTCATTTTCTCCCTCTCGACCCCTTAGGCTGCAGGTTATCCAGCCCATATGTCCCCCACCTCTTCTTGGTTCTCAGGAGCCTCTCAGTGGCGCCTGAGAGCCCAAGGGCTTGAGACCAGTCAGTCTTCAACTGCCTCCTGGAGTGGGGATGGCCAACCCAAGAGCTCCAGACCACGAGGGGACTCAGACTGTTCTCCCCACGCCTGGAGCGAAGTCACTCGGCTTCGGTGTGGAGTAACACGGTCTAATTCCTGTGCTTCTGCCCTCTGAACCACCGCACCATCCCCTTGGGGCGGCAGACATGTGAGACCCACAACTCAGCCCAACAAAACCCAAACCCGCTCAGGCAACAGCCTGACATACTACTTCCCTCCTCCCTCAAGCATATATAATTGATAAAGACTGCTAACACTATCAGACAAGATTAACTTCACAGAAGATATTTAGACCAACTATTAAGCAGACACAAGACAAGACAAGACAAGCTTTCTGGAGAAGGAAGCCAAATGGCTTGGAAGACACACTTCTAACATCAGGTGAGCTACCTGCAAGTTGTGGAGTGATCCCTTAGGCAGAAACATTAGCCATCACCCTCCCATTGCTATGCAGTTATTATTGAATCTTTGTGCTTCTATCAATAAGAGCTCAATCACTCTTGCAAACCAACACAATAAAACTCACTCATCCCCTGGGCTTTAGAAACAACTCAGAGGTTAAAGGTATTGTCTGTTGTTCGTAAAGACTCACTTTGAAATTCCAGCAGCCTTACAGGGGCATTCAATCTGTAATCTCAACTCCAAGGCATCTGTTTCTCTCTTTTGTTCACTGCAGGCATCCAAACACACATGGCGCAAAGACATACATGCACAGAAAACATCCCGATAAAAGAAAAACAAACAGAAACCTCATTGGATCACCAAGTTACAATTTGTTGCTTCACAACTTTGGGTTTTTTTTTGGTTCCTTATCTGTGATAAATAGGTGTTTGTCATCTTTTCCATAAATAGTATCATGCATCAGTGCTGAACATGGATCACACAGTAGTTTTCACTTTTTCATAAATTCCTGATTTTAGAATATCTATAGTGATTTCAAATTTTGATTCTCTAGTTCCCACTTCGTCAGCAGTGTATGACCTCCTTTCCCCACATTTATGTCAACATTAGTTATCATTTCTACTCATGATGGTGACCATTCTGCCTATGGTAAGATGGAAGGAAGCTTTCTAAAGTATTGGTTTTTCTTTTCCCAAAAATCTATAGAACCTTTTGTTTGTTTTTGTTTTCATTGGATTTGTTGTTGGTGCTTGTTGGTTTACTTTATTTTTGTTTTGCTTTGGTAAGTTTTCTGTTTTGTTTTGTTTTACTGTTTTAATTTTAAGATTATAACATAATTAGATTTCTCCATTTCTGTTCCTCCTGCCAAACCCTCTCATCTACCCATCTCTGCTCTCTTTCAATTCATGGCCATTTATTTCATTATATGATATTGCATATATGTTGCCCATAGTTCTGTGTGTAGGACTGAGCCATTATGGATGTCTCCCCATCCACGTGGGATGTCCATTGTCTTTCTAAGCTCTCATTTTGACATTCACATCAGTGAACTTTTATGATTGTATCTTCTGGTATTACTAGAAAAAACAATCTCACAGCAAACTCCCTAACATTTTTATCTTCTCTTCAAAAATGTTCCTGGGACCTTAGGTGCAGGAGTATTTTGAAAATTTATCTACTGGGCAAGGCCTCCAAAACTCTGTATTTTGATTAGTTGTGAGTTTTTTTTATTGTGGTCTCTCTATTGTAAACAGAAGTTTCATGATGAGGAATGAAGACTGTACTTATTTCGGGATGCATGGAACAATGTTGAGATTGTTGTCAGGTATTCCACAGGTTTAGTCAAGTGGTTTTAGGTTATCCTCCAAGATTCATGACTTCAACAGCAGTGAGTAGGTAGTGAGGTTCCCAGGACCAGCCATGGTTTTTCCTTTTCTTCAGAATGTCTTAAGACCAGTTAGAGAGCTGTTGGTTGCCACCAAGGTGAGCTTGCCACTTCTGCACCTTTAGAGTTATCCTGCCATGATGCCATGGGGATCTTTGATGTGGTTCAGAGGCATCATACCTGTGTAAAACTGTTGGTTAGCTTCTTTGGTTGGAAGTTTGAATGTGCTTCTGCTATCATAAAAAAAGGACTTTGCTTTATTTTGGGAAAGACTCTCTCTGTATATTGCCACCTGTCTAAACTCACTATGTAGACCAGGATGACCTTGACCTTGAGTTCCCCTTGCTTCTGACTCCTGAGTGCTAGGTTTGAAAGCGTACATTGAAGACCCCCAAATTAGGGAGACCCTTACTCAAGTCAATCGTGGCCACCCAAGAACTCTCACAAGACACCGTACCTGGATGCAAACAGCAGAGGTTTATTAGGGAAATAGGCCGAAGGTCAAACCGCAAGCTCTCTCGCAAGAGCAAGCAAGGTTTGGCACTGAGTGATGGGTATGGGGTCTTTTAAAGAGCAAAACCACAAACCAGGGGAGTGGGGAGGGGGTGAGGGGTTGCCAAGGATACATAACATAAGAATAGTGATACATTCCAAAGAAACCCACCCTAAAAGGTTAATGGCCATGGAAATTACCCAGTACAATCATTTTCTCAAAAATGTGGTCATTTATCAACTATTTATTCTCACTAGCTCCAGCTGTAAAGCCACAGCCCTGTCATTGTGTTTTTACCACCTGAATGACTTTCACTCCTTAAGGCCAGTTCCTGGAACTGGCCTGGCTTGTTTCAGAGAAAAATTTCCATGTCCCTAAAAGAACTTAAAAGGCATCTATATATGTATATATTCTATAAAAATGATTTTTATAATTTTTCATTCTTCAACATGACCTTACCCAGCTATCCATAACTTTTTCTTATCATGTCTTGACAATTACCCAAGGTAACTGTGCAATCTAATTGATAGACATGAATAATGAAGTGGATCTTATTTCTACTATTCAACTTATTTGCAAACAGAACTACAAGTAGCAATGAAACTGAAGCTGTAACAAAAATCCCTCCACCACCACATAAGATGACCCCAGGAGCAGATTGACAGAAATCTAGCAAAACTTCAAAGAAGATCTAACCACAAAGCTACTTAAATACTTCTTGACACAACCAAAGAAGACTTCTTGACAGTATTACCTGATATTAAACCATATAAGATACAACCAAAAAGAAAGTACTGACTGACGTGGTCATTTAAAGTTTGTAATTATTACTTATTTCACACATGTACACGCACACAAACACACAGAACACATACATGCTCTGTGTGCGTTTGTGTATGAAATATTGCCCACCTTCACCTCCTATCTCTGCTATTTTGATCCACAATTGAAACAATTCTCTGTTGTGTTCATATCTATCCATATTGCCTGGGACCCACTAAGATGAACCAGAGCCATTGTGAGATTGTGGGTTCGGAGCTATGTGCTGGAGCCTGGTGTGCTCAGCACAGGATAACAACTGAAGGCAGTCAGTGATTATCCTCCTACAGTGTATCCCGTAGCTGTAAAAGTAATTTTTATTCAAAGTGATTGGTCTCTCTGAGGCTTACTACTTCCATCTACTAACCTAGACCTAGACCTGGATGCTTCCAGCCTCCATACAATCCAATCTAGGCCTAGACTGTTTTCAGCTTCTGTGATTTGCTGCTGAGTAATCTCCCCAATTCTTAGTTTTTTTGTTTTTTTTGTTTTTTGTTTTTTTCTCTGATCTCTTGCTGGCTGGTTCTACTTAGCTGTTCTGGCTCAAGCTCTTCTCCAAGATCACTGATTCAATCTAGCTTCTCTCTGCCCGTCCCAGTCCCCGCCACCCCCACCCCCACCCCCCACCCCACCCCCGGCCGCTGCTACTGATTGCTTCTGCTTGGCTTCATATTAATTTTGGGAATATGTTCTGATCTTCTGGCTCCTCATTCTCTGGCTTGTTCAGTCTCCACCTGTGTGTAGCTTGTTCTCGCTTCAACCTGTCTCTAAAATTCTCCTAGTAAAGACTGCCTCCTTCTTCTCTCACTGTCCCTTACACATCTTCCTTTTCCTCCCTGTCCCATTGTCAGATCTTTCTCTGATTAGTCACTTTGTCTACCCATCAATTAGACGTCACTTTCAGACATGAGTGCTTCCTTGTACGAACTAACTTTACCTTCATTGTTTTGGATTAAAGGGGTGTGGTAAGGGTGTGTCTGTAGTCTAACCAGAGGGATTAGTGTGTGTTAAGGGCCGAGTCACATGATAGCACAATCCCAGATTCACAGTGTGCTCAAATATCCTGCAACACTTGGCCAACATCTGAGGGGTAAAGTGTGTCTTTACCGTTTCCTAGACTGACTGTGGTCTTGTGTGAAGCTAGTGCTTGTAAGTACAGTTGCTGTTGGTTACTTATTACAATCGTATGGAGCCGAGGGAATGATGTGTTTTAGTCTTTCCTTCTCTTTCTCTTTTTAACCACCTCTTCTTCCTCAGTATTCCCAGAGCTATAGATCAGCTGGTTTAACTGACTTTTTAAGGGCTAGATTTATATATACCATATTTATTTTCTGCATCTGGGACAATGAAAATCTCTGGATCCACCAGAAATCTGTTTCACCTCAGGGCACCTTTATCATGAGTCGCAGAAGAATAACTTGTTTCTGAATCAGTACTGACAATAGCAAAGGGTTGACCATGACTTCTCTCAGTATTTTCAAAATCTAAGATACTGAACGACTCTCCCTAAAGCAAACTTGCAGTAAGGAAAGAAAGCCTGAGCTGGGGTGGGAGGAACCGGCTTCCGCGGGGCGGGACCACTCACCCGGAAACAGAAGGTGGGTGTTCCTTAGGTGGTTGTTGCGTAATTGTGTAGAGTGGGCGTGGTTAGAGGAGTAAATTGAAAAGAAGCTGGTACACTGAGTTTGTGAGGAAAGGCAAATTGGATTGAAAAGACTAAATCCGAATGTCGAGAGCCCATTCCCGGAAGGAACTGTAGGTCTGCATCTCATGAGATCGCGTGGTGCAGACCTGGGTATCTAAGACACAGGTTGGGGTCCTGTGGGGACTCAAAACAACCCCTTTGCCGCAGGTGCCGCGTTGGACATCCTGGGAAAGTCAGCTGTCAGTGGCCCAGCCAAAGAACCGCAGCCTGGCAGCCCTGGAACCTCCCAGGTCAGAAGAGCTGCGTCTGGGAAATGAGGGTCGGGGTGGTGGTTATCCGCGGGACGAGGATACTCGCCTGACCCAGTGAGAGGCAGAAAAGAGAAAAGCTGAGTGTACTCTACAAAAGTGATTAAGAAAAAGAAAGCCCCATCCTTGAAAGGGTTTATGAGCACCATGTGACCAGAACCGGGATGTAGTGAGCCGTTTTAGAAGAGCTTTTCTAAAAATCCAAGCCCCAGTGGGGGGTGGGGAGGGATCTATTATTCTCTTCCTTAAGTGGGTGAGCCACCTGACCTCTAACAGCGGGAGGGCTGGTTACCAAGGCCGGATTCTCTCCAGAAACCTGAAAACTCTCCTCAGATGCAGTTTCTTGGCTGCAGCCGAGGAGAGTCTGCAATGGAGCACAGGGAACCACAGCCCAGCGAACCTGGATCCTCCCAAACGTTCGTATTCAAATAACCTAGAACATTTGAATTTATCTGTTGATCTTTCAAATGCAGTTCACTTTGTTTAGGTGAAAAGGACAAAGCTCTTGAAATTTGCATTCATCCACCCTAACTCTCCTGTTACACCCACGGACTTTCTTGGTGTCTTGGCATCCCCCAAAAGCTTTTATTTAGATACTAGTAGCTGGAAATGTAATGGAATCCAAAAGTTTGCACCAACACAATTGTTCAAACTGTAGGGTGGTTTTTTTTTTTTTTTTTTTTTTGGTTTTTGTTTTGTTTTGTTTTGTTTTGTTTTTGTCACTTGATAGTTGTGTGACTGTGAACTTCTCCCAGGAAGAGGTGGAATGCCTGCATCCTCCTCAGAAGGTTTTGTACAGAGGCTGGATATTGCAGAATTCAAGCAGTCTGGGTTTTGAGCGTGAGAATACTTTGCTTGCTCTCTCCCTTAATCCTCTTCGGGGTCCTGGGAAAACAAGTGTGCATCCGTGTGACCCCTGCATGACAAACCCTGCTTGGTTCATGATACATTAAGAACCTCACTAGTGTATAGTGCTATCATCACAATCGTTCAGATTCATTTCTTCCCATCAGTTTTAACTGAACTGTGACTGGATGTGGGCTTCCAGTTATGCTAAATGGAAATGAATCTAAATACTTTCAGGATTGGGGTATGTTCTCTTTATCTATTGAGGACAGCACTGTGGTAGAAATCCATGTGCTCTCTGAAGAATCTTCTCATGTACATGGCTCACTGATCACCCACATCTGCTCACCTGTGGAGCAGAACAAGCACCCTAGAATGTACAGAGACAGGAGACAGTAGCTAAAGATCCAGGTATGTTGGAGGATCATTGAAGGGATGGCAAAGGGTACAAGTGGCTGTGGAAGTGGGATATAAAATCAGTTTTGCCGCATTCTCTTTCACTAAGAATAATTCTGTAGACTTACACTAACAAAAATCTTCTCAGGATTAGCCTATTGTAGAGATGAGAAGACTTTCCACAGAAGAACTGATACAAGGAGGCAATAAGCTTTTACGTGACTATGCATGTGAGTGATGCTGTCCTTATTCCACGCACATCACTGATCATGTCTACATACCAATATTAAATGGTTTTCACTTCAGTGATTTTAATGTATTATAAAATGATGAAAATTAATACCTCTAAGTGTACTTATTGTTTTGAGATTGGGTCTTTTGTAGTCTAGCACATTCTCTACCTTTTAGTGTTAATTTCTCCATTCCTGAAAATACTACAAACACAGTTTTGATATTAATAAGGAACGATATTTGCAGACAGGTAAACTCTGTCTATCCTGTCTTCCCAAGGATACCTTCTATTGTCTGTTGTCATGACAATTCCAAGTGGTTTCCTTTGCTGTAATTATAATACACTGTGAGGTCACCTCTAGGTGTGATCCTCTTAGTGTTTTCCAGCTCTGTGCTGCTTCTTGGTACTTTCAGGATTACTTTCTGTAGAATATCCAAATAAGTTACTGCTGTCTATAGCCAGGGCATTTAAAGGAAATTCCTTCTTTCACAGTATCTTGTATCTTTGGATATGAAATCAATTTATAGAAGAAAATTTATATTTTAAAGTCATTTTCTTTTTTTAGAGCTGTATTCTGTTTACATTAGTTGCTTTGGGAGTATTATCCATTTACACTTCAAATTTACTGAAATAAATGAATTTGTTATTGTTTAAGGTCTTAAGTGTGGACACTTTCTAGGCAGAATTGGAATCTCTAGAGTATCCTATGCCCTACTATGAAGATGTTTTTAATATGTACATATTGGCTATTTCAACTGCTGTTGAGCATGATGTGTTCATTTCAGTTGCTTATTTATTTATTGATTATTTTATAATTTGCTTCCTTTGTAGTTTTTGATAAATTCTATGTTATTATCTATTGCACGATAAATATATAGCTAAGAAAGATACCTGCTGTTTAGTGTGTCTCTTCATACTTTTAATTATTGCTATTCCCTTGGATTTTACACAGTTTCAACTGATGATATAAAACACTTTCAGAAATACCACATATTTCACAACATTATATCCCCCTTTAATTTTTGTAAAACATTTCTGTGTTCTAGTTTACATCATACCCAGTTCCTTCAGCAATTTTTCATTTTACAGACCTTCTTCAATTCCTTCAGTCATATTGTCATTGTAGAGACCTTTCATCTGACTAGTAAATTTATTCAAGGGGATTATGTTTTGTTTCTTTCTTTCTATCTATCTATCTATCTATCTATCTATCTGTCTATCTGTCTGTCTTTTCTATTAACCTATTTCGTTCTCTTTCCTAATTTTTATTTAATATTCAGGGTTTTTATTTATATTTACATATTATAGATAGATAGATAGATAGATAGATAGATAGATAGATAGATGAGTGTTTTCTTGCATGATTAACTATATATCCTTTGCATCCTAGAATTGTAGTTGTGAAGTATTGGGATCCACAGTATGGGTTCTAAGAATGTGTCTCTGCAGGAACAACAGGCACTCTTAATCATTGACCTATCTCTCTTTCACTGTTATTTATATGAGTAGCAATAGTACAAAATAGTATAAAACCATTCTGGTCATTTTTTATGTAGATGATGGAAATATTATTATTATCTTATTCTTAGTAACTTTTTCTTTCATTATTGTTGTATGTTAGTGTGAATTCTGAAACAAAAGTACAACCTACTTAGTCTGAATGTGTTCAGCGATGAACACTTGGTATAATCATACGGTGTACTATTCTATGGGGAAGATTATTTCTTCACCTCTCAGAATTCTTTAGTATTCGAACTCAAGCCTTAGTATTAGGCTTGAAGACTAGTGAGCTTTCTCCCTTCCAGGAGCATATCTCTTGGTGTTGTCCCTGGACAGGTCCTGTTTAGGCAGCCATGTTTGTTAGATTTCATGCATGTAGCTTTTGGGGCATTTCCAGGAGACACAGTGTCACAGCAAATGTCCTGTTCATCTGGCTCTTACAATATCCCTGCCCCTCTTTCTCGGTGATCCCTGAGCCTTAGTGTAGGAGTTGTGTAGTTTATGTATCACTTGGGACTGAACATACTCACATCTCTACACTTACATTTTGCGTAATATGTGTTTTCTGTAATAATCTTCATGATTGCAAAATGAACTTCACTTGATGAGGAGTGACAATTACATTTTTCTGTTGGAATGAAGAAAAATATTTAGAATATAGTAAGGGATTATGTTGATCGAGTAAACTAGTGTTTGTAGGTTTTTTCCAAGATTCTTGACTTTGTTAACCCAAGGAAACTGGCTGGTTTTCCAGTACCATGATTTCCCTCTTAGTGAGAGGGTCGTAAGCCCAAGTAGAAAGTTCTTGGTTGCCACCAAGGTATGTATACCATATTTGCACCCTTAAGATTATTCTTCAGAACCACCAGCCTGGGAGCTCATAGGGAGGGACCCATGGCTCCAGCTATATACGTAGGGGAGGATGGCCTTGTCAGGCATAGGTGGGAGAAGAGATCCTTGGTCCCATGAAGGCTGGATGCCCAGCATGAAGGAATTTGAGGGTGGGGGGTTGGGAGTTGGGGGTGAGTGGTGGCATATCCTCATGAAGCAGGAGGAGAGGGCTAGGATAGGGGGTTCCTAGGCAGGGGGAAATGGGGTAAGGGGATAACATCTGAAATGTAAATAAAATATCCAATAAAAAAACTAAAATTAAAAAAAAAAGATTATTCTTCAGTAATCCTAGTTGTGCTTCATAGGTGTCAGAGCTGGGTAGGACTATTGGTTGGCTCCCTCCTTTGAGAGCTTGCATATTGTCTTGTGAAAGCTAATCCCCCGGAGACTTTAAGGTCAGATTCATCTCCTGCCTCTGAAATCTCTGTCCGAATTGCACAGCTTCTTCAATAATAGGGACTCACCTACCTCACAACCATGGGTAACAGCCATAGTCTATAATGTTTTGGGGGTCTCTTGGACAGCTGTGACCAACAACTTCAAAGCAGGACTCTTACCTCTGGTATTGGTCATTTTGTTAGAAAACTATAGCTCTTGTGAGTAACATCATCAACCCAGATGAAAATTTTCATTTACACTTTGAATGTGTATGCATACACAGAAGTACATGTATCATTGCTGTAGGTATAAAGACTATTTATGACTATTTGAAACATCTTTCCTGGCCCTTCTTCCTAATTATATCTCTTCCATGTTTTCCATTTCTTTATTCAAATTACATCTTTCACTGTTATTCTTCTCTCTATTACTCCTCCACATGCCTCAGTGTTCTTTATTTTTTTTCCTTTCCTGGGTTGCTGTATTTACTTTAGGTGTACTCACTTCTGAAAATTTAGAAGTAGGAACTTCATATGAGAGTAACATGGCAATGTCTGTCTGTCTGTGACTAGATTATATCATCCACTTACTTGTAAAGCTCATGATTTCAGTTTTCTTTGCACTGGAATAATATTGCTTGGTGTATCACGTTTTCACTGTACATTTGTCAGTTGGAGTGTGCTTAGGTTGTTTGCCTTTTGAAGCTATTTGAAAATGTCTGCCATGAACTTGGGTGAACACATATCTGTGTAGTAGAATGCTGAACCCCTTGAGCATATGCCAAGATGTGGTTTGTGCTAGATTTATTTAACTTGAGGATTTGTTTATTGAATTGAGGATTCTCCATTTTGATTTCCAGACTGGCTACCTGTTTTGTTCCTAGGGTTTTTATTCCATATGATTATGCTTTTATGCTATTTCTGGTTGGATTAATGGTAGTATTCTTTCTTTACTATGAGAATTAGTGGTTTGCTGTCTTGAGCATGGATGAGTACTTCCCACCTCTCGTGTATTCTCTAATCTTCACACGAAATACATTATTTGTCATATTCTCATGCATTATTTCTGATTCCCTTATGTCTCGGCCCGAGCAAAATGTTGAGGCCTGGGCTGCCCCATGTTTGGCAGCCACTGTATCCCGGTTCAAGCTGCCCCTCCGGTCCGTGTCGGGGTTCAGCAAGAGAGAGAGTGAGAATGGACTCGAAGAATGGAGACCAGACAGAGTGTGATTCAATCCCATTTATTCTTCAGTCTCTCTTCCTAGTCCAAGTCCTAAGTCTTGAGTTCCTAGTTCCTAGTTGTACTCCCTGAAGTGTCTGCTTCTCTGTCTCCTCTGTCTGATGGGTCTGATTTTCTGATCTCTGTCTGATTCTCTACCGTCTGCCTCTGCCTTTTATATGTCTCACTTTCTAAGCCATGCCTTTTGGTCACACCTTTAATCATGCCCTTAGGTCTTGTCTCTAAATCTGATCTCTACACTTCTAAGTCATACTCTTAAATTACACACCTTTAATCTCACACACCTTTAATCTCACACACCTTTAATCTCACATACACAAGGTATCTAAACCAAGATTATCAGAGTTTGCTCAGCTGTTGTAGGCTATTGTAATCCAAGTCTCATGTCAGGGTATATGGCTCAAGATGGCTGCAAAGCTGATAGCCGCTTTCTGCTAAAAGTCGGCCCCCAACACCCTTATGTACATTTTGCCTCTAATTTACTATGTACTTTACCTCTTTAGTGAGTTGAGTTGTGCTAGTTCATGACTATCTTCAAATGTAGTTATATTTCCATCAATCTTTTTATTTACTCACTGTACATTCAGATTGCCCCTTATCCTTCCTTTCCTCCCAGTCGCTTACAAGTCATTTTCCCCCTTACCCCTCCCCTTCTCAGAGAAGAGTGGGGACCCCTTGGGTACCAGGCCACCCTGGAACATACAGTGGCAGTAGGCCTAAAGCAGCCTTTCTCACTGAGGCTCAACTATGCTGTTCAGTTAGGAGAAGAGGATTCAGTGGCAATCAACAGGGTCGGACACAGCCTCCACTCCAATTGTTAGGGGGCCCACATGAAGACCAACATGGACATGTACAACAAATGTATAGAGGGCCTATGTCCAACCCTCCATGTTCTTTAGTTGGTACTTTAGACTCTCAGACGCCATGGGCCCAGGTTAGCTGGTTGCCTCTGTAGGTCTTCTTGTGGTGTTCTTGACCCTTCTGGCTCTCTGTTTTATCCCACACTCTTCCACAAGACTCCCTGTGCATAGCCTGATATTTGACTGTTGGTCTCTGCAGTTGTTTCCATCCCCTGCTGGGTAAGACCTCTCAAGAGACTTATGCTAAGCTCCTGTCTGCAAGCATATCAGAGTATCATTAGTAGTGTCAGACACTGGCAATCTCACATAGGATGGGAACCAGTTGTGCCAGTCATTGGTTGGCCATTTTCTCAATCTCAGCTTTCTCTGCATATCTTGTTGGCAGGATAACTTTTGGGTTGAAGGTTTTGTGGGTGGTTTGATGTTTTCCTTCCTCCGCCAGAAGTCTCACCTGTCTATAGGAGGTGGCCACTTCAGTCTGCATATTCCCCACTAGTAGGGATCTGAGCTAGGGCCAATCCTATAGACTTCCCAGAACTTCCTTCGCCCCAAGTCTCAAGCTACTCCCAGAGATACCCCCCGTGGTTTGCTGTTCTCACTCACAGCTCTCTCCCATACTCCATCTCCAAATTACTGATCCCATTCCCGTTCCCCTCTTTGCCCCTTCTTCCATGCTGGTGTCTCCCTCCATCCACTTCTGATGACTGTTTTGTTTCCCCTTCTGAATTAAATTCATACATACTCCCTTGGGCCCTGCTTCTTATTTAGTTTCTTTGGGTCTGTGGTTTGTAGTATTGTTATCATGTATTTTATGGCTGCTGTTCACTTGTAAGTGAGTATATACCATGCGTGTCTTTCAGGGTTTGGGTTACCTTACTCGGGATATTTTCTAGATCCATACATTTGCCTGCAAATTTCATGGTGTTTTTGTTTGTAAGAACTGAATCGTATTCCATCATGTTGATGTATTACATTTTCCTTATACATTCTTCAGTGGAGGTACATCTAGGTGGTTGCAGTTTCTGGCTATTAAAAATAAAGCTTCTATGAACATAGATGAGCAAGTGCCCTTGTGGTATAGTAGGGCACCTTTTGGGGATATGCTCAGAAGTTATATAACTGGATCTTGGGGTGAAACTATTTCCAATTTTCTGAGAAAACACCAAATTGATTTTTCAAATTGGTTGTACCAGTTTGCACCCCCACCAGCAATGGAGAAGTGTTTTCCTTGTTCCATATCCTCAGGAGCATGTGATGTCACTTGAGTTTTTGATCTTAGCCATTCTGGTTTGTGTAAGGTGGACTCTCAGGGTCATTTTGATTTGCATTTTCCTGACGACTAAAGACGTTGAATATTTCTTTAAGTGCATCTCAACCATTAGAGATTCTTCTGTGGAGAATTCTGTTTAGCTCTGTACCCCATGTTTTTTTGTTTGTTTGTTTGTTTAACTCGAGGGCTTATTTATTGAGGATTCTCCATTTTGATTTTCAAAGTGGCTAGATTTTTCTGTTCATAGTGTTTTTATTCCATGTGATTGTGGGTTTTTTTTTTTTTTTTTTTTTTGGTTGTTGTTTCTGGTTGATTAATGGTAGCCTTCTTCTTTACTATGAGAATTAATGGTTTACTGTCTTGAACAAGGATGATTATGTCCTACTTCTCACAAATCTATCTATTCTTCACATGAAATGTATTATTTGCCATGTCATCTTGCATAATTTCTGATTCGCCTGTGTACAGTTTGCCTCGAGTTTATTATGTACTATGATTCTTTAGTGAAGTTAATTGTTTTAATTCATGACTATCTTCAAATGCACTTATGTTTCCATCTATTTTAAGAGAGTATTTTTCTTGGTGTGGCCATATTGTTGATGGTGCTTTTCTGGCCAAGACTTGAATGTCATTCCATACTCTCCTGGCTTTGGTATCATTAAGCAGACAGGACACCTGGTGGGATTCTGTTACTTTAAGGGCCCTTTTCATGTATTTCACATTGTTCTTTAACAACATTCATTATGTTTTGCTTTTTTTTTTTTTTTTTTTGACTCCTTTAGATGAAAGGGCAGCAAACCAGCTATTCATCCTTACTGAAGACAAATGTAAATAAAAGAAATAGCAAGAAATGACTGATTCTCCTGGAAATATGTCTCAGGTCAGTGGTCCATTATTTCTCTGGAAAATGTTATATTTGAAACCATTGAAATCCTTTTATTTTCGGCTTCTGAATTTTTCCCTGCATTATATAAAAAAAGTTGCAAACAAATATTGTAACAAAATATTAACATACTGAAATCAACCAACCCAGAGACTATACAGCTGAGTGTATTTTTTATGCAGCTTGAGTAGTCATTGGGAACAGAAGCTCTGGCGCCTCAGATGTGCTTTTATGTTTTCACTCTCAAGTATACCATTAGGAGCTGATCTACCACCAAAAACAACAACAACAAAGAAAGTGTGGCAGAATTAGAACTAGGAAAATGATTAGCTTTATATACTTTTTCATAACTGATAGTCATTAACTGTATTCAGTCCTACTTCATCCCCTTATATTTAACCTTTCATTTTCTCTTTTCTCCATGTTCTATTGGATCTACATGTACATTGTTTCCTTAAATAAATATTATTGCCTATATTCTTTAGATGAGGAAAAACTTGGCTCCTTTATTTCTAACGATCTATGATATCAACATTGTACATTCTAAGTCTAACCATTTTCCTAGAAATTTTCAAATCTCCACCTCAATAATATTTTAGTTTATATATATAATGTTTATCTGTTGATAGATAATTAAGATGATTCCAAAACTCTGCTGTGGTGAATAAAGTAGCAATAAACATGGGGTATAAATATCTCTAGATAGAGTTAGGTGTGGAGTTCTCTGTTATATTCCCTGGAGTGAAAGAGCTGGGTCTAATGTTCATTGTATATTTAATTTTCAATCATCTCCAAACTAATTTTCACAGTGGCTGCATTAATTTGCAACAAAGACAGACGGACAGACAGACAGACAGACACACACACACACACACATACACACACACACCACACGGTGAATAGGTTTCGTTCTGTCCACATCCTCTCTAATATTTGTTGTCAGAGTGGATGATGACAGCCCTTCTCCCTGGGATGAGGTACTATTTCAAAGTAGTTTGAATTTCCATCTCTAATGGCATTTTAGGGATCATGACCACTTTTTGCAATATGTATTGTCCATTTGTGTTTCTGTCTTCTCAAAGTATCTGTTCAGTACATTTGCTCATTTGTTGATTAGCCGTTTTATTTTCTTAAAATTTAATTTCTCTGATTCTTGGTAAAGTCAAGATATGAGCCACTATCCAGAGTGTCACTGGTACAGATTCTCACCCATTACGTGGGTGTCTTTGTACCCTGCTAAGTGTTTCTTTTATGGACAGAAACTTTATATTTATGTCATACTTGGGCATAGTTTTATTGGTGTTCTTTATAGTCAGTAAATTCTCACCCATCCCAGTATCCTGAGAACTGTTCCCTACATTCTCTAGATTTCTCTGTTTCTGATCTTCATGAAGATTTTTGATACATTTTAGCATTATCTAAAGGTACAGCTTTTAAAACAACATTTCTTCATCACATATTTTTCTGAGACATATACACTGTGATCCTATGGGACATAAACACAGTATCCATAACTGATAGATAACCATGTCTGTGGTGATGTGAAAATGCTTGGTTCATGTAGCCGCCAGAGGCTATGATTCACCTGAGAGGAAGCCTGGGAATGAATGGGAATGGAGGGCAAGAGAAATGTGGGGCCAAGACAAAGTTCTCTGATCAAGGCCCAAAGTTTAATATTTTGCTTTCACATATAAAGGGGAATCCCTGCTCCCCAGAGTCTCTTCTCGGTTCAGCCCAGGGGCTGGGTCAGAAAATAGCAGTCCAGAAGGTGTCAAGGCTAGTTCTTAGCTCAGTAGCAGACTGTAGGGTGCCAAGGCTGACAAGGCAATGCCTCTCCTAGGTCCTACTGTTGTTTGGTCTATTGTGGTATAATACTCGCAGGCCTGCTCAGGTTTGGGAGAAGGACACAGGCTCAGGGAGTGGCACTATTTGGAGGTGTGACCTTGTTGGAGTAGGTATGGCCTTGTTGGAAGAAGTGTGTCACTGTGGGCATGAACTCTAAGACCCTCCTTTTACCTGCCTGGGAGCCAGTCTTTTAGTAGCCTTCAAATGAAGATATAGAACTCTCAGCACCAACCTCAACACTGCCATGTTCCCTCCTTGATGATAATGTATTGAACCTCTGAACCTGTAAGCCAGCCCCAATTAAATGTTGTCCTTATAAGCGTTGCCTTGAACTCACAGGAGGAAATATGGAGACAAAGTGTGGAACAGAGACTGAAGGAAAGGCCATCCAAAGACTGCCCCACCTAGGGATCCATCCCATATACAGTCACCAAACCCAGACGCTATTGTGGATGTCAGGAAGTGCTTGCTGGTTTGCATGGTTTTAAGGCATTTATTATCATGATAGAAAGTAGATGAGTAAGACCATATCACTGGTAAGCCTGAGGTTAAATATCTTTTGCAGGGAGAAATGTCTGGGGAGGAAGGCTTATTGCCTAAGTTGCCAAGCCCTTAGATACCTCATTAAAATGAAGATCTGTCTATCCACCCTACCAACCCTTCAGGTTCACCAGGGTTTCCAGCCTTTGTTCAACCTGGAACAAGGCTACCTTTCACGGTCCCACATGTGACTACATTAGAAATCATCTTTTTGAGTAACTATCCTTGCCCCTCTACATTCCTAATTTCCTTAAGTCTCTTTATATGCAGGAAAGCACTCTGCCTGGTATCACATGGTTGAACTGTACTTTTCTATTTAAGGGTCTCTTGGCATTCAGAGATGTAGCCGTGGAATTTTCCCAAGAGGAGTGGGGAAGCCTGGACTCTGCTCAGAGGGCTTTGTACATTGATGTAATGTTGGAGAATTACAACAACCTGGTTTCTGTGGGTAAGAACATTTTGCTTGTAGAATTCCTATCTCATCTTTTATATGTGCAGATTTAATGGGTTGTAAGCTCTGTTAAGCTGTCTTGAAAACAATCGGAGACTAAAGACAGTGTGGTAGTAGAAAAGAACTTTTTTCTTTATAGTATTTGGGTTTTTTTCTTTCCATCTTTCATTTACAGGTGTCACACAACCTTTGTTTTGGTTCCAAGATGCATTCAGCAGCACAGTAGCATGTAATATTTCCACTCATATCTTTGTTTTATCTTTTCTCTTTTTCATTGATTTATTTAATTACCTCATATTCCAATCACAGCACCCACTCTCTTTACAGGATCACCCTCACAAGGCCTCTCCCTGCACCAACCTTCCTCTTCACCTGTGGGATAGGGGAGGTCCCACATACACACTGAGTAGCAACCCACCCAGGCACTTTAAGTCACTACAGGAGTAGGCGTATCCTCTCCCACTAAGGCCAGACATGGCAGCCCAGTTAGAGAAACAGGATCCATTGGCAGACAATAGAGTTAGGGTAAGTCCCTGGTCCAGTTGTTGGGGGAACTGTATAAAGACCAGACTGAACATCTGCTACATGTGTGCAGGGGAAGGGGTAGGTCCAGCCCTTGTGTACTTTTTGGTTGGTGGTCCAGTCTCTGGGAACCCCTAAGGATACAAGTTAGTTGGCTCTATTAGTCTTACTGTGGAATCCCTACATCTTCCAGATTCCTCAATCCTTTCCCAAACCCTTTGACAAGATTTCCTGAGCTTGGTCTAATGTTTGACTATATGTCTTTGCATCTCTTATGGTCAGCCGCTGAGAAGAGCCTCTCAAAGGACAGTAATGCTAGGCTCCTGCTTGTGAATCCAGGATGACAGATTCAAACATATCCTGAGGCTCCAAGGTAGTTGAAGGAGGAAGGCAGGCCTGTAGTGTCTCCCTACAGATCCTTTGAGGACAGTTCATCACATTCCCCACCCCCACTAAACTGGCAGGAGTTACTACTGTATTCATTTATGTCTGTCTCACATGGGGCACCTTTGTATCCAGGTCATCAGTGACAAATATAGCTGTCAACAATGTCTTTATACACTGTATCGTTGTGACAAGGCTTTGACCAACAAAGAGGCATCAAAGTCTCACAATGTGGCCCTATGAAACCACTACCCGTGCAATCATAGTAATAGTTGTTTCCCCCATTCATACACAAATCTCCATGGACACATGGCTGACTGGCACATTCATCAAAGTTGAATTCACAGAGGTCTCCAAGGAATCCAAGGAGTTACAGAAGTGAGCTCCAAAGAACATCCTGATACATGGGACCATGTAGACGTGGTGGGGATCCACAGTCATCAATTTCCAACTCACAGTTCACATTAGAATACTCTTGAGGACAGACACTCACATATCTTTCTGTCTCATCGAGGCATTTTCCTCATTTATGCAGGGATAAGCAACACATTTATCCACTTCCAAGTCACAATGCTTGTCCTTCGTATCCAGGCACACTGAACCAGGAGTAGCAATTGATTTGATCTAGGAACACAGCTCCATTATCGTAGGATCTAGAAACACACTTTCTCACAGAACCTTCTAGCATATCCAGCAGCACAGATACAGACACAGTGCTCAGGGTCTTTATGGCAGGTGCCTCCATGTTGGGAAGTGTTCCCTCCACAGGAATTAGTGGCAGTTTCATAGATCAGACCTCGGTACCCAGGAGGGCATTTGCACAAAAAGCCTCTTTCTCCTGGGGTGTTCACACAGGTGGTAATTCCTCAGCAGGGACTGGAGAAGCAAGGGTCTTTAGATCTTCACAGTCTTTGTCCAAATTATTGGCTATGTCTAAGCAACAATTGCTGTCTTGTAGAAAACCCTTGTGCATATAAATTGTTTTGTCAAGAACCTAAGAAATAGATGCTATTGTTCTTTTTGGAAAATGAACCCTGGCACCTCAAGTTACTGCAGAACTGAGTAAATCCTCTCCTACTGAGGCCTGTCAAGACAGCCCAGTTAGGGGAACAGGATCAACAGGCCAGCAACAGAGTCAGGGGAGGGTAAGCCCCTGCTCCAGTTCTCGGGGGACACACATAAAGACCAAGATGCATATTACATGTGTACTAGGGACCTAGGTCCAGTCCTTGTATACACTTTGACTGGTAGTTCAGTCTCTGGGATCCCCCAAGGGTCCAGGTGACTTGACTCTGTTGGTCTTCCTGGGGAGTCCCTATCTCCTCCAGGTTCCTCAGTCCTTCCCCCCAAGTCTTCCACAAGACTTCCCAAGCTCCATCTGACGACTGCTAATGGGTCTCTGTGTCTGCTTTGGTCAGCTGCTGAGTGGAACCTCTCAGAGGACAGTTATGCTAGTCTGCTATCTGCAAGCGTAACAAAGTGTCATTAACTGTCAGAGATTGGTTCATGCCCATCCATCCTTGGGATGGATCTCAAGCTGGGACAGTCATTGGTCGGCCATTACCTCAGTTTCTGCAACATCTTATCCTTGCACTTTTTGTAAGTAGGACAAATTTTGGATGGAAGATTTTGTCAATGGATTGGTATACCCTTCACTCCCCTGGGAGACCTGCCTGGTTACAGGAGGTGGTCACTTCAGGCTCCATATTCCCCACTACTTGAAGTCTCAGGTAGAGTCACCCTCATAGACCCCCTGAGCTCTCCCCCATTCCGGGTATCATCCTAGAGATTTTCCCCGCAGCTCCCTTCCCAACCTGGGTCTGGGTTACTTCAATTGGGATGATATTTTCCAGTTCCATCCATTTGCCTGAAAATTTCATGTTGTCCTTGTTTTAATAGCTGAATAGTATTCGGTTGTGTAAATGAAGCACATTTCTGTATCCATTCTTCAGGTTGTTTCCAGTTTCTGGCTACTGCAAATAAAGCTGCTATGAATACAGTGAAGCAAGTGTCCTTGTGAAATGGTGGAGCATCTTTTGTTATATGCCCAGGAACAGTATAGCTGATTCTTGGGAAGAACTATACACAGTTTTCAGAGAAACCCTCAAATTAATTTCCAGAATGGTTGTTCAAGTTTGCACTCCCACCAGCTATGGAGGAGTGTTCCCTTGCTCCACATCCTCTCCAGCATGTGTTGTCACTTGAGTTTTTAATCATAGCCATTCTGATGGATGGAAGATGGAACCTTACAGTTTCTTTTTTTTTTAATCTAGGCAGTTTTATATTTATTTTTTTATATCTCTCAATATTTTTTAATTAAATTTATTTATTTATTTAAAATACATTTCAGATTTTATCCCCTCACCCAATTCCCCCCACCACCCAGGAACCCCCTATCCTGTCCCCCCTCCTGCCTCGACAAGGGTGTGCCCCCACCTACCCCCTCATCCCCCCTCCCCACCCTTGAATTCCTCCCTGATCAGTGTTCAGCCTTCATGGGACCAGGGATCTCCTCTCCCACCCATGCCTGACAAGGCCATCCTCCCCTAAGTATACAGCTGAAGTCATGTGTGCCTTCCTTTGCCCTCCCAGGCTGGTGGTTTAGACCCTGGGGAGCTCTGGTTGGCTGGCACTGTTGCTCTCCTCTTGGGGCCACAAACCCTTTCAGCTCCTTCAGTCCTCTAACTTCTTCATTGGGAACCCTTGATCAGATCAATGGGTAGCTGCGAGCATCTGCCTCTGGATATGTCAGACTCTGGCAGACCTTCTAGGAGACAGCTGCATCAGGCTCCTGTCAGCATGCTCTTCCTGACATCCATATCTGTGTCTATCTTTGGTGACTGAACATGGGACAGATATCAAGGTAGAGTGGTCTCCCGATGGCCCCTCCTTGACTTTCTGTCCCGCACTTTGTCACCTTATTTGTTCTCTTGAGCATTCAGTCACTCCTTCCAAGAAGGACTGAGGCATGCACACTTGGTCTTCCTTCTTCATGAGGTTCATGTGGTCAGTTAGTTGAATCTTGTCTATTTCAAGCTTTTGGGCCAACATCTGCTTATCAGTGAGTAAATACCATGTGTGTTCTTCTGTGATTGGGTTACCTCACTCAGGATGATATTTTCTAGTTCCATCCATTTATCTAAGAATTTCTCGAATTCATTATTTTTAATAGCTGAGTAATACACCATTGAGTAAGTGTACCACATTTTTTGTATCCATTCCTCTGTTGAAGGACATCTGGGTTCTTTCCAGCTTCTGGCTATTATAAATAAGGCTGCTATGAACATAGTGGAGCATATGTCCTTGTTATATGTTGTAGCATCTTCTGGGTATATGCCCAGGAGTTGGTATAGCTGGGTCCTCAGGTAGTGCTATGTCCAATTTTCTGAGGAACCCCCAGACTGATTTCTAGAGTGGTTGTACCAGCTTGCAATCCCACCAACAATGGAGGAGTGTTCCTCTTTCTCCACATCCTTGCCAGCATCTACCATCACTTGAATTTTTGATCTTAGCCATTCTGACTGGTGTGAGGTGGTATCTCAGGGTTGTATTGATTTGCATTTCCCTGATGAATAAGGATGTTGAGCATTTCTTAAGGTGCTTCTCAGCCATTCTATTTTCCTCAGTTGAGAATTCTTTGTTTAGCTCTGTACCCCATTTTTAAAAGGGATATTTGGTTGTCTGGAGTCTAATTTCTTGAATTCTTTGTATATATTAGATATTAGACCTCTATCGGATCTAGGATTGGTAATGATCTTTTCCCAATCTGTTGGTTGCTGTTTTGTCTTATTGACAGTGTCTTTTGCCTTACAAAAGCTTTGCAATTTTAAGAGGTCCCATTTGTCAATTCTTGATCTTAGCGCATAAGCCATTGGTGTTCTGTTCAGGAACTTGTCCCCTGTGCCTAAGTATTCGAGGGTCTTCCCCCACCTTCTCTTCTATTAGTTTCAGTGTATCTGGTTTTATGTGAAGGTCCTTTATCTACTTGGACTTGAGCTTTGTATAAGGGGATAAGAATGGATTGATTTGCATTCTTCTACATGTTGACCTCCAGTTGATCCAGCACCATTTGTTGAAAATGCTGTCCTTTTTCCACTGGATGGTTTTAGCTCCTTTGTTGAAGATCAAGTGACCATAGGTGTGTGGGTTCATTTCTGGATCTTCAATTCTATTCCATTGATCTTCCTGCCTGTCTCTGTACCAATACCATGCAGTTTTGTTTTGTTTTTTTTTATCACTATTGCTCTGTACTACAGTTTGAGGTCAGGGATAGTGATTCCCCCAGAAGTTCTTTTATTGCTGAGAATGGTTTCGGTATTCTAGGTTTTTTGTTATTCCAAATGAATTTGCAAATTGCTCTTTCTATCTCTATGAAGAATTCACTTGGAATTCTGATGGGGATTGCATTGAACCTGTAGATTGCTTTTGAAAAGATGCCCATTTTTACTAAGTTAATCCTGCCAATCCATGAGCATGAGATCTTTCCATCTCCTGAGATCTTCTTCAATTTCTTTCTTCAGAGACTTGAAGTTCTTGTCATACAGATCTTTCACTTGCTTGGTTAGATTCACTCCAAGTTATTTTATATTATTTGTGGCTATTGTGAAGGGTGTCATTTCCCTAATTTCTTTTTCAGCCTGTTTATCGTTTGAGTAGACGGAGGCTACTGATTTGTTTGAGTTGATTTTATATCCAGCCACTTTACTGAAGTTGTTTATCAGGTTTAGGAGTTCTCTGGTGGAAGTTTTAGGGTCACTTAAGTATACTATCATATCATCTGCAAATAGTGAAATTTTGACTTCTTCTTTTCCTATTTGTATCCCTTTGACTTTCTTTTGTTGTCTAATGGTTGTGGCTAGGACTTCCAGTACTGAATTGAATAGATAGGGTAAGAGTGGGCAGCCTTGTCTAGTCCCTGATCTTAGTGGGATTGCTTCAACTTTCTCTCCATTTAGTTTGATGTTGGCTACTGGCTTGCTGTATATTGCTTTTACTATGTTTAGGTATGGGCCTTGAATTCCTGGTCTTTCCAAGACTTTTAACATGAAGAGATGTTGAATTTTGTCAAATGGTTTCTCAGCATCTAGTGAGAAGGTACCATGAGGTGCTGAGAAAAAGGTATATTCTTTCGTTTTAGGATGAAATGTTCTATAGATATCAGTTAAATCCATTTGGTTCATAATTTCTGTTAGTTTCATTGTGTCTCGTTTTAGTTTTTGTTTCCATGATTTGTCCATTGCTGAGAGTGAGGTGTTGAAATCCCTCACTATTATTGTGTGAGATGCAATGTGTGCTTCAAGCTTTAGTAAAGTTTCTTTTATGTATGTGGGTGCCCTTGCATTTGGGGCATAGATGTTCAAAATTTAGAGTTCTTCTTGGTACATTTTTACTTCAATGAGTATGTAGTGTCCTTTTTATCTTTTTTGATTACTTCTGGTTGAAAATCAATTTTATTTGATATTAGAATGGCTACTCCAGCTTGTTTCTTGGGACCATTTGCTTGGAAGTTTGTTTTCCATCCTTTTACTCTGAGGTAGTGTCTGTCTTTGTCACAGAGGTGCGTTTCCTGTATGCAGCAAAATGTTGGGTCCTGTTTATGTATCCAGTCTGATAGTCTATGTCTTTTTATTGGAGAATTGAGTCCATTGATATTAAGAGATATTAAGGAAAAATGATTGTTGCTTCCTGTTATTTTTGTTATTAGAGGTGGAATTATGTTTGTGTAACTAGCTTCTTTTGGGGTTGTTGGAAGATTACTTTCTTGCTTTTTCTTGGTTGTAGTTTCCCTCCTTGTGTTGGAGTTTTCCATCCATTATCCTTTGAAGTGCTAGATTTGTGGGAAGATATTGTGTAAATTTGGTTTTGTCATGGAATATCTTGGTTTCTCCATCAATAGTGACTGAGTTTTGCTGGGTATAGTAGTCTGGGCTGGCACTTGTGATCTCTTTGGGTCTGTATAATATCAGTCCAGGATCTTCTAGCTTTTATAGTCTCTGGTGAGAAGTCTGGTGTAATTCTTATGGGTCTGCCTTTATATGTTACTTTGCCTTTTTCTCTTACTGCTTTTAGTATCTTCTCTTTGTTTTGTATATTTGATGTTTTGATTATTATGTGAGGGGAGATATTTCTTTTTTGGTCTAGTCTATTTGAGGTTCTGTAGGCTTCTTGTATATTTAAGGACATCTCTTTCTTTAGGTTAGGGAAGTTTTCCTCTATAATTTTGTTGAAGATATTTATTGGCCCTTTAAGTTGGCAGTCTTCACCTTCGTCTATACCTATTATCTGTAGGTTTGGTCTTCTCATTGTGTCCTGGATGTTTTCTGTTAGGAGCTTTTTGCATTTCACATTTTCTTTGACTGTTGTGTCTATGTTTTCCATGCCATCTTCTGCGCATGAGATTCGTTCTTCTATCTCTTGTATTCTGTTGGTAATGCTTGCGTCTATGACTCCTGATCTTTTTCCTAGGTTTTCTACCTCCAGGGTAGTCTCCCTTTGAGATTTCTTTATTGTTTCTACTTCAATTTTTAGATCCTGTATGGTTTTGTGTAATTCCTTCACCTGTTTGGTTGTGTTTTCTTGCATTTCTTTAAGGGCTTCCACCTGTGTTACCTGTGTTCTCCTCAAATTTTTTAGAGTGTTGTTTATGTCCTTTTTAAAGTCCTCTATCATCATCATGAGAAGTGATTTTAATTCTGAATCCTGCTTTTCTGGTGTGATGTTGTGTTCAGGACTTGATATGATGGGAGAACTGGGTTCTGGTGATGCCAAGTAACTTTGGTTTCTGTTGTTTACATTCCTGTGCTTGCCTTTTGCCATTTGGTTAGCTCTAGTGCTACCTTCACTCACTGGTTCTGACTGGAGCCTGCCTTTCCAGTTATCTTGGTTGTGTCAGATCTCCTCGGGGTCCGGATGTCTCTGTGATCTTGAGCTCCAGCTGTTCTGGGTACAGTGGCTACTCTAGGATATCTCAGGATATGGTGTCTCCCTGGTAGTAGACCAGCTACTTGTTTGCTGCTCTGTGTGGAGTCGCTCCTCTAGGATGCCTCAGGATATGGTGTCCCCTGCTCTGAGGTCAGTGGCCTTTCTAGGATGTCTCCAGAAGTGGTTTCTGCATCTTTGAGGCCATTGGCCTCTCTAGGATGTCTGCAGCAATGAGGGCCATGGTCTCTCTATGATGCCTCCGGATGCAGTTTCCACAGGGGAGCAGATCAGCTGGGTATCTGCTCCATTCACCAGGATCCGGGCGAGGGCAACCTCAGAGTTTTGATTTGCATTTCCCTGATCACTAAGGTCTTTGAACATTTCATTAAGTGCTTCTTGAACATTCAAGATTCTTCTGATGAGAATTCTCTGATTATTTCTGTACCCCATTTTTTAATTGGGTTGTTTGGGTTGTTGGTGTCTTAACTTCTTGAATTCTTCCTAAATTTTGCATATTATCCCTTGATCACATATAGGGTTGGTGAAGATCTGTAGGCTGCCAATTTGTGGAATTAACAGTGTCCTTTGGCTTACAGAAGCTTTGCAGTTTTATAAAGTCCCATTTATCAATTGTTGGTCTTAGGGCCTGAGCCATTGTTTTCTGTTCAGGAAATTGTCTCATGTAAAAATTCTTTCAAGACTATTCCCCATTTTCTCTTCTATTAGCTTTAGTGTATCCAGTTTTATATTGAGGTCTTTGATCCACTTGGACTTGTTTTATACGGGGTAGTATATATAGTTCTATTTTCATTCTTCTACATGCAGATGTCCAGTTAGCCCAGCACCATTTGTTGAGATGCTTTTCTTTTTCCACTGTATTGTTTTGGCTTCTTTGGCCATTCTCAAAACTTTAGTGCTATTGATCTGTGAGCATGGGTGATTATTTCATCTTCGGATATCTTCCTCAATTTCTTTTTTCCAAGACTTAAAGTCTTTGTCATATAGTTCTTCACTTGCTTGGTTATTAAAGTTGCATCAAGATATTTTATATTATTTATGGCTTTTGTGAAGAGTGTTGTTTCCCTAATTTTTTTCTCAGCTGGTGTATAGCTTATGTAAGGACAGGCTACTAATTTCTTTGAGTTTATTTTGTATACAGCCACATTGCTGAAAGTGCTTATGGGCTGTAAGAGTTCTCTGGTAGAATTTTGGGGGGTCACTTATTTGTGTAAAGAAGGGCTACTGATTTCTTTAAGTTAATTTTCTATCCAGCAACTTTGCTGAAGGTGTATATCAGCTGTAGGAGTTCTCTTGTAGAATTTTTGGAATTGCTTATGTATGCAATCATATCATTTATGAATAGTGGTACTTTGACGTCTTCCTTTCCAATTTGTATTCTGTTGATATTCTGTCATCTAATTGCTCTCACTAGAAGTTCATTTACTATATTGAATACCTAGGAAGAAAGTGGGCAGCCTTGTTTTATCCCTGTTTTTAGTGGGATTGCTTCAAGTTTCCATTTAATTTGATGTTGGCTATTGGTTTGCTGTATATTGCTTTTATTCTGTTTGGGTATTTTCCTTGAATCCCTGTTCTCTCCAAGACTTTACATGAAGGGGTATTGGATTTTGTTGAAGGTTTTTTCAGCACCTAATGAGGTAATCATGTAGTTTTTTCTTTTGGTTTGTTTATATAGTGGATTGTGTTGATAGATTTTCATATATTGAAGCATCTCTGCATCCCTGGGATGAAGCCTACCTGATCATGGTGAATGATGTTTTTGATGTGTTCTTCAATTTCATATATGAACATTTATTTTATTGAGTATTTTTGTGTCTATGTTTATAAGTAAAATTGGTCTGAAGTTCTCTTTCTTTGTTGGGTCTTTGTGTGATCTAAGTTTCAGAATAACTATGGCTTCATAGAATGGATTAAGTAGCATTCTTTCTGTTTATATTTTGTGGAATAGTTGGAGGAGTTCTGGTAGAATTCTACTCTAAAATCATCTGATCTTTGATGTTTGTTTGTTTGTTTGTTTGTTTGTTGAGTGGGCAGACTTTTAATGCCTGCTTCTGTTTCCTTAGGAGTTATAGGACTGTTTGGATGGTTTACCTGATATTTATTTAACTTTGATAAGTGGTATCAGTCTAGAAAATAATCAATTTTATTTAAATTTTCCAGTTTTCTGGAGTACAGGCTTTTGAAGTATGACCTGATGATTTTTTTAATTTCTTCAATTTCTGTTATTTCTTCTTTTTCTTTTCTGATTTTTCTTAATTTGAATACTGTCTCTCTGCCTTTTAGTTACGTTAGCTAATGGTTTGTCTATCTTGTTGATTTTCTCAAAGAACCATCTCTTACCTTCGTTGATTCTGTATATAGTTCTCTTTGTTTCTAATTGGTTGATTTCAGCCCTGAGTTTGACTGTTTTTGTTTTGTTTTGTTTTGTTTTGTTTTAGAGCATTCAGGTGTGCTTTTAAGTTGCTAGTAGGAGAGATCTCCAATTTCTTTGTAAAGGCACTTAGTGCTGTGAATTTTCCTCTTAGCACTGCTTTCACTGTGTCCCATAAGTTTGGATATGTTGTACCTTTTATTATTTATTTATTTTTATTATTATTTTATTGGTTTTTATTATTTTATTTATTCTATCATCTTAGTAAGATTGGACTTAAGGTCATCTTCTTGTGCTTTGGCTGTGTTAGGATTTCCAGGGCTACAGGAGAGCTGGGATCCCATGGTGCCATATTGTTCTGGCTCTTGTTGATTGTGATCTTATGCTGTCCTTTCACCATCTGATTTTTCCTGGTGTTGATTAGATAATCTCGATGCCAGCAGAACTTCTTGGGAAGGTAGGGAGAACCTTGGGCCAGACAATGGAGGTCAAAGGGCAGTGCACAGTTTGCCTATGCAAGCTGTTCCCTATGTCAACTCAGCTGGTAAGGAACTGGTGGAAGAGGGTTCAAAGCTGGTTGTTCTTGAGTTCCCAGCACACCTCCACAGGGAAGCTGGAGGCTCTTGGGGTCCCACAAGGCTCTATTGTACAGTAGGGTGAGCCTACAGCCAGACAATGGAAGTCAGGGGAGCATGTGCCTATGGGCAACTCATTTGTACTGGCTGTGCCTCAGGCAGACCCAACCCATTTTTTTTTTCTCTTATTGAAATGGAGTCTTTTTTCATACAGTCTATCTTCACTATAGCTACCCGACCCTCTACAGTTTCTTTTAAAACAATTCCTGTCTCAATTCTCTAGAGCCTTGGATATCTGGGAGAATGCTTGTTTTCTGTCCATTATTTTAAGGATCTCATACTTATTTTAGGAGAAAAAACCCTTCATGCTTTTAAGTAACATAATATTAGAAGGAATTGTGTCTTTCAAACAGTACTCACTCCCTTCTTTTTTCATTATTAAGTGCAAATGCTGTGAACCTGGAATTGACTTAAACTCTACATCATTCTCATCTGAGAAAAAAAATATTTAAACATAGAGACATGAATTCTAAATATAATCAATTAATGATCCCTATCCCAGAGCTAATTACTAATTCCTCAATTATAGATTTAATCTTCGTTGAATGCTGTCACTGGTTTTATGAGAATGTATATAATTATGATGAAAGAAAAGGATAGAAAACTAGGAGCTTTATTCCAAACTATTGCTGTTTGACTTATCTTAATAGAAAACATAGGCACAGAGTCATTTACCAAATGTTTAATTTTGGAACAGGCCCTATTAATTTGAACTATTCTTATTTTCCAGAGAACTATTGCATACGTGATACTGTTCATGAACATGTGAATACAGAAAAAGAGTCTTGTCAGTATAATGAGCTTGGCAAAATTCTTCATGAACACTTCAAGTGTGCACTTTATAAAACTAGTATAAGTACAGAAACCTCTAAAAACTCCAGATGCTGTAATGACAGGGATGTGTCTGATGACTCATCAAACCCAGATCAACATAAAAGCACACACACTGTAGAAGAACCTTGCAAATCTAAAGACTGTGAAAAATCTTTCAGTTTGTGTGCCAACATTAGTCAAGATCAGAGACTCTACACTGCAAAGAAAGAGCACAGACAAGAAGAATATGATGACTATTTCAGCTCTGCATACAGTCTCAAGCAACAAACAAGCTACATTGGAGAGAAACCACACCAGTGTGGGAAATGTGGGAAATGCTTCAGGACCTCCTCAAATCTCATTGTACACCAGAGAATTCATACTGGTGAGAAACCCTACAAGTGCAACCTTTGTGACAAATCTTTTTCCCAGAGCACAACTCTTAAAACACATCAAAGACTTCATACTGGGGAAAAACCTTATAAATGCAGAGAATGTGGAATGTCATTTCCTTACTTGTCATCTCTTAAAGTCCATCAGAATTTGCATCCTGGAGTGAAGCCATACAAATGTAAAGAATGTAACAAATCTTTTACTATAAAGTCAACTCTTATAAAACATCAAAGAAACCATACTGGAGAGAAACCCTACAGGTGCAATGTTTGTGACAGATCCTTTAGACAATGTGCAAATCTTAAAACACACCAAAGACTTCATACGGGAGAGAAACCTTACAAGTGCAAAGACTGTGGAAAGTCATTTACTCAGTCCTCATCCCTTAAAAAACATCAAAATTTGCATACTGGAAAGAAACCTTACAAATGTGAGGAATGTGACAAATCTTTTACTGAGAAGTCAACTCTTACAAAACATCAGAGAATTCATACTGGAAAAAAACCCTACAAGTGCAACATGTGTGACAAATGTTTTAACAGTTGTACAAATCTTAAAACGCATCAAACACTTCATACTGGGGAGAAACCTTACAAGTGCAAGGAATGTGGAAAGTCATTTCCTTACATGTCATCCCTTAAAAGCCATCAGAATTTGCATCCCGGATCGAAGCCTTATAAATGTAAGGAGTGTGACAAATCCTTTACTCTGAAGTCAAGTCTTAGAACACATCAGATAATTCATACTGGAGAGAAACCCTACAAGTGCAACGTTTGTGGAAAATCTTTTAATCAATGTACAAATCTTAAAACACACCAAAGACTTCATACGGGAGAGAAACCTTACAAATGCAGAGAATGTGGAAAGTCATTTCATTACTGGTCATCTCTTAAAAGCCATCAGAATTTGCATACTGGAGAGAAGCCTTATAAATGTAAGGAGTGTGACAAATCCTTTACTGAGAAGTCAACTCTTACAAAACATCAGAGAATTCACACAGGAAAGAAGCTCTACAAGTGCAACGTTTGTGACAAATCCTTCACCTGGTGTGCATCTCTTAAAACACATAAAAAGTTTCATACTGGGGAGAAACCTTACCAATGCAGAAAATGTGGAAAGTCATTTCCTCAGTTATCAACCCTTAAAAGACATCAGAAAATTCATGAAGACAAGGGACATATTGGGAAGAAACTTTACAAGTGCAATGACTGTAACAGATCCTATACCTACCATTCCTCATTTAGAAGGCATCAAAAAATTCATTCTCCATAGAAATTATACAAATGCATAGAATGCAGTAAGTCCTATATTGAACTGTCACATCTTAAAATACATTACAGGAACCAGACTGGAAGGAAACCATACAAATGCATGGACTGTAACAAATCACTGTCCAATCACTCATATTTTAAAAGATATCAGTGTTCATACTGACTAGAGAGAGATCTTGTAATAAATCTTTTTATAAGCGCTCTACTCTTAGAGAACATCATAAAATTCATACTGGAAGGAAAAACACCAATTTAAATACTGTGACATAGCATTTATCTTGCATTCTCTGCTTACAAATCACAACATTATACATGATGTAAACATAATGATAAAAAATTTATGAAATCCCTAAAATAGTTTAAATCATAGAAGGGTATCATGGAGTTTATATTTAAATAAACTTCTGCAAATGTGTCTGTGAAGAGCTGTGGTTGGTTTTTTTAATGTGTATAGTTATTTTGACTGTATGTATGTCTGTACACATGGAAGCCAGAAGCTGCAGTTATAGGCAATTGTGAGCTGCTATTTATATGTTGGATATTGAAGCCCTATTTCCTGGAAGAGGAACCATTCACTGCTCTTGACTGCTAAGCCATTTCTCCAGCCCCTGGGAAAAGCTATAATAACATTTGCCTTCAATATCCAAAAATTCAAAAGAATGCCAAGTATGGTGGTGCTCACCTTTAATCCTAGCACTCATGTTGCGTGTAATTTTAAAAACACTTCCTCCTTCCCAGGATCATCCCCCCACCCCAACCCAGGAAAGCCAGGAGCTGCTGTCTGAGTTCCACCAGCTCCCTCTTGGCTTCACTTTGTTCCTCCCAGCCAGCTTTGCCAGGCCACAGCTACCCGTCTGCTTTTGCCCAAGGATGAAAAACACTTCAGACAGCTTTATTATTTTAGAACTTGTCAGAGAACACAATTACTGGGCAAAGAATTTCCTGCCCTAATCTTATCAGCTAACAGCTAGCTCCTCCCCCCCCCACCCCCAACTCCCACCTCCTCAGCCCTGCCTCCATCACTGGGTGTTGGGCCATAGGGAAGCACTTCAGGGGTTGGGAAAAGCAGTCTAAAGTGCCAAACAGCCTGCTAGCTTGGAGGTGCCTGGAGCCTATGAAGAGGCCAGGGCCATCTGGTTCTCAGGCTCTTGGACATCCAGGCACTACTAGAAGCTGCAAAAGAGCTGAGAATGAAGTGGGGACCATCCGGCTGGATCTAGCCCGGGTCCAGGGGGAAGACGGTGGTGCTCTCACTGGTACTGCAGGGAGAGTCCTTGGCTTGACTGCAGTGGCAGTCTTGGTTGTGGCTGGGAGTGCAGAGAGGCCGTCTACAGGAGATTAGACAGAAGCTCTGAAGGCAACGGTCATCTCCATGGCGCCCCAGAGCGGATACTGGATCCTGGATCCTGAAGAAAAGAGGCAGTTCATGGTTTTAAGGCATTTATTGTCATGGCGGAAAGTGGATATTTAAAACCATACCCCACTTCTCAAGGTGTGCCTGAGATTAAATACCTTTTGCAGGGAGGAGTGTCTGGGAAGGAAAGCTTATTGGCTAAGCCATCCAGGCCTCATTAGCATGGAGGTCTATCTTGAGCCTATGTGACCATCCTTTTTCTTATCTACGTGTAGGGGGCTTGGGGCATTGCCCTTACATGACTGATGACTACAAATCTATGGGGGGCTACAGCTAATGACAGGCTGGTGCCTGGGAGCAGACAGAGCTCCTACCATCCCTTCTGGGTCTACAGGGATTCTAGCCTTAGCTCAACAGAGGACCAGGCCCACTTACAGTCCACTGCCCCACAGTTATTGTCTCATGGATAAAGGCCTTTCTACTGTATGGCTAAACAGACACAATGTGCTTATCAAATTGTTTTCTTAATATCCACCATTGATGCCCACAGTTTAGCAATGCCAGTTTTGGCCAGAGAAGCTTTTAAAAGTGAGTAGTTGTTACCAAAACAACTTGTAAGTGGTCCAAGTACCAAGAGTAAAAATATATTTAAAAAAATTGGCACTTTTATCACCACCTTCAAGGCACAGGAAACACTGAAAAAGAGGAGGCTGAAAAGATGGGAATCAAAGGAAAGGTGGTGTCTTCTAAGGTGTGGCATAGCTATTATATTCTTGAGCTCTAGCCACTGAGATTACCTGCAGAGAACCTGGACAAGACTGGTCCTGTGAACATTTATGATGGAGCAGGAATGAATCACAGAGCATCTCCCCTGAGGATTTATAGTCATGGAAGTGGCTCACAAGCTGAAAACCTTTGTTGAGGATCTATAAGCAGTAGTAGTTGCAGGGAATGATACTGATGGTTTTACTTTTTTCAGCATTGTAGCCACTGGTAAAATATCTATGTTTGTATAAGTAGCCATAATGTAATTCACACATGCACACACACTCACACACATATACACACAAATAAAAAGGGAACTGCTAGTTGGGAAGAGAACTATCTCGGATCCCCAATAAATAAACACGCACGCCAGTTATCCTCAAAATGCCTTGGCTAACAATGACTGGGCATACCTAATTCTCCCCCTGCTACTCCAAGCCCAGTCAAGGAAATGGCCAAAGGCCACTTACCCAAGTTCTTGCATCTCTGGTGCCTCCACCTTCCTCCAAGGAGGATCCATGCAATGGGGGTCACCAAACCCTGACACTATTGCCGATGCTATGTTGTACTTACAAACAGGAGCCTGGCATGGCTGTCCTCTACCAGCAGTTGACAAAGACAGATGCAGATACTCAGCCAACCATTGGACTGGGGTTGGGGACCCCTATGAAAGAGTTAGGGGAAGGATTGAAGGAGCTGAAAGGGGATGGCAACCCCGTAGGAAGAACAACAGTATCAACTAATTTGCACTCCTCAGAGCTCCCAGAGACTAAGTGACCACCAACCAAGGAGTATACACAAGCTGATCCGTGGCCCCAGGCATGTATGTAGCAGAGGACTG
The DNA here is from genome assembly GCF_011762505.2 of Arvicanthis niloticus. NCBI lineage: Eukaryota > Metazoa > Chordata > Mammalia > Rodentia > Muridae > Arvicanthis > Arvicanthis niloticus. Next base: position 9,640,565 of record NC_133438.1, on the reverse strand, counting down.
CCTTGTCTGTTCTCAATGGGAGAGGATGCACCTAGTCCTGTAGAGACTTGATGCCCCAATGGTGGGGAATGCGGGGTGAGGAGTGGTGACCTTTTTAGAGTCGAAAGGGCTTAGGGGAAGAACTCTGCAAGGGTGGAGGGGGCAACACTTGGGACATATATAAATAATCAATAATAAAAATAATAAAAAATCAAGAAGCCAGGGAGATAAGTTCATGTTTAAGAGTGCTTGTTGAGAAAGCATGAAGAACAATCTCCACCATCCATGTAAAACCTGGACTTGGCCATGAACATTTGTGACCCCAGTGTAGTGGGAAGCAGAGACAAGAGGACCTGCTAGTTCATAGATGCCTAGCTCCAGGTTCAGTAAGAGATACTATCTCAAACCAAGCATGGTGGTACATGCTTGTACATCCAGAAGTTGTGAGGTAGATGTAAGATTCCAAGTTTGAGGCCATACTGGTTTAGACAGTAAGACTTTTCAAAGGAACAAATTTATTCATCTCATGAATAAGTTCTTGGGTTTGAATGTGGGTGATGGTGAATGGCTTAACTGGTAAGCTTAACTTAAATGGCTATAACTGGTACACAAGGTATTTGTTTATCAAGCCATCATGGCATTGTACGCCTTGAATAAAATCAAACTGGGTGCTGGAGAGATGGCTCAGCGGTTAAGAGCACTGACTGCTCTTCCAGAGGTCCTGAGTTCAATTCCCAGCAACCACATGGTGGCTCACAACCATCTATAATGGGATCTGATGCTCTCTTCTGGCGTCTCTGAAAACAGCTATAGTGTACTAGTATACATTAAATAAATAAATAAATCTTAAAAAAAAAAGAATAAAATCAAACCTGGGATCCGGCTTCCTCTGGGTTCTTAGAGATTGGGGGCAGAGCTGCCACCCAAGATCTGCTCAGTGCTCTGGCCCAGACCGGAAGAAACCAGTGCTCCAGGCCGGGAGTGACTTCCTGGGTCCTTGTGGGTCCCAGTTACTCCCTGTTTGGGGTGAACGTTGCTGTCTGCTTACCTAAGATACTGCCCGGGTTAGAGTTTCTGGGAGCCCCGCTTCCTCTTTGTTCTGTGTGATTGGGGGCAGAGCTGTCGTCTGGGATCTGCTCAGTTACTGGGCCCAGACCCAAACTAATTGTTTCTTGATGGTCTACTCAGAGTGTCTAATTAACCATGTATCTTACAGCAGGCACAATTTCTTAAAACCTTGTCAAATGTCAGATTTAATAGACCATCAACTGATATTATAACTGACCCACTGATACATCCCTAGAAGCAATCAGATGCTCTGGGCTTAGGCATTAATGTACATGGGGCCTTCTAAACCATCTTTCAGTGTTTTTGAGCCCAAGTCATATTTAATAGTACACCAGCAACATCAAGAAGAGAAAATTGGGGAAAAATTAATACCCCAAATCCTTGTAATAGTTAATGTTGTCAAGTCAACATAGAGTAGAAAAGCCTCCAAACACATCTATGAGGGATTGTCTAGATTAAAAGCCTCTGAGATTGTCTTTGAGAGATTGTCTTAATTATGATTAATTGATATGGAAAAGCCCCATCTTATTGTGGTATGATGCTTCCCTGTACAGAGGATCCTAAACTGCATTAAATGAAGAGGATAAGATAAGCCCTGGCATGCATGCATTAATTCATTGGTCTCTTCTCTTTCTTTTACGTTTTAATTTTATTTATGTGTTTGTCTGTGTGTTTGTGTGAGCATGTGTGTCACATGTGTTCAAGTGTCCCAGGAGTCCAGAAAAGAGCATGGGGTTCTTGGGAACTTGAATTACAGGCAGTTGTGAGTTGTTGAGGAAATCCAACTCAGGTCCTCTGGAAGAGAAGTAAATGCTCTTACGTGCTGAGCGATTGCCCCAGACTGCTGTCTGCTCTTGACTGTGGGTGCAATGTGACCAGTTCCCTCAGGTTCCTGCCTTTATAACTTCTCTGCCATGATGGACTGTAACCTGGAATTATGAGCCCCAACAAACCCTTTCTCCCTTAAGTTACCATTGTCAAGATATTTTATCACAGCCACAAGAAAAGAAACTTAGACGGCTAGGGTCAATTATTGTTCATTTGAAGGATCAGACAGTAAATGGTTTCTGCTTTTCAACCCATATGCCTTTGCCTGTACGTTTCCAACTCTGTGGTAAAGCAGCCACAGGTAATAAAAGCAAATAGGCATGCTAGAGCATGATTCAGAAGTCACATGGTAGACAATGGGAAGTTCAGAACTGAGACCTACAAGTTGTCCCCTGAACTCTATATGTGCACCATGTCACATGCATGCATGTCATATGCATATGTACAAATAAAACTAAAGTTTAAAAATCTCAAAAAGGACGCTAGGCAGTGGGTTTCAGAAAAACAGATAATGAGGTCTGTATTTGGTTATTATAGCTTATTGATGATTAGGTGCCTAATATTCCTGTAAATAGGCCCTCATCAATGCTCCTTTAAGAAATACTAGTTGAACTTACTGGTTAAGAAACAACAACAACAAAACCAACACACAACGCTGAGAGGATATCCATGTTTAAGTAGATGGAGCTAAACTTATACACAGTATGTTGATTCAAAGAGTTTTCTAAAAAAAAAAAAAAAAGAAAAAAAAAGAAAGAAAGAAAGAAAGAAAGAAAGAAAGAAAGAAAGAAAGATCATATGAAGTTCAGAATGGAAAATGAAGGTTATATAAACTTCATGGCATGGGACATGACTCCACACAATCAAAATGCATTATACATATATAAGATTTCAAACAAAAAGAACAAGAAAAAGAAAACAGAAACACAACCTACAGCCTATCTTGGATACTGGACAGGTTACTTCTCCCCACCCTCATGTGTACCTGCTGACTACTGTTAGATAGTACCTCTTTGCAGTTTACCACAGCACCACCCAGTGCTTACTGTAAGACAGGCCGTACATCATAGCCTGTCTTTTCATATCTTTTGGCATTTGACACAGAATCTTATGGTTTTTTTTTTTTTTTAAATCCTCAGGTCTTCAAATCTCCCACAAATTAAAAATCAACCACAAGGAACTTACTTGATAGAGAAGAAGAAACCTTATTCTTGGGTGCTTTTGATGCAGGTTCTGAAAAAGAAAGAAAAAAATTGCATCTTTCGGAACCCAGATCCCAGAGAGGTTATAGCTATGTCTCTCACTCTGGTTTTACTTTTAATGGGGTTAAAAGTTGCTTTCTGATTGTATTTGAGGCTTGCCCCACAGGAGAGAACTCTTGTCTGATTCTGAGATCATAGGTTCTAGAGACAGGTGTGTGTATGCTGAGGATGGCCCCCATAGATTCAATGTATTTGAATGTGTGGTTCCCAGCTAATAGACTTTTTAGGAAGGATTAGGAGGTATGGTCTTGTTGGAGGACGTGTGTCACAGGGGTGGACTTTGAGGTTTCAAAAGTGACCATCAGGATCAATTTTGCTCTTTCTCTGCCTCCATCTTGCAGATAAGCTCTAAGTTCTCAGTTTCCATACCTAGGTAGAGCCCTACACTAATATTTTATTAATTATCCCTAATTATACATCCTAGATATCTGTGTATCTAACGTTTTTAGGACATCTCCAAGAATCGGCATAAAGCAAAGTATCTCAATTCCAGATGTTGCTCCATGTGGACATCTGGCCATGCCTATAGTCATTTGAAAGTTATAACCTGCATAGAAAGAACCCAAGGACAAGGTTTCTTTTTCTGCACCAATTAAATTCTTTGTGGATGAGTTTTCTTCATGGAAGATTTGAAAGGTACTTGCAGCTAATGGCTATGGGAATTTAAAAGTAGCATAAGGGGACCAGAGACACTGCTAAAGATGCTAGAACATAAAGATGCTAGAACAAATTCACAGAATGCTCCCATTAGTGCTATAGGTGCTGCAGACCTAAAGGAAGGTAGAACTATCTGCTTGTGTGACAGTATAGAAATGTATGTATGTAGATATTTACAAACTACTTGGTAAAGAACATTTAGGTTAGTATTGAAGACAAAATAGAAAGTACACTCTAATTTATCACCATTCATAATATCTTAAGATTTTAGGTCATGGGCTGGATAGATGACTCAGCAGTTAAGAGCACATACACTCTACAAAAGGTTGAGGTTTCAAAAGCAACCACCAGGACCGGTTGTGCTCTTTCTCTGGCTCCATCTTCCCAGGGAAGCCAGAAGAGGGCATTGCTGTTATGAGGTCCTTGTTGCACAACAGCTGCAGACTCTCATGACCTGCCTGATGTGAACGCCAGGAACTGAACTCTGGCTTGCTGGAAGAACAGCACCCACTCTTATCACTGAGCCAGCTCTATAGCCAGGATAAAATTAGTAGTAGTATTTTTTTGAGATAGGTTCTCAGTATGTAGCCTAATCTGGCTTAAAACTTTCTATATAGATCAGGCAGGCCTCCAACTTAGAGAAGTTCCTCCAGCGTGCTGTGATTAAAGGCATGCAACCACTACAACTGACTTGAAAGTTATTTCGTTGGCAATATCAACATTTTCTTTTGAGACAAGATCTCATGTACCCAAAACTGGTCCCAAACTCACTATGCAAGGCTGGCCATGCAGACCTTGTCTTGCCTTTCCCTCCTGAATATTGTAATTTTAGATATGTGCAACCATCCCTGGGATTGCAGTACTGGGGCTCTAATCTAGAGCTTCATGCATGGTAGACAAACACCCTTTAACAACTGAGCTTCATGCCCAACCTTTGTATAATTTTTTAAATGTAGCATACAGAATAGTGGCTTTCATGTCACTTTTATAATGAGCCATTATAAAATGGCTCATTAATGGCTGTTTTGATTCATCTCTCTTCCTCATTGCTCTGTCCTGAGTTACCTTCTCAATTTGGGTGACTCCCTTCCTTCCCCTGAAGTAATTCAAAATTCTGTTTCATGTCATATGTATCTATCTATTATTTTCTAGACAAATACATAATAACATCTATAAGAAGACAATATGCCAATCAAAAGCAGCCAGTCTCGGGATGACAAATATCACTTTTTTTTCTCAGACTGCAGGTTTTAAAAATATATGTGTTATAGAAACACTCACACAAGAACATGCACCTAGAAAAGTGACTATGAGACGGGAGGAAGGGACCTAAAAGTAGGGAGGGGTCAAAGAGCTTAATGGTGTATGTATGAGATGAAGGCAGAAAGTAGGTCTACTTGGGATAGGAGAGAGGGAGGGTCTATTTGATGAGGTGAGAAGGGTAGTGGATATATGAATGAAAATATAACATATAAAAAAGACATAATGAAGCACATTGCTTTCACAAACTCCTAGAAACAGCTTCAGGTTAAATGAAGATTTTGGACTTGGTTCATAGGTCAGTGGGAAGCCTTTACCAGCTTTCCAGCAGAGTTACCATTCATCCAGTCTTGGTACACAGAAGTATTATCTATCAATGCTCATAGTGTGTAGAAGAGCCAAGAATCTGCTAAAGAAATGCTTGTGTGTGTGTGTGTGTGTGTGTGTGTGTGTGTATGTGTGTGTGTGTGTGCATACCTACAGTGTCAGCTACTCAGGAGGCACAGACAAATATAATACTTGAACTCAGGACTTTAAGGTCTGCCTACCATCATAGGGAAGCCCTGTCTTAATAATATACATTATAAACTTAGTGTTCATCTAAATATTTTTTTCATATTTTATATTTATCCCTTGGTCTTGGGATCTAGTTCAATCGGTACAGTACTTTCCTAGCATCCACAAAGCCCTGGGTTCCATCTTTGGTATTCACACAAATAGGTCATGGTCCTGCATGCCTGTAATCAAAGCTCTCAGGAGGTACAGGCTAAAGGGTGAGAAGTTCTAGGTCTGAGAAGGCTAAGCTGATTCCATGACAGACTTCAAATTGGCAGTTATGGAGACTAAGCCTAAGAACTGGACAAATCCAGGCAAGCTCAAGCAAATCAATTACTAATAGAAAAATAAAAACCCAGGCTATAGCCTTCAAGTACCAATAATGATTCCAGAATGCCTAGAGACAGAGTAAGATAAAGCTCATCTACCCCTTAATTCCAGTGTGCTTTAACATGAGCCTGCGAGCTCACTTGTCTATCTTGGTAATGGGAGAGCCCAGCATGCTGAACTTTCTGCAGAATAAAACACTCTTTGAGTTTACATACTATTTGAGTCTGGGGTATCATTCTCGGCAAGTCATGGACTCTTACAGGTCATTCTTACTACACCGTGAGTTCAAGCCCAACCAGGAGTATATGAGACTCTGTCTCATTAAAACAAACACTGAATTGTCTCTCATACCTGTATCCTAGCTTTTGAGTATTTGCTTTGTTTGTTTTGAGAGTACATGTGGAAGCCAGGTAGTTAGAGACAGGCCATTGGAGATGGACTCATTAACAGAGGTGGACTTAGGAAAATGTAGGTAAAAATCAGAGTGGAGAAAGGGAATGCTCAGAGTGGAAGGTTTAAACATGAATAGGAAAATGACAGAGTTAGGAGTTAACTAGAATGAAGGGCATATGACAAAGCTATATGGAAACCTACATCTTACAATCAAAATAAGAAATATAATTAGAGAGTGTGAGGGGTTTTATATGCTCTGCCCAGGGGGTGGCACTATTAGGAACTGTGGCCTTGTTGGAGTAGGTATGCCAGTGAGGGTGTGGGCTTTAAGACTCTCATCCTGGCTGCCTGGAAGCCAGCATTTTGCTAGCAGCCTTCAGATGAAGATGTAGAACTCTTAGCTCTGCCTGTACCATGCCTGCCTGGATGCAAACCCCAGTGTCCTGGGACTCATTATGAAGACCAGGCTGATCTCAAACATACACAGATCTGCCTGCCAATTAAATTCGTGTACTGCCACGCCCAAACTCAAGACTTCCTTTGTAGTCTAAGCTATCTGAGCACACACTGTAGCTCAGGCTAGCCTCCAATTCATGGCAATCATCTCACCTCAGCCTCCTGAGTACAAGGCACAATTCATCATGCCAGTTTAGTTCTGAGACTTTTGCCCCATTCTGCCAAGCTTTTTGACTTAAACTTTGTAATGATTTTACTGAAACACTATCCATTTCCCGAATGTATTTCAGAAATTTCATACTTTTTGCTGTTGTGTTGGGAATCAATCCTACGGCCTTATACATGTCAGGCAGGTGTTCTATCTCTGAGTCACATCCTAGGACTCAGGTGATCCTCTTTGTGGCAGAATTAAGGTAGAGAAAATTTTATTACTCTGTTAAAACAATTTGGCCCCTTCCAGAAATTTCTTCTCCTTTGAGTCTTGAAAAAAAAAAAAAAACCAAAAAATAAAACCTCAGATGAATAATTTGGTTTCATCATGTTCATTTGGAAATTCAGCATGCATGACTCTATTTTTATTTTAGCCTAGGTGGTTGGAATACATGATGAGTCATATGGTTTTTATTTAATTTTATTATCATTATATAGGGCTATACAAAGTCACCTTTATGCAAGTATGCAATGTTCTTGGAGCATACCCCACATACCCAACTGCCATCCCATTTGTCTCAAGACAATTTTACTTCTCATTTCGTGTCACTAGTCCATACACAATGTAGTTATAAAGGGTCCACAAGTGATCCTTACTTTCTTAATACTGACTCAATTAGTTTAATCTGAGTATTTCTAGTTACTTTTTCCCCTACAACATCATTCATGTATATATGTGTGTGTTACTTTTTGCCAAGATTTCATTTTAAAGGGAAATGCAGAAAATTTTGGCAAAATGAAAAAGCTGTGTTATCTCCCTCACTTTCAGCATCAATCACATGCCTCAATTTGCAATCTGTATTTCTTACTAGCTGCCTATAATTTAGAGGCATCTACAATGCCCTCCTGTGCTCAATTAAGTTTGCTAGATTGTCTCAAGTGAACACATTGGTATGCATTTGCCCACTGATTACAATGTTTTGAAAAATGTGGGTAACAGTGAGAGGAAGGGCAGTATAAGAGCATAAGAGGCTGGATGAGACACATCAGGGTCCCCAGGCAGAGTCTCTTGTTTTCAAGGCATTGTGGTACTCTATTCTCTTGGAATGTTGAAGTATTCTTATTCAAAGACAATGAAAATCCCTCCAAGGCCCATACTTTGGGGGTGGGGGTCCTATCAAGGGTTCTTTAGTTGGGCACGGGTGACTATACCACCAGCCACCAATGATCCACGTGAGTGATAGCCCTTCTTCCTCTTCCAGTGGTTAAGTTGAAATAGGACCAAAACTTCCCAAAGTCTCAAATATGGATGTTTCTTGTAGCAATGAGTCCTTCAATATTTTGGTTGCCTTGACCAAAAATAACCTTACGTCATGATGTGTAGTTGGAATTGCCTTCTTATCCTTGTCATATACTCCCAAGATGTTTTAGGAACCAAAGCCAAGTATTTTAACAAAAGCTATTTCAGTTGTATCACTGTGGACATAACAGAAAGTCAGGGACCATTAGCAAACCCCTCAATTTTACAGGAGTGGGATGTAGTCTAATTTGCAATATACTTGCCTTGGGTGTACAAGGCCTTGGGTTCAACACCCTGAACCACACAAATTTGGTATGGTGTGGTGGTGGATGGTTGCAATCCCAGCACTTCACCTGTTCAAACTTATCTTTGAGCATAGTTCAAGGCCAGTTCATGCTACCTGAGAACTTGTCTAAGAAAATAAAATTTATATTTTTTACACTTCCTATAATATCATCCTACTTCACCTGAGCCAGATGATCTTAGAGTCACCTGGGGGTGCTGGTTAAAGAGCCTGACTCACCAAAACCCATCTTTAGCCAATTAAGTTAAAATCCTGGAGTTAAAATCTTAAACTCAGGTGTTTAAGCATTTCTGGGTGAGCACTATTGATTTAATCCTGGATCATCTTTCTACCCTGGGAGCAGAGCTCCAGGGAGCAGGAGAGAGGGCTGTTCCAGAGCTGAACTCTGAGGGGAAAACCTTGATGCAGTCATGCCCCAGGCCTCAGTTGTTTGTGAACCAGGAGAGAACCCCAACATAGAGGAGGTTGGTACTGTGTCTTGTGTCTGCCCCTGTCTGCTCTTAGATAAATAGAATTTATTGTTCTGGGGTTCTTCTATGGAATGTTCTCAGACTGAGGAATTGCTGTGAGGCTTTTAGGAATTTTTTTTTTCAGACCTAAAGCTTGAGTCCTTTCTTTTTAAATACCTGTAATTCCATTATGTAGGTTTTTTTTTAATTAGATATTTTATTTATTTACATTTCAGATGTTATCCCCTTTCCCCATTCCCCCTCCATTAATCCCCTATCCCACCCTTCCTCCTCCTTTTTTGCCTTTATACTGTTTAAGTTACATGCAAGTACTAAAGTCAGTTCTAGGTTGAAGAACTAGCAATACAATAGATGCAAATAGTCAAGGAACAAGCAAGACAATAGACACAAATAGTCAAAGAACAAGCAAGGCATTAAACACAATTCCGTGAACACTCCTGTGATCACTATTTCTAAAGGCTTATCAGGATGACCAAAATATCTGAGCCTACTTCCCTGTCTTAGCCCAAAGTCATTTTCATGTCTGAAGCCTACTTCTTTGTTCTAGCCTAAGATTTAGATTCCTGCCTGAAATTTCTTCTTTATTCTAGCCTAGGATTTAGTCATTTTGCCTAAAATGACTTCTTTGTTCCAGCCTAATGTCAGATTCCTGTCTGCAGTCCATTTTCTTGTCCTATATCAGTTTTCTTCAAGCAGCCCATTTCCTTGTCCTTGGCCAATGTTAGATTCCTGCCAGGCAGCCCCAAAAGCTGTCCACATCTCCCCCTTTTTATTGCATAAACCAGACTCAGTCTGTCTTAGGTAGTTCTGACAAGAATGCCTTCTTTACCCATCGTAGAATATGCATTATCAAAAGCAATGCACTTCTGGCTTAGGTTGGTAAGACTCTGTGGAGAATCTTACCCATCCTTGGTGTGCCAGCCTGTCTAGGGGTTCATTTTCAGTTTCAAGTCATGTACTTTGACTGCTAGCCTGTTGATGTAGTTAGAGACAAGCTTTTACGGAATGGGAGGAATAAAAGTATTCCCAGGACTAGAAGGGCTAGCATGATCAAGCTGTATATGCTATTCCTGAGGTTTGAACAAAATGGAAATACTAATCTCAGGCCATGAATAATTTATCAGCATTATCTGCAGCATCAAAGCTCAACAGAGTAGCATTCTAGTTTAAGTTACAATTTATTTTTGTTTTGAAATCTCGATTCATAAAAAATACAATATTTAAAAAAGAACGTTTAAAAACACAACTCATATAAGCATGCATTTTTGTTTTGGTCATAATGGTTTTTACATCCCATGCCCCCAATTCTAGATCTAGCTCCAAACACACTGTCCTTTTTATTACTCACAGGTGTAGGGTCAGGCACCGGGGATCACATCATTAAAAGAAAGTTTCTTCTCCTTTCCCCAGGAGGTATCAACCATCAGAACCTCCTCATTTAGGGGTGGGAGCTCATGAGCCCTTTCCCTCCAGGTTGTAGTATTTACTGGCTTAATCTTGTACAGGCAATCATGTGTGGTCAACCACAGCAGTTTTGGGTCCATGAGTAAAGTGATCCAGTCCTATTGTGTCCAGGAGACACTGTTCCACTGAAGTTTCCCAGACCCCTGTTGGCATTTGTTTGGTTGGGTTTTTTGTTGTTGTTGTTGTTTGCAATTTTTCTGCCCTGCTTCAAGGTTCCTGAGCCTCCTCGAGATATGTGCCCTCCCCCCTTCCTCTAGTGTGTGTAGTTGGTTGGTTGGTTGTACTCTTGTAAAAGGCTTATTGAATGCAGCTTATACACCACAAAACTCCCTCTTGTTAAGTGGAGACTTGTGGTGTGAAGCGGCTCAATCTTAGAACATTTCCATCACAAAACCTGTTTGTCAGCGGCAAGCTGCTTCTGTAACTTGGAACAAGGCAGGTCAGTCTCCAACCCTTGCTGTTCTATTATTTGAGAGGTGAAACCTGCATTTCTATAGGTTCTATTGTCTCATGGAGGCAGAGAGAGAGAGAGAGGAACCTGTGCTTCCATGAGGATTCCCAAGTCTGTATTTCTATTCTAAACACCCATGGTAATAACCTAGCAAGGGGATTTGTTGAAGTCAGATGCAGCAACTCACTGCAAAGCAGACTGAACCTGTACAGCACCTAACTGTTACATTGCTTCCTGGTATGAGATGTTTTTGTTTTCTGGAGTTTTGTTTTTGGGTTTTGTTGTTGTTGTTGTTTTGTTTTTGTTTTTGTTTTTGTTTTGATTTTGTTTTGATTTTGTTTTGTTTTGTCTGTGAGAAAAACACCGTGTGAGGCTTATTCAGGTTCAGCTCCTACTTTGATCAGGACTGACTGTCATTACTCACATCTTCCCCAGTTCCAGAAAAGTTGTACCCAAAAGGTGAATAGAAACAGCAAGAGTGGTTTCTAGGGCCTGTGGCCTGACAGCATGAGTGGAAATAATGATCAAAGGCCACAAGGGTTAAAGCATTTGTGTCCCAACATAGAGAATGGCAGTTACTGTTGAGAATGAAACAGGAGTATCTTTAAGAGACACTGAGGAAATGGATGTGTTATTTAGCTCAGTTTGCTAGTCATATAAAGTGTATTATAATTTCATGTTGCATGCTTTGAAAATGAAATTGCATATATTCAAATCATATTTCACTATTACTGGGGTGACAGAGAAAAATGACCCTTTCCTCCAAGGGCAAAGTTACTCTGTTCTGTCATTGAAGTGTGGCTGGCTGCCCCTGGGGATTTTTATTTTGTGCTTTTTAGTGCTAGCATCTTCTTCTTTCTACCTTTCCCAATTCAATTTTTGGTGAAGACCCAGCTCCTTATGTATTGGTGGCATCATCACAAATCTGTGAGGCTGCCTTTGAATTCTTTGCATGACCTTGATCTCTAAAAAGCTGTTGGCCAAACATTCACTATGGGAGTTGCTGGGGAAAAAATTCTTCACAGTTAAGTTTTCTCTTACTATAGGGATTCTCCAAGGTGTGGCTTATTTCTTGTATATCAAGATAAATTAGGACTTCTTCACTGGCTCCTGACTTGTTCTCTGTACCTGCCTCAGGTGTTAATGGTTCCTTCCTGGGTGGTCCAAAGAGCTAACCTCTTTTGAGTATAAATTAGTCCTGATACATGCCAAAAAAAATTTTATTTTATTTTTTATTTTGAGGACTTGGAAAATTTACCTTTTCAGTTAACGTGCAAAGTCAAGGGTTTCATTATGGGAACTTCATACAAATGTGTTACTCTCTGTTCTGATCCACTCTTCTCTCTTCCTCCATCTTCTCCCCCCCCCCCCCGCCCCCCACACACACACCCAACCCTGGCTTCTCCTGGCTCCTTTCTCTCCTAAATAGTCCTAGCGTCTACTTTCAACTCACATGTGTTCCACTACCCTCTTTCCCTCCCTCACTTGAGATACCTTCCTCATTTCTCATTCTGTTCTTTCTATTTTCACGACCTCATAAACATTCACATAGTTTTAAATCTAGATTCCATGTACTAAAGAAAATATAGAAAAACAGACAGGAATTGTCTGTATGAATCTGGCTTATTGTGCTAATACAATGGATTCTGGTTCCATTCACTTTCAGGCCAATATCATGATTTGCCTGTTAGTATGTAAGTACACCATGTGTATGACTGGTGTTCATAGAGGTCAAAATAGGGTGTCAAATGGGAACAGAATCCAGACCTTCAGCAAGTGCAGAAAATGTTCTTAACCAGTGAACCATCTTTCCATCCTTCCACACTGCATTGATGTGTGTCTGTTGGGAAAGCTGGCAATCCTTGGGATGAAACCACTCTGATTTGGGTGGATTGTATTCTTAAAATGTTGTTCAATGGATAAGAGTTTTTAACAAGATTTCTTTTTTCTATTGGTTCATCAGAAAAACTAGTTTGTGGTACTTAACTTTGTTATGCTCTTGTTTTTTTTTTTATGTCTGGATAAGGCTTTAAAGAATACATTCTTTCTCTATCTGGCTTGTGGCCTATTATATGTATTTTTAAATCAAATTTGCTCTTTGACATGTTCATATGTGTAAACCTGAGTTCTAATTACTCTTTACCCTACCCTCTTTCATCTCCTTACTTCCCACATCCTCTTTTTATCTTCCAAGTTCCTTTTCTATATTCATGTTCTTGTTGTTTTGTTTTGTTTTTAATTGCTGATTTTATCTCATTGGTTGACATGGATCTATCTAAGTTTATAACCTAGTTTAACTTTGGTAGATCATATGTCTCTAGGAATTTATCCATGTCTACTGGATTTTAGGGTTTTTAAATCTCACATTAATTTTCACTGGAAGATTATACTTGGTTTTTGGACTTTTAATTGATTTTTTTTTTGTTATTTGAAAATTCCATGCAAAGATATAACATTCTGATTATCTTCTTCCCCCACTCCCTTACCAACATTCCAGTCAATATTCCTCCATCACTCCCAGTACTCTTTTCTTAATTCATGACTTCCATTTCTTCCATTTTTTTAAAACTGTTTTTCTCTGTCTTTTACAATGATTTACTTTATCTTATTGGATGCTATCTGTCCTTCCTTTTTTAAAAAGTATGTAAGGAAGCAGGGAGAAACTGCAGGAGTTAGGAGAGGGAGGTGTCTCCAACTCTATTAATTGGATCTTCTTTCTTTTGGTTAGTTATGTAGATATTTGTAAATCTCCCCACTACCCTCCCCAACCTCCCCAACCCCCTAAAAATTAGTTCTGTTGGATTCTGTGTTCCATTTCACTAAGTCCTGTCTTGGATTTTATTGGATGTTACTGTCTATTGCTTTAGGGTTGTAGGGTTGAACTTTTTCTACGACTCTGAGGTATGTAATCATGTGAGATATTTCTGGTTTTTTTTTTTTTTATCATAGATGCAAAAATTTTATTTATTTATTTTTATTTTTTTATTTTATATTTTATTTACATTTAAGATGCCATCCCCTTGCCCCATTTCCCCTCCCTAGAAAACCCCTGTCCCATGACCCCCCCTTTTCCTTATTGCTTTTATACAATTTTTTTAAATGTTAATCAAACGATTTATAAGTTTGGTAATGCTCAATCAGAAGCGTAACACAATACCCAACCTAGATATAAAACTATCTTTGACTGGTGGAGACATGTGAACATCTGCCTCCATGCCCCCTCTCTCTTTCTCTCTCTCATCATCTAGCTTCTCCTCTCCTTCATCTTCTCTCCTTACTCCATCTTTCCTCTCAGTACTCCTTCCCACTTAGCTCCTCCTACATATCTCTCTTCCTGTTAAAGTAAAACTTTTCTCTCAAAATACATGTAGAGCATACTTATTCCTAATTGTACCAGTGAGATTCATGATAGTCCTAATACCCAGTCCATCATTTTGTTGACTAACCAGAACCTCTGTCATCTCTTCTAACTAAAACACTTACTTTTGATCCTGGCTTTTTTTTTTTTTTTTTTTTTTTTGGCTTTAGAATGAATGTCAGCTGAAAACCATCTACTCAGATCTTTTCTATCAAAGTAAATAGCCAGGATTGGCTATGAGACTATAGGTCTTCAACCCCATCAGAAATCCAGAATGACTGAGTTAACTGAAGTTATGGGAAGCACTAAACATAGCTTCTAAAACTTAGCCAATTTATAGAGACCGCTGAACACCTGAAAAGCCCCTATACTACCGAATGTTGGAGCATCAAATCTTCAGCCTTCTGGCACAGAGTCATCTGACAGACCTTAGTGATGCAGGATTATTAAGGGCTGATTACTCTGTCTAGGCAGATATAATCAGTCGACTATTCTGCATGTGTGTCCTTTTCTGGACAGTAATTTGTCTGTAGATGCTGTAGATGGAAAGAGGCAATTCTTGCCTAGTGGCTGTCGCCACACAACTGGAGTAACACCAAGGATGTTCAATTTCTTCTTAGAATCCACAACAGGAAGCTGTCAGGAGCAGACAGGTCTCTAATCAGAATGGACATTAATATATAAATATTTGTAGCATCAATTCTATGGACTTCTGATGTTTTGAAAACCAACTATCCATGTAAGGTAACCTGGACTGTTGTCTGTTAACTCCTCTCAGCTATTTCTAAATAAAATATGGGAAACCTCCTAACAATAAACTCAAAGCCATGAATTTGCTATAGTCCCTTAACTCATAGGTTAACCGTCCCAAATCAGTTAAAAAGTTAAAGAAGAACTGGGTCTAGGCCTTGTATTCCTAAATGTGTTATACAGGCACAATGCCCATGAGAGTATCAATATTCATCTCACTTTTATGTTAATAAGAAGCTCGTACCAATGAAAACCTTAAATTTGAAATCAAAGTAAATTTTGTACCATTTAAGAAATTATAACTTCATCTTGATAATAATGATACAGATTTCTACCAATAGGTTATGACTATGCAATAAGTCCTAGCTAATCCTCCCTGTTCCAACAAAACCACTACTATTCCCTAGAAAGACAGACCATTATTAACCACATTAGTCCCCAAGCCCAGGGAATAGGGGTACTGACTCTTCTTTAACTTCTTCAAGCTGATTACAGGCATTGAGATATTAGAAGAGGGGTGGGGGGAAGAGTAAGTTGATAAGCCTCTGATGCTGTGTCTTCACTGCATCCAGATGGAATTCCAGGACGTCGGAGGTTTGGGCAGGTCTGCTCAGTATGCTTGATGAGTAGATACACCAAGGCTGTGTATTCTGCAATATACAATTCTCAGAACAAGTTTTAGTATCAAGAAGAAAAAAAAATTTTTCCCCTAGGGGGCTGACATTTTTTAAAAGATGTTGATTCTAACAACTTTTCTTTCCCCCCCCCCTTTTAAAAATTGGTTGTAATATTTACATTTCAGATTTTATCCCCTTGCCCCACTTCCTCCCACCACCCAGAAACCTCCTATCCCATCCCCCTCCTCATGCATATATACAACATATATATATATATGTTGTACCCACAGCCTCATTAGATTGTCTGGAGCTAAGTCACAGGTGGTTGTGACAGCTGCCTGATGTAGGTACTAGGAACTGAACTTAGGTCCTCTGAAGAAGTAGCAATCACTCTTAATCTGATAAGCATTTGTCCAGCCTATACTGTTTCTTAATTTGGTTTATATAACACATCACCATACTTTGTAGATCAAGAGATCTGGTATGTTCTTGCTACAAGAACAACAGTGTTTTACCCAAAGATACTAATTGATAACAGACAGTTTGTTCTTTGTATCACTTTCTTGCTCTTTAATACAGAAATCTGAGGTCCTATCCTTGGGCAAGATGCGGTTTCTTCAGCCAGAGTATGGTATAAAGTCGTTTCTGGTGACACTAAAGACTAATGAATTAAAGAAATTTAAATCTCAACTAAAGACCCTTCCAGAATTCAGAGATGACCTACACAAGTCCTCATGCTCTGAGGTAGATGAAGCTGATGGAACAAAACTGGCAGATATTCTGATAAAGAAATTCCCAGGCAACAAACTGAGGCTCATGACCCTGACTGTCTTGGACAAGATAAAGAACACAAAATACTCTCAGCCCTCTGGTGAGTGTATTGGTTGATTGTGACAAAAGTTGAGACTTCATAGGGACTTTCTTTAAAGATTTACTTTATTCTTCTCTTATGGACCATAGGCTCTGTCTCATAACTATATAATTTTTTAAAATTTGCATGATTATACATTCATGAAAACAATTGTATATTTTTGTATTTTTAAAATGGCCATTTGATAACACATGAATGCATGTGGCTTTGTTTATAGCAAAACTTATTATTGTAAGTGCTTAGTGCTATATGTTTCCCTCTTATGGCTGCTTCTAATATGTCCTAGATATTTTTACTGTTGTATTTTTACTTTTAATTACAATACTGTTTTTGGTTTCTTTATTCCCTTTTATATGAGGCAATTTCTTCTCAAATGTTTTTTGAGAATGTCATACAAGGCATTTTGATCACATATTTCCTCCAAACTCCTCTCATATCTCATCCATGCCTTTGATCACAGATGCTGGGAGACATAGGCAGGTAGATTTCTGAGTTCAAGCCCAGGCCAGCCTGTACTACAACACAAATTTCAGGTCAGCTAAGGCTACATAGTGAGATCCTGTGTCAAGTCATTTTCTTTATTCTCCACTATCATACATGTGTATGAGATAAAATCACACACCCCATTTCCCACCTCAACTCCCCTGTATGTTTCCTAACTTTCTACATTTATATATTTCTCTGGATATTAACTTAAGTCCAATTAGAGCTGTCCATACATGCCTGAGTGTGGAACCATTTACTTTTATAAAATTCTCATTCTCTGGGGACTGGAGAGGTGTTTTGTTTACTTTTGCCTGATTTCCAAAATTTATGAGGATCTAGTGGGCTGACAAGCTTTTTATATTTCTCTTGTTATAGTTGGACTTTTTTCTGAAAATGAACTATACTGGTGCCTCCTTTCCAAAAAGGATATCTTCTAGTTATCCATATATATATAGTTTTATATATACAGTTGTATATATATAGTTTTATATATAGTTATATATATAGTGTTATATATAGTGTTATATATAGTTCTCTCTATATAGTTATATAGAGAGTTAGTTATAGAGAGTTAGTTATAGAGAGTGAGTTATAGAGAGTGAGTTATAGAGAGTGAGTTATAGAGAGTGAGTTATAGAGAGTGAGTTATAGAGAGTGAGTTATAGAGAGTGAGTTATAGAGAGTGAGTTAGAGAGAGTGAGTTAGAGAGAGTGAGTTAGAGAGAGTGAGTTAGAGAGAGAGAGTTAGAGAGAGAGAGTTAGAGAGAGAGAGTTAGAGAGAGAGAGTTAGAGAGAGAGTTAGAGAGAGAGTTAGAGAGAGAGAGTTAGAGAGAGAGAGTTAGAGAGAGAGAGTTAGAGAGAGAGAGTTAGAGAGAGAGAGTTAGAGAGAGAGAGTTAGAGAGTTATAGAGAGTTAGAGAGTTATAGAGAGTTAGAGAGTTATAGAGAGTTAGAGAGTTATAGAGAGTTAGAGAGAGAGAGTTAGAGAGAGAGAGTTAGAGAGAGAGAGTTAGAGAGAGAGAGTTAGAGAGAGAGAGTTAGAGAGAGAGAGAGTTAGTTATAGAGAGTTATAGAGTTATATAGAGTTATATAGAGAGAGTTATATATTATATACAGTGTTATAGTTATATATATAGTGTTATAGTTATATATATAGTGTTATAGTTATATATATAGTGTTATAGTTATATATATATAGTGTTACAGTTATATATAGTGTTATAGTTATATATATATAGTGTTACAGTTATATATAGTGTTATAGTTATATATAGTGTTATAGTTATATATATAGTGTTATAGTTATATATATATAATGTTATAGTTATATATATATAGTGTTATAGTTATATATATATAGTGTTATAGTTTTATATATATAGTGTTATAGTTTTATATATATAGTGTTATAGTTATATATATATAGTGTTATAGTTATATATATATATATATATATAGTGTTATAGTTATATATATATATATAGTGTTATAGTTATGTATATATATAGTGTTATAGTTATGTATATATATAGTGTTATAGTTATAGTTATATATATATAGTGTTATAGTTATATATATATATATAGTGCTATAGTTATATATATAGTGTTATAGTTATATATATATATATAGTGTTATAGTTATATATATATAGTGTTATAGTTATATATATATAGTGTTATAGTTATATATATATAGTGTTATAGTTATATATATATAGTGTTATAGTTATATATATATAGTGTTATAGTTATATATATATATAGTGTTATAGTTATATATATATATAGTGTTATAGTTATAGATATATATATAGTGTTATAGTTATAGATATATATATAGTGTTATAGTTATAGATATATATATAGTGTTATAGTTATAGATATATATATAGTGTTATAGTTATAGATATATATATAGTGTTATAGTTATATAGATATATAGTGTTATAGTTATATAGATATGTATAGTGTTATAGTTATATAGATATGTATAGTGTTATAGTTATATAGATATGTATAGTGTTATAGTTATATAGATATGTATAGTGTTATAGTTATATAGATATGTATAGTGTTATAGTTATATAGATATGTATAGTGTTATAGTTATATAGATATGTATAGTGTTATAGTTATATAGATATGTATAGTGTTATAGTTATATAGATATGTATAGTGTTATAGTTATATAGATAGATATATAGTGTTATAGTTATAGATAGATAGATATATAGTGTTATAGTTATAGATAGATAGATATATAGTGTTATAGTTATAGATAGATAGATATATAGTGTTATAGTTATAGATAGATAGATATATAGTGTTATAGTTATAGATAGATAGATATATAGTGTTATAGTTATAGATAGATAGATATATAGTGTTATAGTTATAGATAGATAGATATATAGTGTTATAGTTATAGATAGATATATAGTGTTATAGTTATAGATAGATAGATATATAGTGTTATAGTTATAGATAGATAGATATATAGTGTTATAGTTATAGATAGATAGATATATAGTGTTATAGTTATAGATAGATAGATATATAGTGTTATAGTTATAGATAGATAGATATATAGTGTTATAGTTATAGATAGATAGATATATAGTGTTATAGTTATAGATAGATAGATATATAGTGTTATAGTTATAGATAGATAGATATATATATAGTGTTATAGTTATAGATAGATAGATATATATAGTGTTATAGTTATAGATAGATAGATATATATAGTGTTATAGTTATAGATATATGTGATATATATTCTCATCAAAAAATTACCACACAGTCAAATTATAAAGTACTGTAATCCAGCACGTAGGTAGCTGAAGCTGTTAGAGTGACAGTGCAAGGCCAGCCTGGGCTACATAAGGAGATCCTATATCAAAATAAATTGCTCATGTAATATGTGATGTGCTTCTCGTTCCTTTTGGGCCACTAATCCTATATTCTTCTCCATTCATGACAATTATATCTCTCTATTAAATCTGGAAAATAACCCATGAAACCTGTTTCTCCTTAGGCATTCAGTATTTGTGTATTCTGAGCTATCTGTGATTTTCTTTATAACTTCAAGCAAAGCACTATGTAACCTTGGAATAGTAACTTCTATACTTCCCTTTAATCTTCAGTATGTCTTTATTGTGTTAACTCAGTAAAGACTTAACTACCGTGGTTAATTCTGTGATGGGACATATCTGAAATGCCAACTTTTGTGTGCTTGAGACCTGAGGACTGCAAATACAAGGGTAGCCTTAGGCTTATATAGGAGACTGTCTCAACAACCAGTGATGTGCTGTGACTAGACTCCCATCTGTGTTCAACATCCCCCAATTCATATATTGAAACTTAACTGTCTCTGTGATTAGAATTAAGAGATGGGCCGGTTGTGGTGGCGCACGCCGGTAGGATTTGCTGAAGGAGGCAGAGGCAGGCAGGAGGATTATGAGTTCGAGGCCAGCCTGGACTACACATAAAAAAAAAAAACTAAGAGATGGGTTTTCATAAAGATAAGACATGAGGGTACAGTACTCATGAGTGGAAGTAGCTATTTAGAAAGGACAATTCAGGGTATCTCCCTTTGTTCTTCCTGAGGCACGATGAGGCACCAAGAAGCCCACTTCCTCTCACCAGATAACTAAATCTATCACAACCATAATGTCACAATTTTCTAGTCCTAAAACTTTGAGAAAGGTTATGTTCTTTCTAAATTATCCAGCCTTAGGTAGTTTGGTATAGGAAGATGAATAGGCAAACACCCCCTACAAGCCTAAAGCTGAATTCAAAACATCTTGACTTTTCTTTGATTTAATGGTATATGCTGCAGGGCAGTGGTGGCGCATGCCTTTAATCCCAGCACTTGGGAGGTAGAGGCAGGCAGATTTCTGAGTTCGAGGCCAGCTTGGTCTACAGAATGAGTTTCAGGACAGACAGAGCTACACAGAGAAACCTGTCTCGAAAAACAAAACAAAACAACAAAAAAAGTGGTGTATGCCTTAAAGAAAAAAACTACATAAAAACATGACTGCCCTCATTTTTCAAAGTCACATAGCTTAAAGAATTCAGGAAACAAGACTGAAAAAAGGGTAAAGAAGCCAAAAAGTTAGAAATGACTGGTATTAGTATCTCCAGGTGCTGAAATACTAGAAGAAGGTAGTGGTTCCAATGGACCATTTGCTTCTGTAACATCACATTCTGCATAACATCTGTTATATGTCACCAAAAATTGCCTCTTCTCCAAGTCAGGAGTCTTTACAAGTGTGTGGGTTTGCATATGCTTGGCCCAGAGAGTGGCACTATTATGAGGTGTGGCCTTGTTGGCCTAGGTATATCACTGTGGGCACAGGCTTTAAGACCCTCATCACTGCCTGGAAGCCTGTATTCTCCTGTTTTCTTTTGAATGAAGATATAGAACTCTCAGTTCCTCCAACCCCCCCAACTGCCTGGATGCTGCCATGCCCCTGCCTTGCTAGACTGAACCCTATAACCTCTAAGCCAGTTCCAATTAAATGTTGTCCTTTATAAGAATTGCCTCGGTCATGGTGTCTCTTCACAGGAGTAAAACCTTAGCTAGAACAATAAGCGAAAAAAAAACCTTGGCCTCCTGGAAACCTTAAAGTGTATAGTAGTGTGCTTGGGTCCAAGTGACTGTCATGTTATGGCAGTAGCTATAGAGGCAAATGAACTAGAGCAGTCCTCAGCATAGCTGCTATAAGAAAGCACCCCAGGCCAGAGCCTTAAACTATAAAAAATTTAACTTCTCCCTGCTAAGAAGACTGGCAATGTCAGATAAGGTGCTAAGAGGGTTGCTTTCTTCTGAGTCTGCCTTGCCTTCTTGCTATTTTCTCATGTGGCTTTTTCTATGTGTATGTAAAGGCCTTGGTCTTCTCTTTTATAGGTCCTATTGGCTCAATTCTTATAACATCATTTCATCATTGCTTCTTAATAAGACCCCTCTGGAAGATGTAATGCTTACTGTAGAGATAGTCAGATTTTCTTTTGTTTTTAAAAATGTTTGTTTTACATATGCATTTATGTGGGCCCATGCGGGCACACACATATATGTGTTGATGTGCACTTGTATGTAGTCAGAGAACAACTTGAAGTTGATTCTCATGCTCTATCCTGTGGGTGGCAGGGATCAAAGTCAGGTCATCACCCTTGGTGGCAAGCACCTTTACCCACTGAAACCTCTTGCCAACCCAAGATATAGCCCAGGTTAGTCATGAGCTTGTGATCTTCCAACCTTGGCCTCTTCAACACATCTTACTGATATGTACTACCAAAACAGGCTCCCTCCCCTTAAATAGCGTATTTCCTGATGGTTCAAAGGGTTTTTGTTTTTTTGTAATGTACTTACCATATGCCTAGGCAGGTCTCCTAGGATTTAACCCAAGAAACACTGAAAAACAAGTAGTAAAGTAAAAACTTGTCTGTTGTTATGGGACATGAATGTTTATAGGCAGCTACAACCAAGGAAGTGTAGCACTGATATGCACTGAGGCTTGAGAAAAGCCAATAATGGCCAACAAAAGGTATTCTATGCATATTTTAGAATTCCATTTGTACAAAGTAATCTGAATAAACGACTTCACAGAGACAGGCTAGTGCTTCTTACCTTCAGGAGGCTGAAATGAAAAACAATGGGTCCCAGTCACTGGGTCTAGGAGATTGCAAGCATTGGAACTAAACAATGATAAAGCACGACGTTGGCAAATACCTACAGAATTACATGTAAATTTCCTCTTCAGTATAGGAGATTGAGCTTTGCTTATGTAGGAGATTTGAGTCTCTGCTTATGCTAAGCAGGCATTTTATCACTGAGCTGCACCCCAACCTTGAATTACAACTTTTAAAGTGCTACATCTTATAGAAAACATAAAGATATATAAAAGATAAAAGTAACCCCATATGTCAAGCTCACCTATCTGAGGGATAGACATTGGAAACAGATGACTCAATGTGAGTAGACATGAAGTTCTCAAAGACAGAAGAACTCGGTAAGTGGGCAGAGTCCATGTTATTTTGGAATATACAAGGTTAGACCTCTTCCTGCTTTTTTTGCTTTTATTTTTTTGGATCTATATACAATGTTATTATAGCTTTTATTTTGAGAATTTCATGGAAATATAACTACATTTTGATTATGTACCTTTCTCATGCCCCCTCCAACTCCTATACCACCACAGGGTATCTCCCTTCCAGCTTCATTTCTCATTTTAATAAACTACTACATCCCAATTAGTGATGGTTATATATGCACATGTATAGGGGTACCCAGTGGGTAATGGGCAAACTACTAGTGGCCCCATCCTTAAAATGTGGCTCTCCCTCATCAGCCATCACCTGTCAAGAGTTCTTCAGCAAGGAGTGGGGCCTCCCTAGATTGTTCTGCATCTAATCTGAAATATTGCCTGGCTTAATCTTGTAAAAGTAACTGCAATTACTATAGTTCATGAGTTCAATGGCCCTGTCATGTCCAGAAGGTAATGTTTCATACATGTTTCCCCAAACTCTGACTTGTAAAGTCTTTATACCCTAACTTTTGAGATGTTGTCTGAGCTTTTCCAGGGAGAGGGACATGATTCAGGTGTCAAGTGTATGACTTAGCACTCCACCATCATGGATTCTCTGCACTTCGACTACTTGGGAGTCTATGTATTAACCTCTGTCCAATGTACAGTGCTTTTGAGTGCTGAGAGCTACACTACTCTATGGGTATTAAGATCAGAAAGTAATTTGATGCTATGACTATATAACAAAATAATAGAATAGTTTTCCCCTGTAATTGTGACCAAAATAGTTGCTTTCCCAGGTTTATAGAGCCAAGCATTAGTTCTGTCCTGTATAATAGGCCTTAAGTCCCCTCAGAAGATCATTGGTTACTCCAAAAATATTCATGCCATTATTGCCGCTATTGCTCCAATGGACACATTTTGCAGCCATGTTTTAAACACAATGCAACCTAATTTTTTTCTATTGAATATCACTACAGGTATGAAAGATATCTGGGAAACAATGGTAAACAAATTCTCTGTCTTCTGGGAAAAAAATGTTTGGGTGGATGACTGTGACCACTTTCATGATGTCACACAGAGAAGCCAGAAGCTGATACCATCCTTCAAACCAAGAATGGACACAAAACAACCTTCAAACACAGTGGTATTATATGGTTATGCAGGTGTTGGGAAAACTACAGTGGCCAAAAGTTGTTTACAGGAACGGACCAAAGGATGTCTGGGCCAAGAAATTGGATATACCCTTTACCTCCAATGTAGAGAATTCAATCACATGGGATTCTGCTCTTTCTCAGAACTGATATCCAACAATAGTTCTGAACGGAAGACTAAAAATCTGGAGGTCCTCACCAGGACAGAGAATGTCCTGATTGTGGTGGATGGTTTTGATGAGTTGAGGGTTCCAGTTAAGGCACTGATCAGTGAACTTTGTAGTGACTGGGATACACAGACTCCAGCACCCATTCTTCTGAGTAGTCTGCTGAAGAGGAAGCTGATACCTAAGGCCACATTGTTGGTGACCACACAGCCCCATGCTTTGCAAGAGCTTATGCTTTTGGTGAAGCAGCCCATTTTTGTTGAGGTTAAGGGCTTCTTGGAACAGGACAAAGAGAAATACTTCCTAAACCACCTTAGAGTCAGGGAGCAGGCATTGCAAGCTCTTGATGCAGTGAAGTGCAATGTTGACTTGTTCCACATGGCCTCAGCTCCTACAGTGTGCAACATAATCTGCACCTATCTGAAGTTGCAGATGACAAAGGAGGAAGACCTTGCCCTGCATTGTCAAACTTGCACCTCGCTGTTTTTGCAGTTCCTCTGTAGCCAGTTCTCATCAGGATCCTATGTTGGCAACCCCAGTGGATATGGGAAAGTGTTAAAGGCCTTATGTATCCTAGCTGCTCAGAATCTGTGGACACAGCAGGCCACATTTCACAGAGAAGAACTATGGAGTCTTGGACTCAAGGAGTCTGATCTCTCTCCCTTCCTGGATATGCACATCCTCCAGGAGTACTGTGACTCTGAAAAATGCTACTCCTTCATCCATCTCTGCATCCAACAGCTTCTGGCTGCTATGTTGTATATTCTGAAGTTCCAGGATGAGGAAGACAGGGATGACTTTAAGAGGGACATTGGTAATGTGCAAAAGTTGTTCTCTAGGGAAGCAAGATTTTACAACCCCAACCTGGCTCAGACAGGGCAGTTCTTGTTTGGCCTCTTGAATCAGAAACAAGTCCAAGACTTGGAGACCACTTTTGGCTGTGAAACATCAATGGAGATCAAGTGGGAGTTACTTAAAATACTGCAAGGCAAGTCAGAAGAGCAGAAACCCTTCTCAGTGATGAGTCTGCAGGAGATTTTCTCACATTTATATGAATCTCAGGAGGGGGAGCTTGTGAAAAAAGCAATGGCCCCCTTTGCAGAAATATCTCTGTGTTTGAAAAGCAACATAGACATTCTGCGTTCTGCATTCTGCATCAAGTATTGTTCAGGTTTGCAGAAACTGTCATTACAGATAGCAAAGGGTATCTTCTTGGAAAACAATAATGAATTGAGGGCCTACCTTCAGGATATTAGGTGAGATCTCTTATTTTATAGGTTCTTTTCTCAATCATTATCTGTTGTCTTATGAGGATGAACTGGTTGTCTATGGCTTAGGATCAGAACAGACTTCTTGCTAAACCCACTGTTTTAACATTCAAATGAGGAAGCCCTATTTTGAGGTTAGGGATTTTTCTTTTTAATTAAAAAATTTTATTTTACTTTTATCCCTTTTATTTATAATAAATTTTCCCTCTCATAATATATCCTGATATGGTTTTACCTCTACTTTTCTCAGTTCTTCCCCACTTTCCCTCCCGTCCAGATACGTTATTTGTCTCTAGTCAGAAAATAAACAGGTTTCTAAGGATAATAATAAAATAATAAAATAAAAAGTAACATAACAGAAAGCAAACTAAGGAGAAAACATCTTAATGTGTGTGGGTTTGTGCATGTGAGTGCAGGTGCCAGTGAGACCAGAAGGGCCAGAAGATACCCTGGTTCTGGAGTTACAGGCAATTGTGAGCTTCCTGACAATAGATTTTGGGAACTGAACTCAAGTCCTCTGCAGTAGCAGTTTGTGTTCTTAACCCCTGAGCCATCCCCCCAGGCTACAACTGATGCTATTTCAGTTACCAGGATGAAGTACTAAAGATTTATTTTCCCATAGGCCATGACTTTAATCCGTGGTTTTGTCCGTGGCTTTCTGCAGGGGTCAGACTGCTAGCAACTCTCTTTCCCTATGGACACATCTGTGCTCTGTGCTCTGTTCCAACAAGAACCTAAGCATTTTAGACATCACCCAAAGCTTTCTGAATGACTGTGCACTGAGGATTCTCTGTCACCATATAACAGACATATCCTGCTGCCTACAGAGAGTAATGTGAGTAAAACAAGTCCTTCAATAGAGAACCATGAGCATGCCTATTACCTCTTGTCTTAAAGCTCAATCAGATTCCACCTAAGTGCTAGGTAAAAAAATAAACAAGTGGTTTTGTATTAGTTTGTTTCTGTCATAAAATTCCATAACCAAGGCTACTTGTAGAAGGAAGTTTAACTGGGCTTATGGTTCTAGAAGGTAAGATTCATTATGGCACACATGAGTGGAATAACATGATGACTGGAGCAGGAAACTGAGGGCTTGGACCACATCTTGAACCACAAGCACAAAGCAGAAGAAGCAAAGCAGAAATGATGTGAGTCTTTAAACTCTCAAAGCTCACTTCTAGTGACTCATTTCCTCTAGCAAGGCCATACTTCCTAAACCTCTTCAAACAGGGCCACCAATTGGGAGAGGGGCCAAGTATTCAAATACCTGAGACTATGGGGATTATCTCTTTCAAACCACCACAGATTTTTATCTTTAAACTTGTCAAGTGGCAGGAACTTCTTACATCAGGTTGTTTTAAGAAAACTGATAATTGAGATGTTTACAAAGGTCTGTGTGGGGTGTCTTCGGAGTTCTGCCTATAGAAGTACAGGTATGTCAAGTAGAGTTCTGGGTGGTAGATTCTGGGGAAATGTAACTGGTCAGGTCACCAAGGTATACAGTGATCACTGGGTGGTTTCTCTTTGAGACCTCCTGATGTTTGACTAACATCTCCTCCTTTCTCCAGCCTCTGGCAGCCACCATTCAACTCTAAAAGTTAAACTCCTAGAATTAAATTATGTGTTAATTATTATGAGACAAGGCAATCTGATTAGAAAAATCTTTGTCGTATTTCATGTGAAATGTCTTTCAACCACTCTATTAGTTAGCAGGGTGTCACTAAATTGCCCTGGTTGGCCTCAGACTCAAGTTATTTACCTGCATCTACCTTTCGTAAGGATTGATATTAAAAGCAAACACCATTATACTTGGTGTTTTCAATCTCTTAAATTTTACAGACATGCTAGTTGTTAGGTAATTTTTAAAAAATTCTTAAGACTTTCATTCACATTAGAATATATAATTCATTCTTTCTGTCCTCTCTCCTCTCATTGTGCCCTCATACACATGTGTTACGAAGTGAAGTATACAGGTTATTTAGCTTTAAAATGATAGAGAAGTCTAGAATAGTAACAAAAGGGCCATAATTATTTTTTAGGTATTAAGGTGTTGTGAGGGTTAAGATTATTATTATATATAAAATTATATATAACTAAGGATTTATATATAATGAAAGATGATCCTATTAAGCCTCCAGCTCTCTCATAGCTCCATTGACATACCACCTTCCAATTAATGCCATTTTTATTTTTGATAACCCATAAATTCCAATTGGTGTTGCCCATATGTGCCCATGTATAGATGTAGAACGTGAGAAGTAAAGCCTAGTATTCCCCAAAGTCTCAAAATTCTCCCTCCGTCAACAACTAACGACTGTCAATAGTTTCTGGGTGATGGGTGTGGCCTTGGAATCATCTATTCCACCTATGCTGGAGTTTTGACTGGCTAGGTATTGTGTAGGCCTTGTGCAGTTGAACACAGCTTCATGATTGTGTAGCCATGTCAAGTCCAGAAAATGGTACCCAATAGTGCTTTCCATTCCTTGACCCTTATATCCCTTTTGTTGTTCTTTTATGATGTTTCCTAAGCTTTGGTATGGTGGAGTTAATATAGATGTCCCATTTAGAGCTTAACACTTTGACTAGCTATGCAAAAAGAAACTTCTCTGACCAAAGTTGAGAGCATTCCAGATTTACAGGAGTAACAGTAAAATATTTAGAAGATAATTTGATAGCATGGCAGTTTAGAAGAGCAACAACAGGTACTATCCTAGGCTTATGACTCTCCAGCCATGGACTTTTGACTAAGATTATAGTATTAGGCATCAGATTCTCTCCTATGATCATATTTCAAATCCAATCTTACTACCTCTTGCTGGACAGATTTGTATTGTAGCATAGTGATGAAGGTGTGCCAGCAGAGTAAAGTTTAGTGAAACTTTTTAATTAAATGTTTTTAATCATTGAAACTGCAGAGATGGCTTAGCAGTTTGGATTACTGACTCCTCTTGAAAGAGGACCCAGGTTCAATTCTCAGCACCCACATGATAGCTTACAATTCTCTGTGACTCCAATATCAGGAAATACAATTCGCTCGTTGGTCTTGGCAAGCACTAAACATTTATCAAGTGAACAGGAACATATGCAGGCAAAACATCCATATACATAAAATAAAATAAAAATTACTAGCATGTATTCATTGCACAAAGTGGGTTTCACAATGGCATTTTCATTGGAGTATTTTATGTAGTTTGTCCATATTCACCCCTTCTACCCTCTGCTGTGTGCCCCTTTGCCTCCTAGTTCCCTATGTCTTCCCAAATATTCCCCCTTCTAGTTCCATGTGTGCGTTCATATAAAAATCCAAGCCCACATATTTAGAAATCAAGACCTTTATCTTTGAATAGAAGGCAGAATCTCATCTATCTTTAACTCACAGTATGAGAGATGTCTCCCCTACGACTGCTTACCGGGATGTCTGTCTGGCTCTCATTGGCAAGAAGACACTGACTCACTTGATCCTGACAGGATCTGTCCAGGAGAAAAACACAGGACAGTTGATGCTTCTGGGTGAGATGCTGAAGCACAAGAGATGCAATCTGAAATTCCTGAGGTAAGCTGTATGGTCACTGCTGTCCCCAAGGTATATCATTATGGTACTCTATGGTAGAATCCATAGTATTTTCTGTTCCAGAGGAAGAACTCCTCACCACTGCTGTCCCCTAGGGTAGAACCCATGGTGCTGTCCTCTAGTGATAGAACCCATGGTCACTGCTGTCTTCTGGGGTAAAAGCCACAGCTATTTCTAGAAATTATTATTATTATTATTATTATTATTATTATTATTATTATTATTATTATCATTTTTACAGTACAATCATTATCCCCCTCATGTTCTGCCTTCTGACAGTTCCTCATTCCATTCTTCCTCCCCACTACCGTCTCCAACAAGATGTCCCCACCCTACCCCCACACCCCATCAAGCCTCCCCATTCCCTATGACCACAAGTCTCTAAAGGGTTAGGTACATCTTCCCTCATTGAGGCCAGACCAGGCAGTCCTCTGCTGTATGTGGTGGGGACCTCTGACCAGCTACTGTATGCTGCTTGGTTGGTGGCTCAGAGTCTGAGAGATTTCTGGGTTCCAGGTTTGTTGAGACTGCTAGTCTTCCTATGGCATTGCCCTCCTCAACTTCTTCCAGCCTTTCCCTAGTTCAACTACAGGGGTCCCCAAATTGAGGCCATTTTTTTGGGTGTAAGTATCTGCTTCTGTCTCAGTCAGCTGCTTATTGGGCCTCTCAGAGGGCAGCCAATTCTAGGTTCCCAACAGTAAATACATCATAGCATCAGAAATATGGTCAGGCCTTGAAGCCTCCCCTTGAGATGGGGCCCAATTTGGCCTTCTTTCCCTCAGTCTCCTTTTCATTTTTGTCCCTGCATTTCTTTTAGACAAGAACAATTCTAGGTCAGAGTTTTTGACTGTAGGATGGTAACCCCATCCTTCCACTTGATGCCCTGTCTTTCTACTGAAGGAAGACTCTACTAGTTCCCTCTCTCCATTGTTAGTCATTTTGTCTAAGATCCCTTCCTTAGAGTCCTGTCTCTCAACTCCCAAGTCTCTGGTACATTCTAGAGTGTCTCCCTACCTCCCAAGCCCCAAGGATGCATATTTCCATTCATTCTGCTGCCTCCCTGCAAGGCTTCACAACTGTTCCCTCCAACCCTCCCAATACCTGATCATGTTCCCCTCCCACCTCACCCCCCAGGTCCCTCCCTCCCTTTGATCTCAGCTTTCTTCTACCTCCCAAGAGGGATTGAAGTATTCTCACTTGGGCCCTTTGGCTTGTTAACCTTCTTGAGTTCTATGGATTGTATCCTGGGTATTCTGTATGTTTTTGGCTAATATCCACTTGTTAGTGAGTATACACAATGCATGTCCTTTTGGGTCTGTGATACCTCACTCAGGATGATATCTTCTAGTTCCATCCATTTGCCTGCAAAACTCATGGTGTCCTTTTGCTTAATAGTTGAGTAGTATTCCATTGTGTAAATGAACCACATTTTCTGTATCCACTCTTCTGTCGTGAGACATCTGGATTGTTTCCTGCTTCTGGCTATCACAAATAAGGCTGCTATTAACATAGTGGAAGACTTGCCCTTGTGGCATGGAGTATCTTTTGGGTATATGTCCAGGAGGGGTATAGCTGGGTCTTCAGGTAGATTTATTTCTAATATTTTGAGGAACCTTCAGATTGATTTCCAGAATAGTTGTATCAGTTTGCAATCCCACCAGGAATAGAGGAGTGGTCTTCTTTCTCGGCATTCTTGCCAATACCTGCTGTCACTTGAGGTTTTTTATCTGACCTATTCTGATTGGTGTAAGGTAGAACTCAGGGTCATTTGGCTTGTATTTCTATGATCACTAAGGACTTTGAACATTACTTGAAGTGCTTCTCAGCCATTCAAGATTCCTCTGTTGTAAATTTTCTGTTTAGTTCTATACCCCATTTTTTGATTGGGTTGTTTGGGTTTTTATTTAATTTTTGGAGGTTTGTTTCTTGAGTTCTTTATATTTTTTATTAGATATTTTATCTACACTTCAGATGCCATCCCCTTTCCCCATTCCCCTCCCCTTAGAAAATCCCTATCCCATGCCCCCTTTTCCTTTTTGCATTTATACATTTTTTTAAAAATGTTAATCATAGGCTTTATAAGTTTGGTATTGTTCAATCAGAGGTGTAACCCACTGACCAACCTAGATATATCAACTATCTTTGACTGGTGGAGATACTTGAACATCTGCCTCCCTGTCTCCCCCCTCTTTCTCTCTTTCATCACCTAGCTTCTCCTCTCCTTCTTCTCCTCCTCTTCTTACTCCTTCTCTTCCTCTCAGTACTCCTCCCACCTTAGCTCCTCCTACACATCACCCTTCCTGTTAAAATGAAACTTTTCTCTCAAAATACAATTAGAGCATAATTATGCCAATTTGTACCAGTGAGGTACAAGATAGTCCTAATACCCAGTCCATCCTTTTGTTGACTAACCAGCTCCTCTGTCATCTATCCTAACTAAAACATTTAGTTCTGAACCTGGCTTTAGGATGAATGTCAGCTGACGACCATCCACTCAAATCTTTTTTCCAAGGTAAATAACCAGGATTGGCTATGAGGCTATAAGTTTTCAACTCCGTCAGAAATCCAGAATGACTGAGTTAACTATAATTGTGGGAAGCACAAAGCATAACTTCTAAAACCTAGCCAATTTATAGAGACCTCTGAACACCTGGACACTCCCTCTACTTCAAAATGTTGGAGCATCTGTTCTTCCACCTTCTGGCCCAGGATCATCTGACAGACCTTAGTGATACAGAATTATTAAGGGCTGATTACTCTGTCTAGGCAGATATAATCAGTCGACTATTCTGCAAGTGTGTCCTTTTCTGGACAGTAATTTGTCTGTACATAGGAAGAAGCAATTCTTGTCTAGTGGCTGTCTCACAACTGGAGTAACTCCAAAGATGCTCAATTTCTTCTTAGAATTCAATATAGGAAGCTGTCAGGAGCAGACAGGTCTCTAATCAAAATGAACATTAATACAGAAATGTTTGTCATGTCAATTCTGTGGATTTCTGATGTTTTGAAAACCAACTATCCATGTAAGGTAATCTGGACTGTTGTCTGTTAACTTCACTCAGCTATCTCTAAATAAAACATAGGAAACACCCTAACAATAAACTCCAAGCCATGAATTTGCTATAGTCCCTTAACTCACAGGCTGTCCATCTCAAATCAGTTTTAAAAAGTTAAAGGAGGACTGCGTCTAAGCCTTGTATTCCTAAATGTGTTATACTGGTACAATGCCTATTAGAGTAACAATATTCATCTCAGTTTTATATCAATAAGAAGCTCGTACCAATGAAAACCTTAAAATTTGTAATCAAAGTAAATTGGTGCCATTTAAGAATTTATATCTTCATCTTGATAATAATTGTACAGATTTCTACTAATAGGTTATGGCTATGCAATAAATCCTAGCTAATCCTCTCTATTCCCACAAGACCACTACTTTTCCCTAGAAAGACAGCCCAACGTTTACCACCTTAGTCCCCAAGCCCAGGGAATAGGGGCGCTGACTCTTCATTAGCTTCTTCAAGCTGATTATGGGCGTTGAGATATTAGAAGAGGAGTGGGGGGAAGGGCAAATTGACAAGCCTCTGATGCTGTGTCTTTACTGCCTCCAGATGGAATTCCTGGACCTCAGAGGTTTGAGCAGGTCTACCCAGCTTGCTTGTTGAGTAGATACACCAAGGCTGATCATTCTGCAATATACAATTCTCAAAACAAATTTTAGTATCGGGATAGTTTTTTTTTTTTTTAAGAGGGCTGACATTTTATTAAGGATGTTGGTTCTAACCACTTTTTTCCCCTCTTTTATTGGATATAATATTTACATTTCAAATTTTATCCCCTTATCACATTCCCCCCACCACCCAGGAACCCCTTATTCCATCCCCCTCCTCCTGCTTCTATGAGGGTGTTTACCCACCTACCCCCCAATCCCCCTCCCTACCCTCAGATTCTCTCCCCCCCCCCCCCCAGTGCTCAGCCTTCAAGGTACCAATGACCTCATCTCCCACCTATGCCCAACAAGGCCATCCTCCCCTACATATACAGCTGGAGTCATGTGTCTCTCCATATGTGCTCCTAGGCTGGTGGTTTAGACCCTGGGGAGCTCTGGCTGGTTGGTATTGTTGCTCTCCTCATGGGGCCACCAACCCTTTAGGCTCCTTCAATTTACTCTCTAACTTCTCCATTGGGAACCTTTGATCAGATTAATGGTTAGCTGCAAGTATCTGCCTCTGGTTATGTCAGACTCTGGGGGACCTTTAAGGAGACAGCCTTATCAGGCTGCTGTCAGCTTTCCCTTCCTGACATCCATATCAGTGTCTATTTTTGGTGACTGCACATGGAATGAATACCCAGGTGGAATGGTCTCCATACAACCCCTCCTTCAGATTCTGTCCCACACTTTGTCTCCATATTTGCTCCCTTGGGTATTTAGTTACTCCTTCTATGAAAGACCTAGGCATCCTCACTTGTTCTTTCTTCTTCATGAGCTTCATGTCGTCTGGTAGTTGAATCTTTGTTGTTTCAAAATTTGGGCTAATCTCCACTTATCAGTGAGTAAATACCATGTGTGTTCTTTTGTGATTGGGTTACCTCACTCAGGATGATATTTTCTAGTTCCATCCATTTACCTAAGAATTTCTCGAATTCATTATTTTAAATAGCTGAGTAATACTCCATTGTGCAAATGTACCACATTTTTTTGTATCCATTCCTCTGTTGAAGGGCATCTGGGTTCTTTCCAGCTTCTGGCTATTATAAATAAGGCTGCTATAAACATAGTGGAGCATATGTCTTTGTTATATGTTGGGGCATTTTCTGGGTATATGCCCAGGAATGGTATAGCTTGGTCCTCAGGTAGTGCTATGTCCAATTTTCTGAGGAACCGCCAGACTGACTTTCAGAGTGGTTCTACCAGCTTGCAACCCCACCAACAATGAAGGAATGTTCCTCTTTCTTCACATCCTCGCCAGCATCTACTATCACCTGAATTTTTGATCTTAGCCATTCTGACTGGTATCAGGTGGTATCTCAGTGTTGTTTTGATTTGCATTTCCCTGATGACTAAGTATGTTGAGCATTTCTTAAGGTGCTTCTTGGCCATTCGTGTTTCCTCAGTTGAAAATTCTTTGTTTAGCTTTGTACCCCATTTTTTAATGCGGTTATTTTGTTGTTTGGCGTCTAATTCCTTGAGTTCTTTGTATATATTCGATATTAGCTCTCTATCAGATGTGGGATTGGTAATGATCTTTTCCCAATCTGTTGGTTGCCATTTTGTCTTGTTGACAGTGTCCTTTGCCTTACAGAAGCTTTGTAATTTGATGAGGTCCCATTTGTCGATTCGTGATCTTAGAGCATAAGCCATTGGTGTTCAGTTCAGGAACTTTTCCCCTGTGCCTAGGTATTCGAGGGTCTTCCCCAACTTCTCTTCTATTAGTTTCAGTGTATCTGGCTTTATGTGAAGGTCCTTTATCCACTTGGAGTTGAGCTTTCTACAAGGGGATAAGAATGGATTAATTTGCATTCTTCTACATGTTGACCTCCAGTTGAGCCAGCACCACTTGTTTAAAATGCTGTCCTTTTTCTACTTGTCAAAGATCAAGTGACCATAGGTGTACGTACGGGTTCATTTCTGAGTCTTCAATTCTATTCCATTGATCATTCTGTCTGTCTCTGTACCAATGCCATGCAGTTTTTATCTTGAGTTCTTTATATATTTTGGATATTAGCCCAATAGCAGATGTCGGGTTAGTGAAGATTTTTTTTTCTCAATCTGTATGTTGCCGATTCATCCTATTGACTATGTCCTTTGCCTTACAGAAGCTTTTTAGAGTCATGAAGTCTCATTTATCAATTCTTGACCTTAGAGCCTGAGTCATTGGAGTTCTGCTTAAGAAATTTCCCCCTGTGCTCACAAGTTTGAGTCTCTTTCCCACTTTCTCTTCTGTTTGATTCAATCTATGTGGCTGTATGTTGAGGTCCTTGATCCACTTGGACTTGAGCTTTGTGTAAAGTAAATTAATAGCCTTGTATCTATTTTCATTTTTCTACAAGCATCATTTATTGAACATGCTTTCTTTTTTCTCTTGTATAATTTTAGCTTCTTTGTCAAAGATCAAGTGTCCATAAAAGTATGGGTTTATTTTGGGGTCTATGTCTGTACCAGTACTATGCAGTTTTTAATCACTATTGTTCTGTAGGACAGCTTGAGATTAGTGATGGTGATTCCCTCAACCTTTCTTTTATTGTTCAGAATTGTCTTCACTATCCTGAATTTCCATATGAAAAGGAGAATTGCTCTTTCCATGTGTTTGAAAAATTGTGTTGGAATTTTGATGGGGATTGCTTTGAATACATAGATTTCTTTTGGGAGGATAGCCATTTTTTACTTTGTTAATCCTACCAATCCATGAGCATTGAAGATCTCTCCATTTTCTGAGGTCTTCTTTAATTTTTTTTTTCTTGAGAGACTTGAAGTTCTTGTCATACAGATCTTTTACTTGTTTAGAGTTACTTCCTTCCCCCACCCCACCCCCCAGATATTTTATATTTGTGACTATTGTGAAGGATGTTTTTTCCCTATTTTCTGTCTCAGACCATTTATCATTTGTATAAAGGAAGGCTATTAATTTGTTTGAGTTTTATATCCAGCCATTTTGCTGAAGTTGTTTACCAGCTGGAGAAGTTTTTTCTGGTAGAATTTTTGGAGTCACTTATGTATACTATTGTATCATCTGAAAATAATGAAACTTTAACTTCTTCTTTGGCAATTTGTATCTCCTTGATCTCCTTTTGTTGT
This sequence comes from Arvicanthis niloticus, assembly GCF_011762505.2. Taxonomy (NCBI): domain Eukaryota; kingdom Metazoa; phylum Chordata; class Mammalia; order Rodentia; family Muridae; genus Arvicanthis; species Arvicanthis niloticus. Next base: position 9,604,574 of record NC_133438.1, on the reverse strand, counting down.
CTTATTGCTCTAGCTTGAACATTGAGTACTATATTGAATACATATGGGGAGAGTAGGTAGCCTTGTCTTATCCCTGATTTTAGTGGGATTGCTTCAAGTACCTCTCCATTTAATCTGATATTGGCTGTTGGTTCGCTGTAAATTGCTTTTATTATGTTTAGGTATGGGCCTTGAATTCCAGATGTCTTCAATAGTTTTAACATGAATGGGTGTTGTATTTTGTCAAATCCTTTTCAGCACCTAATGAGATGATCATGTGATTTTTTTTTCCTTCGAATTTGTTTATATAGTGGATTATGTTATGTTAATGGATTTTTGTATATAGAACCAGCCTTGCATCCCTGGAATGAAGCCTACTTGATCATGGTGAATGATGGTTTTCACGTGTTCTTGGATTTCGTTTGCGAGAATTTTGAGTATTTTTGCATCGATATTCATAAGCAAAATTGGTCTGAAGTTCTCTTTCTTTGATAGATCTGTGTGTAGTTTAGGTATCAGAGTAATTATGGCTTCATAGAATGAATTAGATAGTGTTCCTTCTGTTTCTATTTTATGGAATAGTTTGAAGAGTGTTGGCATTAGCTCTTCTTTGACGGTCTGGTAGAGTTCTGCACTAAGCCCATCTGGCCCTGAGCTTTTTGTTGTTGTTGTTGTTGTTGTTGGGAGGTTTTTAATGACTTCCTCTATTTTCTTAGGGGATATGGGCCTGTTTAGATAGTTTACCTGCTCTTGACTTGACTTCATTATGTGGTATCTGTCCAGAAAATTATCCATTTCATCTGGATTTTCCAGTTTTGTTGAGTATAGGCTTTTGTAATAGGGTCTGATTCTTTTTTGAGTTTCATCAGTTTCTATTATTGCTTTCTGATTTTGTTAATTTGGATAGTGTCTCAGAACTCTTTCGTTTGGCTAGGGGCTTATCTATCTTGTTGATTCTCTCAAAGAACCAGCTTCTGGTTTTGTTGATTCTTTGTATTATTCTTTTTGTTTCTGTTTGGTTGGTTTCAGCCCTGAGTTTGACTTCTTTGTGCCTTCTACTCCTCTTGGGTGTGTTTTGCTTTTTTGTTCTTGTTGTTTTAGGGCTTTCAGTTGTTAGTGTAAAATCTTTCCAATTTCTTTACCAGGATGCTTAGTGCTATGAATTTACTTCTTAGCACTGCTTTCATTGTGTCTCATAAGTTTGAGAATGTTGTGCCTTCTAATTTCATTGAATTCTAAAAAGTTTTTAATTTCTTTCTTTCTGCCCTGACCAAGTAATCATTGCGTAGAGAGTTATTCAGTTTCCATGGGTATATGGGTTTTTTGTTGTTGAAGTCTAGCCTTAATTCATAGTGATCTGATAGAATGCATGGGATTATTTTAATCTTCTTGTATCCATTACATTGTTTTATGTCCAATTATATGGTCAATTTTGGAAAAGATACAGTGGAATGCTAAGAGGAAGGTCTATTTTTTTTTTTAGGGTAAAATGTTCTGTACATATCAGTTAAATCCATTTGGTTCATATTCTCTATTAGTTTCACTGTTTCTCTGTTTAGTTTCTGTTTCAATGACCTGTCCATTGGTGAGAGTGGGGTGTTGAAGTCAACCACTATTATTGTGTGGGGTTCAATGTGTGTTTGAGCTTTAGTAAAGTTTCTTTTATGTATGTGGCTGCCCTTACATTTGGGGTATAGATGTTCAGAACTGAGACTTTCTCTTGATAGTTTTTTTTTTAATTTGACAAACATGAAGTGTCCTTCCCCATCTCTCTTGAGAACTTTGGGTTGAAAGTCTATTTTACTGGATGTTAGTATGGCAACTCATGCTTGCCTCTTGGGACCATTTGATTAGATCACTTTTTTTCCCAGCCTTTCACTCTGAGGTAGTGTCTGTACAGCTTTGTCACTGAAGCATGTTTCTTGTAGGCAGCAAAATGCTGGATCTTGATTGTATATCCAGTCTTTTAGCTTATATCTTTTTATTGGGAAATTGAGTCTGTTGATACTGAGAGATATTAAAGTCAGATGATTGGTAGTTACTGTTAATGTTTGTTGTTGTAGGTGGCATTACATGCATGTAGTTCTCTACTTTTGGATTTGTTGTGAGATGATTAATATTTTGTTTTTTCTTTGGTGTAGATATCTTTCTTGTGTTGGAGTTTTCCTTCTAGAATCCTCTGTAGGGCTGAATGGCCAATAGATACAGTTTAAACATGGTTTTATCATGGAATATTTTGTTTTCTCCATTTATGATGATTCAGACTTTTGCAGGGTATACTAGCCTGGGTTGGCATTTGTGTTCTTCAGGTCTGCATGGCCTCTGTCCAGGCTCTTCTGGCTCTTAGTGTCTTTGTCGAGAAATCTGGTATAATTCTGATAGGTCTGCCTTTATATGCTACTTTCCCCATTTCCCTTATAGCTTTTAAAATTCTTTGTGTTCTGTGCATTTAGTGTTTTGATTATTATGTGACAAGAGGATTTTTTTTCTGGTACAATCTATTTTATGTTCTATAGGCTTCTTGTACCTTTATAGTCATCTCTTTCTTTAGATTGGGGAAGTTTTCTTCTGTGATTTTCTTAAAGTGTTTTTGGTCCTTTGATCATGAATCTTTGCTCTCTTCTATACTTAGGATTCTTAGGTTTGGTCTTTTCATTGTATCCTGCATTTCCTGGATGTTTTGGGTTAGGAGTTTTTCATGTTTTGAATTTTCTTTGACCATTGTGTCAATATCTTCTAAGGTATCTTCTACACCTGTTATTCTCTCTTCTGTCTCTTGTATTCTGTTGTTGATGCTTATATCTGTAATTCCTGACCTCTTTCCTAGGTTTTCCATTTCCAGGTTGCCTCCATTTGTGTTTTCTTTACTGTTTCACTTCTGTTTTTAGGTCTTGGACCACTTTGTTCAATTCCTTCACCATTTTGATTGTGTTTTCCTGTATTTCTTTAAGGGATTTGTTTTGTCTTTAAGGCCTTCTACCTGATACCTGTGTTTTCCTGTATTTCTTTCAGTGAGTTATTTATATCCTCTTTAAAGGACTCCATTATCTTCATGATACAGAATCAGCATCCTGTTTTTCAGGTGTGTTGGTGTATCCAGGGCTTGCTGTGGAGGGAGAACTGTGTTCTGATGATGCCAAAGTATATTGGTTTATGGTTGTTTATGGTCTTGCACTTGCCTCTTGCCATCTGGTTATTTATGATGTTAAGTGGCCTGGGTGTGTCTGTCTGGAGCCTGCATCCTGTGTCCCTTGGTTGTTGCAGGTCTCCTGGGAAGCTTGTGACCCTGGCTATAGCAGACCTCTGGGTGGCCTTCAGACTGGAGTCTTCAGAGGAACAGACAAGCTAATGATTTTCCCAGGCAGTAGGCACAGGACAGAAAGGGGGTGGAGTTTGTGCAGGTGATGGGGGTGGGGATAAATTCATGTCCACTGGACTCCTCAAGGTTTCCAGCTGCTGAGGTTATTTGGGAGGGTCCCTTATACCTGTGACTCTGGCTATAGAAGACTTCCTGGGAGGACTTCAGGTTGTGGGGTCTTCAGAGGTGCAGAAACTCTGATGGTCTTATTTCTGGAACTTTTATAGTGGATTGGTATTATGCATCTAACTAAAGTAGTTGTGACTTCATGTGACAGCAATGTCATGTCCAGAGGACAGCATTTTACAGCACTTCTCCCTATCCTCTGGCATTCAGTCTTTATACAACCCCTCTTCCAAGATATCCTTTAAGCCTCATGTTGGAAAGGTATTTGAAAACAGATGACCCATCTACAGTCTTGATAAAAGTCATGTTTCTTAGTGAGTACACTGAAACTCCATAAGGATAGATCCGGAAATAGAATTTACTATTTTTACTCTTTTATGAGACAAGTGAAATTATATCTTACAATTACTGGAACAAATGTATAATCCCATTATATTAGATTAAGGCACCACTGAAGAAAGGCACTAGTTTTGAAGAGCCCTATGCTTTTTGCAAATTCTTCCCTTCTGAACACAGTTTTCCCTCCCTCCTCTCTTCTTAGTCCCTTCCTCCTCCCCACCCTCCTCCCTATTCACTCCTCTTCTGTTTCCCTTCTGAAAAGGGCAGACCTTCCAGGGATATGAATCAAACATGTTATCAAGTTGCAATAACCCTGAGCATGAGCATCTCCCCTCATATTAAGACTGGAGAAGGCAAGTCAGTAGGAGGAAACGATCCTAAAAGCAGACAGAAGGAGGAAAAGGGTCCCAAAAGCAGACAAGAGTCCGAGACAGTTCCTGTTTCCACTGTTAGAAGTCCCACAAGAACACCAAGGTTCACAATCATAACATGTATACAGAGGGCCTAAGTCAGACTTTGATTGCTCCTGATTGCCAGTTCACTGTGTGAGCACCTATGAGCCCAGGTTAGTAGATTCTATGGGTTTTCCTATTGTGTCCTTGACCTCTCTCTGGTTCCTATAATATTTTTTTAAAAAATAGGTGACAAATGAAGATTTTTGGATCCAAAAGTCTGAACCATGATTTTGCTAATAATCTAATTTTATTAGAGATTATGACTTCAGTGTGCACTTGAAGATGCTAAATGTATGTTTGCAAAACAACCTGGGTTCTGGAGTTAAGAAATGGATTTGATTATCCCAGGTAACAGCATGATATTTTCATTTCCAACAAGTGGGAAACTTCTCAATTCCCTACATCTTTACAACACACAAACTGGATGTACCTCAGACCTGGCTTCTTGAACGTTAATTTTCTTGTAACTTGAATTTTGTTATTTTCCACCAAGTTTTGAGGGTAACTTTTTGAGTGTTAAGAGCTTTTTGGTAGTTCTTGGAATGGAATTGATAGTCTCACAGATGATAGGAATGTGTCCCAATACTGAGCTTCAATTCCAACTTTGAGAACTACTCATTCTGCTCATAGAAAAGAGTTGTACTAAAAACTAGTTTTTATTTTTGTTGGAGATGGCTATGTGTTGATCAAGTACCCTGGGAGTATCTGCATAGGCAAAGAGTAGAATTACCTTTAATATGAAAGACAGGAGTGGAACCTATGAATTATAAGGAATCGAGATTGTTTTCAGGTAATGTAATAATAGTAATTAGATATCCTCTCTTTGTCCTTTGAGAATGTCTTGATTCTGTTTATGACACAGGCTGGGATCTTGTTATGCCTCCATTCATCAATGGAATGACTTGATCTTGACTTTCAATATCAACCAGTCCCTGACATGTGTAGACTTCTCAAACAATAAGCTCCTGGATGAGGGTGCCAAGTTGCTGTGTATGAGTCTGAAGTATCCCAAGTGCTCCCTAAAAAGGGTGTCGTAAGTAATTTTTTTCTGTTTAAAGTCTGGGGCTGTAGACGAGAGGCATGGTAATATCAGACTTGCTGAGCAACCAATATGAATCCAGCCCTGACACAGATGCCTACTCAAGTTTCATCTGTGTACAGTACTTCAATTAGCCTTTTCTTTATTCCCTCATATGATCCCAACTGTGTGACAAGGGATAGGAGAATAAACAAGGAATCAAAGCTTTTTTTCATTTGGAGGCAGCTGAGAAGGCTGTGCATTGGAATCTCCTTTCCATCTGACCAGCTATTCCATTCTTTTGAAGGCTGGAACAATGTCAACTTACAGAAGAATGTTGTGAGGATCTCTCTTCCCTTTTGATGGTCAGCCAGAAGCTAACACACTTGAGCCTTTCCAAAAACAACCTTGGAGATGATGGAGTGAAAATACTGTGTAGAGGCTTGAACTCACCTAAATGTAAACTACAAATGTTGGTGTAAGTCTTCATATCCAGTCTCTCTGCATCCCCATCTTTCACCCCCTTTCATGTGAATGTTTTCACTTACATACATACATACATACACTACAAACATACACACACGCGCACACACACACACACAGAGAATTTTTAAGATTCCAGTGTATGTGTATGTGCGCGCGCACGCACATGTGAAATATCTCCTGGAGCTGGTTACAGGTTGTTGTGATCCACCCAATGTGTGAATTGGGAACCAAATTTGGATCCTCTGAATAGAGAGCTGTATATGCTCTTAACCACTGAATTATCTGTTTAGCCTCCTTCATATTCTAAAATGCAGAAGACAAACCAAGTGGCAGTCTCTCCTTCCTGAAACTAGAGCCCGAGTTCTTGATGTTTAAGACAACCTTATCTTAGGACACTCCATATGTCAAGAATTGTGTGGGAGTTTTTTAAATAAATAAAAAGTGTGAGAAAGTAATTTTGATGCTCCATTACTTAGAGATAATGTAATTGTGCAGTCAATTTGCATACTAGTATATGAAAATTAACCTGGTAGCATATATAGCTTAAGGTAGTGTTCAGAATAACTTCTCAGGGTATATGTCACACAGGGGTAATGAGTCTTTCTTTACTTGCTTGTTCTGCAGGATACAGCAGTGCAGCATAACTGCTCATGGCTGCAAGTGTATCTCAGAGATGCTCTGTGAAGATTCCAACTTAACACACTTGGACATGGGTCTGAATCCCATAGCTAATGGAGTGATGTTTCTCTGTAACACTATAAAGAATCCAAAATGCAGTCTAAAATGCCTAGGGTATGTGTTGGTGTTTTTTTTTCAAGAGTGTTTAGAACATCTCAAATTGCAGAGATATCATTCTGAGCCTTGTTTTAGATAAACCCCTCTGGGGGACTTAATATAAATAACCAACTAGGTGCTCACAATGTTGTTCAGAGGGACTGAGGATGTGAAATATAGGTAGAAATAGTTTATAACGAAGCGAGTTTCTGGAGAAAGTTTCTGTTTGGATGCAATGATCAAGAAGCAGAGGTCTTGCCCCAGTTCAGTACTCAAGCAACTGGATGTGATATCACACCCAGTGAACTCAGTGACCCCATGAGCAGCATTGTGGTCTTTATTCCCCTTTTGTCTTCCAAGCCTCAGCCAAAAACAACTTAAAGTCAGCCTACTTTGCAGCCAGAGTTCTCAGAAAGATAATCTGGGTGGTAAAATTACTCCATTGCTGCAGAGATGAGAAAAATAACAATAAAATATAGGATGCTTCTGTTTTGTTTTGACTGTGACTGGACATTCTAACAATTTCTGTCAAGGTCTAAATATCACTAGTGGTAAAATAGTAGAATGATGTTTGTCTTAACAGGAACATCCCTTTCCTTACAAGACAAAGGCAACATTGAGTTGACAAGGGGAATCCACTACCCTTTCCCTACATGTCCAAGTTTATGTCCATTAAGTTCAGTCTGTGCCACTGATTTTTGCCAACCATATACTCTTGGATGTGTGGTTATCCACTGGAGAAAGGCCAACTTACATAAATAGAATGCATATATCACAGTCTCTCCTATTAAGACTCTAGGGTCATTTTGAAAGTGGGGATAGACATATAAGAGTCAAAATGGCAGATGACTACAATGAAGCAGGTTATATATTGTTGCATGTAAACTCAAAATGATAGAACAAATACAAGATTGGCTAAAACTTGCATCAGACAAAATCCAAGCATTGGAGACTGTCTTAGAGTTTCTATTGCTGTAATGAAATACCATGACTAATAAGTTGAGGAAGAAAAGGTCTGTTTGGCTTAAACTCCCACATTACTATTCATTACTGACTGAAGCAATTTAGAACAGAAACTGAAAACAAGGTAGGAACCTAAAGGCATGAGCTAATGGCAGAGGCCATGGTAGGTTGCTGCTTACTGGCTTGCTCCTCATAGCTATCTCAGCATGATTTCTTATAGAAAGCAACACCAGCAGCCAAGGGATGGTACCACCAATAATAAACTGGGATCCTCCCAATCAAATAATAAATAAAACAAAACAAAACAAAAAATGATAAAAACTACAATCTTGCCTACAGTCAGATCTCATGGAGGCATTTTTTTTTTTCAACTGAGGCTCCATCTTCTCTGACCTTAGCTTGTGTTGAGTTGATATAAAAGCAGCCCAAACAGAGGGAGATGTGGTCGAGAAATCCCACCCCTAGTTGAGGAGCTATTGACAATTGGTAGCTGCTAGGAGAGGGAGGAGTCCATTTTCTTAGGGGAACATTTTACTATTTATGAACCAAACATATTATAGGCAAGCTCTTTCAGAGTATGTTTTTCTATATGTTGGCTGTGAAACCTACCACCTTATGCATATAGGCTCACTCCCATTGAGTTATACTCTCAGCATCTCACCATATTGCTTACTACACTACACTATTCTATCAGTGAGTCATGATCCTGTCCTTTCTTTACTTGTGGGCTCTAGGCAAGCATTTCATGAGTAAGTTATGTCCTTAGTGCTCACGCAAGACATTTTTGAGATTTGGGTTTTGTTAAATAGCTCTGATCTGGTCTCACATTTTGTCACTGTGATCTCTAGCAATACTTTACATGCCCTTGGTAGAAGATTGTTAAGGAGTAAATGCTGTTCTCTATTCCTTCAAGGCTCTGGGGATGCTCCTTCAGCCCTTTGTATTGTGAGAAACTTGCCGCTGCCATTGCTAGCAACAAGAAGCTAGAAATTCTGGACCTGGGTCAGAATATTTTGGGGAATAGTGGAGTAGCAGAGATATTGAGGACTTTAAGTGATAACAGTGGGCCCTTGAAGACAATCAGGTATGACCTTTCTGTTTGACATGGTAATTTTTAAATTATCAATTGAGTTTATGTATATAAGTACATGGTAGCTGTCTTCAGACGCACCAGTGTTGGGGTCCACACTAGCCCCACGTTGGGGCGGCCAAAATAATGTTGGGGTCCACACTAGACCCAAGTTGGGGCAGCCAAAAACGTTGCAGCCCAGGCAAAATGTTGAGGCCTGGCCAACCCACGTTTGGGCGGCCACTGTATCCCGGCCCAAGTTGCCGCTCCGGTCTGCGGGTTGGGGTTCAGCAAGAACGAGGGTGAGGGCAGACTCTACCTAATGTCTGATGCGTCTGATTCTCTCTATAGTCTGATTTCTGATCTGTTCTGTCTCTGCCTTTTATATGTCTCACTTCTAAGCCACGCCTCTAAGTTACACCTTTAATCATGCCCTTAGGTCTTGTCTCTAACTCTGATCTCTATACTTCTAAGTCATACTCTTAAGTCACACACCTTTAATCTCACACACCTTTAATCTCACACACCTTTAATCTCAAGGTATCTAAACCAAGATTATCGGAGTGTGCTCAGCTGTTGTAGGCTATTGTAATCCAAATCTCATGTCAGGGTATATGGCTCAAGATGGCTGCAAAGCTGATAGCCGCTTTCTGCTAAAAGTTGGCCCCCAACACACCAGAAGAGGTCATCATATCCTGTTACAGATGGTTGTGAGCCACCATGTGGTTGCTGGGAATTGAACTCAGGACCTCTGGAAGAACAGTCAGTCAGTCCTCTTAACTGCTGAGCCATCTCTCTAGTCCCAACATGGTGACATTTCCATGGAGAGATTAATGCCATGGAGAACTTCAAGTGGGATTACACTCTATAGGATGGAAGTGTCAATAGCATCAATCGAGATAGCCTTCTAATGGTATCCTTCTACTTTGGGGAAATTGATTACCTACTCTCTAAATATTCTTTTTTTGGGATAAATTATTGTTCATATTTCCCAGAACATTGAGTGTTAGAAATGTAAATTGATGCCTTCGAGGTGTGTTCACACTTTTGACATTACAACATGACCTTGTCAACTACTAGGATCTCACTAGAGAACTGTAGAATCAAATTACAAAACATATCATAAAAATTTCCCAGTGTATTAAATTTATGATGGTTTAAGATGGACATACTTTATGTGAATGGGAGTTTTGAACACATGTTTGTGCACCAAATATATGTGGTGCCTGTAAAGGGCAGGAAAGAGCATTAGAATCCATAAAATTGGGGTCACAGATGAGCTACTATATGGGCACTAGAAATTAAACCTGAGTCCCCTAGGAGAACAGCCAGTGCTCTTAACTGCTGATCTCCCCCAGCCCCAAATTTATAATTTTTGTATTGAGCTATATTCATAACAATCTTGATGTACATCCTACAGAGTAGAATCTTGCATATACAGGTATACACAAGGTCATGCAGACATTATATTGTATCCATCTCTCAATACGATTAGTTTTTAGTTCTTCGTTATTATCCACAGGTCAATCCTAGGTCTTCCTTTTTAAAAAGTGGTCCTCCAATTGAACAATCACATGAATAACTTACTTGTATATTCTTTGATTTTATGCAAAGTACTCTAACATTATTATCTACTTCCTTTTTTTTTTTTACTGAGACATATCTAAATTTATTCTAAGACTGGCTGGCTGTCTCCCTTTTTATCCATACATTATCTCACACTGTATCCTAGGCTGTTTTGGAGCTTGCTAAGTAGCTAGTGAAGGCTGCCTTTGAAGTTATGGCAATCCTCTCACTTCAACCTCCCAAGTGCTGACATGACATGTATGAGTCATCATACTTGGCTTTAAAATTTTTAAGGACTAGATAGTAGAGAAAATAGGCTGCTTTACAGGTAATATGTAAATATGGGCACTGTGGTTTTTTTGTTTTTGTTTTTTGTTTTTGTTTTTTTGGTTTTTTGAGACAGGGTTTCTCTGTATAGCCTTGGCTGTCCTGGAACTCACTCGGTAGATCAGGCTGGCCTTGAACTCAGAAATCCGCCTGCCTCTGCCTCCCAAGTGCTGGGATTAAAGGCGTGCGCCACCACTGCCTGGCACTGTGTTTTAATAAAACCTTTAAAAAACGAAAACAGATAGCCATTTTTCACCAGTCTGCTACAACTTGCTGGCCTCAGCTCTGGTCTTTCATCATCTCTGATTCTATTATTTTCATATGCAACAAGTGATATGATTCCAGGGTTCTGTTAATTGCTTACTACTCTTAAAGCATTACTGATGAACAGACCCATTGTCATAATCTACTTAAAGACATCGATACTTCCAGATAGTCCAGATACTTCAATATTCCAAAAGGATACGGGGCCATTATGGTAAGAGGCATGGTGCTAATCCACATGACAGCAAGAGCAGCAAGAGCAGGAAGCTGAGAGTTCACATTGCAACTATAAGCGTGGAGCAGAGAGTGGGTTGGTAGTGTCATGAGGTCTTTTCACATTCAAAAGTCCACTTTCAATACCACACTTCTCCAACATTTCTTAGACCTTTCAGCTTCTTTGTTCTAGCCTAATAGAATCCTGCCTGAAATTACTTCTTTGTTCTAGCCATATATAGCTATATATATAGCCATATGTAGCTGGGTACAACTATAAAGTCCTACAAAAATTCTTAGATATGAACTATTATTTATAAGAAAGTGTTTTCATAGACCATGACTATGATATAATGGATAAAATAGCACATGACAATTTTTCTTTCTTGTTTACAGACTTGATAAATGCATATAATGTGTTTTGATCAAATTCAATGCCTCCATTCCCCACTTCCCACTTCCCCATAAGTCACCCCAGCACTCTCCCTTTGCAGTGTCATGTACTCATCTTAAACTTATTGAGCCCACTTAATGCTACCAGTGTGTGCATAGGATCATCCACTGCAGTATTGGGGTCCACACTAGCCCCACGTTGGGGCGGCCACAAAATGCCGCGGCCCAAGCAAAATGTTGAGGCCCGGACCGACCCACGTTTGGGCGGCCACTGTATCCCGGCCCAAGCTGCCGCTCCGGTCTGCAGGTCGGGGTTCAGCAAGAGAGAGTGAGGACAGATTCGAAGAATGCAGACCAGACAGAGTGTAATTCAATCCCGTTTATTCTTCAATCTAAGTCCTAAGTCTTTAATTCCTAGTGCCTAGTCCCTAGCTCCTAATCCCTCCAAGTTCCAAGTTACTTCTTCCAAGTTCTCTTCCAAGTGCCTGCTACCTGTCTTCTCTCTGCTGTGTCTGGTTCCCTGTTCTGTTCTGTCTCTGCCTTTTATATGTCTCACTTCTAAGCCACGCCTCTAAGTTACACCTTTAATCATGCCCTTAGGTCTTGTCTCTAAATCTGATCTCTACACTTCTAAGTCATACTCTTAAATTACACACCTTTAATCTCACACACCCAAGGTATCTAAACCAAGATTATCGGAGTGTGCTCAGCTGTTGTAGGCTATTGTAATCCAAGTCTCATGTCAGGGTATATGGCTCAAGATGGCTGCAAAGCTGACAGCTGCTTTCTGCTAAAAGTCGGCCCCCAACACTTCAGCCTATATACTAAAGAGCCTATTGAAATCAAACCCTAGAAGCAATATGACCCCCCTCTTCAAGCAGTCATCAGTTAGCAATAACACTTCAGTTATGGGTGGGGCTTCCTGAGCAAGTGACAATTTAATGATATCATTTACATTACAGGTGCTTATGAAAAAAACTTGTTTGGATCTAAACACATTTTCTGCTATTTTCAAACAGATTTTTTTTCTTTGGTGGGAATGAATTTCTTAAGACAACATAACTTGTGTCCCTGGGAACATTAATGCTCTGTGGTCTTCTAGGTTGAAGATAAATAAATCCAGCCAGATAATTGAGGGACTGTTGGAGAAAATAAAAGAAAGCAAGCCCAGCTTGAGGGTTGAAAATGTCACCAGCACATCTGCGCCATCATATTGTGACCTATTCTCTGAGTACATGGAACCTATTCCTGTAAAAGCTTAGGAAAGGCAATCTAAGCTGCAAGACATTCAGGCAATAGTCACTGAATGTCAGAGTCAATAAGACTGTAACTTTTTCCTCTACTTCATAGTAACTTTCTCACAAGTCACCCACCCATGTCTGTCCACATTGTGTTCTCACCAGCATAATAAATGATACAACACTGTTTAACGCTTCATTTATTAACATTCTTTGAGTCCACTTGTCAAAAAACTTCATTATTGGCATAGAAAAAAATGCATTGATTTATTCTTTAATTTTACTTTACATTCTTTTTATACCTTCCTGTTTGACCAACCCAGCTCATTCAGTTAACCAGGGTCTCAAGAGAAGGAGCAAAGATTAAAAAGAAAAAAAATAATTAGACAATACTATAACATGGCTTCAGCCAGTGCTGAGGCTGAAGCAGCTTTATTTTTTTTTCCAGTTTGCTTTTATATCATTCTAGGTATATACAAAGAATTTGGTCAATTCTAGGTAAAGTTCTAGGTCAAAGAACAAACAAGGCAATAAACAAAAATAGTCAAGGAACAGATAAGGCAATAAACAAATTCCTTTGGTATTCAGGAACTTCTCAAGATAATTAAGATCTTGAGTCTACATCCTTGTCCTAGGCAATGTCAAATTTCTGCCTGAGCCTACTTCCATATCCTGGCCCAATGTCAAATTCCTGCCAAATTTCTAGAATTAGCCCCAAGAGCTCTCCACATCTCCTTTTTTATTTCATAAAAAAGACTTCATCTTAGGCTGTTCCGATAAGAATGCCCTACTTACCTGTCATGGAATATGCATTATCAAAAGCAATGCCTCTCTGTCTTAGGTTGGTAAGGCTCTGTACAGAAACAAACTCATCCTTGTTTGCCAACCTGTTAAATTAGTGACTCTGTCTGGGGATCCATTTTTAGTTTCAAGCCATGTATTTTTGGCTGCCAACATAATGATGTTGTTAAAGGCAAGTTTTATAACAATGAGCAGGAATAAAAGAATTCCCGGGACAAGAAGAGCTAACATGATCAAGCTATATATGCCATTCTTGAAGCTTGACAAAGATGGAAATACTGACCTCAAGCCATGAATAATTTTATCATCTACAGCATTCTTTAAATCTATAATCTCAGTATGCAAAATTAAACCAAACTTAAAGCAACTGCAGAAGCAGTGGTGCTAGCTATTAATGTAATCAAAGCTTCTATATCAGCAATAATCAATCTCACTACCCTCTTCCTTCTGCTTAAAGCCTAACTAACTTCTTCCAGAATTAGCAAGCCTTTTTTTTCAACATACCAAGGTCATTTAATAACCACAGGCAATAAAACAAATGCTGGTTGATAGACCACTATAACAGACATGCAAGATTTCATGATACTAACACAATTAGAAAGTATGCAGTCAATACAACTTACATTAAATATCGTAGAAGAAAGAAGTAATTTTAACATGGCCAATTAATAAAAGAATGAGAGCCTTAACTCATGCACTATCATTTGTTTAAAATTCAGATCCTTTTCCAGTTTTATCCACTGCAAATCTAACATCTTAAAAGGCAGTTGTCAATTTTAAAATATGTCTCTGAAAATGTCAGAACCAGCCCTCCAAAAGCCCACTGTCTTTTCATTTTTTCCAATATTGGATTGAATTCCAGACCAGTCCATGATTGAGTCAGAATAACTGTCACATTAAAAGAGAGGGTCATTATAACTTCTCTATTTTGTTAATTTTTTTGAAACCAGTTTTCACAGCCTCCATGTTCTCTGTCCCACAAGGTCTAAAAGCTTGAGGCAAGAAAAGCTTGAGGCAAGGCAGCTTGTCCAATCTGGGATATAGGCGAGCAAAGGTGGGTCAAGAACATATGTTCAATACAGCTTTCCTGTCACCATTGTCCAGGCACTCAGCAAGCTAATGGTCAGCATCATTTTTTTGTCCCAGCAGCAGCATGCCTCACCAATCACATGCTGGAAGCTTCCACACTCTTTCAGCATCCTGAGAAAAAGCACAAACATGCCCTCTTCCCCATACTAATACCTGATCGGGATCATGCCATATACCAGTACGTAGATCCCTCCATTACACCTAAGCATAAGTACACCTAATTGTAGGCTGCCACAGACACTCAGAAGACAGTTCCTTGGTATCCAAATTTTTAAATTTAAGTAAAAGGAACAAAATGTAAATCAATTTGCTGCATATGGGAATATAATTCTCCCTTTTTATTATATGAAGACATTGTTTTAAAGTTCCACAATACCTTGTCCTTGAGGAGTATAAGGAATTACAGTAATATGGGTAATACTAAATTGTCAACAAAACATCTCAAATGCTTGACTTCAATAGAAATTCCATTATCTGTTTTAATCTGATTTGGAACACCCAGCATAGAGAAACTAGACAATGAGTAGTTACATTTTTCTTTCCTTTTCCTATTAAACCAGTTGCAACAATGATACCTGAGAAGGTGTCAATAGTCACATGTACATATTTTAATTTTATATAATCTGGAATATGAGGAACATCTATTTGCCATAATTGATCAGGTATGAGTCCTCAAGGGTTAATACTATTATGTGGTACAGGAAAAAATCAAGGACATTGAGAACAAGTCTTTAAAATTTAACTTGCACATTCTCTAGAAATACCAAAGTGTTGTCTCAAGCTATTACTATTGTGATGATGTAAAGAACGAGATTATTTGGTCAATTGTTCCTGTGTAAGGTCTATAATCTTCCTGATATACAAATCTGCTGTGGCATTGCCCTCACTAAGAGGTCTGAGCAATCAAGTATGAGCTCTTAAAAAGCTCTTATAAAGCAAGGAACAGTATGTTCTCTTAAATGGAATTGTATTTGTACAAATAATTACAAAATTTGAGAATTAGCAGTATCCAAAAAGGGAACAGTTTCAAGCAATTATAAATCATGAGCTATATATTGGCTATCAATATACAAATTAAAAGCTTGATTTTTCAACATTTCAAAAACAATGGCTACAGCACATAATTCAATTATTTGTGCTAAAATGTGGGGAAACTCAAAAAAATGAACATGTGATCTAATTACATATGCTGCCTTTTCACTAGATGAGCCATCTGTAAATATAGTAAGCATATTCTTTATGGGCTGCAAGGGTAAATTTATAGGAAATACAAAACCTTGCATAGAGGCAAATTGTAACCACTTGTCTTTTGGATAATGATTATCAGTTTTGCCTGAAAAGTTTGCATATGTAATAGGCCAAATATCAGTATTTTGCCATAACCAATTTAGTTGCTGTTTGGAATAAGGAATAAATATTTCATCAGGTTCTTTCACAAAATACCTTTGAGATTCTATAATTCTGTATTACCACAGCAACAACTTCATAATAGGGTGTCCCTAGGAGAGCTCTGAAACAGCTTATGTTCATGTTCCTTCTCTTTTGCCAAAGCATCCCCAGATAGGCAGGGATGACTGCTTTTCTGAAACCCATTCTGTTTCTCTTTCTCTCACGTTTAGCATCTACCTTATCTCTAATCAGAGTCCAAAGACTAAAAGCAACTATGAGAATTAGCTTCACTCCTCTACATTTTAGCATAACTCTAAACACATACACAAAAAGCATTCTACCATTACCTTGTCTCTTTTTACAGGGTTTACTCACCACTGGCCCAAATTTTCCTTTGTGTGTGCCTCTTTTCTTATAGTGTCATTTGCTGTACCCCTTATACTTGAGCTCCAACACTGAGGTGCCCTCTGACCAAGCAATCCCAAGATCTCTCCACACCCCTTCCTCCTCTCTTCTCTCCTTCCAGTCCCTCCTTTTCACCTTACCTCTCCCCGTTCCACCCCTCCTCTTTTTCTCAGAAAAGTAGAGGCTTTCCATGGTTATCAATCCCCCATCTTGTCATATCAAGTTACAGTAACACTAGGTGCATTGTCTATTGAGGCTAGGCAAGGTAACCCAGTTAGGGGAAAGGGATCTGAAGACAGGAAACAGAATCAGAGACTGGATCTCCTCCCACTATTAGAGGAGACCCTCATGAAGACAAAATTGCACAACTGTACCAAGGGCCAAGGTTGGACCCATGTAGGCTACCTAGTTGTCAGTTCAGTCTATTGAGCCCATATGAACCCAGTTTTGTTAAACCTGTGGGTTGTCTTCTGGTATCCTTGAACCCTCTGGCTTTGTTGATCCTTCTCCCCACATTTGCACAGAATTCCCCAAGCTGGCTAATGTTTCACTGTGGATCTCTGTGTCTGTTTCCATCAATTTCTGGATGATGCCTCTCAGATGACAGTCATGGTAAGCTCTTGTTGCAAGAATAACAGAATATCAATGCCACGGGTATGCTTCCTCTCGTGGCATTGGTCTCAAGCTGAGCCAGTCATTGACTGGCCATTCCCTCAATCTCTATTCCATCTTTACCCCTATATATTTTGTAGGCAGGAGAAATTGTGAGTTGAAGGTTTCTGGCTGAATTGGGTCCCAGTCCCTCCATTGGAAGTCTTTCCTGGTTACAGAAGATAGTCTATTCAGGTTCTATATCCCTCATTACTAGGAATCCTAGCTAAGTTACTCCTCATAAATTTCTAGTTTTCATTGTCCCAGGTTTCTAGCTCATCCCAGAGATTCCTCATTCCTGATTCCAGTTGTTTTTCCCAGTACTCTCTCTCTCCATCATCCCCTGACTTGATTTCTCCTGTTCCTATACCCTATACCCAGCCCTTCCCCAATCCAGTCCACTCCATCAATACACCCTAGATGCGTAGTTCCTTTCTGCTTCTTCAGTGAAATTCAAGTGTCCCCACTGGGGCCCTCCTTGTTACTTAGCTTCTTTGGGTCTGTGGATTGTAGTATGATTCTCCTATACTCTATAGCTAATAACTACTTATAAGTGAATATATACCATGTTTGTTTTTCTGGGCCTCCCTCAGGACATTTTCAAGTTCCATCCATTTGCCAGCAAGTTTTATAATCTTTTTCTCCATTAGTTTATTTACTTTATATGCTGATTGCTGCCCCCCTCCAGTCACCTTCTCAGTCTCTCTCCCTAATCCACCCCACCTCTTCTTCTCTGAGAGGGTGGAGGGCCCCCCTTGGTATCTTCCAACATTGGCATGTCATGTCTTTGCAAGCTTAGGCATAGCCTTTCCCACTGAGGCCAGACAAGGCAGCCCAGTTAGGGGAAAGGGATTCACAAGATGGCAACAGATTTTAGAGACACTCCTGCTCCAATTGTTGAGGGACCTGACTGAAGATGAAGCTTCATATCTGCTACATATGTGTTGGAGCTCGCCCTAGCCTGTGTATGCTTTTTGGTTGGTGGTTAAGTCTCTGAGAGCCCCGAAGTGTTTAGGTAAGTTGACCCTGTTGGTCTTCCTGTGGAGTTCCTATCCTTTCCAGGTCCCTCAATCCTCCTAACTCTTCCATAAGACTGCCCAAACTCCAGTCAATGTTTGGCTCTGAGTCTCTGCATCTCCTTCATTTAGCTGCTCGGTAGAGCCTCTCAGGACAGTTATGGTAGGCTCCTGTCAGCTAGCATAACAAAGTATCATTAACCATGTCAGGGATTGGTGCTTGCCCATGGATTTCACAAGTTGGGTTAGTTATTGGTTGGGCATTTCCTCAGTCTCTGTTCCATCTTTGTCCCTGTATTTCTTGCAGCAGGAAACATTTCAGGTTGAAAGTTTGGGGGGGCGGGGGCGACTTTCCTTATTCCTCCACTGGAAATCCTGCCTAGGTAGAGGAAGTTGCCACTTCAGGTTCCATATCCCCACTGATAGGAGTCTCAGTCTAAGTTACTCCTATAGACTCCTGGAAGGCTTCCCCATCTCAGGTCTCTAGCATGTCCTAGAGATGGCATGTCCCCCAATCTTGCCAGACTCCGATTTCCATTCATTCTTTTGGCCTCTGGCCCTCTATCCTGTCTCCCCCAACACCTGATCCTAAACACCCCCATCCCCTTCTCCATACCATCTCTCACCAAGTTTCCTTGCTCCATCTGCCTCTTATTTTACTCCTCCTTCTAAGTGAGACAAGCATTCCTGCTTGGGGCTTCCTTCTTCTTTAACTTCCTTGAGTCTGTGGATTGTCATGTGTATATTTTGTACTTTATGGCTAATATGACTACATACCATGCAGTCCTTTGGGGACTGGGTTACTACACTCACGGTGATAGTCTTACGTTCCATCCATTTGCCTGAAAAATTTATGATGTCTTTGTTTTTGGTGGCTGAATAGTATTTGATTGTGTGGATGTACTACATTTTCTTTGTCCATTCTTCAGCTAAGAGACATTGGTTGTTTCCAGTTTCTGGCTATAGTGAATAAAGCACCTATGAACATAGTTAAGCAAGTGTCTTTGTGAGATGGTAGAGACTTTTTTTAGTATATGATGATAAGTGGTATAGCTGGGTATTCAAGTAAACTATTCCCAATTTTCTGAGAAACTCCAAGATTTATTCCAGAATGGTCGTACAAGTTTGTATTGCCATCAGCAATGTCAGAGTGTTCCTCTTGTTCCACATCCACACCAGCATATGCTGCCACTAAGGTTATGTTAGTCATTCTGTTGTGTGTAAAAAGGAATCTCAAGGTCGTTTTTGCATTTCCATGATCACTAAGGACATTGAACATTTTTAAGTGCTCCTGAGCCATTCAAGATTCCTCTGTTGAGAAATCTCCATTTAGCTCTCTACCCCATTTTTAGTTGGGTTTTTTTTTTTTTTTTTTTTTTAGTTTTTTGGGTGTATATCTTCTTGAATTCTTTATATATTTTGGATATTCATTCTCTGTCAGATATAGGGTTGGTGAAGATCTTTTCCTAATCTGTAGGCTTGTACTTTGTACTTTGTACAATTGACAATGTCCTTTGCCTTACAGAAGATTTTCAGTTTCATGAGGTACCATTTTTGAATTGTTGATCTTAGAGCCTGAGCCACTGGTATTCTGTACAGAAAGTTGTCTCATGCACCAATGAGTAGTGGTTTGAATATGCTTGGCCCAAAGAATGGCACTATTAGGAGGTGTGGCCCTGTTGGAGGAGATGTGTTGCTGTGAGGGTAGGCTTTAAGACCCAAATCAAGACAAGAAACCAGCTGGGCAAACTCCAAACTCTGCAGATTCATGTCTGATGTCAAAGCAGTCTTCAGATCTCCAACTTCTTTTTTATCTTTTTTGACTGCAGCAAATTTCTTTCTGATGGGCTGGTTCCACTCCCTGTTACCAGCTTTCCTCAGCAGATAGCCCATGGCTCTGGCATTTCAAACATCTTGGGGTCTCCAAGGCAACTTCAATGTTACAGCTTCTTGTTCCAGTGTATTGCTGTAGCACGAGGCACAACCTTAGGTATCTCTGGAACACAGTTTCTTTGTGCTCTCAGAAAACACTTTCCAGAAGATTTCTCCTCAGTGATGCTGGTGTCTTAATAACCACAAATGTCTTAGCTCCAGCTAACCAGCATCAATTGTCCCAGTAGTCTCCTTTTTCTTTTGACTATAAAGCCAGAGACATATGGCTGAAGCTGACAAGTTCTGCTGCTTGCAGGAGCTGGAACATGGTCCCCATGTTCTATTACATTATCACTAGTTCCTCTTTTGCAACTTCTTCACTGCCTAAAATTGGCTGTCCTGGATCTTGCTCTGTAGATTAACCTTGAATTTGAAAAGCAATCTGCATGCCTGTCTCCTGGGATTAAAGGTGTGTACCACCATGCCTGGATTTAAGCTTTTCTTCACCTAGAACTTGCTCTGTCTCAGGCTGGCCTTGAACTGAGAGATCTGCTTGGCTTTATCTTCTGGGATTAAAGGTGTATACCACCATGCCTGGATCTAAATTTAGCTGGCTAGGATCTGGCCCTGTTGAAGTTAGTGTGACCTTGTTGGAGTAAGTATGCCACTGTGGGTATGGGCCATAATTTCTAATAGTGGCACTCCCTGGGCAAAGTATATACAAAGCAACACAGCTACATAGAGAAACTCAGTCTCTAAAACAAAACATGTAAGAAACAATCAGGCAAGAAAGAAAATCAAAAGGACAGACAGAAAAGAAAGAAAGGAAGGAAGAAAAGAAGGGAGTAAGGAAGGAAGGAAAGAAGGAAGGAAGGAAGGAAGGAAGGAGGAAGGAAGGAAGGAAGAAAGGAAGGAAGGAAGGAAGGAAGGAAGGAAGGAAGGAAGGGAAGAAAGGAAAAAAGCCCCCAAAGTTTTGTGGGAATTCATTTTGAAATACTGAGAAAAATATGAAAGTATATACTCCAAACTCTAAAATAATATAGCTGCTGTAAACTGCTAGTAGACCATAATATAGGGAAAGGAGACTTGTGAGAGCCTCCCTCAGGCATGATGAATTGGAAATTGCCCCAGTCCTACACAATTGCTTGTTCTTAGTACTTTCTGCACAGTTATAGGTCTTTGCATTATCTACTACCAACTGTAAGAGGAAGCGTCCTTTACCAAAGACAAGAGTAGGACAAATTAATAATTACAAACACAAATATTTAGATGGAAGATGAACAACATGACCATTAACAAAACATCAGTTGGTTCTGCCCGTAGACTTAGCCATCCCTAACCTATGTTTTTAGACTATGTTTAGAGTACCAGGCATAAATTTCCTGCTATTGAGCAGGCCTCAAATCTGACAAGAAAGAGGTTAGTTATGCCCATAATGAGTGATGCCCATATTAAGTACACACATACTGGCTTGCAGGTTGGTACCGTAGGATGCAGGATCCAAACTACTGACAACTTTTCTCTGCCAGCAGCCCTCACAAGAACTTGCAGTGTTCCAAAGCCTAGCCAGCAGGGAGAATTTTACTGTACATTCAAGATTTCTCTCTCTATCTTGCAACCAAAATGTAGGTGTCTTCAACAATACCATGTACTTATGCTAATCAAAGAAGAGTACCTCTTTTCTTTAGAGTGCTTCTAGAACCTCCCTGACAAGTAAGATGACCAGTACCTGGTACGGTGTGCTTCATTTCATGGCCATGGTGTCTGGGACATTTACCCATGTGGGATACCTGTATTCATGGGTTTTATAATTATAGTTCCACTAACTGGTAACATAGTTAAGATTTCATAAGCTTTCCGTTTGGTTAACCCACTTACTAATCCTTTCTTCTTGATCCCATTTCAGATTAAATATGTAGCACACATTACCCAATGCCCCATTCTTTTATGGCACATGCGTTCTACTGTCCTCTTAATGTATAGATTAGTTTGGTTCCCATTTAGCTCATTCATGGACATCTCACTCAAGTTGACCTTTCAGCAGGCCACTCTCCTTACCATTACGCCACTACATATCTGAACCATTCTGCTTCCAGTATTCCCACTCTCTAATTTCATATCACCTGTATTCTATTATCCACCCTCTCTTCCTGCGTCTCTCCACTAATGGTCCAGTTCTAGCTTCTTGGCTTCAATAAGTAGTCTTACTTGAACATGCAAAACTGAATGTTTGAAGCTTGAGTACACATTTTCATTTACCCAAGTGTCAGTTGATGGATATCTATGTTGTTACCATTTCTTAGATACTGTCAATGAAATAGCAATGAACTGTTATGCCAGGAAACACTTGTAAACACCAAAACCCAGGAGCTGATTTCGATGTAATCAAATTAGGTCTCTATTTAAAGTTTAAGCTTGGGTTCCTCACCTGACACAGCAGGAAGGTAGAGCCCTGAGGCTAGTTTTAGGCAAATATTTATAGAGGCAGGAAGTGGGTATCTAGCCTTATATACATCTGACTGGGGGGCCATAATGGCCTTTCACATAACTGGCTGGTGTTGGGAGCCAAAACATAAACTTAACTTTTGTGGTTTCTTTGATTGGTAGTTGTGAGGAAGGGAAGTGCCAGAGGTAGGCTTGTAACATGGGGGTGTAGATTTGTTGGGGAATGAACTGGAAACTGGTGTTAGATGCAAGTCTTGTTGGAGGGTAATTTGGAAACTGATGTTAGACACAGGTTTTGTCGGGGAGTAACCTGGAAACTGATGGAGGAACCGACCAGTTATTTAACTTGAGTTCAACCTTAGGCCAGGTTTTCTAAGATGGAGTCTGAACCCAAAAGATCTGGTCTCTCAGAACATGATGGGCAAGTGATAAGTGATACGATGGAAAGACCTTGGAAGTTATGCCTGGGAGTGGATGTTGTATATCAGCATTCTCTGAGACTAAATCTTCCAAAAGAAGTTCCTTAAAATAGGGGAAATTAAAAGAGAGGTAAAGCAATTTAATGAGTGGACTTGAAATACTATATCCTACAAAGAAGCTCCTAAAACTCAGAAATAGATGACTTACTAGTTTCAGGAAGTTCAAGAAACTAGCAAAATTCACTAGTAACCTCCTGCATCAATCATATATAATTAGTA
The DNA here is from genome assembly GCF_011762505.2 of Arvicanthis niloticus. Taxonomy (NCBI): domain Eukaryota; kingdom Metazoa; phylum Chordata; class Mammalia; order Rodentia; family Muridae; genus Arvicanthis; species Arvicanthis niloticus. The sequence continues at coordinate 9,581,640 of NC_133438.1, read as the reverse complement.
AGGACTGCTGATACTGTCAGACAAGATGAGCTTCCCAGAACATACTCAGACAAGACATGAAGCAGACAACACAGGACAAGCTGACTGGAGGAGGTAGTGAGTGACTTGAAAGACACACTTCCCACCTCAGATGAGCTGTCTGCAAGCTGTGCAGTGATCTCCAGGTTTGCAGCTTCATTAGCCCTTACCCTCACAGGAGGATAGGGTTGTCATTTCAGTCCTTCATGCTTCTATCAGTAACTGGTCACCCACACTCTTATAAGTCACCCCAGTAAAATTCACTGCTCCACTGGGATTTAGAGATGACGCAGTGATTAAGAACACTGTTCTTTCAAAGACTCACTTTGAATTCCCAGCACCCTCATATGGTCACTCAGTCTGTAACACCGACTCCAGGGCATCCAATGCCCTCTGCTAGCCTCTGCAAGCACCAGGAACACACATGGTAGAGAGACATTCCTGCAGAGAAAGCATCCCTAAAGAGGAAACCTAACAGAAATCTCACTGGTTAACCAAGTTGGACTTTATTGATTCCCAACTTTGGTTTTTTTTTTTTTTTTTTTTTTTTTTTTTTTTTTTTTTTGTTCTTTATCTGTGGTAACTAGATGATTGCCATTGTTTCCACAAGAATAGTGTCACATATCAGTGCTGAAATTGGGTCACAGAGTAGTTTTCCTTCATTTATTCTTTTTTTTTAGAACATCTAGACTAAATGCAAAAGTTTATTCTCTAGTTCTCCATCCCAGAGCCATTTTTGACCTCTGTGATAGTTATTTCTGGTTGTCAACTTGATTACATCTGGAATGAACTACAGTTCAAAAATGGAGGGCACACCTGTGATTCAGATCTTGAAGCTGGAAGACAGGTTTCTGACCTTAGCCCAGGCAAGGTAGTACCTGCCTTTAATTCCAGGAAACTGAGGCAGACAGATCTCTGAGTTCTAGGCCTCAGACAAAGCAAGTCTTAGATCCAGGCATGGTAGTATACACCTTTAATCTGGGCCACACCTTCTGCTGGAGTCCTACATAAGACCTATGGAAGAAGGAAGATTCATTCTTCTTCAACCACTTGCCGGCACATCTCTAGAAACCTACTTCCACAGAAGACCAGCTTAAACAACTAGCTTCGTGAGACTGAGCAGTCTTGGACTTCCCACTCACAGCTTCCCTTTTGGATTACAAACTGTAAGTCATTACAAGAAATTTCCTTTATACACACACGGATATATATGTATATACATATAAATACATACATATGTATATGTATATGTATATGTATATGTATATGTATATGTATATGTATATGTATATGTATATGTATATGTAGAGAGAGAGAGATTCCATAAGTTCTGTGACTAGAGAATCCTAACTAAAACAGAAGTTGGTACCAGGATTGGTTCTAGAGGAGCAGACTTATAAGAATTAATGTTTTAAGAATCTGGAATTGGTTTAATAATTTTCCAGCACCTTCTACATTCACCAGCACCTTTAACTGCTTGAAATCTCTCCAGACACTCTGTCTCCTGGGAGCTCGGAGAATATAGAAGGCCTATGGTGGAAACTATATTTCAAACTTAAAAAAAGCAAATGCCTTTGATTATCTTGATCCATCAGCTGTGGCTGGCAATGAATCAGGTGACCCAGTATATGAAGTTTTCTACAATTTGGGGGAAAATAAGAAAACTGAATTTGCATCACAGCTCTGAATTTTGATTACTGTAGTTTTTTTTTTTTTTTTTTTTTTTTTGTAGTGGTCTCGGTAGTAGACAGGTTTCTTGATAAGGACTGAAGACTAAGCTTATCTGTGGGCAGAAGAGAAAATGTTTAGATTATGCTGGTTTAGTAAAGTCTGTTTTGTCTCAAAGCACTTTTATCTTGAGTCACAGGAGACAAACGTGAGTTAGGAAAATGGCAAGACCACCATCTAGTGGTGAAAGCCATGCAGCTCCGGCTAAATTCACTGATTTCTCGAGACAACTATTTCTTCCAAGTTCTTTAAATGTCTCTCCCCAAGTCAAATTTTCAGGGTTTGGTTTTGACTTGTCATTTTTCTGTGTTAGGAATGGGACTCTGGCTTTCTGAATTCAGCCTGTTGTTGTTTGGGACAAGTATGTAACTCACAGGTTGGTAGTCCAGTCGAGGTGTTAGGCAGTCCTATCTTTTATCTGAAGGGTTTAGAACTCAGTATGGGGGTCAGATGTCGGGAGGCAACATCCTCTCAGATCCAGTTCTGGTCTACGCTGACCTGACGGCAAACTTTTGGGGAGTCTGTGTAGAGCGGGTCTCCAGAGAAGCTTGACAGTTGGAGCTCCGTGGAAGGGAGGCTGAGACTGAGGGGGAGGGACCTGTCTCCGGTGGGGTGGGGGGGTGGGGCCACTCACCGGAAACAGAGGTTGGGGACAGTAGATGGGTGTGGAGGAAGTGTGTCGGGTGGAGCGGGGGTTAGAGGAGTGACGTGATAGCTGGGACTGTTCTTTAGTGAGCCTAGGTAAGTTGACCGAGGAGCCAAAACCAAAAGTAGCAAGGACCTCTTCCTCGAGGAACTCGCTGGCCTTCACCGTGGGGCATCGTGCGCTGCAGACCTGGGATCAGAGGACACGGCAGAGGTTTCGAGGGGAAGCGAAAACTCCCCTGAGCCTCAGGTGTCGCGCAGGGCATCCTGGGAGATCCTGGGAGAGCCGGCAGTCAGCAGCCCAACCGGTGGAACCGCAGCCCAGTGGGGAAGGGCTATAACCTCCCAGATTAGAAGAACTGAGGGGCTGGGAAAAGGCAGGAATCGAACAGGGGTGAGATTTTTTCCTCTGCTACTCATAAAGATGACAGCTCTCAAATATCTGCTCTGCATGTCTTACCCGTTGTCCATAGATGTTAGACCATACTAAGTTGATGAATACTGATTTTTTTCATTGATTCTCGTCAAATATTTTTTATAAAAGCACTCTAGTAGAGTATTTGAATTTATCTGTTGCTATTTGCAAACGTGTTTTGTTTGTTTTTATTTTGTTCTTGCTACTTTGGTATGATAGGACTATGCTCCTGCAATTTCTATTAGTCCGCGCTAACTTCTTTGTTATACTTGGGGACTTGGCACCCCTGGAGAGGTTTTACATATCAGTAATGAAAGGAACTGTAAGGATTTTTTTTTTTTTCTTTTTTTGAGAGCAAGGGCATCTTTGCAGTCAGGAGCAAAAGGAATACAACAAAGTCATACCACACAACAAACATCGTGCAAGAGATGTATTAGGGATAAACTATGTGTTAGGGATAGCTACTCTGAAAGGGAAGACAGATGGTAGGCTAGGTGGAGGGGTGGGTGTTTATAGTGTCTTTGGAGCATGTGAAATGAAGTACTGGAAAAGAACAGTGGGTCCTGAATATTGCTTGGCTATTAAAGCTGGAACACTATAGTCTGATAAAACTGAGTAATGAAGGGCTTTCCTGGTTTTAAGGCCCTGGAAGCACAGGAATGGCTAGCTGCCCCTCACACCCTCCACCCCACCCCCAGGCTTCCCTAAGAACCATAACCATCTTTTTCAGCCCCTTGGGTCAGAAAATGGCCAAGCCGCTGCCCTAGAGGGAAAAAAAAATGCCCATGATCAAGCTACAAAATCTCTCTAATTCCAGGCCACACTAGAACAGGGTGATTTTGAGCCGGGCGGTGGTGGCGCATGCCTTTAAGCCCAGCACTTGGGAGGCAGAGGCAGGCAGATTTCTGAGTTCGAGGCCAGCCTGGTCTACAGAGTGAGTTCCAGGACAGCCAGGACTACACAGAGAAACCTTGTCTCGAAAAACCAAAAAAAAAAAAAAAAAAAAAAAAAAAAAAAAAGGAATGCATGTATATCAGATTGAATCCAAAAGTATGTTTTTGTGAATTCCACGTTAATATCTAAAACTTTTTAATCCACCCTTAGTTTTCCATCGGAGACATACGCACTCTGTGACGTAAATACAGAATTTTGATGTAAGGGATTGGTGGCATACACCTTTAATCCCAGCACTGGGGAGACTGAGTCAGGAAGATCTCAGGGTGGGCGATGTTTGGACACCACTGGGAGGACTTTCAACAGAAACTGGATGTTGCAAAAATGTATCACACTGGATTCCGTGGGTGAAAACAGGTTGCTTGCTGCCACCCTTCCTCCTGCTCTGGACTCCTGACAAAATTAGTCTGCATGTGTGTGACCTGTATGTGTAGGGGTCTCAATCCTCAGAAAAGAAAAATATGAAATAGTCTCTCCTCATTGGGTAGCTTGCTTTATTTAGGAGGCATAAGTTCAGAACTTCATTAGTGTGGAACATTCTCATTCCAATCACTCAGTCTCATCGCTACCCATAAGTTTTCAAGGAGGTGTGATTGGAAGTGAGGTTCAAGATAGCCTAACTGAAAATGTTTTCTAAATATTTTTCAGTATTCTGACACTGACATTTGGGGAATCATTAAAGAGTCTTCAATTTTGTTTCTCTTTATCTACTGAGCACAGTACTGTGCTAGGAATCCAAGTGCTTTCTGAAGAATCTCTTTCTCATGTGCAGGGCTCACTGATCACCCAGACCTGCTCACCTGTCGAACAGAATAGAGACCTGGAAAGTGGAGAGGGAGGAGACAGTGGCTAAGGATCCAGGTATGTTGGAGGATTGGTGAAGGGATGGCAAGGGGTTCCAGTGACTGCAAGTGGGACATGAAATCAGTTTTGTCACGTTCTGTTTCACTAGAAATAATTCTGGAGACTTACACTGAGAAAAATCTTCTCAGGATTAGCCTATTGTAGAGATAAGAAGACTTTCTACAGTAGAACTGAAACAAGGAGGCAATAAGCTTTTACGTGACTATGCATGCAAGTGTTGCTGTCCTTATTCCATGCACATCACTGATCATGTCTTCAGAAATGGTTTTCATTTCAGCAATTTTAATGTATTATAAAATGATAAATACTTCTAGATGTAATGTTTAATGGTTTTTGGAGCAAGAACAGCAGGCACTGCTAACTGCTGAGCTATCTCTCTATCCTACTTTAAGTGTTATTTATATGAGTAGCAATAATAGAAAATGGTATTAAAGCATTCTAATTGTTTTTACATAGGTAATGTAAAAATCTTTATACAGGCATTTCTTATTAATAATTTTTCTCTTAGTTGGTGTTGTATGTTTGTGTGAATTCCTATACATAAAAATATAGTCTACTCAATTTCTATTTTTTCAGGGATGTATTGGATAGCCACATGTTGGACTATCTCTGGAGAAGACTTTTTCTCCAGTTCTCAGAATTCTTTAGTGTATGACTAGGGTTGAGGTCTAGTGATCTTTTCTCCCTGCCATATTAGCATCTCTCATGGTGTTGCCCTTGTTCAGCTCATGTTTAGACAATCGTGTTTGTAAGATTTTAAGTACGTAGCTTTTCTGACATTTCTATGAGACACAATTCCAGAGCAAATACCCTGTTTCCTCTGGCTCTTAAAATATTCTCTTCTGCTGCCATCTCCCCTCCTCCTGTCACCCATTCCTCCAGCCCTCTTTTCAGTGATTCCCTAAGCCTTAGCTACAGGACTTGTGTTTTATGTGTAAGTTGTGGCTCAGCATTACAACTCTGCATTTTGACTGGTATGATTTTCTATGTAGTCTCCATGTGTTCCAAAAAAGACCTTTCCTTGATGAGTGGCAAGGAGAACATTTATATATTGCAATTTCAATAACTATATGGAGTTCTGTTTGGGATTATGCCAGCTTAGTAAATTACTGGTTGTAGCTTCTACTCCAAGATCTATGACTTGATAAGCCCTAGGGAAACTGTCTCGGTTTCCAGTACTAAATATGATTTCCCACTTGTTGAGGTCTCAGGTCCAATTAGAAGCTGTTGGTTACTGCCAAGGTATGTGTGCCACTCTTGCATTCCTTAGGTTATCATGAAGTGCAGATCATTGTTATGGTTCATTGATGTCATTGCTGGGTAGCACTGTTGGTTGGCTCTCTCCTTTGGAAACTTGCCTATTGCTTCCTAGTATCATGAAAGCTAGTCCCCAGGGAGGATGCCTTAATGTCAGATCCATCTTGACACCTCTGGGTTCTATATCTGAATTGTATGGCATCTTTAACAATAGAACCTCACTATCTACTTCTGGGAGAGAACCAAAGGCAACATCAATAGCCTATGATGTTTTGGAAATCTCTTGGATAGCTGCGACCAACAATTTAAAAGAAGCCATCTCATGCTTGATATTGGTAGTTTTATTTTAAATCTGGCTCTTATAGGGACCATTATTAACCCAGATGGGAAGCTTTCATATATATACTAAATGTATGTGTATATACAGACATGTATTGTAGACATTTTTCATGGTTGGTTATATGACTCCTCCTTACTTTTCAGACATCCTTATTTTACCATTTTCTTTTTTGTTTATATTTGTTTCTTAAATCGCTACTCCTGTTTTTCCATTTTCCCTTTAAGATCACTTTTCCCTATAATCACCTATTATTCCCCCACATCCCACTGTCATCTGCGTTTACTTTTCTGGTTACTGTAGTTACTCCAGGTTTCGAACTCACATCTAAAGGGTTGGAGCTAGGAACTTTCTATGAGAGAACATGCAATGTCTGTCTTTCTAGGTCTGGCTTAGCTCACTCATAATCATTTCTAGGTCTATCCATTTATCTGAAAATCTGAGTTCAATTTTCATTACAGCTGTATAATATTTCATAGTGTATATGTACCACATTTTCACTATCCATTTGTCAATTGAAGGATATTTAGGTTGTTTCAATTTGTAGCTATTGTGAATATAGCAGCAGTGAACACGAGTGAGCACATATCTGTGGAATAGGATGTTCAGTTCTTTGAGCATATGTCAAGGAATAGAACAGCTGGGTCATGTGCTAGATGTATTTAACTTGAGAATTTTTTTGTTTAATTGAGGATCCTCTATAATGATTTCCAGAGGGGTTACATTTTTTTTTTTGTTCATAGGTATTTTTTTTATGCCTTGTGATTTTGTCTTTTGTTCTTCCTGGCTGGGATATTGATAGAATTCTTCTTCCTTCTCTGAGAGAATTGTAGTTTATTTTCTTTTCTGTGAGTGGCTATTGTCATTTACCTGGTGGATAATTCCTCTGATTCTTCTGTATATGCTTAACCTGTAAGTTTCTATGTCCTGTGCTACTATGTGAAATCAATTGTGTTACTCTGTTACTATATTCAAATATATTTATGTCTCCATTAATTTTGAGAGAGTATTTTCTTTATACAATATATGGTTGATAATGGTTTTCTCTCCACACGTTAAATGTCTTTCCATGCTCTCCTGCCTTTGGGGTCACTGACAAGACACCAGGAGTATTTTGTTGCTTGGGTCTCTTCATGTAGTATGACATTGTGCATAGCATTCAGTATTAATTTTATTTTCCTGTTTGATATCTTGATATTAAAGGGCCACTCACCAGCTATTCATTGTTCTTCAAATAGAAATCAAAGAAGAGAAACAGCAAGAAATGGCTGATTCTTCAGTCAACGTGTCCCAGGTCTGTGTTCATGTCCACTCTTTTTCTAAAAGTGTTATAATTTGAGACATTGCAAGCCTTTAATTTTCTGCTTTTGATAATTTTTTTTAACTTTATCATAAAACATATTGTAAACAAACAAAATCACTTACTGAAATTAACTAACCTGATGACAATACACCTCAGTGTACTTTTACGCAGTTATAGTAGTATTTGGGAAAGAAGCTCTGGAGCTTTGAGTGTGATTTTATGTTTTCAGTATCAAATATATGTTTATGAACTGCTCTACCACTAAAACATGTTACAGAAGTAGAACTAGAAAAGAAATTAGCTTCAGATTCTTTTTAATAGCTGGTAGTCATTACTTGCATTCAGTTGTACCTGAATCCCTGATATTTAAATGTTTCGTGTTTTCTTTTCTGCATGTTCTGCTTTGCTCCCGTGTACACTGTTCCCATAGATATGTTATTGGCTAGATTCTGCATATCACCTCACTTAGTTTTACACATTCTAAGTCCAACCATTTTCCTGCTAATTTTTATTATAGTTTTCTCTTTAGCAGAATCGTATTTTACTTTATATGTGTCCATTTTCATTATCCATTTATCTGTGGACTAACAATTAGATTGATTCCAATTCTGTCCTATGGTGAATAAGGCAGCAGTGTGCATGGGGTATAAATATCTCTTGAGTGGGCTGTGGACTTTGTGGGATATATCCATAGAATTGAAATAGCCAGCCATAATGTGATTGCATCTCTAAATATTTGAATAATCTCCAAACTGATTTTCACAATGGCTGAATTAGTTTTCAAACATCACCCCCCCACACACACACAGATATATACACACACCCAAAGAGTGAATAAGCATATCTTTTTCTCCACATTCTTTCTAACATTTGTTGTCAGATTGATTGACAGCCAGTCTGCCTGGAGGCATTATTTCAAAGTGCTTTTTCTTTGCACTGCCATGACAGCATTTTTAGAGATTTTATAGTCATTTTTAAGTATTTATTGACCATTTTTGTTCTCTGTTCAAAGTGTCAGTTCAGGTAATTTGCCCATTTGTTGATTGACGGTTTTATTTCATTGGTGTTTAGTTTCTGTAATTCTTAGTAAATTCTGGATATTAGCTGCAATCCAGAGTGTTACTGGTACAGATTTTCTCCCATTCTGTGGGTGTCCATGTGCCCTGCTCATTATTCCCTTTTCTAGACAGAATGTTTATATTCATGTTGTCCCATCTGTTGATACTTGGGATTAAATTCTGTGCTGTTGGTGTTCTTTCTATTCAACAAGTTCTTGCCCATCCCAGTATCATGTGGCTGGTGCAGATTTTGTTTTTGTTTTTTTATCTGCTTGACAGTGTCTCATATTTTAAAATTAATTCCATATATTACTTGATTTTTTTCTGTTAGTGTTAAAATGGCTAGTATGTAGTATTGAAACACTTCTCCTTACAGTGGAAAAAAGCCAACACTGTTTCATAATGAACTTAATCATGTATTCTGCCTTCCATATCTATCTTTAACTCCGTAATGTTGTGCATTGGACCTAGAGTTTAAACATCCCGACCTAGCATTGTAGAACAGAATCTTTAAGGCCCCAGTACAAACTGGATTGATTAGTGTCAGTATTCTAGGATTATCTTGAGGTATAGCATTTCAAAGCACATTTCCACATCATGACTTTTTCTTGCCAGACATATACACTGTGATGCTCTGGGATATAAACACAGTACCATAACAGATAGATAAACGTGTTCAAACCCGAAATGTATGTCTTACTTCATGGATATGCTTGTGAGACTGTTGCAGTAAATCTCCTGCCCATAGGGAGTCCATAGAATAAAGACACAAGTCAATAAATATCACATGAATGCTGCATGCCTAGATTGGGCAGATTTACCATTAAACTACACTATTCCCTGGCTATGAGAGCTCTTAACAACTTGCGGTTTCCTAGGTCAAGGTCTCCTTCGTCTTCCCCTCCTTCCACCAACTGTCAACTCCCCTGCTTCCACCAACTCTAACTCCTCTGCTTCCAACAACTCCAACTCCTCTGCTTCCACCAACTGCCAACTCTTCTGCTCCAACGGCTCTCCTCCTCTTATCCCCTTTCCCTGCCTCTGGCTCCTCCCACTCCTCTTCCACTGCCCAATCACTGGCTGTCGCCTTTATTTAACAAATTTGATTGGACAGAAGGGTTACAAGATTCACTCCTCCTTCACAGCCCCTCCCAGGAGTGGAATTACCATGACAACAAGAGGCTAGGGCTATCCACCACATGAGACTATTGTTTAATCCTGTTTTCATAGAGTTAGAACATGTATTATGGAGTGTAACTATGTTAGAAATCATCTGATTAAGTAACTGTCATTGGTCATCTACATCCAAAATTTACTTAAGTCTCCATCTGTTCAGAAACCACTCTCCCATATAGCACATATTCAAATTATATTTTATTGTTTCAGGATATGTTGACATTCAGGGATGTGACTGTGGACTTCTGCCAGGAAGAGTGGGAATGCCTGGACTCTGCTCAGAGGGCTTTGTACATTGATGTGATGTTGGAGAATTACAGCAACCTTGTGTCTGTCGGTGAGAACATTTTGCTTAAAGGACTCCCAACTGATACTTTATATGTTATTATAGATCATAAACTCTCTGTTAAGCTGTCTTGGAAACAACAGGAGACTAGGAAATGTTTGGTAGTAGAAAAAAAATTTATTATGGTGTTTGTTTTATCTTTCCAGTTTTCATTTTAGTAGACTCATGCCTCCTTCAGTTCTATTTCAACATGTATTCAGAAACTCAGCAATGTATATTTGTACCATCTCTTTTTTCCCTTTTTTCCTTCTATAGAAAACAGATTCTTACATAATATATACTGATTAGAATTTCCCCTCCCTCTACTACTGTTCCTCCTGCACTCCCTCCACTCAATATCCACCCACTTTCTGTCTCTCATTAGAAAAGAACACGGTTTTAAGAGATAATGACCAAGACTAACAAAATAACATATAATAATGTAAAGCAAAATCCATCATATTGAAGTAAGACAAAGTAACCCAACAGAAGTAAAGGATTCCTAAAAACAGCCACGGGAATCAGAGAACCATTCATTCTCACACTCAGAAGTCATATAATACTAAGCTGAAAGCTATAGTATATATGCAGAGGACCATGTACAGACCCATGTAAGCCCTGTGCCTCCTACTTCAGTCCCTGTGAGTTCATTTGCTCTTGCCTAGTTCATTCAGAGGGTCTTATCCTGCTGTCCTCCATCTCACCTGGCTTATACTTTTTGCCTCGTCTTCATGGTTCCTTGAATTCTGAGAGGAGGGATTTGATGGAGCCCTCCATGTAGATGCTCTCTCCTCCTGCTGTTTGGCTTTGGACCCGTGCATCTGTTCCCATCTGTAGCTGGAGGAAGCTTCTCTCATGATGGCTGAATAAGGCACTGATCTATAAGTACAGTGGAATATCATTAGGAGTTATTTAGTTTATACTTCTATTTCTCCTATGAGTAGTGTTTGGTTTTGTCCTAGGTTTCTGGGCTGTCTAGGCTCTGGTCCTTGGTTATGCAAGCAATTTGGGTATGACTTTCATCTTTTGGAGTTAGCCTTAACTCATATCAGACATTGGTTGGCTACTCCCACAATTTCTGTTCCACCATTGCTGTGCATATCTTGTGGGCAGGACAGATTGTAGGTCACAGGTTTTGTAGATGGTTGCAGCCATATCTTAAAGCTCCATTTCATTATTGCATTTGAAATAGTTTTAATTGTGAGAAAAACTCAAGATGTGCAAAAAGAATTTTTTTCCCTAATTATACTGAAGATCTGATTGGACATAGCATTTGGAAAATTATTCCTAGATTTCTCTATTTTGTCTTCTCTTCATATACTGAATAGAGTACTGTGTTAGACGTCTGTGTCCTTTCTAAGAATTCTTGCATGGGTCATGGGCTGCTTCACAGAACACATGGATTATATTATATTAAAGGTAGTAGATCTGGCCACCTGTCTGGGGCAAATGAGAGTACCCTGAGATGTGGAGAAGATATGGTAGCCATAATCAAGGTGGGCAAAAGAATGAGTGGGACAATGGGAAACAGTGATGGCTTCAAGTGAAAAAGAAAGAAAGAGCTGAAGATGGCTTTTCTATATTCAGATCCAAGTAAAAGGGCTTCCCGATCATTTAATTTACAGTGTGTCATGCCTGTTGTAACTGTTAGAAGAGGTTATGCCTTAGTGCACCTAAACTGTGGTGACTTAGTACTAGTATAAAATGCAATTTTATTTACCTATGCTGACATGTGAGTCCATGAAGTAGCATTATTCTGTAATTGCCTGCCTTATATGTAGGTATTCATTCATATTACATCCTTCATTTTCTTCTCAGTGGAAGATACATAGACACCCTTCTGGAAGATTATCTCAGGAGTCAGTGTAGAAAGTTCACTTAAGAGCAGCTATATAAGGAAAGTTAAGAAACACAGCAGTGCATGTGCCAGGGTAGGGTAGATACCCAATAGTGGGCCTCTACTCTCTCAGAGCTGAAGGGGAGGGGAAATGGGGGAAGGGACTGTGGGAGGGAGACACGGGGGTAGACACACATTAGGATGTAAAGTAAATAAGGAAATAAATAAACACCAATCAAATTGACAGCTAGAGGAAAGAAAGAAAGAAAGAAAGAAAGAAAGAAAGAAAGAAAGAAAGAAAGAGACAAACAAAGACAGACAGTAGTGTGTGGAGCTCAAATAATGCAGGAAAGAAATAAGCAATAGCTGCCCATTGCATCCCTCACTCAAATCATCTAGAGCCTCTGCTATATGGCAGAATTGCGACTACTTTTGAAGAATCTCCACCCACCTTAGAAAAAAAATAGCCCTTGGTGCTTTTAACTAAGCCTTTAATATTCCAACAAACTGGGTTCCTGAATGGGAATCATTATTTGTTGTACATTAGTTTACACAAGTGTTGTGAATCTGAATTATTTAAAAATAGGCACATATATTCTAAATATAATCTCTCACTGAGTCCCATCCCAAAGCTACATACTGATTTCTCAATTGTTTGTTTCATCTGCTTGGAAGACTGTTACTCTGTTTTTCTGAGAATACATACAATTAGAGTGAAAGAAAAATGTCAACTTCCACAGCTCTGTGCTAAGTACTTCTCCTAAAAGAGAACATAGGAAGACAGTCATTTCTCAAATGTTTAAATTTGGGACAAGCCCTACTAATCTTAATTGTACTCATTTTCAGAGAACTACTGCATATGTGATACTGTCTGTCAACATCTGAAGACCGAAAAGGAGTCTTGTCAGTGTAATGAGCTTGGTGAAATGCTTCATGAACCCTCCAACTCTGCACTTTATAAAAGAAGTGACACTACAGAAACCTCTAATAACTACAGATGCTGTAATGACTGGGATGCCTCTGTTGATTTGTCAGACTCAGATAGACTTAAAAGGATGCACACTGGAGAAGAACGTCATGAATCTAAACACCGTGAGAAATCTCTAAATTTGTGTTCCAACATGACTCAAGATCAGAGACTCTACACTGAAGAGACAGAGCACAGACAGGAAAAATATGATGACCATTTCAGCTCTACATACAGTCCCATGCAACAAACAGTCTACATTGGAGAGAATCCACACAAGTGTGTGAAATATGGGAAATGTTTCAGTATTGCATCAAGCCTCAGTGTACAGCAGAGAATGGATACTGGAAACAAACCTTACAAGTGCAATGTTTGTGACAAATCCTTTACGCAGTGCTCAAGTCTTAAAACACATCGAAAAACACATCAAAGACTTCGTGCTGGGACAAAACCTTACACATGTAATGACTGTGGAAAGTCATTTTCTTATTTGTCAGCACTTAAAAGCCATCAGAAAAGGCATACTGGAGAGAAGAGGTACAAATGTAAGGAGTGTGACAAATCCTATGCCTACCGTACTGGTTTGAAGAGACATCAGAAAATCCATACTGCAAAGGAACATTATAGTTGTCAACACTGTGGCAAGGTCTTTCATCAGCTCTCACACTTTAAAAGCCATTTCACACTCCATACTGGAGAGAAGCCTTACAAATGCAATGAGTGTCACAGATCCTTTCCCCACTATGTATTCTTTAGAAGGCATAAGAAGAATCATTCTCTACAGAAATCACACAAATGCAAAGAATGTGGTAAGTCCTTTTTTATATTGTCACATCTTAAAACTCATTATAGAATCCATACCGGTGAGAAGCCTTACAAATGTACAGAATGTGACAAATCCTTTACTCAGTACTCACATCTTCGAAGACATCAAAGAATTTATACTGGAAAGAAACTTTACAGATGTGACATATGTGACAAATGGTTTACTATGGCTTCAAGTCTTAGCAGACATCAGAAAATCCATATTGAACCAAAAACTTACAAATGCAAGGAGTGTGACATATTCTTTACCCACTACTCAAGTCTTAGAAGACATCAGAAGGTTCATACTGGAGAAAGACATTATACATGTAAACAGTGTGGCAAATCTTTTACTAGGGCCTCAACTCTTAGAACACATCAAAGAATTCATACTGGAGAAAAACCTTACAAATGTAGTGAATGTGACAAATCCTTTACACAGGCCTCACAACTTAGAACACATCAGAGAGTTCATACTGGAGCGAGACCTTATGTGTGTAAAGAATGTGGCAAATCACTTACTACATGTGCAATTCTTCGAGCACATCAGAAAATTCATACTGGTGAGAAGCCTTACAAATGTGAGGTATGTGGCAAATCCTATATCCAGTACTCACATCTTAAAAGACATCAGAAAGTTCATACTGGAGAGAAACATAAAATTGTAAATAATGTGGCATAACATTCATCCAGTATTCTCTCTGCATTCAAATCCTAACATTATACATACTAGAAATGTAAGTGTAAGAAACATGGAAAGCCTTTAATAAGGTTTTAAATCTTAGAATGTATCACGAAGTTTCTCAAAATAAAATTTCCAAATGTAATTATGTAAAAACCTGTTTGTTTTCTCTTTTCTGTGTATGTGTGTGTGTGTGTGTGTGCGCACGCACTTGTATCTCTGTGTGCTACATGTATGACTGGTACCTGTGGAGGCCAGATCCCCTGAATCCGGAGTTAGAGACAGTCGTGAGCTGTTATTTGTGTGTTGGAAATTGAACCCAACACGTAAGAACAGACACTGCTTTTAACGTCTAATGGTGCTTTTATCCTTCTAATCACTGGGAAAAGCTGTAAGAAAACCATTTGGTCTTGTTCCACATCCAAAAATTCATGATTCTAGGCAAGTTTGTGTACTCAGCCAACAGAGGCAAAAATGATCTCTTAATCAGAGGCCATCCTGGTATACATAGTTTTAACACAGCCAGAACTACATATACCTATAACCAGTAGCCTTTATACCCAGCCTCTTTGTTCCTGAAATAATGACTCCTAGACTTAATTATTTATAAATAAATGCCTAGGCCATAAGCTTTGGCTTGTTTCTTGACTAGTTCTGAAATTATATAACCTGTTTATTATATTCCTTGTGTACTGCAGAACTGTTTACCTCGTCTCATCTCCATATGTTTGTCTCTTTATGGTCCAGGGTGAATCTTTCACACCTGTGACTACCTCCCAGAGTTCCAGTCTCACTGAGGTCCCTGTAGATTTCTTAAATACTTTAACTTCCAGCCCACCACCCACCATAGGTAGTGGAAAGGAAAGGTTAATATGGCAAAAAATATAGGCCTGTTTAGAAATAGTTCTTTGGGGTGATTCTAATCTTTGTCATGATAGCAGCAGTTTGGTTCACACAAATCAGCAGAACTAACTCCATTCACTTGCAAACACCATTCATGAATCAGTAACAGCAGTTCAATCCAGAAGAAACCACAAGAAAAACATTGAACTAAGACCCACATACAAGAGGAAATGTGCTATTTGACTGTTAGGGGCCAGGTGGAAGTACTCACTGTATTTTTTGTTTGTCTATGTTAACATCCTGATTTCTCACTTTCAATTTTATTTACAATAAAGTAATATACCATGTTCTGTAGATACATATCATATTTTCATTTACACATGTGTCAACTGATGAATATGTAAATTGGTTCCAGGCCTAGATAGTGAATAAAGCAATAAGAACATGATGAGCAAGTGCTAGCTGTTAAGATGGAATGTTGTTTTTGACACAAAACTACCTGTTACTCCATTTTACCAAATGAAGACTCAGCAGCCAGAGCCTGACATGAAAGCCTGTGAGCTCAGAGGTGGAGAAAACTCAGCTGACCTCCTTATTCCACTGATGTCCCATAACAAAAAGCTCTTTCCCTTCTCCATGCTGTCTTAAATACCTTACAACTCAATGTCCCTCCTTTCTACTTCACTATGTTCACTCCCTGGCAACTGCTTGCTTGTTCTACATCTTGACCTAAGGTTGACTTTATTTATTTAGCTCTTGAAAGGTGTGTTCTAGGACTGAGCCACACAGCAAGTACTTGTTTCCAATAAACAGAAAGCTGTTGGATAAAGGTGTGTGCTAACGCTGACCCACAGTACAACAAGGCAAGTTCTTTATAGTTCACAATCTTAGAGTTCACGATGTTATCAAATACCTGCAACAATGGAAAGTCCTTGAGTTCCATGGCCAGCAGTGATTACTGGGTATCAGATTTCTTTGAGGTTTACCCCTTCATTTTGAAGGAAGCTTTTTAAAACATAGGGTGTTAAAAGACAGAGAAATGAACTAGGTGCCTTACAACAGCAAGGTGGAGGGAGAAGGAAATGGTCCATCCTATAACTTAACCTCCCAAAGTTCGGAAATCGACAATTTAATAGCTTCAGGAAGTCCCAGCAACTGGCAAGGTTCACTATTGTCCTCCTGCCACAACCATATTTAATTGGTAAGGACTTCTGAGGCTGTCAGGTACAATGAATTGCACAGAAGATGCTCAAATCACCATGAAGCTGACAACAGTCAAGCTGCCTGAACCACACAAGACAATACAAGCTGTCTGGAGGAGTTAGTGAGTGGCTTGAAAGGTACACTTCCGCTGGGCTGTGGTGGCGCACGCCTTTAAGCCCAGCACTTGGGAGGCAGAGGCAGGTGGATTTCTGAGTTCGAGGCCAGCCTGGTCTACAGAGTGAGTTCCAGGACAGCCAGGACTACACAGAGAAAGCCTGTCTCAAAAAACCAAAAAAAAAGAAAAGAATCCTTCATCATGTGTCCTTTCATGTACTTGCTTTAGCAGAACATTCATGTGTCTGCTTCAGCGAAACATTCTTTAACATATAATGCCCCAGCAAAACACTATCCAACACAACTGACGTTCCAAAGAATGTTTAAATTTTCACTTCACTTCCTATCTCAGGTGAGCTGTTTGCACGCTGTGCAGTCCTCCCAAGGTTTGCAGTTTTATTAACCATCACACTCACAGGATTTTGCAGTTGTCATTCAGTCCTTTGTGTTTCTATCAGCAGCTCCTCTCCACACTCTTGTAAATCACCCCAATAAAATTCTCTGTCCACTGTGCTTTAAAGATGACTCATTGGTTGAAAGCATTGTCTCTTTAAGAAGACTCACCTTGAAATCCAAGTACCCTCACATAGGCATTCATTCTGTAACTTCAACTCCGGGGCATCCAATGCCCTCCTCTGGTCTCTGCAAGCATCAAGGACACGCATGGCACACAGAACTGTGTGCAGAAAAAGAAACACCATTGGTTCACCAAGTTGGACTTTTTGATTCCAAAATACTGGTTTTCCATTGCTTTCTTATCTGGGAAAGTATATGTTTGTCTTTGTTTCCACAGGACTAGTCACATATCAATGCTGTAATTGGGTCACACAGAGCTTTTTTTTCATTTATTCATTTATTTAGGGGCAGACATCTAGACTGATTTCAAAGGTTGATTCTCTAGATCTTGATCTCATAACAGTGTATGGGCTCCTTTACACACATTTCTGCCAACATTAGTCATTATTTCTGATGACTAATGATTGACATTAGTTTAAATGTTTAAACTAATGATTGACATTGTAGCTAGAGTAACATGGAAGATGAATGAACCCTAGTCTGCATTTCCATGAGATGGGTATAATGCTTGTTTGCTTTGGTGTTCATTTGGCTTTGTGGTTGTTGTATGTTCATTTGTTTTATTTTTGTTTTTCTTTCTCTCTTCTTTTTTCATTTTTCCAGACAGGATTTCACTGTATAAGAAATCCCTAGCTGTCCTGGTCTCTCTTTGTGAATAAAGCTGGCCTTGAACCCACAGATATCCGCCAGCCTCTCTCCCCCGAGTGCTGGGAATAAAGGCATGCTCCACAATGCCTCACTTGTTTTACATTTTCAATTTTGAATTTATTATATAATTAAAAACTTTCTCATCTTTTCTCCTGCCAAATCCTCCCAAATACCCTCCCTGCTCTCTTTCAAATTCATGACCATTCTTTTATTTCTTGTTATTGCATAATGTATGTCTGTAGTAGAATTCCAATAGAATCATTGTATCTAAGGTAAACATCTGAATGAACAGTTGTTTTCTAGAAGCACTTAGAACTTGCAGAAATCTGTGTCAAACGGTGATTGTTGTCTGTGTTGTATATGGTGATTTTTTTTTCTGAAGGAGCTATACAGTCTTTGCATGGTTTTGCTCACAAGAAAGTCCTGGCACACCTGAAACTTCTTGTAGTGCAAAACTTATTGTGTAGTGCAAACAGTGCACCATAAGGTCTAAGGTTGCACAGGTTTGATGTTTTCCTTCACTAAACATGTATTAGATCAAGGGTTTAGGTATAAAGAAATTGGCTTACACACACACACACACACACACACACACGACTTTTCTGTAACAATAAATATGATTTTATATGGCTATTCAAGATTCAGTCCACAGAAGCTGGATGTCCCTGCTGCCAGTAAGGCTGTAATTCATCCTTGAGTGACACTTTGTCTTGAGTGATGCTCTGTCTTTGTCCCACGTAACTCAGAACACCCACCTATGTATATACATATATTCCTAAATAACCTACTCGGTCCATATAATGTTACTTGTATGTATGTTTTCAAGGCTGGACATTTGGTATTGAATAACCAGTTGGTGTGTTTCTTTCTAGTGGAGACTATTCTCCTTTTGCCCGCTTCCCTCAGGTGCCTGTAGTAATCTGTGTAGGACTTGGGTCTTGTGGGCTTTCCCCACCCACTTTGGCATGTCCCTTGTCCTTGGTTCTCTTCAGCTCACATCTTTAAAAACAGTATGTTAAAAGAAAGGAAATTAACTGGATGCCTTAGTGCAAGTGAATGGAGGGGCCATGAACTGTCCATCCTTTAGAGAATTTCCCAAAGCTCAGAAATAGACAACTTAGTACCCTTAAGAAGTCTGAAAGAACTGGCAAGGTTCTCTAGTGACCTTGTGCCTCAAGCATACGTAATCAATCAGTAAGGACTGCTGACATGTGCAGAGAAGATGAGCTGCACAGATGATGCTCAATCCAGCCATGTAGCAGACACCAGTCACGCTGCCTGAACCTGATAATACAGTTCAAGCTGCCTGGAGGAGTTAGTGAGTGGCTTGAAAGACAAACTTCGGACCTCAGGTGACCTGCCTGCAAGCTGTGAAGTGATCCCCAGGTTTGCAGCTTCATTAGATAACATCCTCACAGGGTGATGCAGCTATCATTCAGTCCGTTGTGCTTCTGTCAGTAGCCCTTTGCCCACACTCAAAGTCACCTCAGTAAATTCCACTGATGAGCTTTAGATATGACTCGGTGATTAAGACTACTGTTTGCTCTTTCAGAAGACTCACTTTGAATTCCCAGGACCCTCACATAGGCACTCATTATGTAGACTCAATTCCAGGGGATCCAATGCCCTCTTCTGGCCTCTGCAAGCATTAGGAACACACACGACTCACAGACATACATGTACACACAATATCCTTGAAAAGAAAAAAACCCCATTGGTTCACCAAATTGGATGCTGTTGGTTCCCAAACACTGATTTGTCGATGGTTACTTATCTGGGATAAGTAGATGATTGTCCTTGTTTCCTCGGGAATAGTGTCACATATCAAAGCTGTAATTGGGTCACACAGAAGTTTTCTTTCTTTCATTTATTCATTATATAGGGGTGGACATCTAGACTGATTTCAAAAGTTGATTCTCTAGTTTTTGATCTCATAGCAGTATGCGACCTCCTGTTTCCACATTTATACCAACATTAGCTCTCATTTCTATCCCCAATGATTGACATTGTGGCTCGAGTAGCATGGGAGCTTAAGGAGTCCTAGTCTGCATGTTCCTGAGAGCTGTATAACTCTTGTTTGGTTGGTTTGACTTTAGTGTGGCTTCGTTGTGTGTTTGGTTTTATTTGCTTTGGTTTTACACTTTAAATTTTGACTTTATCCTATCATTAGAACACTTGTTTTCTCCCTTTCCTCCTGCCAAATTCTCCCAAATACCATTCTGCTCTCTTTCAAATGGATAGCCTGCTTCTCATTAATTGTGATTGCCTACACATATGTCTGTAGTGGAATTCTAGTAGAATCATTGCATCTGTGGTAAACACGAGAATGAATAGTTGTTTTCTAACAGCACTTAGATCTTGAATGGTACTTCTAGTACCATAAAAGCTATTCCTCAGTAAAGAGTTTGTTTCACATTGTGATAGGGTATATCTGTTTATTGACACATGGCTGGACCCTCTATATAGGCTAGGCTGGCCTTGGACTCAGGTTTCCCCTTGTTTCTACCTCCAGAGAGCTGGGTTTGAAGGCTTGCATGATCTTGACAAACAAAACATCATAACTTTTTGTTGTTTGTTTGTTTATAGAGACTGGGTTTCACTGTGTAACTTTAGCTGACCTAAAACACACTCAATAGACCATGCTGGCCCTGAACTCACAGAGATCTGCCTGACTCTGCCTCCTCAGGGCTGCAATTAAAGTAATATGCCACCACCGATCATCTTGTAGTGACCTGATCATTACCCAAGATAAAGGCACAAGGTAAAAATGAGTAACAATGGGATCTTATGTCTACTAATAATAAAGACTTCTATTACACTAAATTGGAATATCTAGTTGAAATTGGTGAGATTCCAGGTGCATATAACATATCAAGTGTAAACAACAAGAAATAAATAATATTAATAAGACTACACATAACAACGTGACTGAAGCAATTATAAAATGCCACCTTTTTAAAAAATTATTTTATTTATTTACATTCCAACCATTGCCCCACCCCCCTCATGGTCTTCCTTCCCACAGTTCCTCATCCCACTTCTCCCCCTTGTGTCTGAGAGGATTCCCCCCCCCCCCGCCCCCAACCAGACATCCTCCTTCCCTGGGTCCTCATTATGCGCATCTACCACTGAGGCCAGACCAGGCAATCCTCTGCTATATATGTGCTAGGAGCCTCAGACCACCTCTGTATGCTGCCTGGTTGCTGGCTAGTCTCTGGGAGCTCCCCGGGGACCTGGTTAGTTGAGACTGCAGGTCTTCCTATGGGTTCGCCCTCCCGAACTGCTTCTTCAATCCTTTCTTTAATTCAACCATAGGTTCCCCCATTCCCCTGACTTCAGTCCAATGATTGGGTGTAAGTATCTGTCTGTGTCTGTCTAAATAAGCTATTGGTAGAGCCTCTCAGAGGACAGCCATGCTAGGCTCCCGTCTTCAGTCTCTTCTCTATTTTTGTCCCTGCAGTTCATTTAGATAGGAACAGTTCTGGGTCAGAAATTTAGACTGCAGGTTAGTAACCCCGTCCCTCCACCTCTATCTACTGGAGGTGGACTCTTCAAGTTTCTTCTACCCATTGATGGGCATAAAATGCCATCTTTAAAACAACCCCATGATAAGACTGACAAGATTTTATTTCAAATAACTAATGTCAAAGCTACTTAACCTTTACTACTTCTTGATACAAAAAAAGCAAGACTTTCTGACTCTATTACCTGATATTAAACCAGATTCTGAGCCAGGCTTGGTGGACCATCTCATTAATCCTAGCATTCCAGGGACAGAGTAGGCTGATCTCAGTGAGTTCAAGGCCAGCCTGTCTCAAAAACAAAACAAAACAAAACAAAACAAACCCAAACCAAACCAAAACCAAAAAACCAACAAAATAAGCCAACCAATCAAACAAAAATTTGACAAATAAAAGCACCCCACCCAATACTGATACAATCAAAAAGAAAATATAGACTGATGTGGTAATTTGAAAACAATTTTGAGGGGCAAGGGAGATGGCTCAGAGGTTAAGAGCACTGTGTTCCCTTCTAGAGTTCCTAAGTTAAATTCTCAACAACCCCATCATGGCTCACCACCATCTGTAATGGAATCTGATGCCCGCTTCTGGATGCAGGTGTACCTGCAGACAAAGCACTCATGTAAAAGAAATAAATCTTTTTAGAAAACATGTTTTTTGAGCTGGGCATGGTAGCATACTTCATTAATAATTGTGTTACACAGAGAAAACCTGTCCCAAATGAATGAGTGAATGAATGAATGAATGACCTCCCCCAAGTTTTCTATTATTAGCTATTTCACACTTGCATATTGCATCTGTGTGCCCACATCAGATACTGCCCAATTCCACTTCCTAAACCTCTGCTCTTCTTGTCCACAATTCCAACAGTCACTGTGCTGTGTTCATCTCTATTCATATTGCCTGGGGCCCACTGAGATGAACCAGAGCCGTTTGTGAGACTGTGAATTCGGAGCTATGTGCTGGAGCCCGATGTGCTCAGCACAGGATAACAACTGAAGGCAGTGATTGTTCTACAATCGATCCACAGCCAACGTCTGAGAGGTAAAGTGAGCCGTTCCACTTCCTAGACTGACTGTGGTCTTGTGTAAGGCCAGTTCAAGTAAGTAGAGTTTCTGTTGGTTACAGATTACAGTAGTTGTATGGAGTCTAGAGAATGGTGTGTCTTAACCCTTCCTCTTCTTTCCCTTCTTATTTCCTAACAATCTCTTTCTTTGGTGTTCCCAGAGCTACAGATGGGATGGCGTAACAGACTTTATTAGGACTAGAACCATACTTAATTATTTTTTGCATCTGTGAGGTCTCTGCATTCAACACTCAAGAAAGAAAGAAGAAAGGAAGGAATAAATGAAGGAAGGAAACGGAGAGAAACAAACAATTCTGTTTTTCTCTCACCTTAAGAGTTCCAGAAGACTAGCTTTCTGAGTTAGTAAAATGACAACACCGTCATCTAGTGGTGAAAGCTGTACAGAGCGCGGTGAATTCGCCTTGAGCCGACAGCAAAGGGTTTACCACTGAGTTCTTCAGACACCTATTTCTGTTCAAAATCCAGGCTCTTTAAATGTCTCTTCCCAAGTCAAAATTCCATGATTTGCTCTTGACTTCTCATGTTTGTGTTTTGGCGTTGGGACTCGGATTTCTGAATTCAGCCGGTGTTGCTGTTTGGTATAAAGTATGTATTCCAGACTCTGGGAGTCCAGTGGAGGTGTTAGGCTTCTTTTATCTAGAGGGTTCTGTACTCACTGTGGGGGTCAGATATCCGGGTGCAGAGACCTACCAGATCCAGTTCTGGTCTAGCTGGCATGTGGGGAAGCTGGGTTGGCAGTGTGGAAGGCAGCCTGAGACAAAGCGGGAGGGACGAGTCTCCGCAGGGCAGGGCCACTAACCCGGAAACCGAGGGCACAAGCTTGTTGGACGTTACGGGGGGCGTGTAAAGTGTTCCGAGTGGGAGGAGCTAGTTGAGTGACGTAGGCGGAAGCTGGGGAACTAGGTGCGTGAATCCAGGTAAGTTGGACAAGAACCAAAACCAAAAGTGTTAAGGACCTGTTCCGGTTCAGAGCTCGCGGCCCTGCACTGTGGGGAATCGCGTGCTGCAGACCTGGGGTCGCAGGACAGGGCGGACGTCTGGAGAAGCTAAAACTCCGGGCAGCCATGGGTGCCGCGCGGGGCATCCTGGGAGAGTCCGCAGTCAGCAGCGCAGTGGCTCTGAAATTTCTGTCCTTGTCTTTCATTCTCGATATATTTTAGCGCACATAAACTGCAATGATCCTGACATGTTTTTCATTGAACGTGTGACTGCCAAAGTATTCAAAATATCAGAGTAGTAGAATATTTGAGTTTACCTATTGATATTTGCAAACCAGTCCTCTTTATTGAGGTGTAAAGGACAAAGCTCTTTAAATTTACTTACATCCACGCTAACTCCTGTGTTATACCCAGGACATACTTGGTGACTTGACATCCCCAGAGAGCTTTTAGCTATTAGTCATGAAAGGAATGGCTGGAAATGTAATTGAATCTCAACGGATATTTGTTTCGAGTTTCATAGATATAGTTGTAAATGGAACTTTTAAAAGTAAACTTTTTTTCTCATTAATTTATTTACCATACATTGTCATCACTGGTTCCTCTCCTCCTAGTGTCTCACTCCTCTCCCTCCCTCACACCTTCCTCCCCTTATCCTTAGAGAAAGGAAAGCCTCCTTGGCATATCAAGATGCAGTAGGATTAGGCATATCTCTTATTGAGGCTAGACAAGACTGCCCAGTTAAGGAAAGGAGATACAAAGGCAGTCAACAGAGTCAGAGACAGCCTCTGCTCCAGTTGTTAGGGGACCAATATCCCTTACTGTTCACAGTTAGAAAGGACATGATGAGCCAGCTGGTGTTGGCACAAGCCTTTAATCCCTACACTTGGGAAACTGAGGCAGTTGGATCTGGAAATTCCTTGCCACCCTGGCACACAGAGGGAGTTTAAAAACAGCCAGAGCCACAAAGAGAAATCATGTCAATGGGAAGAGGGAGAAGGAAAAGGAAAAATAAAATAGAAAAGATAATATATTTTATAGGATGGTACTATAAATCATCTTTCAAATAATTACTTTAGCTCTTCTATATCAGAAGAAAGTCATCAACAGTCTTTTGTCTCCTCAGTTCTAGAAAACCGCTCTGTCCATGAACACAAACTGTTGTTTGGTTTGATTTGTAGTTCTTGTGTTTGCTGTCTGGGGGTTGAACCCATTATGTTCCTCTGTCTGGCCCAGAACTCACCATGTGGACCAGGCAGGACTGGAAGACACAGAGTTACACCTGACTGTTTTCTGAGTGCTAGGATTAAAGGTGTGCACCAGGACCACTATTCAAACTGCTGTTTTGTATTTTGTGGTCAGTTCACAGCCACTGGTGTGACTGTGGACTTCTCCCAGAAAAGAGGGGCAATGTCAGGACCTTGCTGTGAGTGCTTTGTACAAAGACCAGAGGTTGCAGAATTACAGAACTCTGGTTTTTGTGTGTGAGAATAGTTTGCTTCCAGTCCCCCTTGCTCCTCCTCAGGGTTTTGTGGCAAGTTACTCTGCAAGCATGGGTTCCTTTGGGGGAATGGGGCTTCCATCATTTTTAGTCCAGGATAAATTTACAACCTCACTAGTGTATAATATTCCCATCTTTTTTTTATGAATATTTTTTATTATTTTTTTATTAGATATTTTATTTACACTTCAGAAGCCATCCCCTTTCCCCATTCCCCCCCCCTTAGAAAACCCCTATCCCATGCCCCCTTTTCCTTTTTGCATTTATACATTTTTTTAAAAATAATGTTAATCATAAGCTTTATAAGTTTGGAATTGTTCAATCAGAGGTGTAACCCACTGACCAACCTAGATATAACAACTATCTTTGACTGGTGGAGATACATGAATATCTGCCTCCCTGTCTCCCCCCTCTTTCTCTCTTTCATCACCTAGCTTCTCCTCTCCTCCTTCTCCTCTTCTTACTCCTTTTCTTGGTCTCAGTACTCCTCCTACCTTAACTCCTCCTACACATCACCCTTCCTGTTAAAATGAAACTTTTCTCTCAAAATACAATTAGAGCATAATTATGCCAATTTGTACCAGTGAGGTACAAGATAGTCCTAATACCCCATCCATCCTTTTGTTGACTAACCAGCACCTCTGTCATTTATCCTAACTAAAACATTTAGTTCTGAACCTGGCTTTAGGATGAATGTCAGCTGATGACCATCCACTCAAATCTTTTCTCTTATGGTAAATAGCTGTAAGTTTTCAACCCCATCAGAAATCCAGAATGACTGAGTTAACTATAATTGTGGGAAGCACAAAGCATAGCTTCTAAAACTTAGCCAATTTATAGAGACCTCTGAACACCTGAAAAGCCCCTATACTACCGAACGTTGGAGCATCAAATCTTCAGCCTTCTGGCCCAGAATCATCTGACAGACCTTGGTGATGCAGGATTATTAAGGACTGATTACTCTGTCTAGGCAGATATAATCAGTCGACTATTCTGCATGTGTGTCCTTTTCTGGACAGTAATTTGTCTGTAGATGGAGAGAGGCAATTCTTGCCTAGTGGCTGTTACCACACAACTGGAGTAACTCCAAGGATGCTCAATTTCTTCTTAGAATCCACGACAGGAAGCTGTCAGGAGCAGACAGGTCTCTAATCAATATGAACATTAATATATAAATATTTGTAGCGTCAGTTCTATGGACTTCTGATGTTTTGAAAACCAACTATCCATGTAAGGTAACCTGGACTGTTGTCTGTTCACTCCTCTCAGCTATTTCTAAATAAAATATGGGAAACACCCTAACAATAAACTCAAAAATATGAATTTGCTATAGTCCCTTAACTCATAGGTTAACCGTCCCAAATCAGTTAAAAAGGTTAAAAAAGAGCTGGGTCTAGGCATTGTATTCCTAAATGTGTTATACAGGCACAATGCCCATGAGCGTATCAATATTCATCTCATTTTTATATTAATAAGAGGCTTGTACCAATGAAAACCTTAAATTTGAGATCAAAGTAAATTTTGTACCATTTAAGAAATTATAACTTCATCTTGATAATAATTATACAGATTTCTACCAATAGGTTATGGCTATGCAATAAGTCCTAGCTAATCCCCCCTGTTCCAACAAAACCACTACTTGTCCCTAGAAAGACAGACCATTATTAACCACATTAGTCCCCAAGCTCAGGAAATAGGGGCACTGACTCTTCTTTAACTTCTTCATGCTGGTTAAGGGCGTTGAGATTTTAGAAGAGGGGTTGGGGGGAAGAGTAAGTTGATAAGCCTCTGATGCTGTGTCTTCACTGAATCCAGATGGAATTCCAGGACATCAGAGGTTTGGGCAGGTCTGCTCAGTATGCTTGATGAGTAGATACACCAAGGCTGTGTATTCTGCAATATACAATTCTCAGAACAAGTTTTAGTATCAAGAAAAAAAAATTTCCCACCCCCAGGGGGCTGACATTTTTTTTTAAAGATGTTGGTTCTGAAGACTTTTTTTCCCGCTTGTTAAAATTGGTTGTAGTATTTACATTTCAGATTTTATCCTCTTAGCCTACTTCCTCCCACCACCCAGAAACCTCCTATCCCATCCCCCTCCTCATGCTTCTATGAGGCAGTGACTGCACCTACCCCCCCTCACTATCCTCTCCCCACCCTCACATCATTCCCCCCCCCCCCCACTGTGTGTTCATTTTTTTTTTTTATGGGACCAAGAAACTCCTCTCCCACCTATGTCCGACAAGGCCATCCTCCCCTACATATACCTCTGGAGTCTTGGGTCCCTCCCTATGTGTCCATGTTTTGTTTCCCTATTTGCTCCCTTGAGCATTTTTGTTTCTCGTTCTAAGTAGAACTGAGGCATCCCCTCTTGGTCTTCCTTCTTCATGAGCTTCATGTGGTCTGTGGGTTGAGTCTTCACTAATCCAAGCTTTTGGGCTAACATCCGTGGAGATATGTTTGTGTAACTATCTTCTTTTGGGGGTTTTGGAAGATTACTTTCTTGCTTTTTCTAGGTTATAGTTTCCCTCCTTGTGTTGGAGTTTTCCACCAATTATTCTTTGAAGTGCTGGATTTGTGTTGAGATACTGTGTAAATTTGGATTTGTCATGGAATATTTTGGTTTCTCCATCAATAATGATTGACAGTTTTGCTGGGTATAGTAGTCTGGGCTGGCATTTGTGTTCTCTTAGGGTCTGTATGATATCGGTCCAGGATCTTCTGGCTTTTATGGTCTCTGGTGAGAAGTCTGGTGTAATTCTTATAGGTCTGCCTTTATTCGTTACTTTGCCTTTTTCCCTTACTGCTTTTAGTATTTTTTCTTTGTTTTGTACATTTGATGTTTTGACTATTATATGGCGGGAAGTATTTCTTTTCTGGTCTAAACTATTTGGAGTTCTGTAAGCTTCTTGTATATTTATGGACATCTCTTTCTTTAGGTTAGGGAAGTTTTCCTCTATAATTTTGTTGAGGATATTTACTGGTCCTTTTAGTTGGGAGTCTTCCCCCTCATCTATACCTATTATCCTTAGGTTTGGCCTTCTCATTGTGTCTTGGGTTTCTTGTATATTTTGGGTTAGTAGCTTTTTGTATTTTGCATTTTCTTTGACAGTTGTGTCAATGTTTTCCATGGTATCTTCTGCACATGAGATTCTCTCTTCCATCTCTTGTATTCTGTTGGTGATACTTGTGTCTATGACTCCTGATCTTTTTTTTAGGTTTTCTATCTCCAGGGTATTGTCCCTTTGTGATTTCTTTATTGTTTCTACTTCCATTTTTAGATCCTGCATGGTTTTGTTTAATTCCTTTTCCCGTTTGGTTGCATTTTCTTGCAATTCCTTAAGGGATTTTTGTGTTTCCTCTTTAAGGGTTTCTATCTGTCTACCAGTGCTCTCCTTAAGTTCTTTGAGAGCGTTATTTATGTCTTTCTTAAAGCCTTCTATCATCATCATGAGAAGTGATTTTAATTCTGATTCCTGCTTTTCTGGTGTGATGGGATGTTCAGGGCTTGCTCTGATGGGGGAGCTGGGTTCTGATGATGCCATGTAACTTTGGTTTCTGTTGCTTATGTTCTTGCTCTTGCCTTTTGCCATCTGGTTAACTCTAGTGCTGCCTGTACTTGCTGTCTCTGACTGAAGCCTGTCTTTCTAGTTATCTAGCTTGTGTCTGATCTCCTAGGGTCCAGATGTCTCTGTGATCTTTTCCAGCTGTCCTGATTATAGTGGTACCTCTAGGATGCCTCAGGATATGGTGCCTCCAAGGTAGTAATCCAGCTAGGTGTCTGCTGTTCTGGGTGCAGTGTCTCCTCTAGAATATCTCAGGATATGTTTACTGAAGCTCTGAGTTCATTTGTTCCTCTGTGGCTCTGGATTGAGTGGACCTTCCAGTATGTCTCAGGTGGAATCCGGGGTCGACACAACGGCAGACCTGGCAGAGGTCTGATCCAGGCCTCAGATCTGGGAACTAGTTTCTAAGACACTGTCCAAGTTAGAGCGCCTGGGATCCCTGCTTCCTCTGGGTTCTTGGAGGTTGGGGACAGAGCTGCCACCCAAGATCTGCTCAGTGCTCTGGCCCAGACTGGAAGGAACCAGTGTTCCGGGCCGGGAGTGACTTCCTAATATTCCCATCTTAATCATTCAGTTCCATATCTGATGCTCAGACTTAACTAGGCTGTGATTGGAAGAGAGTTTTAAGTTATGGTAACAGAAAATGCTGTATCTCCATTAATTTAAAGAAACTGAGTACAACAATATGACTGATGTTGATTTTCTCTCTAAGTTTTAAATATCTTTTCATGGTATTCTGGCTTTGGGATTGCTGATTGAACACCAGGTAGTATTCTGTTGCTTGGGTCTTTTTATGTGGTTTGAAACTGTTCTTTAATAGCTTTCAGAATTAATTATTGCTTTTTTTTTTTTTTTTTTTTTTGACTCCTTACATGAAAGAACCACAAGCTGGCATTTCATTGTACCTTATCGAGAAATTCAAAGAAGAGAAACAGAAAGAAATGGCTGATTCACCAGTAGACAAGCCCCAGGTCAGTGGTCATGTCCAATTTTTTTCTAGAAATGTTGTATCTTCAAACATTGCAAACATTTAATTTTCTCCTTCTGATAATTTGCTTTAACTGGATTATAAAACATGTTGGAAACACTTACAAAATCAAACACTGAGATTAACGAGACTGAAATTGAAAGTCTATAGAACTAAATGAAATTTTATATGGTTACATTAGTCATTGAGAATTAAAGCTTTAGAGACACTCATTTAATAGTTTCAGTAGCCAATATATTTTGATGAATTTATCTACTACCAAAGCCCCAGAAACCTGTGACAGAAGTAGAACTAAAAAAGCAGTCACCTTAATATATCTTTCATAACTGGATTTCGTTGCCTGCATTCAGTTCTACCTCATCCCCTCATATTTAACTTTTCGTTCCTTCCTTCCTTCCTTCTTTCTTTCTTTCAACTTCTTTCTCTCTCTCTCTCTTTCTTTCTTTCTTTCTTTCTTTCTTTCTTTCTTTTTTTTGAGAGATGCCTGTGTTTATTTGTGAAGAGAGGATGCCATAAATTCTTCAGAAGCTTGATTTTGTAAAAACAACTTTCAGGTGCTTTGGTAATATGTTCTAGAAGAACATGTAATGTTCAGTGTCTGGTTCAAACACAATGAAATCCTCTGCTTGGTTCCTCCCCCCCCCCCCCATTTGTTTTTATACCATTTTAATTACATGAAAGTATTAAGGTCAGTTCAAGGTTGAGGAACTAGCAATGCAGTAGATGCAAATAGTCAAGGAACAAGGAAGACAATAAACAAAGTCCTGTGATCACTCCCGTGATCTAAGGCTTATCAGGATGACTAAAATATCTGAACTTTTCTTTTTCTCTCCGTATTCTACTGTACTCACTTGTACCTTGTTTCCATATAGATATATTATTGGCTAAATTATTCATGTGAGGGAAAATATGGTTTCTTCTTTTGACATTGTATGGCCTCACCTAATATTACACATTTTAAGCCCAGTCATTTTTTCTACAACTTCTCATTGCATTTTTCTCATTAGCCGAATAGTCTTTCATTTTTCTATTAACTTTTTTATTTATTACATTTTGATCCCAGTTGCTGCCCCCCCCTCATATTTCCCCCATCACATAGTCCCTCCCTCCATCTCCCTTCCCCTTCTCTTCTGAGAGGATAGAAGGCCCCCTGGGTTTCCCCTCACCATGGTACATCAAGTCTTTGCAGGGCTAGTCCCATCCACTCCTACTGGGGCCAGACAAGGCAGCCAAGTTAGGAGAATGGGATTTACAGGCAGGTAACAGATTTATAGACAGCTCCTGCGACACTTGTTGGAGGACCCACATGAAGACTGAGCTGCACATCTGCTACATATGTTCCGGGGGCCTCGGGTTCAGCCTGTGTATGCTCTTTGGTTGGTGGTTCAGTTTCTGAGAGCTGCCAAGGGTCCAGGTTAGTTGACTCTGTTGGTCTTCTCTATAGAATTCCTATTCTCTAAGGGTCCCTCAAACCTCCCAACTTTTTCCAAGCTCTGTCCAATGTTTGGCTGTGAGTTTCTGCATCTGTGTCAGTCAACTGCTGGGTGGAGCCTCTTAGAGGGCATTTATGCTAAGCTCTTGTCTACAAGCATAACAGAGTATCATTAATAGTGTCGAGGATTGGTGCTTGGCCATGGGATGGTCTCAAATTGGGCCAGTTACTGGTTGGCCATTTCCTGTTCCATCTTTGTCCCTGAATTTCTTGTAGACTTGTAAACAGGACACATTTTGTGCCTACAGTTTTGTGGGTGCACTAGTGTCCTTGTCACTCTGCTGGGGTTCCTGCCCGGGTAAAGGAAGTAGCCAATTCAGGTTCCATATCTGCATTGCTAGGAGTCTCAGCTAAAGTGATCCCTGTAGACTCCTGGGAGGCTCTTCCATTTCATGTCTCTGTCACATTTTGTGGATGCTCCCATCACCATCCTCGCCAGTCACTGATTTCCATTCATTCTCCCTGCCCTCTGGCTCTCTCTACTGTTCCTTCCCATACCTGCTCATGACCCTCCTCCATTCTCTTCCCCATCCCACCTCCACACAGTTACTTCCTTCCACTTGCCTCCTATGACTGTTTTATTCCCTCTTGTAAGTGAGAATCACGAACCCTTGTTTGGACCTGCCTTCTTGTTTAGCTTCTTTAAGTCTATGGGATGTAGCCTGGTAATCCTGTACTTTATCGCTGATATACACATATAAGTGAGTACATACCTGTCTTAGGGTTGTACTGCTGTGAACAAACACCATGATTAAGGCAACTCTTATAAGAACAACCTTTAATTGGGTCTGACTTAACAGATTCAGCTGTTCAGCCCGTTATCATCAAGTCAGGATCATCACAGCTCCCAGGCAGGCTTGGTGCAGGAGGATCTGAGAGGTGAACATCTTGTTCCAAAGGCAAACAGGACTGGCATCCTCAGGTAGCTAAGAGGAAGCTCTCAAAGCCCATCACCAGAGTGACAGATACCCTTCAACAAGGCTACACTTCCAAATAGTGTCACTCCCTGGGTCAATCATATTCAAACCACTACAATACCATACATGTTCTTCTGGGCCTCAGTTTTATCACTCAGGATAATATTTTCTTGTTCCATTCATTTGCCTGCAAAATTCATAATGCCCTTGTTTTTAATAGCTGAATTGTATCCCATGGTGTAAATGATCCACATCTTCTGTATCCATTCTTTGAGTGAGGGGCATATGTGTTGTTCCAGTTTCTGGCTATTATGAATGAAGATGCTATGAACATAGTGGAACATGTGTCCTTGTGGTAGGGTAGAGTGTCTTTGGGTATATGCCCAGTAATGGGATGCTGAGTCTTCAGGTAGAACTAGTCATAATTTTCTGAGAAACCACCAGATTAATTTCTAGAGTGGTTATAAAAGTTTGTGCTCCCACCAGCAATGGAAGAATGTTTGCCTTGCTCCACATTCTCACCAGTATTAGTTGTAACTAGAGGTTTTGATCTTAGCCTTTCTGATGGGTGTAAGATGGAATCTCAGGGTCATTTTCATTTGTATTTCCCTGATGACTCAGTACATTGAATTTTTCTTTAAGTGCTTCTCTGCCATTCAATATTCTGCTTTGAGAATTCTCTATTTAGCTCTGTACCCCAGTTTTTAATTGGGTTATTGTTTCGTTGGTATCCAACTACATTACTTCTTTATTTATTTGGGATATTAACCCTGTGTCAAATATAGGGTTATTAAAGATCTTTTTCCAATCTGCAGGCTACCATTTTGTCCTATTGATAGTGTCCTTTACCTTACATAAACTTTTCAGTTTCATAAGGTCTGATTTATCAACTGTGGATTTTAGTGCCTGAGCCATTGATGTTCTGTTCAGGAAGTTATCACCTGTACCAATTAGTTCCGGACTATTTTCTACTTTTTCTTTTTTTAGATTTAGTGTATCCAGTTTTATGTTGAGGTCATTGATCCAGTTGGACTTGAGTTTTGTGCAGTGTGATAGATGTGGATCCATTTGCATTCTTTGACATGCAGACATCCAGTTAGACCAGCACCATTTCTTAAAGATGCTTTCTTTTTTTCCATTGTATGGTTTTGGCTTCTTTGTCAAAATTCAAGTGTCCATAGTTATGTGTGTTTATTTCTCAGTCTTCAGTTTGGTTCCATTGACCAAACTGTCTGTTTCTATACCAACACCATGTAGTTTTTTATTACTGTTGCTGTATAGCACATCTTGAGATCATGGTTAGTGATACCTCTAGAGGTCCTTTATTTTATAGGATTGCTTTAGTAGTCCTGTTTTCTGTTGTTGTTTTGTGTGTGTGTGTGTGTGTGTGTGTGTTTCCATAGGAAATTGAGAATTGTTTTTTCAAAGTCTGTAAAGTATTATGTTAGAACTTTAATGGGAATTACATTACATCTGTAGATTGCTTTTAGCAAGATGACCATTTTCACTATGTTAACACTACTGATTCATGAGCATAGGAGATATTTCCATCTTCTGATAGCTTTTTAAATTTCTTTCTTCAGAGACTTGAAGTTCTTTTCATACAGTCTTTTACTTGCTTGGTTAGAGGTACACCAAGATATTTATATTATTTGTGGCTATTGTGAAGATTATTGTTTCCCTGATTTCTTTCTTAGCCCATTTATCATTTGTATAAGAGAGTGCTACTGATTTTTTTTTTAATTAAATTTGTATCCATCCACTTTTCTGAAGGTGTTTATCAACTATAGGAGTTCTTTGGTAGAGTTTTTGCAGTCACTTATGTATATTATCATATCATGTTTGAATGTGCTACTTTGGTTTCTTCCAATTTGTGTCCCTTTGATCTCCTTTAGTTGTCTTGTTCTTCTAGCTAGAAGTTCATGTACTATATTGAAGAGATACGGAGAGAATACACAGTCTTACTTTGTCCAATTTTAGTGAGTTACTTAGGTTTCTCTCAATTTAATTTGCTGTTATCTCTTGACTTGCTCTACATTGCCTTCATTGTGTTTAGGTATGTTCTTTGTATCTCTAGTTGTTCCAAGACTTTTAAAATGAAGAGGTATTGGGTTTTTTCAAAGACATTTTCAACATCTGATGGTATGATCATGCGGATTTTTTTTCTTACACTTTGTTTATATGGTGCAGTACATTGATGGTTTTTGGTATATTGAACCATCCCTGCATGCCTGGGATGAAGCCTACTTGATCATGGTGTTTTTGATGTGTCCTTGAATTCCATTTGCAAGTATTTTACTGGGTATTTTTGAATCAGTGTTCGTAAGTGACATTGATACGAAATTTATTTTTGTTTTTTGTTGGTTTTTTTTTTTCTGTTGTTGTTTTGAGTCATTCTGTATTTAGGTATCAGGGTGACTGTGAGTTTGGCAATCTTCCTTCAGCTTCTATTTTGTAGAATAGTTTGAGGAATATTGGTGTTAGCTCTTTGTAAGTCTGGTAGAAGTCTATGCTTAAACCATCTGGCCCTGTTTTTTTCTTTGGTTGAGAGACTTTTAATGATTGCTTCTATTTCCTTAGGGGTTATGGGACTATTTAGACAGTTTACCTGATCTTGATTTAACTCTGGTAAGTGATATCTGTCTAGAAAAATCATCCATTTCACTTAGATTTTCCAGTTTTGTAGAGTACAGGGTTTTAAAGTAAGACCTAATAATATTTTTAATTTCCTCAGTGTTTGCTGTTATTTCTCCCTATTCCTTTCTGATTTTGTTCATTTGTATACTGTCTCTGCCTTTTAGTTAGATTGTACACTGTGATCCTATGGGACATAAAGTGTACATAACATATAGATAATCATCAAATGTCTGCTTTGTTTCATGGACATGCTTGTGAGACTATTGTGTCATCCTGTTTTCACAGAGGTAGAACATTCATTATAGAGTGTGACTGTATTGGAACTCATCTCTTTGAGTAATGGTCTTCATTCATCTACATCCTATCTTCTTATTTCCAGAAAAGCACCGTGCCCAGCATCACATGATCACTCTCTGCATTTTTTGTTTCAGAATCTGTTGAAATTCAAGGATGTGGCTGTGGACTTCCCTCAGGAGGAATGGGAATGCCTGGACTCTGCTCAGAGGGCTTTGTACATTGATGTGATGCTAGAGAATTACAGAAACCTGGTCTCTGTTGGTGAGAACATTTTGCTTTAGGAACTATCAACTCCTTTTTTGTATGTACTAACTTTATATATAGTACAACTCCTTGCTAAAGCTCTTTGGAAACAACATGAGAATAGAGAAAGTTGAATAGCAGAAAAGAACTTTTCATGGTATTTGTTCTTTACTTTTTGCACTTTAGAGGTCTCATGGACCCTTTATTTTGTTTCGACAATGCAGTCAACAACTTAGTATTATGCAATATTTATATCCATATCTTTGTCTATCATTGTAATTACATGGTTTTAATTGTGGGGAAAAAAAAACCCTTAAGATATGCAAACTGAAATTTCTCTCTAAATATGGTGAAAATTCTGACAGGAAATAGCAATTAGGAATTCTTTGCTGGATTCTTCTATTTTGTGTTGTCTTTACGTACTGAGGAGAGTACTGTCTTAGACGCCTGTATTCTTTCTAAAAATTGTAGCATGGGTCATGGGCTACCTCATAAAATTCGTGAATTATTGGATGCAATGTAGGGCTGGAGCAAAAAGTTTTCCCTGGAAGGCGGAGAGGAGAGAGGTGCCACAACTAGGGAGGGGTAGTGAAGGAGCTGGACAACTGGGAAGGATTCAAGTGAAAGAAAGCAAGAACAAAAAATACTCTCTGCATCTCTGCATTCAGTTCCACTTGAAATGATTCCCACTCATGTAGCTTATTACAATATCCTTGCCCCAGATGTATCCTGCCTGTTATAACTGTTAGAAGACATTGTGCCTTACTTCACCTGATTTATGGTCACTTAATACTAGTATAAAATGCAATTTTACTTGACTATGCTGACATCAGATTGTTCACTTTACAAAATTATGAGTGTAATGTGAGTCCATGAAGTAGCATTATTCTGCAATTGCCTTCCTTTAGATCCTTCATTTTTGTCTCTGGAGAAAATGCAGAAACCCTTTTGCAAAAACAATTCCAAGAAACAGTGTTCCTTAAGAACACCCCATAAGGAAAAGTTAAGAAACAGCACTGTGTGGAGCTCAAACAATGGAGGAAATAAAGCAATAGCTGCCCACAGAGCCCTACTTGAAATGATCTAGACTCTAGGCTCTATATTCTAGAGCCTCTGATATCTCATAAAATATTCTCTTTGCTTCCATTATTTTTGAAGAATTTAGTGTGGTATTATTAGAAAAAATATTAACCCTTTGATGTGTTTATGTAAGCCTTTAATATTAGAAAGATTTGGGCCTTCTGAAATATGCCCTTCATTGAACACAAACACTGTGAACCTGGATCACAGGTTCTTCTTCATCATCTTCTTCATCAATTTCTGAATAGAGACATGTATTTTAAATATGATCAGCCAGTGAGCTCCACCCCAAAGGTAATTACTGATTCTTTAAGTATTTGATCCATCTTGATCCATGAAAGATTTTCCATGAGATGCCATATCTGTTATACATTACAGAATCTCGAAGGATGTCAGGCTTTGTTTGTGATAATACATAAAATTATAGTGAAAGAAACATGTCTAAGTAGTTGCTGGCTGACTTAAGAGAGAACTTTAAGGAGACAATCATTTGTCAAATGTTGAATCATAGAGCAAGCCCTATTAATCTGAATTATACGCATTTTCAGAGAACTACTGCATAATTGATACTGTCCATCAACATGTGAAGACGGAAAAGGAGTCTTACCATTTTAACGAACTTGGTGAAATGGTTCATGGTGCTTCCAACTGTGCACTTTATAAAACAAGTGACACTACAGAAACGTCTAATAACTACAGATGCTGTAGGGACAGGGATGCCTCTGTTGACTCATCAGACCGAGATATGTATAAAAGCACACCCACTGGAGAAGAACCTTGTGAGTCTAGAGACTGTGAGAAATCTTTAACTTTGTTTTCCGACATTAGTCAGGATCAGACACTCTACGCTACAAAGAAAGAGCAGAGACAGGGTGGATATGATGACTATTTCAGCTCTGCATACAGTCTCATGCAACAAACAGTCTACATCAAAGAGAAGCCACACCAGTGTGGGAAATGTGGGAAATGCTTCAGCACTTCCTCAAGCCTCACTGTACACCAGAGAATTCATACTAGAGAGAAACCCTACAAGTGCAATGTTTGTGACAAATCTTTTACCCAGTGCACACATCTTAAAATTCATCAAAGACGTCATACTGGTGAGAAACCTTACAAATGCAAAGAATGTGGAAAATCATTTGTTCAGTTGTCAGCACTTAAAAGTCATCAGAAATTGCATACTGGAGAGAAGCCTTACAAATGTAAGGAGTGTGATAAATCCTTTGCCCACTATCCTAATTTCAGGACACATCAGAAAATCCATACTTTGGAGGAACATTGTAGTTGCCCAGAATGTGGCAGAGAATTTCATCAGCTTTCACACTTTAGAAAACATTACAGACTCCATACTGGAGAGAAGCCTTACAAATGCAATGAGTGTGACAGGTCCTTTACCCACTATGCATCATTAAGATGGCATCAGAAAACTCATTCTCCAGAGATATCATATGAATGCAAAGAATGTGGTAAGTCTTTTATTGAATTATCACATCTTAAAAGGCATTACAGAATCCATACTGGAGAAAAGCCTTATAAATGTGAGATATGTAACAAATCCTTTACTACGACCACAACTCTTAAAACACATCAGAAAATTCACACTGGAGAGAAACCTTACAAATGTAAGGAATGTGACAAATCCTTTATTCATAGTTCACATCTTAAAAGACATCAGAGTGTTCATACTGGAGAGAGACCTTACAAATGTAAGGAATGTGATAAATCTTTTTGTGAGAGTTCAACTCTTAGAGAACATGAGAAAAGTCATACAGGAGAGAAAACTTATAAATGTAAAGAATGTGGCAAGTGTTTTACCCAGCGTGCGTATCTTAGAAATCATCATAACAGAGTTCATACTGGAAAGAGACCTTATGAATGTAAGGAATGTGGCAAATCTTTTACTACCTGCTCAACTCTTAAAATACATCAGACAACTCATACTGGAAAGAAACCCTACAAATGTATGGAATGTGAGAAATCCTTTACTCATAATTCATATCTTAGAACACATCAGAAAATTCATACTGGAAAGAAACCTTACAGATGTGAGGAATGTGACAAGACTTTTACTAGCTGTTCAACTCTAAAAGCACATCAGAATATTCATACTGGAGAGAAACCTTACAAATGTATGGAATGTGACAAATCCTTTACCCAGGCCTCACATCTTAGAACACATCAGAGAGTTCATACTGGAGAGAGACCTTATAGATGTACAGAATGTGACAAATCTTTTACTAGGTGTTCTCACCTTAGAGAACATCAGAAAATTCATACTGGAGAGAAACCTTACAAATGCAGAGACTGTAGCATATCATTTAACCAGATTTCAAATCTCAGAAGACATCAGAAACTTCATACTGGAGAGAAACCTTACAAATGTATGGAATGTGACAAGACTTTTACTCATAACTCAAATTTTAGAACACATCAGAGAGTTCATACTGGAGAGAAACCTTATAGATGTACAGAATGTGACAAATCTTTTACTAGGTACTCCTACCTTAGAGCGCATCAGAAAATTCATACTGGAGAGAAACCTTAAAAATGTATTGAATATGACAAATCTTATGCCCAGGCCTCACATCTTAAAAGACATCAGAGAATTCATACTGGAGATAATGCAGCATAGCATTTATCCAGTGTTCTCTCTGTTTACAAATCCTAACCATATTTATAAAAGAAAATTAAAAATAAGAAACATGGGAAACGCTTTAATGAACTTTTAGATCTCATAAAATAATGCTAAAATAAAATTTTGCCTATTGTGTCAAAAGCTTCTCTCTCCCCTCCTGCCTCTGCCCACTTGCAAGTGTGTGTGTGTGTGTGTGTGTGTGTGTGTGTGTGTGTGTGTGTGTGTGTGTGTGTGTGTGTGTGTGTGTGTGTGTGTGTGTGTGTATGTTGGGAATTGAACTCCAATACTCTGAAAAAACAGCTAGAGGTTTTATCTACTAGGCCACCTCTCTAGCCCCTGGGAAAGGTGCAATAAAACCTTTGTTCGACATTTGAAAATACATAATTCCAGGCAAGGTAGTACACACCATTAATCCCAGCACTCAAGAGGCAAAGGCAAGATCTTTGTGAATCAGAGGTCATCCTGGTCTAAATAGTGAGTTCCAGGGCAGCCTGAACTACATCTCCTCTATCTCAAAAAATAATAATAATTATAAAATGTAATGTCATTAAATATGTATCAAAGACACATATTTAGTTTTGCTGTGATTCACAAAGTTCATACTTCTAATAAACCATATAAAGGTATGGCATATGTAATCTCCATATCTTGCTCTTCTTTTTTTAATTTGTATTCACATTTTATTTTATTTTTTTCAGTTTCATGTATTATTAATTTTTGATCCTTTTTGGTTATTTTATTTATTTACATGTCAAATGTTATCTTCCCCGATTTCCCCTCCATAAGCCCCCTATCCCATCCCCCTCCTCCTGCTTCTGTGAGGGTGCTCCCCCACTTACCCACTTCCACCTTACCCCCTTAGCATTCTCCTACACTGGAGCCTTGAGCCTTCTCAGGACCAAGGACCTCTCCTTCCATTGATGCCAGATAAGGCCATCCTCTGCTACATATGCAGCTGGAGCCGTGGGTCCCTCCATGTGTACTCTTTGGTTGGTGGTCTAGTCCCTGGGGAGCTCTGGGGGTTCTAGTTGGTTGGTGTTGTTCTTCCTATGGGGTTACCACACCCTTCAGCTCCTTCAGCCCTTTCTCTAACTCCTCCATTGAGGTACTTGTGTTCAGTCCGATGGTTGGCTGCAAGTATCTGCATCTGTATTGGTCAGACTCTGGCAGACCTCTCAGAAGACAGCTGTATCAGGCTCCTGTCTGCAAGCACTTCTTGGCATCAGCAATAGGACCTGCGTTTGGTGGCTGCATATGGGATGGATCCCTAAGTGGGACAGTCTCTGAATGGCCTTTCCTTCAGTCTCTGCTCCACTTTGTCTATATATTTCCTTTAGATATGTAGAATGGTTGCCCATACACAATAGTGCCAGAATTACATCAGTGCACAAATTTTGGCTAATACTTTGGTACTGTAGGATGCATGGTCCAGGGGTAAGTAAGACCATGACATCATTTCTCTACCAGAAGCTTTCATAAAACCTGGCAGCGCTACAAAGTTAGCCTGTTGGGAGAGTTTCCTAGTAAGTTCAAGATTGTTTTCTGTGTATCTTGTAAGCAAATTGTTTGGTGTGTTCAGTAAACACCATGTGCCTAGGGTGGCCATG
The DNA here is from genome assembly GCF_011762505.2 of Arvicanthis niloticus. Taxonomy (NCBI): domain Eukaryota; kingdom Metazoa; phylum Chordata; class Mammalia; order Rodentia; family Muridae; genus Arvicanthis; species Arvicanthis niloticus. The sequence goes on along the minus strand of NC_133438.1, from coordinate 9,541,377 downwards.
CAAGAGCTCTAGCAATAACCTGTTTTGTTTTGGGTGCCTCCATGAGCAGAAATTCCCAAGAAGAGACCAAGGTCTGCTACAGTAAGTTACATTTAATACTCCTGGGATCTGGGAGCGACATTATTTACCTGTGTGTGACACCACTGCTCAACATCTCTACAATCATTTTTCCTATTTACTTTTTAAGTACTGCAGTTTCATAAGGATTCTTCATAAAAGGTTCTTTTTGGTTAATGCACCCACTCTTCTTTCTTTGTTCCTGCCCCCATCTTGAGGTAAACACATATTACACATTGTCCAATGCCCCAGGGATTCTTTTATGGCACATGTATTCTCCTATCCCCTCTTATCACATTTTTTACTTGGCATGCAAAATAATAGGTTTCCATGTAGCATTCATGGACATCTCATTTGAGCTGAGCTTCGGCAGCCCCCTGAATCCCCCATCACTCCACTACATATTGGAATCGTTATGCACTCAGCATTCCAACTCTATTTTCATATCACCTACATTTTAATATCTACCCTCTCACCCTCTCCCTGAATCTCTCCACCACTCATGGATTTCTAGCTTCCTGGCTTCTGCATGTAATCTCACTAGAACACCCAAAATCTGAGAATCATGGGATGTTTGACTTGTGGCCTAGGAAGCAGCACTCATCCTAATTTCCATGTAGCTACATTTACATCTAAATTTCACATTTTCATTTTTATTTATATCTGAATAATATACTTTGTAGGGAAGTATTACACTTTCATTTCCACATGTGACAGCTGAATTGATTCCATTGCCTAGATACTGTGAATAAAGGTACAATGAACATGATGGGGAAGTGCTCCTTGGTAAAGATGGAGAGTCCTTGGAGGTCATGCCTGGGAGACTTTGTGTATCAGTTCCATCTGAGATTAAACCTTCCAACTTGGAGGAAGCTCCTTAAAACACAGGATGTTAAAGGAGAAGTAAAGGAACAGGATGCTTTAATGTGAGGTGATACATTCAATCCTACATCGAATCACCAGAAGCTCAGAAATATATGACTTCATAGCTTCAGGAAGTCCCCAAAACTAGCAAAATTCTCTACTGTGCTTCTGCCTCAAGCATATGTCAGTAAGGACTCTGACATTGCCAGACAAAATGAGCTTCCTAGAAGATGCTCAGACCAGCTATGAAGTAGTCACCAGTCAAGCTGCCTGGACTGGAGGAGACAAGTCAGGCTGCTTGTTGGAGGTAGTGAGTGGCTTGAAAGACTTCTCTCCTCAGGTGAGTTTCCTGTAAGCTGTGTAGTCATCCCCATATTTGCAACTTCATTAACTATCACCTTCACTGGGTGACACAGCTGTCATTCAGTCCTTCATGCTTCTATCAGTAGCCTCTCATCCATACTCTTATAACTCACCCCATCAAAACTCACTAGTCCACTGAGAATTAGCGATGACTCAGTGGTTGAGAACACTGCTCTTTCAAAGACTCACTTTGAGTTCCCAGCACACTCATTTGTGCATAATCTATAACCTCACCATCAGGGCATCCAATGCCCTGTGAGCCTCTGTGAGCACCAGGAATACAGGAACACACACATCCATGCAAATAAAAAAAAAAAAAAAAAAAAAAAAAAAAAAAGCAAAAACAAAATCAAACAAAACAAAAAAACAAAAAACACCTATAAAAATGAAACCACATTCGCTTACCAAGTTTCGGTTTGTTTGTTCACAACATTGATTTTTCATTGGTTTCTCATCTGGAATAAGTAGATAGGTGTCTTTGTTTCTAGAGGAATGATGCCATACTCAGGTCTGTAAGTGTGTCACCCAGACTCACTCTCTCTCTCTCTCTCTCTCTCTCTCTCTCTCTCTCTCTCTCTCTCTCTCTCTCTCTCTCTCTCTCTCTCTCTCTCTGTCTCTCTCTCTCAGAGCTAAGTTTGGGCTATACCACTTTGGCTCCCAGCAGATTGCATGTGCCCACCTGCCCAGGAGCTAGCAACCTGGAGTAGTGAATAGGACACACACACACACACACACACACACACACACACACACACACACACTCCAGTTAATTTTAAAATACCTTGGCAACCTCAAAGGCTGGCCACTCCTAAACCTTCCCCTGCTACCCCAGGCTCAATCAGGGAAATGGTGGCCCCAGTGGACACTTACCCAAATTCTTAGATGGCTTCTTGGCTCTCTCCCTTTCTGTGGGGCTAGATCTGATACATCCTCTTTTTTCTCCCTACCCCTATGTCCTAGCCTGTCCAACTTTAAGGGTCCCGCCCCATACCTAGTCATTGGCCATTGGCATCTCTATTGATTGATCAAAAACCAACTGGGGACAAGGATCATTAGTGTTTGGACATGCAGCTTTCCTACTGAATCAAAGCATTAGAACCAATCTCCAACACTTTCTTTTTCTTCTTTTTTTTTGAGATTATATACAATGATTTTCAAAGTATATACTCTGGTTCCATTTTATTATTTCATTTCACATACTTTTGTGAGAAAAACTCAAGTATGCAAAAAGAAATTTCTCCCTAAATATACTGAAGATCTGATCAGACATAGCATTTGGAAAATCATTCCTTAGATATCTGTATTCTGTCTTCTCTTCATATACTGAGTACAGTATTGTGTTAGACATCTGTGATCTTTCTAAAAGTTACTGCATTACCTCACAGAAATCATGGATTATTATTTCCAAGTTACAACTGGTCACCTGTCTGGGGCAAATGAGATTGCCCAGAAACATGGAGATGATGTAGCCACAACCATGGTGGGCAAGTGAATGAGCAGAACAAAACAGTCATCCTGCTTGTTGTAATTGTTAGAAGACATTGTTCCTTATTGCACCTGAATCACAGTGACTTAATCCTAGTATAAAACGCATTTTACTCGACTTTGTTGACATCAGATTGATTTTTTTTTACAGATTATAAGTCGAATGTGAGTCCATGAAGTAGCATTGTTCTGTAATTGCCTTCATAGGTATTCATATTACATCCTTCATATTCATATTCCATATTTCATATTCATATTTCATATTCATATTACATCCTTCATTTTCTTCTCAATGGAGGAAACACAGATACACTTGTGGTAAATGATCTCAGGAGTCAGTGTAGAGTTGACTTGAGGATAACTGTATAAGGAACATTAAGAAACACAGGAGTGTGTTGAGCTCAGACAGTGGAGGAAAGAAATAAGCAACAGCTTCCTATTGCAGACCTGCCTCAGATCATCTAGAACCTCTGACATCTACCAGAACATTTGCTTTAGATCAATAGCTTTTGAAGAATCTCGTGGTTCTCCCTCTCTCTGTCTCTGTCTCTCTCTGTGTCTTTCTATCTCTGTCTCTGTCTCTCTCTCTCTTAGAAAGAAAATAGGCCTTTGATGCTTTAAACAGAGGCTTTAATATTACAAAGTCTGGGTCATCAGAATAGTAATCTACATTATGATACATTAATTTACCCAAGTATTGTGAATCTGAGTTTCATTAAACTGTTGTACATCAATATCTGAGAAAAATATTTAAAAATAGAAACGTATACTCTGAATATAATCAGTCACTGGGCTGCATCCTAAAGCTGATTACTGATTTCTCAATTATTTGTTTCATCTTCCTTGAAGACTGTCACTCTGTTTTTTTTGAAAGTCCATGCAATTATACTGTAAGAAAGTGTTAACTCCCCAGAGGTATGCTTACAAATCACAATGTAAGTAATGGAAACATAAAGTTAAGAAACTTGCAAAAGTTTTCAATGCAGTTTAAATCTTAAAACACTTACACTAAACTAAAATTCTGCAAAAGTAACTGGGACCATTGATGTGGTTCATAGACACCATAGGTGGGTAGGACTTTTCAATGGCTTCTTCCTTTGGAAATTTGCACGACTGCTACCGATACAGTGCAAGCTGTTCTTCAGGTAGGAGTTTTCTGTCTCTGTCTATGTTCCACATTCCTGAAAGATCTCTCCCCAAATCAGAATTGCACTATTTGATTTTGGCTTCTCACGTTTGTATTTTATTGGACGGCGTTCTGGCATCTGAATTTAGCCTGTTGCTCTTTGGTATACATTATATGGTCCAGAGGCTGATAGTCCAATGGGGGTGTTAGGCTGCCTATTTTGTATCTGAAGGGTCCAGAACTCACTACGGGGGTCCGATACCGGGGCGCTGCGTCCTATCAGATCCAGTTCTGGTCCAGGCTCACAACAAGCATGTGGGGAGACTGTGCAGAACAAATCCAGAGCAGCCTGACAGTTGGAGCTGCCAGAAAGGAAGCCTGAGACCGGGTGGGAGGGACTGATTTCCGTGGGGCGGGGCTACTCACCCGGAAACAGAATGGGAGGATGTTATACATTGGCTGGTTGTAGAGGAAGAGTGTGGAGTGGGCGGGTTTAGAGGAGTGACCAGCTGGGATACTGGGATGCAATGTGTGTGAGCCTAAGGAATTGAAGGTAAAGAGTCAGAGCCCAAATTGCCAAGAATCAATTTCCGACCTCGGGCTAGCACTGTGTGGAGTCACGTGGTGCAGACTCGTCTGCAGAGCCCGCGGCCGGGGTGTTGCGGGACCCGTGAACTCCCCTAAGCCACAGGTGCCAGGCGGGCGCGTCCTGGGAGAGTCAGCAGTCGGCAGCGCAGCGGCGGGAACCGCAGCCTGGGGACCCGGGAACCTCCCAGGTCAGAGGAGCTGCGGGGCTGGGAAACGGGCGGGAGCGGAGCAGAACATGATCAGTGTCTCTGCTACTCATAAGGATGACAGCTCTCAAAATTGTGCTGTGGATGTCTTACCCTCGTCGATAAATTTTCAATAATAGTAACTGGATAATGCTATTTTTTCAATTGATCTAGCCTCCAGATATTCTAAGAATAATCTAGTAGAACATTTAAATTTACCGGTTGATATTTACAAACGCAGTTCTCTTTGCTATTGTGGAAAGGACAAAGCTCTTGAAATTTACGATTATCCATGCTAACTTCCGTGTTCTACCATTTCCCTATTCAAGAGAGTGGCACATGGACTTAGGGACTTGGATTCCCCTAGAGCTTTTAGATATTAGTCCTAAATAAAAGGAACATCTGCAAAATTAATTCAGAGTACAATTGGAGTTCCACAGGTATGGATGTAAAAATTAACTTTTAAAACTCAACGTTTTAGCCACCATTAATTTTCCATCTAAAACTGTATGCACGCTGTGATGTAAATACAACATTGTGAAAACTGTGCTGCCAGTCTTGGTGACACTTCTCTGTTATCTCAGCACTCTGGAGACAAAGGCAGGTGGATCTCAATGAGTTAGTTGTAGGCCAACCTGGGCTACATAGTTCCAGGACTACCACAGCTACATTGTGAGACCCTGTTTCTAAAACCTTAAATATAAATACAACAACAGCAAGAAATACAAGGGGAAGGAAGAAGAAAGGATAAGAGGGAGGAAAGGGGGGAAAAAGTAAGTAAGTAAGGAAGGCAGGTAGGTGGGTCAGACAAGAAAAAGGAAAAAATGTGTCTACTTATTCTGGATTCTTAATATTGCAAATTAGAGCTGGAAATCACAGTATGCTTTTGAGGGAATCAGGTCACAGGGTTTTCAGTTAGACAGGGCAGTACAAACCAGCTTGTGGTGATGGCACACACCTGTAATCCCAGCACTCCAGAGGCAGAGGCAGGTAGATCTTGGAATTTTTTGCCAACCTGCTCTGTAGAGAGAGTTTAAGGACAGCAGGGGCTACACAGAGAAACCATGTTTTGCAGCAAAAAGATAGATTGAAACAAAAGTCAAAGGCATTAATTATAGTTTAGGATGATATTAAAAATGATCTTGTGAATAATTATGATAACTCATCTACATCAGAAAAATCTCTGCAATCCTCTTGTCTTCTTGGGGTTCAAGAAAAGCATTCTGCCCATGGACACATGACCCAACTGTTATGTAGAAGTCACCATGTAGACCAGGCTGGACTGGAATTCACAGATTTCCGCTGACCTCTATCTCCTCAGTGCTCACATTAAAGTTGTGCAGCAGCAGGAATGTTCAATCTGTTGTGTTTTATTTTGTGGTGTGTTGACAGTGGTGTGGATGTGGACTTCTCCCAGGAGGAGGGGCAATGCCTGGTCCCTGCTCACAGGTCTCTGTATAGAGATTTGATGCTGCAGAATTTGAAGAGTCTGGTTTCTGTGGATGTGATTTCTGTCTCCCTTGTTCCTTCTTAGGGTTCTTGGCAAATTAGATTGCAAGTGTGTGAGAATTGTGTGGATGAGTCTCACATTGTACAGAGTAAGGCAAAATCCTCAGAGGAACAAAAACATTTCAGGAAATGTTTTCTCTTCTTTGGTGTCTTTCTTTGGGAGTATAAGGCTTCCATCAGTTTTAGTCCAGGATAAATTTAGTGTTGGGGGCCGACTTTTAGCAGAAAGCGGCTATCAGCTTTGCAGCCATCTTGAGCCATATACCCTGACATGAGACTTGATTACAATAGCCTACAACAGCTGAGCACACTCCGATAATCTTGGTTTAGATACCTTGAGATTAAAGGTGCGTGAGATTAAAGGTGCATGAGATTAAAGGTGTGTGACTTAAGAGTGTAATTTAGAGATAAGACCTAAGGGCATGCTTATAGGTGTGACTTAGAGGCATGGCTTAGAAGTAAGACATATAAAAGGCAGAGGCAGACAGTAGACACATCAGACATTAGGGAGACACAGAGGAGAGAACCAGACACAGCAGAGAGAAGACAGGTAGCAGGGCACTTGGGAGAGAACTCAGAAGAACTAGGTAGTAAGCATTAGGCACTTAGCACTTGGAACTTGGAGGCACTAGGGACTAGGAACTAGGGACTTGGAGAGAAGAAGCAAGACTAAAGAATAAACGGGATTGAATTACACTCTGTCTGGTCTGCATTCTTGGAGTCCGTCCTCACTCTCGCTCTTGCTGAACCCTGACCCTCGGATCGGAGCGGCAGCTTGGGCCAGGATACAGTGGCCGCCCAAAGTGGGCCAGCCTAGGCCCCAACATTTAGAACCTCACTAGTATATAATATTCTCATCCCAATCTTTCAATTCCATTTCTGCCCCTGAGATTAAACAGAGCTGTGATTGGAAGTGAGGTTCAAGTTATGGTAAATGAAAATACTTTTTAGATGTTTTCAGTATTCCAACACTATGTGAAAATGGGAAGGGTTCACTGTAGAATTCTCAATTTCATTTCTCTTAACCTACTGAGCACAGTAGTATGTTAGCAATCCAGGTGCTTTCTGAAGAGTCTCTTTCTCATGTGCAGGGCTCACTGATCACCCAGAACTGCTCACCTGTGAAGCGCAACAAAGAGACCTGGAAGATGGAGAGGGAGGAGACAGTAGCTAAGGATCCAGGTATGTTGGAGGATTGGTGAAGGGATGGCAAGGGGTTCCAGTGACTGTGGAAGTGAGTCATGAAATCAGTTTTGCCACATTCTGTTTTGCTAGAAATAATTCTAGAGACTTCTACCGAGAAAAATCTCCTCAGGATTTCGTATTTTAGAAGTGAGAAGTCTTTCTACAGAAGAACTGATACTAGGAAGGAAATAAAAATTTTATTTGACTGTGCATGTGAGTGATGCTGTCCTTATTCCATGCACATCACCGATCATGTCTACATGCCAGTATTAAATAGTTTTCATCTCACTGATTTCAATATATTATAGAACGATGAAAATTAATACTTGTAGATTTGTTTATTGTTTTAAGAATATTTGAGCTTTTGATATTCTAGCATGCTCTCTCATTTTTTCATTCTGAAAATAATGCCAACTGAGTTTTGATAAGAATCAGGAAATTATTTGCAGACTATTAAACTCTGTCTATTCTGTCTTCTCATGGACATCTCTTATTGTCTGTTGTCCCGACAGCTCTAAGTGGTTTCCATTGCTGTACTTGTTAATATACTTTGAGATCACACCTAGGTGAGACTTTTTTTTTCTGGCTATTTACTGTTCCTTGGTACTATAGGATTATTTTCAGTAAAATATGAAAATAGGGTTTTAATAGGGATTGGTTTAATAGGAATTGGTTGGCATCTAAGAGAAGACAGTCCTCTTTCTAAGTTGCCTTGTCAGGTTGAAAAGAATATGGTCAATGTGCCAGTTTTTACATGTTTTATGTAGTCTTCTGTTCATGTCTGCTGGGAATTTCTGCATTCTGGGTTTTGCAACATGCACCTGTGTTGATCAAAGGACTTTATATCTAGTGGACCATTTTATCATTTGCTTATACTCTTGATTTTGTATTTCAATTCTTTTGTCTTGTTTTTTCTGTCACTAGTATAATTATGATCATCAGTCTATCAGTCTTCTTTACTGCTGCCTATAGTCATAGCCTTTAATTTTTAAAAAAATTTTTTTAAGCCAGATTGTGTTAGTACAAGCCTTTAATCCTAGCACTTTTGTGGAAGAGGCAGGCAGAGCTCTATGAGTTCTAGGCCAGCCTCATCTACAATGTAAGTTCCAGGACAGACATGGCTACACAGAGAAACCCTGACTTATAAAAATATTGCTCAGTATCTTGTATCTTTAGATATGAAATGGATTTTTTTGGTAGAAAATATTTATTTTAATTTCAGCTGTCAATTTTTTGAAAACTCTGCTCTGTTTACATCTTTAGCTTAGGGAATAATATCCACTTACATATCAAGAAATTGCTGAAAAGATACATTTTTTTACTGTTTCGGAATCTCTGTATATTGAATTTACAGGATCTTATGGCCTATAATGTAGAGCTTTTTAATATGTGCATATTAGCCACTGAAACTGCTGTTGAGCATGGAGGGTTCAATTCAGTTGCTTATTTATTGATTACATTATCATTTGTTTCCTTTCTAATGTTTTGATTGATTCTGGGTTCTTACCCATTGTTCTGTAAATAGGTAGCTAATGAGTGTATCTACAATATATTCTATCTCTTTATACTTTTATAAATAACTTTTATAGTTACTGTTATTTCCCTGGATGTTTTTCATTTTACACAATATTGTTTGTCAGTCACTGCTCTTATATCAAATGTTTTCCCCTTCTTGTTACTCTGCAATATTCACTGTTTCAGATTATACATGAAGGTCTGTGATTCTAGGAGAGACTTAGACCCAGGTTCATGTTTTTATATATGGATAGATACTTTCCCAGTGCCACTATTTGAAGAGGCTGTCTAGTCTGCAACCCATGGTTGAGGTATTTTGGTTGTAGTCACATGGTCATTGCTATTAGGCAGGTATAAGGTCCTGCTGGTCCACATTGGACCACAATGCTGGTCTGCATGGGCTGATCTGGAATTACATTGGGATAGCTGAAGCACTGCAACATTTTCCTGAGGTTATTTTGTACCCAGGAAATTTCTTGGCCAATATAAATTCAAGGTTGCTCTTTCCTAATTCTCTGAAGGTTATTTTGGTAAGTTTAAATGTAATGCTATTTGAACTGAAGATATAAATCACTTTCACATATACAACGAATTTAACAATAATATACCCCATTCTTTTTTTTTTTTTAATAAGATATTTATTTTCTTTACAACCCAATATCAGTCCCCTTCTTCCAAGTATCCCTTCACACAGGGGGGTACTACTCCTCCCATTCTTTCCTCCCCTTCTTATCTGATAAGGGAAAGTGTTGCCAACTGCTCTGCCCCACGCTTGGGGGCCAAAATGTCGGGGGGACAGCTCTCTCAATGTTGGAACCCGCACTGCCAAAAGCCTTGGGGGCTAAATTGTTAGAGCCCGCACTGCCCCAAGCTGTTCCAGTCGGCGGGTCGGGGTTCAGCAAGAGAGAGAGTGAGGATGGACTCGAAAAATGGAGACCAGACAGAGTGTGATTCAATCCCATTTATTCTTCAGTCTCTCTTCTTTTCTCTACGTCCCTAGTTCCAGCTGTAATAAGTCTCAGGTCCTGGGCTTCGGCACCAAGTCTCAAGTCCTAATCCTAGTTCTAAGTTGCTAGTCTCTTTCTTAGTTCCAAGTTACCTGCCTCAAGTCTCAAGTCTCAAGTACTCTTCCAAGTACAAGTGTCTAATAATTTCTTCTGTCTACCTCTCGACTTTTATATGTCTCACTTCTAAGCCACGCCTTTAAGTCTTATCTCTAAATTACACCTTTAAGTTATACCTTTGGCTCTAAATCACACCTTTAAGTCTTACACACCCAAGGGAAAATCCTGGTTATCTAAGACAAGATGTTATCAGAGTGTGCTCAGCTGTTGTAGACTATTGTAAACAAGTCAGGGTATATGGCTCAAGATGGCTGCAAGGATGATAGCCGCCTTCTGTCGGCTCCCCACAGGGGAGCCCTCCCCCCCCCCCATCACCACCCCATGGTATATCAAGTCTCTGGTCTTTTGAATATGGTTGGCCTAGGGAGTGGCACTATTAGGAGGTATAGCCTTGTTGGTGTAGGTATGGCCTTGTTGGAGGAAGTGTGTCACTGTGTGTGTGAGCTTTAAGACTCTTTGACTAGCTGCCTGGGAACCAGTCTTCTAACAGCCTTAAAATGAAGATGTAGAACTCTCAACTTTTCCTGCACCATGCTTGCATGGACTAAAACTCTGAACCTGTAAACTAGCCCCAATTAAATGTTGTCCTTATAAGAGTTTCCTTGGTAATAATGTCTGTTCACATCAGTAAAACCCTAACTAACACAGAGTTGGTACCAGGAACTGGGGTATTGCTGTGATGGGCCTGAATATGCTTTTGTTTGGAAGTATGTGGATATTGGGACTTTGGATTTAGAAAGCAGTGGAATACTTTAAGTGGGGGTTAATGGGCTGTCCTAGTAGGAATATAGAACACTTTGTTGCTGAGAGTGATTTGAACTGTTCAGACCTGGCCCAAGAGGTGTCAATGGAGAAGAATTTCAGTATATAGCCTACAGACTCTTGTGGGATTTTTGTGAAGAGTATGGCTTCTTTTTACCCTTGTCTGAAGAGTCTACCTGAGGCTAAAGTAAAGAGATTTCTATTAATTACATTGACAAAGGAAGTCTTAAAAGAGCCCAGCAGAGACTTTGTTCTCTGGTTTAGTCTTTTGAAGAGTGTTTTAATGAAAAGGAGCAAGCTGAGAAAGAAAAAAAATATACATTGTATGGTTCAAGTAATAAAGGGGCACCAGCAAGTGAAATGGAGCTGAATCCTATGTTCAAGGAGATAAAGAGATGAAGGGAGTGGTGATCTCAGGGCATAATTTCACCCCTCAGCTTATTGTTTGTGTTTGCAGTTGAACAAAGAATAGTTTTGACTTTTAATCTGGAATGAACTACAATCCAAAAATGGAGTGCACACTTGTGATCCAGATATTGAGCCTGGAAGACACAAGCTTTTTATCCAGATCTTAGGAGCAATGGCCATGAAAACTTATGTCCAAGCATGATGGTATATATATATGAGCCAAAGGGAAGCAGCTTCCTGAGGTAGAGGCCAGCCTGGTATAGAACAAGTTCCAAGTAGAGAAAAGTTTAAGTCCAGGCATATTGATACATGCCTTTGATCCCAGTATTCAAGAGACAGAGTCATGCAGATCTCTGAGTTCAAGGTCAACCTACAGAGCAAGTTTTAGAACAGCCAATCTTAGGCAGCAAGGGAGGTGGAAAACAGAAAGTTGGTAATAGAATAAGAAGGGCCATTTCCAGCCCCAGCAAGCAGAACGCGGCAACTTCTGCCATGTGGCTCTGGCTTTAGAGTTAAGAATAGAATGGACTCTTGGAACAATTGGTGCTGGTTAGCTGGAGCGAAGAAATTGATAGTGATTAAGAATAGACCAGCGTCACTGAGGTGAAATCCTCTGGGAAGTGTTTTCTGAGAGTACGATGAAGCTATGTTCCAGAGATAGCCAGGGTTGTACCTTGTGGTGCAGCTGAACTTGGTAATGTGTAAGAATCACTCAGGTTTTATTGGTTTTGAACATATGAAGGGGTCATAGAGAACAGCTGAGGTCTGACAGAGTGAGAGGTCAAGGAAGGCCATTGGTGAAGGTGCAGCCTCAGTTATAGTTTACACCCCTAGACTGAAAGGGTCATGCAGATAAGTTGAGGCTTCACACCAGGAAGAGAGCCTATGAGAATCTATTGGTGAAGCCTAGTTGTAGCAGAAGACCACAGTGTTTTCAAGATACCAGTACCAGGAACAGCAGCAGCAGTGGAGTAGAGTCAACCGTCAACCAGAGTCTAGAGTGCTACAGAGGAACGAGATGGAGATGTGACCCAAGCTCTTTGGAGGAGCCTAAAAGATCATGTCCACACATGATCCCAGACATTGAAACAAGAAGCTGTGAAGTTAAAGTTGCCTTGGAGACCCCAAAATGTTCAATATGCCAGAGTGTTGGGTTGTCTGCTAAGGAAAGCTGCTAACAGGGAGTGGAAGCAAACCAGGAGAAAGAAGTTTGTTACAATCAACAAAGATGAAAAAGGAGTTGAGAACTGAAGAGTGCTTTGACATCAGACATGGAGATGCAGAGTTTGGAGTTTGCCAAGATGTTTTTCTGTCTTACTTTGGGGATTACAGTTAAATGATTGGATGAGTCTCAGAAGAGACTTTGAACTTTAAACTTCTTACTTTGCTGAGACTGCTATAGAACATGGGCACTTTGGAAGTTGGACTAAATCTATTTGTTATTATTCTATAGCTAGGTATGGACCCCCACAGACTCATGTGTTTGTACAGGTCATAGGTGCCAGGGAGTGGATTGTGGTGGTTTGAATATGCTTGGCCCAGGGAGTGGCACTATTAGGAGGTATAGCCTTGTTTGAGAAAATGTGTCACTGTGGGTATGGGCTTTGAGACCCTTGTACTAGCTGCCTGGAAGCCTGTCTTCTCCTAATATCCTTCAGATGAAGATGTAGAATGCTCAGCTACTTCTGGACCATGCCTGCCATGCTCCCAACTTATTGATAGTGGACTAAACCTTTGAACCTGTAAGCCAACCCTAATTATTTGTTATTCTTTAAAGAATTGCGTTGGTCTTGGTATTTGTTCACAGCAGTAGAACCCTAAATATGACATATGGTTTTGATTTCTTTGTTAAAAATCAAATGTCCATAGGTATGTGGGTTTATTTCTGGGCCCATTGTTTAACCAGTCTGTTTCTATACCAATACCTTGCCATTTTCATTACTATTGCTCTGTAGTAACATATAGAGGCCTATCTATTAGAATTACATCAGATTTAACAGAGAGTTTAAAAGCCAGAAGGACCTGGGCAGGTAGATGTCTTACAGTCTCTACAGGATCACAGATGCTAACCCAAACTTGTATACCCAGCAAAACTTTGAATTACCATAGGAGAAAATAAGATATTCTGTGATAAAACCAAATATAAACAATATGTTTTCATTAATCTAGCCCTACACGGGATATTAGAAGGAAAACTTCAATATAAGAAGGGTATGTATGCATTCAAGAAGACACAAGAAATAGATAATTCCAAACCAGCCAAACAAAAAGAACACACACACACACAGAGAGAGAGAGAGAGAGAGAGAGAGAGAGAGAGAGAGAGAGAGAGAGAGAAACCACCAACAACATCAAAATAACAGGAACTAACAATCATTGGTCATAAATATCTCTCAACATCGACTCAATTCCCCAATAAAAAGACACAAGATAAGAGACTAGATATGTAGCAAGAATCAATCATTCTGGTGTATACAAGTAACGTGCCTCAGCAACAAATATAAACATTATCTTATAGGAAAGGGCTGGAAAAAAATTTTCTAATCACATGGATCCAAGAAACAAGCTGATGTACGTATAATATGTAATAAAATAGACTTTCAACCAAAAGTAATAAAAAAAAAGAGAGATGGAAGGATACTTTGTACTCATTAAGGGAAAAATCCTGCTAGATGATGTCTCAATTCTAAACATTTATGTCCCAAATGGAAAGACACCCACATTCATAAAGGAAACATCACTGAAGCTGAAATCACACATTGAACTTCACTGTAACCAGCTGACAGGTCACAGAGACAGATAATAAACAGAGAAATAATGAAACTAACAGAGGTTATGAATCAAATGGACCTAAGGGATATCTACAGAATATTTCACCCAAACACAAAATATGCTATCTTCTCAGTGCCTCATGAAAAATTCTCCAAAATTGACCATATACTCAGTGACAAAGAAGGTCTCAGCCAATACAAGAAAATTAAAGTAACTTCTTATATCCTATCATCACCATGCAATAAAGCTGGAATTCAACAAAAACAGAAACAACAAAAAGCCTACAAAATCATAGAAACTGAACAACTCTCTACTCGATGACCACTGGGTCAAAGAAGAAAGAAAGAAAGAAAGAAAGAAAGAAAGAAAGAAAGAAAGAAAGAAAGAAAGAAAGAAAGAAAGAAAGAAAGAAAGAAAGAAAGAAAGAACGAACTTTGTAGAATTCAATGAAAATATACCCAAACTTGTGGGACACAGTGAAAGCAGAAGTAAGAGGGGTGTTCATAGCACTAAGTGCTTTTTAAAGAAATTGTAGAGTCCTCATACTAACAATTTAGCAGTATACCTGGAATCTCTAGGGAAAAAAAAAAAAAAAAAGAAGAAGCTTACACAGCCAAGAAGAGTAGACAGCAGGAAATAATCAAACTGAGGGTTCATATCAATCAATCAATACAAATAGTCTAGGAAACCAAGAGCTGGTTCTTTGAGACAGTCAAGAAGATAGACAAACCCTTAGCCAAACTAACTAAAAGACAGAGACAGTATCCCAATTAAATCAAAAGGGAAAGGGGAAACATAACAACAGACACTGAGGAAATTCAAGGAATCATTAGGTCTTTATTTCAAAAGTCTGAACTCCACAAACTTGGCAAATCTAAATAAAATGGATGATTTTCTAGAGCAATATCACTTACCAAACTTAAATCAAGATCAGGCAAACTTTCTAAATAGTCATTAAAAGTCTCCCAACAAAAAAAAGGAAAAGAAAAACAAACAAACAAACAAACAACCCAGGACCAGATGGTTTTAGTGTAGACTTCTACCATACTGTTTTAAAGAACAGCTAAGACAAATACTCAAACGATTCTACTGAACAGAAACAGGAAGAACATTGCCAGATTCATTTTTGAGGACTCTGTCACCCTGATACCTAAACCCACAAAGACTCAACAAAGAAAGAGAATTTTAGACAAATTTCCCTTATGAACGTTAATGCAAAAATATTCAACAAATTCTCACAAACCGACTCCAAGAACACACCAGAGACATAATCCACCAAGATTAAGTATGCTTCATCCCAGGGATGCATGGGTGGTTTATTATACAAAAATACATCAATGTCCTCTTACAATCAAACTGAAAGAAAAAAAAAACCCACATGATTATCTCATTAGATGTTGAAAATTCTTGAACAAAATTCCAACCCCTTTCATATTAAAAGTCTTGGAGAGATCAGAGATAAAAGGCACATGTTTAAACACAATAAAGGCCATGTACAGCAACCCAACAGCCAACATCAAATTAAATGTCTCCATATGAAATTGAGAATTATTCTTTCAAGGTCTGTAAAAATCTGTGTTGGAAATTTATGGGAATTGCATTAACTCTGTAGATTGCTTTTGGTAAGATGGCCATTTTCACTATGTTAATCCTACCAATGTGTTATGTAGCTGATGCAAAATCTTCTTCACTTTACACAGGCATTTATTATTTCTTAATGGCTTTTTCTTTCATTATTGTTATATGTTGGTATGAATTCCTAAACATAAAAGTACAACTTACTTAGTCTGTATGTTTTCAGTGATGAGCACTTGCTACTGAATAACCATGGTGCACTGTTCTCTTGGGAAGACTATTTCTAGTTCTCAGAATTCCTTTGTGTTTGACAAGGGTTGAGGCCTAGTGAGCTTTCTTCTTTTTTTGTTAGCATGTCTCTTGGTGTTGTCCTTCTTCAGCTCATGTACAGGCTACCATGATATTAAGATTTCATGCATGTAGCTCCTCTGACATTTCTAGGAGACACAATGTCACAGCAAATCTCCCCTTCATCTGGCTCTTACAATAATCCTGCCCCTTCTTGATCAGTGATGCCTGAGCCTTAGATGCCAGAGTTGTGTTACTTATGTGTCAGCTATGCATTTTGACTGATTGTGGTTTTCTGTAATCTCTATGTGCTGCAAAAAATCAAGCCAAACCAAAACAAAAAACAACAACAAAAACCTTCATCCTTCTTGATGAAGGATGAATACTACATTTATGTCAGAATTAGGATCAATATTTAGACTTCAATTAGGGTTTATTCTGATTTAGTAAAGTAGTGGATGCAGCTTCTCCTCCAAGAGTCATGACTTTACTAGCATTGGGAAACTGGCTAGTTTTCATTCCAGTATGAGGAATGATTCCTATCTTGGTGGGGGGAGGGGGGGCGAGGGGTGTCTTAAGTCAATTAGAAAGTTGTTGTTTCCCACCAAGTTATGGTTGCCATTCTTGTACCCTCAGGATTATTGTACAGTGGAGATTGTTCTGGTTCATAGGTATCATAGCTGGATAGGATTGTTGGTTGACTCCCTCCTTGGTAAGCTTGCATGTTGTCTTCTGGTACCAAGTAAGCTAGTCCCTAGGGAGGAGGCTTTAGTGTCAGATCCATCTGTCGAGTCCCCTGGGATCTATGTTCAAAGTTCATGGCTTCTCAACAATAGGGACTCACCTTCTACATCTACGAGACAACCATGGACAACAGCCATAGCATGTAATGTATTGGGAGTCTCTTGGGCAACTGTAACCAAAACTTCAAAGCAAGTTTTTCATTGGTGGCTTTGTTAGAAAATATATGGCTCTTATAGGAAGCATCATCAGCCCAATGGGAAGTTTTCCTTTACACTCCAAATGTATATGCATTCACAGTCTTATATGTATGGTATGCATTTGATGGTAGATGGATAATATTATGATACCTTATGACTGTTTAGACATTTTTACTGTTATTTTACCGTCCTTCTAAGATTATATCTATCTAAGAGACTCTCAATACACTTTCAGTTTTACCCTTAAGATCACTTTTTCCCTATTATAACCTATCTATTACTCTTCCACATCCCATCATTGTCTGGTTTTACTTTTCTGGTTACTGCAGTTACTCCAAGGTGTGAACTCATATCTGACGATTTGGAGCTAGGACCTTCCTATGAGAGAGAACATGCAGTGCCTGCGTTTCTGGGTCTGGGTTACTCCACTCAGTATGATATTATCTGCAAATATGATTTCAATTTTCTATATAGCTGAATAATATTCCATTATTTATATGAAAATTGTAATTTGTCAGTTAAAGGACATTTAAATTGTTTTCATTTTGTACCTATTATGAGTATAGCAGCATTTGACATGTTTTTGTGGAGTAGGATGTTGAGTCCTTTGAGCATAAGCCAAGGAGTGGAACAGCCGTGTCATGTGCTAGATTTATTTAATTTGGGGGTTTGTTTATTTAATTGACAGTTCTCTCTATATATTGATTTTCAGAGTAGCCGCTTGTTTTTGATCATAGTATTTTTATTCCCTATGATTTGTTTTTTATGTTGTTGACGGTTGGATTATTTGTAGTATTCTTCAGTCTTCACTGAGTGAAAGACTGGTTTATTGTCTTGAGCATGAATACTTCCCAGTTTCCTGTATTTATCTATTCTTCACATAAAATGTGTTATCTCTCGTGTTCTGATAGATAATTCCTCCATTTCTCCTGCGTATGTTTTACTTGTAATTTATCATGTGCTGTGCTGCCTTAGTAAAACGGATTGTGTTGATTCGTGACTGTCTTCAAATGCACTTATGACTCCATCAATTTTGAGAGAGTATTTTTCTGAGTGATTTTCTCTCCAAGTCTTTCCATGCTCTCCTGGCTTTGGGATCAGTGGCTAGACACCTGATGCTTGGGTCTTTTCATGTGATCTCACATTGTTTTTTTTTTTTTTTTTTTTAACAACATTCAGTATTAATTTTACTTTTCCTTTTTGACCCCTTGATATTAAAGGGCCACAAGCTGGCTATCCATTGTTCTTCAAAGAGAAAATCAAAGAAGAAAAACAGAAAAAAATGGCTGATTCTCCATTAATCATGTCCCAGGTCAGTGGTCATGTCTACTTTAATTTCTAAAAATGTTATAATTTATCCTTTCTCATAAGTGGTGATTGTTACCTGCATTCAGTCCTAACTCAACCCCTGGTATTTAACCTTCCAAGTTCTCTTTTCTCTGTGTTTTACTGTACGCACATGTGCATAGTTTCCATCTATACGTATTAGAAGTGGAAATTTCTGGTTTCTTTGGAAACTCAGTTATGTCATGTGATGTTTGGCTGAGGCAGTCAGGTGAAAGGATGTTTTGCTGAAGCAGACATACATGAAAGAATGTTGAAGCAGACATATTAAACAATGCTGAAGCGGACATGTGAAAGAACGTTTTGCTCAAGCACGGAGGTAAGAGGATATTTTACTGAAGCAGACACTTGAAAGGATATTTTTCTAAAGCAGGCACAGGTGAGAGAA
Source organism: Arvicanthis niloticus (assembly GCF_011762505.2). Taxonomy (NCBI): domain Eukaryota; kingdom Metazoa; phylum Chordata; class Mammalia; order Rodentia; family Muridae; genus Arvicanthis; species Arvicanthis niloticus. Next base: position 9,522,898 of record NC_133438.1, on the reverse strand, counting down.
TTGCTGAAGCAGATGCATGAGAGAAAGTTTGATGTTTAGAAAAAATATAAATATGACCCCACAGACAGTGAGAGGAGCCTCTGGCATTGGTTCACCTTACTCGGTCGGTCTCACCAGTCTTTGCTGATGACAATCCGATATCGGTTTGCCTTGTATCACATTGCTGATCTACGCGTGTGTCTTTGGAGAGAGTAACAGGCCAAAGAACTTGTGATATTCCAGCAGCTTCTTGCGGCTTCCCCAGTCTCAGGCCAGTTGGCGGAGAATGGCATAGCTTTGCTGTTTCTTCTGCATCTAATGGCAGGTATTGATTTGTGAGTGGTGATTGCTGAGGGGACTGGACTGCTGACAGTGCAGATTGGAATAGCTCCAAAGAACTATTTCTAAACATGTCCACAATGCCCGCTTCCTATTAATCGTCCTTTTTCACTAGCTCTGGTGGCGTGCTAGATGGGAAGCTGAAGCACGTAAGTGTTGCAGTAAATCTCTCGCCCATTGGCTCTATTTTGTCTTGCTATCTTCCTCGCCTCATCTCTCTACCATGCAACCCATTGTAAATTTGCGGCAGGTTCTAATATAGCTCTTGCCATATCTTTCCAGTCTTGGGGGATTATTCTATTTTTAATAGCCCAAGAAGTCAGAATTTGTTTAACAAATGGTGAGTGCATACCAAAATTAGTGACACTCTCCTTAAATTTTCTTAGACCTAACACATCCACAGGTTGCCATTCAAATTCCTCATAACCCTGTGGGTAAACAACATTTGGAGGTCTTTGTTGTACCGTAACTGGATAGACCAAGGTGTGTTTTCTAATAACTCTTGGTTGACTTTCTCTATTTACTTCTGTCTTAACTTCTGTCTTAACTATTTTCCTATGAGGGAAAATAGTGACTCTTCTTTCTTACCTTCTTACCAGTATGTCCTCACTTAATACTACACATTCTGAGTCCATCTGCTTTTTTCTTGCAAGTTATTACATTTTTCTCTTCATCTGAATAGTATTTTATGTTACATGTGTAACATTTTCATTATCCATTTGTCTATTGACAGACAATTAGTTTGATTCCAGTACTTCTCTATGGTGAATAAGGAAAGCAGCAGCCAATATGGTATATAAATGCCTCTGGAGTGTGGTGTGCAGTTTTCTGAGTATGTTACCAGGAAGGAAAGAGCTGAATTATAGATTACGTGTAGCTTTAATTCTTTAAATTATCTCTAAACTGATTTTTACAATGGCTGTATTAATTTGCATGTGGGCACGTGGACACACACACACACACTAACCAATAGTGAATAAGGCTTCCTTTCTCTCCACATTCTCTCTGACATTTGTTGTCAGTAGATGACAGGCAGCCCTTCTGCCTGGGGTGAGCCACTATTTCAGAGTAGTTTGAGTTTATTCCCTTGATAGCGTTTTAGGAATCCTAAACACCTTTCTAGTCCATGTTTCTTGGCTATTTGTGTTCCTATCTACTCTAAGTGTCTCTTTAGCACATTTGCCCATTTGTTCATTGCAGTTTTATTTTCTTGGAGTTTTCTTTCTGTATTCTTGGTAAATTCTAGATACAAGCACCTGCCCACAATGTTGCTGCTACAAATTTTGTCCCATTTTGTGGGTATCTTTCTGTTCTTCTGCTTGTTTCCTTTGACGGGCAGAAACTTTATATTCATGTCTTGCCGTCTGTTGGTACTTGGGGTTACTTCCTGTGCTGTTGGTGTTCTTTCTATTCAATAAGTTCTCTCCTGTCCCAACATCCTCATGGGTAATCCCTATGTTTCCTAGGTTTCTTTCTGTGTGCGTCTGGTTTTCATAAGGTATTTGTTCCATTTTGAATGGATTTTTGCACAAAGTGGGAAATAAGAATTTAATTTTATTCTACTACTGGATCTAGTTTTGGCATCACGATTTGTTGAGAAGACCATAGTTTTGAGTTGTCTTTGCCTCTTTTGTCAAATATTAAAGTAGCCATACAGTTGTAATTTTGGTTTCGAGTCTTCTATTTTGTCATACTCCTTTCTTATTTTATGACTATACCAATCTGTCTTTATGATTACAACTATACAGTATAATACCCCAAATCCACTCCTACAGCACTTTTCTCCATTTTTTTTTTCTCCTAAGAGGTTTATTTTTCAGGACAAGTATTCTGCATGAACTTATGACTTGTAATTTTAAAATACATCCACTTTGACACATTTACAAAAAAAAAATGTTGATATCCATTTGGAGTAGTGGATGCACTATATTATTGAGTGAGGGCTATGTATGTGCTGTGTAGGTTGTATTTGAGGGATCTGTGATATTTTCTTGAATCATGGTCCTAAACATGCATATTGGAACACATGGAATAGTTGTCACAATGTGTTGGCAATGTGTAGAATTAAAAGAGACATATTGATTCTTAATCATAAATAAACTTGGATCTTACTAATAAAGATTTAAGCACACTGTAGAGTGCTGAAAATGTCAGGCGTATGTGGCCTAATTATGCCACGAAACTTGTTCTTGAGTATAGACTGAGATTGTAGTCTGCTTATATTTCTCTTTGGGGTTTAATATCATGACAGTGGCGATAGGGCCGAGTGTTTGTTGGCACCTCATATCTGTTTGTCTCAGGAGAATCACTCACTTGGTTAGGAAGCTCAGGGATAACTTGCCAAAGTAGAGAGATCAGTATTTTTACTTTTTTTCTTTTCATTTTTTTGCACAAACATCTTACTGTGCAGAGAACTTGGGCTTAAACTTATTATGTAGAATTATGTGGGATGCATCCATACAACTGTCTTATGGGCATTAACTGACATGTGCATATGCTGTTAAATTTGTTGCAAAGAGACTATCCCTCTGATGGCCTTCCTCTAGACACTTTGAATGTCAGCGCTCCACGCGTATCCTGCAGCTTCACTGTTCTGAAATTGTTATTTGTCTATGGTGGCTCTTGTATATTCTTAGGAAAAGTTTAGATTATATAAAATGTTGCTGATAAAGATTTTTCCCTCTGCATATTAGTAGCCTCAATATTCTTAAATAATTGAGAAAACTACTGAATTTTTAAAATATGATACAGTTAAAAATGTCAGTATGTACTGTTATTATAATCCTTGATACTATTGGGGGAAAAAAAAAAAAAAAACCTCTTTGCCAAAAAGTCAGTCATGAGTTCTATCTTCCATGCCCCTTTGCTATTTAATGGTGTGGCATTATACCTAGAGTTTAAAATTATACATGAGCCTGTTAGAATAGATGATGTAAGGCCCAAGTACATACAAGATTGACTCAGTGTCTGTATTTTTGGATCATCTTCAGGCAAAGCATTTAAAAGCACATGTCCTCATCACAAATTGCCCTTCTGAGGTATGTATACTGTGTCCATAACAGATAGACAACTGTGTCCGGATCTTAAGTGTGAATCTTGTTTCATGTAGACTGCTTATAAAACTATTGTGTCATCCTATTTTCATGGTTAGAAAATTCATTGTAGGGTGCTGGAGAGATGGCTCAGAGGACTGATTGCTCTTCTAGAAGTCCTGAGTTCAATTCCCAGCAAAGAAATGGTGGCTTCCAACCATCTATAATGAGATCTGGCTCCCTCTTCTGGTATGCAGGCCTGTATGCAGGCAGAACACTGTACATAAAAAATAAATCTTAAAAAAATATCATTATAAAATATGACTATATTGAAAGTTATGTTTTTTGTCTGTTTGTTTGTTTCTGATGATGTGTGATGATAATGGTCTTCACTCATCAACACCTCATCTCTTTATATCCAGGAAAGTGTCATGGATATAAGTAATAACACAAAGTATCCTGTAACCCCAAGTCAAAATATAATTTATGTTTCAGTGTCTGTTGACATTTGGGGATGTGGCTGTGGATTTCCCTCAGGAGGAGTGGGAATGCCTGGACTCTGCTCAGAGGGCTTTGTACATTGATGTGATGTTGGAGAATTACAGCAACCTGGTCTCTGTGGGTGAGAACATTCTTCTTGTACAGTGCCTAACTCATTCATTATAAGTACTGACTTTATAGGTTGTAAACTCTCTATTAAGCTGTCATGAAAAAACCAGAAGACTAGTTTGGTAGTAAAAAAGAAATTTTCCAAGATGTCTACTAGTCCATGTGGGCAGCAGACAGCCAAAGGGCACCACTAGTATGAGCAAGTACATGGTAGAGAGACTGGGACAAAGAGAACCATAATGGTTTGTATATGAAGAAGCAGTGGAACTCGAGACAAGACCATAGTAAGTAACAGCCAGATGCGAGAGGCCTGCACTGCCACCTAAGCCCATAGTGATAATCATCCTATGGTATTGCCCATGGCCATGGTGGGTCCATGTCCCTATTGGCAGCAGGGGTCTATGTCAATGTCTGTGGGCCATGTTACCACCCAAGGCCATGGGGATGTCTGTTGTCTGGGCTGCTGCCTGAGTCCATGTTGATGACTGAGGGACTCCCTGAGCTGGCCCCACTCCTTCATCAGCTACCACATGGTAGAGCAGTCTGTGACTTGGGCATGAGGAAGCTGACCCCACCTATTGCCTAGGTGTTGGCACTGGTGCAGTAAATGTGGTATGCAGACCAACTCAGCTACCACCAAAGCTCAGTTCCAGGACTTTGAGTTAATCCACCCCAACCTGTACACCATCTATGAACTGTTGGAGCACATGAAGGGGCCAGTCCTGGTGAACCAAAGCTGCAGGATCTTCATGAAACATTGCAACAACAGTATATCCAAGAGCACTCTAGGCCAGAGTTTAGTATTGGTATAGGAGAAGCCAGAGGCCTGGAACCAGACTCATTGCAACAAACATTTCCAATTAAAACTGTTTGAGTAAAAAAAAAAAAATACAGTGTGACAAGCCACCACTTCCAATGCCATTATGACAAATATGTGTTGGAAGAGTGGACTTGTACATGCACAACAGGACTGGTGCAGGAACAACCATTCCAGGTGTGAGAGAAGACTGCAGTTGATACAAGGGCACATAGTTTTCCATAAGGGTTAAGGAGAATTTTGCTAATTTACATTTAATTGTTTTTCTTTTCTTTTGAGGGGTAGGTTACAAGGGTAGAAGGCAGATATGGAAGGACTGAGATATCAGTGGAATTAAGGTGCATGATGTGAAATTAATATATAATTTTTAAAAATATAAAAAATATGTTAAGGAGGAAACAAACATTTTCATGGTATTTAGTATTTTTTTCTTTTTATTTTTCATTTTAGAGGTGCCATGCACCCTTAATTTTGGTTCCAATATACACTCAGAAATTCAGTAGCGTATACTGTTTCCACCCATGTCTTAAAGCTCTGTAGCCATCATTACAGTTCACACTGTTTTAATTGTAAGGAAAACTTGAGATGTGTATACTGAAAATTCTCACAAAATAAATTGGAGATGCTGACTGGAAGTAGTAAGGAATTTATTCTTAGATTCCTCTACTTCGAGCACTTCTCATGTACTGAGCATAGCACTGTCTCACACATCTGTATTGTTTCTAAAGATTCTATGTTGTAGGTTTCCTCACAGAACCCATGGATTATTGTGTGCAGAGTAGGCCTGGTCACCTGCCTGGAACAAATGAGGTTGCCCTGGAGGATGGATAATTGTAGTAGCCAAAACCAGGGAGGGCAAGTGAGTGAGCAGGACAACAGTGAAGGGTTCAAGTGAAAGAGAAAGCAAGAGCTGAAACTGCCTTTGCTGAATTCAGTTCCCCTTGAAAGGCTTCCTGGTCCTTGTACTTACTACAGTCTCCTGTCCTCAACATGCATCCTGCCTGCTGTAACTCTTAGAAGTCATTGTGACTTATGACACCTGTAGATCTGTATGGGAACTAAACATGAGTACAATGTGCAATTTTTTCTTGACAGTGCAGCCGTCAGATTGGAATAATTTTACAAATTATAAATCTGAGTCCATGAAGTAGGATTGTTCTGTAATTGCCTTGCTTGTATGCCTTCATATTACATGTTTCATTTTTCATTCCAGTGGAAGATAAAGAGATATCCTTCTGGAAAATGATCTTAAGAGTTAGGCTTGAAAATAACCATATAAAGAAAGTTAAGAAACAAAGCAGTGTGAGGAGCTCAGACAATGGAGAAAAAGATATGAACAATAGGTGCCTGTGAAAATCCTGCCTCAAGTGATCTAGAGCCTTGGATATCTGACAGAATATTTGCTTGGTATCCATTACTTTTGATGAATCTAACACTCCCCCCTTTTTAAAAAAAACAAAAGAAACAGACTCTTTCGTGGTTTTCAGTAAGCTTTTATCTTAAAAAGGAAATGGGTCTCCTGAACAATAATATTCATTGCCATACATTAGGAAGTACAAACACTGAGCCTGGGATTGGAGTAAAGTCTTTAGCCATTTCTGAGGAAAAAATATGGAGATGTATTCTAAATATAATCAGTGAGTGAGCTCAATCTCAAAGCTAATTACTTACCTAGAATTGTTTGTTCTATCTTGTACCAAGTTACACATTTTCAATAAAGATCAGATATCTTAGAAATCACTGACTTTGAAGGCTGGCATGCTGTTTTTTGTGAGGATCTATACAGTTACAGTGAATGAATAGTGTCAGTGGGAGATCTATTGTAAATAGTTACAGGTTGACTTATTTTAATAGAGAACTTACAGAGACAGTCATTTATCACGAGTCATCTGGATACATGTCTATTAATCTGAATTGTATTTATTTTCAGAGAACTATTGCATATGCGATACTGTCTGTCAACACGTGAGGACCGAAAAGGAGTCTTGTCAGTGTAATGAGCTTGGTGAAATGCTTCATGAACCCTCCAACTCTGCACTTTATAAAAGAAGTGACACTACAGAAACCTCTAATAACGACAGATGCTGTAAGGACAGGGATGACTCTGTTGACTCATCAAACCCAGATCTACATAAAAGGATGCACACTGGAAAAGAACTTTGCAAATCTGAAGACTGTGAGAAATCTTTCAGTTTGTGTTCCAACATTAGTGAAGATCAGAGACTCTATATTGGAAACAAACTGCAGAGTCATGGAGAATATGATGACAATTTTAGCTCTGCATACAGTCTCATGCAACAAACAATCTATATTGGAGAGACACCACACCAATGTGAGAAATGCAGGAAATGCTTCAGTACTGCCTCAAGCCTCACTGTACACCAGAGAATTCATACTGGAAAGAAACCCTACAAGTGCAACTTTTGTGACAAATCCTTTACCCAGTGCACAAATCTTAAAACACATCAAAGACTTCATACTGGGGAGAAACCTTACAAATGCAGAGAATGTGGAAAGTCATTTCCTCAGTTGTCAGCACTTAAAAGCCATCAGAAAATGCATACTGGAGAGAAGCCTTACAAGTGCAAGGAGTGTGACAGATGCTTTGCTCACTCTTCCAGTTTCAGGAGACATCAGAAAATCCATAATGCTGAGGAGTATTATACTTGTCAACAATGTGGCAAAGTCTTGCATCAGCTTTCCCACCTTAGAAGCCATTACAGACTCCATACTGGAGAGAAGCCTTACAAATGCAAGGAGTGTGACAGGTCCTTTACCCACTATGCATCATATAGAAGGCATCAGAAGACTCATTCTCTAGAGAATTTTTACAAATGCAACGAATGTGGTAAGTCCTTTCTTGAATTATCACATCTTAAAAGGCATTACAGAATCCATACTGGAGAAAAGCCTTACAAATGTGAGGTGTGTGACAAATCCTTTACTGTTAATTCTACTCTTAAAACACATCAGAAAATTCATACTGGAGAGAAACCTTTTAAATGTAGGGAATGTGATAAATCTTTTACCAAGTGCTCACATCTTCGAAGACATCAGAGTGTTCATACTGGTGAGAAACCTTACAAATGTACGGAGTGTGACAAATCTTTTACTGAGTGCTCAACTCTCAGAGCACATCAGAAAATTCACACTGGAGACAAACCTTACAAATGTAGAGAATGTAACAAATCCTTTATCCAGCGTTCAAATCTTAGAATACATCAGAGAGTTCATACTGGAGAGAGACCTTACATATGTAATGATTGTGGCAAATCTTTTACTAAGTGTTCAACTCTTCAAACACATCAGAAAATTCATACTGGAGAGAAACCTTACAAATGTATGGAATGTGACAAATCCTTTACCCAGGACTCACATCTTAGAACACATCAGAGAGTTCATACTGGAGAGAGACCTTACATATGTAAGGAATGTGACAAATCTTTTACTAGGTGCTCATATCTTAGAGCCCATCAGAAAATTCATACTGGAGAGAAACCTTACAAATGCGAAGACTGTGATGTATCCTTTATCCAGATTTCAAATCTGAGAAGACATCAGAGGGTTCATACTGGAGAAAAACATAGCATTGTAACTATTGTGACATAGCATTTATCTGGTGTTCCCTGCTTACAAATCACAACAGTATAAGTAATATAAACATAAAATAACAAGCTTTTGAAAGGCTTTAATGTAGATTAAATCTTTAAAATAAATTAAGTTTATATTAACATAAATTTCTGTAATCATAACTTCCAGAAAAGCATTTTTTTGTTGTTGTTTTTTGTTTTTTTAATGTGTATGTTTGCCAGGCCTACAAGTATTCTCTGTGCACTACATGTATGCCTGGTGCCGGTAGGAGGCAGAAGAGAGCCTCGGATCCCTTGAAGTTGGCAGTATACCTCGTTGTGTGTAGCTATTTGTATGTTGGCAATTGAACTCCCATTCTCTGTAAGAGCAACCAGTGCTCTTAACCACTGAGTTTTCTTTCCCATGCCTGGGAAAAGCTATAAAAAAAAAATTATCTTTTTATTTAACATCTAACCATTCATAATAATGCAAGGCAAGATAGTGTATGCCTTTAATTGCAGCACTTAGAAGACAGAGCCAAGCAGATCACTGAGCTCGGGTTCATTCTGGTGTACATAATGAGTTCTAGGAATGTCATGACTACATAGACCCTTTCTCAAAAAAAATAAAAAAAAATAAAAAAGAACAATGATAAATAAGAACAACATACAATTACATAATTAACTGGCAAAGATGTGTAATTAAAGTATACATCACAAAGTTCATAGTTCTGAGAAACCATGTTAAAGTATATGTTATATAATCCCCATGTCTCTTTGGAACTTACATTGCCCACAGTTGTTTTGAATTTGACAAATGCTTTACAGAATAGTGCTAAAATTGCAGAGATAAAAGGGAATTCATCATAAAAGTAAATGCTCTAAATTATCATCTTTCATTCACTTTCAAAGTCTTCATAATAGAGTTAATCCTTACAAATATCAAGAAAGAGACAAACTGTGATGAGGTAGGCTGTGCATGTATTATAGTTGCATACTGACATACAGCGTAGAAATACTCAAAGGCTAAGGATGTAATGATGCACACCGCTCACTGCAGTGCTCCATACACAGAGGTAGGTGCATCTGTGAGTTCACACATCTTGGATAGTGAATTGGTACTGTGGATACATGATTCAGTGGTAAGACCATGACATCATTTCTCTGCCAGCAGTCTGTACTACACTTTGCAGTGTTACAAAAGCTAGTCAATTAGTTTCCTGGTATGTTCAAGATTGTTCTCGGTCTATCTTGTTACCAAAGTGTTTGGTGTCATCAATAACACCGGGTGCTTAGGGTGGCCATGCAAGAGAACTGACGATGACCTGTTTTGTTTGGGGTGCCTCTGTGGTCTCTATGAGGAGTACATCCTAAGCAGGTACAAATATCTGGTACAGAGAGTTCCATTTAACAGCCCTGGCATCTGGGAGCAGTATTATTTAACCATGTGTGACACCACTGCTCAATGACTTTAAAATCATATTTCCTATATAACTTTTAAGATAGTGGGATTCTTTCATTCATAAGGCTTCTTCGTAAAGCCTTACTTTGGATAACCCACCCACTCTTCTTTCTTCCTGTCCCTATCTTGAGTTAAATGCACATTACACATTGTCCAGTGCCCATTCTCTTCTAGCACATCTGTTCTGCTATCCCCTCTTATTACATTTTTTACTTGGGATGCAAAACGATAGGTTTCCGTGTAGCTCATTCATGGACATGTCATCCGTGTAGCTCATTCATGGACATGTCATTTGAGTCGAGCTTTAACAGCCCCCTTTCTTCCCCATCTCGCACTACATGTTTGAGTCATGTACCCAGCATTCCCACTCTATTTTCATATCACCTCTATTCTAATATCCACCCTCTCTTTCTTCTCTTGAACTCTAGTACAGGTGCATTTCTGGCATCCTGGCATCTATATGTAGTCTCCCTAGAACACACAAAACAAAAGTTTGTAGCAAGTGGAAACATGATGTTTGATTGCTAGGGCCTAGGCAGCAGCACTCATCATAATTTCCAGATTTCCCAGGTTCGTTTTATTGACACCTGAGTAATATACCTTTGTATAAGTATCACAGTTTTATTCATGAATGTGTCAGCCGAGAGATGTCTGCATTGATTCCATTGCCTAGATATTGTGAATAAAAGTGCAATGAACATCATGGGCAATTGCTTCTTGGTAAAGATGGAGAGTCCCTGGAGGGCATGCCCAGGAATGGTTGTTATGTATCAGCTTCTACGGAGATTAAACCTTCCAATTTGGAGGAAGTTCCTTAACATATAGAATATTAAAGCAGAGGTAAAATGGATGTTTTAATGGGAGATCATATATTCTATCCTACAAAGAATCACCAGGTGATATAGATGACTAATAGCTTCCGGAAGTCCCAGAAACTGGCAAAATTTACCAGTGCCCTCCTGCCTCAAGCATATATAATCAGTATGGACTCTAAAACTATCAGACAAAATGAGCTTCTCAGAAGATATTCGGACCAGCCATGAAGCAGACACCAGTCAAGTAGCCTGAAGCAGACAAGACAGGTCAAGCTGCCTGGAGGAGTTAGTGAGTGGCTTGAAAGACAAACTTCCTACCTCAGGTGAGCTTCCTGTAAGCTATGCAGTGATCCTCAGGTTTGCAGCTTCATTAGCCATCACCCTCACAGGGTGAAGCAGCTGTCATTCAGTCCCTTGCGTTTCTATCAGTAGCTACTCACCCACACTCTTACAAGTCACCCAAGTATACTCACTGGTCCATTGGCATTTAAAGATGACTCAGTGATTAAGAGCACGGTCTGCTCTTTCAAAAGACTCACTTTGAGTTCCCAGCGCCCTTACACGGCCATTCAATCTGTAACCTCAACTCCAGGGCATCCAGTGCCCTTTTCTGGACCCTGTGAGCACCAGAAACACATATAGTTCACCGACATACATGCAGATGAAACATCAATAAAAAAGAAACCAAGTTGAACTCTGTTGGTTCCCAACATTGATTTGTCATTGGCTCCTCATCTGGGATAAGTATATGTGTGTCTGTTTCCACAGGAATAGTGGAATAGTGTCACTAGTTCTGTAATTGTGAAACCCAGATATCTCTATCTATCTATCTATCTATCTATCTATCTATCTATCTATCTATCTCTCCCTCCTTCCTTCCTTTCTTTCTTTCCTTCTTTCCTTCTTTCTTTCTCTCTCTTTCTTTCTTCCTTTCTTTCTTCCTTCCTTTCTTTCTTCCTTCCTTCCTTCCTTCCTTCCTTCCTTCCTTCTTTCCTTTCTTTCCTTCTTTCTGAATATGTGCACTGACTTTCAAAGTTGATTCTCTAGTTCTCACTCCCCCAACAATATTTGGCGTCCTTCTCCCATGTTTATGCCAAGAGTAGTTAACATTACTAGTCCTGATGATGGACACCGTAGTTAGGGCAGCATGTTAGCTTAAAGGAATTCTTGTCTGAATTTCACTGATAATTTTACAAACTTTTTTGGTTTTGTTTGGGTTTCTTGTATTAGTTTTTTGTTCTGCTTTTTTTTTTTTTTTTGTACTGTAAAATTTTAAAATAGTGTAACAACAGCATGTTTCATTTCCCTTTCCTACTGCCAAATTCTCGCATGAATGCTTTCCTGCTCTCTTTTAAATTCACGACTTGTCATTTCATTGCTATTTTATGTATAATATGTATGTGTGTATGTATATATAATTTATGTATAATTTATATACATATATATTTCTAAATCTAACTTTGTCTGTCTTTATCATGTTACTTGTGTATGTGTTTCCAATGCTGGCCCATTTGGTTTGGGATATCTAGTTGGTGTGCTCATCCCTGAAGGAGACTCCTGCTCCCAGCATTGTGCAGTCACCTGTAGTACACTCTGTATGAAGTAAGGCCTTGTGGGCTTTTCCCCATCCACTTTGGCATTTCCACTGTTGTGCTTATTCAGCTCTTGTTTGGGTAGTCATGATTTTTGAAATTTTGTGGATAAGCTCCTAGTATTACTAGGAGAAACAATCTCACAGCAAACTCCTTGATCCTCCGCCTCTTGAATATTAATAGACCATCTTCAAAAGTATTCCTTAAGCCTTAGGTGCATGAGTGTTTTATGGATGTATCCACTAACTGTGGACTTTACAACTCTACTTTTTGGTCAGTTGTAGATTTGTTGTAGTGGTCTCTCTGTTGAAAGAGAAGTTTCCTTGCTGAGGGAAGAAGACAATGTTTATTTGTGGGTACAAGAAAAAATATTTGAATTTTATTAGGAACCAATATGAATTAGTAAATTGATGGTGGTTGGTTCTCCTCCAAGATTCATAACTTCACTAGCAGTGAGAAGTTAGCTAGGTTTCCAGTACCAGTTATAGTTTCCCTGTTGTTACAAGTGTCTTAAGTCTAATTAGAGAGCTGTTGGTTTTCACCAAGATGAGCTTGCCGCTACTGAATCTTTAGCGTCATCCTGACAAGATGATCATCGATGTGGTTCGCAGGCATTATAGCTGGGTAGGACTGTTGGTGAGATTCTTCCTTTGGAGCCTTGCATACTTATTCTAGTATACAAGCTAATTCTCTGAGAAGAGTTTGCTTTATTTTGAGATAGTGTCTGTCTGTGTGTTGCTAGGTGGCCTAGATTCTGTATGCAGACCAGGCTGGCCTTGAGCACAGACTTCCCCTGTTTCTGCCTCCTGAGTTCTAGGTTTGAATGCTTATATGACCTTGCCCAACGAAATATAACTTTTTCTGATGTCTTTGTTTGTTAGTATGTGTGTTTGTAGATGCAGGATATAATCTTGGTTGACCTGGAACTCACAGAGATCTGACTGTCTCTTGTCTCCTGAGTCCTTGAGATTAAAGGCTTGTACCACCACTGCCCAGCTTTTAATGTCCTGACAGTTCCCCAAGGTAAAGGTACAACCTACCTGATTGATATGAGTTAACAAGTGGATCTTATTTCTACGAACATTAAATACTTCTATTGTGCAAAATTGCTGACTTGAAATAGATGAGGTTCCAGCTGCATATAAACACACCAGATGTAAACAACACGAGGTAAATAATATAAACAAGACTTGTAGTAGCATTGTGACTTAAATTATAAAATGCAACCCTGAAATTAATCTCACAATTAGATCGACAGGATTCTATCAGAACTGCAAAGAACTAATCGCAAAGCTACTTAACGTGTAATACTTCTTGAAACACAAAAAACAAGACTTCCTAACTTTTTTTTTTTTGGTTTTTCAAGACAGGGTTTCTCTGTGTAGCCCTGGCTGTCCTGGAACTCACTCTGTAGACCAGGCTGGCCTCGAACTCAGAAATCCACCTGCCTCTGCCTCCCAAGTGCTGGGATTAAAGGCGTGTGCCACCACCGCCCGTTGAGACTTCCTAACTCTTAACTCTTTCCCTGACATTAAACCAGATGATAATGATCCTGACATGGTGGAATGTCTCACTCATGGACAGGCACAGAAATTAGTTATCAAACAAACAAAAATCCCACCAGTTACTGATACAGCCAAAAAAAGCAAAAATTACACACTTACATGGTCATTTCAAAGAAATTTGAGCTGAGCATGGTAGCACATACCTTTAAACACAGGATTACACAGAAAAACCCTGTCTACAGTCAATGAGTGGATGAATGAGCCCTCCCTCTGCCCACACACACACTTTGTGTTATCAGCTGTTTCACACTCATACATGTATACACACAGAATGCGTGTGTGCATTTGTTTGGGTATATCTAATACTGCCCACGCTCACGTCCTACCTCTCCACTGTTCTGGTCCACAATTCCAACAGTCACTGTGCTGTGTTCATCTCTATTCATATTGCCTGGGGCCCACTGAGATGAACCAGAGCCATTTGTGAGACTGTGGGTTTGGAGGTATGTGCTGGAGCCTGATGTGCTCAGCACAGGATAACAACTGAAGGCAGTGATTCTTCTACAATCGATCCACAGCCAACGTCTGAGAGGTAAAGTGAGCCGTTCCACTTCCTAGACTGACTGTGGTCTTGTGTAAGGCCAGTTCAAGTAAGTAGAATGGCTGTTGATTACTGATGACAGTAGTTGTATGGAGTCTAGAGAATGGTGTGTATTAGCCCATCCCCCTCTTTCTCTTATTTCCTACTCGTCTCTTCCTCAGTGTTCCCAGAGCTACAGATGGGATGGTGTAACTGACTTTTTTAGGCCCGTGACCACATACTTATTTTCTGCATTTGGGACAGCCCAGAGTCTGCATCCACCACTCCATTTTAAAAAAGGAAAAAGGAACTTCTTCCTCTTTTCTCTCAAATCACCTGTGTATGAGTCACAGAAGACTTAAATGACAAAAGCGCCATCTAGTGGGAAAGCAGTAGAGGGCGGGATGAATTCACCCCTAGGCTGTTAGCAAAGGCCCGACTTCTTGAGATACCTATTTCTTTTCAGAATCCAAGTTCTTTAAATATCTCTCCCCAAGTCAAAATTTTAGAATTTTGTTTTGGCTTCTTAATGTTTGTGTGTTGAAGGTGGGACTCTGGCTTCTGGATTTAGCCTATTATTGTTTGGTATTAAATATGTAGGTCAGAGGTTGGTAGTCCAGTGGCGATGTTAGGCATTATTATTATTATTATTATTATTATTATTATTATTATTATTATTATTATTATTCACTTTACATCCCAATATCAGTTCCCCCACCTTCGCAGCTTTCCTCCTCCCCGCTCCCATTCTCCTTTGAGAAGGGGGATTCCCACCACACCTGTATTCACCCCCTCACTCTCATCCCCCAGCACATAAGTCACTCTAGGACTAAGCACATCCTCTCTAAGGCCGGACAAGGCGGCCGGGTTACGAGAAAGAATCCACAGGCACTCAGCTAATTCAGGGACAGCCACTGCTCCAGTTTTGGAGGGGGACCGTCGTTTATCTAAAGGGTTCAGAACCTAGGTTGGGGCTCAGATATCTAGTGGTGGTCTGGGATCGCAGCAAGAGTGTCGCGGAGGCTGTGCAGTGCCGGGGCAGCCTGAGACAAAGTGGGAGGGACCAGTCCCTGCTTGGGCGTAGGTGCTCACCCGGAAACAGATTTGGAGATCCGGAAGCATATTGGGAGGATAGTCGACTTTGGGGGATGTGTAGGGGAACTGTGTAGAAGTGTGAGGAATTATAGGAAAGACGTGGGTTGCTGGGACGCTAAGTTGCTGGGGTTGGGGAGATCAGCTCAGGAACGGAGAGGCTAATTAGCATTCCCGGTCCGCTTAGCAACGGCTCTGGAAGAGAAGAAGGCTAATCAATATTCGTCAGACTACAGGGGAGAAAACCCGATCTGCTTGTCAGGGCACATCCCACACTACGGTTGGCCACCCATGGGCAAGGGATGCCCCTGCCACCTCATTCCCTAAACCAATCAGCTTAAAAGTTGCACTGTTCAGCCAATCATACTGTGCCCAGTCGCTGTTTCTCTAGTCTACCACTTACACGGTGTAAGAACCGACTAAATGGGCGGTTCCGGTCGCCACTTCACCTTCGGTGAAGAACGACCCCCATGCGTGTTGGATCATTAAAAATTCCTCTTGCATTTTGCAGCGGTTCTGTCTCCGCGTAGTTCACTCAGGGAGTCTCTGGGAAACTAAGGCTCTGCTTGCTAGAGTCTTACAAGGTTAGGGAAGTTTTACCTAGAACCAAAGCCAAAGTCGCTTCGACAGGTTTCCCCTGAGCTCCTGAGCCTTCACCACGCGGGAATCTGCGTGGTGCAGACCTGGGGTCCGATGACACAGTGGACTTCCGGGAAGCTAAAATTCCCAGTAGCCGTGGGTGCCGCGGGGCATCCTGGGAACTCTTCAGTGCAGCAGCTGGAAGCACAGCCGGGCTTCAGGAGCTGCGGGGCTGGGAAACAGGCGGAAGCTGAGCAGGGCATCGTCAGTTTCTGTACTGTTCTTAAGGAAGCTGGCTCTGAAATTCTCCTGTGGATGTCTTGCTATGTGCATAAATTTATCTCATATAAAGTGGACTAATCCTGTTTTGTTTTGTTTTCGATTTTTCTGATTACCAAAACATTCCTATTAGAATATTGTAGGAGAATATCAGTTCTCTTTGTGAAGGTGAAAAGAACCAAGCTCTTAGAATTTACATTCGTCCACGTTAACTCTCCTGTTAGTCCTGGGTATATACTTAGTGACTTGGCATCCATGTAGAACTTTTAAATATTAGCCATGTCTGAAAAGCATATGAGGCAATATGCCAGTTTTTAGGTTTTATATATTTCTCTGTTTTCTTTCTGCTGCAAATATATGCGTCTGTGTTTTGTGACATCCACCCATCTTGAACAAGGACGTTTTATCTAACGGATTATTTTACCAATTACTATTACTCTTTATTTTGTATTTTAAAACTTCTGTCTTTTCTGTCACTACTATAGTTATGGTCACTATCTTTACTGCACTCCGTATTCATGGCATTTAAAAAAAATCTTAGTATTTGTTATCTTTTAGATAAGAAATTTTTTGTAGAAAATATGTTTTAATATCTGCTGTCATTTTTCTTTTTTGAATGGTGTAGTTCCCTATACATGTTTAGTATAGGGAATATTAATTGCAAGAAATTCATTTGTTATTGTGTAGAAACTTGAGTGTGGACACTGGATAAAACTGGAATATCTATATATTATATATCTTTTGAACTATACTGCAGAGCTTTTTAATATGTGCACATTGTGTCTTCCAGCAAATGTTGAGCAAAATAAATGAGTAGAATATACTTATTTATTAACTATATTATTATTTGCTCATATTGTCAGTTTTTTAAAATAGATTCTGAATTTTTGACCATTATAATATATATATATATATATAATATATGATATTCTATAAACATATATAATAAATATATCTGCTGGATAGGCTATCTCTTCATACTTTTAATTTTACTATTTCCCTGGATTTTAAAATTTTACATAGTATATTTTGTCAGTCGCTGCAGAGTTTTTGTTACTCTACAGGATTCATTGTTTCAGATCACATACGAAAGGCTGTGATTCCTTGTAGGAGAGACTTGGATCCAGGTTCATATTTTATATGCACATAGATACTTTCCCCAGTACCACTGTTTGAAGAGGCTGCCTAGTTGCAACATGAGTTTGTGGTGTTTTGGATGCATTCGCATGGTCATTGCTCTTGGGTAGAATCTGGATCTGCTGCTCCACTGCATTGGGCTGATCTGGAATCACACTGGGATAACATGAGCATTGTAACATTTTCCTGAGGTTGTTCTGTACCTAAGGAATTTGCACATCAATACAAATTCTAGGTTTTCTTTACTATATCTGTGAAGTATATTGAGGTCAGTGTCGTGGAGTTTAGACTGGTCCTATATGCCACTTCCAGAGATTCTGCAAAATTATGTCCTGTTATGTCTGTGTAAAATATCTTTTCATTTCTAGTTAGTGTCTTCAGTTCCTTCCATGATTCAAAGTTTTCATTGCACTGGCCTTTCGTAAGCTTGGTTAGTTCATTCATGGATTTTAAATTTTGTTGATTTGTTTGCTTTTGTTTGTTTGCTTGCTTGTTCGTTTTTCTGTCTTTCTCTTCCCCTTTGCTAATTTTTACTTTCTGTTCCATTTTTTGTTGAAATGTCTCTACGTTAATAACAGTTGCTTGGAACCATTGAATCATCTCTTTAGCACCCTATTAAGTTTTATTTATATGAGTAAAAATGATAGGAAATTATATAAAGCCATTCTTGTCCAGTTTTTTTATTTAGATGATCAAAAACCTTGACTTGGACACTTACTATTTTTTAAGAAGTTTTTCTTTTATTACTATTGTATGTTTGTGTGGATTCCTAAACATAAAATTACAACCTACTCATTCTGTATGTTTTCAGGGGTGAACATTTGCTATTGTATAACCCATAGAGTGTACTCTTCTTAAGGAAAACTGTTTCTCCAGCTTTCAGAATTCCTTAATGTTTGTGTAGGGTTGAGACATAGTGAGTTTTCTTCCTTCCACATTAGCATATGTCCTTTTTCAGCTCTT
Organism: Arvicanthis niloticus; assembly: GCF_011762505.2. Taxonomy (NCBI): domain Eukaryota; kingdom Metazoa; phylum Chordata; class Mammalia; order Rodentia; family Muridae; genus Arvicanthis; species Arvicanthis niloticus. Next base: position 9,504,549 of record NC_133438.1, on the reverse strand, counting down.
TTTTTGGTAGCCATGTTTGTAAGATTTCATGCATGTAGCCTCGCTGACATTTCTGACACAATGTCACAGCAGACTCCTGTTCTCCTGGCTTTAACAATATCCATACCCCACATCCTCTTCTCAGTGATGCCTGAGCCTTAGTGCAGGAGTTGTGATGCTTTTATGTCATTTAGATTTACCATCACAACTCTGCATTTTGACTGATAGTCGTTTTCTGTAATATCGTCCATGATTGCCAAAAGAACTGTTCTTGAGGAGGATGAGTACAATGCGTATTTGTGGGAATTAGGAGAAATATGCAGAATGCAGTTAGGCATTGTGCTGATTTAGTAAGGTTGTGGTTGTAAGTTCTCCTCCAAGGTTCTTGACTTTACTAACACTAGGGAAGCTGGCTAGGTTTTTAGTATCAGGCATGATTTCCCTTTTGTTGAAAGGGTCTTATGTCCAGTTAGAAGCTGTTGGTTGCCACCAAGGTATGTATGCTACTCTTGTACCCTTAGGGTTAACCTGCAATGATGATCATTGTTTCATTTCATAGGTGTCATAGCTGGGTAGGACTGTTGGTTGGCTCTCTCCTTTGAAAGGTTTCATGTTGCCTTCAAGTGCAATGAAAGCTAGTCCCCAGGGAAGATGCTCTAAGATCAAATTCATCTTGAGGTCTCTGGGTTCTGTATCTGTAGTATGTGACTTCTTCAACAATAAAGACTCACCTTGTACTTCTAGAAGGCAACCATAGGTAACAGCACTAGCCTATAATGTATTGGAGTCTCTTGGATACCTAAAACCAACAACTTCAAAGCAGTCTTCTCATGTCTGGTGGTGGTTTTGTTAGAAAATCTATGCTCCTGTGGGGAGTTTTATCAGCCCTAATGCAAAGCTTTCATTTACACTTTAAATGTATATATATATATGCTCAAACATATATGTATGATAGGCCTTTTTTCCTGGATGAATAATATTAATCATTATGACTGTTTCAAACATCTTTATTGTTATTTTACTGTCCTTATTTTACTGTTCTGTGTTTATATGTACCCCTTATACACAATTAAATCTTATCTCCTGTTTTTCCATGTCCTCTAGGTCAGTTGTTATTTTTCTATGATTCCCTAGCATCCCCCCTCCCCATGACCTGTTTTTAATTTTCTGGTTACTGCAGTTACTCCAGGTTGAGAACTCACATCAGAAGATTTGCAACTAGGACCTTCTTATGAGAGAGAACATGCAATGCCTGCCATTCTGGGTTTTGGTTACTCCACTCAGTGTGATCATTTCTATGTACATCCATTTAATGTAAAAAATCATGATTTCAGTTTTCTTTACAGCTTAATAATAATATTCCATAGTGTGTATGGAATATTATTTACTCATTTCATTTTCATTATGTTTGTCAGTTGCAGGACATTTAGGTTCTTCCCATTTTGTAGCAATTATTAATATAACTGTAATGAACATGTGTTAGCACATATCTGTGGAGTAGGATGTTGAGTCCTTTGAGCATATGCTAAGGAGTGGAACAGCTGTGTCATGTGCTAGATTTATTTAACTTGAGGATATGTTGATTTGATTGAGGATTCTCCATATTGGCTAGATTTTTTTGTTCATTTTTTTCCTCCCTATCCTTTTGGTTTCCATGTTGTTTCTGTTTGGATTATTGGTAATATTCTTCTTCCTTCTCTGTAAGTATTAATATTTTCTTGTCTTGCCCACAGGTGATTACTTTTCAGTTCTCCTGTATTTATCTATTTTTTGCATGAAGTTTATAAGTTCCCATATTGTCATAGATAATTCCTCTGATTCTCCTATGTATATTTTGCCTCTATTATGCTGCTTTAGTGATCTGAATTGTCTTAATTTGTGATTATGTTCAAATGGACTTATGTCTCCATCAGTTTAAAAAGATTATATTTCTAAGTGCAACAATATCGTTGACAGTGATTTTTCTTTCCAAGTTTCAAATGTAGTTCCATGGGATCATTGACAGGATACCTGGTAATATTCTGCTGCTTGGATCTTTTTATGTGGTTTAACACTATCCTTTAACAACTTTCAGTATTAATTATTGCCTTTTTTGACACTTTGATATAAAAGGGCAGCAAGTCATCTATTCATTGTTCCTGAAAAAGAAACCCAAAGAAGAGAAACAGAAAAAATGGCTGATTCTTCAATTAGCATGTCCCAGGTCAGTGGTCATGTTCTCTTTTTTATCTAGGAATGTTATATTTTCAGACATTACAAGCCTTTAATTTTCTGATCCTGATAATTTTTTTAACTTAATTATAAAGCATGTTGGAAACAAGCAAAATCACACACTGAAATTAACAAAGACTATAAAACTGACTATAGAGTAGTCATTGGGAACATAAGCTCTGGAGTCCCACATTTGATTTTATGTTTTCACTATCAAATATATTTTTATGAATTTATCAACCACCAAAACAAACAAACAAAAAATCCTGTGACAGTATTAGAATTAGAAAAGGAGTTAGATTTATACTTTTTCATGACTGGCTTTCATTACCTGCATTCAGTCCTACCTCAACCCCTGATTTTTAACCTTTCTTGTTCTCTTTTCTCCATGCTCTACTGTGCCCACATGTACACTGTATCCATATAGATACATTGGCCAGATACTGCATATGGTGGAAAAACTAGTTTCTTCTTTCTTTCTTATGACCTTACTTGATATTATACATTCTAAGTCCATCCATTTTCCTGAAAATTATTACATTTTTCTTTTCATCTGAATAGATTTCCATTTGCTATGCATACATTTTCATTATACACTCATGTATTGATGATTAGTATGATTCTAATACATTGCTGTGGTGAATAAAGTATCAGAAGCATAGGATGTAAATATGTTTAGAGTAGAATGTGGAGTTCTCTGTGTATGCTCCCAGGAGTGAAATTTTAGGCTCATACTTTTTTTAATTTTTAATAATCTTCAAACTGACTTCAACTTCTGTATATTAATTTACACACACACTGACAGTGAATAAAAGTTCCTTTATCTCTACCTCATCTCTGTCATCCATTGTCAAATTGGTTGATGGCAGCCATTTTTCCTGGAGTGAGACACTATTTCGAAGTTTTAATTTGTGTACTCTTTCTGGTAGCATTTTAGGAATCCAGAACACTTTTTGCAATATTTATTGGCCATTTCTATTTCAGTCTTCTCAAGGAGTCTGTTCAGTTCATTTCCTCATTTGTTGATTGGTAGTTTTATTTTCATGATATTTAATTTCTGTAATTCTTAGTGAATTCTTGATAAGAGCCCCTATCCAGAGTGTTGCTGGTGTAGATTCTTTCCCATTCTGTGGGTGTCTGTGTGCCCTGCTGGTTATTCCCTGATGGACAGAAACTTTATATTCATGTTGTCCCATCTGTTGATACTTGGGGTTAGTTCTTGTGCTGTTGGTGTTCTTTCTATTCAACAAGTCCTTGCTTATCCCAGTATCCTGATGGGTATACACCATATTTTCTAAGTTTATGTGTTTCTGGTTTTAAATAAGGTATTTGATCAGTTTAGAATAGATTTTTGTGTAAATTGAAAGATAAGAATCTAATTTCATTTTTTTCTGCTGGATCCAGTTTTGCCAACACCATTTGGTGAAGAGGTCAGATTTTGTAATGTATCTTTTTTGCCTCCTTTGTGTTAAGTAAGCATAACTATATGGTTTTCTTTCTGTGTCCTCTGTCTTATTCTGTTATCCTCTATTCTAATTTTATGCCCATGGTAGGCTGTCCTTCTAACTTCAGCTTTATTATATAATACCATAAGTCCACACATAAAATTTTATCCATTCTATCCTTCCCAGATGATTCTTTTCCCTAGGGCAAATATCTCACATCAACTTATGACCTATAATTTTATAAGTCTTTACATACTGACTCATGAAGAAAAAAATGTTGATGCCTAACTGCTGCAGTAGGTGGACTATATCTTTATATATTATTCTGTGCGGGCTGCTGCCTCTTGTGGACCCACATTTCCTTGAATCATAGTTATAGACAGAGCATATTGAAACACATAGAACAGTTGTCACATTATCTTAGCAATGTGTGTAATTAAAAGAGACGTATCTTGGTTTTTTTAATACTAAATAATACTAGGATACTCATGGTAAACATTTAAGCACACTATAGAATACTGACCATGGCAGGCATATCTGGCTTGATCTTGCCATGAAATTGATGTTCTTGTGTGTAGATTCAGATTTTACTCTACTTGTATTTTTCTTCAATGTTTAATTTCATACAGTGATGTTGTATCCATGTGTTTGATGATGCTTCATATCTGTTTTTCTCAGGAGAATTGCTCCTCACATCATTCACTTGATTAGGATGCTCAGTGGTAACCTCTCAAACTAGAGAGATCAGTATTTTTCATTTATCTTTTTGCCTAACAGGATACAATTGTGCATCCCTTTCTGGCTGGGACTCCATCTGTGGAATATCATTACGTGGAATGCATCAATTAAAATGTCTTGAGTGCATTGAATAAGCCATCACATTTGGTGCAGAGAGCATTCCTCATGGTTGCTCTGTTCTAGTCAGTTTCTGTGAGAGTGACAGCTCTATGTTTCTACCCTGAAGCTGCAGTATGTTAAAGTGGAAAAATGGATTCTAGACTGCAGGTTTACATTTATATTCCTGACTCGTGGAATAATCAGAACATGTCACCACATCTTTGTATTTTCAGAGAAAGCAAAGACGAATCATAAATACTACTTACCTAAAATCCTGTTAGATCATACACCATACCTATCAAAAAGAACACATTAAAAACTATAAAATTCAGACACAATAGCTCAACTTTTCTCCTTACACATTTTTCTGAGCTATATTATATTATATTTAAAAAACACTGAGAACTGAGTATAATTCTCACACAATTTGTGGCTATATTAGTATATTCATTTACTCCCAGGAAATCTTGTCACTACTCAATGCATCCACAATTACTGCAACCTAAACATTACTTGACGTGTATTGGGGCTTCTCTCAATTATAATAACTTGTTGAGAATTAAATATTCTTCAAAACTCATGAAATTGTTATTTGTTTAAGTTGGTTAATGCTTATATATTTTTGGAAAGTTTTGGATTATACCAAATGTGGCTGATATGCATTATTTGTCTGCTTGGAAGTGGCCCAATATTCTCATAAAATTAATTTCATGGACTACTTGATTTTTTTTTTGTGTTTTTCAAGACGGGGTTTCTCTATATAGCCCTGGCTGTCCTGGAACTCACTCTGTAGACCAGGCTGGCCTCTAACTCAGAAATCCACCTGCCTCTGCCTTCCAAGTACTGGGATTAAAGGCGTGCACCACCACTGCCTGGCAGACTACTTGATCTTATATGTTAATGTTAAATTGACAGTATGCAGTGTTGTTATGCTCCTTGATACTGTGGAAAAAAAACCCAAAACTCTGCCTATAAAGTCAGTCATAATTTCTGCCTTTCATATCTACCCCTTTGCTATTTAATGGTATGGATTTGACCTAGAGTTTAAACATCCCAACTGAGCTGGGTAGAACAGACATATAAGAATGAAGAACAAACAGGATTGATTCAGTTAGTATTCTAGCATGATCTTCAGGTACAGCATTTCAAAGCATGTTTCCTTACCACGAATTTGACTTCTAAGACATGTACACTGTGATCCTGTGAGACATAAACACCGCATCCATAACAGATAACAGTGTCCAGACCTTAAATGTATATTTTTTCATGGATCTACTTGTGATACTATTGTGTCATCTGTTTTTACAGAGTTAGAGCATTCACTATAGATTGTGACTATATTAAAAATCATCTTTTTCAGTAATTGTCTTCACTCATCTGCATCCCATCTCTTTATATCCAAGATAGCACTGCCCCATAACACATGGTCAAATTACACTTTTTTGTTTTAGGGTCTGTTGACATTCTGAGATGTCACTGTGGACTGATCCCAGGAGGAATGGGAATGCCTGGACTCTGCTCAGAGAGCTTTGTACATTGATGTGATGTTGGAGAATTACAGCAACCTGGTCTCTGTCGGTAAGAAAATTTTGCTTGTAGAACTTTCACCTTCTTTCTATATATTGATTTTATGGAAGTAAACTCTGTTAAGCTGTTTGGAAAGAACATGAGACTAGGGAAAGTTTGATAGTAGAAAAGAACTTTTTCATGGTATATGATTTTTTCATTCCATTTTCCATTCTAGAGATATCATGCAACCTTCATTTGGTTTCCACAATGCATTCAGAAACATAGTGTCATATAATATTTAACCCCATGTCTTACGTCTCCATGTCCATCATTGTAATTACATGATTTTAATTGTGAGAAGAAAAACTGACCATATAAACACTGAAAAGTCTCCCCAAGAATACTTAAGATTCTGACAGTAAATAGAAATTGGGAAATCATTACTAGATGTCTCTACTCTGTGTTATCTTAGTGCTGTGTTAGACATATGTATTCCTTCTAAAAATCACTGCATGGGTAATGGGCTACCTCACAGAATATATGTGAATTTTTGTACTCAAAGTAAACCTGGTCACCTGTCTAGACCAATTGAGTTTACCATGAAATGTGGAGAGGAGAGAGAGAGAGAATAGCCTCATCTGGCTCACAACTAGGGTGAGCTAGTGAATGAGTGGGACAACAGTAAGAGTTTCAGGTGAAGGAGAAGCCAAGAGCTGAAAATGTGTTTGCTATATTGAATTCCACCTAAAATGATTCCAGGCACTGAGCTTAATATTGTGCCTCCAGGATGTATCCTGCCTGTTGTAACTAGTCTTATTGCACCTGAATTATCAACTTAATACTAGTACAAAATGGAATTTTCCTTGATTATGATGACATAAGATTGGAATAATTGAAAAAATTATGAGTCTGACATGAAGCCATGAAGTAACATTATTCTCTAATTACCTTCTTTTTTTCTTTATTTATGTGAATACACTATCGCTGTCTTCAGACATACCAGAAGAGGCATCAGATCCCATTACAGGCGATTGTAAGCCACCATGTAGTTCCTGGGAAGAGAAGTCAGTGCTCTTCTACTGAGCCATCTCTCCAGCCCCCGTAATTACCTTCTTAGCATGTATGTCTTCATATTATATCCTTCATTTTCTTCCCAGTGGAGAATACACAGACCCCATTCTGGAAAATAATCTCAAGAATTGATATACAGAGTAAGTAGGTGAGAAAAACCATATAAGGAAAGTAAAGAAATATGGCAATGTGTATAACTCAGTGTGGGGGCGGGGGGGAGAAAGCAATCGCTGCACCTGACAGCCCTCCCTCAAATGATCTAGACTCTGGGCTCTATATTCTAAAGCCTCTGATATCTGAAAAATACTTACTTTGCTTCCATTACTTTTCAATAACATAGTCTTTCTAAACAAACAAACAAACAAACAAATGCACTGATACTTCTAAGTAAGCATAGAAATATTTGGGTTTCTCGGACAGTCCTCTTTGTTGTTGTATATTATTGAGTACAAACACTGTGAACCTGGGATTTCACTATACTTGTCATCAGTTTCTGAATATAAACATGTATTCTAAGTATAATCAGCCAATGAGCTCCACCCCCAAAACTAATTACTAACTCCTCACTTATCTGATCCATCTTGAACCATTATACATTTTCTATAACAGTGAGATATCTATTGTAAATCACAGACCCTTGAAGGCTATCAGGCCATTGTTGTGGGAATACATAAAATTACAGTGAAAGAAACACATCTAAATACTTGCTGGTTGACTTATTGTAAGAAGGAATTTATGGAGACAATAATTTATCAAATGTTTAATTTTGGAACAAACCCTATTAATCTGACTTGCCTTCATTCTCAGAGAGTTGTACATGTGATGCTGTCCGACAACATGTGAGGACTGAAAAGGAGTCTTGTCCATGTAATGAGCTTGGTGAAATGCTTCCAACTGTGCACTTTATAAAAGAAGTAACACTACAGAAACCTCTAATAACTACAGATGCTGTAATGACCGGGATGCCTCTGTTGATTTGTCAGACTTGGATAGACATAAAAGCACACATACTGGAGAAGAACATTGTGAATCTAAGAACTGTAAGAAAATTTTAACTTTGTGTTCTAACATTCCTCAAGATCAGAGACGCTGCACTGAAGAGAAAGAGCACAGGCAGAGAGACTATGATGACAGTTTCCTCTCTACCTACAGTCTCATGCAACAAATAATCTACATTGGAGAGACACCACATCAAGTGTGGGAAATGCAGGAAATGCTTCAGTACCATCGCAAGCCTCACTGTACATCAGAGAATTCATATTGGAAAGAAACACTACAAGTGCAATGTTTGTGACAAATCCTTTACTCGGTGGTCAAGTCTTAAAACTCATCAAAGACTTCATACTGGGAAGAAACCTTACAAATGCAGAGAAGGTGAAAAGTCATTTCCTCTGTTGTCAGCACTTAAAAGCCATCAGAAAATGCATACTGGAGAGAAGCCTTACAAATGCAAGGAGTGTCTCATAGCCTATACCCACTATGCATCATATAGAAGGCATCAGAAAAGTCATTCTCTAGAAAACTTGTATGAATGCAAAGAACCTGGTAAGTCCTTTCTTGAATTATCTCAACTTAAAAGACATGAGAAAATCCATCCTGGTGAGAAGCCATACAAATGTGAGGTATGCAACAAATCCTTTATGTGAATTTAACTCTTAAACGACATCAGAAAATTCATGTTGAAGAGAAACTTTACAAATGTAGGGAATGTGACAAATCCTTTACTTATAACTTACATCTTAGAAGACACCAGAATGTCCATATTGCAGAGAAACCTTACAGATAGAAGGAGTGTGACAAATCTTTTCCTGAGTGCTCATCTCTTAGAGAACATCAGAAAAGTCATACTGGAGAGAAAAACCTACACATGTAAAGAATGTGACAAATTCTTTACTCAGCATTCATACCTTAGAGGTCATCATCACAGAGTTCATACTGGAGACAGACCTTATGCATGTAAGGAATATGGCAAATCTTTTTCTACATGCTCAGCTCTGAGAAGACATCAGACATTTCATACTGGAGAGAAACCTTACAAATGTAGTGAATGTGACAAATCCTTTATCCAGGTCTCACATCTTAGAACACATCAGAGAGTTCATACTGGAGAGAGACCTTATAGATGTATGGAATGTGACAAATCTTTTACTAAGTATTCAACTCTTGACGAACATCAGAAAATTCATACTAGGAAGACATCAGACAAATGCAAAGACAGTGATAAATCCTTTATGGAACTTTTAAATATCAGAGGACATCTGGGAGTTCATCCTGGAGAGAAACATACCATTGTAGTGTGACAGAGCATTTATCTGGTATTCTCTCTCTTTACAAATCTCTAAGTATTCATAATAGAAACATAAGGATGAGATACTTGTGAAAGCATTTACTTACGTTTTAAATCTTAGGGAAAAAACAGTTTATGTCAAAATAAAATTTTCAAATGTAATTCTGAGAAAAGCTTTCTCTCTCTCTCTCTCTCTCTCTCTCTCTCTCTCTCTCTCTCTCTCTGTGTGTGTGTGTGTGTGTGTGTGTGTGTGTGTGTGTGTGTCAGGGGGCGAGGGGTTCTTTCATGATTTTATCACTGTATACTACATATATGCCTGGTGCCTGTGGAAGCCAGAAGCTGGCAATACATCCCCTGAAGCTAGAATCAAAGACGGTTGTTTGTTCCTACGTGTGTATTGGGAATTGATCCCTAGTCCTCCAAAAGCGCAGCCCTTGCTTTTACCTACTGAGCGATCTCTCCCTTCCCTGGGAAAAGCAGCAATATAAACATTTTGGTCATCATCTAGAAACTCATAATAAAATTCTTAATTCCAGCGAAGGTTGTGCACACTATTTCATCCCAACACTAAGGAGACACAGGCAAGAAGATCTGTGAATCTGAGGCCATCCCGGTATACATAGTTCAAGGTCAGTCAGAACTACATATATCCTGTCTCAAAAAATAATATTAAGTATAAAATGTACTAACATTAAAAATATGGCCAAGACCTCTAAGTGTGCTGTACATCACAGTTTATTATTTCTGAGAAACCGCATAGAGTTATACCATATATATCCATGCCTTGCTCTTGATTGGGAATTACACTCCCTAAATGCATTGACATTGACAAAGCCTTTACCTAGTGCTGAAATTTCTTACATGAAAGCAAATTCATTATGAGAGAAAACATACAAAAAAAACCTCTAATTAAGTCTCGTTTTTCATTCACCATCAAAATCTTCATACTAGAGTCAAACCTTACAAATAACAAGAAGGTAAGAAACTGTAAAGAGATACACAGGCTGTACTGTAGCATCACAGGAATGCTCAGACACAATTTAGAAATCCCCAAGTGCTCTGGGTTTGGTGGTACATGCCTTTACTCCCAGCACCGTGGAGGCAGAAGAAAGTGCATCTCTGAGTTCACGATCAGCTGTCTCAAGAAAAATCTCTAAGGGGATGCAGAAATTTATTTCACACTACTGAAAAAAATGGGAAGTATTAACCCATATCCTAAATTAAAATGATTTTGCTGCCATTAATAGCCAGTCTACTTTTGATGACGCAAAATAGCCTGGGGGACCCTCTGTCAACCATGAGTACATGGTAATCACCACAATCTTACACATTTTCTTGTTAGTACTTCCTGAACAGTTGTTCTCTGCATTCCCACTACCTGCTGCAATAGGAGACTTCTTTCACCAAGCTGGAGAGTTGTACAAACTGGTGATTATAAACATGAATATTTAGATGGCAGATTAACAACATGATCTTTAACAAAACTTTAATAAGATCTGCTCTTGGGTGGATATTCCCAAGCCTTGTACTCACAGGCTGTCTGTTGACTTTGCTTCCTTTGTCCTCATGGCCTGCTGTACAACGATCCCAGGAAGAAAGGAGGACCACAAACTAGTACCTGGTATAGAGAGTTTCATTTACTAGTCCTGGTATCTGGGAGCAGCATTATTTACCCATGTGGCATACCTCTGTTCAAAGGTTTATAAGTGATGCTTTCTTTGACTTGTAAAATAGTTGAATTTCACAGAACTTCATACATCCTTTTGGTTACCCCAACCACTCTTCCTTCTTTCTTCCTGCCCCATCCCCAGTTACACATTTTAACACGATATCGAATGCTCCATTCTTTCATATCACATCTTCTACTATCCTCTCATATTTTTTTTCACTTTGCTTGCAAAATGGTAAGAGTTCCATGTCGCTTCCTCATGGACATCTCATTTGGGTTGACCTTTTAGCAGCCCCTTCTCCCCGATACTCCACTACACACTCGAACTATTCTGTTCCCACATCCCACTGTCCAATTTCATATCACTTGCATTCAACTATCTATCCTTTCTTCCTGTATCTCCCCTCTAATGGACCATTTCTAACTTCCTAGCTTCTACATGCAGTCTTACTTCAACAAACAAAATCATTGAAGCTAAGACCCACATATGTGAGGAAACGTGCTGTTTGACTGCTGGAGACTGGTTGGTAACAGTCACCGTATTTTCTGGTTGCCTACATTTACATTCAGATTTCACACTTTCATTTTTATTTACAACTAAATAATATACCAGGTTCTATAGATATGTATCACATTTTCATTTACCCATGTGTCAGTTGATGGATTTCTGAGTTGATTCCATTGCCTGGACACTGAATAAACAAACAAGAACATGATGGGCCACGTGCTCATTGGTAAAATGAAAGTCCTTGGATTGCATACCTAAGAATGGTTACTGTGTATCAGAGTTCTCTGAGATTTAACCCTTTCATGTAGAAGCAAGCTCCTTTAAAAATAGGGTGTTAGAGAAAAGGGAAATTAACTGGGTGCCTTAATTGCAGGGCAGTGGAGGGGCCATGAACTGTCTATTCTATAGAGACTCTCCCAAAGTTTAGAAATAGAAAACTTAATAGCTTCAGGGAGTCCAAGAAACTGACAAGATTCACTAGAGCCTTCCTGCCTCAAGCATACATAATTGGCAAGGACTGCTGACAGGGTGAAACAAGGTGAGCTTTACAGAATATGTTCAGAACAGCCATGAAGCAGATACCAGTCAAGCTGCCTGGACCAGAGAACACAAGACAAACTCCTGGAGGAGGTATTGAGTGGCTTGAAGGCACTCTTTCCAACTCAGGTGAGCTGCATGGAACGACAGTGATCCCCCAATTTCCAGCTTCTTTAGCCATCACCTTCACAAGGTAATGAAACTGTTATTCAGTCCATTGTGCTTCTATTGGTAGCCCCTTATCTACACACTTGTAAGTCACCCCAATTATTTTTATTTATTTTTTTAATTCATCCCAATTAAACTTACTGGCCCACTGGGCTTTAAAGATGACCCAGTAGTTAATGTTCTGTCTGTTCTTTCAGAAGACTCACCTTTGAATACAAGACCCTCAAATGGGCCCTATAACCTCATCTCCAGGGCATGCAATAACCTCTTCCAGCCTATGAGAGGACCAGGAACACAGGTGGAGCACAGGTATACATGCAGACTAAATATCCCTGAAAAAATAAACCACATTGTTTCACTAAGTGTGACTTTCTTGTTTCTTGAACCTTTATCTGTCACTGGTTCATTATCTGGGATAAGTAGATGTTTGTCTTTGTTTACACAAGAATAGTGTCATATATCAATGCTGTAATTGGGTCACATAGACATTTTCTAAATTTTGTTTATTTCACATTTGAGAGGTCATGTTGGTAAGATTATAAGATATAGCTTCTGGAATTACTGAGTTTGATGACTATTCTTGGATATTGATTACACCTGGAAGGAACTATATAATCCATAAATGAAGGGCATGCCTGTTAGAGATTTTTTTTCTTGTTTTGAATTGTGTGATTTTACTTCTAGTACAGACCATGGAGGTAGGAAAGCACATGTGTTTGATCCAGACCTAGTACCTGGGAAGATACACCTGTATTCTGGCCAAACCTGCCAGAAACCTATGTAAGCTCATGGAAAGAGGAATCTTTCATTATTGCTTGCTTGTCCTTGTCTTGCTTGTACAGCCATTCTTTCCCTGGCTTTGGATCCTTCTTCTTTTGGATTCCAGCATGTACTGAAGACCAGTGGAGACATCCAGCCTTGTGCTCTGAGCAACTACTGATTTTTCATACTTTTTGGTCATAGCCAGCCATTGTTGAATTTGCTGAATTGTAGTAGGGAGTTTTCTGTAAGCATGTGTTTTTCTTCCCAGGCCCAACCTCCCAAGAATAACGAACTCTGAGACTCAAATATATTTACAAAATCCTAGGCCATATAGCTAGGCATATTTTTCTGACAAGTTTATAGTTCAATAATCCTATTATTCTATTAAATTCTAATCCCTTGATGATTACTTGATGCTTAGTTACCATCTTCCTGCATGTCTGAGCTCCAGTTCTCCCACACTTGGCTCTATCCCAGAATCCTTTCTACCTACCGGAAGTCCCACCTTCTGTTCTACCCTTTCCTGTATGCCATAGTTTTTGTTTTTTAGGTTTTTTTTTTTTTTTTTTGACAAGTGATGCAACAATCCAGTCAGTACACAGGAGATTTTCTCTACAATTCCCCCTTTTAGTCCAATAAAAGGCTCTTTCTCTTACATCTATAAACTATATACAGTGATAACTGATATAAAAAAACCATTAAAACTATTAGGTAAGATTTACATTCACAATGACCAGTTCATATGTATTTGACAACTTAGGAGAAAGTATTATATTATCAATCCTATCTTGGTGAATTTAGAGTTCTATACCTAAATCAATCAAATAGATAAACCCTTAAGAGTTATTCTGCCAAGATAAGATGATAACTGATTTGGTAGATAGGCATCATAGATGGGCAGGAATGTCCATTAGATTCCTTCTTTGGAAGCATGTATGCCGCCGATTCCGGTGCCACACAAGCTAATTCTCTGGGAGGAGTTTGCTTTATTTTGAGACAGGGTCGCTCAGTGTATTGCCAGTTGTCTTAGATTCTCTATGAATACCAGGCTGGCCTTGAACATAGACTTCCCCTTGCTTCTCCCTCCTAGATTTGAAGGCTTGAATGACCTTGTACAAAATATGTAACTTTTTCTTATCATCTGTTTGTTTGTGTCCAGGCCAGCTGGACAATCAAGTGGGACCCTTAGACCCTGTGGAGAGGACTGAGATGTGTGAGAAAATAAGGAGGCACAGAAAGTCAAGAAGTCTGATCAAGCTGGCAAAATGTTATTGTTCGCACAGGTTATATACTCTAAAAACAGGATGGGGAGGGGTAGGAAAGGAAAGAGGGCTTTGCAGGTGGAGGAAGCTAGCTGCAGCTGCAGGGTCTAAGTTATTCTCACAAAGCCTTTTGGTTACCAGGGGTTCTAAAAACATCTATCTAGCAGGATGTCGGCTAAATCTAGAGATCAGGAGGAAGGGTTACTAAGGTGGGTTGCTATGAGGCCTTGTTTGAAGTTCTGGGAACTGACAAGTGAATCATGGAAGGTAAGCAGAAAGAAGAATAGTAGATAGGAGAGCCAAGGGTGAGTGTTTGCCAAGAGTAAGGCCTTGCCATGGCTTCCCACAGTTTGTAGAGGTTTTACTTCATAACCTTGGCTGACTTAGAACTTACTCTGTACATGAGGCTGGCCTTGAACTCACAAAGATCTGCCTGCCTCTGCCTTTGAAAGGCAGCATTGCTCAGCTTGTTATATCCTGACAATTACCCAATGGCACAACCTACTTGATAAAAATGAATTAACAATCGGAACTTATGTCTACTGACATTAAAGACTTCTATTGCAGTAAATTGGAAGCTCTGAGTGGAACTGGTGAGGTTCCAGGTGCATGTAACACACCAAATGTAAACAACATGAAATAAATAATATGAGCAAGACTACAAGTGCCAGTGTGACTGAAGCAATTATAAAAAGCAACCATGAAAACCACCCTAGGAACAGGCTGACAAGATTCCATCAGAACTTCAAAGAACTTCGAAGCAACTTAACATTTCATAGTTCTTGACATAAAAAAGCAAGACTTCTTCCTCTTCTCTGAGGAGGAGAAGAGGCAATAGGAGAAAGGATTTGTGAGGGTGGGGCTGGGAGGAAAGGATAGAGTGGAGCTTAGTTCCAGATGTAAAGTTGTTGAGTCCTAAGCTGGCCCACTTTGGGTGGCCAAAAAAGTTGAGAACCGCACTAGTCCCACGTTCGGGTGCCAAAAATGTCGCGGCCCTAGCAAAATGTTGAGGCCCGGGCTACCCCGAGTTTGGCGGCCACTGTATCCAGGCCCAAGCTGCAGCTCTGGTCCGAGGGTCAGGGTTCAGCAAGAGAGAGAGTGAGGACAGACTCGAAGAATGGAGACCAGATAGAGCGTGATTCAATCCCTTTTATTCTTCAGTCTCTCTTCTTCTCTCCAAGTCCCAAGTCCTAAGTTCTTAGTCCTTAGTTCCTAGTCCCTAGTGCCTCCAAGTTCCAAGTTACTTCTTCCAAGTTCTCTTCCAAGTGCCTGCTACCTAATGCCTAATTCCAACTCCAAGTTGTACTCTCAGAAGTGTCTGATTCTCTACCAGTCTGCCTCTGCCTTTTTTATGTCTCACTTCTAAGCCATGCCTTTTCTTTGACCGGACTTATTTGGGTCAGAGATTTACCACAACAGGCATGGTGGCACATGCCTTTAATCCTTGCATTCCAGAGGCAGAGTGGGCCGATCTCAGTCAGTTAAAGATCAGCTTGTCTCGAAAAAACAAAACAAACAAAACAACAACAATAACAAAAAAAAAAAAAAAAAAAAGAAAGGAAACAATCCCATGAGATACAAGTCCAAACAAATAAAAAATTATAAACTGATATGTTCATCTCTATTTATATTGCCTGGGGCCCTCTGAGATGAACCAGAGCTGTTTGTGAGACTGTGGGTTTGGAGCTATGTGCTGGAGCCCGATGTGCTCAGCACAGGATAACAACTGAAGGCAGTGATTCTTCTACAATCGATCCACAGCCAACATCTGAGAGGTAAAGTGAGCCTTTCCACTTCCTAGACTGACTGTGGTCTTGTAGGGCAGTGCAGGTAAAGAGTTGCTGTTGGTTACTGATTACAGTAGTTGTATGGAGTCTAGAGAACTCTGAGAACAACATAAGAGTTCTTAGCCCTTCCCCCTCTCTCCCTTCCTATTTCCAAACCATCTCTTTTTCCTCCATGTTCCCAGAGCTAGACATTGGATGATGAAACTAACTTTTCTAGGGTTGGGACCACAAACCTTACTTATTTTCTGCATCTGGGACAGGCAAGATTCTCTGCATTCACCACTGTAATAAAAGAAAAAAGTTCTAAGTTTTATCTCAAAGCACTTTCAGAGTCATGAGGACAAACTTGTTTCTGAGTTAATGACAAGACTGCCATCTAGTGGTAAACGCAGTCCAATGTGGGATGAACTTAGTCCTGGGCTCTTAGCTGTGGGCTGACTGTTGAGGTCTGTCCATGTAGCATAGCTGTAGCCATCTTGTTTCATGCCTGGCAGCTATTTCACACTGTTTCTGTAATATGCCTGTTAGTCATTGACACAGAAAAATAATTTGACTCATACCAGGGTCATGCTGACCACACACCCTATTATGTTCTATATGGTCTGGAGTTGGTTCATCTTAAGAAATTTGAAAACTGTATGTTCCACTTAGGACTAATCAGAATAAGGGTCACTTAGAACTGTTCTAACTAGCCAAAATAGTTTGGGTCAGAGCAGACCACAGGGCAGTACTTCCTGCACCTGCACGCGAGCTCATTGTGATTTTTTTTTTTTTCTTCTTAAACCGGTCCTGAGAAGTGTTTGAGGTTATAGCTCAGCCCCCAAATTCTGATCAGTCTTAGGGTATGTGCTCAGTAAACTGTCCTTGTCTGACTGAGATCTGTGGTTTGTAGGGCTTCTGCTGGACCCGAACACTGACCACTGAGCTCTTGAGACAACCCCACCACCCCTCAAAACTACGTTCCTGAGAGGTCTCTGCCCAAATCATAATTGCAGTATTTGGTTTCAGCTTCTCATGTTTGTGTTTTGGGGAAGGGATTCTGGCATCCGAATTTAGCCTGTTGTTTGGTATGCAGTATGTGGTGGAGAGGCTGATAGTGAGATGGAGATCTTAGGCTGTCTATTTTGCATCTGAAGGATTCAGAATTCACGGGGGAGGGGGTAGATATTAGGGTACAGGGTCCTACCAGACACAGTTTTGGTCTAGGCTGGCAGCAAGCATGTGGGGAACACTGTGCAGAGCGATTCTAGGGCAACCTGAGGACGGGCGCTGTGTGGAAAGAAGCCTGAGACGAAGTGGGAGGGACAGGTCTCCGCGGGGCGGAGCCACTCACCCAGAAATAGAGGATGGGAGGATGTGGCACATTGGCTGAGTGTAGAGGAAGGGTTTAGAGTGGGTGGGATTAGAGGACTGAGCCCGGGGAAGCTGGGAAGCAAGGTGTGTTAGCTTGGGAAGTGGGACTAAAAAGTCAAAGCCAGGAGTCTCAAGGACCCCTTCCCCGACTGAGCTGGGGTGGGGGTTGAGGGGGGTGGCGGCTGCACTGTATGGAATCGCGTGGTGGTGGAGACCTGAGTTCGGAGGAAACGGCGCTCGCAGGACCAGAAAACTTACCTATACCGCAGGTGCCTTGTGAATATCCACGGAGAGTCAGCAGCTCAGCAGCAGGCAGGAACAGCACCAGGGGGTCGGGGAGTCTAGGAGTGGGGTGGGGAGGAAGTGGTGGTGGTGGTGGGGTAGGCACTGGAACCTCCCAGGTCTGAGGAGCTGTGGGGCTGGGGAACCGGAGGGAGGGGGAGGGGAGCAGAGCAGGATCAGTTTCTCCTCTGTCCATAAGGATGATGGCTCTCAAAATTGTGCTGTGGATGTCTTACCCTCGTCGATAAATTTTCAATAATACTAACTGGAATAATACTATTTCTCTTTATTGATCTTCTGGCTGCAAGATATTCTTGTAAGAATAATCTAGTAGAATATTTGAATTTATCTGCTGATATTTGCACACGCAGTTCTCTTTGCTATGGTGGAAGGGACAAAGCTATTGAAATTTACAATCACCCATACTAACTTCCGTGTTCTACCAGCTTCCCTAGTCAAGAGAGTGGCAGTGGTAGATTCCCCATGAGCTTTTATTCACGAAAGGAACCTCCTGCAAACTTAATTGAATCTGAGTGTAATATCTGTTGTGAGTGTCACAGGTATGGATGTAAAAATTAACTTTTAAAAGTAAACTTTCTATCCACCATTAATTTTTCATCAGAGACGTATGCAATCTGTGATGTAAATGCAGCATTGTGGAAAGAGTGCCACGAGGCTTGGTGACACTCAGGAGGCAAAGGCAGGAGGATCTCAGTGAGTATAGGCCAGTTTGATCTACATAGTGAGTTCCAGGACAGCTAGAGCTACATGATGAGACCCTGTCTCAAAAAACAAAACAATAAAAATAACTACAAAAAAAAGGAGGAGAAGGAAGAAATAAGAAAGGAAGGAAAGAAGAAAGGAAGCTAGCAATCAAGGAAAGAAAGCCAGACAACAAAAAGAAAAAAAAATGTGTCGTCTTGTTGAGGTCGGCCCCACCTCAGAATAGCTGTAGCCATTTTGTGCCATGCCTGCCAGCCATTTCATATTGTTGTTGTAACCTGCCTGCCGGTCATTGATGCAGAAAAATAATTCGACTCAGAGCAGGGTCATGCTGATCACATATCCTGTTACGTTTTGTTTGAGGTTTGGTCATCTTAAGAAATTCCACAAAACATTATGTAGGACTCACCAAATTAAAGGTCAACATGAACTGTTATGTCTAAAATGTCTTGAGTCAGAGCCGACCACAGGGCAGCTCTTCCTGCACCTGCATGTGAGCTCACTGTGCAGTCTGGTTTTTTCCCCCCCTTTATAAGCTGACAGGAAAAGATGTTCAGTGTAGCCCCTGAAGTCTGAGCTGCTGACCTGGCTTTTGAGTCTTAGGGTGTGTCTTCAATAAACCATTCCTGTCTGACAAAGATCAGAATTTGTTTGTGTGGTTTGTAGGGTGACTCTTAGACCCCAACACTTCTGCTGAGTTCTTAATGTTGTAAACTACAGCCTGGCAATCACAGTATGCTGTTTGAGGGAATCAGGTCACAGGATTTTCACACTTAGACAGTGCTGTATAAACCAGCTTGTGGTGGTACACACCTTTAATTCTAGCACTCCTGAGGCAGAGGCAGGTAGATCTTGGAGTTCTTTGTCAGCCTGGTCTACAGAGCAAGTTTAAGGACAGCCAGGGCTACACAGAGAAACCCTGTTGGGAAGGGGGAGTGTGGAGAAAAAGACAAAAACAAAATTAAAAAACAAAAAACAAAATTATAATATAAAATAATATTAAAAAGCATCTTATGAATAATTATGATAACTCATCTACATCAGAAAAATCGCTGCAATCCTCTTGTCTTGTTGGTTCAAGAAAAGCATTCTGTGCATAGACACATGACTAAACTGTTATGTAGAAGTCACCATGTAGACCAGGCTGGACTGGAATTCACAGATTTCCGCTGACCTCTATCTCCTCAGTGCTCACATTAAAGTTGTGCAGCAGCAGGAATGTTCAACCTGTTGTGTTTTATTTTGTGGTGTGTTGACAGTGGTGTGGATGTGGACTTCTCCCAGGAGGAGGGGCAATGCCTGGTCCCTGCTCACAGGTCTCTGCACAGGCTGGATGCTGCAGAATTAGGACTCTCTGATTTCTGTGGGTTTTCTTGCTGTCTCCCTTGCTCTTCCTTCCGGTTCTTGGCAAATTAGACTGCAACTATGTGAGATCTGTATGGATGAGTCTCACGTTCTACAGAGTAAGGCGGAATCCTTAGAGGAACGACAACAGATTTCAGAAAATGTTTTCTCTTCTTTTTGTTTCTTTGTGAGTATAAGGCTTCCATCGTTTTTAGTCTATGATGAAACCTCAGAACCTCATTAGTGTATCATATTCTTGTTCCAATCATTCAGTTCCATTTCTGCACCTGAGAGTTGACTGAGCTGTGAATGGAAGTGTGGTTCAAGTTATGCTATCTGAAAATGCTTGCAAATGTTTTCGGTATTCTGACACTGCCTGACACCTGCAGGGTCACTATAGAGTCTTCAATTCGTTTCTTTTTATTGACTGAGCACAGTACTGTGTTAGAACAGGTTCCTTGTGATTAAACGCTATCTCATGTGCAGGGCTCACTGATCACCCAGACCTGCTCACCTGTGAAACACAAAAAAGAGACTGGGAAGATGGAGAGACAGGAGACAGTAGCATAGGATCCAGGTATGTTGGAGGATTGGTGAAGGGATGACAAGGGGTTTCCAGTGACTGTGGAAGTGGGACATGAAGTCAGTTTTGCCACATTCTGTTTATAGGATTCTGTTAATAGGATTATCCTATTGTAGAGATGAGAAGACTTTCTACAGTAGAATTGATACTAGGGGGCAAAAACTTTTATTTGACTGTGCATGTGAGTGATGCTGTCCTTATTCCATGCACATCACTGATAATGTCTACATACCAATATTAAATGGTTTTCACTTCAGTGATTTTCATGTATTATAAGATGATAATAATTAATAATTTTATGTGTATTTATTGTTTTCTGAAAATTCGTATTCCAGCATATTCACTACCTTTTAGTGTTAATTCCTCCGTTCCTGAAAAAAATGCTGACAGACTTTTGATAAGATCAGGAACTATATTTGCAGACAGTTAAACACTGTCTATCCTGTCTTCCCAGGGATATCTCGTCTTTGTCTGTTGTCATGACAATTCCAAGAGGTTTCCATTGCTGTAATTATAATACACTGTGAGGTCACCTCTAGGTGTGATCCTCTTAGTATTTTCCAATTCTGTGCTGCTCCTTCGTCAGCACAGATTTTAGGATTATTTTGTGTAGAATATGCAAGTAGGATTTTAATAGGACTTGGGTGGCATCTAAGAGAAGACAAACTTCCTTCTAGGTTGTCCTCCCAGGTTTGAAAAGAACATGGTCAATGTGCCCATTTTCACATGCTTTATGTAGTCTTCTGTTCATGTCTGCTGGGGATGTCTGCATTCTGGGTTTTGTGACATGCACCCATGTTTATCAAGTATGATTTTCTGTCACTAGTATAATTATGATCATTAGTCTTCTTACTGCTATCTATAGTCATTGTGTTTTTAAAAAAATTAGGCCAGAAGGTGTTAGTGCAAGTCTTTAATCCCAGCACTTTGGAGGAAGAGGCATGCTGATCTCTATGAGTTCAAGGCTAGCCTAGACTACAGAGTGAGTTCCAGGACAGTTAAGGCTATTATTTCAAATATATACATATATTGCCCAGTATCTTGTATCTTTAGATATTGTTGAGACCTGCCCCCGCCCCCCTTAGCATAGCTGTGGCCATCTTGTTCCAAGCCTGCCAGCTATTTCATATTGTTGCTATGATATGTCTGCCAGTCAGTGAATCAGAAAATAACTTGACTCAGCAGGGTCATGCTGACCACATAGCCTGTTGTGTTCTGTATGTTATGAGTTTTGTTAATCTTGAGAAATTTCACAACTATAATTTTTCACATAGGACCCATCAATTACAGGTTAATGTGAACTCTTATGTATAAAATGGCTTGAGTCAAGGCTGACAACCGGGTAGCACTTCCAGCATCCATTCCAGGTGTATGAGCTCAATGTGATTTTTTCAGTTTCATTCTTTATAAACTGGCCCTGAGAAATGTCCAGTGCACAGCTTTGAGCTGTTGCCCTGCTTGATCAGTCTTGGGGGGTGTGGATCAATAGTGGGAGATGGATTCAATAATTCATCCCTGTTTAACTGACATCAGTGTTAGAATGTTTTCTGGGGTGACTCCTGGACCCCAACAATATGAAACAAATTTTTTAATAGAAAATTGTCAAAAAAAAAAAATGTCTAGGATGTCAAAGGCCAGTATTCACATTCATGGGGTGTAAACTGAGGCAGGGAGCCAGGAGTGACATGGGAGGGGGTCAGCACTAGGAGCAGCTGACGGGGGTGTTGAAGTGTCGGTCTAGATACAGACAGGGCTGCTGCTTATGGTAGCCAAAAATTAAAGAAATTATTCAGCAAACTTTTCTCTCAGGGCACAAAGCTTGTTTGCCTGACTGGAGCTGGCACTTCCTGTGCCAGAGGAAAAACTCTGAACTCGTAACTCTTAGGGGCCAGTGAGAAAGAAAAGGAAGAGAGAAAATTCACACACACACACACACACACACACACACACACACACACACACGCTCAGTGGATGAAGCAAAAGATGGGTGGATGGACAAACAGACATAAATATTCACACATTGAATGGCTGGATCAAAGCTACAGGAAGCAGGCTCTAAGCATTTCACACATACACATATATGCCCCCCCCCCCACATATGTAAGCAGTTGGTGGGTGGAAGGAACAATGTTCCAACAAGCAGGCTCCAAGCATTTCACACATACATAATATATATACATACATCTTCCAACATTCACCCACAGAAGCTTTACATATTTACATGCATACAAATTTAATGGATGGAGCAAGGTTCCAACATACTCTCACACCAACTTTACACATATATACAGATTTGAAGGATGGAACAAAGTTCCAATTACTTTACTTTTTTCTCCCATAGCTTACATATCACAGCAAAATCTTCCATGCAGAATAAAATTACAATGTGATTACATTATAGTTTTCTTCTAGGAAGTGATTATGAAAAAACAGTATGTTCCCCAATACCTTTACAAAAAACAACATTATGAAGTATACGTGAAAGAGAACAAGTTATTCTCAAGAACCAATGTTTATTCATAACTAAGCAACTTGTTACAGATCAACAAAGTGTGGGCAAGCAAGGGAGTTTACTCAGTCAGTGTCTTTTATGGGTAGGCAGCAATTTGCCGTTACAAAGAAAAGATTAATTGTTTTATCATTTGTCTTTAAAAAATATTTCATGTAAACAAAAATCTTTTATAAAAATAAAACTTGTACATAAAAACCCATCATAATCTATTTTCAGTTCTCAGAAAATGTGCATCTACCGATTAACAATTCCTATTAAGTTATATCAGGAAGCTGAGGGCAAAAATGGGAAGAAGAAATCAATCATCACCAGTCCCACCTCGGTGAGAGTCACATTAGTGATCGCTGCCTGACCTTAAAAAGTTCCTAGCTTAACTAATAAGAATGTGCCTTTCTGAACTTCAAATTGTTCCCTAAGATTTTCTACCTCAGAGCCATTAGCAAAAGCGTTTTAACCTAGTTTTACTAAGTTTTATTTTGCACATGCTTTCTAAGGGTGGTGGTCATTGCTGACAAGCTACATTTTTAGGTTCTTTCCTAGGGTGGAAGCAGCAATGCCCGAAAGAGATCAGGCATTATTGTCAGTGCCAGACACTGCCCAGTGAGAGGCTGGAAGCCCCCTTAGAGTTTTCATGTACCTCTTTTTAAAAAAAAATTTTATTAAATCATTTTTAAAATTAATTTTTTTATATAGTCCAGATTTTATCCCCCTCCCGGTCCCACATCCCTTACCTTCTCCCTCCCCACCACATCTCCACGAGGATGCCGACACCCTCATACCCCCCAGGCCTCCCCACTCCCTGTGGCCTTCAGTCTCTTGAGGGTTCAGTGCATCTTTTCTGACTGAGCCCAGATCCAGTCCTCTGCTGTATATATGTTGAGGACCTCCTATCAGCTGGTATAAGCTGCCTGATTGGTGGTCCAGTCTCTGAGAGACCTCGGGTATCCAGGTTAATTGAGACTCCTAATCCTCCTTCAGGGTTGCCCTCCTCCTCAGCTTCTTCCATCATCTCCCTAATTCAACTACTGAGGTCAGCAGCTTCTGTCCATTGGTTGGATGTAAATATCTGCATCTGACTCTTTCAGCTACTTGTTGGGTCTTTTGGAGGGCAGTCATGATAGGTCCCTTTTTGTGAGCACACCATACCCTCAGTAATAGTGTCAGGCCTTGGGGCTTCCCCTTGAGCTGGATCCCACTTTGGGCCTGTCCCTGGACCTTCTTTTCTTCAGACTCCTCTCCATTTCTGTCCCTACAGTTCTTTCAGACAGTAACAATTATGGGTCAGAATTTTTGACTATGGGATGGCAACCTCCTCCCTCATTTGATGCCCTGTCTTTCTGCTGGATGCGGGCTCTACGAGTTCCCTCTCTCTACTGTAGGGCCTTTCATCTAAGTCTTGAGAGTCTCTCACCTCCCAGGTTTGTGGTACATTCTGAAGGGTCCCCCCACCTCCTATCTCCCAGGGTTGCCTGTTTCAGTCCTTTACCCCCACTGAATACCAATTTTTTTTCTTTTTTTAAATGTGGATAGATACTTTTCCCAGTACCACTTTTTGAAGAGGCTGTCTAGTGTACAACCCTTGTTTGTGATATCTCGGTGACATTTACATGGTCACTGCTATTGGGCAAGTTTGGGGTCTGATGCTCTACCGCATTGGGCTGATCTGGAATTACAGGGGAGAGCTCGAACACAGCAGCATTTTCCTGGAGTTGTTTTGTATCCAGCAAATTTATGGGTCAGAATAAATTCTTGCCTTCTGTTTACTAATTCTCTGAAGGTTATTGTGGGAAGTTTAAATGTAATGTTGTTTGAACTGAATATATAAACCACTTTCAGAATAGCTGCAGATTTCACACTAATATGTCTCACTGTATCTTTGTGAAATATCTTTCCATGTGCTAGTCAGTGTCTTCCTCAGTGCTTCAACAAGTCAAAAATTTCATTTTAGACATCTTTCATCTATGTGGTTAGTTCATTCAAGGAGTTTTTATTTTGTTCTCTCTCTCTCTCTCTCTCTCTCTCTCTCTCTATATATATATATATATATATATATATCTTCTCACTAATTTTTATTTACTATTAAATTTCTTTCAATTTAGATTCATATATTTTAGGTATGTGAGTGTTTTTTGACAGTGTATGCCTTGCTTCATAGTAGTGCAGTTATGAACATTTGGGAGCCACACTTCATATTCTAGGCATGTAACCTGGGTCTTTGCTAGAACAGCAGGCCCTCATAACCATTGAGGCATCTCTCTCGTCACATTTAAAGTGTTACTTATATGAGTAGCAATAATACAAAATGGCAAAAAAAAAAAAAAAAAACCCATTCTGGTCATTTTTGTGTGTGTAGATGATGCAAAATATTCACTTTATATAAGCATTTATTATTTCTTAATACCTTTTTTTCATTGTTATTGTATGTTGCTGTGAATTCCTAAGCAAAAAAATTACAGCCTATGCACTCTGTGTATTTTCAGGGACATACACCTGGTATTGAGTAACCACATGGTGTACTACTCTCTGGGGAAGACTGTTTCTCCAGCTCTCAGAATTCTTTAGTATTTGCCTAGGCTTGAAGACTAGTGAGCTTTCTCCCTTCCATGTTCTCACACTTCTTGGTGATGTCTTCTTTGGCAAATGTATAGGCAACCATGATTGTAAGATCTAATGCATGTAGTTTCTCTAACATTTCTAGGAGACACAATGTCACAGCAAACCTCCTGTTTCTCTAGTTTTTTACAATATCCCTGCCCCCTCTTGCTCAGTGATGCCTGGGCCTTGGTGCCACAGTTGTGTTGCTTATGTGTCAGTTGGACTGAGCATCACAACTCTGCATTTTGGCTGACTGTGGTTTTCTGTAATAATCTCCATTTCCTTGATGAAAGGTGAGTACTATGTTTATCTGTGGGAATTGGGATACATATTTAGAATGTAGTTAGAGATATTGTGATTTAGTAAAATAGTGGTGGTAGCTTCTCATCCAAGATCTGTGACTTGACTAGCTTTGGGGAAGCTGGCTGGCTTTCTAGTACCAGGTATGATTTTGCTCTTGTTGAGAGGGTCTTAAGTCAGTTAGAAACTGTTTGTTGCCAGTAGTGTATGATTGCCACTCTTAAAATCTCTGAGTTATTGTGCGGTGCAGATTGTTCTGGTTCATAGGTGTCTTTGCTAGGTAGGATTGTTGGTTCTCTTCCGCTTTTGTAAGCTTGCATATTTCCTTTTGATACTATGAAAGCTAGTCCCTAGGGAGGATGCTTTATTGTCAGATCTATCTTTTGAGTCCCCGGGGATCTATGTTCATAGTACATGGCTTCTCATCAGAAGGGACTCGCCTTCTATGTCTGGGAGGCCAACATGGGCAACAACAATAGTCTAGATGGTATTTAGAGTCTCTAGGACAGTTGTAACCATCAACCTCAAAGCAAGCTTCTATGCCAGCAGCCATTTAAGAGAAGCTAAAAACTAGCAGGTGCTTTTCCTGAGATGGTTCTACCATGGACTGTAAAGCTATGATGGATTTGCTCCTTTAGGCAAGGCCAAGGAGATTACATTTGAGGAAAGATTCCTGCTTTTAATATGTGTTTCTTGTTATTATTAAATCTATATAACAATCACTAGGTATTAACCCACCCTTTTGAGTAAATTTCTGCAGGACAATGAAGATATACTGTCTTGTACTGATGCTATATAGACAAATAAATAATTTCTTAATTCTTAATAATGATTCTATAAGAATTCCTAAAACTATAATAGTAATTATTAAGCTCTTTCATAATATAACTATTAAGTTCCTTCTGATGTCAAAACTGCAATGAGAAATCTGCCAGTCTTCAAGTGCCACCAGTTAATTGCTTTTGAGATAGAAAGCAGGCATTTACAAATTAGACCTTGTTCCAAGAGGTTGTTAAACATGTAACCAAAGGGAACTTACTTATTGTAGGTGTAAGGACAGAAGATAAAATATTGACTGGGTTTATGTATACAAATCTTCAATGCTAACTTAGTTATAGTCTTTAACTCTCCAAGAACCTGTAGAGCTAGTGATAGATAATGAATGTTTAGCTAGATAATTCCTCATAATGGATAAACATGTAAACATCTCTGTTGTAAACTTTTCATTCAACTTATGATTTAAATTTATGATTGAAATTCTAGTGAACTTTTGTAAAATGAGATGCTTAGAAAAACCATGTGAACTATTCTCCTAGGATAAGTATTAAGACTAGGAATGATTACATTGCATTGCATGGCATTGTTACATCAGAGCAGGAGAGAGCAAGATTAGAAGAAAAATGCAGAGTAGAACAACTTAGAAATTATAGGGCAACTTAAAAAATTAAGATAGCAATATTCAGAATGCAGAGGGAAAGAAAAAAATCTATAGAGAGAGTAGAAAGAGCAAGCAGACTTCTCCTTACCATGGAACAGAACAGGACTTTTCTTGATAGCAAGACAGACTTAGTCTTGCTAAAGAGGACAAAGCTTTGTTCTTACAGATTTGGGCTTAATTCATTTAGCAATGAAACAGTAGAAACCTTTTCTTTATGCAATAAAGATTGAAGGTCATTCTTCATCCAGAATGACTGAGTTCTTTCTGCACTGGTGCTTTGTCTTTTGCTCCATATGCATATGTAAGTATAGATCTGGGTGTGTAAGTAATTAAGAGTTAAGTATGTAGTTGGGCTCAGATGGTTTGCATGGAGGTGTGTGATTTTTTACATGAATTTATCTGAGTTTATGAGTATTTGCTTGTGTGAAAGGTTTTCCATTTGGTAGCATGACTCTCTTCTCCTGGTTCAATAAAACCCCGAGATTCCACCTCATACCAGTCAGAATGGCTAAGATCAAAAACTCAGGTGACAGTAGATGCTGGTGAGGATGTGGAGAAAGAGGAACACTCCTCCATTGTTGGGATTGTAAGATGGTGCAAAACCACTCTGGAAATTAGTGTGGTGGTTCCTCAGAAAATTGGACATAGCATTACCTGAGGACCCAGCTATACCCCTCCTGTGCATATACCCAGAAGATGCTCCAACATATATCAAGGACACATGCTCCACTATCTTCATAGCAGCCTTATTTATAATAGCCAGAAGCTGGAAAGAACCCAGATGTCCTTCAACAGAGGAATGGATACAGAAAATGTGGTACATCTACACAATGGATTATTACTCAGCTATTAAAAATAATGAATCCATGAAATTCTTAGGTAAATGGATGGACCTAGAAAATATCATTCTGAGTGAGGTAACCCAATCACAAAACAACACACATGGTATTTACTCACTAATAATTGGATATTGGCCCAGAAGCTCACAATACCCAAGATTCAACTCACAGACCACATGAAGCTCATGAAGAAGGAAGACCAAGTGTGGGTGCTTCAGTCCTTCTTAGAAGGAGTAACAAAATTCTCAAGGGAGCAAATATAAGACAAAGTGTGGGACAGAAACTAAAGGAGGGGTCATTGTGGGAAGCCATGGCAAGGCCTTACTCTTGGCAAACACTCACCCTTGGCTCTCCTATCTACTATTCTTCTTTCTGCTTACCTTCCATGATTCACTTGTCAGTTGTCAGAACTTCAAACAAGGCCTCATAGCAACCCACCTTAGTAACCCTTCCTCCTGATCTTTAGATTTAGCCAACATCCTGCTAGATAGATGTTTTCAGAACCCCTGGTAATGGCAAGGCTTTGTGAGAACAACAGGTATAACTTAGTTAGACCCCACAGCTGCAGCTAGCTTCCTCCACCTGCAAAGCCCTCTTTCCTTTCCTACCTCTCCCCCATATCCTGTTTTCAGAGTATATAACCTGTGTGAATAATAAAATCTTTGCCAGCTTGATCAGACTTCTTGACTTGCTGTGCCTTTTTATTTTCTCGTGCATCTCGGTCCTCTCCACAGGGTCTAAGTGTCCGACTTGATTGTTTAGCTGGCCTGGACAGGTCATCTGGAGACCATTCCACCTGGGTATCCATCCTATATGCAGTCACCAAAGGTAAATGCTGATGTGGATGTCAGGAAGTGCATGCTGACAGGAGCCTGATGTGGCTGTCTCCTTAGAGGTCTGTCAGAGTCTGACATATTCAGAGGCGGGTGCTCACAGCTAACCTTTGAACTCATCAGGGGTTTCCAATGGAGGAGATAGAAGGAGCTGAAGAGTTTGTGGTCCCATGAGGATAGCAACAATACCAACCAACCAAAACTCCCAGGGTCTAAATATACCAACCTGGCAGCACATAGGGAGGGACCCCATGGCTCCAGCTGTATATGCAGGTATGTAGGGAAGGATGGCCTTGTCAAGCATAGGTAGGAAAAAAGATCCTTGGTCCCATGAAGTGGGGAGGTGGGAGTGGAGGTGTGGGGGGCACATCCTCATAGAAGTAGTAAGAGGGGGGATGGGATGGGGGTTCCTGGGGGGGATGGGGTAAGGGGATAGCATCTGGAGTGTAGATAGAATATCGAGTTAAAAAAAATAAAAAATAAGAGTTTATTGACCAAAACCTCCCTGTTCCTGGGCAAGAAAAAAAAAGCCCTACCAATTAATCCTTAACTTAATCCCCTGCTCTTAGTCTACAGGTGTTAATCACCCAAGCCAGTGGTTTTTAACCCTCAGAATGAGGAAGAAAATCTTTAGGATTTTTTAGAAGTTATCAGCAAACCCGCAGTGTAGTTAGAGAGCTAGAAAGCCTGAGCTCACAAGTCTTTAAAGCTACCTCTGAGAGCATCAAAAACTACATGTGGAGACAATCAGTCTTTAAAGCTACACCTATGTCTGAAGCTACTTCCTACTTCAACCCATTCCAAGCCCAGCAGGTTTCTGGCATTTCTGGGTGGCTTTGTTAGAAAATATATGGCCCTTGTAGAGAGCATTATCGACCCAATGGAAAGTTTTCATTTAAACACCAAATATATATGGATTCACATACTTAAATTGTAGGTATTTTATGGTAGATGGGTAGTATTATGATTCTGTTGACTGTTTAGACATCTTTACTGTTATTTTTCTCCTTATGTGTTTATTTTTGTCCCTTCTCTATAATAAAATTCCTTTTCTACATTTCCCCCTAAGATGACTTGTTCTCTGTTATCTCCTATTATGCCTCCACATCCCTCCATGGTCTGGTTTTGCTTTTCTGTTTCCTGCAGTTATTCCAGGTTATAAACTCACATCAGAAGATTTGGACCTAGGACCTTCCTATGAGAGAGAACATGCAGTGCCTGTGTTTCTGGGTCTGGGTTCCTCCACTCACTATGATCTTTTCTAGGTCCACCCATTTACCTGCAAATCTCATGATTACATGTTTCTTTACAGCTCAATAATATTTTGTATTGCATACACACATTTGTATTCGTCCGTTGAAGAACATTTATGTTGTTTCCATTTTGTAGCTATTATGAATATAGCAGCAATGGACATAGGTGAGCACATATCTGTGGAGTAGAATGTTGAGTCCTTTTAGCATATTCCAAGGAGTGGAATAGCTGGGTCATGTGATACATTTGTTTAACTTGAGGATTTTTTATTTATTTGCAAATCTCTATATTAGTTTCCAGAATGGCTACATTTTTTTTTTTTTTTTGGTTATAGTGTTTTTATTTCCTATGATACTGTTTTTTATATTGTTGCTGATTGGATTATTCATGGTATTCTTCTTTCTTTACTGTGAGAAAGAGTGGTTTTCTGTCTTGAGCATGGATGAGTACTTCCCAGTTATCCTGTATTTATCTCTTTTTCACATGAGATTTATTATTTCCTGTGTTCTCGTAGATAATTACTCTAATTGTTCTGTGTATGTTGCCTCTAATTTATTGTATGCCATGCTGTTGTAGTAAAATGAATCGTGTCAATTCATGATTGTTTTCAAATGCACATATCCATTCGTTTTGAGAGAGTATTTTTCTGAGTGCAACAATATGGTTAGTGATGATTTTCTCTTCAAGTTTTAAATGTCTTTCCATCCTCCCCTGGCTTTGGGTCATTGAGCAGAGATGAGGTAGTATTCTATTGCTTGGGTCTTTTCATGTGGTGTGACATTGTTCGTTACAAGCATTTAGTATTAATTTTACTTTTTTTTTTTTTTTGACCCCTTGATATTAAAGAGCCACGATCTGGCTATTCATTGTTATTCAAAGAGAAAATCAAAGAAGAGAAACAGCAAGAAATGGCTGATATTCCAGTAAAGATGTTCCAGGTCAGTGGTCATGTCCACTTTCATTCTAAAAATATTATAGTTTGATATATTGCAAGCCTTTAATTTTCTGATTCTGATGATTTTTAAAATTCCAAAAACCTGTGGCAGAATTAGAACAAGAGAAGCAATTACCTTTATGTTCTTTTTCATATTGGGTGGTCATTACATTCATGGCAGCTTAAATGTGCCATGAAACGGATGTTCTTGTGTGTAGAATGAGATTGTGTTCTACCTGTATTTCTCTTTGGTGTTTAATATCAATGATGGTTGGTGGTGATGTGTCTACATGTTTGTTTCCACCTCATATCTGTTTATCTTAGAAGAATCACACACTTGTTTAGGAAGCTCGGGAAGCTCTCTACTTCCGAAAGTAGAGAGATCTGTATTTTCACTTTTTCATTTTCTCTTTTTTTGAGTCCCACGTGCATACTAAGTGCAGAACACTTGGGCTTGGACTCATTATGTAGAATTATGTGGAATGCATCAATACAAATGTTTCGTGAGCATTGACTGATAAATGTGTATAAGCTGTTCCATTTGATACAGAGAGACTATCCCTCATGATGGCCTTGCTCTAGACACTTTGTTCAAATGTCAGCTCTCCATGCCTACCCTGCAGCTGCAGTGTACTGAAATTGTTATTTGTCTATGGTGGCTTTTCTATATACTTAAGAAAAGTTTAGATTATATTAAATGTGTCTCATGCAGATTTTTCTATCTGTTAGTGGCCCAAACATTCTTATAAAAATTAATTTGGTAGACTACTTGATTTTTATGTTACAATTAAACTTGTCAGTATGTAGTGTTACTACAATCCTTGCTACTGTGGAAAAATACCAAAACACTTTACTTAAAGGCCAGTCAGAAGTTCTGCCTTCTATACCTACCACTTTGCTATTTAATGGTGTGGTATTGCATCTAGAGTTTAAAATCATACCTGAGCCTGTTAGAATAGATTATGTAAGACCCAATAGAGACAGGATTGATTCAATGTCTGGATTTTAGCATGATCTTCAGGCAGAAAATTTAAGAAGACATGTCCACATCATGAATGTGCTTCTGAGACATGTACATTGTGATCCTGTGGGACATGATGAATATTGTAGCGTGTAATTATTAAAAACAACCCACGCTAATGCTGACTACTTGCCAGCAATGTGGGCTACCCGCTCCATGGCTATTCCCATGCGGCTGTCAACCCAGTTGCCCAGGGTTCACTACTGCCAAACCGATTGTATCTTTCCAGGCCATCCTGGGCCTGGTGGCTGCTGGCTCTAAACTCCTAACCCCTTATAATTAAGATTCTAGAGGCTTGTAATTTATCTGTCAGATTTATAACAGTAAATTCTCAATCCACAAAATGCCCAAAGAACTCAAAACTCAATTGATATTACTACAAGCTGCCCACCTAGATTGGACAAATGAGCCCTATATTATTCTATTGTTCTTTTATGATATACATAGCTACCTGTGGCTACTTCAGGCCACCTGTGGATCCAGTTTGTCTTCTGCCTCCATCTTTCTCCATTCTTCCCCTGTCTATCCCCTGTCTCCTTCTCTCTAAAATTTTTTCATCTCGCCTTCTTTTTCCATTGCCCAACCACAGGCTCTAGACTTACATTTCACTTGACCTCACCTGTGCAGAGATAGCAATCTACAGAATATGGCATTCATAACAGATAGATAACCATGTCCAGATCTTAAGTATGTGTCTTGTTTTCATGAATATGTTGTGAGACTATTGTGTCATCCTGTTTTTCCACAGTTTGATCATTCATTATAGAATATGACTATATTGGAAATCATTGTTTTGATTTTTTTTTTTAGTGTTTTAATTTTCTTGATGACTTTTGTTGATGATTGTCTTTCCTCATCTACATCCTGTATTTTTATATTCAGGAAAGCATTCTACTCTGTAGCACATAGTCAAACTGTAATTTTTTTTGTTTCAGGATATGTTGACATTCAGGGATGTGTCTGTGGACTTCTCCCAGGAGGAGTGGGAATGCCTGGATTCTGCTCAGAGGGCTTTGTACATTGATGTGATGGTGGAGAATTACAGCAACCTGGTCTCTGTTGGTGAGAACATTTTTGTTGTACAATTCCTAACTCATCCTTTGTAAATACTGACCCGATAGGCTGTAAAGTCTATTATGCTGTTATGGAAAAAAAAAAAAAAACAGAAGACTAGGCAAAGTTTGGCAGTGAAAAAGAAATTTTCCAAGAGATTCGCCTGCCCATGCTAGCACAAGACAGCCAGAGAATGTGACTACTATGATCAAGTTTGTAGTGGAGAGACTGGAGACAAAGAGAAGCATAGTGGTTTGTGCTCTAGGAAGAAGAACTGGAATTGAACATTCAAGGACAATGAGGAACAGCCTGATGTGAGAGACCTGTACTGCCACCTGTGACCATGGTGATGTGTGGGCTGTACTGCCAGTGCCGAGGCCCATGTCTGGGTCAGTGGACCCTTGGTACCATGGGTATGTGTCCATGTCTGTGGCCAATGTTACCACCAAAGGCCATGTGGATGTCTGTGGTCTGGGCTGCTGCCTGAGGGCATGTTGATGATTGAGGGGCTCCCTGAGTTGGCCCTGCCTGTCACCAGCCACTACATGGTTGTGCAAGCTGTGACTTGGGAATGGGAACGCTGTCCCTGATAGCATGGTTGCAAGAGGCTGATGGGCAGACCACCTCAGCTACCACCCAGGACCAGGTCCAGGATTTTGAGTTAGCCCACCAAAATATATACCCCATCTATGAACTGCTCGAACATGTGAAGGGGCCAATCCTGTTGAAGCAAAGCCACAGGATTTCCATGACCCATGGCAACAGCAGGTTATCCAAGAGGAGCCTTGGTCAGGGTCCAGTACTGATGGTGTAGCAGAAGCCAGCACCCTAGAACCAGACCAATGACTCATTGCAACAAACATTTTCATGGAAAGCTGTTTGTGCAAAAGTGCGTACTGTGTAACACACCACAGTTTCCAGTGCCAGTATGCTGAATACTTGCTGGCAGAGTGGACTTGTACATGGACTGGTATAGTAAGTACTTGTACAGCACTGGTGCCATGACAACTGAACCAGGTGTGAGAGAAGGCTGACGTATATACAAGAGCAGGCTGTTGCCACGAGGCATGGCCAGATTTCTTTTATTATTTTATTTTATTTTACATTTTCTGCTTTATTTCATTTGAGGAGTAGCTTACAAGGGTGAAAAGCAGATATGGATGGACTGGTAAATGAGGGGAACTGGGGTTGGGGTTCGTAATATGAAATTCACAAAGAATTAGGAAAAATATGTTAAAAAGAAGAGAGAACATTTTGATGGTATTTAGTTTTTTCTTTTCATTTTCCATTATTAGAGGTGCCATGCACTGTTGATTTTGGTTCCAGGATGCATTGAGATATTCAGTAGCATATACTATTTCCACCAATATCTTAAAGCTCCATAGCCATCATTGAAATTGACATTTTTTAAAGATGTATTTATTATTTTATGTATATGAGTACACTCTAGCTCTTCTGCAGCCTGCATCTATATTCAGACACACCAGAAAAGGGAGTTGGATCCCATTACAGATGGTTGTGAGCCACCATGTGCCTGCTGGGAATTGAACTCAGAACCTCTGGAAAGAGTAGTCAGTGTTCTTAACCATTAAGCCATATCTCCAGCCCCCTTGACATTGTTTTAATTGTATGAAAACCTCAAGATATGCAAACTGAAAATTTTCCCAGAGTATGACTAGAAATAATAATTGGGAATTCATTCCTAATTTTCTCTAATTTGTATTCTTCTCATGTACTTTGCACGGTAGGATCTTACATGACTGTATTGTTGTTAAAAGTTCTAGCATGCATTGTGGGCTACCTCAGAACAATTGGATTATTGTGTGCAGAGTAGGCCTGGGCATCTATCTGGAGCAAATGAGATTTTCCTGGAAGGTTGAGAAAATGTAGTAACCAAAACCTGGGACGGCAAGTGAATCAACAGTGAAGGATTCAGCTAAAAGAGAACGTGAGCTGAAACTGCCTTTGCTGTATTTAGTTCTCTTCGAAGGCTTCCTGGTCCTTGCAACTTATTACAATCTCCTGTCCTCAACATGCATCCTGCCCACTGTAACTCATAGGAGACATAGTGACTCAGTAGACCTGGATTATGGGGACTTAATACTAGTACAGTGTACAATTTTACTTGACTGTGCTGGCATCAGATTGGAATAACTTTACAAATTATAAGTCACAATATGAGTCCATGAAGCAGGGTTATTCTGTAATTGCCTTCCTTGCTTGTATGTTTTTATATTGCATGTTTCATTTTCATTACAGTAGATGATACACAGACACCCCTCTGGAATATAATCTTAGGAGTGTGTACAGAGTACCTTTTAGAACAATCATATGAAGAAAGTTAAGAAACGTAGCAGTGTGTGGCACTCAAACGATGTAGGAAAAGATCCGAACAATAGCTGTCCATGAATGTCCTGCCTCAAATGATCTAGAGCCTTGGATATCTGGCAAAATATTTGCTTTGTATCCATTACTTTCGAAGAATCTAATGCCTTTTTTTTAAAAGTAAAGAAACAAACCCTTTGATGCTTTTCAGTCATCTTTAATCTTACAAGGAATTGTGACTCCTGAACAATAATCAACATTACATTAGGAAATACAAACACTGTGAGCCTAGTATTGGATTAAAGTCTTCATCCATTTCTGAGAAAAATTTACAAATAGAGACTCGTGTTCCAAATATAATCAGTCAGTAAGCTCCATCCCAAAGCTAATTTACTACCCTCACTTATTTGTTTCATCTTATGCCCAATTAGACATTTTCAATAAAGATCAGATATCTTATTAGAAATCACTGACCTTGAAGGCTGTCATTCTGTTTTTGTGAGGATATAGTTACAGTGAATGAAAAGTGTCAGGCACTGGGAACTCTGTTCTGTATAGTTGCAGATTAACTTAGTTTAAAAGAGGACTTACAAAGACAGTCATTTATCACAACTGTTATCTGGGAACAAGCCCTACTAATCTGAATTGTATTCATTTTCAGAGAACTATTGCATACATGATACTGTCTGTCAACACGTGAGGACCGAAAAGGAGTCTTGCCAGTGTAATGAGCTTGGTGAAATGCTCCATGAACCCTCCAACTCTGCACTTTATAAAAGGAGTGACACTACAGAAACCTCTAATAACGACAGATGCTGTAAGGACAGGGCTGACTCTGTTGACTCATCAAACCCAGATCGACATAAAAGGATGCACACTGGAGAAGAACCTTGCCATTCTAAAGACTGTGAGAAATCTTCCAGTTTGTGTTCCAACATTAGTGAAGATCAAAGACTCTACACTGCAAAGAAAGAGCTCAAGCAGGATGAACATGATGACCATTTCAGCTCTACACACAGTCTCATGCAACAAACAATATACATTAGAGAGAAACGATACCAGTGTGGGCAGTGCAGGAAGCACTTCAGTACTGCCTCAAGCTTCAGCATGCATCAGAGAATTAATACTGGAGAGAAACCCTACAAGTGCAATGTTTGTGACAAATCTTTTAATCAGTGGTCAAGTCTTAAAACACATAAAATAATTCATACTGCTGAGAAACTGTACAAATACAAAGAATGTGAAAAGTCATTTGTGCAGGTGTCTGCACTTAAAAGCCATCAGAGAAGGCATACAGGGGAGAAACCTTACAAATGCAATGAGTGTGACAGATCCTTTTCCCACTGTGCATCATTAAGATGGCATCAGAAAACTCATTCTCCTGAGGTACGTTATGAATGCAAAGAATGTGGTAAGTCCTTTTTTGAATTATCCCATTTTAAAATGCATTACAGAATCCACACTGGTGAAAAGCCTTACAGATGTGAGATAAGTGATACAACTATTACTGTGAGTTCCACTCCTAAAACTCATCAGAAAATTCATACTGGAGAGAGACCTTACAGATGTAGGGAATGTGACAAATCTACTACCAAGTGCTCACATCTTAGAACACATCAGAGAATTCATACTAGAAAGAGACCTTTTAGATGTATGGGATGTGACAAATCTTTTATTAAGCACTCAAATCTTAGACAACATCAGAAAATTCATAGTGGAGAGAAACCTCTTAAGTGCAAAGATTGTGATAAATCCTTTTTCCGGATTTCTAGTGTTCGAATACATCAGAAAATTCATACTGGAGAGAGACGTTATAGATGTAAGGAATGTAGCAGATCTTTTACCTGGTTCTCAAATTTTAGAGTCCATCAGAGAGTTCATACTGGAGAGAGACCTTACAAATGTAAAGACTGTGACATATCTTTTCTGTGGATTTCAAATCTTAGAACCCATCAGAAAATTCATACTGGAGAGAAACCTTACAAATGTAAGGAATGTAAGAAATCTTTTACTAGGTGCTCATATCTTAGAGACCATCAGAAAATTCATACTGGAGAGAAACTTTACAAATGCAAAGACTGTGACGTGTCCTTTCTGTGGATTTCAAGTCTTAGAAGACATCAGAAGATTCATACTGGAGAAAAACCTTACAAATGCAGAGAATGTGAGAAATCCTTTACTCAGTGCTCGACTCTAAGAGACCATCAGAAAATTCATACCGGAGAGAAACCTTACAAATGCAAAGACTGTGACGTGTCCTTTCTGTGGGTTTCAAGTCTTAGAAGACATCAGAAAATTCATACTGGAGAGAAGCCTTACAAATGCAAAGACTGTGACGTGTCCTTTCTGTGGATTTCTAATCTTAAAACGCATCAGAAAATTCACACTGGAGAGAAGCCTTACAAATGTCAGGAATGTGACAAATCTTTTACTAGGAGCTCATATCTTAGAGTCCATCAGAAAACTCATACCGGAGAGAAACCTTACAAATGCGAAGACTGTGATGTATCCTTTATGTGGATTTCGAATCTTAGAAGACATCAGAAAATTCATACTGGAGAAAAGCATACCATTGTAAATAATGTGACATAATATTTATCTGGTATTCTCTGCTTGCAAATCACAAGGAGATAAGTGATCAAAACATAAAGATAACAAAACAAGATTGTTAAAGCCTTTAATGAAGACTGAAATCTTACAAAATGCATCAGAGTTTATATTAAAATAAAAATCTGCAAATGTAACTGTGGGAAAAGATTTTTATTTCTTTTAATATGTATGGGTGCCTGGCCTGTAAGTATGTCTGTGCACTGCATGTATGCCTGGTGCAGGCAGAAGCCAGAAGAGAGCATCAGATCCCCTGAAGTTGGCAGTACAGATAGTTGTGTGTAGCTGTTTATATGTTGGGAATTGAACTCTTGTTCTCTGTAAGAGCAACCAATGCTCTTAACTGCTGAGCCTTCCCTCTAATTCCTTAGAAAAGCTATAACAAAAACATTTAGCTCATTCAACATCCAATCATTCATAATAATGCCAGGTAAGATGGCGCATGCCTTTAATCACAGCACCCAGAAGACCGAGACTAGAAGCTCACTGTGAGTCCAGTTCCAGGACTTCCATAACTACACAGACCCTTTCTCAAAAACAAAAACAAAAGATAAGGCCAACATGTAATAATGTTAAAATTTTGACAAAGATGTGTAATTGTATTATACACATAGTTCATACTATACTATATCTCATAGTTCATACTTCTGAGAAACCATGTAAAGGTTTCTTTCTTTTCTTCCTTTCTTTCCTTTATTCCTTCCTTCCTTCCTTCTTCCTTTTTCTTTCTTCCTTCCTTCTTTCTGCCTGCTTTCTCCCCTCCTCCCCTTAGAATATAGACACAGATTTTCAAAAATGATTCCTTGGTTTTCATTCCCACATCAGTATTTGACCACCTTTGCCCACTTTTATGCCAACACGACTTATCATTTCTAGTCCTGATGATGGCCACTGTAGCTAAGGCATCATGGTTGCTAAAAGGAGTCCTTTTATGCATTTCGCTGATAACTTTACAAACTGTTTTTTTTTTTTTTTTTTTTAGTTTTTCTTTAGGTTTGTTGAAGTATTTGTTCCTTCATTTGTTTTGTTTTTGTTCTGCATTTTTGTACTGTAAATTTCTGATATAGTAGTGTAATTACAAAGTATTTCTGTTCTCTTTCCTACTGACAAATACAAATTACAAAATATTTCCGTTTTCTTCCCTGCTTTCTTTTAAGGTCATGGCTTCTCATTTCATTAATTGTGATTGTATGCATAATATGTATGTATGTATGTATGTATGTATGTATGTATGTATAAGATATGTATTGTTGGCATTCAGGAGTTGTTCCACAAACCACACAGACACCAATCTCAGTCAGACATGTACAGTTTATTGAACATACACTGAAAGAATGATCAATCATGGCAAAAGCTTCAGACTTGAGCTGAAATCTGCATGTCTGTACATTATCCAGGGACACTTTGTATAAAGGAAAAAAAAACGAATGAGCTCCTACACAGATGCATGAGGTCTGGAGGGTGATCAGTTTTTTTCTACTTTAGTAACTCAGACATAACAGTGGAAGTTGATCCTTTACCTGTTTGGCTCCAAGTGAAGGCTGCATGCAGCTGGGGAAATTTCCAAGGAGAACAGTTCTCAAAATATGATAACAAATCTCTGAGCATAGCAGGATGTATGGTCAACTTGACCTCACTCAGAGCCAAATTATTTTTTCTGTGTCTTATAGTCAGGCTGCTTTTTTTGTTTTGTTTTGTTTTGTTTGTTTTGTTTCAGCAGTATGGAATGGCTTGCAGGCCTGAAACAAATGGCTATATTTATTTCTAAGAAGTAATACCAGGGAACCAGTTTTGAGAAATAGACTTCAACATGTATAATTGATATACATATCAAATATACTATGAAATTTAACGTTGTCTGTCTTTATCATGTTACTTGTGTATGTGTTTCCAATGCTGGCCCATTTGGTTTTCAATATCTAGTTGGTGTGCTCATCCCTGAAGGAGACTCCTGCTCCCAGCATTGTGCAGTCACCTGTAGTACACTCTGTATGAAGTAAGGCCTTGTGGGCTTTTCCCCATCCACGTTGGCATGTCCATTGTTGTGTTTATTCAGCTCTTGTTTGGGTAGTCATGATTTTGAGATTTTCTGGATATAGTTTCTGGCATTACTAGGAAAAACAATCTTACAGAAATTCTGTGATCTTCTGCCACTTGAATGTTAGTACCCCATCTTCAAAAATATTCCTTGAGTGTTTTGTAAATGAATCCATTGGACATGGTCTCTACAACTCTACATTTTGATTAGCTGTGGATTTTTTTTTTTTTTTTGGTAGTGGTCACTATTGAAAGAGAGGTTTCTTTGATAAGGGAAGAAGTCTACATTTATTTGTTGGTACAAAGGAAAATGTTTAGATTTTTATTAGGGATTATGCTGATTTATTAAAGTGGTGGTTGTTGGTTCTCTTCTAAGATTACTGATTTCACCAGAACTGAGTAGGTAGCTATGTTTCCAGTGTCAGTCATGGTTTCCCTTTTTAAAAGTGTCTTAAATCCAACTAGAGAGCTGTTTGTTATCACTAAGGTGAGCCTGCCACTACTGCACCCTTAGAGTGGTCCTGCCATGATAATTGTTGATATAGGTTCATAGGCATCATAAATCTGTAGGACTGTCCATTAGATTCCTCCTTTGGAAGCTTGCATACTGATTCTGGGTTCATACAAGTTATTCTTCAGGGTGGAGTCTGCTTTATTTTGAGACAGGGTATCTCTGTGTGATGCTAGATGTCCTAGATTCTCTATGTAGATTAGGCTGGCCTTGAACACAGAGTTCCTTTGTTTCTGCCTCCTGAGTGGTTTGAAGACTTACAAGACCTTACCAACTACACATACCTTTTGCTTATGTCTTTTTTTTTTTTTTTTTTTTTTTTTTGTCTCGTTGGTCTGTTTGTAGAGGTAGGGTTTCATTGTGTAACTTTGGCTGATCTGGAACTCATTCTGTAGGCCAGGCTGGCCTTGAACTCATAGAGACTTGCCTGCTTTTGCCTCCTGAGTGCTTGGATTAAAGGCATGGATCACCACTGCCCAGGTCATAAGGTTCTGACAGTTACTCAAGGTAAAGGCACAGCTTACTGATAGAAATGTGTCAACAAATGGATCTTCTGTCTACTGACATTGAAGACTTCTGTTGTACTAAATAGAATACTATAGATGAAATGGATGAGTTTCCAGGTGCATATAACATACCGAATATAAACAACATGAATTGGATAATGTAAACAAGACTAAGAGGAGCAATGGGACTGAAGCAATTATAAAATGTCATCCTTAAAGTAACTCCATGATCAGAATGACAGGATTCTATCAGAACTTCAATGAACTAACAGCAAATCAACTTAATATTTAATACTTACTGACACGCAAACACAAAAAACAAGACTTCTTGACTCTATTACCCGATACTAAACCAGATAATGAACCTGGATATGGTGGAACATGCCTTTAATTAATTCTAGCATTCCAGAGGCAGGGAAGGCTAATCTGAGTGATTTCCTAGCCAGCATGACTCAAAACACAAACAAAAAAATTCCATCACCTGGTACAACCAAAAACAAATTACACACTGATGTTAAATAATTGATCTGATCACATTAGCATAGGTTTTAAAACACAGCTTCACATAGGGAAACCCTGTTTACAAGGAAAGAATGAATAAATAACCCCCCAAATTTTTATTAGTAGATATTTCACAAGGACAGACACACACACATACCCCACATCACATCCTTGTGTGTTTCTGTGCCCACTTCAAATACTGCCCATTCTCATCTCCCACTGCACTACTCTGGTCCACAATTCCCACAGTAGATGGAGATGGTACGGAATAGCAAACCTTTTCAGGATTAGAAATATCTACTTTACTTATTTTTGCATCTGGGCTAGCCAAGGGTCTGCATCCACCAAAAGCCTGTTGTAAGAAAAAAGCCTTGTGCATGAGTCACAGAAGACAAATGCCTTTGTGAGTTAAAATGACAACACTCCATCTAGCGGTGAAAGCAGTACCGCGCTATGAATTCAGCCCTACGCTGTGAGCAAAATGACCACTGACTTCTTTAGACGCTTTTCTTTCTTGTCTTTCTTCTTCTTTTTTTTTTTTTTTCTTTTTCAAATTCCAAGTTCTTTGAATGTCTGTACCAAAGTCAAAATTTCAGAATTTGGTTTTGGCTTCGCATGTTTGTGTGCTGGCGATGGGACTCTGGCTTCTCAAGTTAGCCTGTTATTGTATAGTATGAAGTATGTATTCCAGAGGCTTGTTTTAGGCTATTTTGCATTTGAAGGATTCAGAACACAGGATGAGTACCAGATACCAGGGTGCAGCGTCCTACTAAGGCCAGTTTTGGTCTAGGCTGGCAGTGGTCACGGGGAGGCTGTGCATAGCGGATTCAGGGAAGCCTGACATCTCGAGCTGTGTGGCAGGAAGCCAGAGACCGAGTGGGAGGGACCGGTCTTCTCGAAGCAGGGATACACACCCAGAAACATGGTGGAAGGTTGTTAGACATTAGGTCAGGGTTGAAAAAAAATAGTGTTCCGAGTGGGAGGAGTTAGGGGAGTGACGTGAACGGAAACTGGAAACTGGGTGTGGGAGGCTGGAGAAGTGGACTGAGACCCTAAGCCAGAAGTGTCAAAGACGGGTTCACGTCCAGAGCTCACGGCCCTGCCTTGTAGGGATCGCGTGGTGCAGACCTGGGGTCGGAGGACACAGAGGACTTCGTGGGAAGCTAAAACTCCAGGCAGCCACGGGTGCCGTGTAGGGCTACCGTGGAGGAGTCAGCAATCAGCAGCAAAGCGGCGCGAACCGGAGCCAGGCAGCCTTGGAATCGCCCGGGTCAGTTGAGCTGTGGGGCTGGAAAAGGGCGGGAAGGGGACAAGAAATGATCAGTTTGTCTTCTTCTTCTAAGGAACCTGGTTCGGAATTCTGCTGTAGATGTCTTCCCTTGTCAATAACTTTTAGCTCGCGTAAATCGGACCAATCTTGTTTTTTTTTTAAATTAATCGTCTGAATGCTAAACATTCCTATTAG
Organism: Arvicanthis niloticus; assembly: GCF_011762505.2. Taxonomy (NCBI): domain Eukaryota; kingdom Metazoa; phylum Chordata; class Mammalia; order Rodentia; family Muridae; genus Arvicanthis; species Arvicanthis niloticus. Next base: position 9,461,501 of record NC_133438.1, on the reverse strand, counting down.
AATACGGTAGTAGAATATTTGAATTTATGTATTGATATTTGAAAACCAATTCCGTTTGTTAAGGTTAAAAGGGAAAAGCCCTTGAAATATTCATTCAGTCACTCTAACTTGCCTGTTTTACCAGGGGGATTACAGTGACGTGGCATCCCCGGAGATCTTTTAGATACTAGTCATTAAATGAGTGATTGTAAATGTAATTTAACCCGAAAGAATATTTTTTTTTTTGCAAATTACATAGGTATGGTTGTAAACACTAACATAAGTAAATGTTTATTTCTCATTATTAATTTATTACTTTACACTCTATCGCAACTCCCCTCCCCCACTTCCTTTTCTCCCAGTCCATTCCTCATGCTTTTCCTCATCCAATTTTCTCCTCCCTTTCTCCTCAGAGAAGGGGAGGAGTCCAAAGGCTCAGTCTCAGCATATCAACTTGCAGTAGGATTAGGTTTATCTCCTATGGAGGCTAGACAAGACTGGCCAGTTGGGAAAGGGATCCAAAAGCAGGCAACAGCCTCTGCTCCAGTTGTTACAGGGCCCACAGGACAACTACGCTGTTACAGTTCACAGCTAGAAATAACATTATACGCCAGCTGGTGTTGGCACAAGCCTTTAATCCTAATTTGGGAAACAGGCAGGTAGGTCTGGAAGATCCTTGTCATCGTGATGTACAGACATAGTTTAAGGACAGCCGGGGTTACACAGAGAAATCCTGTGTGTTGGAGAAGGGAGAAGAAAAAGGGAAAAAAAAAAAAAAGCAAAAGCAAAAGAAAACAGAAAGGAAAAGGTATTGTTGTATACTATAGTACTATAAAGCATCTTTTGAATAATTACTCTAACTTTTTAAAAAAAGATTTATTTATTTTATGTATGTAAGAACACTGTTGCTGTCTTCAAACACACCAGAACAGGGCATTAGATTCCATTGCAGATGGTTGTGAGCCAGAATGTGGTGTCTGGGAATTGAACTCAGGACCTCTGGTAGAACAGTCTGTGCTCTTAACCACTGAGCCATCTCTTCAACCCGCTCTAACTCTTCTATGTTAGAAAAATGTCAATAATAGTCTTCTGTCTTCTCCTTTCAAGTAAAGGACTCTGTCCATAGACATACAACCAAACTGTTATGTTTTGGTTCTTTTGTGTGCTCTGTTTGAGACCTGAACCCATTGTGTTGCTGCATCTGGACTAAACTCACCATGTAGACCAGGCTGGACCAGGAAGTCATTGAGTTCCACCTAACTCTGTCTCCTTAGTGCTAGGATTAAAGGTGTGCACCAGGACACATATTTTAACTGCTGTTTTAATTTTTCTGGTCACTGGTGTGACTGTGGACTTCTAGAAGGAGGGATAATGTCAGGACCACGCTGGGAAGGTTTTGTACAGAGACTGGATGTTGTAGAATTACAACACTCTGGTTTGTGTGGGTTTCCTTCCAGCCTCCCTTGCCCCTCCTCGGGGTTCTTGGAGAATTATTCTGCAAGCATGAATCCCTTTGGGGCTCAAAGGCTTCCATCATTTTTAGTCTGGGATAAGTAAGAACCTCACTAGTATATAATATTCTTATCCCAATCATTCTATCCCATTTCTGCCCACCAGTTTTCACTGAGCTACGCCTGGAAGTGAGGTTCGAGTTACGCTAATTAAAAATGCTGTCTAGATATTTTAAATATTCTGAAACTGCATGAGAATGGGGGGCGGGTGTCACTGTACAATCCTCTCTTCATCTACTGATCACACTACTAAGTCAAACATCTAGTGCTTTTTGAAGAATCACGTTCTCATATACAGGGATCACTGATCACTGAGACCAACAATTGGAAATCATTCTTCTCATGCCTGGTGTTGGTAGTTTTGTTTAAAAAAAATGTATAGCTCTTCTGTAGAACATTGTCAGCTCAGAGAGGAAGTTTTCACTTATACTCTAAAGTGGAGATGTCTGCACAGACTGATATATCTTGTAGACAGTTTTTTCATAATTTGATAATAATATGACTCCTTATTGCTTTTTCAGACAACCTTACTTTATTTTACCATCCCTTTTTTTGTGTGTGTGTTGGGAGATTATATGTCTCCCTTCTCTATAATTAAATCCCTGCCTTTGTCTTTCCATTTCCTGATTCAAATAGTGTGTTTCCTATTATCACCTGTCTATATTACTCCCCAACATCCCACCGTGGTCTGTTTTTACTTTTCTGGTTACTACAGTTACTCCATGGTGTGAACTCAATCTGAAGATTGGAGCTAGGAACTTCATTTGAGGGTGAACATTCAATATCTGTTCTTCTGGTTTTGGGTTACCTCACTCACTGTGATCCTTTCCTGGTCCACTCATTTCCCTCCAAAGCTCATTTATACTTTAAATTTTCATAACAGCTGAATAACATTCCATAGTGCATATAATGTATACTACAGTTTCACTATCTATTTGTCAGTTGAAGGTCGTTTAGGTTGTTTTGACTTGTAGCTATTATGAGTGTAGCATGTAGCTGTGGAGTAGGATGTTAAGTGTTTTGAGCATATAGCAAAGAATGGAAGAACCGTGTCATGTGTTAGGTCTATTTAACTTAAGAGTTTGCTTATTTAATCAAGGATTCTCCATATTGGTATCCATAGTGGCTACATTTTTTTCTTCATGTGTTTTTATTCCCAATGCTTCTATTGTTTATACTGTTGCTAGTTGGGTTATTGGTAGTATTCTTCCTTCCCTGTGGTAATTAGAGGTCTTACCCATGGTTGATTACTTCCCAGTTCTTCCCAGTTCTTCATATGTGGTGTATTATTTCCTATGTTCTCATGAATAATATTTCTATTTTTCCTGTATAAATTTTGCCTCTAATTTATTATGTACCGTGTTGTTTTAGGGAAGTGAATTGTGTTGATTTGTGACTATCTTGAAATTCACTTATCTCTGCATCAATTTAAGGAGGATATTTTTCTGGATGCAACAGTATGGTTATCAGTGATTGTTTTCCCTCCAGCCTTCAGATGTTCTATGTTCTCCTGGCTTTGGGGTCATTGACAGGACACCTGGTAGTACTCTTGTGCTTGGATCTTTTAATGTGGTTGACATTGTTCTTTAGTAGATTTCAATATTGATTTTTGCTTTTCTTTTTTTGACCCCTTATATGAAAGGACCACAAGCTGGCTATTCATTGTTCCTGAAAGAGAAATTTAAAGAACAGAAACAGAAAGAAATGGCTGATTCTCCAGGAAACGTGTCCCAGGTCAGTGGTCATGTCCATGTTTTTCTAGAAATGTTATATTTTCAAGCATTGCAAGCCTTTAATTTTCTGCTTCTGATAATTTGTTTTTAACTTTATTATAAAACACGTTAGAATCAAACACTGAAAATAACCAGACCTAGTCTGCACAACCGAATGAAATTTTATATGGTTACATTACTCATTGGGAACAAAAACTTGAGAGACTCATTTGATTTGGTAGTTTCAATATTCAATATATTTTGATGAATTTATCTATGACCAAACCCCCAAAAAACTTGTGACAGAAGTAGAACTAAAAACACAGTCACCTTAATATTTTTCATAAGTGGATTTCATTACCTGCATTCAGTTATGCTTCATTCCTTCATATTTAACTTTTCATGTTTTTTTTTCCCTCCAAGTTCTACTGTGCTCACATGTGTATTCTTTCTTATTGGGTATATTCTGCATATGAGGGAAAATGTAGTTTCTTCTTTCTGACATTATATGACCTCACCTAATATTACACATTTTAAGCTCAGCCATTTTTCTGCAAATTATTATTACATTTTCTCATTAGCTTACTTGTATTCCATTTTCCCACTAACTTATGTATTTATTCCCTTTTGATCTCGATTGCTGCCTCCCCCCTCCTGTTTCACCCATTACATAGTCCCTCTCCCAATGCCCCATCTCCTTCTCTTCTGAGAGGGTGGAAGGCCCTCTGGGTTTCCCCCACCTTGATGCATGAAGTCCCTGCAGGGCTAGGTGCATCCTTTCCCACTGAGGCCAGACAAGGCAGCTAAGTTAGGGGAATGGGATCCATAGGCAGGCAATAGATTTTCAAACAGGCCCTGCCAGATGTTGGGGGGGACCTGCATCCCCATGCTGGTGGGGTTGGATGGGTGCTGGTGGGGTAGGTCCAGCCCCTGTATGCTCTTTGGTTAGTGTTCAATCTCTGAGAGCTGCCAATGGTCCAGGTTAGTCGACTTTGTTGGTCTTCCTATTAGTTCCTATTCCCTCCAGGTCCCTCAGAACTTTCCCTAACTCTTCTATAAGACCCCAAGCTTCATTCAGTGTTTAGCTATGAGTCTCTGCATCTGTTTCAGTCAGCTGCTAGGTGGAGACACAGCCATGTCTCCTGTCTGCAACATAACAGAGCATCATTAATAGTGTCAGAGATTGGTGCTTACCCATGGAATGGGTCTCAAGTTGGGCCAGTAATTCGTTGGCCATTCCCTAAGTCTCTGCTCCATGTTTGTCCTTGAATTTCTTGGAGACAAGACAAATTTGGGTTGAAAGTTTTGTGGGTGGGTTGGTGTCCTTATCTCTCCTCTGGGCATCCTTGCTGGCTATAGGAGGTGGCTTCTTCAGGTTCCATATTCTCACAGCTCTGTGTCTCAGCTGAGGTCACCTGCATTGACTCCTGGGAGCCTCCCATCCCAGTATCTGGCTCATTCCAGGGACACTCCCCACCCCTCAAATCCAGCCAGCTTCAGATTTCCATTTATTCTCCTGGCCTTCTATCCTGTATCTTCCCACACCTGAGTCTGAACCCCCAAATTTTCTTCTCTACTCTCTCTCCCAGCCAGTTCCCTCCTCCTACCTGCCTTTTTTTACCTGCCTATTTTACATTCCCTCTTCTAAGTGAGAGTCAAGCATCCTTGTTTGGATGCTTCTTCTTGTTTAGCTTCTCCACATTTTTTTGCCAGCATAGGTGGTCACTTGAATTTTTTATCTTGTTCTTTCTGGTGGGTATAAAATATAATCCCAGGGTTATTTTCATTAGCATTTTCTTGGTGACTAAGGATGTTGAACATTTCATTAAGTGCTTCTTGGCCAGTTGAGATTCCTCTGTTGAGAATTCTCTGTTTAGCTTTGTACTCATTTTATTTATGTATTTATTTATTTATTTATTTATTTATTTATTTATTTATTTTTACTATAAATGACACTTTATTCAGTCATTTTCTTTACAACTGAAACTCTGGGAATTCAAAATTAACATCCTTGCCTGCGAGCTTCTTGTACACACCAGAAAAAGTTTCAACCTTGTGCTCCACGTTGTTCTGCTGTTCTTTGTCTAAATGAACTTTTATGAGCCGGCTGCCATCCAGATTCACACGGATCCTCTTGCCCACAATTTCACTTGGGAAGACCAAGTCCTCAAGGATGGCGTCATGCACTGCTGTCAGGGTGCGGCTTCTGGGGCGCTTTTGCTTATTTTTCGTACGGCTTTTCCGGGTTGGCTTGGGCAGAATTCTCCTCTGAGCAATAAAGACTACATGCTTCCCACTGAACTTCTTCTCCAATTCACGAACTAGCCAGACTTGGATTTTCTGGAAAGATTTAAGCTGAGGAACTGGTACAAAAATTATGATAGCTTTTCGACCACCACCAACCTCGATTTCCTTCGCTGCGGTGATGTTGAGTTCCCGCAGCTGCGCCTTGAGATCGGAGTTCATCTCCAGCTCGAGCAGCGCCTGAGAGATGCCAGACTCTAACTCGTCCGGCTTCTCGCCATTGGGCTTCACAATCTTGGCGCTCGAGCTGAACATGGCTTCGTCCTTACGGAGTGCCGGCTTAGAAAGAGGCACAGCTCTCGCGAGAACCTGTACTCATTTTTAAATTGGGTATTTTGGGTTGTTGGTTTGTATTTGAGTTGTATATATATATTTTGTATATTAGCCCTCTGTCAGGTGTAGGGTTGGTAAAGATCCTTTCCCAATCCGTAGGCTGCCATTTTTTCCTGTTGATAGTGTTTTTTGCCTTTTCAGTTCCATGAAGCATTTCAGTTCATGAGGTCCCTTTATTAATTTGTTGATCATAGTTCCTGAACTATTGATGTTCTGTTTAGGAAATTATCTTCTGTAACAATGAATTCAAGGCTATTTCCCACTTTCTTTCCTATTAGATTTAGTATATCCAGTTTTATGTTGAGGTCTTTGGTCTACTTGGACTTGAGTTTTTTGTAGGGTGATAAAAGTGGATCTATTTGCATTCTTCTACATACAGACATTCAGTTAAAGCAGTTGTCTTATTGCATCTAGAAGATACCTTTTATCCCATTGTGTGGTCAAAAATAAAGTGTCCATAGGTATGGTGTTGGTTTATTTCTGGGCCTTTGATTTGATTCTATCGAACAACCTGTCTGTTTCTATACCAATACCATGTAGCTTTTATTACTATTGCTCTGTAGTCCAGCTTTCAAGGTCTGTCAAAAATCGTGTTTGAATTTTGATGGAAATTATATTGATTCTGTAGATTGCTTTTAGTAAGATGGCCATTTTTACTATTTTTTGCCAATCCATGACCAAGGGAGATATTTGCATCTTCTGATATCGCCTCAATGTCTTACTTCAGAGACCTGAAGTTCCTGTCATACAGTTGTTTAGTTAGAGTTACACCAAGTGATTGTATATTATTTCTGGTTGTTGTGAAGGGTGTTGTTTCCCTGGTTTCTTTCTCAGCCCATTTATTTTTTGAATAAAGGAGGGCTATTGATTTCTTGGAGTTAATTTTGTATCAAGTCACTTTCTTTAAGGTGTTTATCAGCTGTAGTTCTTCCATACAGTTTTTTGGGTCATTTATGTGACCCAATCTTATCATGTCTGACTGGGGATACTTTGACTTCTTCCTTTTCAGTTTGTATCCATTTGATCTCCTTTAGTTGTCTTATTGCTCTGGCTACAACTTCAAGTACTATCTATATTGAAGAGACATGAAGAGCGTGGACAGCCTTGCCTTGCCCCTGATTTTAATGGAATTGATTTAATTTCTTTCCATTTAATTTGAATTTGGCTATTGGCTTGCTGTATGTTGTCTTTATTGTATTCATGCACGTGCCTTATATCCCTGAGTCTCCAATAATTTTAACATGAAGAGGGGGTTCAATTTTGTCAAAGGCTTTTTCTTCATCTAATGACATGACCATGTGTTTCTTTTCTTTCAATTTAATTATGTGGTCGGTTTTATTGATGGGTTTTTGTATAATAAACAATCCCTGAATCCCTGGGATAAAGTCTACTTGATCATGATGGATGCTGTTTTTGATGTGTTCTTGGATTTGTTTGCAACTATTTATGTAGGAATGTGAAAAATCCTTTATCCATGGCTCATATCTTAGAAGACATCAGAGTGTTCATACCGGAGTGAGACCTTACATATGTAAGGAATGTGACAGATCTTTTCAGAAGTCGACTCTTAGTAAACATCAGAAAATTCATACTGGAGAGACAATTTACAAATGTAGAGAATGTGACAAATCCTTTACCCCAGCGAGCATATTTTAGAACTCACTATCACAGAGTTCATATTGGAAACAGATGTCACGTATCTGTAAGGAATGTGCCAGACCTTTTGTTACATTCTCAACTCTTAGAACACATCAGAAAAACGTTCTTGGAAAGAAACATTCCAAGGGTATGGAATATGAGAAATCTTTTACCCAGGACTCACATCAGAGAGTTCATACTGGAGAGAGACCTTACAGATGTACTGAATGTGACAAATCTTTTACTAGGTGCTCTCACCTTAGAGAACATCAGAAACTTCATACTGGAGAGAAACATACTGTTCTAAATAATGTAACATAGCATTTATTCAGTATACTCTCTGCTTATACATCCCATGATATTCACAGTAAAAAAAACATGTGGAAGCCTTTAATGAACTTTTTAAATCTCAGAAAATATGAGTCTAAGTTAAATTAATATTCTGCAAGTTGAACTGTGTAAAAAGCTTCTCTCTCTGTTACCACTGTTAAAAAGGTTTATAAGTGATGTTTTCTTTGTCTTGTAAAGTAGTTGAATTTCACAGAACTTCATACATCCTTTTGGTTACCCCAACCACTCTTCCTCCTTTCTTCCTGCCCCATCTCCAGTTTCATATTTAACACATGTTATTTTATGCCCAGTTCTTTCATATCATATGTGATACTATCCTGTCATTATAATTTTTTTTAGTTTGTTTGCAAAATGATAGGGGCCCATATAGCTTCCTCACAGACATATCCTTTGGGCTAACCACTCAACAGCCCTGTCTCTCCACTACTCTACTGCCTACTTGAACCATTCTTCCCCAGTATTCATCCTCTAGTTTCATACACCCATAATCTGCTATCCATCCTTTCTTCCTGAATCTCCCTCTATTGGTCCATTTCTAGCTTTCTACCATCTACATGCAGCTTTACTTCAACAAACAAAACAAAAATGTCGAAGGAAAGATGCACATAAGAGAGGAAACGTATGCTCTTTGACTGCTGGGGACTGGCTGGTATCAGTCACCATATTTTCCAGTTGCCTCCATTTACATCCAGATTTCACACTTTCATTTTTATTTACAACTGAATAGTATATCAGGTTCTATAGATATGTATCATATTTTCATTTGCCTGTGTGTCAGTTGATGGATAACTGAGGTGATTGCAGGCCTAAACATTGTGAATAAAGCAAGAAGAACATGATTGGCAAATGATCATTGGTAAGATAGAAACTCCTTAGATTTTATGCCCAAGATAGGTTACTATGTATCAAAATTCTCTGAGATTTAACCTTTTCATATTGAAGGATGCTCTGTAGAAAAATAGAGTGTTAGAGGTAAGGGAAATTAACTGGATGCCTTAATAGCTGGGGAGTAAATGGGACATGAACTGTCCAACCTATAGAAACTCTCCCAGTGCTCAGAAATAGAAAACTTAATAGCTTCAGGGTGTCCAAGAAACTGACAAGATTCACTAGAGCCTTCCTGCCTCAAGCATACATAATTGGCAAGGACTGCTGACAGGGTGAAACAAGATGAGCTTTACAGAAGATGTTCAGACCAGCCATGAAGCAGACACAAATCAAGCTTCCTGGACCAGAGAACACAAGGCAAGCTCCTAGAGGAGGTACTGAGTGTCTTGAAAGACACACTTCCCAACTCAGGTGAGCTGCATGGATCTGCAGTGATCCCCAGGTTTCCATCTTTGTTATCCATGACTCTCACAGGTAGCAGTTGTCATTGAATCCTTTCTGCTTCTATCAGAAGCCCCTCACCCATATTCTTGTAAGTCACCCCGATAAAGCTCACTAGTTCACTGGGCTTTACAAATGACCCCAGGTTTAAAAACACTGTGTACTCCTTTGAAGATTCACTTTGTTTTTCCAACATCCTCACATGAACACTCAATCTCTAATCTCAACTCCAGGGCCTGCAAGGCCCTTTCTTTTCTGGCCTCTGAGAGGACGAGGGACATGTATCATGCACAGACATAAATTCAGACAGCACAACCTAAAAAGAAACCACACTGGTTCATTAAGATGGACTTTGTTAGTTCCCCAACACTGATTTATCATTTCCTTATCTGTGATAAGTAAATGATTGTTCTTGTTTCCACAGGAATGTCACACATTGGTGCTGCAACTCGGGTCACATAGAAGTTTTCTTTCATTCATTCATTTATTCATTTATTTCATTGGGGATATCTAGACTGAGTTCAAAAGTTGTTTCTCTAGGTTTTAATATTATAGTAATGTATGATATTTCTCCACATTTATGGCAACATTAGTTATCATTTATATTTCTGATGATCATAGCTAGGGTAGCATGGAAGTTAAGGAACTCTTATCTTTATTTCCCTGAGTGGCACATAACTCTTGTTTGTTTGGCTTGGTTTTAGTGTGGCTTTGTTGTTGTTATGTGTTCGTTTGTTTTGCTTTGCTTCACGTTTTTCATTTTGAGTTTATTATATAATTAGAACATTTCTGCTCTCCCTTTCTTCCTGCCAAATCTTCGCAAATACCCTCCTGTTCGCTTTCAAATTAATGACTGCTTTTTAAAATTAGTTGTTATTGCATACATATATATCTGTAGTGGACTTGGGAGTAAAGTCATTGCATCTGTGATAAACATCTGAATGAATAGTTGTTTTTTAGCAGTGCTTAGATCTTGAATGATGCTTCTGGTATCATAAAAGCTATTCCTCAGGCAGGGGTTTGCTTTGCTTTATTTTGAGACAGAGTCTCTCTGTGTATTGCCACATGTCTGGACTTTCTATGGTGTCCAGATGGGCTTTGAACTCATATTTCACCTTGCTTCTGCCTCCACAGAGCTTAGTTTGAAGGATTGCATGACCTTGCTCAAATAAACATAGCTCTTTATTAGCATGTCTTTGTTTGGTGTATTACTGTGTAACCTTGGCTGACCTGAAACTCAGTACACCAGGCTGGCCTTGAACTCACAGAGATCTACCTGACTCTACCTCCTGGGTACAGCTATTAAAGCTGTGTGCCACCACCAATTATTTTGTAATGCCATGACTGTTACCCAAGGTAAAGGCACAGCCTACTTGATAAAAATGAGTTAAAAAATGGAGCTTACGTCTACTAATATTAAAGATTTCTATTACCCTAAATTGGAAGGCTAATTGAAATATATGAGGTTCCAGTGCATATAACACAACAAATGTAAACAACATGAAATAATATGAACAAGACTTCAAGTAGGAATGTGACTTAAGCAATTGTAAAACATAACCCTGAAAACAACTCCATGACCAGACTGACAGAAGTGTATTACAACTTCTAAAACAAACAGCTAAGCTACATTTAATACTTCTTGACACAAAAAAAGCAAGACTTCCTGACTCTGTTACCTGACATTAAAGCAGATAATGAGCCCAAAATGGCGATACATACCTTAAATCCTATCATTCCCAACATGGTGGTACATGCCTTAAATCCTAGCATTCCAGAGGCAGAGTAGGCTGATCTCAGTGATTTCAAGCACAGCATGTCTCAAAAAGATGAGAGAGAGAGAGAGAGAGAGAGAGAGAGAGAGAGAGAGAGAGAATATGAGAGACAGAGAGAGATATCGAGAGAGATCCCCACCAGATCCAGATACTGGTGCAACCAAACAAAACATTACACACTGATGTGGTCATTAAAGAAAAATATTTGGGGGGCTGGAGAGATGGCTCTACAGTTAAGAACACTGACTGCTCTTCCAGAGGTTCTGAGTTAAATTTCAAGCAACCACATGGTGGTTCACAACCACCTGTAATGGGATCTGATGGTCTTTTATGGGGTCTCTGGAGACACCAACAGTGTACTTACATGCATAAAATAAATAAAGCTTAAAAATAAAACAGTATTTGAGCTGGGAATAGTAGCACATGCCTTTAAACAGTTTCCACAGAAAAACTCTGTCTTGAATGAATGAATGGCCTTCTCAAACTTCTATTATTAGCTATTTTACAGTGACATACATATGTGTATAACATATGTATATAGACACAGAATGTGTGTGTGCATTTGTATGGGCACATCTAATACCGCCCATGCTCACGTCCTACCTCTTCATACTCTGGTCCACAAGTTCAACAGTCACTGTGCTGTGTTCATCTCTATTCATATTGCCTGGGGCCCGCTGAGATGAACCAGAGCTGTTTGTGAGACTGTGGGTTTGGAGCTATGTGCTGGAGCCTGATGTGCTCAGCACAGGATAACAACTAAAGGCAGTGATTCTTCTTGAATCTATCATAGCCAACGTCTGAGAGGTAAAGTGAGCCGTTCTGCTTCCTAGACTGACCGTGGTCTTGTGTGAGACCAGTGCAGATAAAGACAGCTGCTGTTGGTTACTAATTACAGTAGTTGTGTAGAGTCTAGAGAATGGTGTGTCTTAGCCTTTCCCCTCCTCTTTCCCTTCTTATTGCCTGACCACCTCTTCTTCCTTGGTGTTTCCAGAGCTAGAGATGGATGGTGTAGATGACCCTTTGATATTAAAGGGCTACTAGGCAACTATTTATTCTTCAAAGAGAAAACTGAAGAAGAGATACAGAAAGAAATGGCTGAATCTTCAGGAAACATATCTCAGGTCAGTAGTCATGTCCAGTCTATTTCTAAAAGTGTTGTAGTTGGATACATTAGAAGCCTTTAATTTTATGCTCCTGATAATGCTATAAATTTTATTTTGAAATTGTAAACAGACAAACAAAAGTACAGACTTCAATTCAGCAGACCTAGCGAATAGACAACACAATACATTTTTATGCAGTTACAATATTCACTAGGAACAGCAGCTCTGGAGCCTCAGATGTGATTTTATGTTTTACTTTTGAATATATTTTTATATACTAATCCAACACCATCCCCCCCCAAAAAAACTGTGAAAAAATTAGAACAAAAAAAACCAATTAGCTTTATGTATTTTTTCATAACAAGTGCTGATTACCTTCATGGCAGGTACATGTGGCTTAACTGTGCCATGAAACTGATGTTCTTGAGTGTAGGCTGAGGTTGTATTCTACTTGTATTTAGTTCCCTTTTGTGTTTCATATCATGTTGGTGGTGGTGTTTCTACACGTTTGTTGGCAGCTCATATCTGTTTATCCCAAGGAAATCAAACACTTACTTAAGAAGCTCGGTGGTAACTTTCCATAGTAGAGAGAGCACTATTTTTACTTTTTTTTCATTTCTTTAGTTTTTATCACACACAGCATCCCACTGAGCAGAACACTTGGGCTTGGCCTCATTGTGTAGAATTATGTGGAATGCATTCATACAAATGTCTTATGAGCACTGACTGACAGATGTGCATAAGCTGCTCGTTACATTTGATGTAACAAAAAGGCACTCCCGTGGTGGGTTTGCTCTAGTCACTCTCTGCTTCAGTGACAGCTGAAGAGTTCTGACATTGTTATTTGTCTAAGGTGGCTCGTGTACATGCTTAGGACAAGTTTAGGTTATATTAAAATGTGGCTGAGGCAGATTTTTCTATCTGCTTGTTAGTGGTCCTAATAGCCTTATGAGTATATGTGTGTGTGTGTGTGTGTGTGTGTGTGTGTGTGTGTGTGTGTGTGTGTGTATTGTATATATGTATATATATATATATATATATATATATATGTATATATATATATATATATACTTGATTTGTATATGTAACAGTTAAAGTTATCAATGTGTAGTGTTATTACAAACTTGCTACTGTGGAAAAAACAATAATTCTTTGCCTAAAAAGGACTCATGAGTTCTGCCTTCTATACCTACCCCATTGCGCTTTAATAGTGTGGTGTTAAATATTATAGCTTAAAAAATCACACCTGAGCCTGTTGGAATAGATTATGTAAGGCCAGACCAAGTACAGAGAAGATTGACTCGATGTATGCATTTTAGGATGACCTTAAGGCAGAGCATTTAAATGCACATGTCCTCATCACGAATTGTCCTTCTGAGACAGGAACACTGTGATGCTGTGGCACATGAACTCAGAATATATATCAAGTAGATAACCATGTCCATACTTTAAACCTGTCTCTTGTTTCATGGATACTGCTTGTAGAACTATCGTGTCATCCTCTTTTCACAGAGTTTGAAAGTTTGTTACAGAATGTGACTATGTTGGAAATCATTTTTTGATGATTTTAAAAAATGTTTTAATATTTTGCTGATGTTTGATAACAATGGTCTTCACTCATCTACATCCTGTCTCCGTATATTCAGGAAAGTATTCTACCCTATAGTACTTAGTCAAATTATAACTTTTTTTTTTCAGCGTCTGTTGACATTCCGAGATGTGGCTGTGGACTTCTCCCAGGAGGAGTGGGAATGCCTGGACTCTGCTCAGAGGGCTTTGTACATTGATGTGATGGTGGAGAACTATACCAACCTGGTCTCTGTGGGTGAGAACATTTTTCTTGTATAATTCCTAACTCTTCCTTTGACTTTATAGGTTGTAAACTCTCTATTAAGCTGTCATGGAAAAAAAAATAGAAGTCTAGGTAGTGAAAAAGAAATTTTCCAGGAGGTTCCCTTGCTCATGCAGGCAGAAGACAGCCAGAGTGCGTCACTATTATGAGCAGCTATGTGCTGGAGAAAGTGGAGACAAAGGGAAGGAAGCATAGTGGTTGTGCACTATGAAGGGCTGGAAATGGAAATCTGAATGCAGTGAGGAACAGCCTGATGTGAGAGGTTGCACTCCCACCTGAGGCCATGGTGATGTCCAGGCCATACTGCCACCACCAAAGGCCTTGTCTTGGTTTGTGGCCCCACTAGCACTATGCATCACCAGTCACGACATGGTGGTCCAACCTAGACTTTCACATGGGAGAGTCTGCCCTGCTTCTCGCCTAGTCAGCGGAGGAGGGCTGGCCCACATGGCATGTGTATGTGGGAGAGCTGGAGGGCCAACCACCTCAGTTACCACCCAGGAAAAGTTCCATGACTTTGATTTAGCTCATCCCAATATCTGCCTCATTTATGAACTGCTGGAACCTGTAATGGGGCCCGTTCTGTTGAACCAAAGCTGGAGGATTTCAGTGACTCATGACAATAGCAGGATAGCCAAGAGTAGCCTCCATAAGGGTCCAGTATTGATGGTGTAACAGAAGTCAGAGGACTGGAACCAGAACAATGCTCATTACCACAAGCATTTGCAAGTAAAACTATTTGGCTAAGGGTGTATGGTGTGACACGTCACAGCTTCCAATGCTACTATGATGAATATGTACGTGGTGGAGGAGTGGATGTGTACATGCACAACAGGACTGGTGCAGCTCAACTGTTCCAGGTGTGAAGGAAGGCTGCAGTTGATACAAGAGCAGATTGTTGCCCAGAGTCATGGCCAGATTTTTTTTTAAATTTTAACTTTTATTTTTTATTGTCTTTTGAGGGGTAAGTTACAAAGATACAAGGCAGATTGGAAAGGCCCTGAAAACACGTGTGCTTGGAGGGTATGATGTGAATTTCATAGAGAACCAGAGGAAAAAAAGAACAGTTAAGAAAAAAAGCTTTTGTTGTATTTACTTTTTTCTTCTTCATTTATCTCTTTAGACGTGCCATGCACTCTTGATTTTGATTTGAAGATGCATTCAGAAATTCAGTAGCACACATTGTTTCTCCCATATCTTAAAGTTCCATAGCCATCATTACAATTGATGTTTTAATTGTAAGAAAAACTCAAGATGTGCAAACTGAAAATTCTTTCAGAATATTCTGGAGATTCTGACTGGAAATCATAATTGGGAATTTATTCCTAGATTCCTCTACTTAGAGCACTTCTCATGTACTGAGCACAGCACTGTCTCACACGTCTATATTGTTTCCCACAATTCTAGCACTGGTCGTAGGTTTCCTCACAGAATACATGGAATATTGTGTGCATAGTAGGCCTGGTCACCTGCCTGGAGCAAGTGAGATACAAACAGTGTGAGCCTGAGATTGGATTAAACTTTTTATGCATTTCAGAGAATGCCAACTTCTTAGACATTTTCCGTAAAGATGAGATGTGTATTAGAAATCACTGACCCATGGAAGAATCCTTTTTTGTAACTGCATGGTTCCTTATGAAAACAACCTGTCAGTTGAGAATCCATACAGTTACAGCGAATGAAAAGTGTCAACTACTGGGAGCTCTGTTCTAAATAGTTGAAGGTTGAATTATCTTAAAAGAAAACTTACAGAGCTTGTACCTCACTGGTACTATTAGGAATAAGTATGCTCTAATTGTATTTTGAGAGAAAAGTTCTACTTTAACAGGAAGAGTGATATGTAGGAGGAGCTAAGTGGGAAAGAGTACTGAGAGGAAGAGATGGAGTAAGGAGAGAAGATGAAGCAGAGGAGAAGCTAGGTGATGAGAGAGAGAAAGAGAGAGGGGGCATGGAGGCAGATGTTCACAGTCAAAGATAGTTTTTATATCTAGGTTGGGTAGTGGGTTACGCTTCTGATTGAGCATTACCAAACTTATAAATCCTTTGATTAACATTTTAAAAAAATCGTATAAAAGCAAAAAGGAAAGGGGGGGGCATGGGACAGGGGTGTTCTAGGGAGGGGAAATGTAGAAATGGGGTGGCATCTTAAATGTAAATAAAATATAAAATAAAAAAGACGAAAAAAATAAAAAAGAAAACTTACAGAGACAGTCATTTGTCACATGTGAAATCTGGGAGCAAGCCCTATTAATCTGAATTGTACTCATTTTCAGAAAATTATTCTACACGTCATACTATCCGTCAACAAGTGAGGACTGAAAGGGAGTCTGGTCGGTGTAATGAGCTTCGTGAAATGCTTCGTGGTGCCCCTAGCTCGGCACTTTATAAAAGAAGTGACACTACAGAAACCTCTAATAATGACAGATGCTGTAAGGACAGGAATACCACTGTTGACTCATCAAAGCCAGATAGACTTAAAAGCACGCACACTGGAGAAGAACCTTGTAAATCTAGAGACTGTGAGAAATCTTCCAGTTTGTGTTCCAACATTGCTCAAGATCAGAGAACAAACAGTGCAAACAAAGAACAGAGACAGGAAAAATATGATGACCATTTCAGCTCTACACACAGTCTCACGCAACAAACAGTCTACATTAGAAAGAAACGATACCAGTGTGGGCAATGCAGGAAATGCTTCAGTACCTCCGCAAACCTCACTATACATCAGAGAATTCACACTGGTGAGAAGCCCTACAAGTGCAACTTTTGTGACAAATCCTTTGCCCAGTGTACAACTCTTAAAACACACCAACGCCTTCATACTGGGGAGAAACCTTACAAATGCAAAGAATGTGGAAAGTCATTTCCTCAGTTGTCAGCACTTAAAAGTCACCAGAAATTGCATACTGGAGAGAAGCCTTACAAATGTAAGGAGTGTGACAGATCCTTTGCCCACTGTTCCAGTTTCAGGAGACATCAGAAAACCCATAGAGCTAAGAAACATACTGGTCCAGAATGTGGTAAAAGTTCACACTTTAAAAGCCATCAAAGACTTCATACTGGAGAGAAGTCTTACAAATGCAATGAGTGTGACAGATCCTTTACCCACTATGAATTATTTAAAATTCATCAGAAAACTCATTCTTCAGAAATAGATTATGAATGCGAAGAATGTGGTAAGTCTTTTATTGAATTATCACAACTTAGAAAGCATTACAAAATCCATTCTGGTGCAGAGCTTTACAAATGTGGAGAATGTGACAAATCCTTTACCCAGTACTCAGATCTTCAAAGACATCAGACAATTCATACTGGAGAGAAACCTTACAAATGTAGTGAATGTGACAAATCCTTTTTTCATAACTCACTTCTTAAAAGACACCAGACTGTTCATACTGGAGAGAAACCTTATAGATGTAAGGAATGTGACAAATCTTTTACTAGAAACTCAATTCTTAGACAACATCAGAAAGTTCATACGAAAGAGCAGCCTTACAAATGTGTTGAATGTGGCAAGTCCTTTACCCAGCTCACATATCTAAGAACACATCAGAGAATTCATACGAATGAGAAACCTTACAGTTGTACTGTATGTGACAAATCCTTTACTACAGGTGCAACTCTTAGAATACATCAGAGAGTTCATACTGGAGAAAGACCATACAGGTGTACGGAATGTGGCAAAGCTTTCCGTGAAGGCACAACTCTTAGAGCACATAAGAAAATTCATACTGGAGAGAAACCTTACAAATGTAAGGAATGTGGCAAATGTTTTATCAGGTACTCACATCTTCAAAGACATCAGAGTGTTCATACAGGAGAGAAACCTTACAGATGTATGGAATGTGACAAATCTTTTACGGAGAGCTTCCTTCTTAGAAAGCATCAGAGAATTCATACTGAAGAGAAACCTCACAAATGCAAAGACTGTAACTTATCCTTCATGTGTATTTCGAATCTTAGAAGACATCAGAAAACTCATACAGGAGAAAAACAGACTGTTGTAAATAATGTGACATAATAGTTATCTCGTGTTCCCTGCTTACAAATTACATCTTGTTCACAAAGATAACAAGTTTGTGAAATCCTTTAATGAAGACTGAAATCTTTTAAAAATGTAACAAAGCTTATATTAAAATAAAATTCCGTAAATGTAACTGCAGGGAAAGGTTTTTTTTATTCATTTATTTGTTTTTTCTAATGTGCTGAGTGCCTAGCCTGCAACTATGTCTGTGCACTACACATATGCCTGGTGCAGGAAGAAGCCAGAAGAGAGCATCAGATCCTCTGAAGTTGGCAGTAAAGACAGTGGTGTGTAGCTAGCCATTTGTATGTTGCAATTGAACTCCAGTTCAGAAGAGCAACCAGTGCTCTTAATCACTGAGCCTTCTCTCTCAGACTGGGGAAAAGCTATAACAAAAACATTTGTCTGATTTAAAAAATCATAATAAGTACAACATGTAGTAACAATATGACAAAGACATCCAGTTGTGCTGAACATCACAAAGTTCATCCCTATGAGAAACCATGTGAAGGTGTTATCCTCATGGTTTGCTGTTCATTGGATATTACCCCCCCCCAACACACACACACAAGTATATTGAATTTGATAAATCCTTTAAGAAATAGTGCTGGAATTGCAAATATAATAGGCAATTCATCATGAAAAAAATGCTGTAATAAATACTCATCATTCATTCACCTTCAAAATCTTCATACTAGAGTCTATCCTTACAAATACCAAGAAGGACACAAAGAATAAAAGTAGGCTGTACATGTGACATCACTGGTGTGTTCACATAGCTCTTAGAAATCCTCAAAGGCTAAGGATGTGGTGATGCTTGCCTTTCATGTGAGAGCTCTGGACACAGATGGAGGTACATCTTGTGAGTTTGAGGCCAGTCTTGTCGACAGTACAAATTCCAAGTCAGCCAGAGTTACACAGAAACCCCAAGTCTTGAAAAAGAAAGAATGCAATCCCTGTAGGCATGTGGGAATTCCATTTCAAGTACTGTTGGGGAAGTATTTGCTCTATGCTGTAAATAATATACCAGCCATTTACAGCCATTAGACCCTCATGGAATCATGGAATTGGGAGGCTTCAGAACTCCCAATCAGCCATTTTGAAATGGTAATTGCCCCAGTGTTACATAGTTGTTCATTCTTCATACTTTCTCAATAGTTATGGATCTCCGCATTCCCTACCCACTCCTGCAAAAGAAGAGAGGCTCTTTTCACCATGCTACAGAGTTGCATAAACTGTTCAGTATAAACATGAATATTCTGATGACAGATTAGCAACATGTTTATTAAAAAAGAAATCATAGCTTCTGTCCTTGGACCTATAATTTCAAAGTGTTGGTTATCATGGTGTAAATTCCTTTGAGGAGCAGGCCTTAAATCCATTCAAGAGGAGACCGTGCTAAGTTGCCGTTTTGTGCCAGCTCCACGGGTCTCAGTGAGGTGGGTGACTCTCCATGATGGGAGACAAGCCAATTTGGGAGCAGATTGGATCCAGCTTTATTCAGCATTATTATCAGTTATTTGATAAAGACAGAACCCAACTAGGTACAATTTACATGGATGCATCGTACCTTACGTGGGAAGGACAGCAGTTCCAGGGGAAAGCTGCCATTGTGGAAAAGTTATCTAACCTTCTGTTCCAGGAAATTCAGCAGAGTATCACCGCATGGGACCATCAGCCTACACCAGATAGCTGCAGCATCAGCATGGTTGTAGGCCAGCTCAAGCCTGATGAATATCCCATTATGGGTTTCCACCAGATATTTCTATTAAAGAACATCAACGATGCTTCGGTTTGTACCGATGACACGTTCAGGTTTGCCCTGCACAACTTCAGCTGACCTTCTCCTGGCCAGATAGTCATGCTGTTTCCTTCTCCCTCTTCCTAATCCTATCTCACTCCTACAGGTGCTCTAAATATCATACACAAACAAGCAGGGCCTAGGTGGGAGTAGGTGTGGTGCACTTCTGTCACCACGGTGTTATTGTGCATGATGTCTGGATGCTAGACTAGTTGCATCTGACAGGAGAAGTTTGTGTTGTACCAGCTCATGCCTTGGAAAGACTCAAGTAATGCAAAACATTGTCGGGTTTTGGTTTATTATTATTATTATTTTTAATCTACTGACAAGTTGCTCTAGTAACCCAAAGAAGTGAAGGAGAAAGCAGCTGCTTCACCAACCACCCAGATATTGATTTGTTCAAATGTTTCAATGCCTCATGATACAATAAAAACGCAAAAAAATTTCTTAACAACAAAAAAAATCCATTCAAGAAAGGTTGTCTGTGCTCATACACAATAGTACCGGTATTACACCAGTGCACACATCTTGGCTAGTGCTTTGGTACTGTAGGAAACCTTATTCAGGCGTAAGACTGTAACATCATTTCTCTGCCAGCAGCCTGCACAAGGCTCACATTGAATTCTCAGCACTGTCACATGGGTCCTCAATCTGTAACCTCAAATTCAGGGCACCCAGTGCCCTCTTTTCACCTGTGCAAGTGGAACACATATGGGGCACAGTCATACATGCAGGCAAAACACCCCTAAAAAAATCATGTTGGTTCACCAAGTTTGACTTTGTTGGTTTGCTGGACTATGTACTGCCTCACTGCAGGAGCCTGAAGCACCACCAACATGCATCTCAGGAGAGGCAGAACATAGTAGTGAGTCCTTTGTCCATCATTTCCCAAATTGGGAAACAATGAAGTCTGGGATGATTGCTGTGGTTTCCAGTCTCCTGTGTACCCAGGCACTGCTGGCTTCCTCGCTCCCCCACCCCCAGTGGTGATTCTTGAAGAGAAGGTCCTTGCTTGTTCATAGATAGCAAATGATAATGCATGAATCTTACTGAGGGTGAACTAGGAATTAAATACCTTTTGCAGGGAAGAATGCCCAGGGAGGGAAGCTAAGTGGCTGAATACTCAGGACCTGAAACAAGATAGCTATAATTATTTTTAGGAAGTAATACCAGGGAACCAGTTTAGAGAACTAGACTTCAACATGTATAATTGAAATACATATATATTACTTAATATAACCTACTCTGTCTCTATCATGTTACCTGTGTATTTGTTTCCAAGGCTGACCATTTGGTAAGAGGAGACTGGCTGGCACGCTTGTCCCTGAAGGAGACTCCTGCTCTCAGCTTTGTGCAGTTGCCTCTAGTACACGTTGTAGGGATTGAAGCTGTGTGGGCTTTTCCCCATCCACTTTGGCATGCCCATTGTTTGTTGTGCTTGTTCAACTCTTGTTTGGACAGTTGTGTTTTTGAGATTTCATGGATAAGCTCCTGGCATTACTAGGAGAAACAGTCTCATAGCAGACTTCCTGATCTTGGGCCTCATGATTATTGATACCCATCTTCAAAAATACTCCTTGAGTCTTATGTGCACGAGTGTTTTGTAGATGTATCCATTAGGCATGGACTTTACAATTCTACATTTTGATTAGTTGTGGATTTTTTTTGTAGTGGTTTCTGTTGAAAGAGGGGTAGCCTTGATAAGGGAAGAAACCTACATTTATTTATTGGTACAAGGAAAAATGTTTAGATTTTTATTAGGGATTATGCTGATTTAGTAAAGGGGCGGTTGTTGGTTCCCCTGTAAGGTTCCTGATTTCACCAGCACTGAGTAGGTAGCTATGTTTCCAGTGTCAGTCATGGTTTTTTTTTTTAAGAGTGTTTTAAGTCCAACTAGAGAGCTGTTTGTTATCACTAAGGTGAGCCTGCCACTACTGCACCCTTAGAGTGGTCCTGCCATGATAATTGTTGATATAGGTTCATAGGCATCATAAATCTGTAGGACTGTCCATTAGATTCCTCCTTTGGAAGCTTGCATACTGATTCTGGGTTCATACAAGTTATTCTTCAGGGTGGAGTCTGCTTTATTTTGAGACAGGGTATCTCTGTGTGATGCTAGATGTCCTAGATTCTCTATGTAGATTAGGCTGGCCTTGAACACAGAGTTCCTCTGTTTCTGCCTCCTGAGTGCTTGGTTTGAAGACTTACAAGACCTTACCAACTACACATACCTTTTGCTTATGTCTTTTTTTTTTTTTTTTTTTTTTTTTTTTTGTCTCGTTGGTCTGTTTGTAGAGGTAGGGTTTCATTGTGTAACATTGGCTGATCTAGAACTCATTCTGTAGGCCAGGCTGGCCTTGAACTCATAGAGACTTGCCTGCCTCTGCCTCCTGAGTGCTTGGATTAAAGGCATGGATCACCACTGCCCAGGTCATAAGATTCTGACAGTTACCCAAGGTAAAGGCACAACTTACTGATAGAAATGTGTTAACAAATGGATCTTCTGTCTACTGACATTGAAGACTTCTGTTGTACTAAATAGAATACTCTAGTTGAAATGGATGAGTTTCCAGGTGCATATAACATACCAAATATAAACAATATGAATTAGATAATATAAACAAGACTAAGAGGAGCAATGGGACTGAAGCAATTATAAAATGCCATCCTTAAACAATTCCATGACCAGAATGACAGGATCCTATTAGAACTTCAATGAACTAACAGCAAATCAACTTAATCATTAATACTTCCTGACATAAAAAAATCAAGACAGTATTACCTGATACTAAACCAGATAATGAACCTGGCATGTTCAAACATGCCTTTAATCCTAGTATTCCAGAGGCAGGGAAGGCTAACCTCAGTGAGTTCTAGACCAGCTTATCTCAATAAATAAATAAATAAATAAATAAATAAATAAATAAATAAATAAATAATTCTACCACATACTGGTACAACCACAAGGAAATTACACACTGATGTTATTTTTTTTTATTATTTTTTAATTTCTTTTTTTAAAAATTGGATATTTTATTTACATTTTATATGTGATCCCCTTCCCCCATTCCCCCCTACCCACGAACCCCCTATCCTATCTTCCCTCCTCCTGCTTCTATGAGGATGTGCCCCCATCCACCTGCCCACTCTCACCTTCCCACCCTCGAATTCCCCGACACTGGGGCATCCAACCTTCACGGGACCAAGGACCTCCTTTCCCACCTATGTCCAACAAGGCAATCCTCCCCTACATATACAGCTGGAGCCATGGGTCCTTCCCTATGTGCTCCCAGGCTGGTGGTTTAGACCCTGGGAGCTCTGGTTGGTTGGTATCGTTGCTCTCCCCATGGGGCCAGAAAACTCTTCAGCTCCTTCTCTCTAACTCCTCCATTTGGAACTCCCTGATGAGTTCAAAGGTTAGCTGTGAGCATCAGCCTCTGAATATCTCAGACTCTGGCAGACCTCTAAGGAGACAGCCACATCAGGCTCCTGTCAGCATGCACTTTCTGACATCCACATCAGCGTCTACCTTTGGTGACTGCACATAGGATGGATACCCAGATGGAATAGTCTCCAGATGACCCCTCCTTCAGTTTCTGTCTCATGCTTTGTCTCCATATTTGCTCCCCTGAGTATTTTGTTTCTCTTTCTAAGAAAGACCAAAGCACCCACACTTTGGTCTTCCTTCTCCATGAGCTTCATGTGGTTTGTGAGTTGTGTCTTGAGTATTGCAAACTTTTGGGCTAATATCTAATTATCAGTGAGTGCATACCATGTGTGTTCTTTTGTGATTGGGTTACCTCACCTTCTTAGAGACTATTATCCATTTAAATTTTATTAAATATCTGAAACAAATGTATATGTTATTATTTAAGAACTTCTATGTGTATACTGACTATGCAAATTGGATGCTGTGCATAGTAAATTTGCATTGTCTTATGACCTAAAATGTAGAGCTTTTTAATATGTACATATTCAACATTTCATCTGCTCTTGAACACCTTCTGTTCAATTAATTTGCATAATTATTATTATTGCTTCCTGTATAATTCTGATAGGTTTTATGTTTTTAATCTATTGATCTGTAGAAATCTAATACATTTATGTACTGGATAGTTTGTCTCTTCAAATGTTAATTATCACTATTCCCCTGGATGTTGTAATTGTACACAGTACTATTTATCAGTTCCTGCTCTTATATCAAGTGTTGCTCCTTTGTGTTACCCTGCAGGATTCACTGTTTCAAGTCATATATGAAGGTTTGTGATTCCTTGTATGGTAAGAGAGACTTAAACCCATGATCATATTTTTATATGCACATAGATACTTTTCCAAGTATCATTGTTAGAAGAGGCTGTCTAGTTTGCAACTCGTGTTTGTGATATTTTGGTGACATTCACATGGTCATTGCTATAGGAAAGGTTCTGGAAATGTTGCACTTTTTGCATTAGTCATTTGGAATCACTGGAATTGCTCAAGCTTTATAACATTTTTCATTTAGATATTCGTGTTTTATGTATGTAAATATTTTGCTTGCAATATATTCATTCTAGACCTGGAGTTATGGACATTTGGGAACCACATGTGGATTTTAGTTATGGAACTTGGGTTTCTGCAAGAACACCAGACAATGGCAACCATTGAGCCATCTTTCTATCCCCATATTGTGTTATTTATGTGCGTAGCCATAACAGAAGTCTCATGCCTTCAAATCATCTTTATGTAGAATTTACACATTTTTCAGTTTACACATGCATTCAATAATTTTTCCTTTAATTGTTGTTGTATGTTTGTATGAATTATTTTTTAAAGATTTATTTATTCATGTATGTGAGTACACTGTCACTCTCTTCAGACACACCAGAAGAGGGCATTGGCTCCCGTTACAGATGGTTGTGAGCCACAATGTAGTTGTTAGGAATTGAACTCGGGACCTCTGGTAGAGCAGTCAGTGCTTTTAGCCACTAAGCTCTTGTGTGGATTTTTTAAAGATAAAAATAGGACCTACTCAATCTGTATGTTTTTAGGATGAGCACTTGGTATTGGATAGTCAATCGTTTTCTATTCTCTGGGGAAGACTACTCCAACTAATTCTCCACTGAATTCCCTAGTGTTTGACTAGGGTTGAGGCCGAGTGAGCTTTCTCCCTTCCATGTTAGCATGTCTCTTGGTATTGTCCTTGTTCTGCTCATGTTTAGACAATCATGTTTGTAAGATTTTAGGCATATAGCTCTTCTGACTTTTCTAGGAGACATAATCTCAGAGCAAACATCCTGTTCCTCTGACCTTTAAAATATCTTGCTTCCCCAAGCCCCAGTCTTGCTCTAAGCCCTCTTTCTCAGTGATCCCTGAGCTTTAGATGCAAGACGTGTGTTGCTTATATGTCAGTTAAGACTGAGCATCAGAGCTCTACCTTTTGACTGATTCTAGTTTTCTGTATAATATTTATGTGTTGCAAAAAGTACTTTCCTTGATGAGGGATTAGGAGTACATTTACATATGGGAATTAAGATAAATACGTAGAATGCTCTTTGTGATTATGGAGGTTTAGTAAATTACTGGTTGTTGGTTCTCCTCCAATATCCATGACTTCATAAGTCCAGGGGATAATGTCTAAATTTCCAGTAATAGGTGTGATATACTTCTTGTTGAAGTCTTAAGGCCTATTAGAAGGTGTTGGTTGACACCATGGTATGTATGCTACTCTTGCAGCCTTGGGCTATCATGCAGTGCAGATCATTGTTGTGATTCTTAGCTGTCATAGCTGGGTAGGACTGTTGGTTGGATCTCTCCATTGTAAACGTCCATGTTGCCTTCTGGTATCATGACAGTTAGTCCCCAGGGAGGATGCTTTTACATTCAGATCCATCTTGAGTCTCACGGTTTTGCATCCAGAGTACAGGGCATCTTCAACAAAAGGGACTCACTTTCTTCCTCTAGGAGGAAACCATGGGCAAGAACAATAGTTTGTAATGGTTTGGAAAGCTCTCGGACAGCTGTAACCAACTATTTGGAAACATTCTTCTCATGCCTGCTGTTGGTAATTTTGTGAAAACATCTATAGCTCTTTTGTTTAGAACATTATCATCCCAGACAGAAAGTTTTTATTTATATTCCAAATGTTTATGTCTGTATAGACTTTTGTGTCTTGTAAGCATGTTTTCATAGTTGGATAATAATATGATTCCTTATTACATTTTTAGACATTCTTATTTTATTTACCATACTTTTTGAGTGTATTTATATTTGTCCCTGCTCTATGATTGAATTCCTGCCCGTTTTTCCATTTCCCCCTTTGAATCATTTATTCCCTATTATTACCTTTCTATTATTCACCATATCCCACCATGGTCTGTTTTTACTTTTCTGGTTACTGCAGTTATTCCATTTTGTGTACTCACATCTGCAGGTTTGGAGCTAGGAACTTACTATTAAAGAAAACATGCAATGCCTGTCCTTCTGGGTCTTGGTTAGCTCACTTGGGACTCTTCTAGGTCTGCCCATTTACCTGGAAAGCTCGTTCATGCTTTGAATTTTCATAACAGCTGAATAGTATTCCATAGTGTAATATGTACCACTTCTTTACTACCCATTTGTCAGTTGAAGGTCATTTAGGTTGTTTCAATTTGTGCTATTGTGAATTTAAGTAGCAATGAATTTGAATGATAAGGTATCTGTGGAGTATGATATTTGAAGAAGTGGAACCATTTCATCATGTGCTAGAATTATTTAGCTTGAGAATTTGTTTATTTGATTGAAGATTGTTTGTAATGATCTTCAGAGTGGCTATTGTTTGCTCATAGAGTTTTTATTTCCTGTTATTTTACTTTTATGTTGTTGATGGGTGGATTATTGATAGTATTCTTCCTTTTCTGAGAGAATCAGTGGTTTGTTTTCTTTTCTGTGAGCGGCTATTTTCATTGTTCTCATGGATAATTCCTCTGATTTTTCTGTATATGATTTTCCTCTAACTTATTACATGAAATCAATTATGTTAATTTGTGACTGTCTTCAAATATACTAATGTCTCCATCAGTTTTGAGAGAGTATTTTTTCTGAGTCTAACAATATGGTTGATAGTGATTTTCTCTCCAACTTTTAAATGTCATTCCATGCTCTCCTGGCTTTGGGACCTCTGACCAGACACCAGGTAGTATTCTATTGCTTGGATCTTTTCATGTGGTTTGCATTGCTCTTTAACATCTTTCTGTATTAATTTTTGTCCTTTATTTTTGACTCCTTGATAGTAAAGGGTCACAAGCCTGCTATTTAATATTCCTGAAAGAGAAAATTAAGGAAGAGAAATAGTGAAAATGGCTTCTTCTTCATTAAATATGTCCCAGGTCAGTACTCAAGTCCATTCATTTTCTAAAAATGTTTTATTTTAAGACATTGCAAGCCTTTAATCTTGTGCTTCTGATAATTTTTTAAAACTTTATTCTAAAACATATTGGAAACAAAGAAACAAAATCACATACTGAAATTAACCAGCCTATAGACTACACAACTCAATGCACTTTTATACACTTACAGTAAAAAAGTGCTGGGGCCTCACATGTGATTTTATGTTTACATTATTGACTATGTTGTTATGAACTGATTCACAACCAATGCCCCCCCCCCCCCAACCTGTGAAAGAATTAGAACTAGAAAAGCAATTAGCTTTATATTCTTTTTCATAACTGGTGGCCACTACATGCATTCAAACCTATCTCACCCCCTGGTATTTAATCTTTCTTGTTCCCTTTTTTTCGTGCTCTATAGTGCCCACGTATTCATTGTTTCCATATAGATATGTTATTGGCTAGATTCTGCATATGACCTCACTTAATATTATACATTCTAAGTCCAACTATTTTCCTGCAAAGTTTGATTACATTTTTCTCTTTAGCTGAATAGTATTCCATTTTATATGTATGCCATTTTTACTAACTATTCATCTCTTGGTAGACAATTAGATTGATTCAACTTCTTTCCTATCGTGGATAAAGCAGTTGTATGCATGGGGCTCAAGTATCCTTAGGGTGGATTGTGGACTTCTCTGGATATATCTCTAGGACTAAAATAGCTGGCTCATATGATAGTTAGATCTCTATATATTTAAATAATCTCCAAACCAGTTTTCACAATAGCTGAATTAATTTTCAAACATAATCAACACACACACACAGAGAATAAGGGTATATTATTCCTCTCTAACATTTTGTTATCAGGTTAATTAATAATAGCTGCGAGGCTGGTAGCTCACATGAGTGGGTGTGGGTCCTATTGGGCTGTTGTGGTTCCTGTATGTCTGCCACCCTAGGTGGCTGGAACTGTGTCTCTGGGGAGCAGAATCGGGAATTTGACTGAGTTCACTCCACATAGCACCAGGCAAACGCTGGGCTGGGAGAAGCCGTGGGGCTCCACCTGAGCATGAAGAGGTCTCAGCCTGAAGTTTCTCAGGAGTAGAGCTCCTGAGTGGGGGTCTCCAGGTCGATGCGGCTGACTGGGTGGCCGGTGGTCTCTGTCCTTGGACTCTCAGATGCCACTGGGAGCCACGGAAGAACTAAGATGAAGGGCATATGGGCTGGACCGGCCCGCAGCCAAGAAGGGTGAGGGGGAGAGAAGCCCTAGCAGCGCCCCGCCAGTAGAGACTCTTGGTTATGGCACTCGCTTGGCTGGGTTGGCTAGCTTGGTTGAGTTGGCAGGCCTAGGCTTGGTAGTCTAAGGCCCCCTCCACGGTTCCCCACAGCAGGCCCCAAAGACACGAGGAAGTTCAAGGTTTTAAAAGGTTTATTGTCATGGTGAAAAGTGGATAGAGGTGTACCCATCTGACCTCAGGGCAGACCTGAGTTAAATAGGGAGCGAGGAGGGTCTGGGAAGGAATGCTTAATTGGCTATGCCCTCTGGCCTTTAGGTATCTCATTAATATGGAGAGCTGAGGCTGAGGCCTGTAGTCACTCTCTCTACCTGTGCTAGGTGACACAAACCTCTCTTTGGGAGGGGCTGTAGGGGCATTCGTGACTGGAAGGCATGGATCAATGGAGGTCTTGGTCATGTGTCAGGAGCCTGGAGTCTGGGAGCATGGCGAAATGTATTCCATCCCTTGTAGGTATGGATACCTATTGGGTCTCTGGCCGTTTCCAGCCAGTGCTCTACCAGAGACAAAGCTATCCTTTCACAGTCCCACAGATAGCCATTCTACTTGAGGTGAGGCAGCATATCAAAGTGGTTTTACTTTACATTTCTATGATAGTATATTAGGGATGCTGAACTCCTTTTGCCATATTTATTGGCCATTTGGTTTTTTTTCTCTTCTCAGATTGTCTGTTCAGTACATTTGCTCATTTGTTGATTGTCAGTTTATTTCCTTGGAATTGAATTTCTGTAATAATTGGTAAATTCTAGATATGCGCTCCTATTCAGAGTATCACTGGTACAGATTCTCTCCCATTCTGTGGGTGTCTCTGTGCCCTGTTGATTATTTCCTTTGATGGACACAAACTTTATATTTATATCATCCCATCTGTTAATACTTGGGTTAATTCCTGTGGTGCTGGTGTTCTTTCTATTCAATAAGTTCTTGCCCATTCCAGTATCCTGATGAATATTCAGTATGTTTTCTAGGCTTCTGTGTATCTGGCTTTAAATAAGGCATTGGTTTTGAATGGATTGTTATCCAAAATGAGAAATAAGAATTTAATTTTATTCTCCTATTGGATCTACTTTGCCAGCACCATTTGTTGAGAAAAACATATTTTTGAGACATATCTTTTTGCCTTCTTTGTTAAATATTTAGTAAACATGGCTTTCTCATTTTCTTTCTGGGTCCTTTTTTCTGTTCTGTTATCCTGTTTATTATTGTGCCCTCACCATACTATCTTTATGACTACAGCTGTATGCTATAGTTGCATAATTCCATATCGCCTATGACTCTTTTCTCAAATCTGCCCATACTATATCCACCCCAATTTTAGGGCAAATATTCAACATGAACTTACATTGCGGGAGGTCATTGAAAAAGTGGGAGGTCCCACTATCTCCCAACCACCATGTTCCCACACTAATGGCAGCACTGGCTGACCAGCATGCCTTCCTGGGACCCACAAGATGTTGGTGGGGCTGGTACCTCCACTGGTCAGCCCCATGGAGTCCATGGCTCTATGCATGGGCTCATGGCCAACTCCGCCACTCTCATAATGCTTGGCTCAAACCCAGACAATATTCACCATTCTTGCATACCTGGTAGAATAAAGACTTTTAATGCTTAAAGATTAACCAAATAGATTTATATATCAGCAAATACTCAATACACAAGATGTCCACACAATTAGAATTGTTTACCCAATTACCTAACCTTGATATGAATAATACCTTACACTGCTAGAGACACGTGGACATCTGCGGCCATCTTCTCTCCTCTCTTCTCCTCCTTTTCTTTTTTCCTTGTTTCTTCTTCCTCCCAACTTTTAGTCCCACCTACCTCTTCTCTATCCAATGGCAGAGTTCCACTGCAAATACAATGGGCAGAAAAAGTCCTGCCGCAGACTTCTGGCCTGTAATTTTGAAAATATTTTCACTGTGACACATGAGCAAAAAAAATACATTGGTACCTAACTGCTATATAGCCTGCATTGTATTCTTACATATTGTTGCATAAAGGCTCATGTGCTACATGCTATTTGTGGGATATGTCACATTTCCTTTGATCATGTTATAAAAATGCATATTGAAACACATGGTATAGTTGCCACAACTTCTTATAAATGTGTGGAATTGAAAGAGACTTATATCTTGGTTCTTAACCCTAAATAATACTTGTTTCCTAATACTAAAGATTTAAGCACGCTGTGGATTACTGAACATGGCAGGCATAATTTTCTTGATTTTGCCATTAAATTGCTGTTCTTGAGTGTAGATTCAGATTGTAATCTACATATACCACCTCTAGCAACAAAAATAACAGGAACTAATAATCATCTGTCTTTAATATCTCTTAACATCAGTAGACTCAATTTTTCAATAAAAAGACACAGGCTAACATATTGGATATGTAAACAGGATCCAGAATTCTGCTGTATATAAGAAACATACCTCAGTAACAAAGAAAGACACTACCTCAGAATAAAAGGCTGGAAAAAGTTTTCCAAGAAAATGGTCCCAAGAAACAAGCTGGAGTTGCCATTCTAATATCCAATAAAATAGACTTTCAACCAAAAGTTATCAAATGAATTAGGGAATGACACTTCATATTTATCAAAGGAAAAATTCACCAAGAAGAAGTCTCAATCCTGAACATCTATGCCCTAAATTCAAGGGCACCCATAGTTGTAAAAGAAACTTTGCTAAACACACATTGAATCTCACACAATAATAGTGGGAGACTTCAACACCCTACTCTTACCAATGGACAGGTCATTGAAACAGAAACTAAACAGAGACACAGTGAAACTAACAGAAGTTATGGCTCAAATGAATTTAACAGATGTCTACTGAACATTTCACCCCAAAACAAGAGAATATACCTTTTTCTCAGAACCTCATGGAACCTTCTCCAAAACTGACCATATAATCAGACATAAAACGAGCCTCAACAGACAAGAAGATTGGAATAATCCCATGCATTCTATCAAATCACTACAGACTAAGGCTAGACTTCAATAACAACAAAAACAACAGAAAGCCAACATACTCATAGAAACTGAATAACTCTCTGCTCAGTGATAACTTGGTCAGGGAAGAAATAAAGAAATCAAAGGCTTTATAGAATTCATTGAAAATGAATACACATCATATCCAAATTTAGGGAACATTGTGAAAGCTGTGTTAAGAGGAAGATTCATAGTTCTAAGTGCCTTTATAAACAAGTTGGAGAGATTTCATACAAACAACTTAACAGCAACTTGAAAGCTCTAGAAGAGAAAGAAGCACACACCAAGAGAGTAGTCTGCAGGAAATAATCAAACTCAGGACTGAAATCAATCAGTTAGAAACAGAGAATGATGCAAAGAATCAACCAAACCAAGAGCCCGTTTTTTTTGAGAGAATCAACAAAATAAACTCTTAGCCAAACTAACTGAAGGGCACAGAGATAGTATCTAAATTAACAAAATCAGAAATGAAAAGGGGGACTAACAACAGAAATGGAGTAAGTTAAAAAAATCATCAGAACCTTCTACAAAAGTCTATATTCTACAAAACTGGAAAATCTAGATGGAATGGATGATTTTCTAGACAGATGTCACGTATCAGAGTTAAATCAAGATTAGTTAAACTATTTAAACAGTCCCATAATTGCTAAGGAAATAGAAATAGTCATCAAAAATCTCCCAACCAACAAAACAAAACAAAACAAAACAAACAAAATAAAACAAAAAAACTGAAAAACAAAACAAATAAAGCTCAGGGACAGATGGGTTTAGTGCAGAATTCTACCAGACCTTCTGAGAAGACCTAATACCAATACTCCACAAACTATTCCACTGCTTAGAAACTGAAGGAACACTACCTAATTTATTGTATGAAGCTGCAGTTTGATACCCAGATCACACAAAGACCCAACAAAAAAGAGAACTTCAGACCAATCACTTCTGAATATTGATGCAAAAATTCTCAATTAAATTCTCGCAAACTGAATCTAAGAAGACATCAAAATATTCACAATGATCAAGTAAGCTTTATTCAAGGGAAGGCTAAATATATGAAAATCCATCAATAGATAAACATTATATAGACAATCTCAAGAAAAAAACCCCCACATGGTCATCTCATTAGATGCTGAAAAAGCCTTTGACAAGACAACACCACTTCCTGTTCAAAATCCTGGAGAGACCAGGAATCCATGATACATACCTAAACATAATAAAAGCAATATATAGTAAACCAACAACCAACATCAAATTAAATGGAGGGAAACTAGAAGCAATCTCACTAAAATCTGGGACAAAAAAAATGTTGCCCACTCTCTATCTATTCAACTAGAAATTCTTGGTTAGAGCAATTAGACAACAAAAGGCTATCAAAGGGATACAATTTGGAAAGGAAGAAGTTAAAGTATCATTACTTGCAGATAATATGATCGTATACAATAAGAAACCTACAAAATTCTACCAAAGAACCACTATAGCTGACAAACACCTTCAGCAAAGTGGCAGGATATAAAATTAAGTCAAACAAATCAGTAGCCTTCTATAAATGATAAACAGGCTGAGAAAGATATTAGGGAAACAACACCCTTCACAATAGCCACAAATAGTATAAAATATCTTGATGTAACTCTTACCAAGAAAGTGAAAGATCTGTGTGGCAAGAACTTTAAATCCATGAAAAAAGAAATCAAAGAAGTCTTCATAAGATGGAAAGCTTTTCCATGCTCATGGATTGGTAAAATTAACATAGTGAAAATGGCCATCTTACCAAAAGCAATCTACAGATTCAACACAATCTCCACCAAAATTCCAACACAATTCTTCACAGACATGGAAAGAGCAATTCTAAACTTCATATTGAAAAACAAAAACACAGAATAGCCAAAACAATTCTCAATAATAAAATAACTTCCAGGGGAATCGCCAACCCTAACCTCAAGCTGTACTGTGGAGCAATAGTGATGAAAACTACATGGTATTGGTATAGAGACAGACAGATTGATCAATGGAATAGAATCGAAGACCCAGAAGAAAACCCATACACCTATGGACACTTGATCTTTGACAAAGAAGCCAAAAACATACAGGAGGGGGGGCATCTTTAATAAATGGTGCTGGTACAACTCAAAGTGTGAATGTAGGGAGAATGAAATAGTTCCATATTTATCACCTTGCTCAAAGTCCAAGTGGGTCAAGGACCTCAACATAAACCTGATACACTGAATCTAATAGAAGAGAAGTTGGGAAAGAGCCTTGAACTCATTGGCACAGTGGAAATTTTTCTGAGTAGAATACGAATGGCTCAGGCTCTAGGATCAACAATTGATAAACAGGATCTCCCAAAACTAAAAAGCTTCTGTAAGGCAAAGGACATAGTCAATAGGACAAATCTACAACCTACAGATTGGGAAAAAAATCTTCACTAATCCTTCATCCAACAGAGGGCTAATATCCACAATATGTAAAAAACTCAAAAAGTTAACCTCCAAAAACCAAATAACCCAATTAAAAATGGGATACAGAGCTAAAGAGAGAAGTCACAATAGAAGAATCTGAAATGACTGAAAAACACTTAAAGAAATGTTGAAAGTCCCTACTTTTTAGAGAAATGCAAACTAAAATGACCCTTAGATTCCACCTCGCAGCAATCAGAATGGATAAGATAAAAACAAACAAACAAACAAACAAACAAAAAACAAACAACCCCCCCCCCAAAACTCCTATACTTGGAGAAGGGAGAAGGTGTCGGGGGCAGCCCTGCTTATACACTGAGGGCCTAAAATAAGCCATTGGCCTAAAATCAGCAATAATCCTGACATACATGCCTGCTAACACAAAGTCTTGGGTCTCTGTGGAAAAACACTGAAACAGATGGCTGGCTGTAAGTTATTGTAAACAGGCAGCTTTGGTGGAAATTTACCAGCCTGAGCAGTCATAGACCTTGTAGATAGGTAGCCATGGCGGATAGTACCAAATTAGATAAGGACAAGTGAATCATAGGCAGAGTCATAGTGATCGGTCCCCTAAACCTTCACCCAGCCGATACCCTGTTCTGGAAAATATCTGTACTCTCCCTGAACACCTACGCTCCTGTGTCATCCCCTTCTCCACATCCTGCCTTTTTGTGTTTATAACCCTTGTGTGAAAAAGTAAAAACTATGATTTGATAAACACAAACAAAGCCCCCAAAACTCATGCTGGTGAGGATGTGGAGAAAGAACAACACTCCTCCATTGCTGGTGTGATTGAAATCTGGTACAACCACTCTGGGAGTCAATCTTGTAGTTGCTCAGAAAATTGGAAATAGTCCTACCTGAAGACCCAGGTATAACACTCTTGGGCATCTACCCAAAAGATGCCCCACCATATCATGAGGACACACGCTCTACAATGTTCATAACACCCTTATTTGTAATAGCCAGAATCTGGAAATAACCCAGATATCCCTCAAACAAAGAATGGATACAGAAAATGTGGTTCATTTACACAGTGGAATACTATTCAGCTATTAAAAATGAGGAGAAGACATCTCTGAAAAAAAAAAGCAGTAGTTAAACTCAGCAGAAAACTAAGGTATATGTTATTCTTTTCTGAGATAAAAATGGACAGTGCTTTGAGTTTCAGATAAGACAATTTATTGTAGGCAAATTAAATACAAAAGATGAATAGAAAAACTTCCCACAGAAGGCCAAAGACAAAAAAAAAGTAACTGAGTTTTCTTTCACCAACTTACCATTCATGTTATGCTATTATTTGTCTGTAGATACAAGGAAAATTTAAGTCATTTTAAAACCCAAAAAAACAAAACTGAGAAGGTCATGAATTTTGCAGTCAAATATATGGAACTAGAAAATATCCTAAGTGAGGTAGTCAAAAGGACATGCATGGTTTGTAATCACTGATAAGTGGATATTAGCCAAAAAGTACAGAATACCTAAGATACAAACTACAAACCATATGAGGTGTAACAAGCAGAAATGCTCAAGTGAGGAGGCTTCAATCCCTCTTAGAAGGGGAAGGAAATAATCACAGGAGGTAGAGGTCTGGAGAGGGAGGGAAAAAGGGAACAGGATCAGATATGGGTGTAGGGGACAGAAGTGAAGTCTAAAGGACCAAGAGAATGAAGAGAAACAAGCAGCCCCAGGGAGTGGGTGGTCTGGGGGACCCACTAGAAAGTACCAGGAGGTGAGACACTCTCAGGACTCATTGGGGTGACCTTAGCCAAAATACCCAACATTAAGGAAAGGGAACTTGAATACTCCACCTCCAGGAGATAGACAGGGCTTCAAGTGGAGGGACAGGGTTACTAATCCACACTCGGAATTCCTGTCCCAGAATTGACCCTGTCTAAAAGAACTTCATGGACAAAAATAGAGATACAATGACCAGCCCAACTTGGGATCCATCTCATGGAGGGGCACGAAGGCCTGACTATATGCTATGATGTGCTTACAGATGGGAGCATGGCATGGTTGTCTCAGAGAGGCCCTACCAGCAGCTGACTGAGAGAGAAGCATATATTTACACCCAACCATTGGACTAAGTCGGGGACCCCTATAGTTAAATTAGGGGAAGAATTGAAGAAGCTGAAAGGGAGAGCAAACCTATAGGTAGACCAGCAGTCTCAACTAAACCAGAATCCAGGGAGCTCCCAGGCACTGAGCTACCAAACAGGAGGCCGAGGCCCCTGGTACATATGTAGCAGAGATCTACCTGGTCTGGCCTCAGTGGGAGAAGATGTGCTTAATCCTTGAGAGACTTGATGCCCCAGGGAAGATGGAGGCCTGGTGGGGTGGTGGTGAGGGAGCATTTTCAAGGAGGCAAGGGGGAAGAGGAATGGGATGAGGAACTGTGGGATGGGGCACTGAGGTAGGGCAATGACTGGAATGTAAATAAATAAAAAAATAAACTCCTTATTTAAAAATGCAAGCTAGAGTGAAGTCTTACAAATATAGAGAATGTGACAAATCCTTTACCCAGTATTCACATCTTCAAAGACATCAGAGAGTTCATACTGGAGAGAGATGTTACAGGCATGTGACAAATCTTTTACTATGTCCTCAAGTCTCAGAAGATATCAGAAAATCCGTATTGAAGCAAAACCTTACAAATGCAAAGACTGACATATTCTTTACCCACTAATCAAGTGTTGGAATATATAGGAAGGCTCATACTGGAGAAAGACATTACACATGTAAGCAGTGTGCCAAGTCTTTTACTAGGGGCTCAGTTCTTAGAGCACATCAGAAAATTCATATTAGAGAGAAACCTTACAAATGTATGGAATGAGAGAAATCATTTAACAGTAATACATTTTTGAATACACCAGAAAGTTCATATTGTAGAGAGACCTTACAGTTGTAAGGTTTGTGACATATCCTTTACTAGGAACACATACACCAGAGTACACCAGAACATTCATACTGGAGAGAATGTTTATATATGCAAAGACAGTGACAAAATTTTAACAAGTACTCAAATTTTAGAATACATCAGAAAATTCATACAGGTGGCAAAACACAGTTGTAAATAATATCACATAGCATTGTTATGGTGTTCCCTGCTTACCAATCAAAACAGTTTAAGTATTAGATACATAAAGATAAGAAACTTGTGTAAGCGTTTAATGAAATTAAGACTAGAAAATTTTATTTGGCCCTTCCGGTCTGGGCCAGAGTACTGAGCAGATCTTGGGTGGCAGCTCTGCCCCCAACCTCCAAGAACCCAGAGGAAGCAGGGATCCCAGGCACTCGAACTCAGGCAGTATCTTAGGTAAGCAGACAGCAGGGCCCGCCCTAAACAGGGAGTAACTGGGAACCAAAAGGACCCAGGAAGTCACTCCCGTCCCGGAACACTGGTCCTTTCCGGTCTGGGCCAGAGCACTGAGCAGATCTTGGGTGGCAGCTCTGTCCCCAACCTCCAAGAACCCAGAGGAAGCAGGGATCCCAGGCACTCTAACTAGGACAGTGTCTTAGAAACTAATTCTCAGATCTGAGGCCTGGATCAGAACTCTGCCAGGTCTGCTGTTGTGTGGACCCCAGATTCCACCTGAGACATACTGGAAGGTCCACTCAACCCAGAGCCACAGAGGAACAACTGAACTCAGAGCGTCAGACAACATATCCTGAGATATTCTAGAGGAGACACTGCACCCAGAACAGCAGACACCTAGCTGGACTACTACCTTGGAGGCAACATATCCTGCGGCATCCTAGAGGTACCACTGTAATCAGTGCAGCTGGAAAAGATCACAGAGACATCTGGACCCCTAGGAGATCAGACACAAGCTAGATAACTGGAAAGACAGGCTTCAGTCAGAGACAGCAAGTACAGGCAGCACTAGAGTTAACCAGATGGCAAAAGGCAAGAGCAAGAACGTAAGCAACAGAAACCAAAGTTACATGGCATCATCAGAACCCCATCAGAGCAAGCCCTGAACACCCCATCACACCAGAAAAGCAGGAATCAGAATTAAAATCACTTCTCATGATGATGATAGAGGGCTTTAAGAAAGACATAAATAACACTCTCAAAGAACTTAAGGAGAGCACTGGTAGACAGATAGAAACCCTTAAAGAGGAAACACAAAAATCCCTTAAGGGATTGCAAGAAAATGCAACCAAACAGGAAAAGGAATTAAACAGAACCATGCAGGATCTAAAAATGGAAGTAGAAACAATAAAGAAATCACAAAGGGACAATACCCTGGAGACAGAAAACCTAAAAAAAAAAGATCAGGAGTCATAGACACAAGTATCACCAACAGAATACAAGAGATGGAAGAGAGAATCTCATGTGCAGAAGATACCATGGAAAACATTGACACAACTGTCAAAGAAAATGCAAAATACAAAAAGCTACTAACCCAAAATATACAAGAAATCCAAGACACAATGAGAAGGCCAAACCTAAGGATAATAGGTATAGATGAGGGGGAAGACACCCAACTTAAAGGACCAGTAAATATCCTCAACAAAATTATAGAGGAAAATTTCCCTAACCTAAAGAAAGAGATGTCCATAAATATACAAGAAGCCTACAGAACTCCAAATAGTTTAGACCAGAAAAGAAATACTTCCCGCCATATAATAGTCAAAACATCAAATGTACAAAACAAAGAAAAAATACTAAAAGCAGTAAGGGAAAAAGGCAAAGTAACATATAAAGGCAGACCTATAAGAATTACACCAGACTTCTCACCAGAGACCATAAAAGCCAGAAGATCCTGGACCGATATCATACGGACCCTAAGAGAACACAAATGCCAGCCCAGACTACTATACCCAGCAAAACTGTCAATCATTATTGATGGAGAAACCAAAATATTCCATGACAAATCCAAATTTACACAGTATCTCAACACAAATCCAACACTTCAAAGAATAATTGGTGGAAAACCCCAACACAAGGAGGGAAACTACAACCTAGAAAAAGCAAGAAAGTAATCTTCCAAAAACCCCAAAAGAAGATAGTTACACAAACATATCTCCACAGATGTTAGCCCAAAAGCTTGGATTAGCGAAGACTCAACCCACAGACCACATGAAGCTCATGAAGAAGGAAGACCAAGAGGGGATGCCTCAGTTCTACTTAGAACAAGAAACAAAAATGCTCAAGGGAGCAAATAGGGAAACAAAACATGGAACAGAAACTGAAGGAGGGGCCATCAGGAGACCATTCCACCTGGGTATTCACCCCATGTACAGCCACCTAAGCTAAACACTGTTGTGGATGGCTGGAAGTGCATAATGTGAGGAACATGATATAGCTGTCTCCTTAGAGGTCTGCCAAAGACTAACACACTCACAGGACGATGCTCACAGTTAACCACTGATATGATCAGGGGTTTCCCAATGGAGAACTTAGTGAGAGGACTGAAGGAGCAGAAAGGGTTATTGACCCCAGGTGGAAAGCAACAATACCAAACAACCAGAGCCCCCCCAGGGTCTAAACCACCAGCCTGGGAACACATAGGGAGGGACCCAAGACTCCAGAGGTATATGTAGGGGAGGATGGCCTTGTCGGACATAGGTGGGAGAGGAGTTTCTTGGTCCCATAAAAAAAATGAACACACAGTGGGGGGGGGGATGTGTGGGCGGGGAGGGGATAGTGAGGGGGGTAGGTGCGGTCACTGCCTCATAGAAGCATGAGGAGGGGGATGGGATAGGAGGTTTCTGGGTGGTGGGAGGAAGTAGGGTAAGGGGATAAAATCTGAAACGTAAATACTACAACCAATTTTAACAAGCGAAAAAAAAAAGTCGTCAGAACCAACATCTTAAAAAAAAAATGTCAGCCCCCTGGGGGTTGGAAATTTTTTTTCTCTTGATACTAAAACTTGTTCTGAGAATTGTATATTGCAGAATACACAGCCTTAGTGTA
This sequence comes from Arvicanthis niloticus, assembly GCF_011762505.2. Taxonomy (NCBI): domain Eukaryota; kingdom Metazoa; phylum Chordata; class Mammalia; order Rodentia; family Muridae; genus Arvicanthis; species Arvicanthis niloticus. Next base: position 9,421,777 of record NC_133438.1, on the reverse strand, counting down.
TCTACTCATCAAGCATACAGAGCAGACCTGCCCAAACCTCCGATGTCCTGGAATTCCATCTGGATTCAGTGAAGACACAGCATCAGAGGCTTATCAACTTACTCTTCCCCCCACCCCTCTTCTAAAATCTCAATGCCCTTAATCAGCTTGAAGAAGTTAAAGAAGAGTCAGCGCCCCTATTCCCTGAGCTTGGGGACTAATGTGGTTAATAATGGTCTGTCTTTCTAGGGACAAGTAGTGGTTTTGTTGGAACAGGGGGGATTAGCTAGGACTTATTGCATAACCATAACCTATTGGTAGAAATCTGTGTAATTATTATCAAGATGAAGTTATAATTTCTTAAATGGTAGAAAAAAAGAAAATTTTATTTGAAAATAAAAATTCTGCAAAACTGGGAGGGTTTTTTTTAATGTATATTGTTACATTGCATTCAAGTATTTCTGTGCACTACATGTATGCCTGGTGCCTGGGAGGTCAGATAAGGTCATCAGATTTCCTGAGTCTGGATTAACAGAGAGTTGTGAGATGCTATGTGTGTTGGGAATTGAACCCGAGTCCTCTGGAAGAGCTACCAGTAATTTTAACCAGTAAACCATGTCCCTGGCAAAAGCTGTAATAAAAACATTTACCTTGTTCAATACCCAAAAGTCATAGTAATCCCAGACATGGTGCTGCAAGCTCAGGAGACAGAGGGCAGGAGGATCTCTATGAGTTCAAAGCTAGTCTGATCTACACAGTGAATTCTAGGACAGCTAGGACTACATCAACCCTGTCTTCAAAAAATAAAACCAAAGGCCAAAACCAAACAAACAAAAGCACATAATGTGGATAAAAGTAATAACATAACAATTATGAAATGATGTTTAATTTTGCTGCACATCACTAAGTTCGGAATTCTGAGAAACCATATAAAGGTATGCCACATGTAAGTCCCATTTGTTGCTGTTCACTGGAAGTTCCACCAATGAAATGCATTCAATTTGACAGAGCCTTTACATAGTTCTGAAATTGTAAACAGTAAAAATTTATCATGAACAAATCAAAGTCCTCTAATAAATTCTCATCTTTTCCTTGCCTTCGAAATCTTCATATTAGAGTCAAAGCTCATAAATAGCTAGAAGGTGACAAACTAAAGAGATAAACTGTTACTGTGACAACACGGGCACACTCAAATATAGCTTAGAAATCCTCAAAGGTCAAGGGTGTGGTTGTGTATGTTATTTAAGTCTAGCACTCCAGAGGCAGAGGCAAATTTATCTCTTGAGTTCCAGGCCAGTTTGGTACAGAGAACATCTGTCTCAAAAAACAAACAACAAAAAGAAATCACCAAGAACATCCTCTAATTCATTTTGAAGTTCTGAAGAAAGATGGAGAAGTATATACTTTAAAGTCTAAAATCATATAACTGCCAGTAAGCTTCATGAAGGTGAAAGAGACTCATGGGAGTCTCCATCAGCCATGATCAATTGGTAATTGTGCCAGTCTTACACATTTGCCTGTTCTCAGGACTTTTGAAGTTATGAGTCTCTGCATTACCCACTGCCAACAGCAAGAGACTTCTCTCACCAAGCTTGAAAGTAGTACAAATTGACAAAGATAAACATGAATATTTAGATGTCAGATAACAACATAATCATTAACAGAACATCAATAACTTTGACCTTGGACCCATAATTCCTAAGCCATGTTTTGGGCCATGTTTATGGTACCAGGCATAAATTCACCTCTATGGAGCAGATGTCAAACCCAATCAGGAGACTCACTGTTTGTGTCCATAAACAGTTGCGCCAGTATTGCACAATTAAACACAGCTTGTGGAATGGTATTGTAGAATGTGTCTGAGGTTATTTTCAACAGGTAAGGTACTGAGGGGGATGTGTGGAGCTGGCAGCTAATCACTCAGCAGACTTTTCTCTGAGGGAGCAGAACTTAATTCTTTGGGGTTGGCAAAAGGGGAGAAATACCCCCCTCACTACATACTATGCGCGCACATACACACACACACACACACACACACACACACACACACACACATTTGGTGGATGAAGCAAGGCTCCAGCAACTTTATTTTTACCCCTACAGCTTATATATAGTGATTTCTTATATGTCGTATCAAGCAATAAGAAAATTACGATTCAATTTTTGCTCAAGTGAACGATTACAGTAAGTACAAGTGGAAAACAACATATTCCCAGATATCTTTACATAATTAAACATTTTATGTATTACAGGTGAAAAGGAAATTATTCTGAAGAACCCACATACATTCATGTCTGAGCACAACTTATTAAAGATTAACAAAGTATAAGCAAAAAAGATACATATATATATATATATATATATATATATATACACACATACATACATACACAGGGTCAAGAAAGAGAGGTTCATTTTATAAGATCTGTTACTATTATATATACACATACATACACAGGGTCAAGAAAGAGAGATTCATTTTATAAGATCTGTTACTATAGAGAACACTGACTAATACTCTAGGAGACAAAATCTCATGACAAACTTACTGATCCTGTCTCTTTACCATCTTTCTACCCCCTTTTTCAATGAGCCTTAGATACAGAAGTGTTTTATATGTGTATCCATTGGACCTGGCATCTACAGCTCTGCGTTTTGATTAGTAATGGTTTATTTGTAGTGACCTCTGTCTTTTGCAAGAGAAGTTTCCTTGAGGAGGGGTGAGGACTATGCTTATCTCAGTATGAGGGGAAAACTTCAGATTTTTGTTAGTGACCGTGCTCCACATACTTGCCAACACGTGTTATCTCTTGAGTTTTTATCTTAGCCTGCCTGATGGGTGTAAGATGGAACCGCATAGTTGTTTTGATTTGCATTTCCCTGAAGACTAACCACATAGTTGTTTTCATTTGCATTTCCCTGAAGACTAAGTGCTTCTTGGCCATTCGAGATTCCTATGTTGAGAATTCTCTGTATAGTTCTATACCCTGTTTTTAAATTGGGTTATTTGGGTTGTTGGTGTATAACATCTTGAGTTCTTTGTACATTTTGGATATTGACTCTCTGTCAGATGTAGGGTTGGTGAAGATCTCTTCCCAATCTATTGGCTGCCTATTTGTCTTATAGCAGTTTCATGAGATCTGATTTATCAGTTGTTGATTTTAGAGCCTGAGCCATTGGTGTTCTGTTCAGGAACTTGTCTCCTGTACCAATGAGTTCAAGGGTATTTCACATTTTCTCTTCCATGAGATTTAGTGTGTCCAGTTTTATGTTGAGGTTCTTGATCCACTTGGACTTAAGTTTTGTGCAGAGTGGTAAGTATGGGTCTATTTTCACTCTGTTACATGGAGACATCCAGTTAATCCAGAACCATTTGTTGAATGTGTTTTCATTTTTACAATGTATGGTTTTGGCTTCTTTATCAAAAATTAAGTGTCCGTAGGTGTTTGGGTTTATTTCTCTGTCTTCTATTCTATTCCATTGATCAACATGCCTGTTTCTGTACCAATACCATGCAGTTTGTATCACTATTGCTCTGCAGTAGAGTTTTCGATCAGGAATGGTGATTCCTCCCAAAGTTCTTATATTGTTCAGGTTGTTTTGGCTATCCTGTTTTTTTCCCATATGAAGTTGAGAATTGCTCTTTCAAGATCTATAAAAAATAGTGTTGGAATTTTGATGGGATTGCATTGAATCTGCAGATTACTTTTGGTAAGATGGACATTTTCACTATGTTAATTGTATCTATCTATGAGCATGGGAGATTTCCCCATCTTCTAATATCTTCTATTTCTTTCTTCAGGGACTTGAAGTTCTTGTCATACAGATATTTCAATTGCTTGGTAAGAGTTACACCAAGATATGTTATATTATTCATGGCTATTGTAAAGGGTGTTGTTTCCCTAAATTTTTTCTTGGCCCATTTATCATTTGTGTAGAGGACAGCTACTGCTTTTTATGAGTTAATTTTGTATGCTTCCACTTTGCTGAAGGTATTTATGAGCTGCAGTAGTTCTCTGGTAGAATTTTTGGAGTCTCTTATGTATACTATCATATCATCTGAAAATAGTGCTACTTTAACTTCTTTGTTTCCAACTTTTATCCCCTTGATCTCATTTAGTTGCCTTATTGCTATAGCTAGCAATTCAATTAATATATTTATATTAATTGATATTAATTATATATTAATTGATATTAATTATATATTAATTGATATTAATATATTTATATTAATTAATTATATTAATTGATATTTAATATTAATATATTAAGATATGGAGAGAGTGGGCAGCCTTGTCTCATCCCTGACTTTAGTGGTGTTGCTTCTAGTTTCTCTCTATTTTATGTGATGCTGGTTATTGGCTTGCTGTGTATTGCTTTGATTATATTTAGGTATGTGCCCTGTGTCCCTTATTTCTCTAATGCCTTTAACATGAGGGGATATTGGATTTTATCAAAGGCTTTTTCAGTGTCTAAAATGAGATAATCATGTGATTTTTTTTCTTTCAGTTTGTTTATATGCTGGATTACATTGATGGATTTTCATATATTGAACCATCCCTGCATCCCTGGAATGTAGCTTACTTGATCTTGATGGATGATGTCTTTGATTTGTTCCTGGATTTGGATTTTTCATAAGTATTTCATTGGGTGTTTTTACATCAATGTTTGTAAGAGAAATTGGTGTGAAGTTCTTTCTTTGTTGAGTCCTTGTGTGGTTTAGCTATCAGGGTGACGGTGGCCTCATAAAATGAATTTGGCAGTGTTTCTTCTGTTTCTATCTTGTGGAATAATTTGTGGAGTATTGGAATTGGCTCTTACTTGAAAGTCTGGTAGAATTCTGTAGTAAAACCATCTGGTCCTGGGCATTTTTTGGTTGGGAGACTTTTAATGACTGCTTCTATTTCTTTAGGGATTATGGGGCTGTCTAAATAGTTGAACTGATCTTAATTTAACTTTGGTAAGTGCTATCCGTCTAGAAAAACATCCATTTCATTAAGATTTTCCAATTTTGTGGAGTACAGGTTTTTGAAGTAAGACCTAATGATTCTTTGAATTTCCTCAGTTTCAGTTGTGATGTCTCTCTTTTTATTACTGATTTTTGCTAATTTGAATACTATCTCTATATCTCTTGGTTAGTTTGGCTAAGGGTTTGTCTATCTTGTTGATTTTCTAAATGAACTCGTTGATTCTTGATATTTTTGTTTGTTTGTTTTTAATTGGTTGATTTCAGCACTGATTTTGACTATTTCCTGCCTTCTACTCCTCTTTGGTGTGCTTGTATTTTTTTTCTGGAACTTTCAGCTGCATTTTTACATTGCTGATACGAGAATTTTCTAATTTCTTTAGGAAGACACATCATGCTATGAACTTTCCTCTGAGCACTGCTTTCATTGTGTTTCATAAGTTAATTTTCATTCAATTCTAGAAAATCTTTAATTTTTTCTTTATTTTTCCCTGACCCAGAGGTCATTGAGTAGAGAATTGTCCAATTTCCATGAGTGTGTAGGCTTTCCAGTGTTTCTCTTGTTGAAGTCCAGCTTTAATCCACAGTGATCTGATAAGATACAAAGCATTACTTAAATATTCTTGTATATGTTGAGGCTTTTTTGTGATGGACTATTGGTCAGTTTTGGAGAAGGATCTATGAGGTGCTGAGAAGAAGGTTTTTTTTTTTTATGTTTGGGTGAAATATTCTACAGATGTCTGTTATGTTCATTTGATTTATAGTGTCTGTTAGTTTGTTTCCCTGTTTAGTTTTTGACTGGATATCCTGTCAATTGGTGATAGTGGGGTGCTGCAGTCTCCCACTACTAATATGTGGGTTTTGTTGGGCTATTTAAGCTTTACTGATATTTCCTTTACAAGTGTCAGTGTCCTTGTGTTTGGGGCATAGATGTTCAGAATTGAGAAATCATCTTGGTAGATTTTACTTTGATGAGTATGAAGTGTTCTTTCCTGTCTCTTTTGATTAATTTTGGCTAAAAGTCTATTTTATTAGATATTAGAATGGCTACTCCAGCTTGATCCTTGGGTCCATTTGCTTGGAAAACTTTTTTCCAGCCCTTTACTCTGAGGATATGTCTATCTTCATGACTGTGGTGTGTTTCTTGTATGCACTAGAATGATGGATCCTGTTTTTGTATCCATCCTGTTTGTCTGTATCATTTTATTGGGGAATTTTATTGTACATTGATGTTGAGAGATATTAATGACCAGTGATTGTTATTTCCTGTTATATTAATGTGTGTGTGTGTGTGTGTGTGTGTGTGTGTGTGTGTGTGTGTGTGTGTGTGAATGAGTTTGTGATTTCCTTGGTTTTGCTGGTATGGAATTACTTATTTCATGCATTTTCTTTGATGTAGTTTTCCTTTTTCGGTGGAGTTTTCCTTCTAGTATTTTTGGTAGGGCTGAATCTGTGGATAGATAATGTTTGAATTTGGATTTGTCTTGAAATATCTTGTTTTCTCCCTATATGGTGATTGAGTGTTTTGCTGGGTGTAGTAGTCTAGGTTGGCACCTATGGCTTTTTATAGGTCGTAAACTATCTTTGCAGGCCCTTCTGGATTTTACAGTTTCTGTTGAGAATTTGGGTGTAATTCTGATAGGTCTGTCTTTGTATTTTACCTAGCTTTTTCCCTTACCACTTTTCATATTCTTTCTTCGTTCTGTAGATTTTGTGTTTTGATTATTATATGCTGGGCGGATTTTCTTTTCTGGTCCAGTCTAGTTGGTGTGCTATATACGTCTTGTATGTTTATAGGCATCTCTTTATTCTCTGATTTTGTTCTCATTCATCATTTCTTCTCTGATTTTGTTGAGAATATTTTTCTGGATCTTGGAGGTAGGGCTCTTACCTTCTTCTATTGTTATTATTCTTAGGTTAGGTCTATTCATTGTATCCCAGATTTCCTGTATGTTTTGTGTTAGGAAGTTTTTAAGCTTTAACATTTTCTTTGACTGATGTATCAATTTCGTCTATTGTATCTTCCACATCTGAGGTTCTTTATTCCACCTCCTGTATTCTGTTAGTGATGCTTGCGTCAGTAGTTCCTGTTCTTTTCCCTCGGTTTTCCATCTCCAGGATTCCTCAGTTTATGTTTTCTTTATTGCTTCTAATTTCACTTTCATGTCCTGCACAGTGTTATTTCCTTCACCTGTTTAGTTGTATTTTCCTGTATGGCTGTAAGGGATTTGTTTCCTCTTTAAAGTCCTCTGTCTGTTTTTTCGAATTTTCCTGTATTTTTTTTTTAAAAGGGACTTATTGATTTTCTCTTTAAAGTTTCTTTTATCATCTTTATAAGATTGGATGTAAGGCCATTTTCTTGCCTTTTGGACATGTTGAGTTATTCAGGGCTTGCTGTATTGGGGTAGCTGTGCTTTGAAGGTGTCATAATACTCTGGCTCTTGTTGGTTTTTTCAAGGGCCTTTAGCCATTTGGATGGTTTTGATCCCAGGATTCTCTTGCTGTAGTAGGTATTGGGGCGGGGGGGGGGGGCTGACTCTCAATGATCCTGGTTTGGCAAGCCTCTTATGGATATCTTTGAGCTATATGGTTCTGGACTTGCATCTCTCTGTGGCTCAGAGCCTCAGGTCCAATGAAGGTGAGCAACGATATGCCAGGAGAATGGATGTCCTCCTGGGATGGCAGGTTGCTCAGAGCAGTTTGGATTGTTCCAGAGGGCTCAGGGAGCAGGGATGTTGGGCAGGGGAAGGGAAGCTTACCAGTATGGTTCAGGAGTCTGTTGGAAGTGGAGGAGAGGCAGCCAGAGAATCAGTTTCTCTTTTGTTAAAAATGTCTTAAGTCCAATTAGAGAACTGTTGGTTATTACCAAGGTATCCTTGTCACTACTGCACTCTTAGGGTTATTGTACTGTGCTGACTACTGGTGTGGTTTATAGACACCATAGCTGGGTAGGACTTTTCAATGGTGTCCTCCTTTAGAAGCATGCATTGTGTTTCTGGTCCTATAAAAGTTACTCTTCCGGGAGAGGTTTTGAGACAGTGACTATTTTTGTGTTATCAGCTATCCTAGACTCATTATGTAGAACAGGCTGGCCCTGACCTCAGAGTTCCCCTTGTTCTGCCTTTTTAGTGCTGGGATTAAAGGCTTGCATAACCTTGCAAACTATATGTAACTGTTTGTTACTGTGTCAGGACAATTACATAGTGCCCCTCCCTGCAGGGATTCGCTGAGACCCTAGGGAAGGGGGCAAAAGAATGAAGAGACAAGAGACACAAGGAAGAAGCAGCTGTATGAATGTCTGATCAAGTGCTTAAATTTTATTGTTCAGGCTGCCATTATAAAGGCAAGCAGGCAGGAGTGTCATCTGACAGTCAGGGTCCAGGGTCATCCCCTAATTGCAGAGTTCTCTAAGCCCACAAGAATTCCTAGCCCAAATTACTTATCTAATATTTTCTCCCTGGCAGAAGGGCAATAAATAAAGTATTCCTTAGCTCAGGCTGTTTACTTAACTGACATTTGCTCTCAGGCAGAAGGGGGTCTTGGCTCCCAGCAACACAGGCTACTTAATAGACATGAGTGAACATGTAGATCTTAATCCTATTTATATTAAAGACTTATTTTCACTGAATTGGAAACTGTAATTGAAACAGATGAGTTCCCAGGTCCATATAACATATGAAATTTAAATTACATAAAACAACTCTATCCATAGCCAATGTCAGAGAGGTATAGTGAGCCATTCTCTTTGCTAACTGTGGTCTTGTGTGAGGACAGTTCAGGCAAGGACAGCTGCTGTTGGCGACTGATTACTGTAGTTGTATGGAGTCTATAGACTGGTGTGTCTTAGCCCTTCCCCCTCTTTCCCTTCTTATTTCCTATCCGTCTTTCCCCCAGTGTTCCCAGAGCTACAGATGGATGGTGTTGTAAGAAAGAATTTTTTTTAATTAGCCAGTATCTCAGAATAACGTGGGACCATGAACTCGTGAACTCCCAGGGGAGGGCCCCAAGGCTGGAACATCCTGACTCCTCAATTTCCCAGCTATGTATGTGTCGATAAGAGAGGCACTCCTGCCTGGAACATCCGGACTCCACAATTTCCCAGCTGTGTGCTGAAATACAATCAAGAGCTTCCTGCCTAGGAAGACCTTATTCCCCAGCCCCACTCCCAGTCTGTGGCTTTTGTCTTTATAAACCTGTGTATTTTGATGTTCCTGGCTCACTCTCTCTCCTTCCCTCTTGCTGAGGTACGAGACAGTACGAGACTGAGTCCCAGCACTGGTTCCTAGTAAAAGCCTCTTGCTTTGATTGCATCAAGTAGGACTTCTGTGGTCATTTGGGGCGAGTGCCAGTTCCTGAGTCGGGGTCTCAGCCTCTTCCGGGTTCTTACGGTGTAACTGACTTTATTAGGGTTGGAACCACATACCTTACTTATTTTCTGCACCAGGGACTGAAGTGCAAACTTCTAGTTTCTTTGGAAAGTCAGGTAAGTCAAGGGATGTTTTGCTGGAGCACACAGATGACAGGATGTCTTGCTATAGCAAGCATGTGAAAGGGCATGTGACCCCACAGACAGTGGGAGGGAGAGCATTTGTTTGTTTTGCCTCACTATTCTTCGCTAATGACATGACATGCACATATTGGCTCCACTTGTGGTAATGCTGCCATTGAAAGAAACTTGCTAAAGAACTTCTGGTGAGGTTCCTGTGGTTTCTTGCTGCTTCAATGGCCTCAGCTGGTTGTTGAGCCTTGTGATTCCTTCAGGATTGAACTGTAGCTGCTGGTTTATGTGTAGTGTCTACTTGCCGAGAGGACTTCACTGAAACTGCTGACTTGTATTTGGTGTTTGCTACAGGACTGCACTGCTGACAAAGAAGACTGAGCTTGCCCTCAGTGAACTATTGCTAAATAGAGCCACTTCCCCCGTATCCTAATATGTTTTCTTTTCCACTACCTCTGGTGGGTGGTGGGAAAGAGAAGAGGTTGCACGTTTATTAAAATACGCTGCAAAAAAATTATTCCTACAAGGGACAGCCAAGATTCTCTGCATTCACCGCTGTATTAAAAAAAAAAAAATTCTAGGTTTTATCTCAAGCGCTTTTAGCATGAGTCAGAAAGACAAACATGTTTCTGAGTTACTAAAATGGCAATTCCGCCATCTAGTGGTGAAAGCAGTACAATGTGGGATGAATTCAGCCCTGGGCTCTTAGTTGTGGGCTGTTGAGGTCTGACACCCTCCCACCCTCCAGCATAGCTGTAGCCATTTTGTTCCATGCCTGCCAGTTATTTCATATTGTTTCTGAAATATGCCTGCCAGTCATTGACACAGAAAAATAACTTGACTCAGCATGGTCATGCTGACTACATATGCTGTTATGTTCTGTCTGTTCTGAGGTTTGTTAATCTTAAAAAATTGGACAACCAAAAGCCCCACTTAGGACCAATCAGAATAAAGGTCAGTTAGAATTATTCTGTCTAGCTAGTCAAAATAGCTTGACCACAGGCAGCACTTCCTGCACCTGTACATGTGCTCATTTTGTGTGTGTGTGTGTGTGTGTGTGTGTTTTCCTTTATAAACAGGCCCTGGCAAATGTTTGGGGTTGTAGTTCAGCCCCCAAATCCCAATAAACCATCCCTGCCTGACCAAAATTGGTTTATGGAATAACTCCCGGACCCCAACACTGACCACTGAGTTCTTGAGACATCCCGTTCCTGAAAGGTCTTTCCCCAAATCAAAACTGCAGTATTTGGTTTTGGCTTCTCATGTTTGTGTTTTGAGGATGGGATTCTGGCATCTGAATTTAGCCTGTTGTTCTTCTGTATGCATTTTCGTAGTACAAGCTGAAACTCCGATGTAGATTTAGGCTGCCTATCTTGCATTTTGAAGGGTTCTGATATGGGGGTCAGATACTAGGCTGGCAGCAAGCATGTGGGGAGGCTGTGCAGAGCAGGTCCAGGGAGCTTGAGAGCTGAAGCAGTGTGAAAGGAAGCCAGAGACTGAGGGGGGAGGGGCTGGTTTCTGCGGGGCGGGGCCACTCACTTGGAAACTGAGGATGGGAGGATGTGGTCTGTTGGCTGGTTGCATAGAGAGGGTGCCGAGTGGACGTGGTTACTGGAGTGACGTTAGGGAAATTAGACGCTCTGTGTGTGAGCCAAAGGAAGTGGGAATAAAGGCTCAAAGCCAGAAGTGGCAAGAACCCATTTCCAGAGTGAGCTGGGGCGTCTTGCACCATGGGGAATCGCGTGTTGGAGACCCGAGTGCAGAGGACAGGTCCAGCATCTCGGGGGGGGGGGGGGGGGGGGGAGGGAGGCGGGGCGGGGGCAAAAACTTCCCTAAACCTCAGGTGCTTTGGGGGCGTCCTGGAGTTTTGGAGCAGTCAGGACCTCATCCACAGGAACTGCAGCCCGGAGGCCCTGGAACTACTCAGGTCAGAGTAGCTGCGGGGCTAGAGAAAGGGTGGGAGCAGAGCACAGCATAATCAGTGTCTCCACTACTCATAAGAATGACAGCTCTCAAAATTTTGCTGTGGATGTCTTACCCTCGTCGATAACTTTTCAATAATATTAACTGGAGTAATACTATTTTTTTTTATTGATCTTATGGCTGCCAGATATTCTCATAAGAATAATCTAGTAGAATATTTGAATTTATCTGCTGATAGTTGCAAACTTAGTTCTCTTTGTTATGGTGGAAAGGACAAAGCTATTGAAATTTACAATCACCCATACTAACTTCCGTGTTCTAGGGACATGGATTCCCAGAGAGCTTTTAGATATCAGTCAGGAAAGGAACCCCTGTAAATTTAATTGACTCTGAAAATACAATTTGTTGTGAGTTCCACAGGTATGGATGTAAACATTAACTCTTAAAAGCAAACTCTCTATCGACCATTAATTTTCCATCTGAAACGTTTGCAATCTGTGATGTAAATACAGTGTTATAAAAAAATGTGTGGCCAGGCTTGGTGACCCTCTCCTTTTATCTCAGCACTCAGGAGGCAAAGGCAGTGTATCTCAATGAGGCTAGCTTGGTTTACATAGTGAGTTCTAGGACAGCCAGAGCTACACTGTCTCAAAAAACAAAAAACAGCTGGGCAATGGTGGCACATGCCTTTAATCCCAGCACTTGGGAGGCAGAGGCAGGAGGATTTCTGATTTCCAGGACAGCCTGGTCTACAGAGTGAGTTCCAAGATAGCCAGGGCTACACAGAGAAACCCTGTCTCGAAAAACGAAAACAAACAAACAAACAAAACAACAACAAGAAAAAGAAGAGGTTGGGCAGAAAGGAGGGAAGGAAGAAAAGAAAAAGAAAAAAGTGTTTTCTTGTGCTGAGTTCTTAATGTTGTAAATTAGAGCCTGGAAATCACAGTGTGCTCTTTGAGGGAATCAGGTCCCAGGATTTCTTACAGTTAGACAGGGCAGTATAAACCAGCATTTAGTGGTGGTACACACCTGCAATCCCAGCACTCCAGAGGCAGAGGCAGGTAGATCTTGGTGTTCTTTGCCAGCCTGGTTTACAGAGCAAGTTTAAGGACAGCCAGGGCTACACAGAGAAACCATGTTTTGGAGAGAAGTGGGGAGGGGGAGGGAGAGAGAGGGAGAGAATGAAAAAATTAAAAGGTATTATAATATCTAAAAGCATCTTATGAATAATTATGATAACTCATATACATCAGAAAAACGCCTGCAATCCTCTTGTCTTCATGGTTCAGGAAAACCATTCTGTTCATGGACACATGACCCAACTGTTATGTAGAAGTCACCATGTAGACCAGGCTGGACTGGAATTCACAGATTTCCGCTGACCTCTATCTCCTCAGTGCTCACATTAAAGTTGTGCAGCAGCAGGAATGTTCAACCTGTTGTGTTTTATTTTGTGGTGTGTTGACAGTGGTGTGGATATGGACTTCTCCCAGGAGGAGGGGCAATGCCTGGTCCCTGCTCACAGGTCTCTGTACAGAGACTGCATATTGCAGAATTAGAGAGTCTGGGTTCTGTGGATGAGAATAGTCTGCTTGCTGTCTCCCTTGCTCCTTTTTAGGGCTCTTGGCAAATTAGACTTCGAGTGTGTGAGGTTTGTGAGATGAGTCTCAGACCCCACAAAGTAAGGTAAAATCTTTAGAGGAACAAAAGTCTTATGAGATGTTTTCTCTTCTTTGGTGTGTTCCTTTGGGAGTGTAAGGCTTCCATCGTTTTTAGTCCGTGATAAATTCAGAACTTCACTAGTGTATGCTATTCACATCCCAATCATTCAGTTCTATTTCTTATCCTCAGGCCTCACTGAGCTGGAATTGGGAGTGAGGGTCAATTTATGTTAACTGAAAATGCTTCCTAAATATTTTCAGTATTCTGACACTGTGTGACAATTGGGGGTGGGGGTTTCACTGTAGAATCCTCAATTTCATTTCTCTTTATCTATTGAACACAGTACTATGTTAGAAATGCAGGTGCTTTCTGAAGAATCTCTTTCTCATGTGCAGGGCTCACTGATCACCCAGACCTGCTCACCTGTGGAACACAACAAAGAGACTGGGAAGATGGAGAGGGAGGAGACAGTAGCATAGGATCCAGGTATGTTGGAGGATTGGTGAAGGGATGGCAAAGGGTTCCAGTGACTGTGGAAGTGGGACATGAAGTCAGTTTTGCCACATTCTGTTTTACTAGGAATAATTCTGGAGACTTCCACTGAAAAAAATCTTCTCAGGATTATCCTATTGTAGAGATGAAAAGACTTTCTATAGTACAATTGATACTAGGGGGCAATAAAATTTTGTCTGACTGTGCTTGTGAGTGATGCTGTCCTTACTCCACGCACATCACTGATCATGTCTACATACCAATATTAAATAGTTTTCATTTCAATGATTTTAATATATTATAAAATTATAAAAATTAATACAAGAATTTGAAGCTTTTGGTATTCTAGCATGTTCTCTACCTTTTAGTGTTAATTTCTTTGTTCCTGAAAATCATGCCAACAAAGTTTTCATAACAATCAGATACTATATTTGCAGACAGGTAAACTCTGTCTATTCTGTCTTCCCAGGGATACCTCCTATTGTCTGTTGTCATGACAATTCCAAGTGCTTTCCATTGCTGTAATTATAATACACTGTGAGATCACCTTTAGGTGTGATCCTCTTATTGCTTTCCAGCTCTGTGCTGTTCCTTGGTACGTTCAGGACTACTTTCTGTAAAATATGCAAATAGGATTTTGATAGGAAGTAGTTAGAGTTTTAGGTAAAACAAAACTCCTTCTAGATTGTCTTCTCATGTTTGAAAAGAACATGCTAAGTGTGCCCGTTTTCACATTTTATGTAGTCTCTTATTTATGTCTGCTGGGGATGCATGCATTCCGGGTTTTGTGACATGCACCAATGTTTATCAAGGATTTTATATCTAATAGTCCATTTTATCATTTGGTATTACTCTTTATTTTATATTTTAATACTTTTGTCTTGATTTTCTGTCACTAGTATAATTACGATCATCAGTCTTTTTACTACTGTCTATAAATATAGCATTTAAAAAAATGTTTAGACCTGATGGTGTTCATGCAAGCCTTTAATACCAGCACTTTGGAGGAAGGGGCTGACTAATCTCTATGAGTTCAAGGCCAGCCTAGACTACTGAGCAAGTTACAGGGCAGCTAAGGCTACTGTCTCCAAAAAAATTATAGCCCAGTATCTTGTATCTTTAGATATTGTTGAGACCTGCCCCCCTAGCATAGCTGTGGGCATTTTGTTCCATGCCTACCAGGTATTTTTTGTTATTGTTGTAATATGCCTGCCAGTCAGTGAATCAAAAAATAACTTGACTCAGCAGGGTCATGCTGACCACATAGCCTGTTGTGTTCTGTATGTTATGAGTTTTGTTAATCTTGAGAAATTTCACAACTATAATTTTTCACATAGGACCCGTCAAATTACAGGTTAATGTGAACTCTTATGTATAAAATGGCTTGAGTCAAGGCTGACAACCGGGTAGCACTTCCGGCATCCATTCCAGGTGTATGAGCTCAATGTGATTTTTTTCAGTTTCATTCTTTATAAACTGGCCCTGAGAAATGTCCAGTGCACAGCTTTGAGCTGTTGCCCTGCTTGATCAGTCTTGGAGTGTGCATTTAATAAAGTATCCCTGTTTAACTGACATCAGTGTTAGAATGTTTTCTGGGGCGACTCCTGGACCTCAACAATATGAAATGAATTTTTTGATAGAAAATGTGTAGGATGTCAAAGACCACGGTTTACTTTCATGGGAATGGGGTGTAAACTGCGGCGGGCAGCAAGGAGTGATGTGGGTAGGGGTCAGTGCTGGGAGCTGCTGATGGAGGGTTTGGGGTATCAGTCCAGGAATGATGGGGCTGATGCCTATGGCTGCCATCAGTTAGAGAAACTACTCAGGAGACTTTTCTCTCAGGGAACAAAACTTGATTGACTGTGGCTGGAATTCCCTGTACCAGAGGAAAAACTCCGAATTCTTGTAACTCTTGTAACTCTTAGGGGCCAGTGAGAAAGAAAAGAAAAGAGAGAAAATTCATAGACAGACAGACAGACAGACAGACAGACAGACAGAAGCACACACACACAAACTGAGTGGATGCAGCAAAAGATGGATAGACAGACAGTTGTACAAATGGCTGGAGCAAGCAGGCTCCAAGCATTAGACACACACACACACACACACACACACACACACACACACACACACACACAGATGCAAACAGTTTGTGGGTGGAAGGAACAGTGTTCCAACAAGAAAGCTCGAAGCATTTCACACATACACATAGTTGGTGGGTGGAGCAAGCTCCAACAATCACCCACCCAAGCTTTACATATTTACATACATACAGATTTGATGAATGGAACAAAGTTCCAACACATTCCCATAAAACTTTATATATACATATATACAGATGTCATAGATGGAACAAGGTTTCAATATTTTTATTTTTTTCTCTCATAACGTATATATCCCAGCAAAATCTTTCAAGCAGTATAAAATTACAACCTGATTGCATTTTATTTTTCTTGTAGTGAATGACTATGAAAAAACAACATGTTCTCCAATACCTTTACAAGAAATGTTACATAGGTCATGTAAAGAAAACAAATTATTCCCAAGAACCCACTTAGACATTTGTAACTAAGCAACTTGTTATAGATGAACAAAGTGTGAACAAGCAAGGTAGTTTTCTCAGCCAGTTTCTCTTACTGGCAGGCAGCAATTTGTGGTTAGAAAGAAAGGATCAATTATTTTATTATTTATCATCAAAAGTAATCTTGTAAGAATCGTAAAAGAATCACAAATTGAAACTTTTATATAAAAACCACTCATATCTCCTGTAAATTCTCAGAATGCATATCTATGCATCAGCAATTCTTATTAAATCATATCAGGAAGCTGAGAGCAAACATGAGTATAAGAAATCAATCATCACCAGTCATCTTAGTGACAGTCACGTCAGCCAGTGATGCTATTGTTCTTGTTCCTCTTATGGTCTGACTCCACTAGAATACTGTAGCTGTTTTGTTCCCTGCCTGACAGCTATTTCATATTGTTGCTGTGACATGCTGCCAGTCATTGACAGAGAAGTGACTTGGCTTAGAGCAAGGCCATGCTGACCACATACCCTGTTTTGTTCTGTATGAATATTCTGTATGATGTTGTCTAATCTTAATAAATTCTACAAAGCTTTCTGTAGGACACATCAAATCAGATTTCAAAATGAACTGTTATGCTTAAAATATCCTGAGTCAGAGCTGACCACCAGGAAGTCTTTCCTGCACCTATGTATGAGCTCACTGTGGCTTTTGTGGCTGACACTGAAGAATGCTACTAATAAGACAAAAAGTTATGATTATAATACCCGTGCTCTGCTATCTCAATGTTCTGAAATGTTGGGCCTTGGAGGTGGTAACTCCATTTAACCTGCACCATCAATCACATAGGACACAGGTAGAGGGTGTGATTAACAGGTCTCCATCTCAAGAGATTTAAATATTAATGAGTTTTCTAATTAAGTAATTAAGTAGCTAATTAAGTTATTCCCTCCCCTCTTCTCCCTCCCTATAAAAGCCAAGCTTCCCTGGCTTTTAGGGGGGCGCCCACATCCAGACCCATTCACCATGCCATGAATAATAAAGCTTTGATCTCTTGGACTCCACGTGTTGTCTGGGCCTACCACCGGTTTCCAGCCTTTGGAACTGGACCTACTGGAATATGTGGGACCCGCCTGCCATCGTGTGACCAGGTGGAGGACTTCCTGATGCAGCCGCCAGCTGGCCTGCTAAGACTGCTGTTGGAACCAGACCTGCTGGCGATGTAGAACGCCCTGCCTCAGGACTCTCCCGCTGGACTCTACCCTGTGAGTTTTTCTCACACTGAAATTCCCCTGTTCACCACCCACCCACGCACTTCCCACTTACCTTACTCAGGACCAATCAGCTTAAAGGTTAGCTGATAATACTTTGCCTAGTAAGCCAATGGATCCCCTCCTTGCCTTTTAAACTTTTGAACCTGTTTTTTTCCCTATGAAAAGGCTATCCTGAGAGCAGACTAGTACAGCAATTAGGCTTCTGTTCCCTTTTTGTGGACCTGGACATCTAGCATTTTGGTGTGCACTCAATAAACTATTCTTGCTTAACTGAGATTGGTTTGTGTGGCAATTTCCTGGACCCCAACATTTGTTGCATTAGCCAGGAATATCTCTTACCCTCAAACACCCCTCAGTTATTGCTAGTGAATTACCTCCATGAGAAGGTAAGTTTCTTGTACCTGCATAGTTCTTTTCCTTGTTTTGGGTTTGTTTCTGGTTTGTTCTAAACCTTTGGAGACCCAAAGGAGGAGGGCAGGACAGAGCAAAATCTCCTAGGGTTAAGATGTCAGGAGATGTTCTGCTTTCTCTCTGGTTCCCACTGGGTGAACACCTGGTTCTAGTTCTGGTTCCCTTTGGTGGGACATTTGGTTCTCTTCCCTCTCTGGTATTCCCCCAACTCTATTGTTTGTCCTTGGTATGCCAGTCTATCCATATCTGGCAGTTTATGTCTGTAGTTTCCTTTCATTGCTATACTGTTGCTCAGTGTTTCCTATTCAAAGAAAAAAAAATGGTTAAAGCTTCATCTGCTGGTCATTCATCCCTTGATATTTTAGAAGGAAAGAAACAGTCTGAATTGGCCTAACAATAACTGATAAACTGCCTTTGGAGCCCTGCACCTGCACATGAAGCTGGGAGCTTAGCACTGCTGGAGAAAGTCCTGCCAGAGGCTGTTTGTCTATACAAGCAACTCTTAAAGGGGCACTTCTCAGCTTCTCCTGTAAGGAAGCTGATGGCTGTGTATCCCATAAAAATCTCTATGTCCTTTGATTTGGGTTCAGCAGGCAACAAGGTACTGCTGCTCCCTTGAAATTATAGCTAGAAAAGTAAGGAAAACTTTGTCTTGTCTTTCTTCTTGTTTAGCTTCTTTCAGTCTGTGGAGTGTGGCATAGATATTCTATATTTTGGGGGGGCGGGGCTAATATCCACTTATAAGTGAGTGCACATCATGTATGTCATTTT
Organism: Arvicanthis niloticus; assembly: GCF_011762505.2. Lineage (NCBI taxonomy): Eukaryota > Metazoa > Chordata > Mammalia > Rodentia > Muridae > Arvicanthis > Arvicanthis niloticus. The sequence continues at coordinate 9,403,276 of NC_133438.1, read as the reverse complement.
GGGACTGGGTTACCTTACTCAGGGTGATATTTTTAAGTCCCATCCATTAACCCACAAAATTTATGATGTCGTTGTTTTTTTTTTTTTATAGCTGAATAGTATTCCACTGTGTAGATGTACATTTTCTTTATCTATTCTTCAGTTGAGGGACATCTAGGTTGTCTCCAGTTTCTGGCTATTAGGAATAAAGCCGCTATGAACATAGTTGAGCAAGTGGCCTTGTGGGATGTTGAACAGCATCTTTTAGGTATATGCCAAGGAGTGGCATACCTGGGTTTTAGTAGAACTATTCCCAGTTTTCTGAAAAACCATGAACTTGATTTCCAAAGTGGTCAAAACTGTAATTTTTAAGGTTCAAGTCTGACAGAGATTGATAGTCAGTAACCTTGAAGATGATCAAATTATTTAATATGTTGATATATTTAAAGTCATGCTAAGTATTGATGCAGTTACCTATAAGATTAAAGCTTTATTTAGTCTCCAGTATTATGTTTGAAAGTTACAGTTTGAAACAGATAACTAAGATAGACAAAGGTTGTTTAACTCAGATTTGCTAGGAAGGTAGTACAGGTAGCCCTCAAACTGGGCAGAGATCTGCTGAATATGGAATTAATATGTTTAAACTTACCACGACAGACAGAAACTCCAGAATCCTAACAGTGACCCCTACAAGGTCTCCAAGAAGATCTGAGCATAATGACATAGGGCACCACCGGGTTTGTGGTATGATAGCCACTGTGTGTAACTGCCTCAATCCCTTGACTGCTGCCAGGGCTCAGCCTAAACTGTGGTCAAACAGAAGACAACTGAAGACTTGATTGAGGTGGGACTATTCTCACTTTTCTGAGAAACAGACTTGGGCAGTGTCCTCAGGACACGTGTTCCTCGGGGTCATGCCTCTCGGAAGCACATCCATCTTGGCTGTGCTAACTAGTGGGCCCCGTTCCATGAGTTCTAAAGCTGTTTGCCATTCCTTTTGCATGGACCTCAGCAGAAAATATATTTTTTAGTGTCAGCTGTCATTTTTCTTTTTTTTTTTTTTTTTTTAATATTGTACTCTGTTTATGTCTTTAGCTTAGGGAATATTATCTGTTTACATTTCAAGAAATTACCTAAAACATACATTTGTTACTGTTTAGAAGCATGAGTTTGGACACTGACTGGACAGAACTAGAATGTCTGTATATTGAGTTTACAGGATCTTATGGCCTATAATGTAGAGCTTTTTAATATGTGCATATTGGCCACTGCAACTGCTGTTGATCATTGTGTGTTCAATTCAGTTGCTTATCTATCTATCTATCTATCTATCTATCTATCTATCTATCTATCTATCATCTATTTATCTATCTGTTATGTTGGGTAAGACTGTAGGTTCGTTCTCTCCTTGATAAGTTTTCATGTTGCTTTCTTGCATGAAACTTAGTCTCCAGGGAAGACGATTTATTGTCAGATCCATTTCTTGAGTCCCCTGGGATCTGTGTCCAAAGTTCATGGCTTCTTCAACAATCGGGACTCACCTTCTATGTCTGTGAGACAACCATGGGCAACAGTAATAGCACATAATGTATTGGCAGTCCTTTGGAGAGCTGTAACCACAACTTCAAAGCAAGCTTTTTGTTGGTGGTTTTATTTGAAAAGATATGGGTCTTATAGAGAGCACCATCAGCCCAATGGGAAATTTTCCTTTACACACCAAATGTCTATGCATTCACAGACTTATATGTATGGTAGGCATTTTATGGAAGATGGATAATTCCTTATGATAGTTTAGACATCTTTAATGTTTTTTTCTCCTTCTTATGTGTTTATGTGTTTATATTTGTCCCTTCTCTATAATGAAATCCTTCTACTTTTTCCATTTTCCCCTTTAGATGACATGTTCCCTGTTACCTCCTGTCTATTATTCACCCACATCCCACCATGGTCTGTTTTTACTTTTCTGGCTACTGTATTTACTCCAGGTTGTGTGCTTACATCTGAATATTACATCTGAATAATATGAATGAGCTAGGAACTTTCTATGAGAGAGAACATGTAATGTCTCTCTTTCTGGGTCTGGGTTACTCCAGTCAGTGTGATCTATTCTAAGTCCATCCATTTACCTGCAAATGTCATGACTTCAATTTTTTTTAGAGCTCAATAATATTTTATAGTGTATATATACATTCTTATTTGACAGTTGAAGGACATTTGCGTTGTTTCCATTTTGTATCTATTATGAATATAACATCAATGGTCATGGGTGACCATGTATCTGTGTAATAAGATGTTGAGCCTTTTGAGCATATGGCAAGGAGTGGTAGAGGTGACTCACGTGTTAAATTTATTTAACTTGAGGATTTGTTTATTTAATTGAGGATACTCTATATTCATTTCCAGAATGGCAACTTTTTTGTTCATAGTATTTATATTTCCTATGATTTTGTTTTTTGTTGTTTTTGCTGATTGGATTATTTGTAGTATTCTTTCTTTACTGTGAGAAAGAGTGGTTTGCTGTCTTGAGCATGGATAATTACTTCCCAGTTTTCTTGTATTTATCTGTTTTTCACATGAAATATATTATTTCCTGTGTTCTCATATATAATTCATCTAATTTTCCTGTGTATGTTTTGCCTCTAATTATATTATTATTATATCTATTATACACTATGCTACTTTAGTAAAATGAATTGTGTTAATTCATGACTGTCTTCAAATGTACTATGTCTCCATCAGTTTTCAGAGTATTTTTTCTGAGTGTAACAATATGGTTGATGGTGATTTTCTCTCCAATTTTTAAATGTCTTTCCATGCTCTGCTGGTTTTGGGATCACTGACCAGACACCAAGTAATTCTGTTACTTGAGTCTTTTCATGTGGTTTTACCTTGTTCTTGAATAGCATTTAGTATTAATTTAGTATTAATTCCTGTTTGACCCCCTTAATATTAAAGATCCACAAGCCAGCTATCCATTGTTCTTCAAAGAGAGAATCGAAGAAAAAAAAAAAACAGAAGAACATGTCCCAGGTCAGTGGTCATGTCTACTCTATTTCTAAAAATATTATAGTTTAATACATTGCAAGTCTTTAATTTTCTGCTTCTGATGATTTTTTAAATCTTATTTTGAAAATTTTTGCCAGCAGACCAATAAAGTCACATACTGCGATTAACCAGACCTAGTGACTAGACAACTCTATGCATTTTTATGCAGCTGCAATACTCATTTGGAATAGGAGATTCAGATGTGTTTTTATGTTTTCACTTTTGAATATATGTTTATGTACTAATCCAACACCAAACACCCAAAATCTTGTGATCGAATTACAGTAAGAAAAGCATTTACCTTTCTTTACATCCTTTTTCATAACTGGTGGTCATTACCTTCATGGCAGTCATGTGTGGCTTAATTCTGCCATGAAACTAATGTTTTTGAGTATAGACTGAGATTGTAATCTACCTATATTTCTTTTTGGTGTTTAATATCGCAGTTGATATGTCCATATGTTTGTTGGTACTTCATATCTGTTTGTCTTAAGAGAATCACTCACTTCTTTAGGAAGCTCAGTGGTGTGTCTTCCCAAAGTAGAGAGATCAGTAGCTTTACTTTTTGTCCCCTTTACTTTTTTTTTGTTCCCACATCATCCAACTGTGCAGAACACTTGGGCTTGGACTTATTATGTAGAATTATGTGGAATGCATCCATGTAATGTCTTATGGGTATTGACTAGCGTGTATAAACTATTACATTAGATGTAGAGAGGCTATCTCTCATGATGGCCTTGTTCTACACACTTTGTTTGAATGTCAGCTCTCCACACCTACCCTGCAGCTTCACTGTTCTGAAATTTCTATTTGTCTATGGTGGCTCTTGTATATTCTTAGGAAAATTTTAGATTACATTAAGTGTGTCTGATGCAAAGTTTTCTGTCTACTTGTTAGTGGCTCAAATATTTATGCAGAATTAATTGCACAGACTACTTGATTTTTTATGTTACAGAAAATCCCAAAGTCTTTGTCTTCTTTGCCCAGAAGTTAATCATGAGTTCTGCCTTTCATACCTACTTCTTTGCTATTTAATGGTGTGGCATTGCACCTAGAGTTTAAAATCATACCTGACCCTGTTAGAATAGAGTTATGTAAGACCCAATAGAGACAGGATTGACTCAAGTGTCTGGATTTTAGCATGATTTTCAGGTAGAAAATTTAAGAATACACGTTCTCATCACAGATGTCCTTCTGAGACATGTACATTGTGATCCTGTGATAAATAACCATGTCCAGACCTTAAATGTGTTTCTTTTCTCATTGATACTGCTTATAAAAGTATTGTGTCATCCTATTTTCACAGAGTTCAAGAATTCGTTACAGAATGTGACTATATTGGAAATCCTCTGTTTGATGAATTTTTAAATTTTTAATGATAATTGTCCTCACTCATCTGCATTCTGTCTCCTTATTCTACCCTGTAGCACATAGTCAAATTGTCTCCTTATTCTACCCTGTAGCACATAGTCAAATTGTAATTTTTTGTTTCAAGATCTGTTGACATTCCGGGATGTGGCCGTGGACTTCTCCCAGGAGGAGTGGGGAAGCCTGGACTCTGCTGAGAGGGCTTTGTACATTGATGTGATGTTGAAGAATTACAGCAACCTGGTCTCTGTCAGTGAGAACATTTTGCTTGTAGAATTCTTAACTCATCTTTTGTAAATACTGACCCTATAGGTTGTAAACTCTCCATATAAGCTGTCATTTAAAAAAACCCAGAAGACTAGGCAAAGTTTAGTAATGAAAAAGAAAATTTTCAAGAGGTTTGCCTACCTATGCTAGCAGAAGACAGCCAGAGAATGTGTCTACTATGATCAAGTATGTGGTGGAGAGACTGAAGACAAAGAGAAGCATAGTGGTTTGTGCACTATAAAGAAGAGCTGGAACAGAAGACCTAAGCACAGTGAGGAACAGCCAGATGTGAGAAGGCTGCATTGGCACCTGAGGCCATGGTGATGTCACGGGCCACACTGCCACTACTGAGGGCCATGTCTGGGTCCATGGCCCTACTCCAATGCATCTGTGGCTCAATGTCTGTGGCCTGTGTTACCACCAAAGGCCATGCCAATGTCTGTGGTCTGCGTGCAGGCTGCTGCCTGAAGTCATGTTGATGACTGAGGGGCTCCCTGAGCTTTCCCTGCCTCTACCAGTCATGACATGGTTAGGCAAGCCGTGACTTGGGCATGGGAGAGCTATCCCTGATGACATGGGTGCAGGAGAGTTGATGAGCAAACTAACTCAGCTACCATCTAGAATCAGTTCCAGAACTATGAGTTACTCCACCCCGACATCTACCACATCTGTGATCTGCAGACCAGTTCTCCTGAACCAAACTGCATGATCTTCATGACTCATGGCAACAGCAGGATATCCAAGAGGAGTCTTGGCAAGCGTTCTGTACTAGTGGTGTGGCAGAAGCAAAAGGCTTGAAACCAGAGCAATTACTCATTGCAATAAGCATTTGCAAGTAAAGCTGTTTGAGCAAAGGGGTATATGATGTGATATAGGTGATGGGGGAGTGGACTTGGACATGCACAACACATTGTACATTGTAACAGTTATTTGAGGTATTAGAGAAGGCTGCTGTTGATACAAGAGCATGTAGTTTTCCATAAGAGTTAAACAAAGAAATTTTTTAACTTTTTTAAAAAAATTATTAAAAACTAAATTTTTAAGTTTCACTTGAGGAGTAAGTTACAAAGATAGAAGGAAGTTATGGAAGGACTGGGATATCAGTGAAATTAAGGTGCATGATGCAAAATTTATAATCAGTAAAAAAATATGTTATGGAAAAAAGAACATTTTCATGGTATTTAGTTTTTTTGTTTTTTTTTTTTTTCATTTTAGAAGTATCATGCACCCTTGATTTTGGTTCCAAGATACATTCTGAAGTTCAGTAGTGTATACTATATCCAGCCATATCTTAAGCCTCCATAACCATCATTTCAATTGACAATGTTTTAATTGTAAGAGAACTGAAGATATGCAAACTGGAAATTCTCCCAGAACATGCTGGACATTCTGACAGGACATAGTACTTCGGGATTTATTCCTAGATTCCTCTACTTTGAGCACTTCTCATGTACAGAGCACAACACTGTCTCATACATCTATATTGTTTCCCACAATTCAAGCATTGATCATAGGTTTCCTCACAGAACACATGGATTATTGTGTGCAGAGTAGGACTGGTCACCTGCCTGGAGCAAATGAGGTTGCCCTGGAGGATGGATAATTGTAGTAGCCAAAGCCAGGGAGGGCAAGTGAGTGAGCAGGACAACAGTGAAGGGTTCAAGTGAAAGAGAAAGCAAGAGCTGAAACTGCCTTTGCTGAATTCAATTCTCCTTGAAAGGCTTCCTGGTCCTTGCGCTTACTACAGTCTCCTGTCCTCAACATGCATCCTGCCTGCTGTAACTCTTAGAAGTCGTTGTGACTTATGAAACCTGTAGATCTGTATGGAGCCTTAGTACTAGTACAATGTGCATTTTTACTTGACAGTGATGGCATCAGATTGTAATAATTTTTACAAATTATAAGTCTAATATGATTCCATGAAGTAGTATTATTTTGTAATTGCCTAATTTGCTTGTATGTCTTCATATGACATGTATCATTTTCATTCTAGTGGAGAATACACAAAAATCCTTTTAGAAAAATAATCTTAGGAGGTTATGTACAGAGTATACATGATAATAACCATATAAGGAAAGTTAGAAAATACAGGAGTGTGAGGAGCTCTGACAATGGAGAAAAAGATATGAGCAATAGGTGCCTATGAAAGCCCTGCCTCGAGTGATCTAGAGCCTTGGATAGCTGGCAAAATATTTGCTTTGCATCCATTAATTTTGAACACTCTAATGTCATTTATTTATTTATTTAAGAAAGGAAATAAACCCTTGGATGTTTTTCAGTAAGCCTTTAATCTTACAAGGAAATGGGTCTCCTGAAGAGTAATTTTCATTGTTATATATTAGGAAATACATTCACTGTGAGCCTGGGGTTGGATTAAAGTCTTCATCCATTTCTGAGGAAAAAAAATTAAAATGAGATATTTGTACTCTGAATATAATCAGTGAGTGAGCTCCGTCTCAAAGAGAATTACTTACCCCCACTTGTTCGTTCCATCATGTGCCAAGTTAGGCATTTTTTCAACAAATATGAAATATCTATTAGAAATCACTTACTTTGAAGGCTGGCATGCTGTTTTTGTGAGGATCCATACAGTTACAGTGAATGAATAGTGTCAGCTACTGAGAGCTTGGTTCTAAACAGTTGCAGTTTGACTTAGTTTTTAAGAACTTAGAGAGACAGCCTTTTATCACATGTGTCATCTGGGAACAAGCCCTATTAATCTGAATTATATTTATTTTCAGAGAACTATTGCATATGCGATACTGTCTGTCAACATGTGAGGATTGAAAAGGAGTCTTGTCAGTGTAATGAGCTTGGTGAAATGCTTCATGAACCCTCCAACTCTGCACTTTATAAAAGAAGTGACACTACAGAAACCTCTAATAACTACAGATGCTGTAGGGACAGGGATGCCTCTGTTGACTCATCAAACCCAGATCAACTTAAACGGATGCACACTGGAGAAGAACCTTGCCATTCTAAAGACTGTGAGAAATCTTCCAGTTTGTATTCCAACATTAGTGAAGATCAGAGACTCTACACTGCAAAGAAAGAGCTCAAGCAGGATGAACATGATGACCATTTCAGCTCTACACACAGTCTCATGCAACAAACAATATACATTAGAGAGAAACGATACCAGTGTGGGCAATGCAGGAAGCACTTCAGTACTGCCTCAAGCTTCAGCATGCATCAGAGAATTAATACTGGAGAGAAACCCTACAAGTGCAATGTTTGAGACAAATCCTTTAACAAGTGCACAAATCTTAAAACACATCAAAGGCTTCATACTGGAGAGAAACCCTACAAATGCAAAGAATGTGAAAAGTCATTTGTGCAGGTGTCTGCACTTAAAAGCCATCAGAGAAGGCATACTGGAGAGAAGCCTTACAAATGCAATGGGTGTGACAGATCCTTTTCCCACTGTGCATCATTAAGATGGCATCAGAAAACGCATTTTCCTGAGGTACGTTATGAATGCAAAGAATGTGGTAAGTCCTTTGAATTATCACATCTTAAAAGGCATTACAGAATCCACACTGGTGAAAAGCCTTACAGATGTGAGGTGTGTGATAAATCTTTTACTATAAATTCAACTCTTAAAACTCATCAGAAAATTCATACTAGAGAGAAACCTTACAAATGTAGAGAATGTGACAAACATTTTATTAAGTGCTCACATCTTAAAATACACCAGAGTGTTCATACTGGTGAGAAACCTTACAAATGTAAGGAATGTGGGAAATCTTTTACTAAGTGCTCAACTCTTCAAACACATCAGAAAATTCATACTGGAGAGAAACCATACAAATGTATGGAATGTGACAAATCCTTTATCCAGGTCTCACATCTTAGAACACATCAGCGACTTCATACTGGAGAGAGACCTTACAGATGTAAAGAATGTGACAAATCTTTTCGTGACAGCTCAACACTTAGAGCACATAAGAAAATTCATACTGGAGAGAAACCATACAAATGTTTGGAATGTGATAAATCCTTTACCTGGTACCCACATCTAAGAAGACATCAGAGAGTTCATACTGGAGAAAGACCTTATAAATGTAAGGAATGTGACAAATCTTTTATCTGGTACTCAAATCTTAGAGTCCATCAGAACTTTCATTCTTCAAAGAAACCTTACAAATGTGTGGAATGTGACAAATCCTTTACCCAGTATGTACATCTTAATACACATCAGAGAGTTCATACTGGTGAGAGACCTTACTGATGTAAGGAATGTGACAAATATTTTACTAGGTGCTCATATCTTAGAGTCCATCAAAAAATTCATACTAGAGATAAACTTTATAAATGTAGGAAATGTGACAAATCTCTTACCAGATGCTCACAACTTAGAATACATTAGAGTGTTTGTACTGAAAAGAGACCTTACAGATACATGGATTGTGACAAATCTTTTCCTATGGGGTCAGCTCTTAGAGCACATCATACAACTCACGCAGGAGAGAAATCTTACAAAAGCAAAGAGTTCATAAGAGACTTTATAGATGTAAGAAATGTGGCAAATTCTTTACTCAGTACTCAACTCTAAGAGACCATCAGAGAATTCATACTGGAGAGAAACCTCAAAATGCAAAGACTGACAAATCTTTCATGTGGATTTCAAATCTTAGAAGACATCAAAAAATTCATACTGGAGAAAACCATAACATTGTAAATAATGTGACATAATATTTATCTGGTATTCCCTGCTTGTAAATCACAACATGAGAAGTAATGGAAATATAAAAATAACAAGTTTGTGAAATCCTTTAATGAAGACTTAAATCTCACAAAATGTATCAGAGTTCATATTAAAATAAAATTCTATAAATGTAACTGTGTGGGAAGCTTTTTATTTCTTTTTAATATTGGCCTGCAAGTATATCTGTGCACTGCATGTATGTCTGGTGCAGGTAGAAGCCAGAAAGAGAGCATCAGATCCTCTGAATTTGGCAGTACAGAGAGTTGTGTGTAGCTATTTGTATGTTAAGAATTGTACTCTGGTTCTCTGGAAGAGCAACCAGTACTCTTAACCACTGAGCCTTCCCTCCCATCCTTGGGAAAATCTATAACAAAAACATTTAGCCCATTCAACATCCAACCATTCATAATAATGCCAGGCAAGGTGGTACACGCCTTTAATCACAGCACTCAGAAGACAGAGACTAGAAGATCACTGAAAGTTCAGTTGTAAGACTGCTAGAACCACATAGACTTTATATCAAAAAATAATGACAACATATAATAACCTTAAAGCTTTGACAAAGACATATAATTATACTGTATATCACATAGATCATACTTCTGAGAAATTATGTAAAGGTATACCACACATAATCCCGAAGTGTTGTTCATTGGAAATTACATCGTCCTAAATGTATTAAATTTGACAAATCCTTTACAAAAATAGTGCTGAAATTGCAAAGATAAAATAAAATTTATCCTGAAAGAAAAAGCCTGTAATCAATTCTCATAATTTATTCACCTTTCAAATGTTTCATATTAGAGTTAAGCCTTACAAATACCAAGGAGATAAACTGACAAGAGATAGGCTATGCATGTGGCATAATTGGAATGCTGACATACAACATAGAAATCCTCAAAGGCAAAGGCTGATCCCAACGATCTAGACAGAGATGTAGGTTCATCCATATAAGTTTTAGGCCAGCCTAGTCAACAATAGGAATTACAAGTCAGGATTGCAGGGAGAAAACACAGTCTCGGAGATGGGAGACAAAGAATGCAATACCTGGAGGTAAGCAGAATTTTTTTTTGAAGTACTAATGGGAAAATATTTGCTCCAAACTCTAAAATGAAACAATATAGCTGCCATTACCAGCAATTACACCCTCATGGAATTAATGGAGATCCTAGAACACTCCATGAGCCATGATGAGATGGTAATTGCCCCAGTCTTTCACAGTTGCTTATTCTTAGTAATTTCTCAACAGTTATGGGTCTCTGCATTATCTACCTCCTACTGCAAGAGGAGTCTTCCTTCACCATTTTACAAACTGATCATTAGAAACATGAATATTTAGATGGCAGATTAATAATATGTTCATTAAGAAAACATCAATAGTTTCTGTCCTTGGATTTATACTTCCAAAGCCTTTGTTTTGTATTGTTTGTTTTTTTTTTTTTAACCATGGTATGAATTTCTCCAAGGAGCAGGCCTCAAGTCCATTCAAGAATGAGCTTGCTTATGCCTTTACACAATAGTGCCAGTAGGTACACAATGCACACATCTTGGCTAGTACTTTGATACTATAGGATGCATGGTCCAGGGGTAAGTAAGACTGTGACATCCTTTCTCTGCCAGCAGCCTGCACAAGACTTTGCAGTGCTATAAAATCTAGTCAGTTGGGAGAGTTTCCTAGTAAGTTCAAGACTGCTCTTTGTCTACCCTGAAACCAGAGTGTTGTCTTCAGTAACACCATGTGCTTAGGATGGCCATGCAAGAGCACTGACAATGACCTCTTTTTTAGGGGTCTCTATGACGAGTAAGACCTAAGTAGATACCCATATCTTGTACAGAGACGTCCAATTAATAGCCCTGGCATTGAGAGCAACATTGCTCATTTTATTTACACGTGAGTAATATACCTTTGTAGATACTGTGACATTTTCATTTACCCATGTGTCAGTTGATGGATGTCTAAATTGATTCCATTGCCTAGGTACTGTGAATAAAGGTGAAATGAACATGATGCCCAAGTGCTCTTTGGTAAAGATGGAGAGTCCTTGGAGACCATGTCTGGGATAGGTTGTGTATCAGTTCCCTCTGAGATTAAACCTTCCAACTTGGAGGAAGCTCCTTAAAACACAGAATATTAAAGCAGAGGTAAAGAAATGGGAGGTGATACATTCAGCCCTATAGAGAATCACATGAAGCTCAGAAATTGTTGACTTAATACCTTCAGGAGATCCTATAAATTGGCAAGATTCACTAGTGCCCTCTTGCCTCATGCACATATAATTGGTAAGGACTGCTGACACCATCAGTCACACCAGTATAACTCATTGGCCCACTGGGATTTAGAGATGACTCAGTGGTTAAGGACATTGTCTGCTCTTACAAAAGACTCATTTTGAATTTCCTCACCCTCACATGGGTACTTAATCTGTAATCTCAACCCAGGGTATCCAGTGCCCTCTTCTGGCCTCTGTGAGCTACAGGAACACACATGGTGCATAGATATACATGTAGACAAAACACTCCTTAAAAAGAAAGAAAATTGACTCACCAAGTAGGACTTTGTTGTTTCCCAACATTGATCCGTCATTAGTTCCTTATTTATAATAAATAAAGGTGTGTCTTTGTTCCCTAAGAATAATGCCACACATCAGGTGTGATGGTTTGTATATGATTGGCCCAGAAAGTGGCACTAGTAGAAGATGTGGCCTTGTTGGAGTAGGTGTATCACTGTGGGTGTGGGCTTTAAGACCCTCATCCTAGCTGTCTGGAAGCCAGTATTTGTTGGGCCTTGGACAAGGTAACTCCATTTAACCTGTGCCCTTCAGTCATGTAACACACAGGTAGAGGGTGTGATTAGCAGGTCTCCACCTCTAGAGATTAAAATATTAATGAGTTATCTAAATGGGGGGGATGTAGCTAATTAAGTTATTCCCTCCCCTTTTCCTGCTCCCTATAAAGGTCAGGGGAGCCTGGCTTTGGTGGAGGAGTGTGCACCATCTACACCCATTCACCACGCCATGAACAATAAAAGCTTTGGAAAACCGGACTCCACGTGTCGCCTGGGCCTTCCTGCGCCTGCTGCCAGATTCCCAGCCTTTGGAACCTTGAACTGCAGCCGCAGGCTTGCCGGCAGCGGCTGTGTGAATGTGGGACCTCCACCAGTGTGGGAAGCCTGCCCCGACCCGCTGTCAGACCACTGTGGGACCCCACCAGATTCTTTCCCCCACCCCCGTGAGGTTTTTTTCCCCACAAGTATTCTGCTAGCAGCCTTCAGATGAAGATGCAGAACTCTCAGCTCCTCCTGTACCATACCTGCCTGGGTGCTGCCATGATCCCACTTTGATGATAATGGACTGAACCTCTGATCCTGTAAGCCAGCCCCAATTAAATGTTCTTATAAAAGTTGCCTTTGTCATGGTGTCTGTTTACAGCAATAAAACTCTAAGACATCAGATCTTTAATTGTGTCACCCAGATTTATTTATTTAAATGTGTGTGTGTGTGTGTGTGTGTGTGTGTGTGTATAACTGATTTTAAAAGCAGATTCTCTAGTATTCACTCCAACAGCAGTATTTGACCTCAGTCCCCCATGTATATGGCAAGAATAGTGTCATCTTTTCTGTTCCTGATGATGGCCACTGTAGCTAGGGCAGTATGGTAGCTCAAAGGAATCCTTGTCTGCATTTCACTGATAGATTTATAAACTTTTTTGTTTTAATTTTTCTTTGGGTTTCTTGACTTTTTTGTTCATTCATTTATTTTCTACATTTTGCTGTTCCTTACCATTTTTGAGATAAAACTGTAATTGTAAATGTTTCCATTCCTTTTCCTACTGCCAAATCCTCCCATATCTTCTTCCATGCCCTTTTTAAAATTTATGGCTTCTCATTTCATAATTGTTTGCAAATTGTTCACAAATTCTTCCTTGAGCCTTAGGTGCAGGAGTGCCAATGGGCATGGGCTCTAGAAGCCTATATTTTGATTAGTTGTGGATTTTTTGTAGTGGTCTCTGTCTATTGAACGAGGAGTTTCCGAGATGAGGGACGAAGACTACATTTATTTGTGGGTATGGGTAAAAATGTTTAGATATTTTTTATCAGAGATTATCCTGATTTAGTAAAATGGTGATTGTTGGCTCTCTAAGATTCCTGACATCACCCACCCTGAGTAGGTATCTATGTTTTCAGTACCAGACATGGTTTCCTTTTTAAAAAGAGTGTCTTAAGTCCAACTAGAGAGCTTTTGGTTACCACCAAGGTGAGCCTGCATCCTTGGAGTTGTCCTGCCAAGATGAACATGGATGTAGTTCATAGGTACCATAGATGTGTAGGACTGTCCATTAGATTCCTCTTTTGTAAGTGTTGGTGTTCAAGAATTGCCTCACAAACTACACCAACACTGATCTCAGCCAGACAGGGATAGTTTATCAAGCATACACCCCAGGACGGGTAGACCAGAGCCATAGTCCGGATTTGGAACATGAATCATGGCATTGAATTAAGATTCTACAGGGTTTTAAAGCCCCTAAGTCCACAATCATCTGTGCCAAGTTATTTCCCCAATCAGGATTTAGGGGCACAGTGATTTCCTTAGGAACATGTCTTTGTTGTATATTTATCCTACTTCCATTGGTTGGGGTATTCCATTGGTGACAGGGGACTTCCCTTGTCTAATAGTCATGTCTTCACTTGTCTACCATAATAGAACTTGTCTAACATTCATGTCTTAACTTGCCAACCAGGATGTCAGTTACCTACAGACGTGTCTCTTTCTGTCAGGTAGGATGTTAGTTCCAAGGGAGTTCTTGGGAACTTAAACTTTACTGGACCACTACTCAAAATGGAAGTATTGTTCCAAATAATTTCTTATATTGGTGAAGATGTCTCTCCCATGTAGAGGTCCATCCCAGGGGCAGCTTATTATCATAAAAATTTATACACAGGAGCAGAAAGTGCTGTTGGGTGGTGGGCTTGGGTCCGAGCCTACTATGGGTAATTATACAAAACAGTTCTACCGACTTCTATTGTTTCCAAGGGCACAGAACATAACAGAATGTGTGATCAATCTTGGCACTAGGAAGTTTCCTAATAACAGCAGAAACATATGAAAAAGTTTCCTTATAATCACAGCTATCCAGGTCCTTAACATTTTCCTAGGCCTTAACATTCCATCTAGGTCTTAATATTTTACCTAGACCTTAACAGGAAGCTTGCATGCTGATTCTGGTATCATAAAAGCTATTCCTCACAGAGAAATTTTCTTTATTTTGAGACAGAGTCTCTCTGTGTATTACCAGCTGATGTGGATTCTCTATGTATACCAGATTGGCCTTGAACACAGAATTACCCTTACTCTTGCCTACTGAGTTTTGGGGTTGACAGATTGCATGGTCTTGCCCTACTATATATTACATTTCTGATGTCTTTGTTTGTTTGTTTTCAGAGACAGGGATTCACTGTGTAACCTTGGCTGACCTGGAACTTACTCTGTAGATCAGGCTGGCTCTGACCTCACAGAAACTGTAGGAGTGCACCACGGCTTTCAACGTGTAATGTCTTGACAGTTGCCCAAAGTAAAGGCACAATGTATTTGATAGGAGTGAGTTAAGACATGGATCTTGTGTCTGCTGACATTAAAGACTTCTATCATGCTAAATTGTAAACTCTAATTGAAATAAATCAATATCCATGTGCATATAACATATGAAGTGTAAGCAACATGAAATAAGTAATATGAAATAAACTACAGGTAGGAATGACACTGAAGCAACTATACAATGCAACTCTGAAACCAACTGCAAGACCTTGACAGGATTCTATCAGAACTTCAAAGAACTAACAGCAAAGCAACTTAACATTTAGTACTTTTTGACATTAAAAAAGGGCAATACTTCTTGTGAATATTTTGACTATATTCTTCGATGCTGAGGTTTGATCTGTTGGTGTGTATTGTAATGCTAAATACTTGCCCCAAGGTCTGGTTGCCCCCAGGGATTAAGAGATACATACACCAAATAATGTTACGTAACCTTGCTCCTTAATTTAAAACTATTGGTTGAGTAAAGATGACAACAGCATGTAGCTGGGCAGAAGGGAGGCAGTCAGATTTCAGTTCCCAGTCTTAGAGTCTGAGACAGAGACTAAGAGCAGAGAGGTGAAGAGAGGAGAAGGTGCCCTGGGGTAGATAATGAGACAGTGGCCACGAATGGCTGGCCAGCTGGATAAGAGAAGCCAAGGAGAAATGTGCCAAGTTGTATCAGAGAGTTATTGACAGGAAAGTAAACAAAATACCTTAGAGGGTTGCTATCTGCCCAGCTCTAATGCTTTAAGGCTTATTATAAATATAAAGGTTTTTTGTCTTTTATTTGGGAAGTAAATGATCTAAGATGAGGTAGAATTAATATTTACAATTAATATTTACAACATTTGGGAAACCAACATGTGGCACAAACTTTCTTTAGCCTAAATGATTTCAGATTTCTGAGTAAAAGGCATGTTATCCCTTTGAAATAAAACCCATGATAACAGCTAGAAAGGCAGGGAGAAATGGTTCCTTACCAATGCCGGGTCTTCCCCTAGCCATGTGGACAGGGGTCCTGGCAAGGCTTAGAATACATGCTGGTTTGTGGAGCGTGATTCCAGGGATTCATATCCCAGGCTAAGAAACAGCTGTGCCCCTGGAGCCAACAGCACGCAGAGACCGTGGACTACAAATGGCAGGCTTGAACTCCAGCCCCTTCGGAGGCATTCTGAACCTTGGTTTTTAAGCTGGGGACTGAAGTTAGCTTAGTCAGAGGTCGGGGATGGGAGGTGTGGCGCTAAATGCTCCTGTTGTGCAGTGAGTCCAGCGAACTCCTGTCACTCCAAGAGAAGGCTGCATGCCTCCTGTAGCCAATAGTTACAATGAGCCACCAGAGTCTCCATAAAACGTGGGGCTCCCACAGGGAGACTAATGACAATTCTTGACTCTTGATATTAGCTCATATTCTAAAGCAGATAATGAGCCCAGCAGGGTGGCACATGTCTTTAACCCTAGCATGCTGGAACCAGAGTAGGCTCATTTCAGTGAATTCAAGGCCAGCCTGTCTCACAAAATAACAACAATAGCAGCAGCAGGAACAACAAAGAGAGAGAGAGAGAAAGAGAGAGAGAGAGAGAGAGAGAGAGAGAGAGAGAGAGAGAGAGAGAGAGAGAAAGAGAGAGAAAGAAAGAAAGAAAGAAAGAAAGAAGAAGAAGAAGAAGAAGAAGAAGAAGAAGAAGAAGAAGAAGAAGAAGAAGAAGAAGAAGAAAAATCCCATGAGATACTAATGTTACCAAGCAACAAATTGCAGACTGATGTGGTCTTTTAAACCGTTGTCTTTAAAAACAGGTTTACATGTGGAAATCTTGTCTTGAATGAATGAATGAATGAATGAATGAATGAATCATCCCAATCTTTCTATTATTCGCTATCTCACACTCACATAACATGTATATACACACAGAATGTGTGTGTGTGTGTGTGTGTGTGCATTTGTGTGCTCACATCAAATAATCACCTCTTACCTCTCCACTGTCCTGGTCCACAATTCCAACAGTCTCTGTGCTGTGTTCATCTCTATTCATATTGCCTGGGGCCCACTGAGATGAACCAGAGCCGTTTGTGAGACTGTGGGTTCGGAGCTATGTGCTGGAGCCCGATGTGCTCAGCACAGGGTAACAACTGAAGGCAGTGATTCTTCTCCTACAATCGATCCACAGCCAATGTCTGAGAGGTAAAGTGAGCTGTTCCCTTTCCTGTTTTTCAAGACAGCTGCTGTTGGTTACTGATTACAATTGTTGTTTGGAGTCTAGAGAATGGTGTGTCTTAGCCTTTCCCCTCCTCTTTCCCTTCTTATTGCATAACCATCTCTTCCTCCTTGGTGTTTCCAGAGCTAGAGACGGATGGGTAGATGACTTTTTAAGACCTTACTTATTTTCTGTATCTAGGACAATCAAGAGTCTCTGCATTTATCACTACATTAAAAAGAAAAAAAAAGGAAGGAAGGAAGAAATTCTGTTTTCTCTCAAAGCACCTTTAGTATGAGTCATAGAAGACTAGCGCCTTCCTGAGTTAGTAAAGCTGACAAGACCACCATCTTGTGGTGAAAGCAGTACACTGCGGGGTGAATTCATCTGCGGGATGAATTAGCAATCTCCGACTTCTTTAGACACTTATTTCAAAACCCAAGTTCTTTAAATGTCTCTCCCCAAGTCAGAATTTCAGGATTTTGGCTTCTCAGGTTTGTGTGTTGGGATGGGACAGACAGCCTGTTGCTGTTTGGTATGAAGTATGTAGTCACAGGCTGGTTGTCAAGTCGAGGTGTTAAGCTATCGTGGATCTGAACGGTTCAGAACTCACTCTGTGTGTCAAATATTGGGTGCGGCGTCCTAACAGATTCACTTCTGGTCTAGGCTGGCAGCAGGCATGTGCAGAGGCTTTTCAGCCTGACATCTGGAGCTGTGTAGAAGGCAAGTTGACACAGAATGGGAGGGATCGGTCTCCGCAGGGCGGAGCAACTCACCCGGAAACAGAGGGTGTGAGGATGTTGTATGTTAAGGGGGGTGTAGGGTGTAAAAAAAAGTGTTCAGAGTGGGAGGAGTTAGGGGAGTGACGTGAACGGAAGCTGGGAACCGGCTGAGTGAGGCCTGGGTAGTTGTACTGAGAGCCAAAACCAGAAGTGGCAACGACCTGTTCATGTCCAGAGCAAGCAGGCTTGCACCGTGGGAAATCGCGTGGTGCAGACCTGGAGTCTGAACACAGTGGACTTCGGGGAAAGTAAAACTCTGGGAAGCTACGAGTGCCGCGCGGAGCATCCTGGGGTGTCAGCAGCGCCCCGGCTGGAACCGCCTCCCTTCTGCTCTGGATCCTCCCAGGTCAGAGAAGCTGCTCGGCTGGGAAACGGGAGGGAGGGGACCAGGCTGTGATCAGTTTCTCTGCTGTTCCTAAGGAAGCTGGCGCTGCAATTTTGCTGCGGATTTCTTCCCTTGTCAACAAATTTTAGCTCATATGAACTGAAATAATCCTGATTTGTTTTTTATTGTTCAGCTTATTGCCAAAATATTCAGAGTACAGTACTCTAGGAGAATAACTGAATTTGTCTTTTGATGTTTGTAAACCAGTTCTCTTTGTTTAGCTGAAAAGGACAAAGCGCTTGGAATTTAAATTCATCCACGCTAACTCTCTTGTTATACCCGTGGACATACTTGGTGACTCGGCATCCCAGGAGAGCTTTTAGATATTAGTCATGAAAAAGGAGTGGCTGCAAATGTAATTGAATCAGAAAGTATATTTTTTTTCTTTGCGAGTTTCATAGATATGGTTTTAAACATTAATATTTAAAAGTAAACTCTTTATCCACCATTACTTTTCCGAGACATGCACTCTGTGATGTCAGTGCAGCATTCTGATGTAAATACACCAGGCTTGGCGGTGGTGAATACCTTTAATCCCAACATGAGGGAGAAAGGGCAGAAGCAGGCCGATCAAAGAGTTGGAAACCAGACTGGTTTACATGGTGAGGTCAGGATAGCTAGTGATACATGATGAGCTCCTGTCTCAACCACCACCACCACCACTACCACTACTAAAAGATAGAAAGAAAGAAAAGAGAAACGTGTTTTTTGTGCTGAGTTCCTAGAACCTGGGAAAGCACAGTATGCTATTTGAGGGTATAGGTCACAGTATTTTCACAGTAGGTCATTATAAACCAGGTGGTATTGGCATACACCTTTAATCCCTGCGTTTGGAATTAAAGGTGTGCACCAGGACAACGACTCAAACTGCTGTTTTGTATTTTGTGGTCAGTTCACAGCCACTGGTGTAACTGTGGACTTCTCCCAGAAGGACGGGCAATGTCAGGACCACGCTGGGAGGGCTTTGTACAGAGACTGGATGCTGCAGAATTACAGCACTCTGGTTTGTGTGCGTGAGAAGAGTTTGCTTCCAGCCTCTATTGCCCGTTGTTCCTCCTCAGGAAGAGGCAAGTTATTCTGCAAGTGTGTGTTTTCTGAGTGTAAGGCTTGCATCCTTTTAGGCCATAATAAATTCGGAACCTCACTAATGTATACTATTCTCATCCCAATCGTTCAGTTCCATTTCTGTCCCCGAGACTTGACTGAGCTGTGATTGGAAGTGAGGTTCTCGTTATGCTAACTGAAAATGCTTCCTATATATTTTCAGTATTCTGACACTGCATGAGAATTGGGGTATCGCTGTAGAATCTTCTTATCTCCTGAGCACGGTACTGTGCTAGAAATGAAGGTGCTTGCTAAAAAAAATCTCTTTCTCATGTGCAGGGCTCACTGATCACCCAGACCTGCTCACCTGTGGAACACAACAAAGAGCCATAGACGGTGGAGATACAGGAGACAATAGCATAGGATCCAGGTATGTTGGAGGATTGGTGAAGGGATGACAAGGGGTTCCAGTGACTGTGGAAGTGGGACATGAAATCAGTTTTGCTACATTCTGTTTCACTAGGAATAATTCTGGAGACTTCCACCGAGAAAAATCTCAGGATTGTCCTACAATTCTTTCTACACACCAATTGAATACTAGGAGGCGAGTAAAATTTATTTGACTGTGCATGTGAGTGATGCTGTCCTTATTCCATGCACATGACTGATCAGGTCTACATACCAATATTAAATGGTTTTCATTTCAGCGATTTTCATGTCCTATAAAATGATGAAAATTAAAACATCTAATACCAGTGTCTCAGTATTTATTTCTTGGTTTCAGAATTTTTGAGCTTTGAGTATTCTAGTATACTTTCTACCTTTTATTGCTAATTTCCCCATTCCCGAAAATAATGCCAATAGATGTTTGGTAAGAATGAGAAGCTATATTTGTAGACTTATTCTGTCTTTCCATGGATAGCTCCTATTGTTAGTTGTCATGACAATTCCAAGAGGTTTCCATATGCTGTAATTATAATATACTGTGAGATCACCTCTAGGTGATCTCGTATTTTCTATCTCTGCGCTGTTCCTTGATAATTTCAGGATTACTTTCTGTAAAATATGCAAATAGGATTTAATAGGCATAGCTTGGAGTCTTAGAGGAGACAAACCTCCTTGTAGACTGTCTTCTCATGTTTGAGAACCACGTGAGGCAATGTGCCAGTTTTCACCTGTTTAATGTGTTCTGCTATAGATGTCTGCACTCTGGGTTTTGTGACATGCACCCATGTTGTTCAAGGACTTTCTATAGAATGGATCATTATACCATCTGTGAAAAGTCTTTATTCTGTATTTTAATACTTTTGTCTTGATTTTTTTGTCACTGGTATAATTACAATCATCATTTTTCACTGCTTTCCAGATGCATGGCATTTAAAGGAAATTCCTTCTTTCTCTTCTTCTTTTTTGTGTCTTTAAATATGAAGTAAATCTTTTGTAGAAAGTATATCTTTTAATCTGGTGTCATTTTTTGAATGTTGCTGTCTGTTTGCATGCTTAGCTTAGGGAATATTATCTATTTGCATTTCAAGAAGAAGCTATCGAGTTTGAAACCTGTGTTTGTGTTATTTGGTGACAGCCATTGGCAAGTTCTGGATCAGCTGCCCTTGCTTTGAGCTGATCTGGAATCACACAGGGTAGCTCAAGCATTGCCACATTTTCCTGGGTTGTTTTGTGCCCAGGAAATTTGGGCATTAGTACAAATTCTAGGCTTTTCTTAACTATTTCTGTGAAGTGTGTTCTGGGAAGTTTAAGTGTCATAGAGTTTGAACTGGTCGTATAATTCACTTGCAGAGATCCTGCAAAGTTCTCAATATTATGTCTCATTCTGTCTCAGTGAAACATCTCTCCATGTTCTTGTTAGTGTCTTCTTCAGTTCCTTCAGCAAATCAAATTTTCATTGTATAGACATTTCATAAACTTGGTTAGTTCACTCAAGAATTTTTAATTTTGTTTTCCCTCTCTCTCTTCCTCCTTCCCTCCTTCTCCTCCCTCTCTGTTTCTCTCTCTTTCTCTCTCTCTCTTTCTCTGTATTTGTCTTTACTAATTTTTAATATTTAGTTTTTTGTTAAAAGGTCTTTAAAAGAGTAACATTTGCTTAGAACCATTGAACAGTCTCCCTGGACCCCTATTAAGTTTTATTTACATGAGTAGCAATGATAGAAAATGATATAAAGCCATTTTGATCAATTTTATTTTTTTAATTTAAATAATCAAAAAGTTTGACTTTACATAGGCATTTACTATTTTTAATAAGCTTTTCTTTTATTTATTTATTTTTATATTCTTAAACATAACATTACTACCTGCTCAGTCTTTGTATTTTCAGGAATGAACACTTGGTGTTGGATAACCATATGGGATACTGTCTTCTGGGGACTATTTCTCCAGGTCTAGAATTCATTAGTGCTTGACTAATGCTGAGGTCTAGTGAGCTTTCTCCTTTCCACGTTAGAATTTCTCTTGATATTATCCTTGTTCAGCTCATGTTTCAGCAGCTACATTTGTATGATTTATATAAGTAGCTACTCCTCTGAAATTTCTAGGAGACACAATATCATAGCATACCTGTATTCTTCTGGCTGTTACGATATCCCCACCCTTCTTGCTCAGTGTTGCCTGAGCCTTAGTGCAGGAGTTGTGCTACTTTATGTGTCAGTCAGGACTAAGCATCACAACTCTGCATTTTGACTGATAGTGGTTTTCTGTAATGTTCTTTATGTCTTACTTAAAAGAACTTTTCTTTTTTCCCACTTGTCTTTTTTGTTGGAGATTTTATTTATTTACATTTCAGATGTTATAAAAGAACTTTTCTTAATGACAGTGAGGATTACATGTATTTGTGTGAAGTAGGATAAATATTTAGAATGCTATTTGGGATTAAGCTTGGGCTTTAAAACCTTCATCCTAGCTGCCTGGAAGCCAGTCTTCTCTAGCTGCCTTCACATGAAGAGTAGAACTCTTAGCTCCTCCTGCACCATGCCTGTCTGGACACTACCATACTCCCACCTTGATGATAATGGACTGAACCGCTAAACCTATAAGCCAGCACCAATTAAATGTCCTTTTAAGAGTTGCATTGGTTATGGCACAGCAGTAAAACCCTAAACTAAGACAGAAGTCATATCTGCTCCTTCTCCATAATTAAATCTGTTCCACCATTATTCCATCTTCCCCTTTAGATTACTTGTTCCCTGTTATTCTCTATTATTCTCCCACATCCCACCATGATCTGTTTTTACTTCTCTGGTTACTACAGGTACTCCAGGTTGTGAACTCACATCAGAAGATTTGGAGCTAAGACCTTCCTATGAGAGAGAACATGCAATGCCTGTGTTTCTGGGCCTGGGTTACTCCACTCACTATGATCTTTTATATAAGTTCATCTATTTACCTGCAAGACTCATGACTAATTTTCTTTACAGCTCAATAATATTCCACATTGTCTATGCACCGCGTTGTCACTATCCAGTTGTCCATTGAAGGCCATTTACGTTCGTTTCCCTTTTTGAAGCTTTTGTGAGTAGAGCAGCAATGATCATTAGTGGAGTAGGGCATTGACTCCTTTGAGCATATGCAAAGAAGAAGAGCTGTGTCACATGCTAGACTTATTTAACTTGAGGATTTGTTTATTTAATTGAAGATTCTCCTTATTGATACCCACAGTGGCTACATTTTTTTGTTCATGGCGGTTTTATTCCCAATTGGTTGGATTATGGATACTGTTCTTCCTTCTCTGTGAGAATTAGTATTTTTGCTGTCTTGCTTATGGATCGTTACATCTTAGTTCTCCTGTATTTATCTATTTTCCACATAAAATTTATTATTCCCGTGTTTTCATCGCTATTCATCTATTTCTCTTGTGCATATTTCCCAATAATTTATTATGTACTACGCTGCTTTAGTGAAATGAATTGTGTTAATTTGGAATATCTTGAAATGCACTTATATCTATCCATCAATTTAAAAAGATTATTTTTCTGGATACAACAATAAGCTTGATGGTGATTCTCCCTCTATGCTTCAGATATGGCCCCATGTTGTCCCGGGTTTGGGATCATTGACAGGACACCTCATAGTATTCTGCTGTTTCAATCTTTTTATGTGGTTCAACACTATTCTTTAATAGATGTCAGTATTGATTTTTGCTTTTTCTTTTTGACCCCTTATATGAAAGGACCACAAGCTGGCTATTTATTTATTCCTAAAAGAGAAACTGAGAGACAAGAAACAGAAAGAAATGGATGCTTTTCCAGTAAACATGTCCCAGGTCAGTGGTCATGTTCACTTCTTTTCTAGAAATGTCATATCTTCAGGTATTGCAAGCCTTTACTTTTCTGATTGTATAATTTTTAATTACAAAACACACTGGAAACAAACAAACAAAATCACACACTGAAAATAACTAGACCCAAAATCTGTACAACCAAATGAACTTTCATATGTGTTAAATGAGTCACTGGGAACAAAAACTCTGGAGATTCATTTGATTTAATAGTTTCAATATTTGATATGTTTTGATATACTTATCTACCACCAAAAAACAAAAAACAAAAAAAAACATGTGACATTACAAAAAAAAAAAAAAAAAAAAAAAAAAACAAACAACCAAAAACCATGTGAATTAGAACTAGAAAAGCAATTAGTGTTATATCTTTTTTCATAACTGGTGGTTGTTACCTGCATTCATTACTATCTCATCCCCTGATATTTAACCTTTCTTGTTCTCTTTTCTCCATGTTCTTTTGTGTCCACATGTACATGGTTCCCATAAACAAATATTACTGTGTAGATTCTGCATATAAGGGAAGATATGTTTTTTTTTCTTTCTGGCAGTGTGTGAACTCACTTAATAGTGCACATTCTAAGTCCAGTTATTTTCCTACACATTACTAATTACTATTATATTATTCTTTTCACCTGAATAGATTTCCAATTTTTATATGGAATATTTTTGTTATCCATTCATGTGATGATAGACAACTACGTTGATTACAGTTCTTTGCAATGGTGAATAAAGCACCAGTAAATGTGGGGTGTAAATATGTCTAGAGTTGAGTGTAGAGTTCTCTGGGTATGTTCCCAGGAATGAAATTACAGAGCCATACATTAATTTTACCTTTTTTAAAAAAAATACTCTTCAAAATAATTTCCAGTTAAGTGCATTAATTTGTACCTCTTTCTCTTACACACACGCGCGCGCGCACACACACACACACACACACACACACACACACCAACAGTGGAAAAACTTTGTTTCTCTCCATATTCTTTCTTTTTTTGTCAGAGTAGTTGATGATAGCCATTCTGCCTGTGATGAGGCAGTATTTTCACGTACTTTTATTTAGTGTTTCTCTGATGGCATTTTAGGAATCCTGGACACTTTTTTGCCATATTTTTTGACCATTTGAGTTTCTGTCTTCGCAAGGTGTCTAGTCACATCCTTTGCCCATTATTGATTGGGAATTTTATTTCCTTGGTATTTAACTTCTATTATTCTTAGAAAATTCTAGATATGAACCCCTATCAAGAGTGTCACTACTACAGGTTTTCTTCCATTATGTGGGTGTCTGTGTGCCCAGATGATTGTTCCCTTTGATAGATAGAAACTATATTCATGTCATCCCAAACTGTTTACTTGGGGTTAGTTCCTGTGCTTCTCTATAAGGCCCAAGTACAGTCAGGATCGATTCAGTGCCAGTAGTTTAGCATGATTGTCAGGTATAGAATTTTAAAGCACATTTCCTCATCATGAATTGTCCTTCTGAGGCATGTGCACTCTCATTCTAAGGGACATAAAGTGTCCATAACAGATAGATAATCTTGTCCAGACCTCAAATATGTGTCCTGTTTTATGGACATGCTTGTGAGACTATTGTGTTATCCTGTTGTCACAGAGGTAGAACATTAATTACTGAGTGTGAGTACATGAGAAATCACCTCACTGAGTAATGGTCTTCATTCACCTACATGCCATCTCCTTATTTCCAGAAAAGCACTATGCCCAGCATCATGTGTCATACTGTGCATTTATGTTTCAGCGTCTATTGACCTTTGGGGATGTGGCTGTGGATTTCCCTCAGGAGGAGTGGGAATGCCTGGACTCTGCTCAGAGGGCTTTGTACATTGATGTGATGTTGGAGAATTACAGCAACCTGGTTTCTGTCGGTGAGAACATTTTGCTTGTAGATAGAACTTCCACCTTCTCCTTTCTATATGTGGACTTTATGGTAGTAAACACCGTTAAGCTGTTTGAAAACAACATGAGAATAGGGAAAGTTTAATATAGAAAGGAACTTTTTCATGGTGTTTTATTTTTTTCTTTCCATTTTCTAATTTAGAGGTGGCATGCACCCTTCATTTTGTTTCTGTGTCATATATTTATTCCCATATCTTACAGCTCTATGCCCATCATTGTAATTGCATGGTTTTAATTGTGAGAAAAAAAACTCAACATAAGTGAATTTAAGATTCTCCCTTAATGTGCTGAAGATTTTGATAAGAAATAGCAATTGGGAATACATTTCTAGATTCCTCTACTACTTTGCATTCTCTTCATGTACTGAGCAGAGTTCTATGTTATACGCCTATATGCTTTCTTAAAATTTCTAGCATGGGTCATGGGCTACCTCACAGAACACTTGGATTATCGTATGCAAGGTAGGCCTGGTCACCTGTCTGGAAAAATTAGATTGTCTGGAATGTGGAGAGGAGAAACCAGCCACAAATAAGGTGAGCTAGTGAGCAATCAGGCAAGAGTGAAGGATTAAGTGAAAGTGAAAACAAGAGCTGAAAATGCTTTGCTCTATTCAGTTCCACTTGAACTGATTCCCAATCATTTAGCCTCGTATAATGTCCTGGCCCCAGAATGCATTCTACCTGTTGTAACTATTAGAAGACATGGATCCCTGGACTCCCTGGCAAACCACTCTAGCCTACTTAATACTATTTCATAGTGATCAGTATCCCAGATGACATATACCTGGGTGACTGCTCAACCCAAGTGGTACTTTGTTTTTTTTTTTTTTTTTTCCTTTGAGATAAGACCTCTCTATCCCAAGTTGGTGTTGACTTCTTTATGTGGTCCAGGTTGTCCACAAATGTTCAAACCTCACTATCCAGCTTCCCAAGGACTGGGGCTCTAGTTAAACATTACCATGTTTTGTTATAACAAATGATATTATTGTTGACCTTTACATTTTTATTTCAATAAAAACATAAAAATGAAAAAAAAGAAGATGCTGTGCCTTATTGCACCTGAATTATGGTGAGGTAATACTAGTATAAAATGCAATTTTTATTTCACTCTGCTGACCATGCAATTGGAATAGTTGTTCCAATTATAAGTCTAATGTGAGTCCGTGAAATAGCATTGTTCTGTAATTGCGTTCCTTATATGTAGGTATTCATGTTACATCCTTCATTTTCTTTTCAGTGAAGGATACACAGACACCTTTCTGGAAAATGATCTCGGAAGTCAGTGTATAGAGTTGACTTGAGAATACCTGTATAAGGAAAGTTAAAAAACACAGCAATGTGTGGCACTCAGACAGTGGAGGAAAGAAATAAGCAATAGTTGACCATTGCAGACCTGCCTTAAATGATCCAAGAGCCTCTGATATTTGTCAAAATATTTACTTTGCTTCTGTTGCTTTAGAGACATCTAGTTTGTCTTTTTTAGGAAAAAAAAAAAAAGACCCTTTGCTGGGTGTGGTGGCACATGACTTTAATTCCAGTACTTGGGAGGCAGAGGTAGGTGGATCTCTATGAATTTGAGGCTAGCCTGGTCTACAAAGCCAGCCAGTCCAGGACAGCCAGGGTCAGTTCACAGAGGAAACCCTACCTAAGGGGAAAAAGTGTTTGATGCTTTTAAGGATGCCATTAATATTATAAGGAATTGGGTCTCCTGAACAACAGTTTTGCATTGCTGTACACATAAATTCTGTGAATCTAGGATTGGATTAAATTCTCCCTCATCAATTTCTGAAAAAAATATTTAAAAATAGAGACATGTATTCTAAATATAATCAGTTAGCTCCATCCCCAAATTATTGATTCCTCAGTTATTTAACACATCTTGAGCCATTAGACACTTTTCATGAATTTCAGATAGCAATTATAAATCACACACCCTTGAAGGCTGACATGCTGTGTTTGCAAGAATATATAGAATTATAGTAAAAGAAACACATCTAAGTAGTTGCTGGCTGACTTATTTTAAGGGAGGATCTTTATGAAGACAGTAATTTTTTAAATGTTTGATCATGGAACAGGCCTTACAAATCTGACTTTTACTCATTTTCAGAGAACTACTGCATATGTGATACTGTCCATCAACATGTGAAGACTGAAAAAGAATCTTGTCCTCATAATGAGCATGGTGAAATGCTTCATGTTCCTTCCCATGATGCACTTTATAAAAGAAGTGACACTACAGAAACTTCTAATAACTACAGGTGCTATAAGGACATGGATTCCTCTGTTGACTCCTCAAACCTATACAGACATAGGGGCATGCACACTGGAGAAGAACCTTGCAAATCTGAAGACGGTGAGAGATCTTTAAATGTGTGTTCCAGCTTTATTCAAGATGAAAGACTCTACACTGCAAATAAAGATCACAGAGAAGAAGAATATGACAACTATTTTAACTGTACATATAATAATCTTATACAACAAACAATCTACCTTGAGAAACCACATAAGTGTGGGAAATGTGGTAAATGCTTTAGTACCTCCTTAAGGCTCATTAAGCATCAAAGAATTCATACTGGAAAGAAACCTTACAAGTGTAATCTTTGTGACAAATCCTATAACCAGTGTGCAAATCTTAAAATACATCAAAGACTTCATACTGGGGAGAAACCTTACAAATGCCAAGACTGTGGAAAGTCATTCCGTCAAACCTCTGTACTTAAAAGCCATCAGAAAATGCACACTGGAGAGAGACCTTACAAGTGTAAGCAATGTGACAAATCCTTTGCCCACTCTTCCAGTCTTAGGACACACCAGAAAATCCATACTTCAGAGGAACATTGTAGTTGCCCAGAATGTGGCAGGGAATTTCATCAGCTTTTACACTTTAGAAAACATTACAGACTCCATACTGGAGAGAAGCCTTACAAATGCAATGAGTGTGACAGATCTTTTACCCACTATTCATCATTAAAATGGCATCAGAAAACTCATTCTCCAGAGATTTATTATGAATGCAAAGAATGTGGTAAGTCCTTTATTGAATTATCACATCTTAAAAGGCATTACAGAATCCATACTGGTGAAAAACCTTATAAATGTGAGATATGTGACAAATCCTTTACTGTGAATTCAACTCTTAAGACACATCAGAAAATTCATACTGGAGAGAAACCATACAAATGTAGGGAATGTGACAAATCCTTTACTCATAAGTCACATCTTAGAAGACATCAGAGTGTCCATACTGGAGAGAGACCTTACAGATGTAAAGAGTGTGACAAAACTTTTACTGAGTGCTCAACTCTTAGAGAACATCAGAAAATTCATACCGGAGAAAAAGCTTACAAATGTGGAGAATGTGACAAATCTTTTACCCAGCATTCATATCTCAGAAGTCATCTCAGAGTTCATACTGGAGAGAGACCTTATGTATGTAAGGAATGTGGCAAATCTTTTACTACATGCTCAACTCTTAGAACACATCAGAAAATTCATACAGGAGAGAAACCATACAAATGTAGGGAATGTGACAAATCTTTTACTCAGGACTCACATCTTAGAACACATCACAGAGTTCATACTGGAGAGAGACCTTACAGTTGTAAGGAATGTGACAAAACTTTTACTCGGTGCTCATATCTTAGAGCACATCAGAAAATTCATACTGGAGAGAAACCTTACAAATGCAAAGACTGTGATATATCCTTTCTCCGAATTTCTAGTCTTAGAATACATCAGAAAATTCATACTGGAGAGAAACCTTACAAATGCAAAGACTGTGACATTTCATTTAACCAGATTTCAAATCTCCGAAGACATCAGAAACTTCATACTGGTGAGAAACCTTACAAATGTATGGAGTGTGACAAGACTTTTACTCATAACTCAAATCTTAGAGCACATCAGAGAGTTCATACTGGAGAGAAACCATATGTGTGTACAGAATGTGACAAATCTTTTACTAGGTGCTCCTATCTTAGAGCACACCAGAAAATTCATACTGGAGAGAAACCTTACAAGTGCAAAGATTGTGACAAATCCTTTATCCAACTTTCAAATCTTAGAAGACATCAGAGAGTTCATACTGGAGAGAAACATACCAATGTAAATCATGTGACATAGCAGTTATTTAGTATTACCTTGGCTTACAAACCCTAACATTATATGTAATAGAAAATAAGGATGAGAAACTTGTGAAAGTTTTTTAATGAAGTTTTAAATCTTAGAAAATAGCATAGAATTTAAGTTAAAATTTTGCAAATGTTATTGTGTGAAAAGTTTCCTCTCCCCCTCCCTCTTCCTTCGTGTGTGTTTGGGTATGAGTATATAGGTGCTTTTGTGCTTTTATCACTGCACTACACGTATGCACAGTGCCCATGAAAGCCAGAAGCTAGCAAGAGATCCCCTGAAGCTGGAGATAAAGTTGTGTTTATGTGTGTATTGGGAATTGATCCCAGTTCTCTAAAAGAGCAGCCCTTGCTTTTATCTACTACGCTATTTCTATATCCCCTGGGCAGAGTGACAATTAAAACATCTTGTTTATCATCCAAAAATTTATAATGAAATTCTTTTTTTAACTTATTTTTATTGGATATTTTATTTACATTTCAGATGCCATCCTCTTTCCCCATTTCTCCTCCCTAGAAAACCCCTATCCCATGCCCCCTTTTCCTTTTTGCTTTTATACAATTTTTTAAAAATGTTAATCAAAGGCTTTATAAGTTTGGTATTGCTCAATCAGAAGTGTATCCCAATACCCAGCCTAGATATATCAACTATCTTTGACTGGTGTAGACACGTGAACATCTGCCTTCATGCCCCCTCCTCTTTCTCTCTCTTTCTCTCTCTCATCACCTAGCTTCTCCTCTCCTTCTTCTCCTCTTCTTACTCCTTCTCTTCCTCTTGGTACTCCTTCCTTTATAATGAAATTCTTAATGAACACCATTTAATCCCAGCACTCAACAAAGGCAAGAAGATATCTGTGAATTCAAGGTTGTTCTGTTATAGATAATTCAAGGACAGCCAGAACTACATAAATGTGACTCAAAGAAAAATAATGATGATGAGAAAATGTAATAACATTAAAAATGTGACAAAGATGTCTAATTGTACTGTACATCACAAAGTTCATATTTCTGAAAAACCATATAAAGTTATAGTATATATAGTCTTGCTCTTCATTGGGAATTCCATCCCCCAAATGCACTGAATTTGACAAAGCTTTTACCTAGTGCTGAAATTGCTGACATGAGAGTAAATTCATCTTTGGAGAAAACACACACAAAACTCTAATATTAAAGCCTCATCTTTCATTCACCTTCAAAATCTTTTTACTAGAGTCAAGCCTTACAATTAGCAGGAAGGTAAGAAGCTATAAGGAGATATATGATGTGTGCATGTAACATCACAGGCATGCTCACACACAAATCAGAAATTGGCAAGGGTTCTGTGCTTGGTTGTGCAGGCCTTTTACTCCCAGCACCGTGGAGGCAGAAGCAAGTGGATCTCTGAGTTCAAGATCAGCTGTGTCAAGAAAAATTTCTGAGGGCACACAAAAATTCATTTTGTACTACTGAAGAAAAATTGGGAAGTATTAACCAGTATTCTAAATTAAAATCATATAGCTGCCATTAACAGCCTGATGTTCACTGTCAAGGAGGTAAAAGAGACTCAGCAGCCCTCCACCAACCATTATGAAATGGTAATCACCCGATTCTTACACGGTTGCTTGTTCTTAGAACATTCTGAAAAGTTGTGAGTCTTTGCATTATCCACTACCTGCTATAAGAGGCTTCTTTCACCAAGCTGGAGAGTTGTACAAACTGGACATGGATAATTAGAAGACAAATTAGTAGCATGATCACTAACAAAATTTCAATTAGTTATGTCCTTGGACCTACACTACCTAGGCCTTGGTTTTTGACCATGATATGAATTCCTCTCTATGGGCAGTCCTCAAATCCAATGGAGAGACAGATTGGCTACAGGCATCTCATTTGTGTTGACCTTTCAGGAACACCTTTCCTCCGCGTTACTCCATTACGTATTTGAACCATTCTGCCCCCAATATCCTCACTATAATTTCATATCACTCACAATCTACTATCGATTCTCACTTCCTGCATCTCCCTTCTACTGGTCTATTTCTAGCTTTTTAGCTTCTACATGTTGTCTTACTTGAATAAACACAAACTTTGAAGCTCAGACCCACATATAAGAGCAAACGTGCTGTTTGACTGTTGGGGACCAGGAGGCAGAAGTCGTCATAGTTTATACCTACTTTTACATCCAGATATCACACTTGTATTTTTATTTACAACTGAGTAATAGATCAGGTTCTTTAGATATGTACCCCATTTTCACTTATCCATGTGTCAGTTGATGGATATCTGAGTTGATTCCAGGCCTAGTGTGGTGGTTTGAATAGGTGTGGCCCACAGAGATTCATGCGTTTGAATGCTCAACCATAAGAAGTGGCACTATTAGGAGGTGCGGCCTTGTTGGAGGAAGTGTGTCACTGTGGTGGTGGGCTATGAGGTCTCTCAGGTTCTGCCCAGTGCAGAAGATAATCTCTTCAAAGAATTTTGTTGAATACAGTCTCCTCCCGGCCTTCTGATGTAGAACTCCTCCAGCACCGTGTCTGCCTCCAGGATGGCATGCTTCTTGGCCATGAAGATAATGGACTAAACCTCTGAAACTGTAAGCCAGGCTCAATTAAATGTTTGCCTTTATGAGAGTTGCCTAGGTCATAGTGTCTCTACACAGCAATAAAACCATAATTAAGACAGAAGTGATACCAGGGACTAGACTATTGTGATAGGCCTGACCATGTCTTGTTTAGAGGAATATTGACTTTGGGACTTTGGATTAGGAAAACAGTGTAGGTACATCTACACTAGGGAATGATAGGAGCTAAGACCCCCCCTTCTGCCTGAGAGCAAATGTCAGTTAAGTAAACAGCCTGAGTTAAGAAATACTTTATTGCGCTCCTGCCAGGGAGAAAATATTAATCAGATAAGCAACTCAAGCCAAGAAACGTTTTATTTGCCTTCTTGCTTATGAGAAAATATTTAGATTTGGGCTAGGAATTCTTGTGGGCTTAGAGAGCTTTGTAATTATGGGATGACCCTGGGCCCTGACTTTTAGATGACCCTCCTGCCTGCTTGCCTTTATAACTGCAGCGTGAACAATAAAGTTTAAGCACTTGATCAGACATTCAGACATTCAGACAGGTGCTTCTTCGTGTCTCTTGTCCTATCATTCTTTTGCTCCCTTCTTTAGAGTCTCATCGAATCCCAGTGGGCTGGGGCAATGGAATACCACTCAGCTATTAAAAACAAAGACATCATAAATTTTGCAGGCAACCCCCTTTTAAGTTTAATCATAAATATTATAAAGCAATTCTAGTCCCTTGTTTTTTTTTTTAACAGAGATGATGCTAAATCTTGATGTTACACAGGAATTTATTAATATCTTTTGGTGTTGTTGATTTTGTTTTTCAAGATAGGATTTCTCTATGTACTCATGGCTTCCCTGGAAGTCACTCTGTAGACCATATTGGCCTCAAACTCAGACATCTATCTACCTATACCAAAAGTGCTTGGAATAAAAGAATGCAGCCCTACCTCCTGGCTCATTTATTATTTGTTAAGAGCTTTTTTCTTTCACTATTGTTGTGTGTTTATGTGTATTCCTAAACAAAATACAACCTACTCAGTCAGTATGTTTTCAGTAGATGAACATTTCTTTTGGATAAGTATATGGTGTATTTTACTCTGGAGGAAATTTTCTCCAGTTCTCAGAATTCCTTAGTGTTTGACAAGGGTTGAGAGGCCCAGTTCTCCCTTCCTCATTGGCACATCTGGTGTTGTCCTTGTTCAGCTCCTGTTTGGGCAGCCACGTTTGTAATATTTTATGCATATAGTTTTGTTAACATGTCTAAGAGACACAATATCACAGCAAATTTCCTCATTTTTATTATCCACTTGTCAGATGAAGGATGTTCATGTCGTTTTCCTTTTGAAGCTATTGTGAATTATCTTGAATATAGCAGCAATGAACATGGGTGAATATGTGTTTATGTAGTATTACGTTGAAGTATTTGAGCATATACCAAGGAGTGGAATTTCTGGGGTATGTGCTAGATTTACTTAACTTGAGGATTTGATTGTTGAATTGAGGATTCTCCATTTTGATTTCCACGCTGGCTACATTTTTTGTTTATTGGGTTTTTAATCCATATGATTGTATTTTTTATGTTTCTTTTGGTTGGATTAATGGTAGTATTCTTTTTTCTTTATCATGAGAATTAGTGGTTTGCTGTTTTGAGTATGGATGATTACTCCCCACTTTTCCTGTATTCTCTATTGTTCACATAAAATGTATTATTTTTTATGTTCTTCATCATAATTCCTCTGATTATCCTGTGTATAATTTGTTCCAATTTCTTATATACTGTGATGCTTTAGTGAAGTGAATTATGTTAATTTATGACTATCTTCAAATGCACTGATGTCTACATTATTTTTAAAAAAGTATTTTTGTGGGTGCAACAATATTGTTGGTGGGGCTTTTCTGTCCAAAGTTTTACTCCATGCTCTCCCAGCTTTGGTATCGTTAACTAGAAACCTGGTAGAATTTTGTTGCTCTTTTGGACCGTTTCATGTGTTTGACATTGTTCTTTAACAGTATTCATTAGTTTCTGCTTTTCCGTTTTGATTCTTTTGTATGCATGGGCAGCAAGCCATCTATTTGTCCTTACTGAAAGACAAACTCAAAGAAGAAAAATGCTGGGAAATGGCTGATTCTTCAGGAAATATATCCTAGGTCAGTGGTCATATTTTTTCTGGAAATGTTATATTTTAAATCATGGAAATCCTTTAATTTTCTGTTTCTGGTGATTTTTTTCAACTTTACTATAAAAGAAAGTTGTAAATAAACAACTTCAAAAAGTTCACAAAGTGAAATTGACCAACCTAATGATGATAAGGCAGCGTGTCTTTAAACTGTACCTTTTATTCAGGGTCTGTTGATATTCTGGGATGTGACTGTGGACTTCTCTCAAGAGGAGTGGAAATGCCTGGACTCTGCTCAGAGGGCTTTGCACATTGATGTGATGTTGGAGAATTACAGCAGCCTGGTCTCTGTGGATCTGGATATTTTGCTTGTAGAATACCTGACTTGTCCTTTGTATGTACTGACTTAATGGGTTGTAAACTCTGTTAAGCTGTT
The DNA here is from genome assembly GCF_011762505.2 of Arvicanthis niloticus. NCBI lineage: Eukaryota > Metazoa > Chordata > Mammalia > Rodentia > Muridae > Arvicanthis > Arvicanthis niloticus. The sequence goes on along the minus strand of NC_133438.1, from coordinate 9,368,504 downwards.
TTTAAAACAACAGGAGACTCTAGAAAGTTTGTTAGTCTAAAATAAATTTTTGTGGTATTTGTTTTTTCTTTCCATTTTTCATTTACAGGTATCACGAACACTTTACTTTAGTTCCAAGATGCATGCAGCAGCACAGGAGCATATACTAGCTCCACACATACCTTTTTTTCCCATTTTTCCTTGTATTGAAGTGGATTCTTTTCTCATATAGTATATCCTAACTGTAGCTTCCACTCTATCTATTCCTTCCAGTTCCCCTTGCAATGACTTCTTTCTCAAATGATCTAGAGCCTTGGATATCTGGCACAGTACTTGCTTTCCATACATTATTTTTGAAGATCTCATGTTTTTTAGTATATATGTATATATATGTATATATATACATATATATATATATACAATATATATATACATATATATATATATTGTATATATATATTTCTACATTTTCATAACCATTAATCTAAGGAAGAATTGTGTCCTTTGAACAATACTTTTTTTAATTAATAAGTACAAAACTGGAATTTGAATAAACTCTTCAACATCTTTATCTGAGAAAAATATTTAATCATAGACATGTATTCTAAATATAAGGAGTTAACGAGCTCCATTCCAAAGCTGATAACTAATTCCTGAATTATAGGTTTAATCACCCTAGAAGATTGTCACTGGTTTTGGGAGAATCCATATAATTACTGTGAAAGAAAAGGGTAGACAACTAGGAGCTTTATTTTGAATTATTGATGTTTTATTATCTTAAGAGAGAACATAAGCAAAAAGTCATTTATCAAATGTTTAATTTTGGAACAAGTCATATTAACCTGAATTATACACATTTTCAGAGAACTACTGCATATGTGTTACTGTCCATCAACATGTAAAGACTGAAAAGGAGTCTTGTCAGTGTAATGAACTTGGTGAAATGCTTTAAGGTGCCTCTAACTCTGCACTTTATAAAAGAAGTGACACTACAGAAACCTCTAATAATGACAGGCAAGCCTCTGTTGACTTATCAAACCCAGATAGTTATAAAAGGATGCACACTGGAGAAAGAACCTTACAAATCTAAGACTGTCAGAAATCTTTAAATTTCAAAGACTCTATACTGCAAAGCAAGAGCACAAGCAGGGAGACTATGATGACCATTTCAATTCTACGTACAATTTTATGCAACAAATAATCTACATTTGAGAAACATAACACCAGTGTGGGGAATGTGGGAAATACTTTTGTACCTCCTCAAACCTCACTGTAGATCAATAAATTTATAATGGACAGAAACCCTACAAGTATAAAGTTTGTGACAAATCTTTTCCCCAAAGCACAACTCTTAAAACACTTCAAAAACTTCATTTTAGAGAGAAACTTTGTAAGGTATTAAACAAATGTAAGATATGTGACAAATCCTTTACTCAGAGTTCAACTCTGAGAAACCATCAGAAAATTTACAGTGAAGAGAAATCTTACAAATGCAAAGACTGTGGCATAGCTTTTTTTGTGGATTTCAAGTCTTAGAAGACACCAGAAAATTCATAATGGAGAAAATCATACCACTGTAAATAATGTAACACAACATTTATCTGCTATTCCCTGCTTACAAATCACAACAGGAGAAGTAATAGAAAGATAAGAAGCTTGTGAATCCTTTAATGAAGATTGAAATCTTACAAAAACATATCAGAGTTCATACTAAAATAAAATTTTGTAAAGGAAACTGTATATCACATAGTTCACACTTCTGAAAAACCATGTAAAGGTATCCCGTATATAATCCTGGATTGTTGTTCATGTTTCTTGGAAGTCACATCCCCCTAAATGTATTGAATTGAACAAATCTTTTACAAAATATGTTGAAATTGCAAAGATAAAATAAAATTCATCATGAAAGAAAAAGTTTGTAATAAATTGTCATAACTCATTCACCTTTCAAATTTTTATACTTGAGTGTATCCTTACAAATACCAAGAAGGAGATAAACTGTCAAGAGATAGGCTGTGCATGCAGCATAATTGGAATGCTGACATGAAGCTTAGAAATCCTCAAAGGCTAAGGATGTGGTTATGTACCATCTCCCATTCAGAGAAATAGGTGCATCTATATAAGTTTTAGGCCAGCCTTGTCAGCAATATGAATTCCTAGTCAGAGAGGATTACAAAGAGAAACCAGTCTTGGGAAGGGGGTAGAAAGAATGCAATCCCTTTTTGTGTGTAATTTTAAAAAGCCACGCTTGTTACTTCTTGAGAGCTCTGCCTGAGCTCTCTCAAACTCTCAGGCTAGTTCCACTGAGCTGCCAGTGACCACCCCGGGTCTCACTCAGCTCCACACTATTCAGCCACCTGCCTATTAACTAACGTTTTTTTTTTCTGAGATCCCGGCTATGCTTTGAGAACAGCTGCTGCCGCCATGTTGTCGGCTTGTCTGCCACTCTATGCTGCAACTGTTCCTACAGAGAATGCCTGGAGCTACCATTCATGTTCACAGACCATCTACCTCCATTGCTGGCTCTGCAGACTGCCAATAACCACCATGTAGCTGCGCCATCTCTCTTGCCCACTGGAATTTTTGAGAATAGAAAACATCAGACCATCTATTTTTAAATGGATATTTTATTTATTTACAATACATATGTCGTCCCCTTTCCTGATTCCCCTCCCTAGAACCCCTTATCCCATCCCCCCTCCTCTGTTATGCTTTTATACCATTTTGATACATGCAAGTATTAAGGTCAGTTCTAGGTTGAGGGTCTAGCAATACAGTAGATGCAAGTAAGTCAAGGAACAAGCAATACAATAAACACAAATAGTGAACAAAAAATAAAGGCATTTACCTAATTATGTAAACACTCCTGTAATCACTGTTTCTAAAGGCTTATCAGGATGACCAAAGTATCTGAGCTTACTTCCCTGTCCAAACTTAAGGTCATTTTCATGTCTGAAGCCTACTTCCTTGCTCTAGCCTAAAATTTAGATTACTGTATGAAATTACTTCTTTGTTCTAGCCTAATATTTAGGTTCCTGCCTGAGATTACTTCTTTGTTCTAGCCTAACATTTACATTTCTATCTGAAATTACTTCTTTGTTGTAGCCTAATGTCCAATTCCTGTCTGAAGCCCACTTCCTTGGGCAATGCCATCTTTCTGCCAAGTAGCCCATTTTCTTGTCTGTGGCCCATGTCAGAATCTTGCCAAGCAGCCCCAAAGGCTTTCCACCACTCTCCCTTTTTTATTTCATTAACAAGACGGAGCCTGTCTTAGGTCGTTCTGACAAGAATGCCTTCCTTACCCATCAGGGAATATGCATTATCAAAAGCAATGCACTTCTGTCTTAGGTTGGTAAGACTTCTGTGTAGAATCTTACCCTTGGCTTGCCAGCCTGTTAATTTAATACCTTTATCTGAGGATCAGTTTCAGGTTCAAGCCATGTACTTGGCTGCCAACATGATGTTTTTGAGAAAAGCTTTAACACAATGGGCAGGAATAAAAGTATTCCCAGGACAAAAAGGGCTAGCAAGATCAAGCTATATATGCTATTTTCAAAGCTTGACCAAAATAGAAATACTGACCTCAGGCCATGGGTAATTTTATCTGCAGTATTTACTGCATCAATGCTCAGCAGAGCAGCATTGTTAAAACTTATAAGCTCCCTATGTATCATTAAAACATCCTGAGAGGTGTTAGAATTATGCAAAATTCACTGCAAGTGCCATTAAACTTCTTTCTAATTATAATGACTACCATTGTAAATTGTAGAACTAACATGAATCCAATGGTATCTGGCACAGCACTCAAGATGGCTCCTTATCCTTAAATTCTGAATCTTCTTCCAGAAATTTGAATAGATTCAAATAAATAAAGATATAGAGCATCAATAAAGCATAAAGAGCATCAATCCATTCTTCTAAATGCCTATCTAAATCCTCTGGTATATTCAACACATTAGTAACATTTTCTTGCTAAATGATTAACAAAAGTAGCTGTCTTAACTTCTTGTCAGAGCAATTGCAGAAGCAGTGATGCTAGCAATTAATGTAATTAAAGCTGTTATACCAGCAATAATCAAGCCCACTACCCTCTTGCTTCTGCTTAAAGCCTGACTCATTTCTTCCAGTACTTGAAAACTATTTTTAAAATACCAAGGTTCTGTGATACTCAGGGCACTAAAACAAAAGCTGGTTGATAGAACTCCATAACTTACATGCCAGATTTCAAAACATAAACACAATTAGAAGGTGTACAATCAATGCATCTTACATTAAATACTATAGAAGAAACAAAAGTATTTTTAACTTGACAATTAGAACCTTAACACATGTGCTAACATGTTTGAAATCCAGATCCTGCCCCAACTTTATCTCTTGCTAACATAATATCATAGAGAACTGCAGCTAATTTCCATATATGTCTCTGAAAATGTCCAGAATCAGACTTCCAAATGAAGACTGTTATTTCCAATATTGGATTGATTTCTAGACCAGTCCATGATTGACCCTGAATAACTGGTCACATTAAAGAACAATACAAGAGGCATTATAACTTCTCTTTTTGATTCTTTGTTTCACAATATCTAAGAACTTGAGGCAAGGCTGTTTGTCCCATCAGGGGTATAGGTAAGCAATGGTGAGTCGGGAACTTATGTCTAATACAGCTTTTCAGTCACCATTGTCAGGAAACTCAGCAAGCTCACAGGTCAGTATTATTCTTTGTCCTGGCATCAGCATGTCTCATCCATTGCTCTGATGGCCACCATGCTCCTTCAGCATCCTGCAGAAAAAAACACAAACATGCCCTCTTCCCCATATTTAATACCTGATCGGGATCATGCCTTATGCCAGTAAATGGATCATTCCCTTTCACCTATGCATAAGTATGCCTAGTTGTAGAGTACAATAGACACTCAGCAGAAAGTTCCTTGGCATCCATTTTTAAAAAAACCTTTAAAATATAAAATGAAAAGAATATGATTTAAATAAGTTTGTGGTGTACAGGGGTGTATACTCCCCTTTTTTATTTTATGAAGATATTGTTTTAATGTTCCATGGGCCTGTTCCACAGTCTCTGGTCCTTGACAATTATAAGGAATCCCAGTCATAAGGGTAATGTTAAATTGCTGCTAAAGAGTCTCAAATGTTCGACTATCATAGCCAGTTCCATTATTTGTTTGTTTTTCTTTTTCTTTTTTTTTAAATTATTGGATACTTGATCTACATTTCAGATGTTATCCCCTTTCCCCATTCCCCATACCCAGAAACCCCTTAACTCATCCTTCTTCCTCCTATTTCTATGAAGGCATGGCCCCACCCACCCATTTACTCCCACTTCCCCTCCCTCAAGTTTCCCCCCCTGGGGCATCCAGTCTTCAAGGAACCAAGGCCCTCCTCTCCCACTGATGCCTGACAAGTCTATCCTACTCTACAAATACAGCTAAAGACATGGGTCCCTCCATGTGTGTTCCCAGGCTAGCTGTTTAGACCCAGGAGCTCTGGTTGGTTGGTATTGTTACTCTTCCCATGAGGCCAAAAGCCCCTTCAACTCCTTCAGTCTTCTCTCTAACTCTTCCACTGTGGTCAGTTTGATGGTTAGCTGTGAACATCTGCCTTTGTATATGTCAGTCTCTGGCAGTGCCTCTCAGGAGTCAGGTATATCAGGCTCCTGTCAGCATGCACTTTCAAACATCCACAACAGTGTTTGTATATGGTGATTGTATCTGGGAGAGATCTCCAGGTAGTGCAGTTTCTGGATGGGCTCTCTTCCAGTTTCTGCCCCACATATTCTCATATTTGCTCCTGTGAGTATTTTGTTACTCCTTCTAAGAAGGACCAAAGCACCTACACTTTGGTCTTTCTTTTTCTTAGGGTTCATATGGACTGTGAGTTATGTCTTGGGTATTGTGAGATTTTGGGCTAATATGCACTCATCAATGAGTGTGTACCACACACGTTCTTTTGTTATTGGGTTACCTCACCCAGGCTGATATTTTCTAGTTCCATCCATTTGCCTAAGAATTTCATGAACTCATTGTTTTTAATAGCTGAGTAATACTCCATTGTGTAAATGTACCACATTTTCTGTATCCATTCCTCTGTTGAAGGACATCTGGGTTCTTTCTAGTTTCTGGATATTATAAATAAGTCTGCAATGAACATAGTGGAGCATGTTTCCTTGTTATATGTTGGAACATCATTTGAGTATATGCCCAGTAGTGGTATCACTGGATTCACAGGTAATATTATGTCCAATTTTCTGAGAAACTGCCAGACTGATTTCCAGAGTGGTTGTACAAGCTTACAATTCCACCAACAATAAAGGAGTGTTCCTATTTCTCCACATTCTTGCCATCATCTGCTGTCATCTGAGTTTTTAATTTTAATTCTGACTGGTGTGAGGTTGAATCTCAAGGTTGTTTTGGTTTGCATTTGCCTGATGACTAAAGATGCTGAACATTTCTTTAGGTGCTTCATGGCCATTTGATATTTCTCAGTTGAAAATTCTTTGTTGAGCTCTGTACTTCATTTTTAACAGGGTTATTTGATTGTCTGGAGTCTAATTTCTTGAGTTCTTTGTAAAATTTGGAATATTAGCCCTCTATCAGATGTAGGATTGGAAAAGATCTTTTCTTGACCTGTGGGTGGCTGTTTTGTCCTATTGACAGTGTTCCTTGCCTTACAGAAGCTTTGCAATTTTATGAAGTTCCATTTGTCAATTCTTGATCTTAGAGCATAAGCCATTGGTGTCCTGTTGAGGAACTTTCTCCCTGTGCCCATGTATTTGAGGCTCTTCCCCCTTTTCTCTTTTATTAGTTTCAGTGTGTCCAGTTTTATATGGAGGTTCTTGATCCACTTGGACTTGAGTTTTGTACAAGGAGATAAGGATGGATTGATTTGCACATTCCTACGTGCTGACCTCCCGTTCAATTAGCACCACCGGTTGAAAATGCTGTCTTTTTTTCCACTGTATGGTTTTAGTTCTTTTGTCGAAGATCAAGTGACCATAGGTATAGGGGTTCATTTCTGGGTCTTTGATTCTATTCCATTGATCTTCTTGCCTATCTCTGTACCAATACCATGTAGTTTTTATTACTACTGATCTGTAGTACAGCTTGAGGTCAGGGATGGTGATTCCCACAGATGTTCTTTTATTGCTGAGAATAGTTTTTGCTATCCTGGGTTTTTTGTTATTCCAAATGAATTTGAGAATTACTCTTTCTATCTTAGTGAAGAATTGAGTAGGAATTTTGATGGGGATTGCATTAAATCTGTAGATTGCTTGGCAAGATGGCCATTTTTACTAAATTAATCCTGCCAATCCATGAGTATGGGAGATCGTTCCATTTTCTGAGATCTTCTTTGATTTCTTTCTTCAGGGACTTAAAGTTCTTGTCATACAGATCTGTCGCTTGCTTGGTTAGATTCATTCCAAGGTATTTTGTATTATTTGTGACTATTGTAAAGGGTGTCATTTTTCTAATTTTTTTCTCAGCCTGTTTACCCTTTGAATAGAGGAAGGCTACTGATTTGTTTGAGTTGATTTTATATCCAGCCACTTTACTGAAGTTGTTTATCAGGGTTAGGAGTTCTCTGGTGGAAGTTTGGGGTTTACTTAACCATACTATCATATCATATGCAAATAGTGATATTTTTGACATCTTCCTTTCCAATTTTTATCCCTTTGATCTCTTTTTGTTGTCTAATTGCTCTGGCTAGGACTTCAAGTACTATATTGAATAGTCCCTGATTTTAGTGGGATTGTTTAAAGTTTCTCTAAATTTAGCTCAGCATCTAGTGAGAAGATCATGTGGTTTTTCTTTGAGTTTGTTTATATAGTAGATTACATTGATGGATTTCTGTATAATTAACCATCCCTGCATTCCAAAGATAAAACCTATTTGATCATGGTGGATGATTGTTTTGATGTGTTCTTGGATTAGGTTTGTGAGAATTTTATTGAGTATTTTTGCATCGCTATTCATAAGGGAGATTGGTCTGAAGTTCTCTTTCTTTGTTGGGTCTTTGTGTCATTTGGGTATCAGCATTTTGTGGAATAGTTTATAGAGAATTGGTATTATGTTTTCTTGGAAGGTCTGATAGAATTTTGCAACGATTGCTCCTATTTCTTTAGTGGTTATAGGACTATTTATATGGTTTATCTGATACTTATTTAACTTTGGTGTGGCATCTGTCTAGGAAATTGTTCATTTCATCCAGATTTTTCCAGTTTTGTTGAGTATAGGCTTTTGTAAGTGGGATCTAATGTTTTTTTTGAATTTTCTCAGTTTCTGTTGTTATGTCTCTCTTTTCAGTTCTAATTTTATTAATTTGGATACTGTCTGTGCTCTCTGGTTAGTTTGGCTAAGAGTTTATCTATCTTGTTGATTTTTTCAAAGAACCAGCTCTTGGTTTTGCTGATTCTTTGTGTAGTTCTTTTTGTTTATGCTTGATTGATTTCAGACCTGAGTTTGATTATTTCCTGACATCTACTCCTTTTGAGTGCATTTGCTTCTTTTTGTTCTAAAGTTTTCAGGTGTGCTGTCAAGCTGTTTGTGTGTGCTCTCTCCAATTTCTTTTTCTAGGCACTTAGAGCTATGAGTTTTCCTCTTAGCACTGCTTTCATGGAGTCCCACAAGTTTTGGTATGATGTGTCCTCATTTTCATTATATTCTAAAAAGTCTTTCATTTCTTTCTGTATTTCTTCCCTGACCAAGTTATCATTGAGTGGAACATTGCTCAGTTTCCATGTGTATGTGAGCTTTCCACTGATTTTACCATTATCTAAGACCAGCCTTAGCTTGTGGTGATCTGATAGGATGCATGAGATTATTTCAATCTTCTTGTGTCTGTTGAGGCCTGTTTTATGACCAATTATATGGTCTATTTTGGAGAAGGTACCATGAGGTGCTGAGAAGAAGGTATATTCTTTTTGGTTTTGAATGAAGTGTTGTATAAATATCTGCTAAATCCATTTGGTTTATAACTTCTCTTAGTTTTACTGTGTCTCTGTTTAGTTTTTGTTTCCATGATGTGTCCACTGATCAGAGTGGGGAGTTGAAGTCTCCCACTATTATTGTGTGAGCTGAAATGTGTACTTTGAGCTTTAGTAAAGTTTCTTTTTGTGAATGTGGGTGCCCTTGCATTTGGTTCATGGATGTTCAGAATTGATATTTCATCTTGGTTGATTCTTCCTTTGATGATTATGAAGTGTCTATTCTTATCTTTTTGATAACTTCTGGTTAAAAGTCTATTTTATTAGATATTAGAATGGCTATTCCAGCTTGTTTCTTGGGACCATTTGCTTAGAAAATTGTTTTCCAGCCTTTTATTTGAAAATAGTTTCTACCTTTGTTACTGAGGTGTGTTTCCTGTATGCAGCAAAATTTTGGGTCCTGTTTATGTATCCAGTTCGTTAGTCTATGCCTTTTTTATTGGGGAGATGAGTTCACTGATGTTAAGAGATATTAAGGAGACGTGATTGTTGCTTCTTGTTGTTTTTGTTATTAGAGTTGGAGTTATGTTTGTGTGAGTATCTTCTTTTTGGTTTCTTGTAAGAAAATTCCTTTCTTCCTTTTTCTAGGGTATAAATTCCCTTCTTGTGTTTGTGGTTTCCCTCTATTAACCTTTGTAGGGCTGGATTTGTGGAATGATATTGTGTAAATTTGGTTTTGTCATGGAATATTTTGATTCCTCTATCTATGGTAATTGAGAGTTTTGCTGGGTATTGTAGCCCAGGCTGGCATTTTTGTTCTCTTACTGTCTGTATGACATCTGTCCAGCATCTTCTAGCTTTTATAGTCTCTGGTGAGAAGTCTGGTGTAATTCTGATAGGTCTGCCTTTATATGTTACTTGGCCTTTTTCCCTTACTGCTTTTAATATTCTTTCTTTGTTTCATGCATTTGGTGTTTTGATTATTATGTGATGGAGTGAATTTCTTTTCTGATCTAGTATATTTGGAGTTCTGTAGGCTTCTTGTATATTTATGGACATCTCTTACTTTAGGTTAGGGAAGTTTTCTTCTATAATTTTGTTGAAGATATTTACTGGCCCTTTAAGTTGGGAATCTTAGCTTTCTTCTATACCTATTATCCTTAGATTTGGTCTTCTCATTGTTTCCTGGATTTCCTGGATGTTTTGGGTTTTTTTTTTTTTTTTTTCATTTTGTATTTTCTTTGACAGTTGTGTCAATGTTTTCTATGGTAATCTGGACCTGAGATACTCTCTTCTATTTCTTGTATTCTGTTGGTAATGCTTTGATCCATGACTCCTGATCTCTTTCCTAGGTTTTCTCTCTTCTGCATAGTCTCCCTTTCTGATTTCTTTATTGTTTCTACTTCTGTTTTTATGTCCTGAATTGTTTTGTTCAATTCCTTCACCTGTTTGGTTGTGTTTTCTTGTAATTCTTTAAGGGTTTTTTGTGTTTCCTTTTTAAGGGTTTCTACTTGTCTACATGTGTTCTCCTGTATTTCTTCGAGGAAGTTATTTATGTCCTTCTTAAAGTCTTCTATCATCATCATGAGAAATGATTTTAAATCTGAATCTTGCTTTTCTAGTGTCATCAGGTATTCAGGACTTGCTATAGTGGGAGAACTAGGTTCTGAAGATGCCAAGTAACCTTGGTTTCTGTTGCTTATGTTCTTGCACTTACCTTTCAACATCTGATTATTTCTAGTGCTACCTTCACTCACTACCTCTGACTGAAGCCTGTCTGTCCTGTTATCTTGGCTGTGTCAGGACTCCTCAGATCCCAGCTCTCTGTAAGTCTGTGATCCTGAGACCTTGGTTGTGATAGCTCCTGGGAGTCAGGCTTCTGGGCTCCTGAAATCCTGGTGTGCCCAAGCTCCTGAGATCCTGTGATCCTATTATTCTATGTTTCTATGTGTCTAGCCTCCTCTGGGTTTTGGGTGGTTGGGTTCAGAGCTGAAGCCTTAGGGCTGCTCCAGGCGCAGGGAAAGGCAAAGGCACAGACAGGAAGCCAGACCATATTTATTTATTTATTTATTTATTTAAATTGTCAAATCATAAATTTTTACTTTTTAACTCAGGGGTTATAAACACAAAAATGCAGAATGTGGGGAAGGGGATGACACAGGAGCACAGGTGTTCAGGGGGAGTACAGATATAGTTCAGAACAGGGTATCAGCTGGGTGAAGGTTTAGGAGACAGCTCACTATGACTCTGCCTATGATTCACTTGTTTTTATCTAAGTTGTTTTATCTAAACATTTCAGTGTTTTTCCACAGAGACCCAAGATTTTGTGTTAGCAGGCATGTTTGTCAGGCCTATTGCTGATTTTAGGCCAATGGCTGATTTTTAGGCCCTCAGGGTATAATCAGGGTTTTCCCCTGACATCTCCTTCCTTCTCCAAGTATAGAAGAGCCATGGCGATTCTAATCTTGCTAACAGGGAGGCCTGACCTCCAGTAATTGAAGGGGACCTTGTAATAGCACTGGTCTTCTTGTCATTGTCCAGTGAGGCATGAGGGCCATACCAATCCTGATGTCTTTTCCTGGAGAGGGGACACTTTTAATATCAACCAACATACAGTCAAGCTTGTTCCTCAGGGAACCCAGAAGCATATTTTTAACTTTTATTTATATTCCCTTGCAATGCTTAGCCTCACAGCCTATGCAAGAATTCAGATCGCCAGTCAGAGGGGGTTCTGGGTGGCCCCTCTCTGCTTGGTCTAGTGGTGGAAGTCCCCTCTTTCAGGTTGGGTGGAGATGGGATTTGTGGATACCTTGGATAGAGTGACAACCTTATGTTGAGTCTTGTGGTCCTCCGTAGCCACTTTATGATAATGTATCTAAATAGATTTTGCTATCAGATTATCTATCTGTTGTTTCACAAAGTTAGCCAGCCTATTTAAAGCCCAGGGGCCAAAAGAAATAAGCAAAAATCACATAATTAATGGTCCCAAGATGGAAGGATGTAGGGTTGACAACCATGGAGAGGTTGAAAACCAGTTTTTGTACCAGCTCTCATCTTTCTCTTTCTCTCTCTGTCTTTTTCTCAAGACCTTCTCTGACCTTTTTCATGCTCTCTTTAATCATCCCTGTTTTGTCTATGTAAAATCAACATTCTTCTTTAAGGGCTGTACACAGTCTAGAGCTGTACACAGTCTTTTCTATTGTAAAAGAGTAAATCAAGTCCAATAAAGTCCTTTGCAATTTTTGGAGATCACTTCAGAGAGTGAAACAAGGTATTTCTTCAGATTAGTGATGTCAATCTCTAGCTGTTTGGTGTCCTTGTCAAAGGCCCATCGAAGGTATGAGTAGTATAAATCTAGAGGCCAGCATTAGGATTAGAACTAACAGCAGACATCATGGGTGATTCATTTTTACCTGAAAAGGAAAAAGAAGGGAATTCTCAGGGAGATTTCTCTTCCCTGGATGTCAATTGTTATTTATCTTATTTATAATTGGGCTTGTTTTTGTGGGGGTATCTATTGATTTCATTAATCTTTTTAGTTGTGCCTTCTGTGGTATCAAACAGTCATATCAATCTTCGGCCCCATATGAGAACTGGGTCCTTTCCATTTAAGGGTAAGAGGGTCCTTCCACATAGCTGTGGCATAGTTTTTATTGGTCTCAGCAATGCCAGAGGCAATCAGCAGCAGATTTGCTATGAGCTTTCAGTTTTAGAGAGTTAAATTTTAACAAGGCATGATGGAGAGTATTTTTGGGAGATTCATTCTGGGTGTACAGTTTTCCCTCTTTTGTTTTTAAAGCCAATTTTTCAAAGTTCTTGTAAAATCAGAGCAGAAGCGCCAACAGCCGCTCCTTCTACCCTCAGAGAGTTATGAAGACACTATTTAAAGAAATATAAATTTTTATTAATAATCTCCTTTATCAAAGGACTATTACAAAACAGCCAACAATTAATCAATCTATATAATATTTGATTAATGATAGCTTTTTCTACTTTTTGTAAAACTATGCCTCTTTTGTCAATTAATTGTTGAGGGAAATTAGGATTTGCATCTCTCTTGAGAATATTAAACAGAGACTTAAATTCTTTTGTGAAGAGCTTAAAATAAGATCTTAATCAATAAGCATCTCCTGGAAACTTTTGGAAATAATTTGAAATAAGTAAACTCTCTTTTTTTTTTTTTGCCAGATCCATTATCTGTTTTTTAATTGGATATTTTATGTATTTACCTTTCACTGTTATCTCCTTGTCCATTCTCCCCCAAAATCCCTTATCCCATACACCCTCTTCCTATTTTTATGAGGGTGTGCTCTCACCATCCTCCCAACCCTAACTCCCTACTCTTGAATTCTGAAACACTATGGATCCAAACTTTTGGGGACCATGGCCCTCCACTTCCACTGATGCCTAGCAAAGCCACCCTCAATTACCTATACAGGTAGAGTCATGAGTCCCTCCCTTTGTGTTCTCAGGCTGGAGGTTTAGACCCTGAGAGCTCTGGTTGAGTATTTTGATACTCCTTCTAAAAAGGACCAAAGCACCCACACTTTGGTCTTCCTTTCTCCTCTTGAGTTTCATGTGGTCTATGCATTGTGTCTTAGGTATTGTGAGCTTTTGGGCTAATAACCACTTATCAGTGAGTGCATACCATGGATGTTCTTTTGTGATTAGGTTACCCCACTCAGGATGATATTCTTAAGCTCCATTCATTTGCCTAAGAATTTCATGAACTCATTGTTTTTAATAGCTGAGTAGTACTCCATTGTGTAAATGTACCACATTGTCTGTATCTATTCCTCTGTTGAAGGACATTAGGGCTTTTTCCAACTTCTGGCTATTATAAATAAGGCTGCTATGAACATAGTGGAGCATGTGTCTCTGTTGTATGTTGAAACATCTTTTGGGTATATGCCCAGGAGTGGTATAGCTGGGTCCTCAGGTAATACTATGTTCAATTTTCTGAGGTACTGCCAGACTAATTTCCATAGTGGTTGTACCAGCTTACAATCCCACCAACAATGGAGGAGTGTTCCTCTTTCTCCACATCCTGGCCAGCATCTGCTGTCACCTATGTTTTTGATCTTAGCCATTCTGACTGGTATGAGGAGGAATCTCAGTATTGTTTTCATTTGCATTTCCCCGATGACTAGAGATGATGAACACTTCTTTAAGTGCTTCTCAACCATTCAAGTTTCCTCAGTTAAGAATTCTTTGTTCAGCTTTGTACCCAATTTTAATAGGGTTATTTGATAGTCTAGAGTTTGATTTCTTCTGTTCATTGTATACCTTGGATATTATCCCTCCATCAGATGTAGAATTGCTAAAGATCTTTTCACAGTCTGTTGGTTGCCACTTTGTCCTATTGATAGTGTCCTTTGCTTTACAGAAGCTTTGCAGTTTTATGAGGTCCCATTTGTCAATTCTTGATCTTAGAGCATAAGCCATCAGTGTTCTGTTCATGAACTTTCCCCCTGTGCCTGTGTGTTTGAGGCTTTTCCCCACTTTCTCTTCTATTCGTTTCAGTATAGCTGGTTTTCTGTGGAAGTCTTGATCCACTTGGAATTGAGCTTTGTACAAGGAGATAAGTATGGATCAATTTGCATTGTTCTACATGCTGACCTCCAGTTAGACCAGCACCATTTGTTGAAAATGCTCTTATTTCCACTGTATGGTTTTAGCTCCTTTGTCGAAGATCAAGTGACCATAGGTATGGGGATTGATTTCTGGGCCTTTAATTCTATTCCATTGATATTCTTGCCTATCTCTGTACCAATAACATGTAGTTTTTATTACTATTGATCTGTAGTAAAGCTTGAGGTCAGGGATGGTGATTCCCCCAGAAGTTCTTTTATTGTTGAGAGTAGTTTTCTCTATCCTGGGTTTTTTGCTATTCCAAATGAATTTTAAGATTGTTCTTTCTATATCTGTGAAGAATTGAGTAGGAATTTTGATGGGGATTGCATTAAATCTGTAGATTGCTTTGGACAAGATGGCCATTTTTACTAAATTAATCCTGCCAATTTATGAGCATGGGAGATCTTTTCATCTTCCGAGATCTGGTTTTCTGATTTATTTCTTCAGGGTTTTGAAGTTTTTGTCACACAGGTCTTTGACTTGCTTGGTTAGATTTACATCAAGGTATTTTATATTATTTATGACTTTTGTGAAGGGTGTTGCTTCCATAATTTCTTTCTTGGCCAGTTTTTCTTTTGAGTAGAGGAAGGCTACTGATTTGTTTGAGTTAATTTTATACCCAGCCACTTTACAAAAGTTGTTTATCAGTTTTAGGAGTTCTCTGGTGGAAGTTTTAGGGTCACTTAAGTATACTATCATATCATCTGCAAATAGTGAAATTTTGACTTCTTCCTTTCCAATTTGTATTCCTTTGACCTCCTTTTGTTGCCTAATTGCTCTGGCTAGGACTTCCAGTACTATATTAAATAGGTAAGGTGAGAGTAGGCAGCCTTGTCTAGTTCCTGATCTTAGTGGGATTGCTTCAAGTTTCTCTCCATTTAGTTTGATGTTGGCTACTGGCTTGCTGTATATTGCTTTTACTATGTATAGGTATGGACATTGAATTCATGATTTTTCCAATCATGAAGGGATGTTGAATTTTGTCAAATGCTTTCTCAGCATCTAGTGAGATGACCATGTTTTTTTTTCTTTGAGTTTATTTATGTAGTGGATTACATTGATGGATTTCTTAATATTGAACCATACCTGCATTCCTGGGATAAAGCCTACTTATCATGATGGATAATTGTTTTGACATGTTGTTGGATTCAGTTTGTGAGAATTTTATTGAGCATTTTTCCATCAATATTCATAAGAGAGATTGGTCTGTAGTTCTCTTTCTTTGTTGGGTCTTTCTGTGGTTTAGGTATGAGTGTAATTGTAGCTTCATAGAACGAATTGGGTATTGTTCCTTCTGTTTCTATTCTGTGGAATATTTTGAAGAGAATTGGTATTAGGTCTTCCTGGAAGGTCTGATAGAATTCTGCACTAAAACCATCTGGTCTCGGACTTTTTTGGTGGGGAGATTTTAAATGAATGCTTCTATTTCTTTCGGGGTTATGCAACTGTTTAGATGGTTTATCTGCTCCTGTTTTACTTTTGATACTTGGTATTTGTCTAGAATATTGTCCATTTCATCCAGATTTTCCAATTTTGTTGAGTAGAGGCCTTTGTAGTAGGATCTGTCGATTTTTTAATTTCATTTGTTTCTGTTGTTATGTCTCCCTTTTCAGTTCTGATTTTATTACCTTGAGTACTGTCTCTGTGCCCTTTGGTTAGTCTGGCTAAGGGTTTGTCTATCTTGTTGATTTTCTTAAAGAACCAGCTCCTGGTTTTGTTGATAATTTGTACAGTTTTTTTCTGTTTTAACTTGGTTGATTTCAGCCCTGAGTTTGATTATTTCCTGCCATCTACTCCTCTTGGGTATACTAGCTTCTTTTTGTTCTAACACTTTCAGGTGTGCTGTCAAGCTATTAATGTATGCTCTTTCCCTTTTCTTTTTGTGGGCACTTAGAGCTATGATTTTTCCTCTTAGTACTGCTTTCAGAGAGTACCACATGTTTTGATATGATGTGTCTTCATTTTCATTTAATTTTAAAAGGTCTTTAATTTCTTTATTTCTCCCTTGACCAAGTTATCATTGAGTAGAGCATTGTTCATTTTCCAAGTGTATGTGGGCTTTCTGTTGTTTTAGTCCATGTCAAAGACAAGTCTTAGTCCATGGTGGTCTGATGGGGTACAAGGTGTTATTTCAATCTTGTTGTATCTGTTGAGGCCTGTTTTGTGACCAATTATATGGTCTATTCTGGAGAAGGTACCATGAGGTGCTGAGAAGAAGGTATATTCTTTTGTTTTAGGATGAAATGTTGTATAGATGTTAGTTAGTTAAGTCCAATTGGTTCATAACTTCTGTTAGTGTCATTGTGTCTCAGTTTAGTTTCTGTTTCCATGATCTGTCCATAGCTGAGAGTGGGTGTTGAAATCTCCCATTATTATTGTGTAAGGTGCAATGTATGCTTTAAGCTTTAGTAAAGTTTCTTTTATGTATGTGGGTGCCCTTGCATTTGGGTCATAGATGTTGAGAATTGCAAGTTCCTCTTAGTACATTTTTCCTTTGATGAATATGAATTGTCTTTCTTTGTCTTTTTTTGATTACTTTTGGTTGAAAAACGATTTTATTTGATATTAGAATTGCTACTCCCACTTGTTTCTTGGGACCATTTGCTTGGAAGATTTTTTTTCCACCCTTTTAGTTTGAGGTAGTGTCTGTCTTTTTCACAAAGGTGCATTTCCTGTATGCAGCAAAATGTTGGGTCCTGTTTATGTATCCAGTCTGATAGTCTATGTGTTTTTATTGGAGAATTGAGTCCATTGATATTAAGAGATATTACGGAAAAATGGATGTTGTTTCCTGTTATTTTTGTTATTGGCAGTGGAGATATGTTTGTATAGCTACCTTCTTTTAGGGTTCTTGGAAGATTACTTTCTTGCTTTTTCTAGGTTGTAGCTTCCCTCCTTGTGTTGGAGTTTTCCACCAATCATCCTTTGAAGTGCTGGATTTGTGGTAAGATATTGTGTAAATTTGGATTTGTCATGGAATATTTTGGTTTCTCCATCAATATTGATTGAGAGTTTTGCTGGGTATAGTAGTCTGGGCTGGCATTTGTGTTCTCTTAGGGTCTGTATGATGTCAGTCCAGGATCTTCTGTCTTTTATAGTCTGTGGTGAGAAGTCTGGTGTAATTCTTATAGGTCTGCCTTTATATGTTACTTTACCTTTTTCCCTTACTGGTTTTAGTATTTTTTCTTTGTTTTGTACATGTGATGTTTTGATTATTATGTGGCCAGAAGTATTTCTTTTCTGGTCTAAACTATTTGGAGTTCTGTAGGCTACTTGTATATTTATAGACATCTCTTTCTTTAGGTTAGGGAAGTTTTCCTCTATAATTTTGTTGAGAATATTTACTGGTCCTTTAAGTTGGGAGTCTTCCCCTCATCTATACCTATTATCCTTAGGTTTTGTCTTCTCATTGTGTCTTGGATTTCCTGTATATTTTGGGTTAGTTGCTTTTTGTATTTTGCATTTTCTTTGACAGTTGTGTCAATGTTTTCTATGGTATCTTCTGCACATGAGATTCTCTCTTCTATCTCTTGTATTCTGTTGGTGATACTTGTGTCTATGACTTCTGATCTTTTTTTTTAGGTTTTCTATCTTCAAGGTAGTCTCCCTTTGTGATTTCTTTATTGTTTCTACTTTCATTTTTATATCTTGGATGATTTTTTTTAATTCCTTCTCCATAGGGCCGGGGGGTTGGGGTATTCACTGGAATCTGAGCACTCCCAGCACCCAGATATGGGTTTAGGGCAGTGTGTGGGTCTTCTTACCTACGACTATGAGATCTGTGGAGCCTCTAGGATGTCTCAGGTGGAATCCGGGGTCCACACAAGAGCAGACCAGGCAGAGGTCTGCTCCAGGCCTCAGATCTGGGAGAGGAGCAGAAGGAGAGTGCTATTCTGCAGGGGCGTGGGTTGTGTGTGTTGGGTATCTGCCTCTAGGATGTCTCTGTCTGGAATCCCGGGTCCATACCGAGATTCCTTTTTTTATGATTTCAGTTTGTACATAGAATTTTACTGATTCTGCATATTAATTTTATATCCTGGTACATAGCTGAGAGGAGCATTCTGGCAGAGACATTAGAGCATTATATATATAATCAAAAATATGAAAATGAATACAGTTTATTTTTAGTTTGCATCCACTTTATTTTCTTCCCTTCTTTTATTTTCTTGCTAAGGCCTCAAATGCAGTATAGTAGAACCGAAGTGAGTATGGACATCTCTCATAGTTTGCCTTCTGTAACGTGATAAACAGCATGAATAAAATCAACTTTGAATGGAAAGAGTTTATTGCATCTTACACTTCCACGTCACTCCCTGTAGTGAACCTTTTCTCTGCCTCAACACTTTGCCTCAACACTTTTGGGGCTAAGTGCTCTGGTCAAGAGAGAGAGTGGGGCTCTTGGGGCAAGAGACAGGAAGAATGGAGACAAGACAGGGTGTGATTCAGTCTCTCTTATTGAAGGGAATTCTGAGGTATTTATAGACACAAGCAGGAGAACACAGGTGAAAACACTTTACCACGTGCACCATACAGCTGGGGTCACTAAACAGCAAAACAAGCTATGTGGGATAAACAATATACTTATCAGAGTGTGCTTCAGCTGTTATAGGCTTTTGACAACCAAGTCTTTCATCAGGGTATATGGTTCCAGATGGCTGCAAAGTTGATCTAGCCGCTTTCTACTAAAGTCGGCTCCCAACAACTCCCCCATTAATTGGAATCTAAACAAAAACTTAACCAGGAACACAGAGTCAGTAACTGAAACAGAGGCAATGTAGAAGTCCTAATTACTAGATTAATTTTCTATGGTTTTCCCAGCATGCTGGAAAACAAGTGTTCATTTCCTTGAGTCTGTGAAGGACATATCACAGGCTCAATAATTTATATCATATGCTATTATTGATAGACCTGGAACAAGTCTCCTTTAAACCTTTTAACCTATTATCTAGAACACTACTTACAACAATTTTCTCTAACTAAAACCTCACTACAGGCTACAGAAAAAGAAACAAGGATACCAGCCCACCCAGTAAACCTTCAACCCACAATTTTCCTTGCCTGCAAGATGTCCTAGGGTAATGGTGGCACAGAACTTGTGGACGTAGCCAACAAATGTGTAGTTTAACTTGATGTCCATGCCAAGACAGGGAGCCCATGACCTATACTATATTGATATCCAGGGACTGGAGACTAAGCAGCCTAAATACTTGGTGTAAAACAACACATGACCAAAAGAAAAATTAATGAATTGTTTCATAATGATATTATTTTATACTTACAGACAGATTGGTGCCTTGTCCATTCATCATTAGAAATGCTTTTTCCTAGGACAAATGCGAACAGATGCAGAGAGCCACACCCAAACATTAGGCTGAAAGAAAGTCAAAATTAGAGATGTTCACCAGATACCTTCATGAGCAACATGGGTATGAATGTGAGAGAGAATAGAAGACACCCTATAAAACATGGCTAACAGAATAATAAGCAGGTGCATATGATCTCCCAAAGATTGAAGCAGGAGGTTGGGACACCTGTCTTCAACAGGTACTCCGCATATATGTTATAATTGTTAGTTTGGTGTTTTGTGGGACAACTATCAGTGCCTGAATCTTTTGACTGCTCTTGAGATTCTTCCTCCTATTGTGTTGCCTTGTGCAGCTTTAATATGAGGGTTTTTGTCTTGCTTTGTTTTATCTTCTTTTATCATAAAATAAAAAAGGGGGAGAGGTGGAGAGCCTTTGGGGCTATTTGGCAAGAATCTGACATGGGCCAAGGACAAGGAAATGGGCTGTTTGGCAGAAATATGACATTGGCCAAGGACAAGAAAGTAGACTTCAGTCAGGAATCTGACATTAGGCTAGAACAAAGAAGTTATTTCAGGTAGAAATCTAAATCTTAGGCTAGAACAAAGAAGTAATTTCAGACAGGAATCTAAATTTTAGGCTAGAACAAGGAAGTAGGCTTCAGACATATAAGTGACTTGAACTAGAACAGGGAAGTAGGCTCAGATACTTTGGTCATCCTGACAAGCCCTTAGAAACAGTGATCATGGGAGTGTTCACTTAATTGGTTTTAATGCCTTGCTTTTTCTTTGACTGTTTGTGCTTATTGTATTGCTTGTTCCTTAACTATTTGCATCTATTGTATTGCTAGACCCTCAACTTAGAACTGACCTTAATACATGCATGTAATCAAAATGGTATAAAAGCATAAAGGAGAAGGGGGTATGGAATAGCGGGTTCTAGGGTGGGGTAATGAGAAAAGTGGATGACATCTGTATTGTAAATAAATAAAATATCCAATAAAAATAAATAAATAAATAAATGGCTATTTTGATAGACACAAACTGTACAGGCTATTAGACACTTAACAAGAGAAAGCCTGATGCATAAGATAGGCCACTGGAAAATAAATTAGATGAAAGCAGTTGCTAGAAAACATGGCAAAGTAAGTGCATTTGAGTAGGTAAAGGAAGCAATTTTAAAAGACTTGCAGGCTCCACATATACACACAGAGATGGAGGCAAAGCTGTTACCTATATCACAATACAAATTGAGAAATATGGCTTCTACTGAGAAGCATTGCAGGTACCTAGGCTCAGAGAAAAGAAGAGGTGGCATGGAATCATTAAAGATTTGGATTTGTTGGCATCGCAAAGCAGTTTTGAATATGCCCTGACTCCATCTCAACCTTATGATATCACTTCTCAAATACTTTACTATAAAGTAGGAAATTTTCACGTAGAGGAATAATTTACACTTAGAGCAAAAAATAGAAGGAATTTTGACACCAATTATTATAGTTTAAGAAAGCAGAAGAAATATCACCTATCTTTCTGGGTCATTGATTGACACCTGAATTTTCAGTTTTCAGTGGTATGGTCTATTTTTTATTATCTAACCAAAGGACTCTACACTGGTGATTTCCTGAGTTTCATTTTTAGCAGCTCCTTTTGATGATGTGATTGTCAGACATTTCTATTTTGTGTTCAGTACATTTACCAAATTGTATTAAAATACTAATAATAAGTATGAAAAAATATACCTAATTACAATAGTTTTGGGTAAGTGAAAGTTTTCTGTTGAGGTGTTTGCTAAGTGGTGAAGAGTCTTCTGCAGAAAAAAGTTATTTGACCCCATTATGGCAAATTGTTGTAATTTCAAACTCCCATTGCCTGGGAGGCTTTATATACACGTAAAAGCCAAGTTCTGTGCTTACATTGCTGGCTATGAGTTTTCTCTCTTCAGTCTTAGGAGAATTTTACATGAACCAGGAATTTGCCACAAACATAATGAGAAGCCAAATTTATGCATGGATGAAAAGACTGTTGCTATCACCTTTATGAGCATGTTGGGGTGTGCATTTAAGAATGGGTCAAATAGGCCCCCAATCTCACAGAACCCAGAGGGAGTGGGCCTCTCAGGATCTCTAACATGGGCAGTATCTTGGGTAAGGAGACAGCAACACCCGCCCCAAACAGGGAGTAACTGGGACCCACTAGGACACAGGAAGTCACTCCTGGCCCAGAGCACTGGTTTCTTCCTATCTGTGCCTAAGCACTGAGCAGATATTGGGCACCAGCTTTTACCCCAGTAGTAACACCAACCCCACAAAGTTCTACAACCAAGATAACAGAAAAGATAGGCTCCAGTCAGAGACAAGGCAGGTAGCACTAAGGAGACCCAGATGGCAAACGGCAAGCACAAGAACATAAGCATCACCAACCCGGGGTACTTGGCATCATTAGAACCTAGTTATCCCACACAAGAAAGTCCTGAATTCCCCATATCACTAGGAAAGCAAGATTCATATTTAAAATCACTTCTAATGATGATGATAGAGGACTTTACGAAAGAGATAAATAACACTCCCAAAGAATTTGAGAACATAGGTAAACAGGTAGAAGCCCTTAAAGAGGAAACACAAAAAAAAATCCCTTAAAGAATTACAAGAGAACACAACCAAACAGGTGAAGGAATTGAACAAAACCATCCAGGACATAAAAATGGAAGTAGAAACAATCAAGAAATCACAAAGGGAGACTACCCTGGAGATAGAAAACCTAGGAAAAAAATCAGGAGTGATAGACACAAGCATCACCAACAGAATACAGGACATAGAAGAGAGAATCTCATGTGCAAAGAATACTATAGAAAATATTGACAAAACTGTCAAAGAAAATGCAAAATGTGAAAGGTTCTTAACACAAAATGTCCAGGAAATCCAGGACAAAATGAGAAGACAAAACCTAAGGATAAAAGGTATAGATGAGAGTGAATATTCCTAACTTAAAGGGCCAATAAATATCTTCAACAAAATTATAGAAGAGAACTTCCCTAACCTAAAGAAAGAGATGCCCATAAACATACAAGGAGCCTATAGAATGCCAAATATAGTAGACCAGAAAAGAAATACCTCCCATCAAATAATAATCAAAACACCAAGTGCACAAAATAAAGAAAGAATATTAAATGCAGTAAGGGAAAAGGACCAAGTAACATATGAAGGCAGACCTATCAGAATTACACCAGAGTTTTCACCAGATATGATAAAAGCTAGAAGATGCTGGACAGATGTCATACAGACCCTAGGAGAACACAAGTGCCAGTCCAGGCTACTACACCCAGCAAAACTCTCAATTACTATAGATGGAAAAACCAAGACATTCCATGACAAAACCAACTTTACACAATACCTTTCCACAAACTCAGCATTACAAAGGATAATAGAGGGAAAGCTCCAATACAAGGAGGGAAATTATACCCTAAAAAGAGCAAGAAAGTAATCCTCTTCCAACAAATCCAAAAGAAGATAGCCACACAAAGATAATTTTACCTCTAATAACAAAAATAACAGGAGACAACAATCAGTGTTCCTTAATATCTTTTAATATCAATGTACTCAATTCCACAATTAAAAGACATAAGCTAATGGACTGGATATGTAAACAGGACCCAGCATTTTGCTGCATACAGGAAACCCACCTCAGTGACAAAGACAGACTTTACCTTAGAGTAAAAGGCTGGGAAACAATGTTTTTCAACCAAATGGTCCTAAGAAACAAGCTGGAGTAGCCATTGTAAAATCTTCAGCTCAAGAACACAAAGAGAGGGACCCATGGCTCCACCTGTATAGGTAGTTGAGGGTGGTCTTGCCAGGCATCAGTGGAAGTGGACTGCCTTGGTGCCTGAAAGTTTGGATTCCCTAGTGTTGGGGAATTCAAGAGCAGGGAGACAGGAATGGGAGGATGGTTGGAGCACACCCTCATAGTAATAGAAGAAGGGGGGTGGGGTAAGGGGTTAGGCATCAGTGGAAGTGGAGGGCCTTGGTGCTTGAAAGTTTGGATTTCCTAGTGTTGAGAAATTCGAGAGCAGGGAGGCAGGAATGGGAGGATGGTAGGAGCACACCCTCATAGAAACCCCCAGAATTAGATGGATTAGACATGACAGAGACAGGCTGCCAGAAGACTAGATTACAGAATTCAAACCAAAAAATTAATCTTGATACTAAAATTTGTTTTGAGAATTGTACATTGCAGAATACATAGCCTTGGCATATCTACTCATCAAGTGAACTGAGCAGACCTGCTCTAACCTCTGATGTCCTAGAATTCCAGCTGAATGCAGTGAAGACACTGATGTCAGAGGCTTATCAATTTACTCTTCTCCCTGCCCCTCTTCTAATATCTCAATGCCCATAATCAGTTTAAAGAAGTTAATGAAGAGTCGGCACCCCTATTCCCTGGGCTTGGGGACTGAGGTGGTTAATATTGGGCTGTCTTTCTAGGGAAAAGTACTGGTTTTGGTGGAACAGGGAGGATTAGCTAGGATTTATTGCATAGCCATAACCTATTGGTAGAAATATGTATAATTGTTATTAAGATGAAGTTATAATTTCTTAAATAGTACAAAATTTACTTTGATTTCAAAGTAAATCACAAGGGTGATTCCTGCCTCCACAAGGGTGTGCCCCCACTTACTCCCCCACCTTCTTCCCACCCTTGAATTCCTCCTCACTTGGTGTTCAGCCTTCATGGGACCAGGGATCTCCTCTCCCACCCATGCACGACAAGGCCATCCTTTCCTAAGTATACAGCTGAAGTCATGGGTGCCTCCCTTTGTGCTCCCAGGCTGGTGGTTTAGATCCTGGAGAGCTCTGGTTGGCTGGCACTGTTGCTCTCCTCTTGGGGCCACCAACACTTTCAGCTCCTTCAGTCCTCTAACTTCTTCATTGGGAACCCTTGATCAGGTCAATGGGTAGGTGCGAGCATCCGCCTCTGGATATATCAGACTCTGGCAGACCTTTGAGGAGACAGCTGCGTCCTTCTTTAGCTTTTTAAACTGATTTGAGATGGTTAGTCTGTGAGTGAAGGGCCTATAGCAAATTCATGGCTCTAAGTTTATTATTAGGGTGTTTTCTATATTTTATTTAGCTGAGAGGAGTTAACAAACAATAGTCCAGATTCCCTTACATGGATAGTTGGTTTTCAGAACGTCAGAAGTCCACAGAATTGACATTACAAACATTTCTGTATTAATGTCCATTTTGATTAGAGATCTGTCTTCTTCTGACAGCTTCCTGTATTGAATTCTAAGAAGAAATTGAGCATCTTTGGAGTTACTCCAGTTGTGATGAGACAACCACTAGACAAGAATTGCCTCTTTTCATCTAGAGACAAATTACTGTCCAGAAAAGGACACACTTGCAGAATAGTCGACTGATTATATCTGCCAAGACAGAGTAACCAGCCCTTAATAATTTTGCATCACTCAGTCTGTTAGATGATCCTGGGCCAGAAGGCTGAAGATCAGATGCTCCAACATTTTGTAGTATTCGGACTGTCCAGGTGTCAGCGGTCTCTATAAATTGACTAATTTTTAGTAGCTATGCTTTGTGCTTCCCATAATTTCAGTTAACTTAGTCATTCTGGATTTCTGATGGGGTTGAAGACTTATAGTCTCATGGCCAATCCCAACTATTTCCTTGAGAGAAAAGATTTGAGAGGATGATATTCAGCTGACATTCATCGGAAAGCTAAGAAAAAAAGCCAGGTTCAGAACTAAGTCTTTTATTTAGGAGAGATGACAGAGGTACTGGTTAGTCAACAAAATGATATATTGGGTATTAGTTCTATCTTGTACCTTACTGACACAAATTGGTATAGTTATGCTCTAATTGTATTTTGAGAGAAAAATTTTATTTTAACAGGAAGGAGGATGTGTAGGAGGAGCTAAAGTGGGAGGAGTAAGGAGAGGAAGAGGAGGAATAAGCAGAGGAGGCAGAGAAGGAGAGGAGGACCTAGGGAACAAGAGAAGGGGGGAACATGGAGGCAGATGTTCGTGTGTCTTTGCCAGTCAAAGAGAATTGATATATCTAGGTTGGGTATTGGGTTACACTTCTGATTGTATGGGCATCTTGTTATTGAGCATCACCAAACTTATAAAGCCTTTGATCAACATTAAAAAATTTGTATAAAAGCAAACGGGAGGAGGGGGGAGGGGATAGGGGTTTTCTGGGGAGGGGAAATGGGGAAAGAGAATGGCATCTGAAATGTAAATATAATATCCAATAAAAAAATTTAAAAAATTTTTAAAAAAGAATGGGTCAAAAGGTAGTGGTGGGGAGGCAATAGAGAGCTTTGACTATAGAACATAAGCAATATACAGAGTATCATGTAGCATCACTTTAATCTAGATGTTCTAAATGATACAGAAGATCAAAAGATGATTGCACTTTTTATCTGCAAGGAAACAAAAAAGGAATCATTAAAAACTATATATTTTTATTCTGTTTTTTTATATAGCATGATTTATTAGTGACATTTTCATTCTTTATTACTAGTAATACATTTGTAATTTTGTTTTAAGTTTTAGCCACAAAATGTTACTCATAGATATTTCAATTAAAACAGATGATGTGAGATGCGGATCACAGCACGGGTGAAACTTCATTGAATGCTAAATGCATTCAGTGATAGAGTGCATCACAAAAATATGGCACATGATATATAATATTATTTTACAGTTTGTTCAGTGCACAGACTTTTGTCTGGAAGATAAAAATTATTTGAAAAGTTTCAGTAATTCTTCAAGACTATTTTTACATAATCTACATATTTGTATGTACATAATAAGTGCATTTTTATATATACTAGGCTAGACTTATATGAAAGTAAGAATATATTAAAGCATATAATTAGATCTATGTTCATATGTTTACACACACACATACATACATACATACATACATATACCCACACACACCACATATACACACCATACATACTTTGGTTTAACATGGTCTACCTACATATTCTCAATGAATTCTACTCCTAAAGTCTGAAGATTTCTTATAAATATCCAAGTTTTTTTTACCATGGATTGATATCATCTCACCCCTTTTGATGGCCAGTAAAAGTTTAATATGCTGACAAGAAAATTACCAACTACAAAATGCAGTACTTCACAGGATAATTTCCTATCTAAATATCATCATGCACTGGATATTTTTGCATTGTAAGTTTTCTTTTCTCCCTTCTTCCATAAAGTGAGGTCTAGCCATCATCTTGAAACCAGAACATAGGTTTTTCTACATTGCTTCATAATAATACATTGCTTCATAATAATATATGTGTTTGTGTAGTTCTCCAATATTTCCTGTGCATTATTTATGGATCTATACTTCACTCCTAGAATACTACCCAAGATATGATTTATAAAAATTTTTCCTGTTCAACACTCCTTCATACAATCAAAAAATCCATAGCTTAAGATAAAAACAATTCTTCTACTACACACTTTAAAGATAATCACTTCCCAATATCCTAATCTACAAACAGAGATGCACAGGAGATGGAGTGGGGAGAAATTATATTTCAATGTGTACTCCATTTCTGAAATATAAAAATTTTAAAACTATAGCTGGTTATTTACTAAGTACAATGGTGAACTTACAATTATAACAAACATTGATGGCTCAAGTACAATCTCATCTGGTGGCTCAATCTGTTGGAAAGAGTGAAAGATATTGTTGGAATTCAATTCTTGAATTCACTTAGAAAATAAAAATTGTGTTGAGCATGTTCAACAAAATATATTATATCTACACATTCACTTTGCTCTACTTTTTATTGAGAAATTTAAACACTTGTTCAGAAGTCTTTTGCTGCTTCTGCCACATTAACTCTGTGTGTCCCTTTTCTACACTGGTTGGCTTGAAAATTGAGCTAATCAAATAACCACTGTGTTAATATATGATGATAGGATAGTAATTGTACTATGTTTTGAAATATCTTTTACTTATTGTATATTCTGTCCTCTTAAGTATAATAGTAGAGCACATACTTTTTCTCTATTTTTCTGGGAAATAAATAACTAATATTTCAAATGATATATTTTTGAGATTTTATTGAAAATACCCCCGTGTAACAAGTTAACCATTTAATTCAGTCATTGAAAATATTTTCTTAGAAATTGTAAGTATTGTGTTCAATTTTTATCTACCAGTTAGGATAATAATGAGACAAAGTATAACATGGAGAGTAGTGAGTACTTCATTAAATCAAATTATTATCACATTCAGATTTTGGATTAGAAGTGCCATATACATTAAAGAAGTAGGAACATAAAAGTAGAAAACTTTGACTTGAGAGACTTTAAGGTAACAATTTTAAATGCTCAGACTCACCACACCACATTTACATCCATGTATTAAGGAAGGATGTCTCTCTAAAGGAGAAGAAAAAGTTAATTTTTTCATATGAGACATTCTAAAAGCATTAGGAAAAATATTTTGGGGGACTATTTCTAAAATCTAGTCCCTATCTACTCACTTATTCACAGGAGGTATAAAAGATAACCACACAAAATAAAACTTAGTTCTTCAATGTTTTTTGTTATAAGGTCTTCTATTACATTATGGAATCAAGGGTAATTTTTGCATTTGTAAGATGTTAGATGGAAAAAAAAGGTATTCTTCCTGCTATCTAGTGTAGAATGATATGCTAAAAAACATATACTGTAAAACATGTTTCTCTTCTTTAGGCTAGTTTATCTCAGCTCTACGATCAAAACTTTAATGAAAATATTCCTTATGATCCTTGAGGATAAAATGTAGAACAATCAAAATTGCACTTACTTTAAAAGAGTAGCCTTCAGTGAGAATTATTCTGTACATTGATAATAAATCCTCTCCACAGTTTAGTACACTTGCAGAAGACTGAACTTAGGTATTTTTTAAAATGGAATCTCGTCAGTTTTGTGAGTGGGTGGGTTTAATAATAAATGAGGTTGGAAGGAACATTGAAATATGACACCCCAAGACACAACATACATCCACTTCTTCAACTTCAGTTAGTTATCTACCACAGGTTCTTAAATACTTAACACTTCAGAAATTTTCACACTTAGACTCTCAGAACAAAATCATGGTTTAGTGCTATATGAACTGTTTTCACCAAATGGTTATCTGACTATATTAGTCAGGGTTGTCTAGAGTCACAGAACTTATGGAATGTGTCTCTATATTGAGGGAATTTATTGTGAAGACTTATAGTCTCTAGTCCAACTAACCCAACAACAGGCAGGTAAGGATGGGATGTCCAAAAATCTGGTAAATGCTCAGTTCCATAAAACTAGTTGTATCAGTTGGTCTTCTGTACAAGTAGGTTCTAACAAATGAGCTGGCAAAGAAGTGCAAGCAGTCGAGGAAGAGTGAGTCTTCCTTCTTCCAGTGTCCTCATATAGGCCTCTAGTAAAAGGTGTGACCCATATTATTGATGTGTACCACCACTCATGGATCTGGAACATACTTTTTCTTAGGCTGATCTTGAACTAACAGATCTCTTTGCCTCAGTCTGCTGGGATTAAAGTTGTGTACTTCCTTGTCGGGTGCTGAGCTTTTCATGGCCACTGTCCTTCAATATGTCTATGCCAAGATCCAGGTCAGAAAAATGTGTCTTGCAGCCTCAAGATCTGGGTCACAGGTGTGCCCTTCAGTTCTGGATTATAGTTCATTCCAGATATAATCAAGTTGGTAAGCAAGAATAGCCATTACAATTGACCCCTTTTCACCTTGACACAAACAAATATCTCATGTCTACATGAAATGATAACCGGGTCATAAACATGCCTAACATGATATGACTATTTCTGGTACAATTGCAACACTATTTCTAAATTTACAATAGCTCACTGTCTCTTCAGAACATTCTTTTAATATCTCAACTTAAATATCGATTAATGTTAAAGAAATTGGAAAAAAGCACAAATACACACACACACACACACAAATGTTTTCTTAACAAAATAAAACAGGAGTATTCAGATTACTTTGTATTCTTTGTTTTGCAACTGGTCACATGTCCTAAGATGGTATTTATAACTACCTTCCTCTACTATTTCCTCCACCCTCTGAAATCACCTCTTGGCACTTTTTCTGGAGGAGTGACCCATACCTTCATTTCTGATGGGTCTGTGCCCTTTGCCTGATTAAATTAGGCTGTTGTAGTTTCCCATTATCTTTTATCACAGGTAAATTTTTTGTAAAAATAAATTTTTGTAGTAAAAATAGAGTCTCAAGAGGATCTCCTGCTCTACCATCAAAATTCTTCTAACCTCCATTGTGGAAAGGCAATTCAATTTCCTCTTGGTAATCTGAATCTATCACCCCTCCTAAGGAATTCCATTCTTGGTCTATTGGTTTAAGGGCATTAGAAGACCAAAATGACCAGGGGGGAAGTCTAGGCTTCCAGTTCAATGGAATATATGTTGTGGCTCCTGGTAGATGCACTCCCTGCTCTGGAACCAAAACTTCTAGACAGTCAGACCTAGGGTTGTAGGGACAGGAAGCAAAACTTTTCCATAGGGTGACTAGGAGTGATAATGAGTAGAACTAATTTCTTTTCCACCCCCTGATTCCTGGACCCATGGATCCTGGCTATGCAAGAAACTGTACCATATATCAGATGCTAATTCAAAGCATATAACACCTTCTGAAAAACTCTGCCCCAGCCCTCCTTGCTGCTGCCACCTAAATGGCATTGTAACTGTGTCTGTTAAAAGGCATTCAATCTTTCTATTAGACCAGCTGCTTTAGGATGGTGGGGAACATAGTAAGAGCAGTGGATTCCATGATTGTAGGCACACTGTCACACTTCTCTGGCTGTGAAATGAATTACTTTGTTAGAAAAATACTGGGTGGAATATCATGACAATGAATAAGGTATTCTGTAAGTACACAGATGGTTGTGGCAGGAGCATTACATACAGAAATGGCAAATCCATAACCAGAATAAGTATCTAGTCCAGTAAAACAAAATGTTGTCTTTTGTGGTCCAGTACTCAACCTACCACCATGTTGCTGGTTGCTCACCTCAAGAAATAATGCCATATCTGGGGCTCTTTTTTGGTCTCTGCTGTTGGTAAATCTGGCATTCAGCAGCATTTGTAGCCAGGTCATGTTCATGTTGTTGAGCCCAAGTATAACCCCCATTTTTGCCACCATGTCCACTTTGTTCTTCTGCCCACTGAGTAATAACAAGGATGGCTGGGGAAAGTCACTGGCTCTCCACAGAACAGGTCATCTTATTGACATTATTATTGAACTCCTCCTCACCTGAAGTCACCTTTGGTGACCCTATACATAGGACACAAATATTTTTACATCCTTTGCCCATTTGGAGAGAACTATTGACAGACATCTGCCAAATGTCACCAGTTTTCCAATTGTAATCTTCCTAAGTGCCACACCATCCAACCAATCCATTGACTACAGCCCATGTGTCAGTGAACAATTGTACATTTGGTTATTTCTTCTTCCAAACATGTAGTATCATGTGTACTGCCTGAAGCTCTGCCCTTAGGGAAGATTTTCCTTCACCAGTATATTTCAGGATTCTCCCAGAAAAAGGTTGTAATGCTACAGTGGTCCACTTATGGGTGGTGCCTGCAGAACATGAAGAACTGTCAGTAAACCAGGTCCTAGCCTTCTCTTCTTTAATCAGCAGATCATAGGGAATACCCCATAAAACTATAGGTGCATGCCTGGCAGCAGATAGCATTGTAATAACAGTAGAAACTAGAGGCATTCAAGTAACTTCTTCATGTAACTTACTTGTGCCTTCAAGACCTGCTCAGGCCTGATCAGATATATAGCAGTTCCATTTGATAAAAGTGCACATGCTACTTTATGACTTGGAGGGTCTGATAACATCCAGCTATAATGGGCTGTTCAGGTTGCAGGGTAACTTGGTGTCTTATTGTCAAAGGTTCAGTTTCCATTAAGAGCCAATAGCAGGTCAAGAGCTGTTTTTTAAAGAGAGAATAGTGGTCTGGAGACAATGGTAGAGCTTTGCTCCAAAATCCCAAAAATCTCTTCTGTGATTCACCTGCAGGGGCCCAAGAGAAGCTCCAAACAGCATCTCTATCTGCCCTGAACACCTCTGGTAGCATTGGGTCTGCTGGATCATATGGTCCTAGTGATAGAGCAGCGTGTACAGCAGCCCAGACCTATTGAAGAACCTTTTCCTGTTTCATCCCCGACTCAAAGCTAGAAATTTTCCTAGTCACTTGGTAAATGGGCCTGGGTATCACACCCAAGTGAGGAATGTGCTGACTCCAGAATCCAAATAGACAAAGTAAACATTGTGTTTCTTTCTTGGTGGTGTCAGGGGTCAGGTGCAATAACTTCTCTTTCACCTTAGAAGGAATATTTCTGCATGTCCTATGGCACTGGACTCCTAAGAATTTCACTGAGGTACTTGAATCTTGGTTGTGTTTATTTCCTGTCCTCTGATACACATATGTGTTACCAATGAGTTCAAAGTGGTTGCTACTTTCTGCTCACTTGGTCCAATTTGTATAATGCAATCAATATAGTGCACCAATGTGATATTTTGTGAAAGAGACAGATGATCAAGATCCCTTTTAACTAAGTTATGACACAAGGCAGGAGCGTTAATATATCCTTGAGACAGAACTGTAAAGGTATACTGCTGACCTTGCCCACTGAAAGCAAATTGCTTCTGATGGTACTTACTGAGAAGAAGGCAGTTGATAAATCAATAGCTCTATAACGGAGAGCAGGAGATGTGCTAACTTCTTCAAGTAAGGAATCTATATCTGGTACAGAAGCTGCAATTGAAGTTGCCACCTGATTTAGTTTTTAATAGCCAACTGTCATTCTCCATGATCCATCTGTTTTCTGCCCTGGCTATATAGAAGAGTTCAAAGGAGATGTGTTGGGAACCACCACCCCTGCCTCTTTCAAGTCCTAGATGGTAGCAGTCATTACTGCAATTTCTCCAGGAATACAATACTATTTTTGATTCACAATTCTCTTTGGCAGAGCAACTGTAAACGCTTCCATTTATCCTTTCAATCCATAATAGCCCTCACTCCACAGGTCAGGGAACCAATGTGAGACTTCTGCCAACATCTAAATATATCTATCCCAATTATACACTCTGGAACTAGTGAATTGACTACAGGATGCCTTAGGGGACCTACTGGACCAACTGTGAGCTGGACATCAGCCAAAACTTCATTAAGCACCTGTCCTCCATAAGCTCCTTCTTTAACTGGAGGGCCACAATGTTTATGGGATCTCCAGGTTTCAGCATCAATTCAGAACCAGTATCCAATAGACCCCAGAAAGTCTGATTATTTCCTTTACTCCAGTGTATACTTACCCTTGCAAAAGGCCATAGTTCCCTCTGGGGAAACATTGGAGAAAAAGTAACAGCAAAACTTTTAGATGTCTTTTGAAGATCCTTCTTCAGGGGAAGCTGGCCACTTCTTCATTCAAGGACTTCTGGGTCTGCAAACTGGCCCAAGTCAGGAAACTGTTTCACTAGTTGAGACTGTCTTTTGCTATGATCCAATGTAGCCTTTCTTTATTTGTTTGAGAAATTTTCTTCTTATACAGATCAGACAAATATGCAGTAGTTTCCCTATCTATTTCAGGTCTGGAAACACCATGATTGATTAGCCAGTATCTAAGGTCCATATAAGTCATGCCATTGTAAATTTCACCTCTTCTGTACTGACCATTATGGGCTAGGTCATTATAAATGTTTTATATACACTACTCATTAAAATAACTATGATTACTTTGTCTCTGTGGATTCAATGTTTCTACCTGGCCTATAGTTCTACATCAGGGCCTAGTTAAACCCACTGTATTTAATTCATCCAACAGGGCAGCAGCATCTCCAGCCCTAAGGTCTGATGTTGAGGGCCGACTTTTAGCAGAAAGCGGCTATCAGCTTTGCAGCCTTCTTGAGCCATATACCCTGACATGAGACTTGGATTACAATAGCCTACAACAGCTGAGCACACTCTGATAACATCTTGCTTTAGATACCCAGGACTTTCCCTGGGTGTGTGAGATTAAAGGTGTGTGAGATTAAAGGTGTGTAACTTAAGAGTGTGACTTAGAGATCAGATTTAGAGACAAGACCTAAGGGCATGATTAAAGGTGTGACTTAGAGGCATGGCTTAGAAGTGAGACATATAAAGGCGGGAGGCAGACAGAAGAGAGATGAGAGAATCAGACACTTTAGAGAGTACAACAGAGTAGACATTAGACACTTGGCAGAGAACAAGATGAGTACAACTAGGAACTGGGAACTAGGAACTCAAGACTTGGGACTTGGACTAGGAAGAGAGACTGAAGAATAAACAGGATTAAATTGCACTGTCTGGTCTCCATTCTTCGAGTCTGTCCTCACTCTCTCTCTTGCTGAACCCCAGCCCCGCGGACTGGAGTGGCAGCTTGGGCCGGGATACAGTGGCCGCCAAGTGTGGAGTGGAGAGGGCAGCAACATTTTTGGCTGCCGAAAGTGGGGCAGCTTGGGTCTCAACATTTTTGGCCCCCGAACGTGGGACTAGTGCGGTTCTCAACAGTCTGACACAAGGAAAAGGGCAAGAACAAAACTCTTCAAATGTACTGGTGCCCCTCTCACCAGTTGTTGTCTTACAGGATTAGGTTTTACACAATGTATCCACTGTAGCATTGCAATTTCCCTGAGCCTTAAAATTCCTTAGTCAACACTGAGCCAAAGGATATGACTCATCTCAAACTCCTTTTCAGTAGGCCATATTTTGATAAGTGCTTCCGTTAACCATTCAAATGTCTGACACCTTTTTAACTGTGCAAGTTTCCATATTAAACTTAGAATCTTCACTCAGAGGGCTCATGAAATACACTCAGCCTGATAAAGTTGTATGTTCCTTCCACCATTATCCCACACCCTGAAAATTCATTCCCACACATATTCCAAAGACTTCTTATAAAACTAATTAAGATCCTTAGTAGTATATGAAATTTCCTCATATACTACACTTTATACCTCCCTTCTAGGGGCCTGCTTTGCCTTGTGTCTGGTTATAGGCCAAGAAGAAACTG
Organism: Arvicanthis niloticus; assembly: GCF_011762505.2. Lineage (NCBI taxonomy): Eukaryota > Metazoa > Chordata > Mammalia > Rodentia > Muridae > Arvicanthis > Arvicanthis niloticus. Next base: position 9,333,550 of record NC_133438.1, on the reverse strand, counting down.
TTGGTGGGCTTTGAGAAACACCAGTATTGTCTTGCCCAGTATTTTCTTCAGAGAAAGTCACAGCTGGTTTACCAGACTCTGAAAGATTTAATTTCATCATGTGAAAGAGGCATTATTTCAAGGGGTTGGGCTAAAGGTACTACTTCTTCAGGTTAAGTAAACCCTTGAGAATATAAGGATTCAAAGTTCTCAACTTCATTTGGGTCCTTCCAAACATTCTCATCCCAAGATATAGGATCCCATTCTTTGCTAATTAATTCCCTTAGTTTAACTGTGGACACACTCTGAGGCTGAGACTTGAGTTTTCACTGTGTTTCAGCCAACCATATAATGAGAGCTTCAGTTTGATTTTCTGCAACTCAAGCTCTTTGGCTGCTAAAAAGAAAATTCTCTTCAAGGGCACAATTAGAAACCTTTAGATGGTTAATGTACATCTGGAGCCATTCAATTTGATCATATACTTCATTTGTTTCCAGTATCATTTGTTCCAGAATTATTAAGAACAACAAGCCAGCAAAAATCTTTCCCTTATTTCCCCAAAAATTATAAAAAAATTTTTTGTATGCCAGGTCATCTAATTCATTGCCAGTTGCAATTGATGGATCAAGATAATCAAAGGCATTAGCTTTTTAAGTTTGAAATATAATTTCCACCAGTCTTCAATATTCTCTAAGCTCCCAGGAGAGAGAATTACTGGCAATGTTTCTGTAGTTGAAGGTGCTGATTAATTAGCAGGTTCATGCAAATTATTAAACCAATTCTAGATTCTTTAATTATTCATGCTTATACTTCTCATCATGCAAATTATTAAACCAATTCTAGATTCTTTAATGATTCATGCTTATACTTCTCATCCACAACCATTCCTTTTACTAACTTCTGTATTAGTCTGGATTCTCTAGAGTCAGAACTTATGGAATGTGTTTCTACATTGAGGGAATTTATTGTGGTGACTTGCAATTTTGTAGTCCAACTAAACCAACAATGGGCAGCTGTGGATGGGAACTCCAAGAATCTAGTAGTTACTCAGTCCCATAAGACTAGTTATTTAAGATGGTTCTTTGTTGAAGTAGATTCTAACAAATGTGCTGGCAAGGAAGTGCAAGCAGTCGAAGGAAATTGAGTCTTCCTCCTTCCAATGTCCTTATGTAGACCTCTAAAAGATGGTATGGCCCAGATTAAAGGTGTGTGTTACCACCCCTGGATTTTTGACTTGCTGTGTCCCAGGATGATATTGGTCTCTGAGATCTCCTTGCCTCAGTCTTCTGGGATTAAAGGTGTGTACCAGCTTGCCTGAGTTTAAGCTTTTTATGGCCACTATGCCTCAACATCTCCATGTGAAGATCCAGGTCAGAAAATTGTGTCTATCAGTCTCAAGATCTGGCTCAGAGGTGTGCCCTCCAATTCTGGATTATAGTTCATTCCAGATATAGTCAAGTTGACAGTCAGGAATAGCCACTACACTGATCAACCACGAGCTCCCAGTGAAACTTGATACAAACTTGATATTTGTGTAACTACAAGGTTTCCAGTGCCTAAGTAATTTGCTAGCCATGATTTTAAGTCAATGGCTATCATTATATTTGAAGCTCTAGTTCATTACCCAAGGAATTGCATGCAATTTTTCAGTGACCTTTTTATGTCCTGTGTTTTCATCTTCATGTATCGCTAGACAATTTGAAATGATGAGTATTTAAAGCTTCATCTTGCTCCTCACATGTAAATGATATCTGGTGTGCATTGTTATAACATTTTTTTCAGAATAAAGCTGTTCTTTCCTTCTATATCCACTAAATCATTCCTCCTGTTGTATTTAGGATGTGACTTCCACAGCAGTAAGGAAGTTTGGGTAAGTGTAGTTGATAATATTTCATCAGGGGTTAAGAAATAATCCCTTGTACCTTGTGGTGGAAGGAGTAAAAGTGAATGATAATCATCATCAGTCTCTTTCATGATATAGTTGATTTGAAAGAGAATCATTTTATGTTTATAGGAAAATCAGCAGAGCCATATCAATGTCCTCTTTGCCTTTCCTCTGACATTGTCATGTATTCTGAAGGGAAAAATAACACTCACACATATACACATACAATGAGAGATAACATAAAGTTATATGAGATAGATAGATAGATAGATAGATAGATAGATAGATAGATAGATATTGGAGATAGTAAGTTAGATAATAGACTGAGCCTTGCAAAATTTTAAACAGAGCAAAAAGACATTTTGTTGATTTTTGCATCTCTAGTCTTGCTATTTTTGTCAACTTTCTTCTTTCTTCTAGTTTTGTTTGAGGATTGTGCCCTATAAAGGACTCTTAGGCTTTCCAAGAACTTCGTATATGTTTCCCTCAAATTGTGTTTTTTTGTGACTCCATATTGAAGTATTAGCCATACAAATAAATAGTACTCCACTTGATTTGCTAAGAGATTTCACATCTAAAGTTTCATCTTACATAATATGAAAAACTTTTTTTCTACGTTAATCAGTCATGAGCAAACATATTCTGAAGTGAGCAATTTGAATTCATTGAAGATCCACTCTCTGCCATCTGTATATAGTATTGTTGGGTACCAAGAAGAGGTTAATGTCAATAACCATCTAGGAAAGGATAAAGGCTATCAGGTGATCTTCCTGAGATGGATTCATCATGGAATGTGGACTGCTGTAAATGAGTCCTTGTAGGCAAGGCCCAAGAGATGACATTTACATGATAAAATTATGCTATTTATATGCCTTTTTAGTACTTATGAAATTGGTATTGTATTCCCTGGGTGTTAGCCCACTGTATTGGGCAGATTTTCTGCAGATCGTGAAGATGTAGTGATGCCTTGTAGTGATGTTATACAGACTATATATATATATATATATATATATATATATATATATATATATATGAATTCTTCATTCTTAGTGCTGGTTCTATAAGAATTCCTAAAATGATATTAATAATTATTAAATGATTTATTAAGGCCTGCTCTGAGTATATGAATACTACAATTAGACCTCTGCTTCATGTGTCATGAGTGAATTGCTTCTGAGATAGAAATCAGGCATCTACAACATAAAATACATTCCTTATACCTGTAAGGCAATTAGCCAAAGTTATGAAAAGGAAAAATTAATTTATTTTAGGTGCAAGTACAGAGGATAAAATATTGACTGGGTTATCTATCCAAAAATGCAATGCTAACTTAGTCAAAAAATGATAGTTTTAGAGTCTCAATGAACCTGTGGAGGTTGTGACAGATAATGAATATACAGCTAGATGACTAGTCTTAATAGTAACACATGCAAACATCTCTGTTGCAAACATTCTTTGAAAGTTATGATTTGAATTTATGTTTGTTAAAACAAAGATGCTTTGGAAAACTGTACTTTCTATAAAAAAAAAACTATGAATAAAGAATGGCATTTGGCAGCAGTAAGACAGGATAAAATTACAAGTCAGAAGAGGAGCAGAAGAGTAACTAGGAATTAAGAGAGTAAAGTAACATAGAAATAAAGGGAGAGAATATAGTCAGAGGATATAGTCTGATAGGTTTTGCCTTCTTTTATTTTCTCATAGAAAGAAAGATTAGAATATTTTAAGAAGGTGTCTTTTTCTTCCTGAAAGCAACTGTTCTCTGACAACGAGTTTAAAAACACACTTTGTCTTAAGGCCTGGTACAGAGGTCTTGTGGAGAAAAGAACAAATGGTCTGTTTGCTCAATCTCTCTCCCTTAGCCTCCTCCCAATCACCAGTCCTTGATCCTGTGCTGCAACTCTTTGCACCCCAATACCACCTGGAGATAGCTTGTTCCCCAGGAGTGCTGACATCACTAATCTCATAGGTTCACAAGAAGGGCAAACTCCAGTCAGAGACAGCAAGACCAACCAACACCAGAGGTAAACAGATGGTGAGAAGCAAGCACAAGAACATAAATAACAGAAACCAAGGCTACTGGGCATCATCAGAACCCAGTTCTTCCACCATGGCAAGCCCTGGATAATGCAACATTCCTGAAAAGCAAGATTCTGATTTCAAATCAAATCTCACAGTGATGATACAGGACTTTCAGAAGGACTTAAATAATTCCCTTAAAGAAATATGGGAGAAAACAGATAAACAGGAAGAAGCCCTTTAAGAGGAAACACATAAATCCCTTAAAGAAATACAGGAAAACACAAACCAAAAAGTGAAGGAATTGAAAAAAAATCCATCCAGGATCCTCTTAGAAGCAGAAGGAGGGGGAATGGGATAGGGGGTTTCTTGGGGGGGAGGGGGATAGCAAAGGGGGGTAACATCTGAAATGTAAATAAAGTATTCAATAAAAATTATTTTATTAAAAAATTGATACAACAGTCAAAAAATGTAAAATGCAAAACACTATTAACCCAAAATATCAAGAAATCCAAGACACAATGAAAAGTCCAAACTTAATAATAATTGGTATAGCAGTGAGCAAAGATTCCTAACTTAAGGGCCAGTAAACATCTTCAATAAAACTATAGAAAAAAAACTTCCCTAACCTAAAGAAAGAGATGCCCATAAACATACAAGAAGCTTAGAGAACCCCAAGTAGATTTGACCAGAAAATAAATTCTTCTCATCATATAATTATCAAAATACCAAATGCACAGAACAAAAAGAATATCAAAAGCAGAAAGGGAAAAAGATCAAGTAACATATAAAAGCAGGCCTATCAAAATTACACCAGACTTCTCAACAGAGACTCTAAAAGTCAGAAGATCTTGTGTGGATGCCATACATACCCCACAAGAACAAAATGCAAGCCCAGGCTACTATACCCAGTAAAACTATCAGTTACCATAGGTGGAGAAACCAAGACATTCCATGACAAAACCAAATTTAAACAATATCTGTTTACAAACCAAGTCCTACAATGAATAATAGGTGGAATACTCTAACACAAGAAGGGAAACTACACACAAGAAAGACCAAGAGATTAATCTTTTTACAACAACTCTCAAAGAAGATAGCCACGCAAATATAATTCCACCTGTAAAACCAAAAATAACAGGAAAAAACAATCATTGGTCCCTAATTTCTCTCAACATCAATGGACTCAATTCTCAAATAAAAAGACTTATACTAACAGTCTAGATACATAAACAGGACCCAGATTTTTGCTATATACAGGAAATGTACCTCCTTATAGAGGTACGTTTGTTATCAAAGGCAGACAATACCTCAGAGTAAAAGGCTAGAAAATTTTTTTCAAGCAAATGGTCCCAGGAAAAAAGATAAAGTAGCCATTCTAATAGTGGATAAAATTGACTTTCAATAAAAAGTTATCAAAAAAGATGAGGAAGGATACTTCATACTCATCAAAGGAAAAATCTACCAAGATCATCCCAGAGCGCACAAGTAGTAAACCACCAACCAAAAACTACAGCTGGAGGGACCCATGGATACAGCTGCATATGTAACAGAGGATTGCCTTCTCTGGCATCAATGGGAGGGGAGTCCTGTGAAGGTTTTTTTATGTCTCCAGTAGGGGAATACTGGGGCAGTGAGACTGGAATAGGTGGGTGGGTGGGTGAGAAAGCACCCTCATAGAAGCAGGTGGAGGTGAGGAATAGGTGGTTTGCAAAGGGGATACTAGGAAGAGAGATAACAATTGAAATGTAAAAAAAAAAAAAAAAGAGAGAGAGAGAGCATGTAGTCAGAGGATATAATTTGATAGGATTTTCCTTTTTTATTTTCTCTTAGAAATAAAGATTAGAATCTTTTTAAAAAGTGACTTTTTCTTCCTGAAAGCAACTTTGCTGTAACTGATAAGGAGTTTTAAAAAAACAAAAATCAAAAAAACAAACAAACAAACAAAAACCCACTAGGTCTCTGGGCCTAGCAGAGGTCCTGTGGAGAAAAGAACAAAGGGCCTCTCTACTCACTCTTTCTCCCTTACACTGCCCAGGTACTGGCTCCTATTAAGCAGGTGGTATTAATTTTCCCAGAAGCTTGCAGCTTCTGGCTTCAGAGTAACTTAGAGTCAAGACAGTTAAACAATTATTATAGAAAGCAACCTTAATCCCTTGCAAGACCCAGTCTTGTCCACATCTATGCTTTTTCGCTTTGGCTACCTTCAGGAGAGAACCAGAACTCTTGCTTGCAGGTCTCCAGAAGATTAATCTTTGTCTCTATCCAAATTAATTCGTTAAAAACACAGTAGGAGTTTCGTTCTCATGACTAATAATTTGCTGAATGTTGATTCTAGCCACTTAGATTTTGTTTGGGAATGTTTGACCATATTCTAGTTTAGCATGGTTTTATGCATCTCTATGTAAGTGTTTCTCACTTCACGTGAAGCTTTTGTATTCACAAAAAAAGTTAATGCTGATTTTATCTCAAGATCTTTCTATAATCAGTTATCTATAATAAAAGTCACAATTTTAATAATTCACTATTTTTAATTTTAAATTAAAATTTTAAATAGTTAACTTTTAAATAGTGAATTTTATTAAAATTCACTATTTTTAATAGGCAAGAAGTTTTGTATTATCGGCTTTTTAATGCTAAGATTACTTCATCTATATGATGAAAGAAATAAGTTGTGTAATGACCCTGGTTATCCATAGTTCAGTACTCTACCACTGAAATGATGACATTGTGATAGAATAGAAGCTCATTTAAAAATATTCATATAATACTTTTGTGTTTTCAAATACCCGATTTTCTGTGATTTCTCATACTCTCAAGTAAACAGTCACGGTATCTTAGCATTCATTCTAGGCTCTCCCCAACAGTTTCCTGAGAGCAAGCCATGGAAGCTTGGCTTTTATAAAAGAGGCTGTTTGGCTCTTCAATTGTCACTTACTCTCTTATTCTCTTACTAATTCTGCCCCTTCTCTCTCTGACTCTCTTTATTTACTGGCCGACTTCTCCCTTTCTCCACTTCCTGCTCTCCCTCTCTCTCTCTCTCTCTCTCTCTCTCTCTCTCTCTCTCTCTCTCTCTCTCTGTTTCTCTCTCTCTCTCTCTCTCTCTCTCTCTCTCTCTCTCTCTCTCTCTCTCTCTCTCTCTCTCCCCTCTGTCTCTATTCCCTTCTCATCTCACTTCTCAAGTTCCCAAATAAATTCTATTCTATACTACACCTGTTGTATGGCTAGTACCTCAGGGGGAAGTGATGCCTCAGCAAGCCCCCCCCCCCAAGGCACTCCTCCCACCTAACCATACCTGGCTCTATAAAACATATCCTAATCTTCTTTTTATAATAATAAAATTTATTTAAAAATAATAATTTAGCTGGGAAGCTCTAGGCATTTCTTTAAAGAATGCAATATTCAAAGAGTTAATTTTACAGTTAGATATCAAACATAAAATAATAAAGCAACTTAGAATTTAAAATGACAAATAAAACACAACACAATATGTAAATAATTTTACTATTATGAAACATGATGTGAGCATGAGACCAGCAAGCATAAATTCAGGGACACACCAGTTGTGCATGTGTTCTCAGAAGAAATAGAGGTTGAATCCTTCAGAATGAATAATGGCATTTGAGAAATTTCTCCATGGAAGGACTTGTCTAGCATACACCACTCATCTTGTACAGACCCCCAAAATCTCATTAAAAAAATAGAGATAATAATTTAGCTAGGAAGCTCCGTGCATACATTTCTTTAAACAATGCCATATTTAAAGAACTAATTTTACAGTTAGGTATCAAACTTCGATAATAACACCACATAGAATTAATAATGACAAATGAAACTTATAAGTAAAGGGTATTTTTAGAGTAATGTTTTAATACTAGTAAAAAAAACAGTGTTAAATTTAAGTTTTATGCCAACTTCCCCTAGATATAAAGTAGAGAACTACAAAAACAATCAGATGTCTCAGCATAAAATCATGAATTTTTCTTTCTTTATAATGAGAATTGTTTCCCTGATCTAGTCCCAGGGTAAGAGTGATCTTACCTTCCTCTAAGTAGCCATTTGAATGTTATTGCCGAAAGTTTTGTTTAGTAGATACTTGACATACGGTTAGAAATGAGGCTGGATACAGTGGCCAAGATGAACACAACTGACATCATTTTTCAAGTGGCAGAACTATTGTATGAAAATAGCTGTGTTAAGCAGACTCTAGACTTATTGTTTGGAAGGAGCTCATATCCTATTATATAGTAAGTAATGACGTCAACACAGTAGCCTGTGTTCTACTGGAACTTGTTTAACAGGCACAGTTTGAGTAATTTGGAAGAAGTAAAATGGGTAAGAGATCATTGAAATGCAGGAAGCCACAGATTCTGAGCCCTCATTGCATGGATGGTGATTTCAAAACACCTGAAAGTTTTCAACGGATTTAAAGACCAAAATATCAAAACAAAAGACTATTTAAAAAAGACTTTCCCTCTCAGTAAACATTTGGACCATATTCTGATATGTGAAAAAAGTTTCTTGCTCTCAAATTTAAAATTTCTTCTAGCATAAATTCTTGATTAATTCACGTTTTTCCATTTTGAAATAGTAAAGTATTTTCTTTTTCATCATTAATTATGGGTCACTGGAAAAATTCTGGTTCAATTGTCGTGACCCAAGGTCAATAACTTGAACTGAGAGAAAGGTGCAAAGAGAGATGCAATTCATGTAAAAGTCAGTGAACTGTGTTCACATTTTGTAAGTTAGAGTCAATGAAAGTACACCCTAGATTCAAGAAAGGGGAAAAATTATTGGCTGCAAAATCACTTTAAAAGAAGAAAATATATATTAATGATTTATAAAATATATTATTTGTAAGACAAATTTATGAGTACATGCAAGGATGGTAAGAATTCCCCATGTGTTGTTCTTCTTAAGAAATGGTTAAGAGTTTATTATGGAAGCCTAGAGACAGTATTATGGTGAAGGGCATGTGGTAAGGAAGCATATCTGTACTTGTTCAGTTTAAATTCTCATTCTCAGACTCCTCAGTTAGGGTCCTAGTTCAAGAATATTAACGTGGAAGAAAGAATATCCTCATAAATAATGGGCAACAAGTTAAGGTACTTTCAATACTTAACACTTGACATGCCTCATGATCTGTTTTATGCTTCCAGCTTATGTCACTAGTAGACTAAAATTATGCCTGAAGGAGTGGAGAGAGAGAGAGAGAGAGAGAGAGAGAGAGAGAGAGAGAGAGAGAGAGAGAGGACTAAGGCATGTTTTTATAAGAAATAGTGAAGAATCACAGAAAAATGACAACGCCTTCTTCCCAGCCCCCACCAACAGCTTCACAGTTTAGTCTTCAGTAGCTTTCTTACTTCTAACAGTCCTCCAGACAGTCATTTTCAAAGGAAGGAAACCCTACGAGTGTTACAACAGATTTGTCTATAAAGACCCAGCACCACTGTAGCTTCTAAGAGAAGTTTTTCTATGGCCTATACAATAAGATTCACCAGGATACAACCCCTCATCTCACAAACCACATTCAAATACATAACCTATACAATAATAAGTTAAAATGCATATTTTGTGCTGAAATATTTATTTTGTGCTGAAAAAGATGGATGTTTTACTATTACATTAAGGATTCAATGATGAGACTCATGAGAATTTGATGAATTGAACTTTATTTATTGTGTTTTAAATTCTTGATCATATGTATGCATATGGCATCGGGTTTCTGTTATATTCTCCTTTTTACCTCTTCTTTAATGTGCTATGAAATTAGACACCTATGCTTTTTTCTTTGATTTTTAGTAAAGTGTGTTTTACATGATAGTATAGATTGGAACCCTTACTTTGGAGTTTTCATGTAATTTTGATAACTGTGGAAGTGATTCATATTTTTAAATTGTGTACACTTGACTTGACTCAATGTGTTATTATTGTCAATTGCAGCCCTCATGGTACACCTCCTCCCATGACATCCTCCTATCCATTCAAATACTTTCTTCTTCTCTTCTCTCTATTTGCAACCCCCTCACTCTTTCCTCAAGTCTAACCATTCTCCATCTACTGCCCAAGGCTCTAACTTTTGTTGGCCATTTAAACTGGGGAGGAAAGTTTACATAGCATCACATCAACCAGCTAGGAAGGATCCAGCTGAAATTGTGGTACCTTTTGCTAATGCAGAGATTGCCTCATTATTGACACAAGGTGAACACTGGCAAAGAGGCTGTAGAAATTTGGAGGCAGGAGATTAACAAGAATACCACAAAATCAAGCAACTTCAATTCATAAAAAAAAAAAAAAAAAAAAAAAAAAACAAAAAAACTAATTGCATTCTACCTTGTATAATATAAGAAACTCCAGTTTCCTGGACCTTTACGTTTTCTACTGATGCAAATGAGTCGGTCATTGAGAGTCATTATAAATCAGCTTAAAAAATTAGAATTAGCCGGGCAGTGGTGGCGCACGCCTTTAATCACAGCACGTGGGAGGTAGAGGCAGGCGGATTTCTGAGTTCAAGGCTAGCCTGGTCTACAGAGTGAGTTCCAGGACAGCCAGGACTACACAGAGAAACCCTGTCTCAAAAAAACAAACAAACAAACAAAATCAGAATTATATTCAATCCTTATGATGCCATTAGATTTTCAAAAATCTCTTACTATAGTAACTAATTCTCAATATGCAGAAGTTGTCGTGAATTTAGAAACTGCTGACCTTTTTCAGGATGATTAGGATTTGACTTCACTGTTTATTCAACTACAACAAGCAATCAGAAACAATAATCCACCATTGTATGATTCAGTTTCCCTACAGGTCTGCCAGGCCCTCTGGCACAAGGTAATGATGAAACTGATCAGCTATTGATAGTAAGTAAACTTGATACTTCTGAATTTCATTTAAAAAAACTCCATGTTAACAGCAAATTTTTTCTTCAAAACGCTTTATTTATCAATATTTGTATAAACATATATACTTATACATGTATACATATATAAACAATAATTAAACAATAAGATGTATTCAACAAGTATGGGGGGTTGGGAAAAGTGGGGGAAAGGAGAGAGAGGGGGAAATTATGTAAATACAGTGTTCATATATGAAATTCTCAAAAAGGAATCAAGTTTTTTAAAATGTTCAACAGATTAACTAACATTTTACAATATGAAAATAAATATGACCTATAATTATATTAAAGGACATTTTAACTCACTACAAACTTTGATGTTTAGAATAAGATCAATAAAGATTATTTTACCCAGCATACTATCAAAAACCACAATAACGTTTTATAATTCAAAGTATTTCTGAGAACAAGAAAATAGATTGTCAGGAGCTAAGTCAGCAGAACCAGGGGAACACTCTGAGTGTGTGTGTGTGTGTGTGTGTGTGTGTATTTATCAAATCATAATTTTTACTTTTTAACATGGGGGTTATAAACACAAAATGCAAGATGTGGGGAAGGGGATGACACAGGAGCATAGGTGTTCAGGGGGAGTACAGATATCTTTCAGAACAGGGTATCAGCTGGGTGAAGGTTGAGGGGTCAGGTCACTATGACTCTGCCTATGATTCACTTGTCCTTATCTAATTTGGTACTATCTTCCAAAGGCTGCCTATTTACAAGGTCTATGACTACTCAAGCTGGTAGATTTCCACAAAAGCTGCCTGTTTACAATAGTTTACAGACATCTGTTTCAGTTTTTTTTTTTCCATAGAGACCCAAGACTTTGTGTTAGCAGGCATGTAAGTCAGGCCTATTGCTGATTTTATGCTTATGGCTGATTTTAGGCCTTGAGTATATAAGCAGGGCTGCCCCTGACATCTCCTCCCTTCTCCAAGTATAGAAGGGCTATGGCGATTCTAATCTTGCCAAGGCGGGGATAGAGGTCTGACCTCCAGTAATTAAAAGGGACCTTGTAATGGCTCCAGTCCTCCTGTCATTGTTCAATGAGGCATGAAGGCCATACCCGTCCCGATGTCTTTTTCCTGGAGAGGGGATACTTTTGACATCAACCTCTATGCAGTCAGGCTTGTCCCTCAGGGAACCCAGAAACATATTTTTAACTTTTTTTTTATATTCCCTTGCAGTGCTTAGCCTCACAGCCTATGCAAGAATCCAGGTCCCCAGACAGAGGAGGTTCTGGGTGGCCCCTCTCTGCTTGGTCTAGGGGTGGAAGTCCCCTCTTTTAGGTTGGGTGGACATGGGATTTGGGAATACCCTGGATAGAGTAACAACCTCATCTTGAGTTTCATGGTCCCCCATAGCTAACTTATGACAATGTATCTGAATAATTTTGCTATCATATTATCTATCTTTTGTTTCACAAAGTTAGTCAGCCCATTTAAGGCCCAGGGACCAAAAGAAATAAGCAAAAATAACCCAATTAATGGTCCCAAGATGGAAAGAAGTAGGGTTGACAATCATGGAGAGATTGAAAACCAATTCTTGTACCAGCTCTTATCTTTCTATCTCTGTCTTCTCTCAAGACCTTCTCTGGCCTTTTTCATGCTCTCTTTAACCATCCCCCTGTCTTGTCTATGTAAAAGCAACATTCTTCTTTAAGGGCTGTACACACTCTAGAGCTGTACACAGTCTTTTCTATTGTAAAAGAGTAAATCAAGTCCAATAAAGTCCTTCACAATTTTTGGAGATCGCTTCAGAAAATGAAATGAGGGGTTTCTTCAGATTAGTAATGGCAATCTTTAGCTATTTGATGTCCTTGTCATTGGCCCATCGAAGGTCTGAGTAGTATAAGTCCAGAGGGCAGCATCAGGATTAGATCTTCCAACAGCAGACACGGTGGGTGATTCATTTTGACCTGGAAAGGAAAAAGAAGGGAATTCTCAGGGAAATTTCTCTTCCCTGAATGTCAATTTTATTCATCTTATTTATAATTGGGCCTGGTTTGTGGAGGTATCTATTTAATTCATTAATATTTTTGGCGGCCATTTAGTTGTGCCTTCTGAGGTATCAAACAGTCATATCAATCCTCGGCCCCATATATCCTGGCCATTCCATTTAAGGGTATGAGGGTCCTTCCACATGGTTGTGGCATAGTTTTTATTGGTCTCAGCAATGCCCGAGACAATCAGCGGCAGATTTGCCGCGAGCTTTCAGTTTTAAAAAGTTAAGAGTAAACAAGGCATGTTCCTTTCACCCTCAGAGAGTCATAAAGACACTATTTTAAAAAATATAGTTCTTCTTTAATAATGTCTTTTATCAAAGGACTATTATAAAACAGCCAACAATTAATCAATCTATATAATATATCAACTAGTGATAGCTTCTTATACTTTTTGTACAATTACTCCTCTTTTGTCAATTAATTATTGAGGGAAATTAAGATTTGCATCTCTCTTAAGAATATTAAACAGAGACATAAATTCTTTTCTGAAGAGATTAAAATAAGATCTTAGCCAATAAGCATCTCACGGAAACTTTTGAAAATCATTTGAAGTAAGTAAACTATCTTTTTTTTTTTTTTTTGCCAGACCCATTATCTGTTTGTTTTTTTTTTTTATCGGATATTTTACGTATTTACCTTTCTCTGTTATCTCCCATCCTTTCTCCCCGCAAAACCCTTTATCTCATATCCCCTCTTCCAATTTTTATGAGGGTGTGCTCCCATCATTCTCCCAACCCCTTTTCCTTGCTCTCACATTCCCCAACACTAGGGATCCAAACTTTCGGGGACCATGGCCCTCCACTTCCACTGCTGCCTAACGAGGCCACCCTCAGTTACCTATACAAGTGGAGCCATGAGTCCCTCCCTTTGTGTTCTCAGGCTAGAGTTTTAGCCCCTAGGAGCTCTGGTTGAGTATTTTGCTACTCCTTCTAAAATAAAACTAAAGCACCCACATGTGTCTATGCATTGTGTCTTAGGTATTGTGAGCTTTTGGGCTAATATCCACTTATCAGTGAGAGCATGCCATGTATGTTCTTTTGTGATTGGGTTACTTCACTCAGGATAATATTCTCAAGCTCCATCCATTTGCCTAAGAATTTCATGAACTCATTGTTTTTAATAGCTGAGTAGTACTCCATTGTGTAAATGTACCACATTGTCTGTATCTATTCCTCTGTTGAAGGACATTAGGGCTTTTTCCAACTTCTGGCTATTATAAATAAGGCTGCTATGAACATAGTGGAGCATGTGTCCCTGTTGTATGTTGAAACATCTTTTGGGTATATGCCCAGGAGTGGTATAGCTGGGTCCTCAGGTAATACTATGTTCAATTTTCTGAGGTACTGCCAGACTGATTTCCATAGTGGTTGTACCGGCTAACAATCCCACCAACAATGGAGGAGTGTTCCTCTTTCTCCACATCCTGGCCAGCATCTGCTGTCACCTGTGTTTTCAATCTTAGCCATTCTGACTGGTGTGAGGTGGAATCTCAGTGTTGTTTTCATTTGTATTTCCCTGGTGACTAGGGATGTTGAACACTTCTTTAGGTACTTCTCAACCATTCGAGATTCCTCAGTTGAGACTTCTTTGTTCAGCTTTGTACCCAATTTTAATAGGGTTATTTGATAGTCTAGAGTCTGATTTCTTCTGTTCATTGTATACCTTGGATATTATCCCTCCATCAGATAACAGACAACTGAGTCCTTCTCAAGGTGGTTTAATCAGGATGCTGGTACAGCTTCTCCCAAGTGGCCCTGAGCCCTTCCCGTGCTTAGCTAAAATACTTTCAAGTGGACCAATGCAATCCGGCCACATGGCATCTCTCCATATGTCCACGTAAACTGGGGCCATTCCGCGCATTATCCTCATAGCCAAATAAGGACTTGTTTGTCCTCAGCAAGCAAGCTACCAGCGCCATCTTAGGGCGAGGTCCAAAGCCCCTTACAGTTCCCCCTTTTTGTTTAAATTGCAGATTGCAAAGAGCATAGGCCGGAGCCCAGTCATAGAAATAGTATGGGGAGATTGTACTGCCCTTTCCCCGGAGTCATTCCCCAAGATAATGGCAGACCCAACCCCGCATTCCCTTTTTTACTGGGACGGGAGAATTTGGAATGCGAACCCGTGTGCTTCCAGGTATATTCTCCTGCACCAAAGCAAGCAGGTGGCGCAGTGTGGTGCTTCGCCCTACATGCAATCAGCAGATGAATCACTCTTTCAGGCTGGCGAGCCAGGCCTGAAGGGAGGCGCCAGCTTCAATGGCATAGAAGGCTTGTGCAATCATGGCCAAATCTCTTTTCCGGGCATCGGTAATACAGCAGAGACACCACAGGCACAAAATGCAAACCCCAATCAGTAAAATAGCCAGCACTCCTATTCCCGCCCATTCCTTCAGATGATGCACAGCCTGGGCAATCCAGGCCGAGAGTCCCTCCGCGATGGACAGGTCTACACGAGTAGAATTCACATTCACAATTGCCAGGCAGCTGTCTGATTATAAATCTTAACACATGTTCTATTTTCTGACAACTTACTTTCCTTAACGAAACACAAGCTCCCTAATATATTTATGCTAAAATTAACACTAGCTATTTCACCATCTAAAGGTAGATAGGGAACTTCTAGGGTATTATTACTACTGAAAAATCTTGGAAACACTTGGGCATCATGTCGTATTGGCATTGGTCTCGGAAACACTAACAGGATCCCCCATCTTGTCTCCATCATCATGGGTCTCGCCATCAGGAGAAGGAGAACCAGCCATGGAGCATCTTCGTGCCATCCTCTCCGGCACCCAGATAGGGTCATGTCCGTCCTGCAAGAACACACAAACAGAGCCTCTCACCCAGGCCAACACCGGATTCAGCCCGTGCCAGGTTCCGGTCAACACATCTTTCCATTTAACATATCCCTTTGAATTTGCATGCCAATTTGTATGGCATTCCGCAGTGGACTGGCCTGACACGTCCAATTGTAAAAAATTTAAAGTAAATAAGGCAAGAGATATGTGCTCCTTAGGGGTACGATTATTTCCAATTCCCCTTTTTTGTTTAAATAAACATTTTTTAAGGGTTGGATGGGCATGCTCCACAATGCCCTGTCCTTGAGGATTATAGGGCAGTCCATGTTTAAGTGAAACTTGCATCTGTTGGCAAAAGGAAACAAATGAGGCTGCAGTATATCCAGGGCCATTATCAGTTTTCAACTCTTGGGGTTTGCCCCAAGTAGCCCATGCCTCCAAGCAATGAGCAATAACATTCCTTGCCTTCTCCCCTGCTAGAGGAGAAGCATGTATGATACCTGAACAGGTATCAACAGATACATGAATATATTTCAGCTTTCCAAATTCAGAAAAATGTGTCACATCCATCTGCCAAATTCTCAATGGCAGAAGACCTTTTGGATTAACTCCAGTCCCAGGAGGATGCAAGTGCACCCTACAATCAGGGCACTGCACAATAATTTGCCTTGCAATTTTCCTGGGAATATTAAATTTCAACTGCAAGGTTTTTGCATTTACATGAAATTCCTTATGAAATTGAGCAGCTCATGCTGCTGGGGTATCCATTATGGTAGGAAAAGTAAATGTACAGCGGGTAGCCATATCAACCTCATTATTAGCATTACTAACAGGTCCTGGCAAACCTGTATGAGCACGAATATGCTGAACATAAAATGGACACTTCCATTGCCAAATTAAGCCTTGTAACAGTAATAATAATAAATAAACGGGACCATTAACTTTAAATTTTCCAGTGGCTTCTAAAGCCTTCAACAAATTTACCACATATAAGGAAGGAATCAGACACCAAATTAAAGGCATCTTTAAAATCTCTAAAAACCTGAATCACAATTCTTAACTCAATTATCTGGGGTGAAGCCAGTGCAAATTGTATTAACACAGGCTCATGATCATTAATCTTATATGACCCGCAGCCAGTTTTTGAACCATCGGTATAAATAATGGTGGCTCCTACTATGGCAGTCGTCTTTGTCATTTTAGGAAACACAATGGGATGGCTCTCAAAGAATTGTATTAGAGGGTGCTGCGGATAATGATTATCAAAATCCCCACTATAAGCACACTTTAAAATTGCCCAATCATCAATGGTAAAATGATGATAAAATAAAATGTGCACTTGTTCAGCACTAAACGGTACAATAATCTTAGCTGGATCTCTGCCAAAATGCTGTAATCATTGCTGAATACCCTCTAAGGCAATAGTGGCAACTGCCATTGGAAAATATTCAATAGTTTTTGTAACCGATATTTTTGGGTGGATCCATTTTAAAGGTCTATGTTGCCACAATAATGCAGTGGGTTGAAATTTAGTTTTAAAAATAAGTAACAAAATAGGTTCTTTCTCATGACATCTTTGTAAAACTGCCTTCCCCAAATCCTTCTCAACTAATTGTAGGGCCACACGATCTTCCTGGGTTAAAACTCGGGGGGAATCTAATGCGGGATCTCCACACAGGATATCATACAGCGGTTGAAGCAAATAATTTGGGATTTTCAAATATAGTCTAATCCAATTTACATCCCCTAGTAGTTTCTGAAAATCATTCAAGGTCTTTAAATGATCCACTCTGATTTCAACCTTTTGGGGCACTACCTCACAAAGTCCAATCCTTGCTCCTAAATAGGACACCACCTGTTCCTGCTGAACCTTCTCAGGGGCAAGATGAAGCCCCCACTCACATAGGACCTCAGTAAGCAACTGGTATGCTTCAGTTTTCCCAGCTAGCAAAAGGTCATCCATATAATGCAAGCAGCGGATGGACGGTAATTTCTTCCTGACAGGCTTGATGGCTGCACCAACATAAAGCTGGCACATGGTTGGGCTGTTTGCCATGCCCTGTGGGAGCACCACCCACTCAAATCTTTTGTCTGGATCCTCTTGATTAATAGAGGGAAGGGTAAAGGCAAACCTTTCACAATCCTTAGGGTGCAATGGTATGGAGGGAAAAAGCAATCCTTAATATCCATGACTATTATTGGCCAATCTTGAGGCAAGGTAGTCAATAAAGGAAGTCCTCGTTGCACAGGCCCCATGATCTGCATCTGGGCATTAATGGCACGCAGATCATGCAAAAGTCTCCACTTTCCTAATTTTTTCTTGATTACAAAGATGGGTATATTCCAGGGAGATACAGAGGGTTGAATATGGCCCATGTCTAATTGTTCTTGTACTAAGTCTTGGGTTGTGGTCAATTTTTCTGAGGATAGTGGCCACTGAGGAACCCAAACTGGATCCTCAGTTTTCCAAGTAATGGGAATACCCTCCTCAGTGGCCCCTAGGAAAAACCCAGGCCCTGTCTGTTTTGTTTGTTCTCAGCCCGGACCGGGCTCTTACGACCCTGTAGATATCTCCCAAGACCATGGGAGGGACGCCAGCCCATGTCTTTCATCATCTTTCTGGAATTAAAAGAATAAGTCCCTTCATTGGTAAGCTTTAATTGCATTCCTATTAAAATGTCTCTTCCCCATAAGCTAACTGGGAGGTTTAATGCATAAGGTTGGAAGAGTCCTCTATGTCCTTCAGCATCTTTCCAGGGGAGCTCTCTGGCACTCACATCAGGTGATTTAGCGTACCCTAATCCTTGTAACATCTGGGAAGAGGCTTGAATAGACCAATTGGATGGCCAATCTTTAAGGGCGATGATACTTTTGTCTGCCCCAGTATCTAGTAGGCCTAGAATAGTCTTTCCATTGACTTCCAATTCAATAAGCGGCCTCTGATCAAGATCAAGGGAGAGGAACATTGCATCCTCTCCAGTGGAGCCAAAGCCACAGCTTCCTCTTTTCTTAGGTCTTGCAGCAAACTGTGCATGCAAACTGGGCAGTAATAATAGTTGGGCAATTCTGTCTCCTGGGGAAATGGCTACAATACCTCTTGGGGATGAGGCCATGATCTTAACTTCCCCTTTATAATCAGAATCAATCACACCGGGATGAATGATCAAACCTTTGAGAGCTGAAGAGGACCTGCCAATCAGCAACCCTACGGTGTTTGAGGGTAAAGGTCCTCTGACGTCTGTGTCTATAGTTTGCACCCCCATCTGGGGAGTTAATACAAGTCAGGAGGTGCAGCAGAGGTCCAATCCAGCATATCCTGGTGTAGCCCTTCTGTATTGGTTGATGGGCGCAGGCTGGGCAGCCATGCCTGACTTTCCATTGCCCCATATATTTGAGGGCCCTGGGGTCTGGGGCCCCTCTGTCCATTTTTTGGACGAGTGCCTCCATAATTGTTGCTCAAGGGCTGCCCATTAATATCCTTCACTGAACGGCATTCATGTGCTCAGTGGTTCCCTTTTTTACATCTCGGGCACAATCCTGGTCCTACTGCTCACTGCTCTTCCTTCTTTCCTCACTCAGGGCATTGCCTTTTAAGGTGCCCTGTCTTTCCACAGCAGAAGCACGCCCCAGGGGTACTTCCTCTTCCTCTGGTTGCTTGTAAAACAGCAGCTGCTAGGCCTGCATTAGATAGGGGGCCGCCTATCTCCCTACAAGCTTTCATCCATGCTTGAATGCCTCTACCTTTCCACTCGGCACTCCTTTGTGCATTGTTCAAAGAATAGTTGTTCTTTCAAGGGCATGGCTGTATCTGGATCCCCCAAAATGTGGCCTGCTCCCTTCATCAAACGCACCACAAAGTCAGAAAAAGGCTCTGTGGGGCCCTGAATAATCTTTGTGAGGTTTCCACTCACCTCCCCTCTGTTTGGTAGTGATTTCCATGCCTTAATGGCCATCTTATTGATCTGTCCATAAACTTGAATGGGGTAGCCTGTTTGATTAGCAGCAAATCTGCCCTGTCCCATCAGCATATCTAAGTCCCATGCCTGGTTACCCTGCCTTTGATTCTGCACTGCCTGCTGTTGTTCAAACTCTTGATAAAAGACTTTCCAATCTAGGTACTGCCCCAAAGTAAGACATGCCTTCACTGTACTCATCCAATCTGAGGGGGTCATAGCATGATTACCCAGTTGTTCCAACTGAGCTTGAGTAAAAGAGGCACTGGTACCATAAGCTTTAACAGACTTTGCCAGAGCCTTTAAGGTTTTAAAATCCAGCAGCTCATGGTACGGTTGGTTATTGGCATCCTGAAAAACCGGAAAGGCCATCCTGGCCTCTTTCCAAATTTCAGGACATAAAGTTTGCTGATTATCTCCCTTTGGCAGTGTTGGAGAGGTGCCCGCATAAGACAGTGGTAATGGGGACGGATCCCGCCAAGATGGTGGAGCTGATGGAACAGTGCCCCTGGGTGTGGCCTCTTCCACCCTCTTCCTCTCCTTTCTAGCTTTTTTCTTCCTCTCTAGAGCACATGACTCCATTTTGGCAAGTAGTTCCTCTAAATTCTCCTCCAAACTTTCTAAATCCTCCTCTGAACTGGAGGACTCTTCCTCAGAGTCCTGCCTACTGGATTTAACTGACCTCTCCTCCTTCAGTTGTTCTAATGCATCAGTTGTTTTCTCTAGCGCTCGGCAGCATCTTTCATCCTCTAGACAGCTGCGCACAAGCTTCCAGACTCCTTGTACTCCTCCCTTTAGACTGCCCTGAGTCCAAGCAAAGTCTAAATCCTTCCCTAATTTATCCCAGCTGGGAATGGTCAGATGTCCTGAGACGGCAAACAAGGGTGCAACAGAATCTACCTCTTGCAAGAAGTTCTCCAGCACCCGATCCATCATTTTCATCCTCTTGGCTTTAAGGAGCTCTTTCAGAGTTGTCTTTCCTGGACAAGACCATGAACTCCCCATAATTAACTTTTACTTTCATTTCAACTCTGCGCTCGTCCTCCCCGCTTTATCGCGGCTTCAATAGTCTCCTTCTGAGAACTTAATTAAAATCAGGTCCCAACTTACCGGGCACTTACCGATCGATCGCCCTGACCACTAGGAGTTCTGGAACTCAGACCTACAGCGAACTTTAACCTGTTCCCCGTACGGGCCACCAATTGTTCCATGCTATACCAGACCAGCTGGAAATAAGACACGGACAACTGAGTTCTTCTCAAGGTGGTTTAATCAGCATGCTGGTACAGCTTCTTCCAAGTGGCCCCGAGCCCTTCCCGTGCTTAGCTAAAATACTTTCAAGTGGACCAATGCAATCCCGCCACGTGGCATCTCTCCATATGTCCACGTAAACTGGGGCCATTCTGCACATTATCCTCATAGCCAGATAAGAACTTGTTTGTCCTCAGCAAGCAAGCTACCAGCGCCATCTTAGGGCAAGGTCTAAAGTGCCTTACACCCCATAAGACTCAGACTTAAAGTATATTTTCAAGTATATTAGCCATATAGCTAGGCTGTTCTCTGACTAAGTCATATCTTAGATAACCCAATTATTTAAACCTGCATTGTGCCACATGCCTGGTACCATGGAGCTGTCTTCTAACATCTTCTCAGGCATCTCTTTCCTGGCTTTATCCCAGAATCAGATGCCCCACCTCCCATTTACAGCCTAAGCCATAGGCCACACGCTTTATAAGTCACAGGTGGTGCATCCATACAATACACAAGATATTCTTGCTATAATTCCCGTTTTTCGTCCAACTAAAACCTAATTTTGTTTTCAAATATAAGTTGAATCCAACTATAACAGTTGTGATACTATTATGAAAATGATAATACATGATATATACAGTGTCCAGGACAGAGTATTTGGCAACTTTAGAAAATATTCTATTATCAACCCTATTTTGGTATATTTAAATTTTATACTTCTTTCCTAATTTGCATTACCATATTAGAACCATCTTCTTAGAAGTAGAACATGTTCTAAAATCCTAAACCATTTATGCTTAAAATAAGATTATGACTAGTTAGACTAGTCAGAGATCGGTGATGGGATAAAATATTACCTGATTATGTAGAAAGTGCAGGAGTGTAGGTTCCAAAATTTATGAAAAAGAAAAAAAAAGCCATTCACGTGAACATTCCCCCAATACTCTGTATAAATGTGCGGCATAAACCCTTAGACTTCTTGCCCAGAATAATTGAACGTTTGTGAAGTAAGATATATGAAGGACTTGCCGATCCTGCCTAGGCAGAGGTTGACAGTTAACTTCCCGGCATCTCTTCATCATCTCAGGATAGCTTTATTTTCTGCAGGTAAACTTGTGACATTTTCATTACAGTGTGGCTAGAATGCCACAATTGAAGCAATAACAAATGGAGATTATTGGTGATGATTACCTTTTTGAAGTGGAATGGGGGTACTGTCAGTAAGAGACCAATCACACAGTCAAAATATCTTTTAATAATGAAATGATTTTAGCTTCTTGAGTTCTTCATATATTTTGAAAATTAGCTCTCTAAAGGGTATGGGGTTAGTGAAGATTTTTTTTCCCAATTTGTAGGTTGCTGATTTGTTCTATCGGCTATGTCCTTTACATTACAGAAGCTTTCCAGTTGCATGAAGTCCCATTTATCAATTTTTGATCTTAGAGCCTGAGTCATTGGAGTACTGTTTAGGAAATTTTCCCCTGTGCCAATGAGTTCAAGGCTCTTTACCAATTTCTCTACGAGTAGATTCAGTATATCTGGTTTTATGTTGACATCCTTGATTCATTTGTACTTGAGCTTTGTGCAAGGTGACAAATACTGATCTATTTTCATTTTTTCAACATAGAGACAGCCAGTTAGACAAGCATCATTGATTGAAGACACTTTCTTAATTCCATTGTATATTTTTGGCATCTTTGTCAAAGACCAAGTGTCTATAAGTGTGTGGTTTTATTTCTGGGTCTTCAATTCTATTCCATTGATCAACATGTTTTTCTCTGTAAAAATACCACCCAGTTTTTTATCACTATTGCTCATTGGTATACCCTGAGGTCAGGGATGGTGATTCCTCCAAAAGTTATTTTATTGTTAAGAACTGTTTTCTATATTCTGAGTTTTTTGCTTACCCAGACAAATTTGAGAATTTTTCTTTCCATGTCTTTGAAGAATTGTGTTGGGATTGTGATGGGAATTGCCTTGAATGTCTAAATTGCTTTTGGAGGAATGGTCATTTTCATTGTTAAATATGCCAATCCATGAGCATTTGAGATCTC
Source organism: Arvicanthis niloticus (assembly GCF_011762505.2). Taxonomy (NCBI): domain Eukaryota; kingdom Metazoa; phylum Chordata; class Mammalia; order Rodentia; family Muridae; genus Arvicanthis; species Arvicanthis niloticus. Next base: position 9,310,712 of record NC_133438.1, on the reverse strand, counting down.
TCCATTTTCCACCAAGAAACCAAACAACCCAATAAAAAATATTATAGAACTAAACAAAGAATTTACAGCAGTGGGATCTCAAAAAGCCAAGAAGCACTAAAAGAAATGTTCTAAGTCCTTGGTTATCCGGGAATGCAAAATGACATGAGATTCTACCTTACACCAATCAGAATACAGAGAATTACAGAGACAGGCAGGAAGATCAATGGAAAGAATTGAAGATCCAGAAATGAGCCCACACACCTATGATCATTTGATCTTTGACAAGGGAGCTAAAAACATCCAGTGGAAAATGGACAGCATTTTCAGCAAATGGTGCTGGTTCAATTGGAGGTCAACATGTAGAAAATGCAAATCAATCTATTCTTATCTCCTTGTACAAAGCTCAAATCCAAGTGAATAAAAGACCTTCACTTAAACCAGATACACTGAAACTAATAAAAGAGAAGATGGGGAAGACCCTTGAATACCTAGGCACAGGGGAAAATTCCTGAACAGAACACCAATGGCTTATGCTCTAAGGTCAAGAATTGACAAATGGGACCTCATCAAATTGCAAAGCTTCTGTAAGGCAAAGGACATTGTCAATATGACAAAATGGCAACCAACAAATTGGGAAAAGATCATTACCAATCCTACATCTGATAGAGGGCTAATATCCAAGATATACAAAGAACTCAAGAAATTATACTCCAGACAACCAAATAACCCTATTAAAAATGGGGTACAGAGCTAAACAAAGAATTCTCACCAGAGAAAACTCGAATGGCCGAGAAGCACCTTAAGAAATGCTTCACATCCTTAGTCATCAGGGAAATGCAAATCAAACAACACTGAGATACCACCTCACACCAGTCAGAATGGCTAAGATCAAAAACTCAGGTGATAGTAGATGCTGGCGAGGATGTGGAGAAAGAGGAACACTCCTCCATTGTTGGTGGGTTTGCAAGCTGGTACAACCACTCTGGAAATCAGTCTGGCGGTTCCTCAGAAAACTGGACATAGGATTACCTGAGGATCCAGCTATCCCACTCCTGGGCATATACCCAGAAGATGCTCCAACATATAACAAGGACATATGCTCCATTATGTTCATAGCAGCCTTATTTATAATAGCCAGAAGCTGGAAAGAACCAAGATGTCCCTCAACAGAGGAATAGATACAAAAAAAAATGTGGTACATTTACACAATGGAGTATTACTCAGCTATTAAAAATAATGAATTTGAGAACTTTTTAGGTAAATGGATGGAACTAGAAATTATCATCCTGAGTGAGTTAACCCAATCACAAAAGAACACACATTGTATTTACTCACTGTTAAGCGGATGTTAGCCCAAAAGCTTGGAATAGCGAAGACTCAACTCACAGACCACATGAAGCTCATGAAGAAGGAAGACCAAGGGGAGATGCCTCAGTTCTACTTAGAACAAGTAACAAAAATACTCAAGGGAACAAAACATGGGACAGAAACTGAAGGAGGGGCCCATCCCATGTACAGTCACCTAAACTAGACACTGAAAGTGACACTGGAAGTGCATGCTGTCAAGAACATGATATAGCTGTTTCCTTAGAGGTCTGCCAGAGACTGACACATTCAGAGGAAGATGCTCACAGCTAACCACTGATATGATCAAAGGTTTCCCAATGGAGAAGTTAGAGAGAAGACTGAAGGAGCAGAAAGGGTTTGTGACCCCATGAGGAAAGCAAGAATACCAACCAACCAGAGCCCCCCAGGGTCTAAACCACCAGCCTGGGAGCACATAGGGAGGGACCCATGACTCCAGCTGTATATGTAGGAGAGGATGGCCTTGTCAGGCATAGGTGGGAGAAGAGATTCTTGGTCCCATAAAAAACAAACACAGAGTGGGGAGGAATGTGAGAGTTCGGAGGGGATAGTGGGGGTGGGGGGTAGGTGCGGTCACTGCCTCTTAGAAGCATGAGGAGGGGGGATGGGATAGGAGGTTTCTGGGTGGTGGGAGGAAGTGAGATAAGGGAATAAAATCTGAAATGTAAATATAATACCCAATTTAAAAAAAGAAACTAGTTGGAAAAAAATAAATAAAATGTCTTATACTTACTGTTTATCCTGTCTTCTTAGGTATAATATTAGAGCATATTCTTTTTCTCTATTTTTCTTGGAAACAAATATTTAATATTTTAAATGATATACTTTTGAGACTTCATTTAGGAACACATCTAGGAAGCTAGTTACTCACACATTTAATTGTACAGGCTGATATTTAAATGGACAGATTGCAAATATTTCCTTAATAATTCTAAAACATATCTTCAGTTTTTATATAGCAGTTAGGATAATATTCATTAAATCAAATCATTATCATGTTCAAATTTTGATTAGCAGTGCTATATGCATTAAAGAAGTAGGAATATAAAAGTAGAAAACTTTGACTTGTGAAAAATTAAAGTAACAAATGTAAAGCATTCAGAGTCACCACACTAAATTTATTCTTGTGGATTAAGAAAAGATCAGTTTCTAAAGAAGAAGAAAAAGTTAGTTTTTTAGTATAGCACATTCTAAAAGAATGAAGTGTAAGATTTTGGGGACTAAGTTCTATAACCTAGTCCTTATGTACTCAATGTCCTCTTTGCCTTTTCTCTGCCACTCTCATGTATTCTGAAGGAAAAAAAACACACATACACACAAAAGGAGAGAGATAATGGGAAGGTAGGTGATATAGATAGATAGATAGATAGATAGATAGATAGATAGATAGTAGAGATTAGAGACAATAGATTAGACAATAGATCAAGCCTTGCAAAATTCTAAACAAAGAAAAAACACACTTTGTTGATTTTTGCATGTTAAGTCTTGCTATTTTTTTGAACCACCACTCCCCACCCCCCAGTTTTGTTTTGGGATTATACCTTGTAAACGTATGTTAGGCTGTCTAAGATCTTCATATATGCCCTAAGTTGCCCTCACATTGTTTTTTTTTTTTATTTCATGCCTCCATATTGAAGTATTAGCCACTACAAATAAATACCACTACACTTGACTTGCTCAGAAATTTCTCATCTAAAGCTTCACTTTACGTAATACAAAAATTTTTTGCCTGCTACATAAATCAGTCAAGAGCAAACATATTCAAAATTGAATGGTTTAAATTTCTTGGAGATCCACTCTCTGACATCTGTACTATAGCATTGTTGGGAACCAAGAAGAGGCCATTTGGGGAGCCATTTAGGGAAGGAGAAAGGCTATCAGGTGATCTTCCTGAGATGGTTTCATCATGGACTGTGGGCTGCACCCAATGAGCCATTGCAGGCAAAGATCAAAGAATGACATTTACAAGATCAAATCCTGCCATTGATATGCCTTTCCTGTCATTATAAAATTGATACTATACTGCCTGGGCTTTAGCGAACACCATTGGGCAGATTTTCTGCAGATCATGGAAGATGTAATGTTATGCTAAACAGACCAATAGATGATTTCTTAATTCCTAGTGATGATTCTATAAAAATTCCTAAAAGTATACTAATAAATATTAAGCCCTTTATAATAGGACTACAACTAAGGCCCCCTCTATAGTAATAATACAATTATAACTGTATTAGTCCTCATGTGTCACTAGTTAATTGCTTCAGAGATAGAAAGCAGACATTTCCAACTTAGAATACATCCCCAAGAGCTGTAAAACAATTAACCAAAGATCATAAAAAGAAAAAAAATTTATTGTAAGTGCAAGTACAGAAAATAAAATATTGACTGGGTTTGTTAGCATTCTTTCTAGGCTCTGCCCAAGAGTTACCTGGCAACAGCCAGGTAGACCAGGTAACTGGTTTGTTATAAAAGAAGCTGTTTGGTCCCTTCTCGCTCTTTCAGCCCCTACTTTCTCTGACTTTCTTCTCTCCCAGATCCCTTTCTCCCTCTCTCCCATTCCCTTCCCTGTAGGGCCATGAAAGGGGTCTTGGTTTTGGTTGAAGTGCTGGCTGGAAATCCCAGAGACCCAACAGGTGTCCATTGCCTGTAAGGGACAGGCATCTATTCTGCTGGGCTCCCAGAATCCAGGCTCCTAACACGTGGCATGTAACTCCATTGACCTGCACTGTTCAGTCAAGTTCAGGGCAATGCAGCCCCACCCAAAGAGTATAGGTAGAGGGCATGACTACAGGCCTCAGGCCCTAGAGAGATTTACATACTAATGAGATGCCTGAAGGCCAGAGGGCAGAGCCAATTAAGCATTTTCCCCAGCCCCCTCCCCTCTCTCTCCCTCCCTATTTAACTCAGGTCTGCCCTGAGTTTCACAGGGGTGCACATCCAGATTCAACCATCATCTGTCATGCCAATTAAGCCGTTTTGGAAACCTAGGGACTTTCTTGTGTCATTCGGGCTGTGCTGTGAGGAACTGTGGAGAAGGCCTTTAATGAGCCGCTGTAGCCACAGTGTAGTGTCTAACTTCCCGCCTGGAAGATGTTTCAGCATTCCCAGCCACCTTACCCACATTTCCCTCCTCTCTCCGCATGACCATAGCCAGCCTCTACCTTTCTCTCTCTCTCTCTCTCTCTCTCTCTCTCTCTCTCTCTCTCTCTCTCTCTCTCTTTCTCTCTCTCTCTCTCTCTCTCTCCTCTCTTCTCAACTTCCCTTCCCATGCCCTAAATAAACCCTATGCTATACTTCATCCATTGTATGGCTGGTAAAGGGGGGAGGGATGCCTCAGCATGGGCCCGCCCAGGCATCACTCTCACCTTACCATACTGGGTTCTACAAAACATGTCTTGCTCTTTTAAAGAAACATAGCAGGGTTACTTATACAAAAATGTAATGCTAACTTAGACACAAAAATTATGGTTTTAGCTAATGCTAGTTATATCTCCGGATGTATTTATTATCAGTTTTCTAGAATAAAATGCGCAACATATGTTTTATAGGCAAGACCCTTTTTAATCATTAATTTTTCAGTGTTAAAATTAGTCCATCTACATGGTGAAAGAAATGAATTTTGTCCCTCATGGAAGCAGTGGGAGGGGGTATGGGAGCGGGGATTCCAGGAAAGGGGAATCCAGGAAAGGGAATTACATTTGAAATGTAAATTTAAAAAAAGATCTCAGATATTGAAAAAGAAAGAAAGAAAGGAATTTGGTTGGCAGTATTCCCAGTACAACTGAAATAATACCATTGTAATGGAATAAATGGCCATTTAAAAATATTCCTACAATCTTTTTTATGCCTTCAAATTCACAGTTCTCTGTGATTTCTCATAATAATCAAGTGATCTTATAATCTCAAGTAAACAGTATGTAAACAATTGTGCTACTATGAAACATAATGTAAGCATGAGGACCAACAAACATAAATTCAGAGACAAACCAGTTATGCATGTGTTCTCAGAAGAAATGAACATTGAATCTCTCATAATAAATATGAATATTTGAAAAATTCTTCAGTGAAAGGATGTGTCTTCTATACACCAGCCATCTTGTGCAGACCCCCAAAAATCTCATTAAAAGAAAAAAGATAATAATTAGGCTAGTGAGCTTTATGCATACTTTTCTTTAAACATTGTCATAGTCAAAGGACTAACTTTACTTAATTTACTTTAATTAAGATATCAAATATAGAATAATAAAACAACTTAGAATTAATAATGACAAACAATACTTATGATAAGTAAAGATTATTTTAGAGTAATGTTTTAATTCTAGTAAAAGGAAAAAAAAACAGTATTAAATTTAACTTTTGTGCCAGACTCCACTGGCTATACAGTAAAGAACTTCACGAGCAATCAGGTGTCTCAGCATAAGATTATGAATTTTCCTGCCTTTATAATGACTATTGGTTACCTGAGTCTATACCTAGGGTAAGGCTGATCTTACCTTCCTCTAAGTATCCATTTGAAAGTTATTGCTAAAAGGTTTGTTTAGTAGATAGCTAGAAATTTTGAGGCTGGTTACAATAGCCAGGATGAACACAACCGAGGTCACTGCTTCAAGTGGCAGAACTATTGTATGGAAATAGCTGTGTCAAGCAGACTCTAGACCTATTATTTGGAAAGCAGCTCATGCCCTATTACATAGAAGCTCATGACCTGAATACAGTAGGCTGTATTCTACTGGAACCTGTTTAACAGGTACAGTTTAAGTAATTTGAAAGAAGTAAAGTGGGTAAAAGATCATTGAAATGTAGGAAGCCACAGATTCTGACACCTCATGGCACTAGTGATTATTTCAAAACACCTGAAAGTTTTCAATGAATTTAAAGACTAAGATATCAAAACAAAACCTTTTGTAGAAAAGACTTTCCCTTCCAGTTAACATTTTCTGATATGTGCGAAAAGTTACTTGCTTTCAAATTTAGAATTTCTTCTAGCATCAATTCTTGATTAATTTACATGTTTATGTTTTGAAATAGTAAAGTATTTTGTTTTTCATCATTAATGATGGGTCACTGAAAATATTCTGGTACAATTGTGGTGACCCTGAGGTCAATACCTTGAACTGACAGAAAGGTTCAGAGAGAGATGCAATTCGTCGCCGTAATTGTACTTAATTACTTAAGTACAACGCATTCACATTTGGTAAGGTAAATGTCAATGAAAGTACACCCTAGATCCAAGAGAATAGAGATATTATTAGCTGCAAAATCACTTTAAAAGAAGAAAATATGTATTAATGGTTTAGAAGATGTATTAGCAGCAAGACAAGTTTCATAATAAATGCAAGGATGGTAAGGATTTCCCATGTGTTGCTCTTCTTCAGAAATGGTTAAGAATTAGTTATGGAAGCCTACAGATGCTATTATGGGGAAGGGAATCTTGGCAGGAGCCATTCCTGTACATGTTTAGCTTAAGTACTCTTTCTCAGAGTGCTCAATGAGGGTCATAGTTCAAGAGGAATAATGTGGCAGACAGAATGCCCTCAAAGATGATGGAGCCACATTCTAAGGTGCCTTAAACACTTAACACCATTCCTTTTGAACTGTTTTATGCTTCCAACTGATGTCACTAGTGGACTAAAATTATGCATTAAGGGACAAACACACATACAGAGAGAAACAGAGAGACAGAGAGAACTTCTTAATACACTACTTAATAAGAAATATTGAAGAATCAAAAAGTGATGGCAACCTCTTCTTCGCAAGTATGTCAGGTTACTTGTCAAATATACTGGTGAAAATACCAGAAGGATGGGTTGTAGGCCTTAAATACCATGATTACAGTCTCAAGATCTAGGTTGTTAGAATCTTTTAATTCTGCTAAAATAACACAATTCAAAACATTTGATCTTACAGTCATAGGTATTTTATATCTGATATAAAGGTGTTAAAGAATGGCTAGTAGGGGGCTAAAGACAGATAAAGATAAAATTTAATTATGAGGTGGGCCTGTAACACTTCAGTATTTTCATAGTCATTGAATTTCGAGTTACTTTTCTACTGATACAATAAGGAACAGTGAATAAGCTTATTCAGAGATATCAAGATTTATTTGCAACTTGCAGTTTCAGTGATATAGACTTTAAGACTCTCCTTTGTGACTGCATAGCTATATTTGCTTTGATGCTGCTTGTATTCTAGTGCTAAATACTAGCCCTCAAGTTCTGGTTGCCCCCCATGAGAAGCTAGATACTCATATAACTAATATACTCTTATTAACCGGTCAATAAAGGGCTGGAGCCTGTAATTGGGCAGTTGAAGAAGAAAGGTGGGACTTGAAGAAAGGTGGAACTTGATTATCGAGTGAGGGGGTTGCAAGTAGACAGAAGAAGAAAGGACATGAAAAGGGAGAAAGCTGAAAGCACAAGGCCAGAACAAAACAAAAACAAACAAACAAACAAAAAAAAAAAACCCCAACCAAAAAAGAACAAGTCAAATGATATATGGCTGGGAGATAAGTTAGAATAACTCCAAACTTGACCAAACTAGGCTTATACCTTTTAAATAAAATGCCTGGAGTTAGTGCTTTTTATATAAGCTAGAACTAAACTAACCTAAGATAAATTCCCAAGTAGAGGTGCAGAATTCCCTGAAAAGGGATAGCTAGGATATTCTCAAAATTGCTATAAAGCTGCAGTGTGTGTGTGTGTGTGTGTGTGTGGGTGTGTGTGTGTGTGTGTGTGTGTAGTGGGGGATCGTATGCTCCTTGACATCTTGAACAGTGCTTGGTTCTAAAGACTCAGAGCCAACACTATAGAGAGATAACTGAGATGTTCCCTCCTGACCCTGCAGACCCCAAGCAAACTGCAGCTAGTGGTGGAAGCAGGCCAGCTCTGGCTGGGCCATATCACTGTACCAGTGCTGCAAGACAGTGGGAGCTCTTTATACCTGGGAGACAGACTATATGCCCTGGGCTTTTTTGAGGAAGTATGTCATTGTGGGTGTGGGCTTTAAGACCCTCATCCTAGCACCCTGGAAGCCAGTCTTCTGCTATTGGCCTTTGGAACAAGATGTAGAACTCTCAGCTTCTCCCTCACCCTGACTGTCTGGATACAGCCATGCTTTCTCCTTGATGATAATGGACTGAATCTCTGAACCTGTAGGCCAGTCAATTGAATGCTGTCCTTATAAGAGTTACTCTGGTCATGTTGTCTGTTCACATCAGCAAAATCCTAAGTAAGACATTATCTGTAGAACACTCTCCTATCAATGTTGACTCTTACAGCAGCGTTCTGGGGCTAGTATTTCAAGGCCCATTCTGTTCAGAGGCTGTGTGGCCTAGTCCAGTTGTTGCAACTCTCTGAGCCAGTTTTGGAGAGCCCAGGCCCAGAGGTAAGCAATCGCCCAGAGGTGTGGAAACAGCTGGGTCATCTATGCTGTTGACTGACTCTATGACCTCCACAGGCACTAGCTTTAGCAGGTTCCACTCTGTTTCTAAAACCTACTCCTAATCTTTAGCCTCCACACAAGCTCCCTTTGCCTCTCACCCCTTGGCCTCCACCCACACTGGATGCCATGATTTCATTAGCAGCACTCACCACCATCGCAGTGCCTCATAGATGTCCACCCTAAGAAACACTTGAGATAGCCCATTATTGGCCATTTGAGCTGCTCCCCTCCCTAGCTAACTTGATGTGATTAAGCCTCCCTGAAACTCCCAAACTCTCATTTCTATTTCACTTAATGTCACTCAGTATTCTCTTAATATCAGCTGGGAAGTATGCAGTCAGGTTCTGGCATCCTGAGAAAGAAGCAGGGACCACCAGACTCTAGAAACTCACCATTATCCTCTTCACTCAGAATGAAAATTGTTTGGCATCTATGAGAGAAATTCGTTAAGATACCGAAGTCTTGGGTGCTGAGTTTACCTCTAGGCCTTATCTGTAGGCAACCTGTGTACAGCTTCTCAATAACCTTGATTTATCTCTACACCCAGAGTGTCTGACACAGCTTTGTTCACACTACTGTTCACAGGTATACCCTATGTCCACCTTTCCACATTTTGAGACAATTTCTCACTATGTATTTCTGTCTGTCCTGGATCACACTATGTTGACGGTAATTCTGGCTCCAAATTCAAAGACTTCTGCTTGCCTCTGACTCTTGAGCACTAGGATTAAAGATTTGTGTCACCAAGCCTCTCCTGATGTGCTATAAATTTTAGGAAATTATAACAAGAAAATCTTTGTGTTTATTCAACTACAATTTAATTTTCGGTCCTTGGGATTAAACATAAGGCCTTGCACATAGTCCAGCATACTCATAAGATATACCCCCAAGCCCTCACTGGGTAACTATATGCAGGCCTTTAAAGTCTGTGCCACACCCCCATTCTTCTTTTTGACATTCATCATGTATACATTTATTATTCTGTGTGCGTGTCCATGTGTGTGAGAGAGAGAGACAGAGAGACAGAGAGAGAGAGGGAGGATAGAAGGGAGGGGGACAGAGGGAAAGAGAGAGAGGGAGAGAGAGACAGAGAGAGACAGAGAGAGACTCAGAGAGAGAGAGCCCAAGTGTGAAGGTCTGTGGACAACATGCAGGACTCAGTCAGTACTCTTCTTTCACCATGTGCATGTGGATTCAAGGACAAAATGAAGGAAAGAAAAAATGAAGGAGGAAGGGAGGGAGGGAAAGGAAGGAAGGAAGGAAGGAAGGAAGGAAGGAAGGAAGGAAGGAAAGAAGGAAGGAAGACAGAAAGAAAGAAGAAAATTCTGCTTTCTCTCAAAGCAACTTAAATGTGGGTCACTAACTCCTTTCTGAGTTAGTAAAATGACAAGACCACCACCGAGTGGTGATAGCAATACTGATGGTGCATGCCTTTAATCCCAGCACGTGGGAGGCAGAAGCAGGTGGGTTTGTGAGTTCCAGGACAGGCAAGACTACACAGAAAAACCCTGTCTCAAAAAACCCAAAAAACAAACAAACAAAAACAAACAAACAAAAAAAAACAACCAACCAACAAACAAACAAAAAAGACACCTATTTCTTTTCAAAATCCAAGTTCTTTAAATGTCTCTCTCCATGTCAAATTTTCAGGATTTGGTTTTGCTCCTTATGTTTATGTGCTGGGAATGGGACTCTGGCTTCTGAATTTAGCCTGTTGTTATTTGGTATGAAGTAAGTAGAACAGAGGATGGTAGTTTGTAGGCCACCGACCCGACTTGGCCGGTCAAGATGGTGCTGGCCTCAGGCTACTGGTCAACTCAGTTTGGCACCAACCCCTCCCGAACAGGGTATGCTAATGAGGTACCACAATCGAGCACAGTATGCTAATGGGGTACCAAGATCCTGACCAATCACCCCCTCCCGGGCAGGGTATGCTAATGTGGTATGCTTCCTCCCTTTCCCCCCTTCCCCCCTCCTCCTCCACCCCCACCCCCCAGGACTGAGGGTATATTAGCAGCTCGCCCTGGGCATTCAGGGTCTCCTCCTGAAAACTAAAAGAGCAAGCGGGAAGGATCCGATTGTTCGCGTCTTCCTTGCTGGTCGAGCAGGGCGCAACAGTAGTCCAGTGGAGGTGGTAGGCTGCTTGCCTTTTCTTCTGAAGGGTTCTGTACTCACTATGGGAGTGAGATATCAGGGTGCAGCATCCTACCAGATACAGGGAGGCAGGCATGTGGGGAGGCCGTGCAGAACAAAAGCACGGGAGCTTGGCATCTGGAGCTGTGTGGGAGACAACCTGAGACAGAATGAGAGGGACAGGTCTCACGAGGGTGGGACCAGTCACCCAGAAAGAGAGGGTATGAGGATGTTGGGCTTGTGTAGAGGGGTTGTAGAAAACTGTAGCGAGTGGGAAGAGTTAGAGGAATGATGTGGGCAGAAGCTGGGAACTAGGCGAGTGAGGGCATGGTAGTTGGACAGAGAGCCAAACTAGAAGTGTCAACAGCCTGTTCCAGTGCAGAGTTCGCCGGCCTGCACTATGGAGAATCCCATAGTGTAGACAAGGTACGAAGACAGGGCGGCCTTCAGAGGAAGCTTAAAGTACTGACAGCCCAGGGTGCAGTGACCCTGAAACCTCCCAGGTCAGAGGAGTTCTGGGGCTGGGAACCCAGCCAGAGAGGAGGAGGGTTGTGATCAGTTTCTCTGCTGTTTATAAAGAAAGTGATTCTGAAACTCTGCTGTGGGTGTCTTACCTTCTTGATAAATTTTACCTCATATGAACTGAAATAATCATGAATCGTTTTTCATTATTCATCTGATGGCTAACATATTCTTGTTAGAATACTGTTATGTTCTGACACCCACTCCCCCAGAAGAGCTGTAGCCATTTTGTTCTGCTCCTGCCAGCTACCTCCTCCAGTTGTGTAACATGTCTGCCAGTCATTGACTCGGAGAAGCGCCTTGGCTTAAAGCAAGCACATGCTGACCGCATACCCTACTTTGTTTTGTATGATTGTTCTGCATGAGCTTTGGTGATCATAAGAAATTCCACAAAGCTTTACATAGGACTCATCACATCGAAGATCATTATGAACTGTGTATCTAAAATAGCTTTGAGTCAGAGCTGACCACTGGGCAGCCCTTCCTGCACGTATCTATGAGCTCACTGTGGTTTTGGAGCTGACACTGAGGAATGCTACTAATAAGCCAAAAAGTAACAATTATAATACTCATGCTCTGTTATCTCAATGTTCTAAAATTCCCCTGTTCACCACCCATCCATCACATGCCTATCTTACTCAGGACCAATCAGCTTAGAGGTTAGCTGATAATGCTTTGCCTAGTAAGCCAACTGTTCCCCTTCTTGCTCTTTAAACTTTTGAACCTGTATTTTTTCTTATAAAAAAGCCTACCCTGAGAGCAAACTAGTACCACAATTAGGCATCTGAGTCCTTGTCGTGGTCCTGAACACCCAGTATTAAGATGTGTGTTCAATGACTTGCTTAACTGAAGTCAGTGTTTGTATGGTTTGAGTGGCGACTCCTGAACTCCAACAAATACTCTAGTGGAATCTTTGAGTTTATCTGATTGATTGTGGTCTTGTGTGAGGTCAGTGCAAGTTGGTATTGTTGTTGTTTACTGACTACAATAGTTGTATAAAGTCTAGAGGATGGGGTGTGTGCCCTTCCTTCTCTTTCCTTTCTTATTTCCTTCCCCCTTCCGCTTCTTCAGTGTTCCCAGAGTCACACAGATGGGATGGTGTAAATGACTTTATTTTTTTGGCCTGGGACCATATACTTTGCCTATTTTCTGCATCTGGAACAGTGAAGAATCTCTGCATTCTCCACTCCATTAAGGAAGGAAGGAAGGAAGGAAGGGAGGGAGGGAGGGAGGGAGGGAGGGAGGGAGGGAGGGAAAAAATCTGTTTTCTCTCAAAGGACCTTAAGTATGAGTGAGTCATGAAGACTAACTTGGTCCTGAGCTAGTAAAATTACAAGACTACCATCTAGTGGTAAAAGAAGTACAGCACAGGATGAATTCAACAGGCTTTTAGCAAAAGGGTTGACCGCTGACTTTGATGTTGTTTTAAGATTTATTTATTTCATATATGTGAGTATACTGTCTCTGTCTTCAGACAGACCAGAAGAGGGCATTGTATCCCATTACAGACGGTTATGAGCCACCATGTGGTTGGTGGGAATTGAAATCAGGACCTCTGGAAGAACAAGTCATAATCGCTAAGCCATCTCTCCAGCTCCGTGTTGTGGTTTTGTTTGTTTTTTGTCTGTTTGTTTTGGGTTTTGTTTTCCTCGAGAAACGGTGTTTCTGTGTATAGCTTTGGCTGTCCTGGAACTCTGTAGACCAGGCTGGTCTCAAACCCACAGGAATCTGCCTGCCTTTGCCTTCTAAGTGATGGAATTAAAGGCTTGAGCCACCATCACTAGGCAACCACTGACTTCTTGAGACACCTATTTCTTTTCAAAATCCAATCTCCTGAAATGTCTCTTCCTAAGTCTCAATAGTAGTATTTGGTTTTGGCTTTAAATATTTGTGTGTTGGGGATGGGGCTCTGGCTTCTGAATTTAGCCTGTTATTACTTGGTGCCCATAGGCAGGTAGTGAAGTCGGAGTGTTAAACTGCCTATCTTTTATTTGAAGGGTTCAGAACTCATTATGGGGCTAAGATATGAGGGTGCGGCAGGCTACAGTTCTAATCTAGGCTGGCAGCAAGCATGTGGCTGTGCAGATGGTTATGGGCAGCCTGACTGATGGAGCTAAGTGGAAGGCAGGCTGAGATGGAATCCAGGGGGGACGGTTTCGGCCGGGCGGAGCCTTTTACCCGGAAACAGAGGAGAATGAAGATGTTGGAAGTTAGGTTGGTGGGGATGGGGAGTTAGAGTGGGAGAGGATAGAGAAGTACGGGAACTGGAACAGCCGGTGAATGGTTGCTAGGGAAGTGGGGCTAAGGAGTCAAAGTCAGAAGTGCCAAAGGTCCATTCCCGAAAGGAGCTCGAGTCTGCACTGTGTGAAATTGCGTGATGGGTGCAGAAGATACGGCCGGGGTCTCGAGGGACCCGAAAACTTCCCTACAGGTGCCACGCAGGGCGTCCTGGGAGTCAGCAGAGCTACAGCGCAGCGACAGGAAAGGCAGCCTGGGGGACCCTGGAACCTCCTCCCAGGTTAGAGGAACTGCGGGGCTGGGGAGGGAGAGGAACAGGGTGTGATCAGTTTCATCAAGAAGCTGATTCTGAAATTCTGCTGTGGTTGTCTTACCCTTGTCGGTAAATTGTATATCATACGAATTGGATGAATCCTGATTTGTTTGTAATTGATCGTCTGGAGTGTGTGTGTGTGTGTGTGTGTGTGTGTGTGTGTGTGTGTGTGTTGGGGGTTTCCTTTCCAAGACAGGCTTTCTCTGTGTCCTGGCTTTCCTGGAACTTACTTTATAGACCAGGCTGGCCTCGAACTATGAGATTAACCTTTCTCTTCTTTCATTGCAGGCTACTGTATTATTAGAATACTCGAGTAGAATTTTTAAATTTAATTTAACTTTTGATATTTACAAACATTTACTATTGAAATGGACAAAGTTCTAGAAATTTACATTCATCCGTGCCAATTTCCATGTTATACGTAAAGATTGGGCATTCCTGGAGAACTGTTGGATATTAGTCATGAAAGAAGTGTAAGGGTTTTTTTTTTTTTTTTTTTGGTTTTTGGTTTCTTCCCCCTCCCCCCCCCCCCCCGGGGCAAGGACATCTTGGCAGGTGGGAGCCAAGGAATACCACAAAATTACAACAGGCAGCAAACATTACATAAGAGATTTATTGGGGAGAGACAGAGAGAATAGCGGTTGACCCTGAAAGGGAAGACAGCAGAGGGCTGAGTGGAGGGTGCGGCTTTTATAGTGTCTTTGGAGCATGTCCAGTCACCAAGTGAAAAAGTACACCAAGGATGGGATTGTTGCTTAGCTATTAAGGCTGAAACATTGTTTGACCATTAATACCAAGTTAGGGGAGGGGATTTCCAAGACTCAGAGTTTCTGGGCAGGCCAAGGGCAGGGTGATTTTCCACTGGCCTGTTAGCCTACAGGAATGCCTGAAGATTGAATTGAGCCCGAAAATGTTTTTTGCGAGTTCCAGTATGGTTTTAAATATTAACATTTAAAACTAAACTTTTTATCCAACATTAATTTTCCACCTGAGATGTAGGAGCATTGTGACGTAAATACAGCGTGCTGAAATCTGCCTTAGCCAGGCCTGTGATACAGGGATAGGCTGATCTGAGTGCGACCCACACTAGCGTGATCTATGGTAAGATCCTATCGTAAAAAGAAAAAAATCAAAAACAAAAAAAAGAAAGAAAGAAAGAAAGAAAGAAAGAAAGAAAGAAAGAAAGACGAAATGTTTCTTCTTGTATTAAGTTTTTATTAGTGCTTGTTGGTATCTGAGAAAGCACAGTGTGCTGTTGACTTTCACAGTTAGAAAAGACATTCATTATAACCCAGGGGGTGGTGACACACTTCTTTAATTCCAGTACTAGGTAGACACAGGCAGGTGGATCTTTTGAGTTTGGTGCCATCCTGAGCTATAGCATGAGTTTGAGAACAACCAGAGGTACACTGAGAACATCTGTTTGGGGGAAAAATTTATATATATATATATATATATATATATATATATATATATATATATATGTATATAATATATATATAATATATATACACAATATATATACATACATATATACATATATATATGTATATATGTATACATATATATATATATGAAAAAGCATCAGACTATCAGACTATAGGGCAATATTAGAAAGTATCTTTGAGTAATTATGAACACTCATCTACAGCACAAAAAATATCTGCAGTAGTCTCTCATCTCCTTGGCTCAAGAAAGGCACTCTATCCATGGACACATGACCAAGCTATTATTTTTGGTTCTCATGTTTGCTTTGTTTGACGCCTGAATTCACAGTGTTATTCTTTCTGTCCCAGAACTCACCATGTAGACCAGGCTGGACTCCATCCACCTGTCTCAAAAAATGCTAGGATTAAAGGTGTGTCCTAAGATAACTATTCAAACTTGTTTTGTATTTTGTGGTCAGTTCACAGCCACTGGTGTGACTGTGAACTTCTCCCAGAAAGAGGGGCAATGTCAGGACCCTGCTGGGAGGCTTTGTACAAAGACTGCATATTACAGAATTACAGCACTCTGGTATGGATGAGAATAGTTTGCTTCTAACCTCTCTTACTCCTTAGAGTTTTTTTGAAAATTATTCTGCAAGTGTGTGAGCTTTGTGTGAATTAGTCACACTTCTCACAGAGTAAAGTGAAATCCTCTTCTCTTCTTCACGTGAGTCCCTTTGGCAGTGTAAGACTTCCACCATCTTTATGATAAATTCAGAATCTCACTAATGTATAATAGTCTCATCCCAGTCTTTCAGATTCACTTCTGCCCTTGAGTTTTGACTAAGCAGTGATTAAAAGTGGACTTTCAGTTATGCTAACAAAATGCTTTCTAAATATTTTCAGTATTCTGACACTGGGTGACAATTGTGGAATCCTCCCTTATCTACTGAGCACAGTACTGTGCTAGAAATCTAGTACTGTGCTTTCTGAAGAATCTCTTTCATGTGCAGTGATCACCCGGACCTGGACCTGCTCACCTGTGGAGCAGAACAACGAGACCTGGAAGATGGAGAGGGAGGAGACAGTAGCATAGGATCCAGGTATGTTGGAGGATTGGTGAAGGGATGGCAAGGGGTTCCAGTGACTGTGAAAGTGGGACATGAAGTCAGTTTTGCCACATTCTGTTTCTCTAGGAATAATTCTGGAGACTTACACTGAGAAAAATCTTCTCAGGATTATTTATTGTAGAGATGAGAAGACTTTCTACAGAAGAATTGATACCAGGAGGCAATAAACTTTTACTTGACTATGAGTATGAGTGGTGCTGTCCTTACACTGATAATGTCCACATACTAATATTAAATGGTTTTCATTTCAGTGACTTTCATGTATCATGAAACAATGAAAACTAATACCTATAGGTGTGTTTCTTTTTTTTTTCTTTCAGAATTTGGAGCTTTAGATATTCTAGACATTTTCTACCTTTAGTGTTAATTAATCCATACCTGAAAATAATGCCAACAGAGT
This sequence comes from Arvicanthis niloticus, assembly GCF_011762505.2. Taxonomy (NCBI): domain Eukaryota; kingdom Metazoa; phylum Chordata; class Mammalia; order Rodentia; family Muridae; genus Arvicanthis; species Arvicanthis niloticus. Next base: position 9,293,762 of record NC_133438.1, on the reverse strand, counting down.
TTTGATAAGAATCAGGAACTATATTTGGAGACAGTTAAACACTGTCTATCCTGTCTTCCCAGGTATATCTCCTATTGTCTGTTGTCATGACAATTCCAAGAGGTTTCCATTGCTGTAATTATAATACACTGTGAGATCACCTCTAGGTGTGATTCTCTTAGTGTTTTCCAGCTCTGTGCTGTTCCTTGGTACTTTCGGGATTGCTTTTTGTAAAATAGGAATTAGTTGGCATCCAAGGCAAGACAAACTACGCTCTAGGTTGTCTTCTCATGTTGAAAAGAACCTGAGGCAATACGCCTACTTTCGTGTTTTATGCATACTCCTGTTTCTGTCTGCTGTGAATGTCTGCATTCTGGGTTTTGTGCCCTTTTTACCTGTATTGATCATGGACTTTCTTTCTATCCAATGGATTTTTTGTTGTTGTTGGGTTTGTTGTTGTTGTTATTGTTGTTGTTTTTAAGACAGGGATCTCTGTGTAGCCCTGGCTGTCCTGAAACTCATTCTGTAGACCTGGGTGGCCTCAAACTCAGAAATCCATCTGCCTCTCTTTCCCAAATGTTGAATTAAAGGTTAGACCAGTATCCCAGGCCTAATGGACCATTTTATCATTAGCAGATACTCTTTATTTTGTATTTTAACACTTTTATCTTAATTTTCTGTCACTAATGTAATTATGATCAGCAGTCTTTTTACACCTATTCATAGTCATGGTATTTTTTTGGTAAATTCTAGATATAAGCCCCTATCCAGAGTGTCACTTCCATTCTGTGGGTGTCTGTGTGCCCCGCTGATTATTCCCTTTGATAGACAGAAACTTTGTATTCATGTTGTCCCATCTGTTGATACTTGGGGTTAGTTCCTGTGCTGTTAGTGATCTTTCTAATCCACAAGTTCTTGCCTATCCCAGTATCCTGATGGGTATTTTCTGGGTTTCAGTGCTTCCGGTTTTAAATAAGGTTTTTGATCCATTTAGAAAGGATATTTGTACAAAGTGAAAAATAAGAATTTAAGTTCATTTTCCTGTTGAACCCAGTTTTTTCCAGCACCATTTGTTGAAAAGGCCATATTTTTCTAATATATCTTTTTTTCTCCTTTGTCAAATATTAAGTAAATATATCTTTCTGGTTTTTTTCTAGGTCTTCGATCCTATTCTATTATCCTCCTGTTTTTCTTCTGGTATAGATTGTCTTTATAACTACAGCTATACAACATAATTCCATAATTCCATAATTTCACATATACTATAGCACTTTTCTCAATTATTTCCCCCTACCTCATTTTTTCAGGGGTAAATATCCCCTATGGACTTATACCTTGTAATTTTGAAAATACTTCCATTGTGATACATGAACAAAAACAGTATGTTGGGTCTGAGTGGTGGTGGCATGTGCCTTTAATCCCAGCACTTGAGAAGCAGGCATATCCCCAAGAGTTCAAGGCCAGCCTGGCCCACAAAGTGAGTTCTATGCTTGCCAAGGCTATGTGGAGAAACCCAGTCTCAAAAAATTTTTAATGTGTGTGTGTGTGTGTGTCCAATTATAGAGAATAGACTATGCCCTTATATATCATGTGCCATGTAAGTTCCATTTGGAGGATCTGTCACATTTCCCTTGATCATGCTTATACAAATACATCTTGTATACACATGGACTAGTTTCCACAACATCTTAGAATTGTTTGGAATTAAGATCGCCTTATACGTTGGATCCTAATAATAAATACTTGGTTCCTATTAGTAAAAATTTAAGCACACTAGAGAGTGCAGATCATGGCTGGCATGTGTGGCTCGATCATGCCATGAAATTGTTCTTGAGTGTAGATTCAGGTTGTAGTTTACTTATATTCTCTTTGGTACTTAATATCTCAATAGTGATGATATTTGTTGACACCACATATCTGTTTGTCTCAGGAGAACTGCTGCTCACATCACTCACTTGGTAGGGATGTTCAGTGGTAACTTCCAAATTAGAGAGATTAGTTGTCGTTACCCCTCCATTTCTCAATCTCTCTCTCTCTCTCTCTCTCTCTCTCTCTCTCTCTCTCTCTCTCTCTCTCTTTCTCTCTCCAAACATTATCCAACTCTGTGCTGACCTTTCTGTTTTGGACTCATTATGTAGCATTACGTGGAATGCATTCACAAAAAATATTTTCAAGAGCCAGGTGGTAATGATAATCCCAGCACTCAGGAGGCAGAGGCAGGAAGATCTCTGAGTTCCAGACCAGTATGGTCTACAGAGGGAGTTTCAGCATAGCCCGGGATGACCAAAGAAACTATGTCTAAAAACCAAAATTAAAAACAAAATATCTTGAAGGCATTGATGGATTGGTATTCATAAGCCATCACATTTGAACATTCCCCACGGTTGCATTGCTTTAGTCAACTTCTGTGCGGCTGATGTCTCTACCCTGAAGCTGCAATGTGTTAAAATCTCCATTTAAAAATTCCATTTTGGAAGTGGCCCACAGGTTTACATTTCTATCTGTGTTCATGGAATAGTCAGAATATGTCACCACTTTGCATTTTTAGAGGAATGACAAAAGAATCGTAAACACCACTAACTAAAATCTGCTAGACAGGACAGCTTAATTACTAAAGAAAAACATTGAGGACTGCAAAATCTGCACAAACTGAGCTTGGTAAAATAGCCATGTAAGGTCTAAGTACAGACAGGATTGATTCAGTGCCAGTATTTTAACATGATCTTCAGGTACATCATTTAAAAGCACATTTCCTCATCATGAATTTTTCCTCTGAGACATGTACATTGAGATTCTGTGGGACATAAACACAGTGTCCGTCACAGATAAATAAGAGTTCCAGACCTTAAAAAATGTGCGCCCTAGCCTTTCAGTGTGGCCCACCCCTTTAATCCCAGCACTTGGGAGGCAGAGGCAGGTGGGTTTCTGAGTTCGAGGTCAGTCTGGTCTACAGGACAGCCAGGGCTACACAGAGAAACCCTGTCTCAAAAAAACAAAACAAAAAAAATGAAAAAAAATTGAAAACAAAATCCTCATAGAAGCAGGAGGAGGGGGGATAGGATAGGAGGTTCCTGTGCAGGGGTGGGGGTGGGGGTGAGGAATGGGGTAAGGAGATATCTGAAATGAAAATAAAATATCCAATAAAAAATCTAAAAAAGAAATTAAATCCAAACCTAGGCCACAAAAAAAAAAAAAAATGTCCCTTGTATCATGGACATGCTTGTGAGACTATTGTGTCATCCTGTCTCCACAGACAGAACATTCATTATAGAGTGTGAGTACATTGAGAAATCATCTCTTTGAGTAATTGTCTTCACTCATCTACATCTGTAATTTTCTTAAGTCTTCTTACGTACAGGAAAGCACTGTGTCCTATAGCACACAGTCAAACTGTACTGTTTCATTTCAGAGTCTGTTGACATTCCAGAATGCGTCTGTGGACTTCTCCCCTGAGGAGTGCGAATGCCTGGACTCTGCTCAGAGGGCTTTGTACATTGATGTGATGTTGGAGAATTACAACCTGGTGTCTAGCAGTGCGAATATTTTGCTTGTAGAATTAATTCCTGGCTCATTCTTGTATGTAATGACAATATAGGTTGGGAACTCTCTGTTAAGCTGCCTTGGAAACAACAGGAGAATAGGGAAAGTTTGACAATAAAAAATAACTTTTTTATGGTATCTGAGAAAAAATAAACCCTATGAATCTTTTAAGGAAGCTTCCAATCTTAAAAGAAAGTGGGTCTTCTGAACAGTACTTTTCATTTTGTAGCAAAGCCAGTTACTGATGTCTTTTAATTGTTTAATTTTCTCTAAGACTCACTGTTTTGTTTTGTTTTCAGAATCCATACAATTATAGTGAATGAAAAACATGGACTACTGACTGCTCTGTTTTAAGTAGTTGCTTAATACAGAACTTAGAATGACACTCATTTATCAAATGTTTAAACTTGGAGCAAGCCCTACTAATCTGAATTGTATTCATTTTCAGAGAACTACTGCATACGTGATACTGTCTATCAACATGTGAGGACCGAAAAGGAGTCTTGTCAGTGTAATGAGCTTGGTGAAATGCTTCTTGATCCCTCCAACTCTGCACTTTATAAAAGAAGTGACACTACAGAAACCTCTAATAACTACAGATGCTGTAGGGACAGGGATGCCTCTGTTGACTCATCAAATTCATATAAACATAAAATCACAGACGCTGAAGAAGAAAGAACCTTGCAAATCTAAAGACTGTGAGAAATCTTTCAGTTTGTATTCCAACACTAGTCAAAATCAGAGACTCTATACTGCAAAGAAAGAGCACAGGCAGGAAGACTATGATGACCATTTTGCTTCTACCTACAGTCTCATGCAACAAACAAACTGCATTGGAGAGACACCATATCATTGTGGGAAATGCTTCATTACCTCCTTAAGCCTCACTCTGCACCAGAGAATTCATACCGGACAGAAACCTACAAGTGCAACATTTGGGACAAATCCTTTACCCAGGCCTCAAGTCTTAAAACATATCAAAGATTTCATACTGGGGAGAAGCCTTACAAATGCAAGCAAAGTCTTACATCAGCTTTCACACCTTAGAAGCCATTACAGACTCCATACTGGAGAAAAGCCTTACAAATGCAATGAGTGTGGCAGGTCCTTTACCCAATATGCATCATATAGAAGGCATCAGAAGACTCATTCTCTAGAGAAACTATGCAAATGCAAAAAATGTGGCAAGTCCTTTCTTGAATTATCACATCTTAAAAACACATTCCAGAATCCATAGTGGTGAGAAGCCTTACAAATGTGAGGTATGTGACAAATCCTTTACCCAGTACTCACATCTTAGAAGACATCAGAGAGTTCATACTGGCAGGAGACCTTACAGATGTAAGGAGTGGGACATAACTTTTACAAAGAGCTTAACTCTTCGACCACATCAAAATATCAATACTGGAGAAAAATGTAATGAATGCAATGATTTATGTAGCATACATATCTTAGAAGACATCAGAGAGTTCATATTAAAGAGACCTTACATGTGTAAAGAATATGACAAATCTTTTACTGGGTGCTAAACTCTAACAACACTTTAGAAAATTCATACTGAAGAAAAAAATACCCTTCTAAATAATGTGATTGATAGAGCATTTATCCAGTAATCTATGCTTACAAATCACAACAGTATGCATAATATAAGCATAAACATCTGGACATGGTAGTGCACAATTTTAGTCCCAGCACTTGAGATCCCAGCACTTGGATCTGAGTTTTGAGTTTGAGGTCAGCATAGTCTACAGAGCAAGTTCCAGGACAGCCAGGACTACACAGAAAAACCCTGTCTCAAAAAATATCAAAAAAAAAAAAAAAAAAAAAACCCAAATAAACAAATTAAAAAAAAAAAAATTATGAAAGCCTTTAAGGAAGATTTAAATCTTAAACAGTATCAGAGAATTTATGTTAAAACAAAATTTTGCAAATGTAATTACATGAAAACTGCTTTTTGTTTTGTGTTTTAAGGGTAGCTTGTATAACATGATGCCTGGTGCCTCTGGAGGGCTGAAGAAAAACATCAGATCCTCTGAACCTGGAGTTAAAGACAGTTGTGACCTGTTATGTGTGTGCCCAGAATTGAACCTCAGTCCCCTGAAGAGCAGCCAGTGCTTTTGCTTTTATCCACTAAGCAATCTTCTAGCTCATGGGGAAAGCTGTAATAAAAACCTTTATCTTGCCCAACATCCAAAAAAAAATCATAATAGTGCTTAGTGCAGTGGTGCATACCTTCAATCCCTGAACTCTGTAGATAGAGGCAGGTGGATCCCTGTGAGTTTGAGGTGAGCCTGGTCTACAGAACAAATTCCAAGAAAAAAAAAAATTCCAAAAATCTCCTAAAACCAACTGACCAAACAAACAAAAAGGTCCCTGAGAAGATATGGGAATTTGTTTTGAAGTACTGAAAAGAGCATGTGGAAGTATTTACTCCAAACTCTAAAATGATATGGTTTCCATTGATGGTCAGTGAGCCTCACGGAAGTAGACGCAGAGACACCCTCCCTCAGTCATGATGAAATGGCAATTGCCCCATTCTTACACAGTGGCTTGTGTTCTTAGTACTTTCTCAACAGTTATGGTCTTTGCATTACCTACCTCCTGCTGCCAGAGGAGACATTTTTCCCCAAGCTTGAAAGTAGTACAAAGAGATAATCATAAATGTGAATATTTACATGGCAGATAGCAACATGATCATTAACAGAACATCAATAGGTTCTACCCTTGGACCTATAATTCTCACACTATGATTTTTTTTTTTTACTATGCTTACAATACCAGATATAAACTTACCTCTATGGAGCAGACTTCAAATCTTATCAGGAAACAGGTTGATTGTTCCCATTAACAGTTATGTCAGTATTGCACCAGTAAACACAACTTGGCTTGTAGATCAGTGTTGTAGGATGCAGGCCACGAAACAAGTATGACCATTGACATTTTTTTCTCTGCCAGCAGGCTGCATAAACCATGGCAGTGCTACAAAAGCTAGCCAGCAGGGAGAGTTTCCTAGTAGGTTCAAGATTGCTCTCGTATATACGTATCCCAGCCAAAGTGTTTGCTGTCTTCAGTAACACCACGTGCATCTAGTAGCCAAGCAAGAGCATTGGCAATTGATCTGTTTGATTTGGAGTGCCTCTATGTCAGTCATGATCAGTAATTCCTAGGTAGATACCAATACCTGCTAGAGAGAGTTTTATTTAATAGCCCTGGTGTCTGGGAGTAGCATTATTTACCCATGTGAGATATACCTGTTCAAAGTGTTTAAAATTATACTTACCATTAATTTGTAAAATAGTGGGCTTTCATTATACCTTTATACATCCCTTTTGGTTAGCCCACCCACTCTTCCTCCTTTCTTTCTACCTCATCCATAGTTAAACATTTAACAATGCCTAATTCTTTTATATCATATGTCTCTACTATCCTTTCTTACTATATTTTTTTTACTTGGGTTGCAAAATGATAGGTTCCCATGTATGTTCTTCATGGACATCTCATTTGTGTTGACCTTTCACCAGCTCCTTCTCTTCGCTGACAATCCTCTACATATTTGAACTATTCTGTCCCCAGTATGCTCACTCTCTAATTTCATATCACTTATACTCTATCCAGCCTCTCTTCTTCCATCTCTCCACTCATGACCCATTTCTAGCTTCCTGGCTTCTATATGTAGTCCTACTTGAACACATAAAACAAAAGTTTGAAACTAGAGCCTACATACTCAGTTATACATATGTCAGTTGATGGACATCTAGGTTGATTTCATACCTGAGATACTGTGAATAAAGCAGCAATAAATATGATGGGCAAGTGCCCATGCGTAAGATGAAAAGTTCTTGGAGTTTATGCCCAGGATTGGATATTGTGTAGCAGCTTCCTCTGATATTAAACCCTTTCATGTTGGATGATGTTCCTTAAACACGGGATATTAAAATACGGGTAAAGGAACAGGATGCTTTAATGGAAGGTGAAATATCCAATCATGTAGAGAAGGTCCCAAACATCAGAAATAGACAACTAAATAACTTGAGGAGGTTTCAGAAATTGGCAAGATTCACTAGTACCCTCCTGCCTCAGGCATATATAATTTCTAAGGACTGCAGACGCTATCAGACAAGATGAGGTGCACAAAAGATGCTTAGACCAGCCATGAAGCAGACGCCAGTCAAGCTACTTAGATCAGATAAGACAAGACAAGCTGCTTGGAGGAGTTAGTGAGTGGCTTGAAGGACACACTTCCCTCACCCCCAGCCAGGTGAGCTGGCTGCAAGCTGTGCAGCGATCCTCAGGTTCATAGTTTCATTAGCCATCACCTTCACAGGGTGGTGTAGCTGTCATGAAGTCTTTTGTAATTCTGTCAGGAACTGCTCATTCTTGTAAGTCACTCCAATAAATCTCTCGTGGCTTTAGAGATGACTCAGTGGTTAAAAGCACTGTCTGCTGTTTCCAAAGACTCACTTTGAGTTCCCAGCACCTTCATATAAGCACTCAATCTGTAACCTCAACTTCAGGGATTCCATGGCTCTCTTCTAGTTGCTACATGCTCCAGAAACACAAATGGTGCATCGACATCCGTGCAGAGAAAACATCACTTAAAATAAAACAAGTAGAACACATGTGATATAAAAGAATTTGGGCATTGTTAAATGTTTGCCTAGAGTTGGGGTAGGAAGAAAGGGAGAAAAGTGGGTGGGTTAACCAAAAAGGATGTATACAGATATGAAGAAGTCTTATGAAATCCCACGTTCAGCAAGTTAGACTTTGTTGATTCCCAGCTTTAGTTTTCACTGGTTCTTTATCTGCGACAAGTAGATGTCTGTCATCTTTTCCACAGGAATAGCGTCACATATTAGTGGTAAAATTGGATCACACAGTAGTTTTTATACTTTCAAATATTCCTCTTTAGAACATCTATACTGATTTCAAAAGTTGATTCTCTGGTTCTCCCGCAGATGTGTATGATCCTCTTTTACCAGACTTACAACAACATTGGTTATCATTTCTCTTCATTGTAGCTAGAGTACCACAGAAGCATAAAGAAGTCCTAGTCTGCATTTTCCTGATAACCTCTTTTCTTTATTTTGGTTTTAGTTTGGGTTAGTTTTTGTTTTGTTTTTCTGGGTTTTTTTGTTGTTCCTTTTCTTTTCTTTTTTAATTTTGAGATTATTATATAATTATGTCATTTCTCCTTTCCTTTTCCTCCCACAATTCTCACACATACCCCTTATTGATCTCTTTCTAACTCATAGCCACCTTTCCTATTGTTATTGCATATATGTATGTGTGTGTATGTGTAGATATTTCTCAATTTAATCTACACAATTGTTACTTGTATGTATGTTTTCAAGGATGACCATTTGGTATTGAATAACCACTTAGTGTGCTCTTCCTGGAGAAGACTGTTCTCCTGTTCCCAGCATTCCCCAGTCACCTGTAGGCTTGAGGCTTTGTGAGTTTTTCCCTAACCACTTTGGCAAGTCCATTGTCCATGCTCAGCTTCTGTAGGGGAGGCCATGTTGGTGAAATTTTATGGATATAGCTTCTGGCATTACTAGGAAAACAATCTCCCAACACACTCCCTGATCCTCTGGCTCTTAGAATCTTTTTATCCCCTCTTCAAAACGATTCCTTGGGCCTTACATGCAGAGTGTTTTCTAGAGGGGCTGGCCTCTACTACTCTGAATTTTGATTAGTTGTAGTGTTGATAGTTGTGGGTTTTTGTTTTTTTTTTTTTTTTTTTTTTGCAAAGAGATGTTTCCTTGATGATGGGTGAAGACTACGTTTATCTGTACATGGAAGGAAAACTGTTTAGATTCTTGTTAAGGATGATGCTAGTTTATTAAAGATGTGGTTGTATGTTTTCCACTAATATTCATGATGTCACCAGTTCTGAGTAAATAGCAAGATATACAGTAACATTCTTGGTTTCCCTTTTAAGAAGGTCTGAAGTCCAATTAAAGAGCCATTGTTTACCACCAAGGTATGATTGTCACTACTGCACTCTTAGGGTTATCATGCTATGATGATCACTGATGTGGTTCGTGGGTATCAGGGGTATCAGAGGTAGCTAGGGTTGTTGATTGGCTACCTCCTTTGGAAGCTTGCATAGTGCCAGAAGGTCCCATGAAGCTATTCTTTATGGAGGAGTTCACTTTATTTTTATAAAAGTTGTCTCTGCATATTGGCATCTTTCCCTAGACTCACTATGTAGCTCAGGCTGGCCTTGATCTCAGAGTTCACTTGCTTCTGCCTCCTGAGTGGTGCTTTTGAAGGCTTGAATGACCTTGATCAACTGCATATAACTTTTGTTATCATATCTTGGCAATTACCCACGATAACTCCGCAGCCTCGTTGATAGTCTTAAGTGAGCAGGTAGATCTTATGCCTATTGACATTAAAGACTTCTAGTCCACTGAATTGGAAACTCGTGTAAATAGATGAGTTTTCAGGTGCATATAGCATACCAAACTCAAACAACATAATAATAATATAAACAGAGCTACCAGTAGCAATGAGACTGAAGCAGGAAAAAAATGCCCCCTAAAAATAATCCCAGAACCAAATTGACAAGATTCTAGCAGAACTGCAAGGAACTTAATAGCAAAGTACTTCTTTAAACTTAACATTTAGTACTTCTTGCCACAAAAAAGGAAATATCTTGACTCTTAGTAGTTAGTACCTTGTATTAAATCAGATAATGATACATTCAAAAAGAAATTACAGACTGATGTGGCCATGTAGAAAGTTTGTTATAATTAGCTAATTTACACATGCATATGTATACATACACAGTGTCTGTATATATACATACTGTATGTATGTGCATATGTACATATATGTGTGTCTCAAATGTGTATAGTATGTGTGTATAAGCATACACTACACACACATATGTATACACACTCAAATACTGCCCAATCTCACTTACCTCTGTGCTATTCTGGTCCTCAGTTCCAGCAATCTGTGTTCATCTCTCCTCATATTGAATGGGAACCACTGAGATTGAAACTGTCAGTTTGGAGCTATGTGCTGGAGCCTGATGTGCTCCGCCGAGGATAACAACTAAAGGCAGTGATTCTTCTCCTACAATTTATCCATAGCAAAGGTTACTTTACTGAGAGGTAAAGTGAGCCATCTCCCTTTCCTGGACGGATTGTGGTCTTCTTTGAAGTCAGTGCACGAAAGTACAGTTGCTGTTGGATACTGATTGCAGTCGTTGTATGGAGTTTAGAGAATGGCATGTCTTTGCCTCTTTCCCTTCTTACTTCAAGACCCATTCTTTTTCCTCAGTGTTCCCAGAGCTAGAGATGGACTGTTGTAACTGACATTTTTAGGGCTGATCCCCCATACCCTTTCTTATTTTTTGTACCGACAACCAAAAGTTTCTTCATTCACCACTGCGTTTTTGTTTTCCAAAGAAATTTTCTGTTTTTTCTCAAAGCACCTTTAACCGGAGTCACAGACTTAACTCCTTCTGAGTTAGTGAAATGACAAAACCACCACCTAGTGGTGAAAGCAGCAAACCGCGGGACGAATTCAGCCCTAGGCTCTTAGCAAAGGACTGACGACTGGATTTGTTATGCATCTATTTCTTTCCAAAATCCAAGTTCCTGAAATAATCTGTCCCCAACTAACAATTGTAGTATTGGGTTTTGGCTTGTCATTTTGTGTGTGTGTTGTAGATCGGACTCTGGCATCTGAATTTAACCTGTTATTGTTTGATGTATGTAGCCCGTAGGCTGGCAGTCAAGTCGAGGTGTTAGGCTATCCTGCATCTAAAATGTTCCGAACCCAAGGTTCCTGGGGCGGGGGGGTTGGAGGGGCAGGTACTGGGGTGCAGCGTCCTACTATATTCAGTTCTGGTCTAGGATGCCAGTGGTCATGTGATGGGTGTGCAGAGCAGATCCAGAGCAGCCTGACATCTGGAGCTGTGTGGATGGCAGCCTAAGACAGAGTGGGAGGGACCAGTCTCCACGGGGCGGGGAAACTGGTCTAGATAAAAGGAGTGATGAGAAAAAGAAAGCCTGCTAGGAATGCCTGGAAAACTCAATTGGACTGGGTATTTGAACCGGTGGGCTGGGTCAGAGAACTTACGCAACCGGAACCTGTCTATAATAGGCGGACCCAAAGGCGGCTCCAAGGGCCACAGGAGGGAGGGGCCGGAAAACCCTCCATTCTCTGAGGGACCACAGGGAAATCTTTGTTTGCGGGTTGGGTGCCCGACACTGGCCTAAGTTTCACGTGGATGTGAAAACTTACTGCAGCAACTGGAGCCTTGTGGAGCGGTCTGGAGAGTCACCAGTCAGCACCACAGTGGCTGGAGCCGCAGCTCAGCGGTCCAAGAATCTCCTAGGTCAGTGGCGCTGTAGTAAAACAGGTAGGAACTGGACCAGGGGCTTGTTAAGCTCTCTATTGCCTATAAGGATACGGCTTTTACAATTCTGGTGAAGGTAATACCCTTGAAGATAAGTTTGAGAACGTATGAAATGGGGCACATGCTGATTTTATCATTTATCTGTGATGTACAAAATATTCTCATAAATGTATCTCTTAGACTAATTGAATTTATGTGTTGACATTTGCAAACAGTTCTCTCTCTCTCTCTCTCTCTCTCTCTCTCTCTCTCTCTCTCTCTCTCTTTTTTTTTTTGCTGTTATGCAAAAACTAAAACCGTTTAAATTCAAACATACTTCCTAACACCCCTGGTCTACCCCTTTCCTATTCAAGAGAGTGGCATTTGACATACAGACTTTGAGGTCCCAGAGAGCTTGTTAACTATCAGCTCCGTAAGGAGTAACTGCAGATTTTGATCAGGTTTGGTTGGTTGGTTGGTTGGTTGGTTTTGTTTTGTTTTGTCAAGCTACACAGTTATGGCTGTAAATTTTAACAATTATTAAGGGAAGTTTTTACTCACTGTTAATTTTGTATTTGAGATGCATAGCTCTGATGTAAATGTAACAAGTGTGTGTTCTTATGCTGAGGTTTTAAGGCACACCTCATGAGTCCAGAAAAGTACATGTATGTTGCATGTGAGAATATCAGGCCACACTGTTTTCATTAGAAAACAATATATATTAGGGCAAAGTTAGAAAGCATCATTTCTGCTGCAAGAAACACACTCTGACAATGGACAAATGGCCAAACTTGCTTTTTTTTATTTCAGGGTTGTTGACATGCAGTGTGATGTGACTGTGAGCTTCTCTCAGGAAGAGGGGGAAAGCCTGGACACTGCTCATAGGGTTTTGTACTGAGACTGAACATTGCAGAATTGCAGCAATCCCGTTTCTGTGGGTGACAATAGTTTCTTGCAGTCTTCCTGGATTCTTCTCAGGGTTCCTAAGGAAATGACTCTGCATGTGTGTAAAGTCTCTGTGAATGAGTCCCACATCTCACAGAAGTAAGTGACAGCCTCAGAGAAAAGGACAAAGTTTTCATGAAATTTCATCTGTTCTTCTAGTCTGTCCTTTTGGGAGGTGTAAGGCTTCTTTCATTTTTGTTCAATGGTGAAATCAGATACTCAGTAGTATATAATATCATTCCAGTAATATAGATCCATTTCTTCCCTTGAATGTTGGTTGAGCTATGATTAGAAGTAGGATTAAAGTTATGGAAACTCAAATGCTACCTAAATATTTTCAGCATGCTGACCCTATAGAATAGTTGGGAGATCATTTGTAGAACCTTCTGTTCCCGGTTCTGTATTTCCACTGAGCACAGTACTGTGTTCGAAATCCTGGTACTTACTGAAGAATCTCTTTCTCCTATACAGAGCTTGCACTTTTCAGCCACACCTGCTCATCATTGAAGTGTCCTGGAAGGAGGAGAGAGAGGCAACAGGAGCAAAGGATCCAGGTATGTTGGAGGATTGACAACGGGGTGGAAAGGGGTTCAAGTGACTGTGGAAATGGGACATGAAGTCAGTTTTGCCACATTCTGTTGTAGAAATGACTCTGGAGAATTCCACTGAGAATAATCTCCTCAGGACTATCCTATTGTACATGTTAGAACATTCTCTATGTAAGAATAAATACTAGGAACAATTGCAATTTGATTCTGATTATGAGTGATGCTCTCTCTCTCCCATTTGTATTGCTGATCATGTATTTGTACCAATATTAAATGGTTTTCCTTCCTATAATTTTAATGTAGTGCTTCACTAGGACACTTGATGCCTTTAGGTTTTCTTCTGCTTCAAAATTCTGGGGCTTATTGCATTTTCTTTGGTTCTAAATCTTTTCACGTTAATTTCTCCATTCCATAAAATCATGCCAGTGGGAATTTGACAAGCATCGCTTAGCACTGTCTATTATCTGGGGGTATTAAACTCCATCTTTGTTGTCTTCCCATTGCTCTCTTATCAGTCTTCAAAACAGTACTCACAATTTGCACCGCTAAAATTTTAATGTATTTTGAAATCACCTCTCGGTTTGATCCTTCTCTCATAATTTTTTATATCTGTGGCTTCTCATAAGTTCACGCATTTTAGTATTTTTTTTTTGTGTTTCTATAAAAATAACTGTAAGATTTTGGTATAGATTGCTTAGAATATTTATAGTACACGGACCTCCTCTACATTGTCTTTCTATGTTAGAATTAGAACATTATAGCACTGTGTCTTTTAATGTATTCTGTTTCCTACCTGATAATGGTATCTGTGTTTCAGATTCAGAGAAGAGAGTTTCGAAAACATTGATATTTGTTAATTTTTTTAATTCTGGCATTTCTAGGACACAGCCACATTGATGAGCATCTCTTGATGTTAGACAATTCTGCCTGGGTATCTCCAACTGTTATATGGTTGAATTTTGTGGATACCTGTTAGACAATTGGTCTTCTGTCTGATTTCATTGTGCCTCGAAGACTGGTGGATGTCGAAGCTTTCCCTGCATCACTGTCTGTCTATTTTCTCTCTATAATCCCACATTGATTGCTTCTTGTATTTGGACGATTTTGTGAAATGCATTCATATCGAATGCAGTTCTGTTTGTCAGTTTGTGTTCTTTTGCCATGATATGTAGTTCTGTTCATGAACAAGTTCCCTGTGTCCACATATGGATATATTTCTACTCTCTGTTACTATGCAGATTTCATTGTTGTAGATCATACACGAAAGTCTGTGATCCATTGTACACTGGGAGAGAATTGGACCCAGGTTCATACTTCTGTGTGGATAGATACTTTTCCCAACATCGTTAGTTGACAAAGCTGCCTATTATGCAACATGTATGTGTTATTTTAGTGATTCACATGGTCATTGCTATTAGTCTGGTTCTCAGTCTGCTGCTCTGTTTCACTGGGCTGTGTGTCTACTCATCTGCCACTCCCACAGTAGTGTATGGTTCTGCAGTGTCATCTAGAATCGAAGCTAGGATAACGTAGGCTCTGCTCTGTACTCTCAGGGTGTCTGTGCTTCCGTGGAAATTTGTAAGCGTCTCTGTAGTGTATCTGTGAGGTATATGATGGGGAATTTGATTGTCGTGGAGTTGGACTTAATCATACCAATCTCTTCCATTAGAATTGTAATTTTTAAAGTACTATATGTTCTGTTACATGAGCATGGAAATTCTTCCCATCTTCAAGTATTTATTCAGTTCCTTCAACAAATTAAAGAGTTCATTTTAGAGGACTTTATTTTGCTTGTTTATGTTTTTGAGGTTTGTTTTTTTTCCCATTAGAGAAATGTATTTTTTGAGCCCGGAGTAGTGGTGTATACCTTTAATCCCAGCATCAGTAGGCAGAAGCAGGTGGGTTTCTGTGAGTTTGATGCCAGCCTGAGAGTTCCAGGACAGCCAGGCTGTTACACAGAGAAATCCTGTTGCAGACAGGGATGGGGGTTGGGGTAGGAGGTTCTCTTTAATATTAATTGTTTAAGTACCAGCAATTACAGTACAAGGGTTTTATAATTGGATGATTGTATAAATGATTAAAATTTTACCTCCAAATAGGTATTAGTATTTCCTATCATTTTTAAATTTTTACAAATTTTATAATGATTAGTTTTGATATTTAATCATTGCCTATTGCGTGTACTGTGATTACAGTTGCCCCTCACCATTATCCGTCATTGCATCACCTTCCCTACCATTCCTGGTTATCCATATTTACTTCCCAATTATTGCCCTTTTATTTCATGTGCCTTTTGTGCCAATCTTGAACGAGTAGCTAGGGTGTCATTTGTGTGCATAATTCCAACGGCTATGTATTATGACAGTACAGTTTTTCATATATCACCTCCCTATCTTAAGTCTCTTACAGTCTTTTCCTCCTCCTCCTGTAGTATTCCCTGAGATTTGGATTTTGTAGTGTAGATTTCCTACCACAGGCTTTGCAGTCAGTGATCTCTGAAGTAACTGTTTCATGTTGTTATACAAAGTTTTTCTGTCCTGGGGTAAAAGCAGCCCTAGTCTATGAGTACAAACAGAATGAGCTAAAGACCAGTGTGAGTATTTGTATATATAATAAAAAGTCAAGAATGGATTCTTTCCTAGGGCCTGCCTCTTCCCAGTCATAGGCTTTTGGCCAGCTTTCCAGTGATATCCATCTGTTTATTAATGTGGAGCTGGCTACAAATCCAACCAGAAAGTCTTCCTTAACTACAAAATAGTCTTGGCACTGTTACACTGGTGTTCAACAGGTAGGGATTGTAGCATCCAGGGTTCACTTCCGTGTATGGGCTCTTTTACCACAGCAATCCGCACAACACAATTTGGGACTATGAATGCTACCACCAGGATGTCCAAGGTATTTATAGACATTGTGAGTGGTCTGCTGACTTAGCATCTTCTTGTAGGTATGTAAAATTTCAAGTGATGCTGTATGTGAATTTTATAGCTTATTAAGAGGGCTGTCAGATCTGAGCTTTCTCATGGAACAATATAAAGTTTTTGAATTTCAGAATTCTTTTTCTTTCATGTAGGGGTAACTTGCTTTTGACTTTCTATATTGACCCCTGTAAGTTTTTCTCCTTCATCTGGTTAACAGTTGATACACTGTTGAGTTGGTGTGGAAGAAATGGACACCTTTGTCTCTGCCTTGATTAGAGAGTAATGATTCCAGTTTTCCTCAGTGGGTGCAATGTTGAATGTACGTTTGTGGCTTCTAGTGTTTATGATGTTAAAGTATGTATCTTTAGAGCGTTTATAATGGATAAATGTGGTATTTTGCCACAGGCCTTTTATTGTAGGGGAAAAAAAAACCCGCGGGGCTAGGAGTTCAGTGGTGGGGTCCCACAGCGGGCTTTCCACACTGCCAGAGGAGGGTCCTACATTCACGCAGTTGTCCCCGGGCAGGCCAGCAGCTGGATAGGGAAGGCTCAGGGTTCCAAAGGCTGGGAACCTGGTGGCGGCAGGCCCAGGAGACACGTGGAGTCCAGTTTTCCAAAGCTTTTATTGTTCATGCCTGGTGAATGGGTGTAGATGGTTCGTGCTCCCCCCAAAAGCCAAGCTCCCTTGGCTTTTATAGGGAGGCGGAAGAGGGGGAGGGAATAACTTAATTAGCTACGCCCCCCCCCCCCCCCCCGCCTTTAGATAACTCATTAATATTTTAATCTCTGGAGGTGGAGACTTGTTAATCATGCCCTCTACATGACTGAAGGGTACAGGCTAAAAAATGTTACCTCTCCCAAGGCCCGACATTTTATGGCTCTTTTGACATGATCATGTTTCTTCTCTCACTGAGTGTAGTTATTTGCTGTGTTTCTGAAGTACTTACACACCTGTTATGAAATCAGCCTGAACTCTACTTCTCTATAGTTCAGCGAGAGTATCTGTATCAGTTTCTACCCTGACAACTGATCTGTGCTTCTTCTTTGCATGTATTTCCTTGTCCTTATCTGCTTTGGGATCAAGATCTAAAGCAGCTTTGTAATGATATGGTGTTCCTTTAGAGAATGCAATGTTGAATCTATCTAGTCCTGGAATATTCTTAGAAGAAATTATTAATGCTTAAATCTCAGTATTTGTGTAAGATCTATTCTAGTTTTGTAACAGAGAAGATTGTTTCTAGGAATTACCATTTTCTTCTACATTTCCAGTTTATTTGGGATGAGTTTCTACAGAACTCCATAAAGTAATACAGGGTAACCATTGTTATGCCCCCTTTCAGCTCTAATTCCATTGCTTAGGGATTTACTCTCTTAGTTGGGATTAGGTAAAACATGTTTTGTCAGAACTTTTATTTCTTGATAGAAACAAGTCTGTTACATAAACTCCTGGTATTTTTCAGTGTGTCTCTATGACATTAATTTCTACAAAGCATTTCTAATATCCTTATATTATTTTGGATTGACTTATTCTTACGATTGTAAGCCCTCAGGTACATAATTATAGACATAGGTCCTCTAAAACCAGAGCTTCTTGTTGCCAAGCTTCTCAGCACGTATTTGTTACCACACTTCTGTGCAACTAGTTTTCATGACCTCACACTCACCCTGACATGACATTTCAACAAGTTGTCCTCAGTGCTCCATGACTTCTGTCTCACTGTTCATTGATTTAGGTCTTCTCAGTAGTTAATTAAGGGACAGTAAATGAGGGGCTGGAGAAGTAGCTAGGCACTTAAGAGTGCCTTAGTGTTGTTCTCAAAGAGAACCTTGGTTCAGTACTCAACACGGATGAGATAACAGTACAGGAGCGAACATAGAGGTGTCTCTCCTAGTATTAGGGTTAATGTGGAGCCTGAATATATGACAGGACAGTTGACACTTCTTACCAAATTGGAAGAGTTAGGAATGATTTCTATGTGTGATAAATGTTTGTGTTCATGGGACTCAGAGCTGGAGACTGGCACGTGCTCATTGTAATGTGGCAACAGAAGATTTATCATATTGATGATGCAGTTAGGTACATAGTAGTAACTGTTATAAGGATCCACTCTAATTGTGAACAAATTTATAATTCAGGAAGATGTCATCACCCAGCATCCCATCAACAAAGAAGTCTGCTATTGAAGGAAAGTAAATTGCATCAGATGCCACAGTTTTCGGATAACCACAGGCACACAAATCTCAAAACCTCTTGGCTGTTAAGTAGATGTGGTGTAGAATGGACACGTGCCCATTCTTAAGTACTTCATCTACATTAGTATCATAAGTTGAGTTAAGGGCTCTGTGTTGTGTCCTAAGTCACACCCAACAAGCTCTTTCATGCTGTTCATATGTAAAATGCATTGAAACCAAACACATTGAGCGACATCCTCATCGGCACACTCATTTCAGTGCTGTGGTTTGCAGTTGTGCGTCAAAGGTCCTGAAGGCCAAGCATATTCTCTGAGGAGAGTTTGCTGCATGTGGTGTATTCACTGGGAGCTTTTGAGTTGGCTGTATTACACCTTCGTCTCTAAACGGATGTCAAATTCATGTTACTGCTGTGAATTTCACTGCCCTCATGTGACCACCTGTAGAGCAGTCACATCCCATATGTAGTTAGGATTCTCTAGAGGAAAAGAACTGATAGAGTGAATCTATATATAGGTACAAAAAGGGATTTTATTAGAGTGGGTTACAGGAAATGGTCTATCTTGTCCAGGGCAAGTATCCTGTAACTTTTCAGTTCATAAGTCTGTGTGTCTCAGCTGGTCCTCAGTATACACTGAGTCTCTCAGCTCCTTCTCCAGCACCATGGCAGCCTTTACACTGCCATGCTTGTCTCCAGTCCATCCAACGCACTGTGATGTCTGTGGGCACCAACACTTGTTTGGTACACATTCATACATCTCGGGCAAACATTCATATACATAAAATAGAAATACTGTAAAAGTGAATATATACACACACATTGGCTTTTTTGTGCTTTTTCTGTTAATGGCAGCTCTTTTTAAACAAATATTTATTAACTTTATTTTGAAGTTATAAAGATATAGGTGGTTACTCCCTAGCTTTCTTCTATTCATCTGTTACTCACATGAAATATTTTATTTCTTTATTCTTGTGGATAATTTTGTTTTTGACTGATATTTGTATATTTGCCTTTAATTATTATCTGCAATGACTTGAGTAGAATGGCATGTTGTAATTCATGAGTGTCTTCAAATGCACTTCTCTGTCAAATTTAAGACATAATTTTTTTTCTGGCTGCAATAATATGGTTGACAATTACTTTCTGGTATATATATTTTTTTTTCCTTGTTTTAGAATTATTCTGGTATTACTCTGATATTTGGGTCTATTTATGTGGTTTGACATTGTTCTTTAACAGAAATTAGTATTAATTTTTGTTTTGCATTTTTTATGCCTGATGTAAAATGGCAAGAAGGGGCCCAATTATTGTTCTTGAAACAGAAACTCAGAACAGAGCAACAGAAAGAAATGGCTGCTTCTCCAGTAAGTACATCCCAGGTCCCTGTCATGTTGACGACTCCTCCTCTTCTTCCTCCCCTTCCTCCTTCTCCTTTTCCTCATCTTCCTTTTCTTCCTCCTCCTCCTTCTAGTGAGAATTGTTATATATTAAAATTTTGGAAGCCTTTATTTCTGTTTCTGATAATGTCATCTGAAGTGTTTGTTTCCCATAAATTTCTTTTTCTCCCAATACTCAAGATTAAGATATATGTCTACTGTGTATCACAGCCTTTTTTCTATTCAGCCCCCTCCAGCCATACTCTTTGTGTGTGGGTAACTATTCACAATGAAGAAAAGACCTATGCTTCTATTGTGGTCAAACAAATATGTTGTTGTTCGGTTACTACAGAGGATGGATTTGTGTACTTGTAGGTTAGTTATCAAGGCCTCTTGTGCCATGTAATTCCATTTGAGGGATGTACTTAGGTTTCCTTGAACTAGGTTTATGAAAGTGCACATTCAAACACCTCAACTTCCTTGCTAAAATCCCTAATAATTTTTTTGGAAAAGGATTCAAAGACATATTATTTGGATCCTCAATTGGATTATAATATGCCACATGCAGCAAACTCTCCTCAGGGAATATGCATGACCTTTAGGACCTTTGAAGCTCATCTGCAAACCACAGCACTGAAATGAGTGTGACAGTGAGAATGTCACTCAATGTGTTTGGTTTCAATGCATTTTACATATGAACAGCATGAAAGAGCTTGTTGCGTGTGACTTAGGACACAATTAACACAGAGCCCTCTAGAGAGAGTTGAAGATGGCAGCAATATGTTTTTTGACCATGCCTTGAAATTGATGCTTCTGTGAGATGCAGATTGTAGTCATTTGTTTCTTTGGCACTTGATATCACACAGCGAGGATGCTGTGCTTGTGTTTGTTCACACCTGGCATCTATTTGTCTCAGGAGAGTTCCTGCTCATATCATTCACTTGATTCCAATGTTCACTGGTAACTTCCCAAACTAGAGAGATAAGTATTTTCTCTTTGTCTTTTGTCTGTGGTTTCAGACAGCGAACCATTGTGTAGCTTCTCCTGATGGTGAGTCTTATGACATCATGTGGAATATATTAATAAGAACTTTCTTAATTACTTTGTTCTAACCTCTACCTTTGGAGGAGGAAGGATGTCCCATCATCTCCTTTTTTTCTTTTGTTGAAGCTACTGTTTTTCAAGGGTGGATATTATAGAAAAAAAAAGTCTGTGGTGGACAGATTTACTTTTTTATTTGGGGTGTAGCTCTGGTTGTATTAGAATTTACACAGTAGATCAGGCTGGTCTCACAGAGATCTGCCTACCTCTGCCTCCTAAGTGGTGGGATTAAAGGTATGCACCACCACTGTCTGGCCCAGATTTACATTTTGTTTAAAAAAAATGTTTTAATTTTTTTTCAGACAGGACAGAATGTTTCAAATTCTGGGGAAAGTGCTGTATAGCACACAAAGTTAGAATATGCAGTTAAATTTTATTTTCATTTGTATGGGTGGTTTTGCCTACATATAAATCTATGTACTACTTGCATGCATGTTGTCCTCAAAGGCCAGATGAGGGCAATGCATCATGGGAAACTGGAGCTACAGGTGGATGTTAGATGCCATCTAAGTTGTGGGAATGAAACAAAGGATGTCTGAAAGAATAAGCAGTACTTTTGACTGATAAGCTATATCTACAGCCCGTCTAAAAAACATCTGAAAGAATAATTTTCCTGTCTCATCTATATCACAAAAAAATGTCCCTAAATTCTTTTGACACTTTGTACCCATGGTAAAACTTTTAAATTTCTATTACAGGGTCTGTTGACATTCAAGGATGTGGCTTTGGACTTCTCCCAGGAAGAGTGGGAATGCCTGGACTCTGCTCAGAAGGCTTTGTTCATTGATGTGATGTTAGAGAATTACAGCAACTTGGTCTCTGTCGGTGAGAACATTTTTCTTGCAGAATTCCATCTTTTGTTTTTACCTGGTATATAGATGTATAAATTCTCTGATACTGTCTAGAAATTACAAGGAATTAAGAAAATTCTCATAACACAAAAACAAAAGGAACCAAACCAACAAACAAAAAACAAAATTTTTCATGGAATTTCATTTTCATTTCCCTAAGTCATCTGAAAAATCAACAGTTGCTCTTAACTACTAACCCATCTCCAGTTCTCTTACCAAGTTGTTTTTTTTTCTTCTCTCCTTCCTTTCTTTTTTCTTTCTTCCTTCCTTTCTTTCTTTCTTTCTTTCTTTCTTTCTTTCTTTCTTTCTTTCTTCCTTTTGTTGTTTTGGTTTTTGTTTTTTTCCAAGATAGAGTTTCTCTATGAAGCCTTGGTTGTCCTGAAACTCACTTTGTAGACCAGACTGGCCTTGAACTCAAAGAGATCTACCTGCCTCTGCCTCCTGGTGCTGGAATTAAAGGTGTACCATCATGGACTTGCTGTCCCACTCCCACCAAGTTTTTAGTTAATTGTGTGTAGCAATGATGTGCATTGTAATGTACTTAGTAAGTTAAATATTTTCATTTTAGTATTGCATTAAACTATTCTTTAATGACTTCTGGGGGAAAATAAAATTTACAAAGAGAAAAATATTTTAAATATAATCCTTCATATAGCTCTTTTTCCAAAGTTATTTTTTTTCATCGTCTAATTCTCCCACCTTCTGCAAGTAGTATAGTTAGATAAGAATAAGAATTCTGTTATCGGAAGGGTGAAGCTAGGAGATGAGAGAGAGAAAGAGAGAGAAAGGGGGGGGGGGCATGGAGGCAGATGTTCACGTATCTCCACCAGTCAAAGATAGTTTATATATCTAGGTTGGGTATTGGGTTACACTTCTGATTGAGCATTACCAAACTTATAAAGTCTTTGATTAACATTTTTAAAAATGTATAAAAGCAAAAAGGAAAAGTGGGCATGGGATAGGGGTTTTCTAGGGAGGGGAAATGGGGAAAGGGGATGGCATCTGAAATGTAAATAAAATATATAAAAAAGAATTCTGTTATCAGTGTGATGGAGATCAAAGTGGAGGTTCTGTACATCTATACAACAATGATGAAAATAAAAAGGCCACTATTGAGAGCTGGGTTGTAAATAATTATCGTTTGTCTAAGAGAACTGAAGTTGACTCAGCTGTTGAATCTATTACTCACGAGTCAACCCCTATGATTCCTAATTGTGCTCATTTCCCAGAGAAGCACCACAGGTGTGGTAAATATGAGAAGGTCTTGGATCAACACTCAGAGCATATAGTCCGTCAACATGTGAATATCCAAGAGAAGTCTTACAAATATAAGGAGCTTGGCAAAATGATTCATGAGTCTTCTCCATGTATACCTTATAACACAAGTGGTACTGCAGAAAACTGCAACAAGTCCAGACATCGTAACTACCAGGATGCTTTCATTGAATCATCAAACCTAAACAGACATAAAAGTGTACATACTAGAGAAGAACTTTTCAAATATAAAGACTGTGGCAAATGTTTATGTTCCAACATTAGTCCAAATCAGAGTATCCACCCTATAACGATGGAGCACAAGTATACTGAAAATGATAAGCTTTGGGATTCTACCCACAGACTTGAACATCAAAGAACTCATAGTGGAGAGAAAGCACACAATTGTGGGAAATTCTCTAGGAGCTGCTCAAGCCTCAGTACACATCAGAGACTTCACACTGGAGATAAACCATGGAAATGTAAAGAATGTGGTAAGTCCTTTAAGTGGCTGTCTCACCTTAAAACCCATTGCAGAATCCACACTGGAGAGAAACCTTACAAATGTAATGAATGTGATAAAGGCTTTTCCCGGCTATCTAGACTTAAAAGCCATTATAGAACCCATACTGGAGAGAAACCTTACAAATGCGAGGAATGTGGTAAGTGCTTTGCTCGCTTGTCAAGACTTAAAAGCCATTATAGAATCCATACAGGAGAGAAACCTTACAAGTGTAAGGAATGTGGCAAATCTTTTACCCATTGCACAGGTCTTAGTACACATCAGAAAATTCATACTGGGGAGAAACCTCACAAATGCAAAGACTGTGGTAAATCCTTTTATCTATTGTCAACACTTAAAGAACATTTTAGAGTCCACACTAGAGAGAAACCTTACAAGTGCAAAGAATGTGGTAAGTTCTTCCATTGGTTGTCAGGCCTTAAAAGCCACTACAGAATCCACACTGGAGAGACACCTTACAAATGTAAGGAATGTGACAAGTCATTTTCTCAGTTATCAAGACTTAAAAGCCATTATAGAACCCATACTGGAGAGAAATCTTGCAAATGTTTAGAATGTGACAAATATTTTACCCAATGCACAGCTCTTAAAAGACATCAGAAAATTCATACTGATGACAAACCCTACAAATGTGAAGAGTGCAGCAAATGTTTTTATGTGTTGTCTCACCTAAAAAGCCATTGCAGAACTCATACTGGAGAGAAACCTTACAAATGTGAGGAATGTGGCAAGTGCTTTTCTCAGTTGTCAAAACTTAAGAACCATTATAGAATTCATACAGGAGAAAAACCTTACAAGTGTAAGGAATGCGACAAATCCTTTACTCACTGTACAGCTCTTAGTACACATCAGAAAATTCATACTGGAGAGAAACCCTACTCATGCAAAGACTGTGGTAAATCCTTTTATCTGTTGTCAAGACTTAAAGAACATTACAGAGTCCACACTGGAGAGAAACCGTACAATTGCAAGGAATGTGGTAAGTTCTTCCATTGGTTGTCAAACCTGAAAAGACATTCCAGAATTCACACTGGAGAGAAACCTTACAAATGTGAGGAATGTAAAAAATCCTTTACCCACTGCTCAAGTCTTAAAGCTCATCAGAAAATTCATGCTGGGGTGAAACCCTACAGATGTGAAGAGTGTGGCAAGTCTTTTTATTGGTTGTCAAACCTTAAAACCCATTCCAGAATCCATACTGGAGAAAAACCTTACAAATGTGGTGAATGTGAGAAATCCTTTACCCAGCGTTCTCTTCTCACAAAGCATAACAGGATCCATATTGGAGGAAAACATGGACATAGAAACGTGTGACAGCTTTTGATAAATGATTAAATCATAGAAAATACCAAGAGTTTATACTAATTCATGAGGATAAAATGTAATCAGAAAAGTCAAACCAAAAGGAAACCACAAGAATGTTCGCTGTTGTGAAATCCTCATGTCTTGTGCATTAGAAATTTCATGCTAGAGAACCCATGCTATGCATTGATTTTTGTCAAAGCCTTTACCTAGTGTTAAAATTGTAGCTACATCTGAAAATTCATTCTGAAAGAAAACCCAAGAAACTCCTTTAATAAAGACTCCTCTTTTTCTTACCTTCAATATAATCATTTAGGAGTCAAACCATACAGATAGCAAGAGAATGAGAAACGTTAAAGAGATAACTTGTAGGTGTGATACCTGTACATACATAACCAGGGAATCCCAAAGAATGTGCAGGAAAAATTGTTTTTCAGTACTCAAGAAAATTGGAAAAGTATTTAGTCCAACTGAAAAGCACAGTGATTCGTATAGAAACACTAAGACACAACAGACATTAGTATAGAAACACTAAGACACAACAGACATTAGTATAGAAACACTAAGACACAACAGACATTAGACAAACAAGTGTATTGCAAAGAAGGAAACCAAATGCATAAGGGAATTTGTTGTGTACCTGAGTGGAGGAGGATATTTCTATTTGAGTAAATATGAAACTCATATTATCATTTGGGTAATGCTAGTACTGAAATTTGATGAAATGTAAACACAGTAGGTTTTTTTTTCACACTCGGATACATCCAGGCTGTCTTGCTTA
Source organism: Arvicanthis niloticus (assembly GCF_011762505.2). NCBI lineage: Eukaryota > Metazoa > Chordata > Mammalia > Rodentia > Muridae > Arvicanthis > Arvicanthis niloticus. The sequence continues at coordinate 9,268,098 of NC_133438.1, read as the reverse complement.
CAGATGATTTTATGATAATGTGTATGCTTCAGAGCTGATGAATCTGAGACAGGAGTGATGAAGTTAGGTAGCTAATGATCGGTTGCTAATCATCTGGTGACTCCAACCATCTAGACAGACTCATGATGGCAAATTCAGATTCTCCCTGGGTCCAATCTTCATGCAGATGCTGCACAGACAAAGGCCTTGATGACCTTTTGAGGACTACGCTAATTCATGACAGTGTTCCAGTCCCAGAGAGAATTCTGTCATTGTGTGCCTGTGGAGACCGACTTTTTTTTTTAACCACTTATCCCCAGTTGTTTTTTTCATTGGATCACTATGTAAAACTCAGCCTTTGCAACCTGAGCAGAATCCTGTCTTGGAATCCCTTTGGTTTCCTGAGTTAGTCTTCACTTTTATTTGTAATACATGGTGGTTGAAGTGCCCTACTCTGTTGGAGTTCAGTTTTCTTTGTGTGGGCAGGATTCTGAGATCATAGCAGCTTACAGGCACTGGAGCTTGCTGCCTGCTGCTCCTGGAAATCTACTCTCTGTTAATAAAGTGTCATCAATATCACTTGGTTCGTGAAGAATTAGTCTAAGCAAGCTTCAATACTGTAACACAAATGGAGATGAGCTTTAATTTGTGGAAGGAAGAGCAGACATATGAGGTAAGTATGCTAAGCAATAGGAAAAGAAAAGGGCTATCCAAGCTTTCAATAGGCAGAGGCAGGGGGATCTTATTAACATACTATAGAAATATCTGAAAAAAATTGATAAACCCATAGAACTGTTGATCTCTGTTGGGATTTCTTCAATAAAGTTCATGTGGAAAAAAGTTGAGATATCGGATGAAAGTAAAATTTAATATTTGAAAATCTATAGTTGTGTTGAACAATGTACACCATGAAACTCACACCTTTGCTTTTTATTTTTTGAAAATGGTCAATAATAACTGTAGGTTTCCAAATGTTAGTAAAGTAACATCCGTTCTACTATTATCTATACTTTTCATAAAACCATATGTATTTTTGAAATGTTCTACAACTCTATGTAAGGTGATGTTTTTAAATAAATAAAACATCTGTGTTTAATGGTTTTATGTGGAAATTCAATGAGTAAATGTCTAGCCTCCAACCTGAACCTCTCGTTTTATATGAACATTTGAGAGATGCAGGATAATTTGCAAGGCTTGATCAAGCACTAGAATGCTTTCATTCAGAATCTTCCCATAGTACTTAAACCTTCAATGATTTGCATAATCTTGTCAAAGTTTATATTTCATGTTTGAGTAAATATAATGAATGTAACAGAAATTGCCTGGCAGTGAAATTGGAGTTCTTATTCACTGTTATGGAAGTTTTAATTACAAACCTCCATGCAGTACTTTCCTTGGTATCTAACCCTTGTCAGCCCCACCTGAACACAGAGATATGGCTTTTTCTTTATATTTAAATATATTTATAAGTATTGGGACTGGAGAGATGTTGAGTGGTTAAGAGCACTAGCTGGTCTAGAGGATCTGGGTTCAATTCCCATCACCCACATGGAAGCTCACAACTGTCTGTTCAAGGGAATCCAACACCCTCATACAGACAGACAGACATATAGACAAAACACAGATACACATAAAATAAATAAATCTAAAAAAGGTATAAGTATACTAGAGTCTAGTTTATTGTTTTAGAATTTCATATATGTGTATCATGCATTTTTGATAGACTCATACCTGAATACCTTTCCTTCATTGTTCTCAACTTTGTTCCACCTTCATTCTATTGCTTCATATCTTTATGTGCTCTTTATTAAAGAAAAAAATGCCTGAGTCCACTTAGTGCCAACTCTGTATGTACGCATGTGTAAAACCAATCTTCTAGACCATGGACAGCCTTTCAGGGGCTGTCTCCCTAAAGAAAACTAATTCCCCATCCAATCAAATACACAACAAATTCTCTTACTCATTTGGTTTTTTCTTTGCAACACACTGTTTGGCTAATTTCTGTTGTGTCTTAATGTTTCTATATGAATCGTTGTGCTTTTCGGTTGGAGTAAATACTCCAACTTTCTTGAGTACTGAAAAGTAATTTTCCTAAGGATTTCTTAGCTGCATATGTACATGTGTCACACCCACAGGTTATTGCTTCAATGTTTCTCAAACTCTTACTTTTTGTAGGGTCTGACTCTAGCTAGTGGTGTGAGAAGCCCCTCCCCAGCCATGCTGGCATTTGAATTGCATTGATCTTGTCAGACTGTCACAGATGCTGTTGACTTAGGTGTTCAATAACAGTGCCATATGAGAGATGAGGAAAACAGATCAGCCATGCATGTGCTCTACCTTCTTAGAAACACAGAGGTCCACAAGCTGAACGCAGTTTATGTAACTTACATTTTATCTAGAATAGCTAGATTATGGCCAAATAGGTAAGAGTGATCCACAGATGACAGAAACCTCTCTCTTCTGCCCATCCCGTCAACTGCTTGGATCTTGTGGTTCTCCTTCTATGAGTGGAAATAGCAAAGGTGCAGAACATAGCCAGACAGAGACGTGTTTCTGGGCCAAGATACCTTCCAAAATCTTAAGGTAGGAGTCACATATTGGGACTTGGTGAAAAAAACAAAGGCAAATGGGGATTATCTCATCATCCCTCACCAGACCTCTTAACAGTAGTAATGTGAAATATGTGATATTATTAATGGGTTTGCCATAAGTTGGCTTATTCTTAGCCCTTTCCAATTATAAGCATTCTTTATGGCTAAACACGTCAATGTTGGGGGGGGGGGGCATGTGTGTGGGGTGTGTGTGTTGATATTTGTTTTTAACTTCATGATCATAGCTTCTGAGATGAGTAAGTAATCATGTATTCTTTTTGAAAGTCCATGTAATTAACTAACAGAAAGAATTGTGGAGTGTTCTACCCCATCTGCAGTCAAAGCTAACTGGATACTCAGAAGTCTGCTGAATAGAAGAAAGTGCGCTGTCAGTTGGCGAATCAATGCTGGATAATGCAGAGATTTCCTCCATCATGAGAATGAGGTTTCTGAGTTATTGGCTAAAAACACTACTATTCCTCCAGAGGACAGGAGTTTGAGTCCCAGCACTCTCTTGGTGGCTTACAACTGAAGTTCCAGGGAATCTGACAACTTCTAAGTCTTAGGTTACCAGGCAAGAACATTCTGCACATACAAACATGTTGGCAAAACACTCATAGATAAAATTAATATAATGGAGTCACAGAACAGAATGATGAGAGACAAAGTGCTATTTGTTGTAAAGGTGTTACATTGAAGCAATATAGTTTCCATAGCTTGGCTTGCTGCTAATACCAGAACAGACAGGAAAACCATGGCCCAGGACATGATTCCCAATCAAGATATCAGGGTCGATGACATTACTACACGATGTCTGCTCCACAGAAGCAGTGTCCTAAATCTGTTGACTTTCTGATATTATTGTTACATGCATTGGGATAGTCTCATTTTTTCAGGCCATGAACCACCAAGCACAGGAAGACAAAGGTGCTGGTATATTGGTAGCCTTTCTACTCACCTGTGACCCCCCAAGTGAGTGTCCCTGGCCTGTTGGCGATGTCCTTAAAACAACCAAAAATCAAGTGCTGATGAACACAGCCCTATACATCCTGTTAATGGGTAAAACTAGTTACTATCAATTATTATAAATTACATTTGGAAAACATGCCTTCAGTATAAATTAAAATGATGTATTATAAGACTAATATCAATTACTAGTTGTTACTGGGTTATTGGGGGGGTTGTTTTTGTTGATGTTTTGTTTTATTTTGAGACAGGATCTCACTTTCTAGCTCAAGCTATCTTAGAACTCATAGAGATTGAGTACCACCATGGTTGGTTAAATTAGTTTTTAATGAATAAGAAAAAAATGTATTTACAGAGCACTGTGTGATATTTTATCTATATACTAAACTATTAAAATATATTTTATGAGTATGAATGTCTTCCCTGAATGTAATGGTTTGAATAAAACTGGCCTCCATAGGCTCAAGTATTTGAATGCTCAGTCATCAGAGCGTTGCACTACTGGAGAATTAGTACTTTGGGGACAGGGAGATTCTGGGTTGGCCAGTTTCTCAGCCAAAAGCCTTTGCTGTCAGGGCAGCCTACAGTGGAGATAAAAGGTCCAGCAAGGAAAGGGAAGGAGTCAGGCAGTGGTCAGGGGAATTTATCAGCTCTGACTCGCTAGCAATCAGTGCCTCTGCCTGCTGAGTGCTTGGATTGAAGATATGTACCATCCCATCAGGCAATAATAAATAATAATAACAGTAGTAATATTTTGGTTTTCTGAGACAGAGTTTCTTTGTGTAGCCCATGCTGTCATGGAACTCACTGTGTAGACCATGCTGGCCTAAAACTCAGAGAGACCTGACTGCCTCTGTTTCCTGAGTGCTGGGATAAAAAGCATATACCCTCACCAGCTGGCTTTAATAAATATTTTTAATAAATCTTTTTTTAAAAATGAACTGAATATTGGGCATTTATGGTTATGCAAAAGATCCATGTTTTTATTTTGTCATTTCTATATATTTTAATGGCTGGAGGTATTGTGCATCTTCATTGTTCACTGTGGTTATTTTAAGCACCCATTACTAAATAATACAACATCTAACAGTTCATTGGTGGTGGAATGCACACTCAGCATGCACAAACTGAGGATGTTTTCTGTATGTTCCAGAATATGTCATGAAATAACAGTTGACAGACATTATATGGTCATCTGTTTCATCTGAGACCAGTACTGTTAGAAATTCTGGTAATTTCTGAATAATTCAGGAGTGGCCATGTGCCTCTTTCTCATACTGTGTCTAATGTAAACCAGGAGCTAAACCAAGAACCCTGGGTTGCAAAGAATGGGAGATACTAATCAAACAGTCAGATTTGAGTGGATAAAAGAAGCCCAAGTAAGAAGTGCATTCAAGTTGAAAACATACTTGAAAATGACTTTTCCTTGCTGTTTCACAAGAAACAACTCTTCCTTTTCTATTTAACTTTCAATTTATTTTGAAGATTTCATGAGTACTGTGTGTTTACATCATTCCCACCCATTTTAACTACACGTGTGTGTGTGTGTGTGTGTGTATCTTGGTGAGTCAATTTAGTGTTGTGATGTACATGTATTTATGGATAAACACTTGGAATTAGATGACTGATCACTCTTAGAAATTAGAAGTGTGTTTGACAGTGTTCACTCAGGAAATTGCAAATTTTCAGTCTTGGTCAAGAGTGATGTATAATATAATCTATGGTTACTGGTTTTTGTTGTTGCTTTTCTTTAATGAAGTTTCTTCATTTTGTTGATCTATATTTTGACTAAAACACACGGACTATATTTTTTAAAGTTTAAAAACTGTACATATTTATTTTTAATAAATAAATCAGTGTTTTTAGTATCATAACATCAAAGCTAAATGGAAAATATATCTTGCCTATCATTTGAAACACTCATATCTTATTTCACCAATTGAGTAGCAAAGGAGAACTACTGGGCTTTTGTGAAACTAGTAACTCAGTGGGATGGTTTCCTTGTGAATCTTTTTCCTGGGGGATATATAACCCCCGTATATTTTACTTAATGTTATTAGCATTCATTCTATGCTTATTCTATTTGAGATTTGGTCAGTCCAACAGGAAAAAGGCAACATTGTAATTAGAATCCTATTTTATGTGTGTTGATGCTATGTTCATAAAATTTAGTCAAGCTCATGATACCACCTCATCAGTTAGCCATGCCAAGATGAAACTGAATATTCCTTCCCAGGGAGGCAGATGCAGGTTCCAAACAGCTGTCAGACATTCACTGAAGTGGCTGATGAACTTAACTTTGTAGTTTCTATGAGAAGCACTTGGCCACAAAAGTATTTGTTTATATTCTGCTTGAAGAGTAGAAGGGTTTTGTTGTCCCAGTCAATGATGGGAATGACAAGGTTTTCCCATGAAGCACAGTGTCTTTACCCAAAGCAGTATGTACCTGATGCTGAGTAGAGGGAGGAAGGGAGGCAGGGAGGGGGGAAGGGAGAGAGGGAGGGAAGGAGGGAGGGAGGAAGGGAGGGAGGGAGGGAGGGATTCCTTTCAATGTCTGTAAAGAAATTGATGCTTGCCAATGTGTTGTCAGGAAGCCTTTATACAAAGAAAAAAAGAATCCCAAGATCAGAGCATCCAAGATTCAGGGTTTTGTTACTCCACATGACCTGTGACACAAACTGTGAAGACATATTGCTCTGAAGAAACAACACATACACACATAGATACACACAAAGGGACATGCTCAACTTTTCACCAAGAGAATGAAGGAAGCCAAAAATGCCAGGAAAAGAGGAAAAAATACCAAGAAATATAGGCTATGCTTACTGAGAGCTTCTACTCCACCCCCCCACCCCCCCAAAGACAGGATATTGTGTAGCCCGGCTGTGCTGGAACTCACTCTGTAGATCAGGCTGGCCTTGAACTAAGCCTATCTCTGCCTCCCAAGTGCTGAAATTTTATAGGCTTGCACCACTACCACCCAGTGAATTTACTTTTCCCCCTTTATTTCATACTGAGTTTTCCTTAACACTTCGCCTTATTGAATTAATCTTTTTGGTCCTCATTTTCCCCTCCACCCTTTGCTTGTGATTTCTTGATCTCCAGTCATTTTGTTTGTCCTTTTTATGTTTCGTTCGGATATTTGTTCCCTTTCTTTGTGCCTTCATTCCATTGAACAGTTTGTAAAACTGTTTTGTAGTCTGCCTCTAACTTGCAGTCCTGAGAGAACACTGCCCTTTTTCACCCTTTCCCATGGCGACTGACAGGACTTCAGGGTCTCTGCCGCCCAGTGACCCTGGATAATTGGAGTTTTTTCAGGTCAGATCCCAGCTGGGACCCTTGGGAAACTAAACGGAAGAGGAAGTTGGTGGGCGGGATTGGGTACAAGTGAGAGGACACTTCATAGTGGGCGGGACCAGAATAGGTAACATTTCCCAAAAGCAGGGGAGGGCTTCAGCAAAACCTGCCGTTCTCTAAGGAATTTTGGGGGATACGTAGTGCCGACCCTGGGCGGAGGACACTGTGTCCGGGACCTTGCAGAAACGTGAAAACTCCCTTAAGCCGCAGGTGCCGCGCAGGGCATCCTGGAAGAGGCAGCGGCGGGAACCGCAGCCTGGCGACCCTGCAACCTCCCAGGTCAGAGGAGATGCGGGGCTGGAGCGGAGCAGGGTGCTGTCGGTTTCTGGGCTACTAATTCGGACTCTGCCCTCATAAGCTCGTATGAACTGGACTAATCCTGATTTTTTTTTTTCTTTTAAGGTTTTCAGCATATTCTCTTAAAACTAATCTCACCATTCTCTTTATTAGTCCGGAAACAACGAAGCACTTTAAATTATTCAAGCTTTTCAAGAGAGTGGCATTTTAGAGTCGGTGGATGGTCAAACTAAAAAACTTGTTAGAGATTAGTCACATAAGGATCGATAATAGAAATCACAAATATATTTTCACAAACTCCACACTTATGGTTGTAATCCTTAACATTTACTGTGTAGAATTTTATCACTAACGTGCCCTCTGAGGTACACACATTCTATGATGTCAATTCAGTACTCAAAATCTTGTATTCGGGTGTGAGGTCTTAATGTTACATCTTAGAGTCCCATAAAGACACCTTATGCGTGTGAAGTGTGAGGATATCAGGCTATATACAGCACGTCCACAGGTAGAAAGCATTGTATAGCGCAGCACGACAGTAGAAAGCGCCTTTGAATAATTGTGGCCTCTTACTTACAGCAGAAAAGAGTCTCTAACCCAATGTCTCCTTCGTTCATAAACTGCACTTTACTCAAGGGCACCCAGCCAAACAGTTGCTTTTATTTCAGGATTTGTTGATCTTCAGTGTTGTGACTGTGGACTTGGCCCAGGAGGAGGGGGAATACCTACACTCTGCTCTGGGGACTTTTTTGCATAGAGACTTCATGCTAGAATTAAAGTAGAATAAGGTAGAAAAAAAAAACATGCATTTCATACCGAATTACTGATTTATTTCATGGTTTACTTAAAGCACTGCTGTAGTGCTTTACAACTTCATCTTGCTTCTTGGGACAGAATGACCTGGAGTGGTGGCTGAAACAAAATTCTTGTTCTTAGCAACCTTACCCCAAAGCTTATTTCTGTCCGCTGTAACCTGCACTTGAAAAGCTCCCCCCCCCCCCCCCCCCCCCCCCCCCAGATAACTGCCTTTATGCTTCTTGGAGGTCCAGCTTGTATTTCCTCTGGCCCCACCACGTGCATGTAGACTATAAAATGCAAATAAGGAACTGACCTGGAGACCAGGGCCTTTCAGGCATCTCCCACCTTTCCTCCATCTGTGACATCTCTTCTTCCGATAGCAGTGTTGGCTCAGAGTGCTTATTCCAGAGAGATTACACAGTAGAAGCACAGCCATTTGGTTGCTGTGTGTGAAAATAGTTTTCTTGAACTATTATTTTCTCATCCTCAGGTTCTTTCTCAGACTGGTCCATATGTGTGTGAGCTTTGTAGGGATGAACCTCACTCACATTGCATCTCATATTACAGCGAAAAATTCTCAAAGCAGGGAAGAGCATTATTATGAAGTGTTCTTTATTCCTCCTGGTTCTTATTTGGGGAAGTGTTAGGTTTCTTTCATTTTTATTACATGATAAATTCAGAGACTCAGTAGTGTATGATATTGTCATCTCAATCATGAAGGTTCATTTCTACTCTTGAGGGGTTTGCAGGTTTTTTTTAAATTTTTTATTTGCTCATATGTTTTTGCTTGCATGTATATCTGCACCACTTTCATGCCTTGTGCCTACAGAGGCTGGAAGAAGGGGTCAGACACCTTGGAATTGGAATTGCAGATGGTTGTGAACCACAATGTGAGAGCTACTGAACCATCTTTCTTGCCCTTTAGTTTTGGCTGAGCTGTGATGAGAAGTAGGATTCAAGTTACGCAAACTGAAAACGCTCCCTGAATATTTTCAGTGTTCTGACACCGCATGACAGATGGGAATCATTTGCAAAATCCTCTACTTGGTTTTCTTTTTATCTAATTGAGCACAGTACTATGTTAGAAAGCCTGGTACTTATTGATGAATCTCTTTCCAGGTCTCACTGATGATGTGGAACAAAGAGCCCTGGATGGTGAAGAGACAAGAGACAGACAGTAGCAAAGGATCCAGGTATGTTGCGGGAAATTGAGGCAGGGGTTGGTGAGAGGTTTAAGTGACAGTAGAAACAGAATATGAAATTCATTTTGCCACATTGTGTTTTTCTAGGAATGATTCTGGAGATTTCCACTAAGAAAAATCTCCTTGGGATTGTCCTATTGTAGGTGTTGAAAGACTCATTATGTAAGAATTAATAGTAAGAAGCAAATGGAATTTTATTTGACTGTGCATGGGATTGATGGTGTCGATCTTGAATTCATATCACTGATCATATCTTGAGACCAATATTAAATAGTTTTCATTACTATAGTTTTAATATATTATTAAATTATAGGAATTTAGGAAAATTGATGCCTCTCGGGTTTTTTTTTTTTTTTTTTCTGTTCTCCGAATTTTGGAGCTTTTTGTAGTTCTTTAAGATTCTACATCTTTTAAGGTTAATTTCTCCATTTCCTTATATAATGCCAGCGGGATTTTGATAAGACTTGCCTAGAGTGTCTCTAAAGAATTAGGTTCCATGTTCATTGTCCTCCTGATGATACCTCTTGTCTGTATTTCGGTCAACACCCACTGAGTTCATTGCTATAATTTTAACAGATTTTTAAATTTCCTCTGGGTTTGATCTTCATTTGAAGATGTTTGAGCTATTCGTTGTTTCCCACAATTTAATATCACTTTCTCTGTTTCTACAAAAATGCCAAGAAAATTTTGGTAGGTATTTCTTGGAAACTATACACAAGACAAACCTCTTTCTGCATTGTCTTCACTTGTTTGAGTAAGCACATGCCAGCTGTTGATTTTCATCTCCTGTGTTCTTCTGTTTTCCATCTGCTGTTGATATCGGTATTCCAGGAACTTGATCTATACACCAGGCCAGCCTCGAACTCAAGAGATCCATCCACCTGCCTCTGCCTCTCTAGTGCTGGGACTGGTTAAAGGCATGCACCTTCTGGAGACTTGTCCTAAGATTTGACTGCAGTAGAGCATGTTTCTTGAAGTTTGAGAAGATCTCGAGACCTCTGCTTTTTTGTGGATGGCTTTCTGGAAGGCTCCTAGGCATAGCCTTTCCTTGTGCTGTCACTGCTCATCTTTCCTTAGCAGTATTCTGTCTGATGTTATTATCTGTTGCTACATGTTGGATGGATGCTAAAGTTTGTCAGCATCCCTGTTTGTTTATTTCCTACCATTCTGTCATAGTTGCTTCAGGTGTTTGGAAACAGTTGTGCGAACCTTTCTAGTGAATGGAACATGTTATCACTATTTATTTGTATTTTATGGATTTGGTTTTTCTGTGGCCTGCAATAATTATGTCCAACCTTCTCCTTTACTGCTAGCCACATTCATGAAATGCTTTAAAATAATTCCTCCTCTCGGTATTTCTCAGTTCTTAGGTTTTAAGTGAGTTCCTGTGTAGAAAATATTTTAATTTAGTTTGCATTCTTTTTCTTTGTCCTTTCTGATGGTCTGATTGTCTTTTATGAATGCTGAAGCCTATTTCTATTTGCATGTTTTCTTTAATTCATTTATATTTGAAGAAATCACTGAGAGGAAAGGACAAACTCAACAGTTTGGTCATTTTTTTCTCTACATATCTTTCATGTTTAATCCTCTTTCTGAGCTCTTTTGTCTTTCATTGCTATTCTTATAGCTTATTACTTTATCAATTTCATTTTGGCATCTTCTGTAGGATTTCTCTTTTCCACTGTAAAGTGATTTCAGAAGTCATCTCATTGTAAGAATGTGTTTCTGTTAGAAGTAATTCTAGATAAAGCCACAGGTGTAATATAGTTGGATCTCATATGAATTTTTTTTCTTGTTTGGTTGTTTAGGAAGCTTGTACTTACTTGCATAGTGGCTGCAGTGAGTTTGAATTCCCACTGACAGTATATCTCCATATTCTTCCTCCTGTGTTCTATTTCTTTATTTGTCATTGTTTAGGACAATGAGTCTGTATACTGGCTTGGCAGAGTGATCTGTAGCTCCATTTAGAAACTAGTTCCCTATGTCCGTATATGAACATGTTTTCCCTGTGTGTTACTCAGCTGGTCCACTCTTCCAGATCATACATGAAGGTTTGTGAGTCATTGCACGGTGGGAGAGAATAGACCCAGGTTTATATTTTTCTGAGTGGATTGATACTTTCTTCAACACCATTGGTTGAGGAGACTGTTCTATTCTTCAGCTTAAAATTTTGGTATTTTTGTAAAATTACAGATAGTCTCAGCTGCTTTGGCTGTTCAGTATCTGCTATTCCATTGCACAACAACTGGGTTGTGTCCACTCTTCTGCCACCACCATGATGTGACCTGAGATTACAGTTTTTTGCTTGTTTGTTTGATTTAGAGACAGGGTTTCTCTGTGTATAGCTTTACCTGTCCTGGAGCTACCTCTGTAGACTAGGCTGGCCTGAAACTCGCAGAGATCCACCTGTCTCCCAAGTGCTGGGATTAAAGGCATGCATCACCACTATCTGGCTTCCTAACAGCTTTTAATATTAATTTTAGGTACAAAAGTGCAGTAAGAGGAAACCCAGAGAAGGACAATAGAGAGAAATGGCTGGTTCTCCGATAAATACATTCCAGGTCAGTGTCTTGCCCACTTCCTATATACAATAGTTATATATCTGGTTTTTTTGAAACAGGGTTTCTCTGTATAGTCCTGACTGTCATATAACATTTTCTGTGGATCAGCCTGGCCTCACACTCACAGATCTACCTGCCTCTACCTCCTAATGCTGGGCCTAAAGGCGTACACCACTGCCACCACCACCAGGTTCACTATAGGCCTTTAATTCTGTGTTTATGTTATCTAAAGTGTTTGGGTTTTATTTTTCTTCTGATACATAAGATTAACCATGTAAATGTACATAATGAAGCACAGCCTTCCCTCCATCTGTCTTCCCCAGACAAGTTTGTAAGGGTAAATTGATTTAAGACCTGCACTCTGAAAGCGCTTTCCACTGTGACTGATGATCAAAGAAGTGTGTTGATCCCCAATTGCTGCAGAGGAGATATATATATATATCCTCATATATTGTTGAGGTCTAGAAATTGTCACACAAACCACTCAGACATTTACCTCAATTAAACAAGCTGGTTCATTGAAAGCACACCCAAGACTGATTGATGAGGGGCACAGTATAGAGTCTGAAGCTAAACCGCAACCACAAATGTTTCCAAGAGCCAGAGTATATAGACAAAAACTACCGTGAACTCATGTGCAAATACAAGAAGTGCTGTCCAGCGGCCGGCCCTGACTCAAGCTATCTTGGCTAGCTAGACAAGAGCAGTTCTAACTGACTTTTATTCTGATTGTCCTAAGTGGAACGTATAGTTGTGGAATTTCTTAAGATTAACAAGCCTCAGAACAGAACAGGGTATGTGGTCAGCTTGACCCTGCTCTAAGTCAAGCTATTTTTCTGAGTCAGTAACAATATGAAATGACTGGCAGGCATGCAACAAAATGGCTACACCTATGCTGGTTGCGCAGGCTTCAACCTGTATTAGTGAGGAAGGCCTCGTTCAATGGAGGCTCTGATTGAAGGATCTGTCAGATTTCTTCAAACCAGTTTTATGAAAGTCCACATTCAGACACCTGAAACGCCTCTCTAGCACCACTAAATTGTTTATAGAAAAATAGACAAGACCACACTGTCTATGATCCTAGTACAGAGTACTGAAGCGCTCTAGAAAGTGTGGAACGTTTAGTTCTATGTGTGTTGACTTTAAGCAGTGGTTCTCAATCTATGAGTGATGACCCTTCTGGCAAACTTCTGTCTCCAAAACTGTATACAGTACAATTCAAAAGAGTAAAAAATATAGTTATATAGGAGCAACAAAAATAATTTTATGGTTGAGGCTCACCACAGCATGCGGAGCTGCATTAAAGTATCATAGTATTAGGAAGAATTAGTACAGTATTATGATACTGTATTAGTATCATAGTATTGAAAGGCACTGGACTAAAGTGATACTTTTGTCACTAGCTTCAGGCTGTAGTTTCTGTGATTCTCTTCTTTCTTTCTTTTCCTTCCTTCCTTCCTTCCTTCCTTCCTTCCTTCCTTCCTTCCTTCCTTCCTTCCTTCCTTCCTTTTTGTTGTTGGTTTTTGTTGTTGTTTTTAAGACAAGATTCCTCTGTGTAGTCTTGTCTGTCCTGGAACTTACTCTTGAGACCAGGCTATCCTAGAACCATAGTGATATGCGTGCCTCTGCTTCTGCTTTTGCCTCTGCCTCTGCCTCCCAAGTGCAGGAATTAAGGGCGTGGACCACCACCACCCTGTGTCCTTGATAACTCTTCAGGAATGAAACATGTCTGAAATTAGTGGATTTGCTATTTATCTTTCTCGGATTACGTGTATTTTTAGGAAAAATAATTATATTATCTCATATGTGACTATTGCTGATTTTTATATATACTTCATAGTTGCCAAAATCTCATAAAATGATGTTTGTTTGTTTGTTTGTTTGTTTGTTTTTCAAGGCAGAGTTTCTCTGTGTAACAGTCCTGGCTGTACTGGACTTGCTTTGTAGACCCAGAGATCTGCCTGCCTCTGCCTCCTAAGTGCTGGGATTTAAGGGTTGTTCTACCATGCCTGATATTTAAGGTTTTGGACATTAAATCCATCTATAGATTTTGCTTTCTAAGTTCTGCCTCTTTGCTATAAAAAATTGTGGAGTTGGAGAATGGATCCTAGAGTATTAGCATCCTAACTGAGCTTCTTAGAGTATAATTCTATAAGGGGCAACTGCAGAGAAGATTAGAAGATTGATCCAGTGTCAGTATTTTAGTGAGGCCTACTATTTTGATATTTAGAGGCATAGTTTTGCTCATCACAAATTTTATGTCTGAAATGCACTGCCTTCATAGAAGATGCGTTTCTCTATCCAGACCTTAAATTTATGTCTTATATGCCCTAAAAGAATATTGTCTTTGAAAATATGATGTCATCCTGTTTTCCCGGAGCTGGAAAATGTGTTTTTGAGTATAATGATTCCAGAAAGCATCTTAATGTTTCTTCATTTATGGGGGGGGGGGGGGCTGTTTTTTTTATACTCCCTGTATCCAGGAAAAGACTCTGCTCATGGTAAACATTTTCATTGCAGGGTCGGTTCACATTTCGAGATGTGTCTGTGGACTTCTCCCAGGAGGAGTGGGAATGCCTGGACTCTGCTCAGAGGGCTTTGTACATTGATGTGATGTTGGAGAATTACAGCAACCTGGTCTCTGTCGGTGAGAACATTCTTCTTGCAGAATTCCTAACTCATCCTTGATATATACCTACTGTATAGGTGTGGAGACTTTCTGAGTAGCAGCTGTCTTAGAAACTATAGGAAACTAGGTAAATTTTGTTAATGAGTACCTTTTCCTGGTATCTGATCTTTTCCCTTTTGGAGGTGTTATGAAAACTTCCTTTGCCAAGGTCTGGCCTCAGCATGAGGAGGGTCCTGAGAAAAGGGGGAATGAGAGCTGTGCTGATTCAATGATTTGGAGTCAGTACTGGATGCAAACTGTCAATTCAAGTGCGCTCTCTTTGCCCAAGGATTCTCGTCGTTGCTCCTTCTCCTTTCCTCTTCTTCTTGCTCTCTTTTTCTTACCTTCTTCATTTTTCTCATTCTTTTTCTTTCCTCCACGTTCTCATTCATTTTCCTTCTTCCAACCAGAGAGCCTGAACTCAGTCTTTTATTTACTAAAGTTGTATCATCAAGGCTTTGACCCTTGTTAATAAGTTTTTAAGAAATCCTTAAATTTACATAAATTTTAAAAATCCCAGATCATTAGTCTCAGCCCTGCTTCCTTAAAACAGAAACACAACGCAAAGGCACGTTTCCTTACAGGTTTACATAGTCTGTTCATCATGAGTAGCTGGATATAGCTCTTGTGGTTCACTAATACAGCAGACAACAGTCTTTAGTAACTGTTTTCATTTAAGAACAGAAAGGTGACAGAGTGCTAAGGTTAAAGTAATTTCTTACAGAGTTTTAAAATTTATGCAGCTAAAGCATCTGACTCTTTCTAATATTTCTCTAGGTATTGTCATCCCCAATCCTTCAAGTAGCTAGGAGAACAAAGTACTAACTTTTTATATGCTTGTACATCATCTTTTAATTTCATTACTCTTCTTCTAATACTATTTATTTCTAAATCATATACAAGCCTTCCTCCTATGAAATAAACCCGTTTATCGTGTGGTTTTTTGTTTTTTGTTTTTTGGTTTTTTTGGTTTGTTTGTGTTTTTTATAGATTTCTTCTTCTTTTCCTATCCATTACTTTTCTTCTTGAGGCCATGTTAACTCTCTATCCTTGATGTCTCCAAGTTCATCCTGGTTTATTAATGTAGCAGTCATTGGCCCAGAGGGTACATGTCTCCTCATAACTCCAAGTTTGACCATGTCTACAATGAACAATTTCTACAAAGAGCTTTTTAGACTTTTATGGCCTCTATATATTATATTATATCCTTCCCTGTGACCCTAAAGACCAAGTGCAAAGCCCCTCGTCCCCTATAGCCTCACAACCACCACCATTTCCCAGCCCTGAGAACCACATCTGTTTCATTTATTATGGAGTCATTAGCTCTGAGAATGGGTGAAGTATATGTCCCAGCAAGAGAGATTGAAAGTAAAACAGATAGAAGAGACAGCAGATCAGCTTCAGAGCAACAGCAACCATCAGTGCATACTGGGACCAATGCCCTGGTAGTGCTCCAGGGGCAGGAACTGTGTCATACCGCCCCTTAGGTGGGGATGCCAGACCCAGCACTTTTGGGTCCACAATATGTTCAGGGAACCAATAGCAGATGTTTCCACCCATGCCCATCCTAAAGTTTCATTTCCATCATTGCATTTGACTCAGTTTCAAGTGGAAACATGACTTGGTCTGCAAACTGAAAACGTTCCCTTAGTATTTCTTCAGCTTTATTTTATTTATGTATGGATGTTAGCTTGTGTGCTCAAAGTGACTGACTAAGAGAGCAGAAGACAACAAATGCCCGAATCTAGAGTTGCAGAAGAGTGTGAGCTTCCCCAGAAGGCTGGGAACAAAAACTGGTCTTTAATGACCATTAAGCCATTTATTGAAGACTTCCATAAATATTTGTAAGACTCTAATATGAAATAACGACTAACAAATCATATCTAGAGCCTTCTTTTATGTCATCTGTTAGATATCTGGATGTCTGTAGAATCCAACAAAATAATATGTGCTACTTTGTGTGTGTGTGTGTGTGTGCGCGTGCATGCGCGCGCTAATTTTTAATATGCAGGTATTATTGTATGCAAGACAAACCTGCTCCCCTGTCTGGAGCAAATGTGCATACCCTGGAATATGAAGAGAGAAGAGATGGTGGCTAGACCAGGTAGAGGTGAGTGAATAAGCAGGAAAGAGGGACTCAAGTGAGAAAGGAAAGAAACACCGAAAATGCTTTTGCCACGTTCTGTCTCACTAGAGATTTTTTGTTTGTGTTGTTTTATCAAGATAAGGTTTCTCTATGATAAGGTTTCTCTATGGGTATCCTGGAACTTGCTTTGTAGACCAGGCTGCCCTTGAACGCACAGATATCCCTCTGATCCTTGACTCCTGGCCCCTGACCCTGACCCTGACCCTGACCCTGACCCTGACCCTGACCCTGACCCTGACCCTGACCCTGACCCTGACCCTGCCAAGTGCTGGGTTTAAAGATGTGAGCCACCACTGCCTAGTGGGATAAAACTTGATAACTTTACTTAGTACTATGTCCTCAAGATGCATCCTACAATAAATGTTAGAAGACATTATTGTTATTATTAGAAGTACTACTAGTATGCAAATACAATTTTATTTGATTATAAGGAAGGATTCTCTCAGTAACCATTTATGTCTTCAGGCCAATAGTAAGTGGTTTTCATTGCTATAATTTTATTATTTTATTAAGCATAGTGTCTATAACTGGGTATGGTTTTGCATACCTTTTATTCCAGCCCTGAGTGAATCTCAGTAAAAGGCTAGTAGGAGGGAGGCTGATATTTGTAAGTTAAAACTTGAATTCTTGCTGGCCAGTCACAGTAAACCGCTGTCTTTTAAAAAAAAATTAAATAAATAAATAAATAAATAAATTTTTTAAAAACAATGTATGTTATCTCTATGTCTCTCTCTCTCTCTCTCTCTCTCTCTCTCTCTCTCTCTCTCTCTCTCTCTCTCTCTCTCTCAAATATCTCTGCAAGTGTGTGTGTGTGTGTGTCTGTGTGTGTCTGTGTGTGTCTGTGTGTGTATGGTTACTCTTTCTACTCTGAGGACATCTCAAATCTGTTTAATTCCCTGAGATTCTATATATTTCTAGAAATGTTTGTTGTGTTTCTTACACAAATTGTATAGTGTTTGGTATTTAGGTAGGAATTGCTTAGGGTCTTTATGGACTATGACCTTTCTTCCATATTGTCTTCCCATGTGGAGCAAGATGATGCTCTTATCAGTGTGTCAGATGCCACATGTCACTTACAGAGTTATGTTTTCTCTCTGCTATTATACCTGTCTTCCCATTTGATCTGAAAACGACTATTTAAACATTCATCATTTATGTGTATATGTGAGTATGTGTTATTTTGCTTTGTTTTTCCTGCTTTTGTTTTGTTTTTGGACTTTCTTTTATCTTTTTTTTTTTTTTTTTTTTTTTGAGACAGACCACTATTGCTCTGAAGAGACACCATGACCAAGAGAACGCTTATAAAAGAAAGTATTTAATTGGAGGTTTTCAAATAGTTTCAAAGGTTTAGTCTGTTATCATTATGGTGGGGAGCATGGTGACAAGCAGGAAGGAAGGCATGGTGCTGGATAGCAGAGCACTTTATATTTTCATCCACAGATATCAGGCAGAGTGACACTGGGCCTGGCGCTGGCTTTTGCAACCTCAAAGTACACTTTCTGTGACACGTTTCTATCAAGGACACACCTCCTAATCCTTCCTCAGTTATCAGTTGAGGACTCAACATGCAGGTATATGAGCCTCCTCTGGGAATTGCCATTCAGACCATCACATATCTTCGTAAAATTTCATCATTCAATATTTTGTATTCATATATTTGAAGTAGAATCAGGTTGGTATGTATGTGTGTGTACATATTAATCTTTTTTATTTTTCTTTGTTTTAATGTTTTAATTTTCATTTTCTGTGTTTAGAGGCTTTGTCTGGTTGTATGTCCATATACTACTAGTGTACCTGGTGCCTTTGGGTGCTCTGGAACTGGAGTTATAGAGGGTTGTGACCTGTCATATGAGTGTTGCATATTCAGCCTGGGTCCTCTGGAATAGTATCCAGTGCTTTTATCCACTGACCCATCTCTGCAGCCACACTGTCTCAATATTTTTGTTTGTTTGCTTTTTTTTGTTTTGTTTTTGTTTTGTTTTGTTTTGTTTTTGTTGTTGTTGTTGTTGTTGTTGTTTTTGTTTTTCGAGACAGGGTTTCTCTGTGTAGCCCTGGCTGTCCTGGAACTCACTCTGTAGAGCAGGCTGGCCTCGAACTCAGAAATCCGCCTGCCTCTGCCTCCCAAGTGCTGGGATTAAAGGTGTGCGCCACCACAGCCCGGTGTTTGTTTGCTTTGTGTAGCCTTGGCTGCCCTGGAATCACTGTAGACTAGGCCGTCCTTGAACTCAGAGAAATTGCCTGCCTTTTCCAACTGCTGGGACTAACGGACTACACTTCCACTACATGGCCTGTCTCATTCTTGAAGCATTTTTACATCTTCTAACTTGGGGAATATTTAAAGAAAATCATTGAAAATAAAGAACATACTAACAGTTTTTACAAAGTGTTCTGTATTTTTCATAGCTCTCTCTATCTTAGTAACTTCTTTACTCTTTGTATTCAATTTCTTGTTCTTATTCTATTATAAATTTCAGTCATGATGCTCTATAATTTTTCTGTATCTGCATACCACAGGGCTTGCCAAAGCCAGGACCTGAACATATATCAACTAGTTTTAAAGTGATCTCATATAAAAACACATCCGAATCCTACACACTTTCTGGTCTCTAGTGTCTTTGGTACTGACATTCTGATCAAGAAGAATTGGAATTTTGCAGTGGTGGTGCACAATTTTATGACAGATGGAGGCAGATCTTTGTGAGTTCAAGGCTGGCCTGGTCTATAGAGCAAGTTCCAGTACAGCCAAGGCTATAGAGATATACCCTGGAGAGAGAGAGAGAGAGAGAGAGAGAGAGAGAGAGAGAGAGAGAGAGAGAGAGAGAGAGAGAGAGAGAGAGAGAACAACAAAGAATTGGAATCTCACTGTCAATACTCTATACTTTCAGAGTTAGTCTAAGACCGAGACAGTGGCAAAGACATTAATTTCTTTGGTGAATCAATCATGGTCGCATGATTGGTTTTCTGAGCCCTGTTTCTGCTGTTGCCTGCTCTGTTCCAGTTCTCTTTCCTCATCTATCTTACACAGGATTTGCTGCTTTTCAACAACTGAGCTTTCTGTCATGGTCTCACTCTAATTTTACTATTCGAATTGGAAAAAAAAGAGTTATCTGAATATCTAAGAAATAGTCATCTTTGTTTCTTACTTATAAATTTAGTATCCTATTCTACTGTCAAGTGGCAAGCTCGTGTTTTAGAGAGTTCACTAAGCAATGTCATCAGTGATTGTTTTTGTTATGTACTATGTGCTAACGTGAGGGTATGAAATTTTCTATACTGTCACCTCACCAGTGTCCTTAGGTTTGAATAATGTTGTACATTATAAATCTAACATGAGTCTACTAAATAGGATAACTCTATAATTTCCTTTCTTGCAGTTGTATCTTCATATTACATCTATTGACTGTCTTCATGGGAGAACACACAAAGATCCTTCCAGAACATAATCTTAGAAATCAATGAAAGGAGGAAACTTGAGAATTTCTATTTATGGAAAGACAGGGAATGCAGGACTGAGTTTGTAGCTATCAGACAGTATAAGGTTTGAAATGAAGACTACGTGACAACTACCCATGACATCCCTGCCCTGTTTCAGCTATAGCCTTGGGTATTTAGTAAAAATATTTTCTTTGTATCTGTTATTTTTGATGAATTTTAATGGATCATTAAGAAAAAAATCTCTTATCAGTGTGGTCTTTTTTTTTTTATTTGTTTGCTTTTGAGACAGGATCTTTCTATGAAGTTCTGACTATCTTTGGATTCACTATGTAGTGCAGGCTAGCTTGGAATTCACAGATATCTGTCCTCATCTGTCTGATAAATGCTGAGATTAACATGCTGCAGCACACCTAGCTCTATCAAGTTTGTACAAAAGTTTCTAAAGTCTAAAGCAATTTGATTATTGTGAGCAGGGATTGTATAGCAGTACATTTATTAAGCAGAGATATTTTGAATTTAGTGTTAAAACATTTCTACAATATTTCTGGGGAAAACAATTCGAATAATATATTTCAAAGATAATCAGTCAGAGAGCTCTATTCCCAAGTTTACTCTTGTTTCTTCAACTATTTGTTCTTCTTTTTGTAAGGTATGCAGTTTAGATAAGAATGGAAAGACTGTTATCAGTGATGGAGATCAGAATAGAGGCTCTTCTGAGCATTCATATTCTGGCTTCCACACAGTGATATCGAATGATAGAAAAGCCTCTTCAGAGATCGCTATTCTAAAGAATTGTATTTACTTATCTCAGAGAACTCAGATATTGAATCTGTTTAATTATTCCTCAGGCCTCTTTTCCCTAATTGTGCTCATTTTCCAGAGAACTATCGAATGTGCAGTGAATCTGAGAAGGTCTTGGATCAAGACTCAAAGAGTATCATCTATGAGCATGTGGATATGCAGTGGAAGCCTAGTGACTGTAAGGAACTTGGCAAAATGCTTCATGAATCCTCCGGATGGATACTTTGCAAAACAAATACTACTCCAGAAATCTGCAACAAATACAGATTTGGTAACCACAGGGATGCCTGTATTGAATCAACAAACCTCAGTAGACATAAAAGTATGCACACTGGAGAAGAACCTTGCAAATACAAAGACTATGGCAAAGTTTTAAGTTTATTTTCAAACATAAGTCAGAGTCATGGAATCTACATAGGAGAGAAAGAATATAAAGAATATGATAAAACTTTTGGCTCTACCTCAAAACTTGTTCAGCTAAGAATCCATAGTGGAGAAAAACCACAGAAGTGTATGAAATGGAGAACAGGATTCAAGACCTGCTCAAGCCTTAGTAAACATCAGAGAACTTATATTGGAGAGGAACTGTGGATATACACAGAATGTGACAAGGTCTTTAGGTGGTTGTCAGATCTTAAAACCCATTACAAAATTCATCCTGGAGAAAAGCCTTTCAAATGTAAGGAATGTGACAGATCTTTTACCCTCTGCTCTTCTCTTAGAGAACATCAGAACATCCATGAGAGAAAATTGTACAAATGTTGGGAATGTAACAAATCCTTTACCCGGTGCTCATCTCTTAGAGCACATGAGAAAATTCATACTGGAGAAAAACCTTTCAGATGTAAGGAATGTATTAAGTCTTTTTATATGCTGTCCCAGCTTAGAAAACATGCCAAAACACATACTGGAGAGAAACCATACAAATGTAAGGAATGTGACAAATCTTTTACCTACTCCTCATCTCTTAGAGAACATCAGAACGTGCATGCTGGAAAACTATATAAATGTCAGGAATGTGACAAATACTTTACCCGGGGCTCATCTCTTAGAGCACATGAGAAAATTCACACTGGAGAGAAACCTTTCAAATGTAAAGAATGTGGTAAGTCCTTTTACATGTTGTCCCAACTTAGAAAACATGCCAGAACACATACTGGAGAGAAACCATACAAATGCAAGGAGTGTGAGAAATCCTTTACCCAGTGTTCAACCCTTAGAATACATCAGAAAATTCATGCTGGAGAGAAACCCTACAAATGTAAAGAATGTGGTAAGTGCTTTTATAAGTTGTCATACCTTAAAGTCCATTACAGGACTCATACTGGAGATAAGCCTTACCAATGTAAAGAATGTGGTAAGGACTTTTCCCAGTTATCCTGTCTTAAAAGCCATGAAAGAATCCATACAGGTGAGAAACCTTACAAATGCAGTGAATGTGACAAATCCTTTACACACAGCTCAACTTGTAGGAGACATCAGAGCACTCATGCTGCAAAGCTCTACAAATGTGAGGGATGTGACAAATCCTTTGCCAAACAGTCATCTCTCACAACACATCAGAAAGTCCATGCAGGAGAGAAACCTCATGCTTGTAAAGAATGTGGTAAGGCCTTCTATCAACTATCACATCTCAAAGTTCATAACAGAATCCATACTGGAGAGAAACCTAACAAATGTGATCAGTGTGATAAATCGTTTACAAAATGTTCATCTCTCAGAACACATCAGAAAATTCATGCAGGAGAGAAACCTCATGCTTGTAAAGAATGTGGTAAGGCCTTCTATCACTTATCACACCTTAACATCCATTACAGAACTCATACCGGAGAGAAACCTTACAAATGTAGTGAATGTGACAAATCCTTTACCACATTGGCAAATCTTAGAAGACATCACAAAATTCATACTGGGGAAAAAACTTTCCATAATAAATAATATGGTGTATACTTTTTCCAGAGCACTGTCCTTAGGGACAACTGCAGGTTTCAACCCAGAGAAACATGAACATGAGAAACCTGGGAAGGCCTTTATGGAATGTTTAAATCTTAGAAAATATCAAGAGTTTATACTGAGGAAAATTCTGAAATGTTACACTATTGGAAGTCTGTCATTAAAACATTTTACTTGTTCAACCTCCAAAAATTCATACTGAAGACAGTGTGTCTTAATCTAAAGAATGTCACCAAGCCTTTAAAAGTTATTCCCTGAAATGACATACAGCAGAAAATTCAATTAGAAATCATATACATGTTTGCCATTGTGCTATATTCATGTCTCGATGCACACTAGAAATTCTTCTCTAGAGACCCCAAAGAAATAACATTGAATTTGTCAAAGCCTTTCCCTACTAAACATCTGGAAATTCTTCCTGAAGGAAAACCAAAGAAAGTGCTTTCATAAAGATACCTTTTTTTTTTTCTTCTTTAAAATATTCATTTTGGAGTGAAAACCTGTCAATGGCAAGATGATCAGAACTTTACAGTGATAATCTGGTTATGACAACATGTATGCTCATGCACAGCTAGAAAATCCTCAAGAACGTGCAGGAAACTTAGTTTTCAGTACTCAAAAAAAGTTGAAGTATTTAGTAGAACCACAGAGCATAGTAGTAGTAAAAGTTTCATATTCAAATACTAAAACACAAAGGTTTGTAGGCATTAGACAAACAAGCATACTACATTAACAAATGGTGATATGATAATTGATAAAAGTTGCTGCTCCTTCAGAGCTGATGAACGCAAGACTGGAGTCATAAAAGTTACTAGGGACTGACCATAACCATCAAAGGACTTCAACTGTCTGCACAGACTTAATGCCAGTTTCAGGCACTCCATGAGTCAGAGCTCCTTTGCATACAGATCCTGCACAGATAAAAGCCCCTTTTCATGATCTTTCAGTAGTTTTCTTCATTCCTTATCATTTAAAGACAGTTCTTAGCCAGGAAGTGGTTGCACAGGCCTTTAATCCAAGCAGTTGGGTTGGGGAGAGTAGAGGCAGGTAGATCTCTATGAGTTTGAAGCTAGCCTGGTCTACAGGTTAAGTTCCAGGACAGCCAAGGCTACACAGAGAGACCTTGTCTCAAAAACAAACAACACACACACAGAGACACACACACACCTAATTCTTCCTACTTGAACAGAACCCTGTCTTGGAAACTCTCCACTTTGAGAAATTACTCTTTTTATTTGTAATAAATACTTGTTGGAAGCAAACCCACTTCTATTGATGACACCTGGGAGATGTGTGAAAGTATATTCTGGGAACAACACCATGTTATGGAGAAACAGTGCCTTGGAGTTTTTTCCTAAGCACTCAGAACTCTTCTTACATAGCTTTATTCATGGACCATGTTAACAACATCCTCTCCTTTTTATCTTTTGAATTAAGTATGTCTAGAGTGGTTTTCATTCAATATGTTGTAGATAAATTTAACGACAATTTGATGCATGTGTATCCTATAAATAAGCAAATTATCAACACAATAATAATAGGCCACTGAAAGTATATGTTATAATCTGCCACCAGGAATGGGAGCCTTTCCTCCTAGTGATGTAGCTATTCCATCAGTCATATCCTCATAAGAAATAGTTAATAAGCTATCTGAAACTGTCAAAACCATCAAAACTTAAATTCCCTTGGAAATCTAGTAAGTGGTATTTGATGTGTTCCCACGGGTAATTTTGTTGATTAGATTTTGTGGGGGTAATACAAAAGTAAGTGTAGGAAGCCACGGTTAGCGGTGATACATTCGCCATTCCAAGATGGTGCCGGCATCCCGTGTCTCCACTAGTAAACAACTAATTGCGAAGGTGCAAAGGCAAAAAGTGCGCCAAAGTCACTGGCCAATCCCGAGGCATAATATTGGGTGATGAGTGAACAGCCAATCAGAAGTGAACACACACCACTCTAGGGCATAAATAGCAGTGCCATTCCCGAGGTTCCTCCCTTCCGTGGTCTTCACTTCTGCTGATACAAGATTAAAGCCTCACTGTGGTAATACCCGAATTCCGTCTCACGTGTCCTTATTCGCGGGCAAAAGGGGACACGGGAGGCGCGCAGAACACGTAAGTGTAATTCCAACCATATTTCATAGACATTTGTGGTTTTTTTCATATTTATGTCTGATCCCCCAACAATTTGACCATCTGTTGTAACTCTTCTACCTCTGATTCTATTTGTTCATCAATGATTGTTTTATTCATAAATTATGAGAATCATGTTACTGTCTTTTACAAACTGTTACAATTTGTATTGTTACAATTTGTAGTTATTCCTAAGATGAGAACAATAAGTTATTCAATAAAACATTTTGTCCTTTTTAGAAGTCTATCAAGGACTTATATCATAATAGCTACAACAGGCCCTTCTTGCCATGGCCTGTTCAGTTACAGGTAACCATAATTCTATAATTTACAATAAAACTAATCACACTATTCAGATTAAGTTTACTGTTAAGGCTACCTATAGCAAAAACATAGGGCAACTTTACACAAGAAGTTTCATGAAACAGCTTACAAAAGTAGAGTTAAAATTACTGGAACAGGTGTGTCTAAAATTACTAGATTATGTCTGTATTTAAGTTAATACTTCCAGGATTTTCCAAATATGCCATTGTTCAGGTTCCAGTTAATTTTTAAACGAAATCCTAGGTGTAGGGGGAGCTCAGCCTCTATCATGCCAAGATGCCAACCCTGTGGGTCCAGAGTGAAAAGAACAGTGTGATTATGAACATGCCATAGATCCAACTGATTTTAATTACACCACTGACCATTATCCAACAGTTAGAAACAAATCTCCTTTGAGGACCCCAATCAGTTAACATAGGATCACCATGTTGAATGTTTTTTTTTTCTTTTTCTTCGGCATCTGGACAAAAGGACAGGGACATATTTATAATTGTTGAGAGTAATATTTAAAATGGCAGCACCCGATCTGGCTTGTTGTTATGGGGCCCACCAATTTTCTGACTAGGCAAGGCACCCATGAGATTGGCTCCACCAATCTTCCATGCTGTCTCCACAAGGCTGGGCTGAGCCCAGACCATCCCACCATCCATGCGATACCTGTTAGAAATGAGACTCTAATGGCTAAAGATTATGCAATAGCTTTATATATTTGGTAAAGCTCAGTAACAAGATGCCCACACAATTAGAGGTGTGACCCAATACCCAACCTAGATATCACAACTACCTTAGACTGCTAGAGACACTCGTACATCCACCACCATTTTCCCCTCTCCTGATCCTTTCCCTCTGCTAGCTCCTCCTCTTCCTTCGCTTCCTCTCCTTACTCCTCCCGCATTAGCTCCTCCCAAAATACCAAGTTTAATGCAGCAGGAAATATACCGCTACATATAATTTTTATTTAAAAAAAAAAAAAAGAGTAAACAGGATTTAAACTATGTCCAATACTGCTGGTTACATTTTTTTATTATATTGACCAAAAAAGTCCAGAGAATAGGATAAAAACAGACCTATATGAGTAGGCGTTTCAGTGTCTGGTAAAGCATCAGTCCATACTTGCTTTCTAAGAGGAATACAAATGTTATGTCCTATGCAAACAGGAAGTGTTTCAGATCCCAAGGAAAAGATAACACAGTCCGTTTTTCAGATAAATGAATGAGGCTATTATGGTCCAATCAAAAAACAGAGTCATTAATAAAAATAACAGCAGCTGGATAGATATGTTCAGAGATATGTACTGCAGATGCACAGGTCAAAGCACATAACATCACTAGAAAAAGATTCTCCAGTGACATAGGGTCCTGTGTGCATCACAGAATATCTTCCCTTTGGTGCACAGGGGCTTAACGTGGACCCAGGTGGGTAGACTTGACTTCTGATGATATGGTCAACATCCTTTGTCCTTCATCTGGAGGGTTGCTATCTTTCTGGTGACTTCTACTGTCTCCCTCATCCTCTGCTATCATCCTTGATGACCTGGAGCCAGAGAAGCCTAAGAAAAATCCATAATGTTTCAGTGGCTCCATCTGCAATGACAGATACACTCCTGCCCAACCCCCCTCAGATAACTGGGCTTCCAAGTCTCAAACTGTTTAAACCACACAGGTCTGTCTGGACTCTATACTCTAGAAGCAGTTTATAATGTTCTGTGGAGAAATGCTTTTAAACTCTGGAGTATAGGTCACTTTGAGACAAAATTTAAAGATTAAGAGTAAACAAGAAAAGTGCAAGGATGTGGAGACCCACACCGACACCGCGCCCTAAAGATGGTGCCTGGCCGCCAGACAATTCCTGGCTGGGCGGAGAGATGGGAGGACTTAGCAATCAGCCTGACCTGACGTTGCTAGGCCCGAGCCTATGGCTTGCAGTGGCGTGATGTGGCGTGCTGGGAAGCCATTTCACGGATATAAGGCTCACCCTAGGAGGGCAGGAAAGAAGAAGCCATCAGATCGCCCGGGGGCTCACCCATTTCTCTCAAGGCCTGAGTAAATTGCTGTTGGAAGGAACTGTTGTGCGTGTCTTTCTTCCCGCTGGTCGGGAGCTCGGCGCGTCACACAAGGATATCCCTGGTGCGGCCCCCCCCATTTTAATTTTTTTAAATAATTGATATTTTATGTGCCCTTGATCTTAAAACATATAAGGAATGTCTGTAATACAATTGATATTGCATTCTTTACAAGAGTTTTTAAAGTTTATACTACTATTATAGTAATTTTTACTTCTATTTTCAGTTTTTATAAAAGTAGGCACTCCCATAACAGCAAAAGTTTGTATGAGAAAAGAACACAACAGAATCATTCTCTAAAGATTGAGGTACAGCCCAAAGAAATTTGTAAGCATTGCACAAATAGAACACTAGTAATGTGTAGGAAGCCGCTGTTAGCAGTAGCTATACGTTTGCATTTCCAAGATGGCGCTGGCCTCGTGTCTTCTCCAGAAGTAAACAATTAACTGCGCAGCTGCTAGGCAGAAAGGCGTGCCAAAGTCACTGGCCAATCCCGAGGCATAATATTGGGTGGTGAGTGAACAGCCAATCAGAAGTGAATACGTCACTCTAGGCTGTATTTAAGCAAGGCCCCTTCCTTCCGCCCTTCCTTCCTTCCTTCCTTCCGCCCTTCCGCATCCTTCCGCATTTTCCACGTGCGTGTTATACAGTAAAAAGTCCTCGTTTTGCAGTAACTACCCGAATTGCGTCTCGCGTGTTTTCTCGTCCACGGGCGTGGGGCAACGCGGGAGGCGCGCGTTATAGTAATGTGAGCATAATATGATTTGAAGACAAAATCAAAGTAATATCTATCACTGGAAATTATCCTACAACATAAGCAGAATCTGAAACTAAGTGTTTATGAGCTAATTACAATAGGTGACTCAAGGCATCCAGTTCCACTTGTTGGAGTGAGAAAAAGAAGTATCAATAGATTGATGAATATCTGGACCATGAATTCTCCTTCTGTACCATTAGATGAGCCATCAGTAAAATAAGTTTCTGCCTGTGGAATGGGAGAAGGTTGGACAATTTTTGTAATCAGAAATTCAGTTCATATGAAAAAAAAAAAGCCCCATAGTTTGCCATCGGGATGATTTCTTATCCTTCCACAGTAATCTGCAAATGAAACTTGAAAATCCAGACTGGTCTGTAACACTCTTAAAAACTGATTGCTAGTTAAGGATAATATGATAGAGCAAGGACCAAACACAAATAATTTTTGACATTTGGCCCTCCCCTGATTTTCTAATTGAGCAAGAATAGTAAATGTTTTATGGCCCTTATGGTGTAAATAGATACATTCTAACGATTTATGTTCTTGAGCTACAATACCTGTAGGAGACAATTTAGTGGGGAAAATAAGTAAGTTTAAAGTAGGGAAGGAGCCACAAGATACACAAATGCTCCTATTAATCTGTAGTTCTTCCTTTGCAAGGACTGCCTAATGCTAGATCTCCTTCGAGAGTTTTAAGTAGATTGCAATACAGTATTTTTCAGTTGGGTGGGAAATTTTTCTGTTGCTACTCAGTGGTGACAATAAAGGTAGCATATTTTCTGAATGTAGTCACAGGCAAGGGTCATGAAGCAATATGCCAGATGAAAATATCTTGATTTCTCTCTTAAAAGTTCTGGCATAGCTGTGACCATTTTTCTTAAATATCATGATGCTGAGCACAAATCTCCTGTGCATGCAACTTTAAATGTTGTAAACTCATACCGACATATACATATACATATACATATACATATACATATACATATACATATACATATACATATACATATACATATACATATACATATACATTTGCGACAGGGTCTATCCCTGGCAATTCTGAAACTCATATAGACCAGACTGGCCTTTGTATTCAGAAACTCCATATAGTTATGAGAAGCCACCACAATGCGTTTGTAGGTAACAGTGAGTTTTAGATTGATCTATTTTATTACTTCATGTGTAGATGTGTTTTGCCTACATTTGGCAATGTATACCATGTGTTTGCCGCATACATGCAAAGGAGGTGGGGCCAGAGGACGCACTTCGGACCCTAAGGAGAGAAGGAGGAAAACCCGCCATTACAGAGGGGGCTCTGGGATTCATTCTTAGGACCCCAAACTGCTTGTGGAAGACTGGAGCTTGGTTTTCTCTGGAACTCTGAAAACTCTCCTCAGATGCAGTTTCCTGGCTGCGAGCCGGGGAGAGTCAGCAGTCAGCAGTCAGCAGTCATCGCAGTAGCTGAACCGCATCCTGGCAGCCCTGCAACCTCCCAGGTCAGAGGAGCTGCTGGGCTGGGAAATGGGCGGAGCGGAGCAGTGAGTGATCAGGCTCTCTTTTGCTGCTAAGGATGCCAGATCTCAAAATTTTGCTGTGGATCTTATATGGGTCAGTATACATCCGATCATATGAACTGGGGTTTAGCCCAATTTTTTTTTTCATTCAGTTTCTGATTGCCGGGATATTCACAGAATAATCCGGTAGAGCACTTGTTAGGAGAGACCGTACAGTGGGATTTCCATCCGAACCCAGATTAGGCAAAAACTACCGCCAAACATCTGTCTTCATGAGAGATCCTTTATTAAGAGGAGAAGAAAAGTTAAAGTGGTTGCTTTCTGACTCAAGCAGAAAAACACCTAACTTTTCAGAATGGGCTAGGATGAAGAGGGATATTTTAATTGGGCACGTTAATTAGGTGATCCAAGGGGTCTTTTGATCTGTGGACTTTAATACTTCCATAGCTCAACCTTGATAGTCAGCCTCAGGAGGAGGAAGTGGACAAATAAAAGAGTAGACCTTGACAGCTACCTTTTGAAATGTAGTCTAATGGTTTTAAGCATGGCTGGTTTTGGATGTATTGACACAATCATATTCCTTCTAGTAGAATCTAGATATTTTCTGATGGTTCCCTCAGATTTGGATGGTAATTTGTGGTTTCTGCAATCTCCAAAGGGATTATACTAGTTAGGATTCATATCAGAAATTACAATCGGGACCTATATTGACATTTTCCCATTTGCAATTGTAGACATTGATTATTTTGTTGTTTACTATATTTTTATAACTGTTGTTGGCCCTTGTCTACTCACTGTGTAGACAAGGCTAGCAGCAAATTACAGAGTCACATATGCCTCTGCTTGCAGAGTAGTGAGATTTAAGTGTTTCCCATCACGCCTGTCTCCATTTGCTTTCTTCCTTTTGCTACTTTTACTATATTTTATGTGTATGGGTGTTTTGGCTGCAAGCGTATCTGCAATATGTGTTCTTTGTTCCTGTGGAGGTCACAAGAGGGCATTAGATTCCCTGACCGGGAAGTTACAGATAGCTGTGAGTCAGGATATTGGGGTTCAAACCCAGGTATTCTGGAAGAGCAGTAACTGCCCTCAAGGACTTCACCACTGCACCATCTCCCCTGCACCAATCTGTTTTCTTTATGTTATCCATTCTGGCTAGTGTGAGATGGAATGTCAGTTGTGTTTAAGTTTGTAATTCTCTCATGGCTAAGGAGTATGTGAACATTAAATAATATTTGGAGGGGCTCTGGAGGTCTTTTAAGCTATGGAGAATGAAATGTTACCCTAATTTATTTCTCAGTCTGCTCATTAGGAGTATGTACTAAACTGTTATTTGTGTATGATAATTCTTTATTCTTCAATATTATTAAGGCATTTGTCAAGTGTAAAGGTTTCTGGTGGTGTTTTCAGATAGGTTATATAAACAGTCACACTATTGTTGAAATGAAGTGAATTAAATGACTTCTTTGCCTACTGTATCTTTTTGTTTCTTTGTGTCTTTCAAATTTCTGTAGGTTGGTCTTTTATAATAATTATTATTACGTATATATGGGTATTTGTCTTAGTTAGAGTTTCACTACTGTGAACAGAAACCATGACCAAGGCAACTCTTATAAGGATGATATTTAATTGAGACGGGCTTACAGGTTTAGAGGTTCAGAGGTTCAGTCCATTATCATCAAGGCAGGAGCATAGCAGTATCCAGAGTGACATGGGACTGGAGGAGCTGAGAGTTCCACCTCTTGCTTCCAGGCAAGTAGGAAGAGGGTCTTAAAACCCATGTCCACAATGACACAATTTCTCCAAAAAGGCCACACCTCCTAATAGTGACACTTCCTGAGCCAAGTATATCAAACCATCACTGTATTTAATCTACATGTATGCTTGAGCACCACATATGTGCAATGCCCACAAATAACAGAAAAGTGTATTGGATTCCCCTGGAACTACAGCTACAGACAGTTTTATGAGCTGTCATGTGGTATGTTGGTTTAAATTCTCAGTTTTTGTAAGAGCAACCAGTGCTCCTACGTACTCACCCTCACTCCAGTCTCTCTAGCTAGGTTTAAACCCTATATTAAATAAGATTGGGGGATTGTGTGAACTTTTCTCTTGTTACAGTGCTAGGACAGTACTGTACATTTTTGTTGTTGTTATTTGTCTTGGCCTGTAACCCAAGTGACGCACACACTATTCTGCTGAGATGCATTTCATCTATTGTGACTTCTACTAGGGCTTTTATTGTGAAGTCTTGTTGAAGACTGGTGTAGGAAATTCTGTTCCTACTGAGTTTTAATGTGTTAGTGGTTTTTGGTTTTGTTTGTTTGTTTGTTTTTTAGTTTTTGTTTTTTCTCTGTGTATTCCTAGCTGTCTTGGAATTTGTTCTGTAGACCAGGTTGGCATTGAACTCAGAGATCTCCTGCTTTTGCCTTCCAAGTACTGGGATTAAAGGCATGTGCCACCACCCCCTAGTGTGTTTTTATTCCAGAAGTTTTTACTGGCGTTGCGGATGACGAATTACTGGTCATACTGTTCTTCGTTCTCTGTATGGATTAGTGCTTTTCTGTGTTGTACATGATGGATTTCTTCCCAGCTATTTTCTATTCATTGATTCCCTCATATGAAAACTATTCTTTCCTGTCTCCTTATAGATAATTCATGTATAGTTATTCTGTGTAAATATATACTTTTTTATTATTACCTAAATGGGGCTTTTGTTGTTGTTGTTGTTTGAGGCAGGGTTTCTCTGTGTATTTCTAGCGGTTGTGGAACTCACTCTATAAATCAGACTGGCCTGGAACTCAGAGATCTGCTTGCCTCTGCCTCGAACTTTGGAAATAAATGGGTTAGCTGCCACTGCATGGCCTAACTAAGTTCCTTAGTAAAATAAAAACCCGTGTTAACTTGTGAGCACCTTCAAATCCACTTCCTTCTCGGTCAATTCTAACAGTCGTTGTTTTTCCTGGGTGTATGGGTGTAACACTATGGTTGACAGTTATTTTCTCTCTCCCTCCCCTCTCTCTTCCTCCTCCTCCTTTTCTTCCTCCTCCTCCTCCTCCTTCTTCTGGTTGAGGAGGTTTTTATTGTACTTCTGAAGGAAAAGTCAACCAAAGACATCTTGAGGGATCCAGAGCAGAGAGAAAATGTATCAGATTGAAGTGGGCCATTAGAATAGAGTGGAGAAAGAAAGGAGAGGGCAAGAGAGATAGAGAAGAGAAGAGAGGTAAGAGAAGGGGACAGTTTTTTTTTTTCAGAAATTTAAATATATCATTCCATGCTATTCTGACTTCAGAATATGTATAAATATTCATAAGGATTATATTTCCTAAGCTTGTGTTGGTGTTAAAAATGTAGTAGAAGATAATTGGGAAATGGGACTATGTAGTCACGGCACTTAGATGTGAGAATAGCAGGAGAGATGTGGGAAATGAGGAAGACTTTTAGAGATTGTCCCAGGGAATACCTGGGACATCATTTCATAACCCTTGTCTGTGACATCCAGAGACCAACAGTCTGATCACCAGGCATAGGTAACTTGAACTTTATCTACTGTATTATAATTCATGCACTACGGAGTTAACAGTTATATTGAACTACGACTGTCTGAGAATTCTGATGTTGTTGCCCATCTTGTTTGCTGCTTGGGTCACATGCTTAGGGCCCTTTGAATTGAAGCCATGTTGTTCATAAGTGAAAGGCATTAAGAAGCAAATTACATTTAGTACAATGGATTGCACTTGTGCTTCTTACGTCCCTGACGGCTGTGCATATTCTTCTCTGAGAAGACTTGGCTGCATGTAGTGCTAGTCACTGAGAACTTTTGTTTATGCAGCATTTCACCTTGATGTCTACAATGCTTTTAAATCCCATGTTGCTGCTGTGGCTTCCACTGAACTTACGGAGCCCCCTTCAGAGAGCACAGATCCCATTTCTATTGCTGCTCATTAGGTCCTTCCTCTTTTGTTAGGTTAAAAACAATGAATTAGCCACTTCCATGTCCTCTCGTTTCTGTTGGGCAAGATTGGTGGAGTGTTGAATTATGTATATTTTCTTCATCAAAGTTGAGAATTTCTCACCTATTGTCTCATATTGTAGATGTCAGAGCTACAAGATGGTTTTCTTTTTATTGTCCTAATTTTTAATGATAGTTTAAATATCCTTATTCATTTAATTGCCATTCTTCTGACTTAACTCATATCTTTTGGATTCTTAATATGCACAGTTGATCCTGAAAGAATTTGGTATTTAATTTACCTAGGTTCTCTGAACACTGTTGAGACTGTTGTTTAAAATTGATTGTTTAAGAAACTTGCTGGGCCATGGTGGTGCAGGACTTTACTCCTTGTGCTGAGGAAGTAGAGGCAGAGGCAGTGGATCTCTGAGTTCAAGACCAACCTGGTGTGTGCAAAATGAGTTCCAGGACAATCAAGGCTACAGAGAAACCCTGTTGAAGAAGAAGAGGAGAGGGAGGAAGAAGAAGAAATTTGCCACTGTCTCTTGTTTCAATAAGAGTAGATTTCAATCAAAGTAGAGGAGTTACCCCAAATGATGTGGGATGAATTTAGTTTGGGTCCATTCCATGACTGGGTATGATCAGATGGAATGAAGTTAGAAATTTCATTTCCTCTCCCACTGTCTTTCTAAAATACTTGAGCATTTGCTAGGTAAGAAACCATCGAAATGTCCATTACCAACCAAGAGAACTATTTGAGATGATATATGGTCAATGTGATACATATGCATATCTACATATAAAATGATGTCATGGTTATAAAAACATTGTTTAGTAATAGTAGCTAGATATTCAGAATGACTTATTTTATGACACATGGACAGACATAAGACACATATATGTGTATGTATGAATATTTGAACATAAGATTTTTATATACATAGTATATAGATATGTATATAACATAGAGATTATATATCATCTATGTAATATATAATATATATTATATATGGACTGTGTAATATAGATTATATATTGTTGCGGTCCATGCTGCCTCACACTTGGGGGCCAAAAATGTTGAGAACCGCACTACCAAAAGCCTTGAGGGCTAAATTGTTAGAGCCTGCACTGCTCCAAGCTGCTCCAGTCCGAGGGTCGGGGTTCAGCAAGAGAGAGAGTGAGGACGGACTTGAAGAATGGAGACCAGAGTGTGCTTCAATCCCGTTTATTCTTTAGTCTCTCTTCTTCTCTTCAAGTCCCAAGTCTTGAGTTCCTAGTCCCTAGTTCCTAGTACCTCCAAGTTCCAAGTGCTAAGTGCCTAATGTCTAATTCTAAGTTCTTCCTCCAAGTGCCTAGTGCCTACTACCTAATAATAATCTGTTGTTTTCTTCTGAGTTCTCTAGTCCAAGTGTCTTCTTCCTCAATGCCTAATTCCTACTCCAAGTTGTACTGCAGTTGTACTCTCTAACCTAATTCCTAGTTCCAAGTTGTACTCTAAGTTGTACTGTCTCTTCTGTCTGCCTCTCGCCTTTTATATGTCTCACTTCTAAGCCACGCCTCTAAGTCACGCCTTTAAGTCATGCCCTTAGGCCTTGTCTCTAAATCTGATCTCTAAGTCACACCCTTATGCCTCAGCTCTAAATCACACCTTTAAGTCTCACACACCCAAGGGAAGATCCTGGGTATCTAAAGCAAGATGTTATCAGAGTGTGCTCAGCTGTTGCAGACTGATGTAATCAAGTCTCTTGTCAGGGTATATGGCTCAAGATGGCTGCAAGGATGATAGCCGTCTTCTGTTGGCTCCCCACAATATATTTTATATATTGTATATTATATATGGATTATATGATATAGAGATTATATATTATTTATAGAGATTATATAGTATAGAAGTTATATATAATATATAGATTATATAATATATAATATAGAGATTATATATTATACATTTTATAATAAATTTCATATTATATATAAATTATATAGAGTATAACATATTATAATTATAAAATTATATATTATATTTACATATCATTATATAATGTATAATTATAATAATATATGATATATAATTGAGATTATTGCACATTATAATACATTCTATGTTATATATTATACTATATATAATCTCTATGTAATATATATGTTATATTTATATATAAGGTATGTATCATACACATATTAATTCTCATAACTATATGTAAAAATTTAATTGTAATTATAATAAATTATATGATATATAATTTTCATATATTAATATATTATATATTTATTTATTATAATTATTATATAATTATACATAAGCTATATAGGATTATGCATAGTACTTATATGTAATTATGATTATATATTATGTAACATATATTATATATTATTAATAATATATATGTATGCCAGGAAACTGACCCATGTCCCTTGTCACACAATCTTATTTTGATGTGCAACTGTAAAGTTTGTCATCTAAGAAAAATTTCACCTTAGTTATATTTAATACTAATTGTAATCCTGACAACTACAGGGAAGAATTCCATGGCACAACTGTATGCATATCCTGGAAGATATTTTCACAGATGATAAGAGTTTGAAGTTTCTGACACAATTAGTGATTAAATCCAAGGGTACACCCTGCAACCTTTCAGCTTATGTACTTTCCTGAACACTCATCTCCCCCTGGCAGCCATCAGGTGGTATCTGCTATGCCTCCTCCTTGATCACTCTGCTTTGACATTGCCTAGAATGCTTAACATACTGACATTCCATATAAACATTCATGTGCCGAGTTGTATTATTCTATCTCCTTATATGTTTCCAGGTGGGTTGCAAGTGATCACTATTCTTACACAAATGTGTACATGCAAAAAGAAGTTCACCTTGAGAAGAAGCCTAAGCTGGACAGGTACACTCTCCTCAGTGAACAATGGAAAGCCTTCTGAGACAATGATGAGTGTGACTGTTTGTAGATCTGTAGGAGGAGCTAAGGTGGGAGGAGTAAGAAGAGGAAAAGGAAGAGGAGGAGTGAGTCAAGGGGGAGGGCAGAGATGTAGGAGGATGAAGAGCCATGCAGGTATGGAGAGCAGTCCTGGGTAACAACTTATATTTAGGTTAGCTAATTGGGAAACACCTCTAATTGTATGGGCATATTGTTATTGAGCATTACCAAACATATAAAGCCTTTGATTAATCTTTAAGCATTAGAGTTTCATTCATACTGTGTGGATGGTGAGATGGTCAGGGCTCAGCCCAACCATGTGGAGACAATGTGGAAAATTGGCATGACACACATGGTAAATTATGTACTGCATCTTCTGGGTAGAATGAAGTGTGACCAATTACCACCTAGAAATGCTGACAGCAATGTGCAATGATGAAAAATTATAGGGCCTCTCAAACCTTTCTCCAGGAAGGGTCCAATCTGGGATTGTGACTGTGTTTATACTGGAGGTGCTTTTCTATATTTATCCTGAGAAAACAGCATCGTCCCCTGCCCTGGATCAGTATGGAAACTGTCTTTTTCCCGAGCTGTGAGGTTTTGATGCTATCGTTAAATTCTGCATTCTTGCCTTACAGGTGTGAAGAACACAGTACTGAGTTCATTCGGGGTGCTCTTCTGATTCAAGGCCACATCATGGTCTCCAGTGCCTTTTATAAACCCTGTTCCTGAGGGGCAGCTATGATGTAACTACTACCAGTCCTCCAATACCCATGATTTTCTCTATTTATTACTCTATTGAGAACTCTCCATAGATACCATGACCAAGGCAATGCTTATTATGAAGACAACATTTAATTGGGGCTGGCTTACAGGTTCAGAGGTTCAGTGCATTATCATCAAGGCAGGGACATGGAAGGGTCCGGGCAGGCATAGTGCAGAATGAGCTGAGAGTTCTATATCTTCATGTGAGGGCCACTAGAAGACTGGTTCCCATGTGATTAGGAGGAGGGTTTCATTGCCCACCCCCACAGTGACACACATCCTCCAACTAGACCACATCTACTCTAACAAGGCCACACTACCTAATAGTGCCACTCCTGGGCCAAGTATATTCAAACCGCCACACTGTCTCATGGTTCCTCCTTTAAAGCCATGGACTATAACTGCAAACACACTGACAAAAATGAAAATATGAAGTCTGTACATGGGAAAAAATCAAAGACACTACTTTCTCACTAGCCATTCACTCCATATGATTTTTTTTCACGACTGTTGATTTGAATACTAAGTTCATGATTGTCATTTCTTTGTGGCAAATAAAATTCCAGAGGAATGCACTCCATTTCTTTTACCTGTGAATCTTTCCATGGGCATATTGGCTCTTCCTTCAGTCTCGTGAATAGTGATACACTCTTTGTGCTGACTGTCTGTGGTGGGGGAATTTAGGACCTATGATTAAAGACCCAGTTTCCCTGTGATAGATAACATTGTAGTTTAAGATTTTGGTTTT
The DNA here is from genome assembly GCF_011762505.2 of Arvicanthis niloticus. Classification (NCBI taxonomy): domain Eukaryota; kingdom Metazoa; phylum Chordata; class Mammalia; order Rodentia; family Muridae; genus Arvicanthis; species Arvicanthis niloticus. The sequence continues at coordinate 9,230,161 of NC_133438.1, read as the reverse complement.
TAAAACCTCTAGAATGAATTCTCTCTTTTGTCCCAGTTGACATTCCACTGGAAATGAATAAGAAAGCTACTTTTCCATTCCCTCACCTGTATTTCTTGCAATCCATTTTCTTTTTTTTTGTTGTTGTTGTTATATGAAACAGGACCTCATTGTGCAGTTCTAGCTAGCCTACAACTCATTGTGTAGACCAGGCTAGAATGGAGTCACAGATTCACCTGCCTCTGCCTCTGGTGAAGTGGTATTGAATGTATTCCCACCACGCCCGACTTGTCCATTGGTTTTCTTAATTTTAGCCATTCTGATGACAGTGAGAAGTTGGTTTTGAATTTGCAATTTCACCAGTAAGAATGATGATCACTTTAAAACATATATTTTGTCTGGCTCTAGAGCTGGCTCAGCAGTTAGGAGAGCTTGTTACTCTTGAGGAGGGTATGCTTTGCTTCCCAGCTCCCACATGATCATGGTCCAGGAGATCAGTTTCTCTCTTCTCGTTCCTGTTTTCCCTGGACACTATGTGGTGCACATCCACTTGTTATTTTGTGAACTCTGTCTCGTTTTTAGATTATGTCAGTTTTAGATAGTTTGGACTGCATACGTTTACATTAAGCGGCTCTTCGTGTGTTGTACATATTAACCCCTTGTGTGGAGAAAACCTGTTAAATATTTATTTCATTCTCTTAGCTGCTACTCATTCTTCTTGTTTTTCTCATTCTCAGACTTTTGCAGCTTGTACTCCACAAATTCTCTTTGTCCTTTTTTCCTTGTTAATGTCTGTGCTCCGGAAATCTCTTTCAGACAGTGTTTGCCTATTTCTGAAGTATTAGGCATTATTAATCAAGTTTTCCTCTGGTACTTTTAACATTTCAAGCTTTCCAGGACGTTCCTTAATCTAGTCTGTGTTGATTTCTGTGGAGAGTTAGAGATATGGATCTAATGTCACTCTTCTGCGCATGGACAATCATTTTTCCAGCACAGATGGCTCAAGGGCTCTGTTTTTGAATTTGTCTTTGACATATTTGACTTTCAGTGCCGCTCTGCTGTGTGTGTTTATTTCTGGGTTTTTTGTTCTGTTCCATTTTCTACATGTTTCTTCATGTGCAGGGCCATGCTGCCTTTGTGCTTCTGTATTATGATATATGCTCAGGTCCCCAGGAATTCTCTTTCTTAGCGTTGATGTTGATATGTGTGACTTTCCTGTGTCCTTGTAACTATTTCATATCAGTAGTTTGCTGATGTGAATTGCATTGATTCTGTTGATTGCTTTTAATCACCATTTTATCATGTCATTTGTTAGTGAAAATGTGCGGCAGTTGTTTCCCTTGTGTACTCTTATTTTTCATTATTTTCCTGTACCTTAAAATATTCCTTCTAGAAGTAAACTCTGAAGCATCCAGAAAGGGTTAAATTTCTAATGTCCTTCTCAAATTGTCGTTATTGATATACATGGAAATGAATGGTGTGTGTGTTGTATATTTCAATAATACTTAAAGCGCTTAAGTCTAAGATTTTTCCCATAGTGTGTGGGGAAATTTTGTGTGTGTTCACATCATCACTAAAAATGAGTTCAATGCCTCTCTTACCTACCTGTACCTCCTTTTTATCCATTGTCTGATTCAAACTTCTCTAGCTCACTCTTATGGCTCTGGATTAAATAAATTTGGAAATATTTAACCTCATACATCGTCTCTTCTTATAGTGTTCCTGCTAATACTATTCCCTTTTTCTCTGCACTGTACTGTTGGTCTACATGTGACATGCGTGCCCTTTACTGTGTTGAGCCATGCTCCATTTCTTCCTAGTTCCTTTAGAAGTGTATCACAGGATTTTGTTGATGTTTGTCTCATGATATTTCCATTTCTACTGAGATTTTTATTTCACAGGGCTTTCATTCGTGACATTTTTGGTTTTTTTTTTTTTTAATCTTCTAGTGGGTAAAATTACCACTAGTATTTCTCTTACCTCTAGCTACAAATAGTGGTTTGCTGGTGTTGTGTGATGGATATGATCTGATATTCCCCACCTCTCCTTTACTTTTCTATTCCTCAGGCCAATTGTTCTCTGAACACGTTTCCTGTATTCTCTTGGGTAACTTCTCTCTGGTTTGTCTATGTACGATTTTCCTCTAATTATGATCTGAAGTGCTGCTTGACTGCACAGCTTATATTATTTCATAATTTTCTTCAGGGGAACTTCCTTCTCCATGAATTTTAACAGCCAATATTTCTGAGTACACTATGGTTCACAGTTATTTTCTTTTGCCACTCTAAATATATCTGTACTGGCTGGTTTCCTGTGTCAACTTGACACAAGCTGGAATTATCACAGAGAAAGGAGCTTTCCTTGAGGAAATGCCTCCATGAGATCTAGCTGTAAGGCATTTTCTCCATTCGTGATCAAGGGTGGGAGGGCCCATTGTGAGTGGTGTCATCCCTGGACTGGTAGTCTTGTGTTCTGTAGGAAAGTAAGCTGAGCAAGGTAGGAGAAGCAAGCCAGTAAGAAACATCCCCCAATGGCCTCTGTATCAGCTCCTGCTTCCTGACCTGTTTGAGTTCCAGTCCTGACTTCCTTTGGTGATGAACAGCAATGTGGAAGTGTAAACTGAATAAATCCTTTTCCTTCCCAATTTGCTTCTTGGTCATGATGTTTGTGTAGGAATAGAAACCCTGACTAAGACAATATCCTTCATTGTTCTCTTGTCTGTAGGAATGTTAATAACTTTACATTTTAAATATGTCTTTGAGATAATCTAGCAAGTTTTGATATCCAGTAATTTTAATTTAGGAATCACCACATTAGAAGATATGGTGTAGTTAACATATGTTGCTATAGACATGTCTTATAATCATGTAAGGGAAAGACATTGACAAGGTGGTAGTGTTGAAAGCAAACACTGGATTCAGTGATGTCTCAGATAAGAAGAAAGAGGGAAAACCAATGTTGGATAATGCAGAACCTCTTGCATTAAGATAAGGCAATTTCCAGGGAAGAAGACTCAGTCCTAAGATTCAGGGGCTATTGTGTCTTCTTACTTCCTGTAGCACCAGGCACAAGTAGGAGAAAAATAGTACCTGCAGGAAAAACACAGATATACTTCAATAAATTCAGTTCCACTTCTTATGCATTCATTTTTTCTTTAGTATTCAGGATTTTTTTTTTTTGGAGGTTTTTCTGTTTGAAAGTTTGAACCTTGAGTTTTGAATCCACTCTTTATTGTGATTTCTGTTGGTTAAGAAAGTCCCTTTTTGTTGCTATAGGGCTTTTCATGTTATCTCCAGTTGACACGGAATAAAGCCACTGTGTTTCACAGAAAGTCTGGGTTTGGCATAGTATTACAATCTATTGAACATTCTATTTTGAAGCTTTTCATGACACATTTTTACACATTTTCCTCTTGGAAACGAGGAAAGAGTTGGGAATTAGATTGGTTTTCATTCCTTTGTTTCAAGCTGCAGTCATCTCAGAAGCCTCTTGGCAAATCGCAAGTTCATATAACTGCCACAACCTGCCACAGAGAAGGGCTGAGTACCAGAGTCTAACTGTCCTTATGCCCTTGAGGACCACAGTGACTCAGTTCAAGGATACCACGCCTTCTTGCTGCAGGCTGCTCATTTGAGTTCAGTACAAAGCTGAGCCTGAGGTCAGTAACAGCTTTTCATGCCCGTGTTGATTCCCTATTCTATACACAAGACAGTCACATATATTTTGATTCTCTATATTAAGCTTGCTGAACAGAGTAGTCTAACCTTCCCGTGGAGAAAAAACATTTCCCGAAGCAGCAGAATTTCCCACAAGTCATTGCTAGTAGAGAGGGAAGGGAGGAACTGGATTTTACAGCAGAACTAGGAATGTCGCCAACTTCAGGATCTCTGCCGAGTGATCAATGGACGTCCGCTGTCATCAGAGGCAGAAATAGTAAGGAGGATGGGAATCTGAATGGGGCAGAGGAAGTGGGTGGGAGGGAGTCTCGGGGCACGTGACCTGAACAGGTATGTGATGGGTGGGGCGGAGGAGGCACTGAGGAACGGAAGGAAGTAGGAATTCAGACACTCGCCATTCCCCCGGGAACATAGGGAGCATCCTGTTTCAGAGCCGGGATTGTGAAAGACACAGGTTGGGGTCTCCAAATGGTTGTGAAAACTTCCCGCAGCCACAGGTGCCACTCGGGGAGAGTCAGCAGAGCAGCGGCTGGAACCCCTGCCCCGCGGCCCTTGAACCTCCGGGGTCAGAGGAGCTGCGGAGCTGGGAAACCGGAGGGAACCAGACCTTAAGGGATTAGTTTCCCCGCTGCCTGCTAGGAAGCCAGCTCTGAAACTCTGCTGTGGATGTCTCACCCTTATCGATAAATTTTACATTATGTGATCTGGGCTTTATATTGATTTTTTTTCATTCATTTTATGGTTGCCAGGATATTTACAGAACAATAATTATCTGTTGTTGGTAAACATGGTTCTCTTTGCACGCGAACTCCCCCGTTTTACTATTTTCCCCAACCTTAAGAAAGTGGTCTTTTACCCTGGGGACTAGGCATCCCCTAGAAATTTTTTGATATTAGTCCACTGAGGATTTGATGAAATCAAGAAAGTATTTTACCAAGCTTTGTAGTTATGTCCGTAAATGTTAATGTTTACTAAGCAAACTTTTAAAAACCATTTTTATTTACATTGGTGATTTGTTTTCCTGTAAGTCTCTGTAAGAGTGTCAGTTAAGTCCCGACTTATTTTCCAAGTCGGGATGTAAATGCACGCCGGGATGTAAATGCAGCATTCAGAAATGTGTTTTCATATGTTTAATTCTTAATTTACAGCTTAGATTCTGGAAAAAATCACAGGATGTATGCATGTTTTGAGGGGAGATCAAGCCAGTCGGTTTTTTACAGCTACAATACACTAGAGTGGGACAAACTTAGAAAGCATCTCTTAAATAATTCTGATCATGCAAGTATATGTGCAGTATTTTCTCTTCCTGTTTCAAGAAAAGCACTCTTCCCGTGAACACATAGCCGAGTTGACATGGTGTTGTTCGGTTTTGACTTTGTTTGGTAGAATAAGTGTTTCAATTCTGCCCTGTCTAAGAACTCACCATATATACCAGCCTGATTCCACATGGGATATCTATCTGTCTGCTTTTACTTTCTGAGTGCTGGGATTAAAGCGGTGTAGAAACATAGATGGCTCAAATTCTCACTCCCCCCCCCGCCCCTTTTTTAAATGTTAATTTCATGGCTGATTGACAGCCAGGGCTGTGACTGAGGAATACTCTCAGGAAGCCGGGCGATGCCTGGATCCTGCTCCGAGGGCTTTGTCCAGAGATTGGATATCGCTGAATTGCAGCAGTCTCTGCTGTGGGTGTGAATAGTTTGCCTGTACCACCTTTGCTCCTCGGGGTTCCTAGGAATGCTATTCTGCAAGTGTGTGTGTGAGCTTTATGAGAATGAGTGTCCTTTTGGGTGGTTTAAGGCTTCTGCCATTTTTCTTCCATGACAGATTCAGAACTCATTGGTGTGTAATACTGTCACCCCAATCTTTCAGCTTCATTTCCCGCCCTTGTGTTTTGATTGACCTGTGATTAGAAGTGGTGGGACTCCAGGTATGCTAACTGAAAATATTCCCTAAGTATTTTCAGTATTCTGACCTTGCATGACACCTGGGTAATCATTTGTAGAACCCTCTATTTTATTTTCTCATTATCTCTGGGACATAGTCCTGTGTTAGAAATTCAGGTGCTTTCTGAAACATCTCTTTCTTCTGCAGGTCTCACCCATAAGCCAGAGCTGCTCACTTTTGATGCAGAACAGAGAGGCCTAGAAGGTGGAGGGGAAGGACACAGAAGCAGATATACCAGGTATTTTAGAGGGACTGAGTTAGGTGTGGTGAGAGCGTCATGCGAGATGGAAAATGGTATTGGGAGAGGCACTGTTTAGATGGTTCAACAGTTAATAGCCATGTCTGCTCTGAAGAGGATATGGGTTCATTCTCAGCATCCACATACTGGCTGACACCTATCCATACTTGGATTCCAGAGGTCTGATGCCTTTTCTGACCTCAGTGGGCACGAAATACAAGCACACAGCACATATACATATATACAGAAGAACACTGATACTCAGAAACCTAAATAAAAACTCCAAAGAAAAATTTTAACAAACAATGAAAGTGCAAATGAAACATGAAGTTGGTTTTGCCACATTGTTTCTCTAAAAGGGTTTTGGGATGTTCTATAAATAATCTCAAGCTTGTCCTATTTTACATGTCACTGGCTTTATATGCAAGAATTAGTACTACAAGAAAGCATAATTTATATGACTGCAGGTCAATGATGAAGGCCCCATTCGATTTGTCTCTCTTTTGTCTCTTCATTTCAGGATTAAATGACTTTTCTTACTGTAATTTTTCCATCTCGTAAAATTAGGGAAAATCATGTCTTAGGTTCGTTTCCTGATCTCCTGACTTTGACATTTTTGAAAGTTTCTTTATATTCTGATTCTTTCATAGTGGAATTTCCCATTTTCTAAACTGATACTATCAGGGGTTTGAAAAGCATTGCTTAGTATCTCTGCAGAGCTGTTCACATTGTCCGTGTTATCTTTCCATTGACATGTCTTTTTGTCTTAACACGGATACTCAATGATTTTCACTGCTATAATTTTAATAGAATTTGAAATCTTGGTTTCATCTTCTGAAGCATTTGAAGACTGTGCTTTCTTAAATTTCACACCATGATACCAGACCTTTGCATATCTTGCTGAAATATCCCATTCCTGTTTAAAGGAATCCCTTTAAGAGAAACCTCCTTGGCAATTGTGTACCCATATTAGCGGTGTGTCAGTGTTTATGTGTCATATATTTATTCTTGTGGTTTTCATCTGCTGTTTCTGTCCACATGCATGGTGGTCAGTGACCAATTCATTTTTGCAAGAACATAGTATTATGACACCACACATGTGATAGCTAAATCTTCGTGAATAGTTTGATTAATTGAGAGTGGAAAGAAGCTGCACACTGACTTGCATGGTGGCTGCAGTAAGCTGGCTTCTCACTAACACTGTATCTCTGAGTTCTTTCTGTTGCATTGTCTTCAGGATTTGTTTTGTGGAAACCTGAGTGTGCTCACTGACTAGGTCGCACTGAACTGATGTGCGATCTTGGTGTACATTAGATGAGCATTTTTTTCATGACTGACGGTGTGGAGCATTTTCAGTGTGTACTCATTGGCAATTGTAACTGCCTTTTAGTATGATCTTATTAAAATTGTCTGCTTCTTAACTGAGGTTAATTTTGTTTGCTTTTGGGTTTTTTTTTCTTACATATTTTGGGTATTAACCTGTCATATGGTAAATAGCTAACTAATACATTTAACTGTTCCATAGGCTCTTTCTTTATACTTTTAATTTTTAGTATTTCCATTCATCCTTTTTGGCTTCAGTTCATACAAGAAGGTCTGTGTATAGAGAGAGGTTCATGTTTTCCAATATGTTTGGTTCATGAGGCTGCCTGTTATGTAACACACCTATGTTACTTGGTTGACAATCACATGGTCATTGCTATTGTTCTCTTTCTGTAGAATAGGCCTGTATATCTACTCTTCTGCCACTCCCATATCCTAGTGGTCATTTGGATTTGCAATATCATCTGGAATCACAGTTGAGATAACTCAGGCTCTGCTTTATGTAGCCGGAGATGCTCTCCACACTCTGATTCTTTGTGCTTCAATGTAAAATTAGTTTTCTCCTATTTTTGTAAATGTTATTCATTTGTAAATGTTATACATTGTGTGTTTCTTAGATTACCTCCCTATTCTTCTGCTTTCCCAGACTTTGTCCCCTCTTTGTCATGTTCCCTAGGACTTGAGCCAGGTTTTTTGAATTTTCTCTTCATGGCTGTCCAATGAAGCAGTCACTCATTCTCTATATGTGACCAGTAATACGTCCCTGAAATGACTGTTGACCATTACATACAAAGATTCTCTGACCCAGACTGAAAGCAGGCTCAGTTGTGGACAGAACCAGGTAAAGGCAGTTTGCATACTTATACATGTAGCAAAATGTCATGAGTCACTTGCCTCCTGTGGCCTGTCACCTTCCCAGCCGTGGGCTCTTGGCCAGGTTTCCACGGCATTGCACATATTTCCTTATCAGGAACTGGCCCAAAATTCAACCAGAAAGCATTTCCCTAAGCAGAAAACTGTCTTCACACCATGACACTCACTGCTTTAGGAAACTAAAGGGAGTAATCGCCAATCTCTGATCCAGTAGACAGCTTTATTGTGCAGTGTTGGCATACACAGGATCAGCTGATGTCTGTCTGAAGTCTGAGCCCCGAGTTCAGTTAAACAGTTTTATATCCTGTCCCCCCGCATGCCTCCAAACTTTTCCCACATCCCGGCAATCCAGCGTGACATAGAGCCACACTGGCTTCTTAAATTTTTAAATAGAATTTGCTGAAGAATTTCATATGTAGAAAATATTTCTAAGGAGCAAAATATACCGGAAGTCACATACAGTTTTGAGGTTCAAGGAGAGGCTATTGGGTAAGACGAGAGTTCTCATGGGCCTGTGCTATGTCAGTAGAGTAACATGCAGTCTCTTGCAGGTTGGTAATATGGCATAGATGGTCCTCATCTGGGTAAGGTTTTTAAGATTTATTTATTTATTTTATGTATATGAGTGCTCTTTCTGCATGCATGCCAGAAGAGGGCATTGAATTGAAGCATAGAAGTATAGATGGTTGGAAACCACTATGTGGTAACTGGAAATGGAATCCAGGAGCCCTGGAACTGTATTCTTAATCTCTGAGCCATCTCTCCAGCCCTTTGGGTAAGGTTACTGATGACTCTTCTTGCCCACTAGCTTACACTGCACCTTTTGTTGCTATGAAGACTGTCATCAGGGCATCTGTAATATTTCCTAGATATTATGGAGGTCTTTCTTAGTGGTCTGCTGTAGTCTCACCCTCATCTTGTTGATATGTAAAACAACCTGTGTTTATGGCTTATTTCAAAGATCATCAGATCTGAGCTTTCTCATGGAATATTTATAGTTTTTGAAGTTGAGAATTAATACTTCTTCCTTAGCGCTGGTAGCACACACCTTTAATGTCCAGCACTTGGGAGGCAGAGGCAGGCGGATCTTTGTGAGTTCAAGTACATAGTTAATTCCAGGATGGTCAAAGCCACAGGGAGATATCCTATCTTAAAATACCTACACCCCCTGCCCCCAAAGAAAACCCAAAGAATTATATTTCTTTGGAACAAGTTGCTGTCTGACCTGTGTTAACCCTTTTAAATTGAGATTTTTTTTTTCTCTTTCCTTTTTGGTCTGGATAAGATTGGATGCACTGTGCTGAGTGACTGTGAACAGACTGGATACCCTTGTTCCTGTCCTGAGGAGGTTGGACTACTTCCAGTTTTCCTCACTTAGTAAAATGTGGACTTTAGGTTTGTGGCTTCTAGTGTTTACTATGCATAGGTATGTTTTTCCCCATTCCCAGGTTCTTCAAATCTTTGATAATGAGCAAATGTGAACATTTCCCATGGGCGTTTTTGGATTATATTGACATGATCATGATCCTTCTGTTATAATCTAGATAGTCACAGGCTTACATTGAGAGATCTAAACATGTTGAAGCAGTCTTGTATTCTGAAGCGTAATATGGTGGTGCATATAGGTGGTTTCTGTCATCTCCAGAGGGACTTGTACTGTTTGCAGTAGTTTGCATTCCCAACAGGAGTTAGAATAAAAACCCACTTTGCCATTTCTTGAAGTGTATTCCTTGGCATTTGATTATATTTGTTGTTTATTATTTTTTGAGGGGGTAACACATATATAAAGAGTTATATATATAATGTTATTGTTGTCAAAATCAGTATGTAGGCAAGGCTAGCATTAAATTAAAGTTACAGTTAACTCTGTGGTTCTGCCTTATGATCCTCCATTTTATTTTCTCGTTTTTGTTATTTTATTTTACTTTATTCTATTTTTTGTATACATTTGTTTTGGGAGTATGTATGTCTGTGTGCCTGGTGCCTGTGGAGGTCACAAGAGGGCACTGAATCTCAGGGGAGAGTAATTATAGATTGTTGTGAGTCTATGCATTCATTCTAGGATTCTAATTCAGGAAGTCTAGAAAAACAGTACATTCTCTTACCTACCACATCATCTCGACAGCCCCCAATTTGGTTTCTTCTCATTAGCCATTCTGGTGAGATGGAGTCTCAGTTATGCTCAAGTTTGAAATTCCCTCATGACTGAGAATATGAACACATTAAATGATATTTCCAGGGAGCTGTGGAGGTCTTTGATGCTTCTGAGAATGGAATATAATCCTAATTTGTTTTTTCAACCTGCTCATTCTTGGTGCATCCTAAACTGGAGATTTGCTTATGACATTTCTTTATTTCCAATATTACTAAAGGATTTCTCAAGTATAAAAGTTTCTAGTGATATCTTCAGATAGACTATATAAACAATCACACTATTGTTGAAAAGGGTGAGTTCAATGTCTTTCCTGCTGTATCTCTTTGTTTTTTGTCATTTTTAAATTTTTATAGGTTGTTCTTTGATAATTATTATTTTGTGTGTATGGGTGTTTGGTCTGCATATCTGTGTACTACATATATGCAGTGCCCACAGAGACGGACATTGTATCCTCTAGAACTAGAGTCACAGACAGTTTTATGAGCTAACATTTAGTGTTACTCTTGAACCCCAGTCCTCTGGAAGAAGAAGCACTGCTCCTAAGCACCAAGCCTCACTCCATCCATCCCCTCTAGCTACTTTAAAATTCTACCTTAAGTATGAGTGGAGAGAATGTGAACCTTTCCCCTATTATAGAACATTTTCTTCTTCCTGAACTGTAAACCTAGATTGACACATACCCACACCCTTTCTTCCCCATCTCCTTTGGCGACATGGTTTCTCTGTGTAGCCCTGGTGGTCCTGAAACTCACTCTGTAGACTAGATTGGCCTTGAACTCAGAGATCTGCCTGCATCTGCCTCCTGAGTGCTGGGATTAAAGGCATGGATAACACATACACTGTTGAGGTAAAATTTTGTGCTATTTCAACTTCTACCAGGAATTTTATGATGAAGTTTTAAGAATGGTAGTTGAAATTCTGTTCCTACTGAGATTGCATAGCTCAGGGTTTCTATTCTAGAAGTTTTTGCTGGTGTTCTGGATGATGGATTACTGGTGATACTGTTCTCTATTTCCTGTAAGGGTTAGTGCTTTCCTGTGTTGTACATGATGGGTTGCTTCCCAGTTCTCTTGTATTCATTAATTCCTCGTGTAAAATGCAATCCTTCCTTTGTTGTCATGGATAATCATATCTGATTCTTCTAGAATATTTTTATTATCTAAAGAGGTTCTTGAATCAAACACTGTTATACCTAGATCATCAGGTCCCCATAGACCACCAAAGACCACCAGGAGTTCAACTTGTAAGCAAAAGCAAAGAGCCTTTATTCAAGTGTGAGCTTGGACCCTCTAACCTCCCCAGCACAGTGGATGGTGTGGAAGGTTCTGGGCTGGTAACAGCCTTGTCTTTTATCATGGTAGCAGGGTAAGACACTTTCCAACTTGGCAGTTCCATGATTGGTTGCCATTTGCTTGGCACACTTCTATTAGCTAGTAATAATTTCAGCTTGGTATTTACAATGGTTGCTTGCTTAATCAATCTACATTAGACATTAAGTACTTTCCTCTTAAGAACTGATTGGTTGTTGCTAGGAGTAGAGTGCTATTTGCCCAGGGGACTGTGATTGTTACCAGCATGACATGGCTCCTGCAACAAGTTGGGGTTTTTCCAGTAGCTGAGTTCATTCGGAGGACAAGGTAATCACAAAATGGAGTCTGAAAGCAAAATGGAGGTTCTAATGTTAAGCTGTGCCCTCCAACACTATGCTAATTTGTGACCCCTTCAGATGCACTCCCTTCTCTGTCAATTCTAGCAGTCATTTTTCCTATGTGTAATCTATTGTTGACAGCTAGTTTCTTTCAGGCTTTAAATATATTATTCCATGCTCACTGAACATTAGACTATGGGTAAATATTCATATGGATTGTACTTCCAAGCTCATGTTGGTGTATGAGAAGATAATTGGAAAGTGAGTCCCCATTTATGAAGCAATTAAATGTGAGGATAGCAAGATAGATCTGGGAGATGTGGCAGCCTCAGAGAGACTATCCTAGGGATGGTCTCCTCCTATAAATCCAGAGGCCCATAGTCTGAATACAAAGTATAACTATCTTGAACTTTATCTACTACATAAAGTGCAGTGCTCAATACTATATAATGTTCATGATCAGAAAACCAATACTGATGCACGGGTGTCTGGGAATGTTATATTCTTGCCCATCCTGTTTACTGCTTAGAACCTATACTAATGGCTCTTTCAATGGAAGTCCCAGATGTGTAGCCATATGGCTGTTAGAAGTGTATGTGTGTTTGAGGAAATACTACTTCCAGGTTTTAATATAGAAGCCCTGGACAGAAAACTTCATGGTGGAAACATGTAAAAACATGAGTTACTCACCACACCAGAGGAAGCCCTCCAGCCCATTCTCTGTGTATTAAAAATTAACCTTTTCAGTTGAAGACAAGGACCAGATTAAGTCATGTGCCACATTCCCTTCCTATATTAATTGAAATACAGCATCTGTCATTGGGCAGAAATATTTTCCCTGATGGAGCTGACAGTATTACTCAGCCTGAATGTCACAGGCAAGAGTTGTGAAGAGGTATGCCAGGTGAAAATATCCTGATTTTTCTCTTAAAACTTCATACATGGCTATGTCCATTTTTCATCACCATCCTATTATTGACTATGAGTCCCCTGTACATACAATTATAACTGTTGTCAAATGACAACAGCACCGTATTCTGTCCTGGCTCTCAAAATTCTGTCATGCGTGTTTGATTGTTACTGGTAACTTTTAGATCACACAAACTGTAACTTATCCTGGTTTTTCCATTAATATTATTGATATTAGAGTATTTACAGAAGAATAGGTATAGTACTTGCATTATCTATTTTTCTTGCTATTGCAGCTATTTCAAAGCACCTGGAATTTAGATTTATCCATGCTTCCCCAAATCCCTGTCTGCCACTTGCATTTCAAGAGAGTGGCCTTTCTAATTAACTGTTGCTCCCTGGAGAGCTTACAGTATTACTGTGTCCTCTATCATAGTCCTATCACATCCCTGGTTACCCAATTTCTTCCTTTTAGTCCCTCTTGTACTTCACATATGTTGTGGGACAGGTTTTGAGTTATAGCCAGGCTGTTGTCATATGTTCATAACTCCAACTGTGATGTCTTATGACAGCATGAATTTCCATAAGTCATTCCCCATCCTTTAACCCTTACATTATTTCCCACACTTCTGTAATGTTTTCTATTTAGATGTGCTAGTATTACTTTTCCATCATAGGTTGTGCAGTTTCCCAAAATTAAGTTTCTTGTTGCAAACAAAGTCTCGCTGACCAGGGCTGATAGCAGACTATGGTGCAAAGAGAACTATTTCAAGGAACTTTGAGTATCTTTTACATAGAGTTGTATTTCAGGAGTGGATTTCCTCTTACACACTGTGACTGTCCCAGTCATTGGCTTTTACCAACTTTCCAGTGTCATCTGTGTATTTCTCTCATTGGTTTGTCCTTAGATGGAACCAGACATCCTTTTATTCACTAACTAGTCTTGGCATTATTACACTACTGGACATACTTTGCCTGGAAGTTTGGTATTGTGGCACACAGAATCATCATATATGGACAGCCATTGATATCTCACCCAGCAGCCTCCAGATCAGTTTTAGTAATTTAAATGCCACACCAGGGCTTCCAAGACATTATTAGACACTGTGTATGGTTTGCTGGCTTTTCAGAATCTTTTGTTGAAATGTACAAAACTAATTGATGTTGTCTGTGGAGTTTATAACTTAGTAAGACAGTTATCAGCTCTGAGGTTTTTCATGGAATATATACAGTTTTTTTGACTTGTAGAATTATGTTTCTTGTTTATTGAAAGAACATGCTTTCTCCAATAGTTTTATGTTAACTTGTCATAAGCCAAAGCCTCTGAAAGGAGAGAACCTCAATTAAGAAAATGCCTCCAAAAAATAAGTCTATAGGCAAGCCTGTAGGGCATCAATTAATTATTGATGGGAAAAGGCCAACCCATTGTGATTGGTGGCATCCCTGGCCTGGGGTTGTAGATTCTATAAGAAAGCAGGGTGAGGAAGCTTTGAGGTACTAGCCAATCAGCAGCATCCTTCCATGGCTTCTATAACAGGTCTTGCTTCCAGGTTCCTGCCCTGTTCAAGTTCCTGCCCTGACTTCCTTCAATGATGAACAGAAATATGGCAGTGTAAACTAAATAAACCTTTTCCTCTGCAGGTTGCTTTTGGTCGTGGTGTTTTGTCAGAGTAGTAGTAACCATAACTGAGACTAATTAGATCGAGAGGCTTCACTGTGATAACCTGACTCTTTTGGGGGGAGGATTGTAGAAGGACTTCAGAACTTTGGGCTAGAGAAGACATTGAGTGTTTGAAACATGGTGAGATTTTCTGTGGGAGCTTTGAATATAAGAACTTTGAAAACAATGTGGATATTTCAGGCCTAGTTTGTGAAGTTCCAGAGCAAAGGTTTTGAGAGTTGTTTAAAGACTACCATGGCCATTTGCACTTTGGAGTTGAGAATCCGTGGTTCTCATTAGCTGTGGCTGAAGAATCAGCTGTGATTAACAGGAAACTAGAACCACTGAAGTAAAACCTTTGCTTTACTGGGACAATTATTAGCAGTGGTGATTAAGAGGAGACCAATGTGCTTCTCGGCCATTCGAATTTCCTCTGTTGAGAATTCTTTGTTTAGCTCTGTACCCCATTTTTAATAGGGTTATTTGGTTGTCTGGAGTCTAATTTCTTGAGTTGTTTGTATATATTGGATATTAACCCTCTATCGGATGTAGGATTGGTAATGATCTTTTCCTAATCTGTTGTTGGTTGCTGTTTTGTCTTATTGACAGTGTCTTTTGCCTTACAGAAGCTTTGCAATTTTATGAGGTCCCATTTGTCAATTCTTGATCTTAGAACATAAGCCATTGGTGTTCTGTTCAGGAACTTTTCCCCTCTGCCTAGGTATTCGAGGGTCTTTCCCAACTTCTCTTCTATTAGTTTCAGTGTATCTGGTTTTATGTGAAGGTCCTTTATCCACTTGGACTTGAGCTTTGTACAAGGGGATAAGAATGGATTAATTTGCATTCTTCTACATGCTGACCTCCAGTTGAGCCAGCACCATTTTTTAAAATGCTGTCCTTTTTCCACTGGATGGTTTTAGCTCCTTTGTCAAAGATCAAGTGAGCATAGGTGTGTGGGTTCATTTCTGGATCTTCGATTCTATTCCATTGATCTTCCTGCCTGTCTCTGTACCAATACCATGCAGTTTTTATCACTACTGTTCTGTACTACAGTTTGAGATCAGGGATGGTGATTCCCCCAGAGGTTCTTTTTTGTTAAGAATGGTTCTTGCTATCCTAGGTTTTTTGTTATTCCAAATGAATTTGCAAATTGCTCTTTCTATCTCTATGAAGAATTGATTTGGAATTTTGATGGGGATTGCATTGAACCTGTAGATTGCTTTTAGCAAGATGGCCATTTTTACTAAGTTAATCCTGCCAATCCAGAGGCATCTTCTGAGATCTTCAGAATTCTTATAATGAGTAAACAGGCTTGCCATGGATCTACTGACATGATTATGTTTCTTTTTTCACTGAATCTACATATTTTGTGCCTTGAATTGATTGGCTTATAAGAGTTTAAATAGTCCTGTATCTCGGCATTAAGTCAATGTGAGTTTAATTTCCACACTTTTTAGAATCTCTTTTCCATATCCATTCTGGCAACTGGTCAGTTATTTTTATCTTTGTGTCTATTTGTCTTTATCTGCTTTGGTTATCAAGGTGTCATTCATTGTTTTGGATGTAAGCTTGACT
Organism: Arvicanthis niloticus; assembly: GCF_011762505.2. Taxonomy (NCBI): domain Eukaryota; kingdom Metazoa; phylum Chordata; class Mammalia; order Rodentia; family Muridae; genus Arvicanthis; species Arvicanthis niloticus. The sequence continues at coordinate 9,214,177 of NC_133438.1, read as the reverse complement.
ATATCTAGAACTAAAGCCCCAAAATAGAGTCCTTCCTTCCTTCCTTCTTTCCTTCCTTCCTTCCTTTGTTTCTTTCTTCCTTTCTTTCTCTCTTTTTTTGAGGTATTTTCGATTAAATTAAAATGGAAATGCATTTACCCACATGCACACGCACATGCATCTATATGTATAAAATATTGCTAGGCTCTTATTTCAACTTCACATTCTTAGCTACCATTCATCCTTAGTTACCATTCATTCTTAGCTACCATTCTTAGTGTACTTCTCTGACCTCTGCAGCTTTGTACTCCATGAAATCTCATTGTCATTTTTTTTTTCCTGGTTATTTTCAGTGTTCCTGAAATCACTTTTGGACACTGCTTTTTTTCTAAGCATTTCATCGTGTTCTCTTTTCATCGTTTCAACATTTCAAGTTTTCCAGGAAGGTCTTTGAAGTAGTTTGTATTGATTTTTGTATAGGGTGAGAGATATGGATCTAATATTACTCTTCTCCACATGGACAATTATTTTCTCAGCACAAAACGTTCAAAGAGTATTTTTCTGGCTTCCTCTTTGTCATACTTGTCTTACATTACCTCTCTGCTGTGTTTATTTCTCGGTTCTCTGTTCAATGTTCTACATGTTTCTGTATGTGCAGGTCCATGCTGTCTTTGTCCTTGTGTCTCTGTATTATGAAATATGATCAGGTCTTGTGACACCCCAAGGAGTACTCTTTTATTACGTTTAGTTTTGATTTGTATGATTTTCTTGTGTCCATGTGACTATTTCCAGGGGGTGCTGTTTGACAAGCTGGTTGGGCTCTGAGGAAACATTGGATATCTGCAGGCAGGTCTTATGTGGTACTCCTGTACTACTGTGGCCTCTGGTAGAGCTAGAGGTGTGGGCTGGGAAATAGTTTTGTATTATATCAAGTCTATTTATTCCCCCCTGATTTCTGTGGGGACTTCTATCATTAAGAATGAATGAGCTTGGTACCTTTCTTTTCTACCTTTTTCTCCTTTGTCTTCAAATTTCTCTAGTTTACTCTACCTCCTCCTCCTGCTTGTCCTTCTCCTCTTCCTTCTCCTCCTCTTCTTTTTGGTTTTTTAAGAAAGGGTTACTCTGTGTGTAGTCCTGGCTGTCCTTAGACTCGATCTCTATGTAGATCAGGCTGGCCTTAAACTCACAGATATCCTCCTGTCTGTGTCTCCCTAGTATTGGGATTAAATGTGTTTGGACCACTGCCAAGCTAGTCTCTTTAGCTTGATCTTATGGCTGTGGATTCAGTAAGACCGGTGAGTGCATGCATCTTTTCTCTGTACAGTGTTCTTGCTATGCTATTGAGTTTTCCCTGCACTATATGTTGGCCTAGGTATGACATAAGTACTCTTTACTTGATGGTCCTGGTGACATTTTTTTCCCTAGTACCTTTAGGAGTTCATCACAAAATCTTGTTGAACTGTGGCTATGAGAATTTACAACTTTCTTCAAGTACACTTACTTGACCATGAATTTTAGGAGTCAATGTTCAGTGATAAAGTTCACAGTTATTTTCTTTCCCTACTCTAAATATATCCTTCCACACTCTCTTCTTTGTAGGAGTGCTGACAAAACCGCTAGTATCATTTTGATTTGGGGGTCTGTAACACAGTTGGATTAATTTTAATTTTGTATTTTTGACCTCTCACTGTGGAATTTCATCAAGAGTTCCAGTCTTTGTTCCCAAGACAGAAAGTCAGAGAAGAGTGACAGAGAGAAATGGCTGCTTCACCAGTAAGTGTGCCCCAGGTCGGGGTGGTGTCTAGATGTCTTTGAAAATTGTTTTTATATTGAAACCATTCTTTCTTTTAGTTTTCTGCCTCTGGTAGTGTCATCTAAATTGTTAAATTTTTTTTGTATTTGTTTGTTTTGCTTTGTCTTTTTTTTTTCTTATGTGCTAACCAGGATTAAGTCTTTATGTCTTGTCACATACATAGCACAGCCTTATTCCATTGCATCTTCCCTCAGTTATTATTTTGGGGACATACATTTTCATGGACTTAATTAAGACTGCAAATTCTGAGAGATTCCTTTGTAAATGGTGATCAAAGAAATGCACTGATTCTCATTTCCTACAGAGGATGGATTTGTGTCCTTATATATTAGGGACAAAGGAAGGTCTCATGTGCCCCACATAGGTTACAGTTTAGGGATGGTCAGATTCCCAGAACCAGGCTTACAAAGTGGACATGCTTCTTTAGGCTAACATCACTGAACAATTTATAGAAAAATAGAATTAGAAGGAACTTACTGTCTTTAATCTTAATAGTAAATATTTCAGCACCCTAGAGGGAATAGATGATGGAAGGAGTGTGTGACTAGCTCTTGCCATAAAACTGATCTTACTAAGAGGGGATGTAGATTACAGTATGGTGGATTCCCTCTTTGCTGGTGTGTTGACACCTGAAATCTATTTCTCTCAGGAAAGGTGCTGCTTATATCCTGTTCTTGATTCCATTTTCTAATGGTAAATTCTCAACAGACAAATGAATATTTTCTCTTTGTCTGTTTTATTTTTCTGTCATAGTGTAAACACTGCTAGTCCCATCTCAATATTGCATTACATGGAATGTACCAGTAAAAAAATTCTACAGAGCATTATTTTGGGCTGTGTATAAGCCCATCAGCTTTCATGCATGTACCAATGCTCCTCTTAATGACTCTGCTCTCTTTGGGGGGGGGGGAGGAGGAAGGCTCCCCCATCCTATGCCTATTGTTTCCCTGAAACTGTGTATTACTTAAGTAGAGTTTTTGAAGTGAGCTTGAGATGGACAGATTTCCATTTTTTTGTTTTCAAAAAAATATTTTTATCTAACTCTGAATGTTCATCTTCAGGTTTTTATGTGCACTAGATGCCTGCATGGTTCTTGTGGAGGCCTGAGGATGGCACCACATTTTTAGCACTAGAATCAGTCACTGTAAGTGAGCTGCCTTATGTGTACTGAAAATTAAAATAGGTTTCTCTGCAGGAACAGCAAGTGCACTTTACTTCTGAGCCACTTTTAGAGCCCTCAGGTTTATACTTCTGGTTAATGACAGAGCCAGTGTGTAAACTGTCATTTTCTATTTTAAAAAAATAAGAATCAAGAATGGTAATTATCTGTGCAACCTAAAATCATGTTAGATGGTTGAGCTGAAATAGTGAAGAAGAGGAGAACTTATAAGATTCAAACTTTCTTTTCTTTTTCTTTGTCTTTTTTTGTTTGTTTGTTTGTTTTTTGTTTTTCAAGATGCAGGTTATCTCTGTATAGTCTTAGCTGTTCTGGAACTAGTTCTGTAGAATAGGCTGGCCTCAAACTCAGAGAGATCTGCCTGCCTCTGCCTCCTGAGTGCTGGCCAGTACTTGCCAAAGGCAAGTGCCATCATCGCCCAGGTAAAAGTCATGTTTTCAATTGAGCCAATTTCTGGAGCAATAATATGTTCAGAATTAGTGAAGAGTTAGTATAATGTTTGCTCAGTTTAATAATATTTGTTTTGATCACAGATAATCTTTCTACTTCATCTGAATGAATTTTTACACAGGTTATTTATTTACAGGTATTTTTCTAACTATTCTGTGGAGACTGATATCAGTACAGGCTTTATAGAATTACATTTCTACATCCAGACCTCAAATGTGTATTTTATATTCCCTACAAGTTTGCTAACTGTGAGAATATCATCACAATCACCCAATTTTCACAGAGATAGAAATACAAGACAGAGCACGACTGTTCTAGACAATGTCCTTACGATGATTTATTTATTTGATTTTTTAAAAGATTTATTTATTTTATGTATGTGAATACACTGTTGCTCTCCTCAGACACGCCAGAAGAGGGCATCAGATCCCATTACAGTTGGTTGTGAGCCACCATGCAGTTGCTGGAAATGAACTCAGGACCTCTGGAAAAATAGTCAGTGCTCTTAATGGTTGAACCATCTCTCCAGCCCTGATTTATTTGATTTTTTTTGAGACAGGGATTTTTGTGTGTGTGTCTGTGTATGTGTGTGTGGCTGCCTTGAAACTTCCTCTGTAGACCAGGCCTGCCTCTGCCTAACAAGTGCTGGGATTAAAGGCATGTGCCACCATGCCCAGCTCAAAGTATCCTTTATTAAAATTAACTTTCATTTTATTTTATGTGTGTGAGTATATTTGCTTTAATGTATTTGTGAATGCTATACCTTCATAATTCAGAAGAGAGCATTAGATCTGATAGAACTGGAGGTAGAATCTCTGGCTTAGCATGATGTGGGTGCTGGGAACTAAGTGTCAGTCCTGTGGAAGAACATCTAGTGTTCTTACTTCCTGAACCATCTCTGTAGCACCTCTAGAGAACTTTTGTCATTAAATAATTGTCCTGGTCTATATCACAAAAATTCATTAGGTCTAATTCATTATTTACCTACGAAATTATTAGTTATTTTACCTAAGAAAACATTTTTCCCCCAACAGCACATGGTAAATGGGTAATGTTACATTATAGGGTCCATTGACATTCTGGGATGTGTCTGTGGACTTCTCACAGGAGGAGTGGGAATGGCTGGACCCTGCTCAGAGGACTTTGTATTTGGATGTGATGTTGGAAAGTTACAGCAATCTAGTCTTTGTAGGTAAGAATGTTCTTCTTGTAGAATCCCTGATTTATCCTTTGTATGCACCTACTTTGTATGTATGTAAATTCTCTGAACTGTCTAGAGACCACCAGAAATAAGGAAATTCTGATAATGAACACTTTTTCATGGTGCTTCTTTTACATTTGTCTTTGTTCTCTGTGACAGTAACCAATGCTATATTCTGTGCAGTCTCTCCAGCTCTCTGATGTAGATTTTAAGGAAAACTTCAAAGTTCAAAGAAAATTAAATATTCAGAGCATGGAAATGCCTTGCAGTACACTTAATTAATTGGACTATTTTGATTTTCATATTGAATTAAACTATTTCTTCCTGATTTTTAAAAATTGAGAGGTTTTAAAATAAAGAACTGTGGGCAGTAAGCATGTTGTTGTTGGTTTTTGTTTTGTTTATTTTTTGACGTTCGGTCTCTATAGTCCTGGCACAGCATGATTTTAATCCTAGTGATAGGAATGCTGAAGCATGAGGAGCTGGTGAGTTTCTGGAAAGCCTGATTTAAGTAGTGTGTTCTTAGCCAAGAAAGGCTGCGTAACGGACTTTATCTCAAAAATATAAACAAATAAGTAGAGAAACATCCTTTTTATGACATTTCAGAGAGCTACTGTCTCAAAGTTCATTTTTGCTCCTTTACCCTTTTGTCCGTCTTCTGAAAAGTAGGTAGTTTAGATAAGAATGAGGAGACTTATTGGTTCTTTTGGTCTAATGGAGATCAGAGTGGAGTTTTTTTCTGAGCTTTCATTTAATGATATTGAAACACAGAAGTTCTCTGCTGAGAGTGGTATTCCTAAGAATTGCTATTGTTACATGCTTTAGAGAACTTAAGGAAACATCAGTTATTGAATCTGTTACTCATGCATCAATCCCTATTATCTATACTTGTGCTAACTTTCCAGAGAATCACCGAGTAAGTGGAAAATATGAAAAAATCCTCTATCAAGGTACAAAGCATCAGCCTGTGAATATCCAAGAGAAGTCTTATAAATGTAATGAGTTTGGAAAAATGATTCATGAATCCTCCCAATGTATACCTTATGACACACATGATACTGCAGAAAACTGCAGTAAGTGCAGATATGGTAAACACAAGGATGCTTCTGTTGAGTCATCATCCATAAACAGACATAAAAGTGGGGATTCTAGAGAAGAACCTTGCAAGTTTAAAAACTGTTTAAATATGTTTCCCATCATCAATCAGAATCAAAGAATCCATTCTTGCCTCAGTGTACACCAGAGAAATCATTCTGGAGAGAAACCACACAAATGTAAGGCTTGTGGCAAGTGCTTTTATCAGTCATATATTGTTAAATACCATTACAAAACCCATATTGGAGAGAGACCTTACAAATGCATTGAATGTCACAAAAGTTTTAGCCAACTCACACACCTGAGAAGCCATCAGACAATTCATATGGGAGAGAAAAACTACAAATGTAATGAATGTGGCAAAAACTTTAGCCGACTGACATACTTAAGAACCCATCAAGAGAATTCATACAGGGGAAAAACCTTACAAATGTAGTAAATGTGAAAAATGCTTCATTCAGAAAGCCCAACTTACAATACATCAGAGAATTCACACAGGAGAAAAACCCTACAAATGCAGTCAATGTGAGAAATCCTTTACATGCTGCTCAGGCCTTAGGAAACATCAGAGAGTTCATACAGGAGAAAAACCTTACAAATGTAGTGAATGTAAGAAATCTTTTACCAGTGGCTCAGATCTTAGAAGACATCAGAAAATTCATACTGGAGAGAAACCTTACAAATGCAGTGAATGTGACAAATGTTTTATTCAGAAAGTCCAACTTAGAATACATCATAGAATTCATACAGGAGATGAACCTTACAAATGCGGTAAATGTGTCAAAGTCTTTACCCACCTCTCAGGTCTAAGAAAACATCAGAACATTCATAGTACTGAAGGAAAGTTTCCATTAGTAATGAATGTAGCACGTGCTTTATCCAAGTTTTGCCCTTAAAAACCATGGCATGCACCACGCTAGAAAATCATTATGAACATGAGAAATTTCTGAAATCCTGTAAGTAATGTTCAAATCTTAGGAAACATCAAGAGTTTACATTGAGGAATAATTATTAAAATGTGGCAATGTATGAAATACTTTGTTAAAAATTTTACTTTTTCAACCTCAAAAACTTCATAATGTAGAAAATATGGAAAAGCCTGAAGAGTGTTCTGTTTGTGTAGCAGTTTCCTGGAGACTGAACTCTTCCGTCCTGAAGAGAAGCTGATAAGGGCAGGAAATATAACTGCCAAATGGCTTCATGAAGTTCATGAAACAGACAGGATTCATTCTACTTAACTCCCATAAAGAAACTCAGATCACATGCTATTTAGTAGAAGCTTCAACTACCTGAACCACCAAAATAGGATGCTTTTTATCTGGTAGATATGCCTGCATTTGTACAGGGTGTTTTAGGTATCCAGTGTTTACAAGTTGTTTTCCATGTTGGGTTGGAGTTTCCTGATGGCAACTGTTTTTGAGTCCCTTCTGCTGCTGTAAGCACCTCTTTCCCTATAATTCTGTAAGTAGCACCAATAAAGGTCTTTGGTCAACAAGATGGACTTAGGTGGCATGCATACTTTGATGTCACTTCACAGTTTAGGGAAAGTCTCTCATACATGTTCTGGACCTGTTATATATTCTCTTGTCATGTTCACCAGAAAATTAATGTTGAAGAGAAAGCATTTGATCAGCTAAAGTTTGGAAGATTGTATGTACTCACTTCCCCAGTCTTATTGCCACAGTAATATTTGGTCTTGTTTAAAGGGCTCAACATAGACAGAATGTAGAGGCTTAGGAAATCCAGAGTGGAAGCTACTCTCTTTCTTGGAATAGAGAGTGAAAGGTCTATAGGGGAAAAATGAAAATACAGTTACAAAACTGTCAGTCATAGACATTGTCCAAATTGGGCTGTGTCTGTGCATGGCTCTGAACTCATGCTTAGCATCCATGATTCAGTAAAAGAGCAATGACCCTCAGTACAAGTACTGCCTGTGGACAAATACTGACTGCCATCATGGTTTCTTTATGTCTCTCTGTGCCATAGAAATTCCATCCTTTGAGCCCAATGTGAAATAAATATTGTTAAATCATCTATTTAATGGTAATATTGTAGATATTTCAGAAAAATCATGAACTAAAACTCAGGAAAATGGATTAATAATGACATATATTCAACTTGATTGAATGTTTGAGTCCATTTCTACAAATATCAAGAAATTATGAAGCTTTAAACAGATACCTTATGAGCAAGACAATAATTGCATGCTCAAGTAGAGCTTAGGCTTCCTCAGTGGTATCCTGGAAGATCATTTTGAAATATTGAAATAAGAAAGGGAAGAATTCATTCAGTACAATGCAAATGTACTGTATTAGGGTATTGATACTTGAGGTGGTTTTCTTTGACTACATCTGTAATTAAAGCCTAAACATGGAGGGGCACACCTGTGAGCGATTTTTGCTTAATTTTAAAGTGGAAAGATCTAATCCAAATTTTTCACTTGGAAAGACACACCCTTCATCTGGATCTTTGAGGTGGGAAGACACAGCCTTAGTCCAAATCTTTGGAGATGGGAAGACCCACTTTTAATCTGGGCCACACATTCTGTTGTCAGCCTGTATAAGGATGTGGAAGAAGGAAGTTTTTGCTCTTTGCCTGCTTGCTCTCACATCTCTAGCAAGTCATTGCTTCACTGGCATTAGAGCTTGTTGGGAGCCGCAGTGAGCGTGTCAGCATTCGCCATTACAAGATGGCGCGGGCATCCTGTCCTCCCACTAGTAAACAACTGACTGCGCAGGTGCAAAGGCAAAAAGCGCGCCAAAGTCACTGCCCATCCCGGGGCGTAATATGGGGTGATGAGTGAACAGCCAATCAGAAGTGAACACGCCACTCTAGGGTACATATAGCAGTGCCTTTCCCGGGCTTTGGGTCTTTCCGCTTCTGCTTATACAAGAATAAAGCCTCGCTGTAGTAACCACCCGAACACCGCCTCACGTGTCTCTTCTGCGGGTGAAGGGGTCACGGAGGGGCGCGGAACATGAGCTCACTTCTTCTAAAGACCAGCTGAGACATTCAGCTTTGGAACTGAACAATTACTGGATTCTTGGACCTTCTGTACAGAGGCAGCCATTGTTGGAGTAGCTGGACCACAGTTTAGAGAGAGATTTATTCTATAAATTCTGTTCTAGGGAGGATATATATATATATGCTGTAAAGAGAATTATAAGAGTTTTATTTTTCTGATATTAAAAGTTACTTAATAAAGACTTGTTTCCATTAAAAAATTTGCTTCTATGTTTAGCAAATATTATCCTAGAGATTCCCTATGATTCCTTATTTCTTTATTTCTTGTTGGTATCAGAAATCTGATACAATATTGGGCTATGTGGAACATGTGATAGTTTCTGTTCCCTTAGTAGTTCAAAGAACAATATTAGAAGAATTGGTGTTATATTTTCATTAAATGTTTGATAACATTCATTAGGGAAAACTTGCCTTGCTTGTTTCTCATTAGTTGGATGTTGTTTATTGTTTTTTCAATCACTTGAAACTTAGTTTGATACAGCACAGAGGCAAGATCTATTAAAGCATTGAAAGCAGTTATGAATATACACATAGATTTTTTCACAAAATGGGTCATAATTTCAGTAACATACAAAGAACATAGCCAAGTAGGTTTCTTGGTAACAATTCCTCCAAGTTTTTCCCATAAGACCTCCAAACCATAAAGCCCAGTCTGTATTAATGAGTCCTTTATTGCCACCGTACAATAAGTCTGATATCATGAACCATACTACTATGGAATACAAGAAAAAAAATTCAGTATTTTATTGAAATTTTACACTTGATGAACCTATAGTGTCCATAATTACTGGCAACAAAATTTATACCAGCTGCTATAAATTTTGTTCCATAAAATTGTGTCTTCTTGGTAGTCAGTTAATATATATAAAATATACATATAATATATATACACATAATAATATATGTTTCTCTTAAACTCTTTGATGTTCTTTTTTGTTGTTTCTTCAAACGCATTTTGCAAATAATTAGTGTATAAAATGAGTAATTAGGTCATGAAAACATTCTTAATATTTTTTAAACTTTATTGAAAATAGTTTGTTTGCAACTCCATAGGAAGAACCACAGTATCAACAAACCAGACATCACAAAGCTCCCAGGGACTAAACTACCAACCAAAGAGTACACATGGAGCAACCCATGGCTCTAGTCGCATACATCAGTGGGAGGAGAGACTGTTGGTCCTGTGAAGGCTCAATTCCCCAGTATAGGAGAATGCCAGCACAGGGAGGAGGGAGGGAGTGGGTGGGTGGGGGAGCACTGTAATAGAAGCAGGGAGTGGGGAGATGGGATACGAGGTTTCCATAGGGGAAACCAGGAAATGGGATAACATTTGAAATGTAAACATATAAAATACCCAATAAAAATGGTAAGAAAATAGTTTTTACATAATATATTTTGATTATTGTGTCCTCATCCTTGGCTTCTCTGAGTTCATCACTTTCTCTATATATCGTTTGTTTTTGTCACCCATTAGAAATCAAATGCCAGAGCCTGACATGTACAAAGGGGGATGCTCACAGCTAACCACTGAACTGATCATGGGGTTCCGATTGGAGGAGTTAGAGAGAAGACTGAAGGAGCTGAAGGGGCTTGCAGCCCCATGGGGAGAGCTACAATAACAACCAACCAAAGCTGTGAGGGTCTACATCACCAGCCTGGGAGCACATAGGAAGGGACCCATGATTCCAGCTGTATATGTAGGGGAGGATGGCCTTGTCTGGCATAGGTGGGAGAGGAAGTCCTTGGTCTTGTGAAGGCTGAATGCCCCAGTGTGGGGGAATTTGAGGGAAGAGAGGTGGGAGTGGTTGGATGGGTGGGGACACATCCTCCTAGAAGCAGGAGGAAGGGGATGGAATAGGGGGTTTCTGGGTGTGTGGGGGGAATAGGGAAAGAGGATAACATCTGAAATTTAAGTAAAATATCCAATAAAGTTAAGTAAAAAAAAATAAAATCAAATATGTAATAGTACTTAATGAAAAATAACTAATGCATTGGACAGAGTAACTTTGGGTATTTACAAATGTATGGAGGGAGAAACCAGAAGAGAAAATGACATAATGTTATAATACATAAACATAAAATAAATAATTTCTAAAAAAGTAACCACCAGCTTTTCAATGATTAGATGCTGGTGTCGACCTCCATGCTGCTATCTGTCAGAGTGAAAAGCATTTTAACCCAGTCCATTACAATCTAATTTTCTGTTTATCCGTTCTAAGCCTGGGATTCAGGGCCCTTAACATGTTAGAAAATTGTGTTTTTTATGCCACCCAGTGATTAATCTTTTTTGGGTATACAGATACCTTAATGATGCTAGGCAGCTCATACCAATTGCTTATTCTCTCCAACCAGATACATATGATTCCCTGTCACAAACAAGAGAGTCCATGCCTAACTCCTGGGAAGAAAGGTTGATTGCACACTCCAGAACCATTGGTCCTGATTGTAACCTTTCATGGTGTAAAGATGGAAATATTAGTTTTGAATCCAGGAAATGAGGTGGTCCCTGATGACATTAAAAAAAAAAATGATAACAAGTCGACATAAAGGCCCAGCACACAGGGGCAATGCTGCCAATATCCCTTGCCAAATACCTTTGCTACACAGTAAGAACAAGGCTGTAAGCAATAGTAGGGAATGAAATAAATGACATTGGTAAACAAGGCTGCTGAGGACAGCACACTGCTCTATATGAACTTCATGGACAGATGCAGAATATTGTCTTTTCTATATGAGTTATAGACTCTGAATCAGGATTCCTATATCAGTCTTAGTATATTATAAATGAATGGTCTGTAACAGAAACTGCCTCAGATGCCTTCCCTTTTATAGATCTTACCATGGGCTTTTCTCTTTTTTTCTCTGTTTATTAATTATTTTATTCATTTGCATTTCAAATGATATCCCCCTTCCTGCTTACCCCTCCACAAACCCCAGTCTCATCCTCTCTCTGACTCTCTGCTTTGCCTCTACAAGGGTGCTTTTCCACCTACTCACCCTCTTCCACCTCCTTGCTTTAGCATCCCCATATGCTGGGGCATCAAGTCTCCACAAGACCAAGGGCCTCCCCTCTCACTGATGTCAGATGATGCCATCCTCTGCTACAAATGTGTCTGGAGCCATGGCTCCCTTCATGGGTACTCTTTGGATGGTGGGTTAGTCAGTGGGAGCTCTGAGTGGTCCAGTTAGTTGATATTGTTCCTCCTATGGGGTTGCAACCCCTTCAGCTTTTTCTGTCCTTCCCCTGGCTCTTCCATTGGTGTCTCTAGGCTCAGACCAATGGGTGAATGTGAGCATATGGATCTGTATTGCTCAGGTGCTGGTAGAACTTCTCAGGGAACAGCCATACCAGATTCTTGTCGGTAATCACTTCTTGGCCTCAGTAATAGTGTGGGAGTTCGGTGACTGCAGATGGCATTTATCCCTAGGTGGGGCAATCCCTGGTTTTCATTTCATTCTCATCAAAATCAGAGATCTCAGCTAATGCTCATTTTCCCATCTCATTCAAGTAGAATACTGAGTTTTCTGCATCTGTCATCACACTGTCATTGAGAGTGGTGGTGTCTATTTTGTATTAGTTACATATTCTAGAATTTCAGTTCCATTTGTTCTAGGTGGCAGCTGTCAAATTTTCTGTCCATGCTATGCTAAACATGAAAACAAATTAAAAGTGAAAATGTCCAGAAAATTAGCATACAGCAAGTATTTTAGATTTAAGGATTAGAAGTAATGACATAGGCTGAATTTTATTTGGGAAAATGAAATTTACATGGCTCTGTGTACAGGTAGGATTAAACATAGTATGCTTCTTATAGGAAATGCATAAAAATTTGCTTTCTTTGATACTCAATATCTTCTAACATTTGTGGTTCTATTTGAAAGGGACATCATGTGAATATAACTGTAGCTTTATAATGTCACCAACAATGAAGTCATGACAAATCATAATGGAGCTTCTTATCCAGGCAAGTAGTAAATGAAATAATGAAAAAAGGAAGATGCTGAGATAGGAGTGTTTTTGGTGCAATTTATGCCAGGGCTCTTTATGATATTTTGTCTTACTTTGAATTAGTTATTTAATGATACATTCATCCTAGCATGATGGTACTTTCCTTTATCTTCACCAATCAAAAGGCAGACATAGGTAGATTTTTTTGTAAGTTTGTAGCCAGCCCTGTCTATCTATCAAGTTATAGGTTTTCCAAAGTTCCAAAGCAGACTCTTTCTCAGTGCTCTGTCCCACTAACATCCAGTATTTAAATGTAAACAAACCCTAATTGTCAACTTGAGACTTTGGATCAGATATGTGCAGTTCCTGATATGATATATCACTATTTTCACACAAAATTAAGAAGTTCTTGATATTCTGGTTAGTCAATAAAATGATGGACTGGGTATTAGGACTATCTTGTACCTCACTGGTACAAATTGGCATAATTATGCTCTAATTATACTTTGAGAGAAAAGTTTTATTTTAACAGGAAGGGTGATATGTAGGGGGATCTAAGGTAGGAGAAGTACTGAGAGGAAGAGAAGGAGTAAGGAGAGGAGGAGAAGAAGGAGAGGAGAAGCTAGGCAATGAGAGAGAGAAAGGGGGGGGGAGAGAGGGAGGCAGATGTTCATGTATCTCCACCAGTCAAAGATAGTTGATATATCTAGGTTGGGTATTGGGTTACACCTCTGATTGAGCATTACCAAACTTATAAAGCCTTTGATTAACATTTTTTAAAAAGTGTATAAATGCAAAAAAGAGGGGCATGGGATAGGGGTTTTCTAATGGGGGAGTGGGGAAAGGAGATGGCATCTGAAGTGTAAATAAAATATCCAATAAAAAAAATAAAGTTGAAAAAAAATAAAAGGAACCTGATGAAAAAAAGAGAAGTTCTTGATAATGGCTTGTAATTAAAAGTGGACTATGTCTTTTCTTACAAAGAGAAAAGTGGCAGAGCAAGCAGTAGAGTAAGTCAGAAAGAGATGAAGGATGAGCTTGTTGATTCAGAAAGTCATTTTCTGAGTAAAATGGATTCTAAATGTTAAACACAGATATAATTATGCCATTTTATAGAAAACAATTTTGGAGAGCAGTTGAAAGTTACAAATTGAAAATAATTTCTTGATTCCAGAAGAAAGGCTATTCTTTACTCCAACAATAACATTTCTATTTTTATAACAATGGAGGAAAGACTTGAGTTATGTCCCCAGCAATTTGTATGTTGTACTGGATGCTCTTATGAAAGACTCGTGTTTGATTTTCAGTGATACCTAGGCATGACAAGAAAATATAAAGAGCTACAATTAATGGTTCTGGGTATGGATCAGTGGGTTCAAAGATGGAATGCATCAACTTTGTGTCAGGAATTTAAATAACAGCTGCGACGTTACTTGTGCAGCAGGGAAGACAGACGATAGTGATCTATTTCACTGATAGATCCCCTCAGACACTCAAATAATGGAAAGCACAATGGTTGTCTCCCAGGACTAGATTGCCTGAGAAAATCTTCATTGTAAGAAAATCTCCTTTCTTTGAAGGGACACAAAGGAAGTAAAAAAAAAGTTCCATTGTATCATGTGACTTCTCTTGCTAATAACCACTTACATGTCCTACTGAGAAATGTGAAGTTACTTCCATTCTGTGCCTGGGCCTGCAGCAGTCTTAAGGCTTCAGCTCTATACCCAATCCCCCAAAATCCAAAAGAGGTTGGACTCCCAGGAGTTCTAACACACCCAGAAGTGTAGGTGAGTAGGCCACAACACCCCACCCCAAACATAGAGTAATTTGGGACTCACTGGGACCCAGGAACTCCCTCAAGGCCATTGGCACAGGACCCTTCCAGTCTGTGCATGTGTACAGAGTGCCTGTGTACAGAGGAGTCCTAAAGTGACAGCTTTGAACTCAATACCCCAAAACCCAGAGAAGGCTGGACTCACAGGAGCTCTAAAATGCCCAGAAACATAGGATAATAGGGTCACAGGATCTCAGGAGCTTGGGTACACCAGGGTTTCAGGATCCCAGGAACAGCCTGGCTCCCAGGAGCTATCACAAATAGGATTTCAGGATTACAGGATTACAGAAACAGCTGGACTCTGAGGAGTTCTGACACAACTAAGATAACAGGACAGACAGACTTAAGTCAGAGACAGTGAGTGAAGGTAGCACTAGAAAAAAAAAAACAGAGGGTGAAAGGCAAGCACAAGAACATAAGCAACAGAAACCAAGGTTACTTGGAATAATCAGAACCTAGTTCTTCCACCATGGCAAGTCCTAAATACCCCATGACACCAGAAAAGTAAGATTCAGATTTAAAATCACTTCTCATGATGATGATAGAGGACTTTAAGAAGGACATAATTAACTCCCTCAAAGAAATACAGAACACATATAAACAGATAGAAGCCCTTGAAGAGAAAGCACATAAATTACTTAAAGAATTGCAAGAAAACACAAACAGGTGAAGGAATTGAACAAAATGATTCAGGACATAAAAATGGAAGTAGAAAACAATGACAAAAATGACAAATGACAAAATCAGAAAGGGAGACTACCCTGGAGTTAAAAAGCCTAGAAAAGAGATAAGGAGTCATGCATGCAAGCATCACCAACAGAATACAAGAGATAGAAGAGAGAATCTCAGGTGCAGAAGATACCATAGAAAACATGGACACAACTGTCAAAAAATGCAAAATACAAAAAACTCTTAACCCAAAACATCCAGGAAATCCAGGACACAATAAGAAGACCAAACCTAAGGATAATAGGTATAAAAGAAAGCAAAGATTATCAACTTAAAGACCAGTAAATATCTTCAACAAAATTATAGAAGAAAACTTCCCTAACCTAAAGAAAGATATGCCTATGAACATACAAGAAGCCTAAAGAACTTCAAATAGGCAAGATCAGAAAAGAAATCCCCCCACCATCACATAATAATCAAAACACCAAATGCAGAAAACCAAGAAAGAATATTGAAAGCAGTAAGGAAAAAAGTCAAGAAACATATAAAGGCAGACCTATCAGAATTACACCAGACTTCTCACCAGAGACTACTAAAGCCAGAAGATCCTGGACAGATGTCATACAGACCTAAGAGAACACAAATGCCAGCCCAGGCTACTATACCCAACAAAACTCTCAATTACCATAGACCGAGAAACCAAGATATTCCATGACAAAACCAAATTTACACAATATCTTTCCCCAAGTCCAGCCCTACAAAGGATAATAGAGAGAAACCACCACAAGGAGGGAAATTATAGCCTAGAAAAAGCAAGAAATTAATCTTCTTTCAACAAACCGCCAAGAAGATAGCCACACAAACATTAACTCCACCTCTAAAAACAAAAATAACAGGAAGCTACCATCACCTCTCCTTAATATCTCTTAACATCACTACTCAATTCCCCAATAACAAGACATAGTCTCTGGCCCGGATACTGGTGGCTGGAGCAGTCTCCCAGCTGATCTACTCCCCTCTGGAAACTGAGTCCGGAGGCACCCTAGGGAGGACAGGGACAGCAGAGCAGAAGAATACACAGCCTTGGTATATCTACTCATCAAGCATACTGAGCAGACCTGCCCAAACCTCCGATGTCTTGGAATTCCATCTGGATGCAGTGAAGACAAAGCGTCAGAGGCTTGTCAATTTACTCTTCCCTCCACCCCTCTTCTAATATCTCAACGCGCTTAATCAGCTTGAAAAAGTTAAAGAAGAGTCAGCACTCCTATTCCCTGGGCTTGGGGACTAATGTGGTTAATAATGTTCTGTCTTTCTAGGGAAAAGTAGTGGTTTTGTTGGAACAGGGAGGATTAGCTAGGACTTATTGCATAGCCATAACCTATTGGTAGAAATCTGTATAATTAATATCAAGATGAAGGTATAATTTCTTAAATGGTACAAAATTTACTTTGATTTCAAATTTAAGGTTTTCATTGGTATGAGCTTCTTATTGATATAAAAGCGAGATGAATATTGATACTCTCATGGGCATTGTGCCTGTATGACACATTTAGGAATACAAGGCTTAGACCCAGTCCTTCTTTAACTTTTTTAACTGATTTGGGATGGTTAGCATATGAGTTAAAAGACTATAGCAAATTCATGGCTTTGAGTTTGTTAGGGTGTTTTCCATATTTTATTTAGAAATAGCTGAGAGGAGTTAACAGACAACAGTCCAGATTACCTTACATGGATAGTTGGTTTTCAAAATGTCGAAAGTCCATAGAATTGATGATACAAATATTTATATATTAATGTTCATTTTGATTAGAGACCTGTCTGCCCCTGACAACTTCCTGTCATGGATTCTAAGAAAAAATTGAGCATCCTTGGAGTTACTCAAGTTGGGCGGTGACAGCCAGTAGGCAAGAATTGCCTCTTTCCATCTACAGACAAATCACTGTCCAGAAAAGGACACACTTGCAGAATAGTCGACTGATTATATCTGCCTAGACAGAGTAATCAGCCCTTAATAATTCTGCATCACTAATGTCTGTAAGATGATTCTGGGCCAGAAGGCTGAAGATTTGATGCTCCAACGTTCGGTAGTATAGGGGCTTTCCAGGTGTTCAGCGGTCTCTATAAATTGGCTAAGTTTTAGAAGCTATGTTTAGTGCTTCCCATGATTTCAGTTAACTCAGTCATTCTGGATTTCTGATGGGGTTGAAGACCTATAGTCTCATAGCCAATCCTGGCTATTTACTTTGAGAGAACAGATCTGAGTGGACGGTTTTTAGCTGACATTCATTCTAAAGCCAAGAAAAAAATCCAGGTTCAAAACTAAGTGCTTTATTTAGGACAGATGACAGAGGTTCTGGTTAGTCAACAAAATGATGGACTGGGTATTAGGACTATCTCGTATCTCACTGGTACAATTAGGAATAACCATGCTCTAATTGCATTTTGAGAGAAAAGTTTTATTTTAACAGGAAGAGTGAAGCTAGGTGATGAGAGTGAGAGAGAAAGAGAGAGAAAGAGCAGGGGGGGAGTATGGAGGCAGATGTTCACATGTCTCCACCAGTCAAAGATAGTTTATATATCTAGGTTGGGTATTGGGTTACACTTCTGATTGAGCATTACCAAACTTATAAAGCCTTTGATTAACATTTTTTTAAAAAATGTATAAAAGGAAAAAGGAGGAGAGGGAATGGGATAGGGCTTTCTAGGGAGGAGAATGGGGAAAGAGGATGGTATCTGAAATGTAAATAAAATATAAAATAAATAAAAAAACAAGACATAGACTAACTGACTGCATACATAAACAGGACCCAACATTTTCCTGCATAGAGAAAACGCACCTCAGTGACAAAGACAGACACTGACTCAGAATAAAAGGCTGGAAAACAAGTTTTCAAGCAAATGGTCCCAAGAAACAAGCTGGAATAGCCATTCTAATATCAAATAAAATCAACTTTCAACAGAAGTTATCAAGAAAGATAAGAATGGACACTTCATACTCATCAAAGGAAAAGCCAACCAGATGAAATCTCAATTCTGAACAACTATACACCAAATGCAAGAACACCCACATTAATAAAAGAAACTTTACTAAAGCTCAAAGCATATATTGCACCTCACACAATAATAGTCAAAGACTTCAATAATAGTGACACCCCACTGTCATCGATTGACAGATCATGGAAACAGAAACTAAACAGAGACACAGCGAAACTAAGAGAAGTTATAAACCAAATGGATTTAGTAGATATTTATAGATCATTTCATCCAAAAACAAAAGAATATATCTTCTCAGTACCTCGTGGTACCTTCTCCATATAATTGGTCACAAAAGAGGCCTCAACAGATAAAGAAAATTGAAATAATCCAATGAATCTTATCAGATCACCACAAACAAAGGCTGGTGGTGTTGAATAAAAATAAAATCAGTGGAAAACTCACACTGAACAATGCTCTACTCAATGATAACTTGGTCAGGGAAGAAATAAAGAAATTAAAGACTTTTTAAAATTTAATGAAAATGAGGAAACATCATACTAAAACTTGTGAGACACAATGAAAGTAGTGCTAAGAGGAAAAATCATAACACTAAGTGCCTACAAAAAGAAACTGGAGAGAGCATACACTAGCAGCTTGATAACACACTTGGAAGCTCTAGAACAAAAAGAAGCAAATGCACCAAAGAGAAGGGCAGGGCAGGAAATAATCAAACTCAGGGCTGAAATCAACTAAGTAGAAGCCAAATGAACTGTACAAGAATCAACAAAACCAGGAGCTTGTTCTTTGAGAAAATCAACAAATCACATAAACTCTTAGTCAGACTAACTAGAGGGCACAGAGACAGTATCCACATTAATGAAATCAGAACTGAATAGGGAGACATAACAACAAAAAGTGAGAAAATTCAAAAAAATCATCAGATCCTACTACAAAAGCCTTTACTCAACAAAACTGGAAAATCTGGATGAGATGGACAATTTCCTAGACAGATACCAGACACCAAAGTTAAACCCGGGGCAAATAAACCACCTAAATAGTCCTTCAGGAAATGAAGCAGCTCCAGCTGCTGGCTGCTTTGACTATGCGGGACTGATGTCCCAAGGCCTGCCACCGCCGCCACTTCCTGCTACTGCTACACCAAGTGGTTCCATCCATTGCTACCTGCTGTCACTGACCGAAGACCAACTCCACCCACTGCTGCGAGGCTCATGGAACTTCCACCAAACAAGCTGTGCCACTGTGGCCCCCCCACATGGTGCTCTGCCATGGGGGCTAAGCAGCCAGACAGGCCCACACAGACCTCACAGTTCCACCTTTCCTGATACTAGACTGCAAAAGACCACAAACACACACCAGCATATTGATTGGTAAGGAGCTTCCCATTGGTGGGAGGGACTCTAAATGTCCAGCTAGTGCCTGGCCAGCCTTTCTTGGGCTGAGGGGTTGGTGTTTTAATGCCCCAGTCTATATGACTGGCCTCCTGGCTGACCTACAACTTAGGACTTAGGTGGTTGGGTGACTTCCCACCTCAAAAGCAATTCAAAGCCACCACCACCACCTCCAGCTCTTGCAGCAGCCAATAAATCCCTGGTACCAGGTTGATTTGCTTTCTGGCGATCTTCGGGAGTTTGCCACAGCCGGGCCCCTAGATATTCTCGTGACAACCTGATATCTAGGCTGCCTGCCTGATCCGTTACTGACTTTTCTCTTGGCACACTGATAAGAATACTCTGGTAACAGCCCCCCATCACCCAATGAGTGCTAAATTGTCTTCAACTGTACCCCCAGAGACCCCACTGGGTTGTCTCCTGAAAAACCTCAAATCTCTAAAATTAACGCCTGATTTGAGGCCTTCCAAACTGATACATCTCTGCAATAAGGTCTGGATTCAGTACCCTCTAGATAATGGTTCAAAATGGCCACCTAATGGCATGCTAGAATCAATCATGTTAAAGAGTCTTCATACATACTGCCAGCAGTCTGGTAAACGGAAAGAGGTTCCCTATATCCAAGCATTCATCTACCTTCACTCTAATACCTCTATGTGTTCTGCCTGTTCCCCATCCCAGGTCCTTTTAGCCATGAAACCTACTCAACCACTGTTAGATGAAACTACACCCTTAGATGAAGCTGATGAACTGCCTCCCTTCCATTGCAGATCTGTTTCCCTGCTGCCTAAATCCCAAACTGCTACCTCAGTTTCTTCTTCTCACAAGGATACCTCAGAGTCTAGTAGCTTGACCTCTCCAAACCCTTCCCTTCCTTCCGTGCCAGCTGCAGGCCACTCTAATGGCCCTGCATTGGCACCAATCTTTACCCCTCCTATCACGAGTTCTAAACCTCTAATTCCTTCTCCTCCAGGGACACCTAAACCAGCATCTGTCCTTCCTCTAAGGGAAGTGGCTGGAGCTGATGGTCTGGTCAGAGTACATGTCCCTTTCTCACTGAGTGAACTTTCTTAAATAGAGAGCAGACTGGGTTCCTATACCTCCAACTCCTCCGCCTTTATTAAAGAGTTCCAGTACATCACTCAATCTTATAGCTTGACTTTCCATGATGTTCATATGATTCTTACTAACAACTTACTTCCTGATGAGTGCAGGGGAGTTTGGGAAGAGACAAAAACGCATGCAGATCAGATTCGTCAGACATATCCAATCAGATCTGAGGCAGTTCCTGACCAGGATCTTCAATGGGATTATAATTCCGCAGGTGGTATCTTAGCTAGAGATAGATTTATAACATGCCTTTTGGCAGGCCTAAGAAAGGCAGCCTTAAAGCCAGTAAACTTTGAGAAACTCCAAAAGGCTGTCCAGGACAAACAGGAAAACCATCTCAGTTTTTAGAATGACTCACAAAGGCTTTATTGCAGTATACCAATTTGGACCCTGAAAACCCAGAAGGTAAGCAACTTCTGATGACCTATTTTTTTTCCCAGAGCTACCCCGACATAAAAGCTAAACTTAGGCGATTGGAGAGGGGGCCCCTAACTCCACAGGCAGAAGTCTTGGCACTGGCCTTCAAGGTGTACCATGAGACTGCTGAGAAAGCCCGAAAACAGAAATACCACATGATGGCAAAGGCTATCAGACCAGCCTCAGCCGCTACCCCAGACTCCTGGGCTTTGAAGGCTCAGGGACCACCAAGCCCCTGCTATAAATGTGGTCAACAAAGTCATTGGGCAAAGGCTTGCCCCAACCCCAGCAAGCCAAGGGGACCATGTCCTAGGTGCCATCAGAACGGACATTGGGCTGTCGATTGCCCTCATGTCGCCCAGAACAGAGGGACGTCACTCCCAGAAAACCCTTCAACTGACCTTCTAGGATTGGCTATGGAGGGCTGACAGGGCCTGAGCTCTCTCTACCCTACCATGCATATCACTAGCAGGGAGCCCTAGATAGCTATTATGGTATGTGGAAGACCCAACTCCTTCCTCTTGGACACTGAGGCCACTTACTTGGTCCTGATGGAGTTTTGGGGACCCACTTCACCTTCACGTTTTCTTATTGTTGGGGTAGAAGGACAACCTTACCTTCCTCACCAGACCCCCCCCCCCCCACTTACTTGCATTTACCCTCTCACCCATACCTTTTTGGTAGTAACTATATGTCCTGTCCCTTTATTAGGAAGGGATGTTTTAGCTAAGTCGTGAGCCTCTATTTCCTTTGCTCCCCCAATTTGCCTAAACCCAAACTTACCAGCAGTTCCTCTGCTCCTTATTCTAGCCAGTCAACCTACTAACACTAATATCTTATTTCCCTTACCAGATTCTTAGGTGGAACCCCAAGTTTGGGATGTTCAGAACCCCTCTGTTGCTAAATATTATTCTCCTGTTGTCATCCAGTTACTGGACCCTACCAGGTACATCACCCAAGCTCAATACCCTCTCTCTCCAGAGCCTTGGGGACTTAAGTCTATCATTTCTGACCTCTTAAGGAAAAAACTCCTTCTCCCTACCTCTTTCCCCTTTAAGTACTAGCAGTTAAGAAACCTAATGGTATCTATCGCCTGGTTCAAGACCTCAGATGCATTAATTCTGCAGTGGTTCCCCTCTATCCTGTTGTGGCTAACCCTTAAATACTTCTTTCTACTATCTCCTCATGGACTTCTCATTTTTCAGTCCTAGATCTCAAGGATGCATTTTTCTCTATCCCTCTAGACACCCAGTAACTGGGCATATTTGCCTTTACCTGGACAGATCCTGATACCCACTTTTCTACCCAACTTACCTGGATTGTTCTACCTCAGTGATTTAGGGACAGCCCACACCTATTTGGCCAGGCTGTGGCTTCTGACCTGCTCTCTTTATCTCTCCCTAGATCTAAGATTGTGCTTTACATAGATGATGTCCTTCTCTGTAGCCCCTCTACAGAGATTAGCCAAGCTGACACCTCTGCTCTTCTAAATTTCCTTTCCAGTCGGGGCTACAGGGTCTCACCTTCTAAAGTCAGACTGTCCACTCTTCAGGTCACCTATTTGAGACTAACAATTACCCCAACCCACAAGGCTATTACCTTAGATAAAATCTGATCCAGTCTCTAACTATTCCTTCTATAAAGGAAGAGATTTTATCATTCCTAGGAATGGCTAGCTTTTTGCGTTCCTGGGTTCCTTCCTTTTCCCTACTTTCTTACCCTTTATATGAAGCAGCATTAGGTCCCACCCATGAACCCCTTTTCAAGCCTGTTACCAAGCCCTTTCAAAGGCTCCAACAGGCTGTCCTTAAGGCCCCAGCCTTATATCTTCCTGACCTGACTCGTTCTTTTTCCTTGTACATAACTGAAAAGGAGGGATTTGCCCTTGGAGTCTTACTTAGGTCACTAACTGGAACCATGTTTTGCACTTGTAGCATACTTGTCAAAAAGACTAGATCTAATCGTCCAGGGACGGGCACCTTGTATTTGTACCTTAGCAGCTACTAAACTACTTATTCAAGAGTCAAAGAAACTAACCTTGGGATCGCCCATAACTGTCCTCTCTTCTCACAACCTGTCACAGCTCCTAACTTATAAAGGCTTACAGACTCTACCTCCCTCCAGGGTTCTTTCTCTTCAGGTAGCTCTAATAGAAGACTCCACCCTCAACTTTCAATCATGCCCACCTTTTAATATTTCTAATTTTCTTCCTCAACCTAATACTAACTACTCCCTATCTCACTCCTGCACTCAAACTTTAGAGGAACTACTACCTCATCTTTCACACATACAGGAGGGCACATTGCCTCAAGCCATCTATACCAGGTATACAGACAGAAGCTCCTTTCTACATGAAGGGGCCAGGAAAGCTGGCTATGCCATAGTGTCAGACATCAAGGTGGTGGAGGCACAGGCCCTGCTCATACTACCATCCAACAGACTCAACTAATAGCCCTTACCTGTGCCTTCCAGCTGGCACACGGACAATCCCTCAACATCTACACAGATTCCAAATATGCTTCCACATCTTCCTGTCCCACGCTGCTATCTGGAAGGAGCGCGGGTTACATAACACAAAAGAAGGATCAGTAACTAATGCAAACCAAATTATGGCCATGCCAAAGGCCTCCCATCTCCCCACGGCTATTGGGATTGTCCACTGCAGATCCCAGCAGATGGATGACTCTATTGTCTCCAAGGGAAACAACTGAGCTGATGAGGCAGCTAGAGCTGCAGCCCTTCGGGGCCTAGAGTCATTTCAGCCTCTCCAGGTCATTCTTACACTGCAACCCACATCCCCACCTACACCCCCTGACACTCATCAAACACTGTCCTATCTTCACCAACTCTTTCATCCTAACAGCCAAGTGTTGTCTTATTTTGTTAAGACTCATCGTTAGCCTACTCCTGAGGACTTAAGTTTCTTAAAATCTATCACTGCGTCTTGCAAAATCTGTCAGATGTCAGAACCCAACTCAAGGTATCATAGCACCCCTTTTCCTACCCATCAGGCTAGAGGTTCCCTTCCTGGAACTGACTGGCAACTTGACTTTACCCATATGTCTGCTGTCAAACATGCCAAGTACCTTCTGGCCTTGGTGGGCATCTTCTCAGGCTGGGTAGAGGCTTTTCCCACAACTAACAAAAGGGCTCAGACAGTCTCTGATCTCCTCCTACGAGAGATCATCCCCCAATTTGGTGTCCCAGCCTCCCTCCAGTCAGACAATGGTCCTGAATCTATTTCCCAGGCTTCTCAAATTCTATCTAAGGCCCTAGACACCCCCTGGCATTTCCACATTCCCTACCACCCTCAATGTTCATGTAAGATAGAAAGAACTAACCACTCTTTAAAAAACCACTCATGTAAAGCTATCACAGGAACTTCATCTTGACTGGGTAAAACTCTTACCTCTGGCTCTTTTCAGGCTATGAGCTCTCCCCAAGTGGCCTCTCCTCATCTCACCCTTTGAACTCATGTATGGATGTCCAGTTCTAACTCCTGGTCTTTCACCTAAATGCTTTTCACTCTCAGACCATCTACTCACCCCATTACTTTGCCACCTCCGTTCTCTCCTATGGAACTTTGCCGAGCACCATCTACCGTGGCCACACACTGTCTCCTGTCCACTGCCTGCCAACATTGAAGACCAAGTCCTTCTCTCCCCTCCAGATCATTGGCCCTCACCCCTCTCTCCGAAATGGCAGGGCCCTTTTAAGGTAATTCTTGTGACCCCTACAGCTGCTAACTTGAGGGACTCTCTCACTGGGTCCACCTGTCTCACCTCAAGCCTTTCAATCTCTCCACCTAAAATTGACTCTTCTTCATACATGTCGACCCTAACAGGAACATGCTCTATTAAGCTCCATAGAATGTCAAGATCACCCACCTTGTCTTCAGTACCAGAAAATAAGTCTCCACTCCGGCAGCAGAGCTCGACTTTACTGGACTAGAAATGGGTTTCTCATCTTCCCCCTGCTGCTTGTTTCCATCCAGGTCAGCCTTTACATCTGGAGATTGGAGGTTCAGGAGACCCCCACAGGTAACAAACAGTCTTTACAAACAGGGTCAGGAAACTACTCTATAGCCAAATGCCAAGAACCAATCCAAATTGCTATCATCCCTATATCTGTTATCTTGTCTAAATATTATGTTCTCTACACTTGCTTTCTCTGTGACCAGATAGAAGATTATTATAGAAACTGGCCAGACGATTATGAGGGCTGCCCATATTGGTCTTGTCAGATACATATGCTAGGATCACAGATCAACCATTTCTTCTACCAACACTGCAAGACACTCTTTTCATGGGATTCCAGCTGTGGTTCTTCAGAACCGACAGGGGCTAGATGTCCTGACAGCTAAAGAAGATGGTCTTTGCTGGTTCCTCATAAAGAATGACGTTTTTAGGGAATGTGAGCCCTCAGGTTCTCAGATTTTTAAAAACCCCATGTGGAAGTAGATACTATCTTTTGTAACACCCTTTTTAGTCATCCTCATGTTGTTATTATTTCAAGAGAAACTATTAATCAGTTCCTGTTACAGGATTACCAGCCACTGTCCACAGAGAAACCTGAAGCACACATCTACCAAGTGGACCCCAATGGTGACAGCCAGCTACACCCCAAAATGGACAATGCCCCTACACAGCAGGAAGTAGTTTAAGAGACATAGCACCCCGACTTCTCTTTCGCCATTGGCTTCCCCTCCCCATATTTCTTCTCTTTATAAAAAGAAAGGGAGGTATGTTGGTATCAGGCTCCAAACTCAGTGACATCACATCTAGGCGACCTTCACATCATTGCCAAGGCAACCACCATACATTCCCAGAATCCACCTGGCTACCTTCCACCTTTACCTGGGAGAGGCTATGTCACCGCCCATATAAAACAGGCAGAACCCCTGACCTCACTCTTTTCTTCCATCTTCTTCCTATTCTCCCCCATCCCCATCTTTGCCCTATCTCCTGAATAAACCCCACTTGGTCTGGTGTGGTCTGTTCTAAGCTGTGCATGGACAGATATCACTTGTATGATAAAAAATTCAAGTCTTTGAAGAAAGAAATTGAAGAAGATACTAGAATGTGGAAAGATCTCCCATGTTCATGGATGAGGAGGACTAACAGTAAAACTGGCCATCCTACCAAAAGAAATATTCATCTTCAATGCATTCCTTATCCAAATTCCAGCCTGTATGTTACAGACCAGAGTGATGAAGTGATGCGCCAGGAACAATTGCCCTTTCCCTTGAAAATTCAAGTATTGCTACATTCATTTTTCTTGCCATCTGATCTTCTCCATAAATCCTGCGTGCATGGAATTTTAAGTACTATAAACTCACAACAGTATTTTACTTTTACTGGATATCAAAATTCTGTTTTGCTATCATTATATTTTCACTTACATGAACTGGGGCTTATTGTGATGTTTTCATTCATGTTATGGTTGTCAGACTATTTACAGGAAAATATTCATGCAAAGTATTTACATTATCTATTTTCTTCGCTATTGTGGCCAGGACAAATCTCTCTCGGAGTTTAACTTTATCCAGGCTTTCCAACTGCCCTGTTGTACTGTTTGCTGTTTCTACAGAGTGACTCCTGTCCCCGGGGCTCCCCAGAGAGCTCACAGAGCACCCTCTCATCATTCTCAGTCCCATTTGTCTTTATGCACATTTTCATCTCAGTGGTCCTTCTTGTATTTCATGTATGTTTTAACACATGCTTTGAAAGGGAGACAAACTTTGTGACTCATTTTCAGTATTGTGTTTGTGAATGAGACATAAGAAATCAGAATTCAGGCTGTTGGTTATATTTTGTTGTGCATTTGTAGCCCAGGAGGCTTTTATTGCAATCTAAGAAGTTAGGCTGCCTATCTATCATCTGAGGGTCTCAGAACTCACTGTCAGATATCGGGGTGCAGCGTCCTACCAGAACCAGTTCTTGTCTAGGCTGTCAGCAAGCATGTAGGGAGGCTGTGCAGAGCAGGTCCAGGAAAGCCTAACAGCTGGAGCTGTGTGGCAGGCTGCCTAAGACTGAGAGGGACGGAACGGAATCCCTGGGGCAGGGCTACTGGCAGGAGCAGGACATTGACAACAACAGGAAAAAAGAAGGGAGGGGTCTACAATAGTAATAAAGGAAGAGAAAGCTCTTATGGGTAAAAGGCTCAGGTGAACTACGCGACCGCATCCATGTTTTAGTGGGCGGGTCTAGGAGAGCAGCTTGCCGGAAGTAGGCCAGAGTGACAAGAACATCCACCAATCATCTTGCTGTCTTCCGGTTTCCGCCTCTTAGTTCCTGTTGGATCTCGGAAAAAAATCACCTCAGACTGGTTCCCTGCCAGCGGCCTGGGAGAGTCAGCAGTCGGCAGCGCAGCGGCGGGAACCGCAGCCTGGGGACCCTGGAACCTCCCAGGTCAGAGGAGCTGCGGGGCTGGGAAACGGGCGGGAGCGGAGCAGGGGGGTGTTTTCCGCAGCTGCTCTAAGGGCGCTGCTCTCACAGTTCTGTTGTGGATATTTAGCATTGTCGGGAAGTTGAGATCCTATGAACTGAGATTTATCTTAATTTTTTTTCATTTATCCTACAGTTACCAGAATATTCAGTCATAAAATAACTCGTAAACCAGACACCTCCCCACCCCCACCCCAAAGCTCCCTGGGACTAAACCACCATCCAAAGAGTACAGGGGGCGCGGGGTTGGTGGTGGTGACCCATGGCTTCAACGGTATATATAGCAGAGGATTGCTTTATTGGGCATCACTGAGAGGGGAGCCCCTTGGTCCTGTGGAGGCTCAGTGATGCAGGGTAGGGGAATGCTAGAGCACTCAGGCAGGAGTGGGTGGGCAGGTGGGGGAGCACCCTCATAGAGCAGGGAGGGGGATAGGGGGTTTGTGGAAGGGAAACTGGGAAATGGGTAACATTTCAAATGTAAATAAATAAAATAACGAATAAAAATGAGGGGGAGCCTCGTAAAAGAGCAGTTGCATTATCTATTTCCAAATGTGGCGATTACAAAGATAGTGGACAGTAAATTCCTTCTTGTTTTCTCACTGCCTTGTTTTACTATTTGCTTATTCAAGAGAATGCCTTTGGCCCTGCTTAATAAGTACCCCTATAGAGCTTTGAATATAATATTATATGAGGAACCAGTGCAGGTTTGTCGAACCCAAAAATATACTTTATCGAGCGCTACTGTAATGAGTGTAAACACTAATATTTACTAAGCAGACTTTTTAGTGACCATGAATTTTTCATTTGAGTTGTATGCAGTTTAGGATGTAAGTAAAACATCCATAAATATGTCTTCATATGGTGAGTTCTTATGCTACTTCTTAGGTCCAGGCAAGCCCCGTATTTCAGTGTGAGTGTATCAGACCTATTTGTATAATTAGAAAACCCACTATAGATTAACATTTTAGAAAGCATTTTTGAATAATTATGATCACTCCCCTGTGTCAGAAAATTGTCTTTTTGGTTGAAGCAAAGTACTCTGCCCTTACACATGTGGCCAAATTGTTTTTTATTTTAAGGTTTGTTATTCAAGGATGTGATTGTGGACTTCTTGTAGGAGGAGTGGCCATGCCTTGACCCTGCAGACATAGGTTTTTGCAGACACCTTCCTTTGGACAAGTGCAGCAGTCTGGTTTCTGTGGGTGACAGTGGTTTTCTTGAAATCTCTCTAGCTCCTCCTCATGGTTCAAGGGAGAATGACTATGCATGTGTCTGAGCATACATGGTTAGAGGAAAGAGACATTTTTATTTCTGATATTTTCTCTCTCCTTCCTGTTTATTCTTTTGGAGGCATCAGTTTTTGGTTTGTTTTTGTTTTGTTCCATGAAAAGCTCTGGGTGCTTTCTGAAGACTCTGTCCCATGTGCAGGGGCCCACTGCTCAGAACCTTCTGCTCACCTGTGAATCTGAGAGCTCTGGATGGTGAAGAGAGGAAACTGTAGCAAAGGATCCAGGTATGATTGAGGGTTTGAGGAAGGGATTGGGAGGGGCTCAAGTCCCAGTAGAAAGAGGACATGAGATTTATTTTGCCAGATTCTATTTCATTCCAAATATTTCTAGATACTTTCAGTGAGAATAACATCAGCATATTCCTATTGTAGGTATTGGAAAGCTCTCTGTGTAAAAATTAATAAACAGAGGCAAATATAATTTAATTGGTTTGTGTGTGAGGGATGCTGTCCTCTCCCATTCACATCACTGATCATTCTTCTTACCAATATTAAACACTTGCATTGTTATAATGTTAGTGTATTGTTTACTCAGAACATTTGATACCTCTTAGTTTTTTCTGCTCTTACAATTTTGGAGCATTTTGTAGTTTCTTTAAGTTGTCTTATCTTTTATGGTTAATTTCTTCGTTTCCTAAAATAAAGCCAGCAGGATTTTGATAAGATTTGTTTAGTAACTTTGAATAGTATTGAACTCTGTCTGTATTACCTTCCCACTGATACGTGATGTTGTCTGTCTTCCTGTCGACTGTGCAAGATCTGCAGTGCTATAATGCTGATATATTTTGAAATCACCCCTGGGTTTGATCCCTGTCTCATATATTTTAAATTTTTTGTAGTTTCTCATTTTATAAATTTCAGAATGATTTTTCTATATTTAAAAATATCTGTATGATTTTGGTATTTCCAATCTTAAAACCATCCTTTTTTATTTCTTTATATTTCAATAAGAACATGCTAGCAGTGACTCACAATTCACATCTTTTATGTGTTCTTGTGTCTGCTACTGATGTCACCATTCCAGGTTCTTATAGAGGTATTTTTTCTGGTTTTTTGGTTTTTTGTTTTTTGGTTTTTTTTTTTTTTTTTTTTGGTTTTTTTTTTTTGTAATAGTATTCTTTAATTGTTTTTCACAGTCTAGTTCCTATCCCTTCCTCCACCCCCTTCTCTAAGAAGACATACTTATCCCCCATCCCCACTAGATGTCCCCCGCTCCCTGAGGCCTCAAGTCTGTCAAGTGTTAGGGGTGGAGAAGACATTTTTAAATCTGTTATGTTTACTAGGTTTGAAGAATTTTTTTCTTTGTTGGTATTTTTATTTTTTGAGACACTTTGTCTAAGAAGTCTTGACAGTTCTGGAACTCTGTAGATAAGGCTACCCTTCAACTGAGAGATCCACTGCCCCAGCCTCTCCAGTGCTGGGATAAAAGGCTTGCACTACCTGGCCTTGCTGACTTGTTCTGACATGGCCACACTTGAGAATTCTGTATTAGTTTGAGAAGATTGTGTATCTTCTGCTGTTGTGTGGATGGTTTTCTGGAGGCCTGCTGCTCATTACTGGTTTTCAGCTCATGGTTGTCTTTCTAAATGGCAGATATTGAAGTTTATCTGTATCACCATCTATCTGTTTCCTACAATCATGTCATTGACTGTTTAATATATTTGGAAACTTTTGGGAAATGCATTCATGTTGATCATATAGTTTCTGAAAATATACCATTTGATCATCTGTTAATATTCTTTGCTTTGTAAGTTGATAGATTTTGCTTTTCCTGCTGCTAACCATAATTGTTTCCAACTCTCTTGACAGCAAATCCTTAAAAAACTTGGTTGGGTCTTAGCAATTATTCATCTCCTTTATTTTTTAATAAAGTTGGTGACTTTGTAATGGTGCATAGTGACAGCCTCAGAGGCATTGGTCACTCTGGAGACATGAAGCATTGTGTCACTTTTTTTTTTTTTCTTAAATAGCAGAGTAATTCTCCTCTGTGTGAATGTACCAGATATTCTTTATTTATTCTTCCGTTGAGAGTCATGTAGTTTGATTTCAGTTTCTGGCTATTATAGATAAAGATGCAATGAACATGGTTGAACAAGGGACCTTGTGTAGGTTGGAGTGTCCTTTGGGTATACACGTTAGAGTAGTATGGGTGGATTTGAAGTAGGTTAATTTTCATCAATTTGAGAAATTGCTACACTGGTTTCCTTAATGGCTGTACAAGATTGCACTCCCACCAGCTCTGGGTGGTGAAGACAGAGGAGACTCTAGCCAAGGAGCCTGGTATGTTAGAGGAATTCAGCAAGAGGGGAGGCTGAAGTGGCAATAGAAAGTGGATTTGAAATTGAATTTTTCCAGTTTCTCTTTAGTTAATGATTCTAAAAAATTTCACTGAGAATAATTATATTATGTGTGGTAATATGGATTTCTAGTTATTGGCTGTACAGTAAGCAGCCAGGTATTCTCAGTATTTGGTTAGTTTTGAGGCTCTGAAATGACTGTTGCCCATTAAATAAAGTATCTTTGATCCAGACTGAAAGCAGAACCAGGCTATGGTTGTGAACAGAAACATTTGAACTTGTTCCAAAGGTTGGTAGTAGATTCCCTTGTATGGCCTATGGTATTGTTGACTTTTGGCCTGGTTTTCAGTATAGGACACACTTTTTGTTCTATGCAGCTAACCTCAGATTTCACCAGAAACCATTCTGTTACCCTCAAAAATAATCTATGATACCATTATTACAGCACTGGGTAGGCTTTACCAGGCAGATTGGGATTGTACCACATAGAATTCAAATCTGGATATGGCCATTGATATCTCTGCCCCCTGCATAGCAGTGTTTTGAGGCTATGAATGCTACAAACAGGGTGTAATAGGTATTTGTAGAAAGTGTGCATTGTCTGATCTGAGTTGTATTTTTTTTTCCTCAAGAAGTTTCACTTGCTTTTTGATTATCCTATATTGTCCCGTTTAAAGTTTTCTCTGTCCTTCAATTGTGTGCTAACTGATGATGCACTGTGTTGAGTTAGTCCTGGTTAGGGTGGATTAATTAGTTTCTTTGTTTTGTACTGTTTGCTTTACCTTTGCATCTCTTTGTCTTTATTATTCTGAGGTATGTTCCTTCTGTCCTCACATTCTTGAGAGCTTTTGTACTGTGCAAATGCTATAATTTAGATCAGGGCTTTCATTTATTTATTGACATCATAGTGTTTTTTTCTCACTGAGTCTACTTACTTTTGTCTGACATTGATTAGTTTGTAAGTATTGAAACAGTCTTGCATTTTTGGTGTGAACTCAGCTTTCCTTCTTTTTCTGTGTCATTTAGAACAGTCTCTGTGTCTGTAAATCATGGCAACTGGTTTGTGATTTTCCTCTCCATCTGTTTATTTGGGCTCACCTGCTTTGTGTGTCCAGGTAACACTAGTTTTGTATGATGACTTTCTAATGTTCCTCTTCTTAGTGTTTATGGCAGTAGTCTTTTGCTTTGTCTAAGGAAAGGAGAGTTCCCTGCTAATCTGTCCAGTCCTCAGACACTGTTAGAGGTAAAGCTTCCTGGTTCAGTCTGTACATTCACTTGATGTCTGTTGTCATCTTATATTGTAGGAGGTTGATTTATTCACTTATTTCTAGGAACTCTTCAATTCTGATTCACTTGTGTATGACTTTACTCCATGCTGCATAACGTGACACTAATTTTATTTTCATAGAAGTGTCCCCCTTTTTGTTCCAGTTCTGAGAGTCACTATTTTTGAGTAGGTGAACATTGCTTTGTCAGCACTTTAATCTCTGCACAGAGACATGTCTGTTATATTGAACCATTATATTATGTTTGAGTCAATTTCATGAATATCTATATTACCCTCAAAATATCTCTTTAAATTCTATTTGTATTTTTACCTTTTCAAAATAGATTTATTTATTTTATGTATATGACTCCTCTCTCTGTGTGTTCACCTGCATAAGTACCTGCCAGACTAGGGCTTCAGATCACATTTTCCATGGTTATGATGTGACACGTAGTTGCTGAAAATTGACCTCAAGGACCATTGGAAGAGCAAACACTACTTTTACCACTGAACCATCTCTTCAGCCCCAACTACACTTTAAAAGACCTTACAGAATTTGAACTGTAGAGGAAAAAAAAGTGTAGTGATGGTGGCAAATCCTTTTTCTGCTGCTCAGAAAATTCATGGTGAAGAGAGACCTTCTGAATATACACAGTGTAGTAATTCTATACATTGTTCATTGCAGGACAGCAGAGCTTAACTGCTGAGAATTCTTTGTAGCATACTTCGATCTTTGAAATAATACCATATCTCACCTATACCACAAAACTATCTCTAGTATCTTACATTTCTTTTACCCCAGAAAGCATTTTGTCGCATGGCATTTAATAAATGGATAGTTGTCAATCGTAGGTTCTTTTAATATTCAGGAATGGTGCTGTGGAATGCTCACAGGAAGAATGGGGATGTTTAGACTGTGCTCAGAGGATACTGTACAAAGATGTGATGTTGGAGAATTGTAGCAATCTTTTTTTTTTTTTTTTTTTTTTTTTTTTTTTTTTTTTTTTGGTAAGGATGCTCTTCTTATAGAATGATAGAATGCTTGATACATCCTTTGGATTTACCTGTTTTGTAGATTTATAAACTTTCTTAAGACTCCCAGAAATGAGGGAAATCTTGGTTATTAACATAATCCTATCACAGTGCTCCCTTCCTATTTTTTCGGTGTTCTCTGGAAGTGGGACCAGTGTTATATTCTGCATGTTCTCTTCTGCTCTCTTATTTTCTCCCTAAGGAAAGGGTAACCACTCTAGATACAGCAGTGATGTGAGCACGGTAGATATAGTGGTGTGGGCAGTGGGGACAGCTCAGGTGATGTAGTGGTACAAGCCAGGAAAAGCAGGCAGATCAGTAGCACCCTTCCATGGTCTGTGTGTCATCTTCTGCCTCCAAGACCCTTGCAGAACATTTTTAGTATTCTCTCATTACAGCACAGTTGGAGAAGCACCTGTAGAATCCTTTTTATCCATTGGCACTGTAATATGTTAGAAATCCAGATGAGTTCTGAAGAATGGTTTTCTTATATGTTGGTCTAACTGAGTAGCCAAACCTGCTCCCCTGTGAAGCAGGACAAAGAACCCTATAACGTGGAGAGAAAGACTATAGCAAAGGAATCATATATATTTTGGAAGAATTGGGGTATGATCAATGAGGAGTTCAAGTGACAGTGGAAATGGGATGGGGGGAGCACTGAAGCGATGTCACAGTAGTGAACAGCACTTGCTCATCTTAAAGATCCATGGGTATAGTTCACAGCATCCTCATGGTGTCTAGAAACAATCTATGCATTCTGTTCCAAGAGATCTGACACCTTCTTTGGACCTCACCAGCCACCATGAACACACAGAGCTCATACATACATGGTGCAAACCACTACTACATGTAAGCTAAAATAAAAACATTGTAAACATTTTTTAAAGCAGTTATACCAAATGGGACATGAAATTGTTTTTGCCCCATTCTGTTTATATGGAAATGGTTTTGGAATATTCTACTGTGAATCATCTCATGATTATTAGCCTATTACACACATCACTGACTTCCTGTGTAATAAATAATTAATACTAACAGAACACACAATTTATTTGACTGCATGTGTATTATGATATCCTTATTCCATTATTATCATTTTTTGGTGTATATATCAATAATATCTAAATTTCATTACCTTCATTTAAGCATTATTGCCTCAAGGTTTGTTTTCTGATCTTTTAACTTTGAAGGTGTCAGTAGGTCCTTTATATTCTTTTCCTTTTGTGGTCAGTTTCCCCATTTCCTGATATAATGACAGCAGGACCTTGATAAGGATTGTTTAGTATCTCTCCTCCTGTTGTTTCTTAATGGCTTCAACTAAAATAATTTAATTGATTTTGAAATTGTGGTTTAATATTTTGAAGGTCTTGGATGCTATGTGCTTTCTCAAAATTCCACATGTAGTTGGGTTTCCCCTGTTCATAAACAAATTGCTTTGAATCTTTACAAATCAGAAGCCTTGTTGAGTGTTCTTGTGTTTGAAAGAGAACACGCTACCCTGTGTGATGTCATGTCTGTAATTTCTGTTTCCATTTGCTCACTGTTAAGTACATGTTGATCAGTGAGTATTTATTTATCAATGCAGGAATGTACAGGAAGAAGTTATTTCATACAAAACCGCCTCTGAATGTTGAAACTTATGTGAATTCTTTGCTTGATTCATTGTTGAAGAATCTGTACACTGACTTGCATGGTGACTACAGGAAGTTGGAATCCTACTGACTCTGTCCCTCAGCTTTTTCTGTTGCATTTTCTGAAAAATAAATTACTAGAGAACATTGAGTGTGGACACTGACTATCAGAAATGAGATTCTCCATGCACATTAATTGAGAATTTTGTTTTATTATTAAAGAGGTGTAACATGGAGATTCCAGACAGAAGATTGATGTCAGAGTCAATCACAAACTATGGGCCAGCTATGATGAGCGCTGCTCACATACCAGATGTAACATGTGCTTGATTGTCAGATGTTGTTCATCAGTGTCTGTCATTTCATTGTTTCCTGTAAAAGGAAAATGTATGTTGTTATTGAGCAAATGAAGAGACAAATGCATTAAACAGGCAAAAGAATTTCCCATCTGTGATTGGAAGGGTGAGTGTTCAGGGTTTGACTCTATGTGGGGGGAGGGGGATGGCAGCATCAGGGATCCTGATATCAATAGAGCACCTGTGAGACACTACAACCCTGGACCCTATCCTAATTTAGTTAATGATGTTTGTACAGATAATGCAGAAGGTAGTTGCAGAAACAAAATCAGTTCTACTCCTTTCAGAGTATTTTTTTAAAATTTAACTAAATTATTTTTTTTAATTTAACTAAATTTACATATTTAAATGAATTTGTATGTCTGAGCATGGTTGGATGGTTCCACCTCTGAAAGATAAACTTTACTGTTTGCTAAACAAACTCAAAGGAAAAAAAAACATAATCATCTCATTAGATGCTGAAAAAGCATTTGAGAAAATACAACACGCTTTCATGTTAAGACTCTTGGAAATCTCAGGAATTCAAGGCCCGTTCCTAAACATAAAAGAAGCAATATACAACAAACCAACAGCCAACATCTAACTATATGGAGAGAAACTTGAAGCTGCCAAGCTTTTAAATTTGGCTCTGCCACCTCACTTCTGTGTCTTTCCTGAGCTGGCACTCACCCTGACACCCTGAAAGTGTCCTTGGTGCCCCATGAGTTCTGTCTCACTGTTCTTTGATTTAAGTGTCTATCATAGGTAGTTAAGGAATAATTAAGAGCAGGTGATGTGGCTCAGCAGTTAAGGGTGCTTGTTCTTCCAGTTTCCAGGTTGTGTTCCCTGTGCTTTGCCTTTAGATCTGTCTAAGACTCAGACTCCAGACCTCTTCTGTCTGCTGTAGGCTGTGTGTGCATGAAGTGCACACACCTGCAAGGAGGCAAAGATGCTCCTCCCAATCAAATTAAAATAATAGACTTTATTTAAACAAAGAAACTGTAAACAATCTGGAGATATTGAAAACTAGTCAAGATCACAGTACAGGAAGGAACAAAGAGTTGTCACCCCTATTGTGGGACTACATATGCAGCCTGGATATGGGACAGGATAGCTGACAGACCTCTAGAATGGTCCCTGTGTATGATAAATAGTTTTTTTTTTTGTACATGGACTCCAGAGT
This sequence comes from Arvicanthis niloticus, assembly GCF_011762505.2. Lineage (NCBI taxonomy): Eukaryota > Metazoa > Chordata > Mammalia > Rodentia > Muridae > Arvicanthis > Arvicanthis niloticus. The sequence goes on along the minus strand of NC_133438.1, from coordinate 9,177,592 downwards.
TTCGAATATCTCATGACCTTTGTAATGTGGCAAAGATTTATCATATGGATGATGTAGACAGGTACAGTAAGTTAGCAAGTAGGAAGTAAGATAGCAGTAAGTTTTATGAGGATCTACTCTAACTGCACACAAGAAAATGCATGTGCATTAGTACAAAAAGTTGGATTAATGGCTCTGTTTTAATTGTGTCCTAAGTCAAACCCAACAGACTCTGCCATGCTGTTCGTATGCAAAGTACACCGAAACCAAACACATTGAATAACATTCTCACTGTCACACTCATTCCAGTGCATGTGGGACAAAGGCAGCCCACTGGTTCTGAACAGAGGAGGAGGACGTGGGCATTTGTCTCATAGGTTTTTAACATGTCCCCACAGTGCCACATGGGGCTCCTGGGGAAGACCCTCTCTTGATCATCTGTCCCATTCCTTGTCATTCACATTTTCGCCCTAGTCATACACTCATGTTTCATGTATGATTTGAAGCAGGTTTTGTATTGGTAGCCAGGCTGTCATGTATTCATATTTCCAACTGTGCTGGTATATGACAGTATGGATTTCCATAACTCACTTTCCTTCCTGCAGCTTTTACTACCATCACCTTCCCCCAACTTCACTCATTATACTCAGTAGTCTCTGAAATGACAGTTTTCTGTTACAAACTATGTTTGTCTTATTTATTAGGCTCTCAAGCAGCACCAGGCTACGGTGTAAGTAGAAACATTTCAAGGCAGTTCCACTATCCTTACATGTAGCAGTACCTCAGTGATAGATTCTATCTTGGGCCTGCGATCTTTCCAGGCATTGCCTTTTGGCTGGCTTCCAGTGCCAGCTATGTATTTCCTTTGTGGCTGATGTCAGATCAAACCAGAAAGTCTACTTTTACTTACAAAGTTGTCTTGGGACTATTATGCTGGTGGGCATACCTTGCTGGACATGTTTGTCTTGCAGCACTAGGGGTCAGCATCTGAGGAAAGCCACTGATGACTTTTTTACCCAGTAGCCTACAGAGCCCTTTTTGCAGTTTGAATTCTACACCAGTGCATCCATGACTTTTTTAGACAATGAGTGGTCTTCTGATTTCTCACCATATTCTCTAGCAATGCATAAAGACAAGTGATGTTTTATTGTATTTTTATATAACTTATTAAGAGTATTATCAGATTGGAGCTTACTTGTGGAATGATTATAGTTTTTGAATTGAGCAATCATGTTTCACAAATTATGTAATTTGGGAAAATATGTATCTTTGTTTTTATATTTTATTCATTAAAATGTTCTAAGTCTTACTTGCTCTTTGTAAGCAGTGATAACACTATTATGAGTTAGTGTGAAGCCATTGCACATCCTTTTCTTTCTCCTGAGTACAGTTGAATGATGGAGGCTGGGTTCAAATTATGGAATGCTGGGTTAGAATGTTGTCTGTCTTGATTATGCTGGGGTATGTTCCTTCTGTTCTCATGTTCTTCAGTGCTCTTATAATGAACCAACGTGACATTTTGCCCCAGGCCTTTCATGGATATATTGACAAGGTTGTGCGTCTTCCCTCGCTGATTTTACATATTTTGTGTCTTGAATTATTTGTTTTTGTGGGTGTTGGAGCAGTCTTAGATCATTGGCATGAAATCAACTTGTTCCCCTTCTGTATGCATTAGAAGGAATCTCTGTGTCAATGTAAATCCTTGAAACTGGTCTATGATTTTTTTTTCTTTATAAATTCTTTTTGGCTGGGCAGTGGTGGCACACGCCTTTAATCCCAGCACTTTGGAGGCAGAGGCAGGTGAATCTTTGAGTTCGAGGCCAGCCTGGTCTACAGAGTGAGTTCCAGGACAGCCAGAACTACACAGAGAGACCCTGTCTCAAAAAACCAAAAAAAAAAAAACAAAAACTTTTTTTTTTCATTTTATTTTATTTACATTTAAGATGCCATCCCCTTTCCCCATTTCCCCTCCCTAGAAAACCCCTGTCCCATGCCCCCCCTTTCCTTTTTGCTTTTATACAATTTTTTTAAAAATGTTAATCAAAGGATTTATAAGTTTGGTAATGCTCAATCAGAAGCATAACCCAATACCCAACGTAGATATAAAGACTATCTTTGACTGGTGGAGACCTGTGAACATCTGCGTCCATGCCCCCTCTCTCTTTCTCTCATCACCTAGCTTCTCCTCTCCTTCATCTTCTCTCCTTACTCCATCTCTTCCTCTCAGTACTCCTTCCCACTTAGCTCCTCCTACATATCACTCTTCCTGTTAAAGTAAAACTTTTCTCTCAAAATACAGTTAGAGCATACTTATTCCTAATTGTACCAGTGAGGTATAAGATAGTCCTAATACCCAGTCCATCAGTTTGTTGACTAACCAGAACCTCTGTCATCTCTTCTATCTAAAACACTTACTTTTGATCCTGGCTTTTTTTTTTTTTTTTAATCTTTTTGTTCACGTTTTCTTTAAGTCAAGGTAAACTCAGCTTTGTGTGATGACTGTCTAACTTCCCTTTTCTTTTAATATTCTACAGTATCCTCTGTGCAAGATTATTATAGGTTTTTCTAAAAGAATTGGAGAATTCATTGCTGAGTCTGTGCAGTTCTCAGATGTTGTTAGTGGAAACACTGTGTCAACACTTGCTCATTGCCTGGCCTAGTTTATGTCATAAAAAGTTGACTTTCACTTGTTTCTAGAAAAATCATTTTTCCTTCTTCAGCTCTCATTAATTTTGTATGACTTTCCACACCATGCCATTTATCTGCTGTTTCCTATTATCATACTAAACGACTTGGGCAGTGGCCATCTAAGAGACCATCTAAGTGTCTGTTAAATATCTGGAGAAGTATTCAGTATGAGATAAACGTAAGGTCAATATAATATATAAAAAGTTACATATATGTTACTATCATGACAACTTTGTATAGAAATACTATTTTAACTTCAGAGTGAGTTCTTATTTTTGAGACAGACACACATATTCACATATATTTGTATGCCTTGTATGAATGTATATGTATATATAACAGGAGACCCATGTCACACAATTTTACTTTCATGTGGAATTGTAAGAATTATCATCATAAAGGAAATCCATAGCAGCCAGGAACTGAGCAATGTCACTTGAGGAATATTTATTAATAATTGGGAACCTGAGAACTTCCGGAAACAACCCCAAAGCACAGATATATGCATGTTCAGGAAGATGTTTCCAACAGTGGTAGAATTTTGATGGATCTGACATAATGTGTGAATCATCCCAAGAGCATATCCTGAAATGATTTACTTTATCTCTATGCATATCTTTTTATGAGTAGCAGCCATCTGAGAGTTTCTGTCACACCTGCTTCTTGATGATTCTGCCTTGCCATTGCCTAGAACAGTTCTCACCCTGAGGGTCATGACCCCTTGAGGGGGTCAGTTGACACTTTCACAGGGGTCACATAAGTCTACCATAAAACATATATTTCTTATGGTCTTAGGAACTGATATGACACTCTGCTGTCACTCTTCAGGTGGGCCTGCCGTATGTATGTACATCACTTCATGAGTTCCTTGTACTGTATTAAAAGATTTCAGCATTAGAAAGGCCTAGAAGCACTGGCTTGGAACATTTAGCATATGGTCATTCCATTTAAAGACATGTGTCTTGAATTGTAATATTCTTCGTATAAATCGGTTCACGTGGATTTCAGTGGTCACTTCTCACACAAAGGTGTGCATGCAGCTTAGAATAGAATTCCACGTTGAAAGAAAGAGTAATTGGAAAGATACATTTCACCTCAGGAACAATATAAAGCCTTCTTAGATGATAATAGAAGTGGCTGTGACTCAACCTGATGATGACAGGTTTGAAAAAAAGTTTCAGTTATCAGTTTGATAAAAAAGTTATCAGTTTGAAAAAAGCATATTTGGCAGACTGAATCTGTGTCTGTACATGAAGAAAACATGACATGCCTGGAAAATACACGTACTGTATCTGCAAGGTAGAATGAAATGCAATGTCCTTCAAAGCGTCAGATCTTGTGATCTAGTTTGATGACTAGTGAACCTCAACTAATGCTCCACATCCATCTCAGTCCCCACTAGCCATTTGCCTCTGACGCTAGTCCTTGAAAAGTTTCCAGTAATAACTGAAGTTTTACAGCACGTGCATGTGTGCTCTGTGTTTGTACCCGGTGCCTGCTGACGTTAGAAAAGGGCCTCAGATTATAGTGATTTTTTTTTTTTGCCATATTAAATATATCAGTCCATGATCTCCTTTCTGTGGTAATGTTGACAAGTTTTCTGGTACAGTTTTTATTTTTGTGTCTTTCTATATGGTTTAGCATTGTTCATAACAAAGTTGTATTTATTTCAGCTTTTAATTTTTAGAGAAAAGTAACAAGAAGAATGAATGCTTCTCTCCTAAATGCTTGTCAGGTCAGTATCCTGTCTACATTTCTTAGAAATTCCTCTTATAGCCGGGTGGTGGTGGCCACACCTTTAATCCCAGCACTTGGGAGGCAGAGGCAGGTGGATTTCTGAGTTCGATGCCAGCCTGGTCTACAGAGTGAGTTCCAGGACAGCCAGGACTACACAGACAAACCCTGTCTCGAAAAACCAAAAAAAAAAAAAAAGAAAAGAAAAAAAAAGAAATTCCTTTTATTATTTAAACCATCTATCTAACAATTCAGCATTCACATTCTAACTCTTGGTTCTAAAAGGGCACAGCATTCTACCTAGGCCTCAGGATGTCAACTAAGTATTTTAGACTAGAGTCAGGTGAAACCCAGTTATAGACAGGATTGATATAATGTCTATAGTTGAGCAAGGCTGACAGCTGTAGAATTTAGAAGCACAGTTTTACTCACTGTAACTTGACCTTCTGAGATGTGACACTGGGATTCTGGTTGATAAAAACTTATAATGGTACATTCCTACATGTAGGCCTTACATGCGAATGTTATATTCCCTAAAAGTTTGCTGTCTATAATTTCATTATGTAATCCTGTTTCAGAGAAAAGGAAAGTACAATAAAGATTATGACTATAGTAGGTAACATCCTTCACTAACATTAAATTTCAGGTTTCTTTATGTTAGTACATTAGCCTGAATGTATGCATATGTGCTATATATTTCTTCAGCCTGTTGAGTTCAGAAGAGAGCATTAGATTTTAAAGGATTTGAAATAAATGTCTGGTGTATAGGTGATGTGGGTGCTGGGAAACAATTTAGCATTATAGAATCCAACTTGCACACAAATTTCCAAATGAAGTGATGGTGGCATCTTCATCTCTTGCTATGGTCTTAGAAAACTAAGACCAAAAATTCATGAAGGAGAGAGACCTTAGGAATGTACTCAATATAGTATGTCATTGTCTGCATTTTCTCATAAGAGCAGCAATGCTTAACTTCTGACACATTTCTATAGCACTTCTAGAAGATGATGTTTGTACTTGAATATTTCCCATGACTCATATTTATCACAACGTGACTCTTATTCATTAGGTCTGTTTCATCTAGGAAAACTTTTTTGTCCAGCAGCACATGATAAACAGGTAATTTTCTATTACAGGGTCAGTTGACATTCAAGGATGTGGCTGTGGATTTCTCCCAGGAGGAATGGGAAAGTCTTGATTGTGCTCAGAGGGCATTGTACATGGATGTGATGTTGGAGAATTACAACAATCTGTTTTTTGTGGGTAAGAATAACCTTCTCGTAAAATTCCTGATTCATTCTTGGAATTTATCTACTGTGTGATTATGTAAATGTTCTGACATGTCTAGAGACTCCCATAATAAGGAAAATTCAGGTTACCAACAGTTCTTCATTGTGTTTCTTTTACATTCCTTTCCATTCTTTGAAAGAGGATCCAGTATTGTATTCTGTGTAATCTCTCAAAACATTGTGTCTACTTTTAATCAAAACTTCAAAGTGCAAAAACAATTGAATATTCAGAGCAAGAAAATATATTGCCACACCTATAATTATTGGAATATTCTGGTTATACTGTTGCAATAAAGTCTTAAATTGTTTATGAATTTTAAAAATGGAGAAGCTTCTAAATAGAGGAAGAGCTGTTGCTTGTCAGAATTTTTTTACTTATTTATTTAGTTTTTGTCCTGTGGTTTCTATGTTTAGTGCTGGTACATCATGGCCTTTATATCATGAGTTCCATGCCAGTGTGGATTACATAATGAGTTCCTAGCTGACCCAAGCTCCACTTTGTTACTCTGTCACAAACATAAACAAGAAAATAGAGAAACTGTTTTGGACATGATCATTCGGGGAGATCCTTTCTCAAAGTCCTTTACTTCTATATCACCTATTTTTACTTTCTGCCAAGCACAGTGTCAAATAAGCAGTAGAAGGCTATTGTTTCCTGTCATTTGATATACATAAATTTTGAGATTGTTTTAAACATCCATGTAATGACTGTGAAACAAGAAAGACCACTTTTGAGAGTTCCATTCTTGAGAATCACTAATTTACGTTAGAAAATTTTAGGGGATGTGGGATATTGTCTTGCTCATCCACTAATCCCTGTCATCTTTAATTGTATTTCTTTTTTCAGAGAATCATTGTATGTGTCATAAATACCAGAAAATCTTGGATGAAGACCTACAGCATATTGTCCATGAACATGAAAATATCCAAGTGAATTCTTATAAATATCAAGAGCTTGGCGAAATCATTCATGAATCCACCCAAAGTACACCTTATAAAATTAACCTCATGGATACATCTTTTGAATCATCAAATATAAGCATACATGAAACTGGAAACAATAGAGAACCTTGCAAATATAAAAACCCTGTATATTGTTTAAATTTGTGCTCTACCATTAGTCTAAATCAAGGAATCAACGTAAGAAAGAAAGAATACAATGGTGCAGACCTTAATGAGGTTTTTGACTCTCAACAAACACTCATGTTGAAACAAACCGAAAGTGGAAAGAAACCTTACAAATGTAGTGAATGTGCCAAATGTTTTGCCAAGAAATGCTGGTTTAGGAAACATCAGACAATTCACACAGGAGAGAAACTTTACAAATGTAGTGAATGCGACAAATGCTTTACCCAGAAAGGCAGGCTTAGTATTCATCAGAGAATTCATGCAGGAGAGAAACCTTACAAATGTAGTGAATGTGAGAAATGCTTCATTCAAGTTGGTGATCTTAGAAGACATCAGAGAATTCATACAGGAGAGAAACCTTACAAATGTAGTGAATGTGACAAATGTTTTACCTACAAAAGCAGCCTTAGAAGTCATCAGATAATTCATACAGGAGAGAATCCTTATAAATGTAGTGAATGTGACAAATGCTTTACCCACAAAGGCAGCCTTATTATTCATCAGAGAATTCACACAGGAGAGAAACCTTACCAATGTAGTGAATGTGATAAATGCTTTACTCAAAAAGGCAGTCTTAGTATTCATCAGAGAATTCATGCAGGAGAGAAACCTTACAAATGTAGTGAATGTGACAAAGGCTTTACCCAAAAATGCAGTCTTGTCATTCATCAGATAATTCATACAGGAGAGAAACCTTACAAATGTAGTGAATGTGATAAATGCTTTACCCTCAAAGGTGATCTTATTATTCATCAGAGAATTCATACAGGAGAAAAACTTTACAGATGTAGTGAATGCGATAAGTGCTTTACAAAGAAATATCGTCTTAGAATGCATCAGACAGTTCATACAGGAGAGAAACCTTACAAGTGTAGTGAATGTGACAAATCTTTTAACCTGAAAGGCCATCTTAGAATTCATCAGCGAATTCATACAGGAGAGAAACCTTACAAATGTAGTGAATGTGACAAATGCTTTACTCAAAAATGTGGTCTTATTATTCATCAGAGAATCCATGCAGGAGAAAAACCCTACAAATGTAATGAATGTGACAGTTACTACACTCGCAAAAGCCATCTTAATGTTCATCAGCGCATTCACATAGGAGAGAAACCTTATAAATGCAGTGAATGTGACAAATGCTTTACCAATAAATATTGTCTTAGAACTCATCAGAGAATACATTTAGTTAATAAACCTTACAAATGTAGTGAATGCGACAAATCTTTTGCCCTGAAAACCAGACTCAGGTGTCATCAGATAACTCATACAGGAGAGAAACCATACAAATGTACTAAATGTGGCAAATACTTTACCCAAAAAGGAAGTCTTATTATTCATCAGAGAATTCATACAGGAGAGAAACCTTACCATTGTAGTGAATGTGGCAAATACTTTACCCGAAAAAGCAGTCTTAATGTTCATCAGAGAATTCATACAGGAGAGAAGCCTTACAAATGTAGTGAATGTGATAATTGCTTTTCCCACAAACGTGATCTGAGAAAACATCAGATAATTCATTCGATAGAAAAAACATTACAAATTTGAGTGGGACATATGCTTTACCCAAAAATTTGGGCTTCTTATTCATTCAAGCATTCATACAGGAGAGAATCCCCACAAATATAGTGAATCTGACAAATGCTTTATCTGCAAATGCAGTCTTAGAATCCATCAGAGAATTCATCCAGAAGAAAAACCTTAAAAATATTGTGAATGTGACAAATTCTTTAGCCAGAAACAGTCTTAGCACTCATCAGAGAATGCGTACAGTAGAGAAACTTAACAAATGAATGAGAAAATCCATTCCTAAGGAAGATCATCTTAGAGTTCATCAGAGACTATATATAGTAAAGTATCCTTAAATATAGTAAATGTACAAATATTTTACTGTTGGTTCATCGCCTAGAGTAAAGCGAAGAATGCATACAGGATCAAAACCTCATAAATGTAATGTATGAGGAAAGGTCTTTACCCAAATCTCATATTTAAGAAAATAGATATTTATTTATATATATCTATTTATATCTGGAAATTTATACTCAGTAAAAAAAAAAAGTGTCCACTCAAAAAACTGTGGCATGTGCTATATCCAAGCTGTATTGTTTGCAACACTTGAGGCTACACACTAGAGAATTGTTATATATATGAGAAACTTGTGAAAGTGTTTAATTAATGCTCAAATCTTAGAATCTACCCAGGGTTTGTGCTGAGAGAAACTGAAAATGTGACAATGAAGGAAATATTTCATTAAAAGATTTTACTTGTTCACTTTCAACTATGTCATAATGAAGACACGATGGAGAAGCTAGAAGAACATGGAATTGTAAAAAGTTTCCTAGAGACTGAAATGATCTATTTCAAAGAGCAGCTGGGAAATACATGCCTCAAACTAGAGTAAAACTGACAACACTTGTATGCTTAACTCAAATTAAGATACTTAGACAAATTATACTTATTAAAGTAGATTTGACAAACTGAGCCTCAAATATAGGATGTTCTTTATCCTGTAGATATTCCTAAAAATACGGAGTTTTCTCTCAATGTCCAGTATTCATATTCTTTATCATAGGATGGTTTTAGATTTCAGAATAGCAATTGTCTTTGAGTCCCTCAGGCTCTCACTTACTGACTCCTTCCCCTGAGTCTTGTACGGAACTCCAATAAAGATCATTGGTTCAACAAGTTGGACTTGATTGTTTTCAATTTCCATTTGGGAAGGGTAGATGAATATATATGTTGTGTCTCCTCAGAAAATGTCTCCCACAAAAAAGTGTACGAAAGTCATTAATATTTTCTGCAAACTTGTAACATAAAATGAATATTAGAGCAATGTTTACTAAGATGTGGGTAGCAACAGCTTTGAGGGTGGAATGAACCTCTCACAGGGGTTGCTTAAAACCATAAGAAAACATTTTCAGTGGTCTTAGGACTGAGTCATATTTTTTTCCCTCCTTGTAAGTCTGCATGCATAAGAGTACTTTGAATTATATGAAAGTGATGTAGAGTTCTTTGGCCAGCACTTTCTGCTTGGCAAGTCTGCTCCCTTGAGGACAACACAGCCTAAAGGTATCCCAGGAGCTTTGCTGATTGCAGGGCAACTGGTAAGAGACCCTCCCAAAGTCCCACAGCCACTGGGAGATCAATGGACTCAGGACACATTACACCCCATAACCCCAGCCTGCCAAAATCTACTCCTCCTATGCCTGGTACCTTGTTTGTTCCCCTGAAGACACAGATGGAAGGCATCCTGGAAGTTTTGGTGTATGCAGTGCAAGTGGCCAGGGACCCTCCTGAAGGTCCACAGCCCCTGGAAGCCTAGTGACATCATTGTCCAGCTAAGATCTATATTTTCTTTTTCTTTTTTATTGGATATTTTATTTACATTTCAGATGCCATCCCCTTTCCCCATTTCCCCTCCCTAGAAAACCCCTATCCCATAACCCCTTCTCCTTTTTGCTTTTATACAATTTTTTAATGTTAACCAATGGCTTTATAAATTTGGTAATGCTCAATAACAAGATGCCCATACAATCAGAAGTGTAACCTAATACCCAACCTAGATATATCAACTATCTTTGACTGACAGAGACATGTGAATATCTGCCTCCATGTCTGCCCCCCTCTTTCTCATCACCTAGCTCCTCCTCTCCTCCTCTCCTTATTCCTCTTCTCCTTACTCCTCTCACTTTAGCTCCTCCTACATATCACCCTTCCTGTTAAAATAAAACTTTTCTCTCAAAATACAGTTAGAGCCTAACTATACCAATTTATGTCAGTATGGTGCAAGATAGACCTAATACCCAGTTCATCAGTTTGTTGACTAAGCAGAACCTCTGTCATCTCTCCTAAATAAAAGACTTAGTTCTGAACCTGGCTTTTTTTTTTTTTTTTTTTCTTGGCTTTAGAATGAATGTCAGCTGAAAACCATCCTCTCAAATCTTTTCTCTCAAAGTAAATAGCAAGCATTGGCTATGAGACTATAAGTTTTCAACCCAGGCAGAAATCCAGAATGACTGAGTTAACTGATGTTATGGGAAGCACAAAGCGTAGCTTCTAAAACTTAGCCAATTTATAGAGACCGCTGAACACTTGGACAGTCCCTATACTACAGAATGTTGGAGCATCCGATCTTCAGCCTTCTGGCCCAGGATCATCTGACAGACCTTAGTGATGCAGAATTATTAAGGGCTGATTACTCTGTCTAGGCAGATAAAATCAGTCGACTATTCTGCAGGTGTGTCCTTTTCTGGACAGTGATTTGTCTGTAGATGGAAAGAGGCAATTTTTGTCTAGTGGCTGACTCACCACAACTGGAATAACTCCAAAGATGCTCAATTTCTTCTTAGAATCCAAGACAGGAAGCTCTCAGGAGCAGACAGATCCTTAATCAAAATGAACATTAATACAGAAATGTTTGTAACGTCAATTCTGTGGATTTCTGATGTTTTGAAAACCAACTATTTATGTAAGGCAATCTGGACTGTTGTCTGTTAACGCCTCTCAGCTATTTCTTTTTTTTTCTTTTCTTTTGTTTGATTTTTTTTATTAGATATTTTATTTACACTTCAGATGGCATCCCCTATCCCCATTTCCCCCCCCCACCCCCCTTAGGAAACCCCTATCCCATGCCCCCTTTCCCTTTTTGCATTTATACATTTTTTAAGATAATGTTAATCATAGGCTTTATAAGTTTGGTATTGTTCAATCAGAGGTGTAACCCACTGACCAACCTAGATATAACAACTATCTTTGACTGTTGGAGATACATGAATATCTGCCTCCCTGTCCCCCCCCCCTTCTCTTTCATGACCTAGCTTCTCCTCTCCTTCTTCTTCTCCTCTTCTTACTCCTTTTCTTCCTCTCAGTACTCCTCCTACCTTAGCTCCTCCTACACATCACCCTTCCTGTTAAAATGAAACTTTTCTCTCAAAATACAATTAGAGCATAATTATGCCAATTTGTACCAGTGAGGTACAGGATAGTCCTAATACCCAGTCCATCCTTTTGTTGACTGACCAGCTTCTCTGTCATCTATTCTAACTTAAACATTTAGTTCTGAACCTGGCTTTAGGATGAATGTCAGCTGACGACCATCCACTCAAATCTTTTCTCTTAAGGTCAATAGCTATATGTTTTCAACCCCATCAGAAATCCAGAATGACTGAGTTAACTATAATTGTGGGAAGCACAAATCGTAGTTTCTAAAACTTAGCCAATTTATAGAGACCTCTGAACACCTGGACACTCGCTCTACTTCAAAACGTTGGAGCATCTGTTCTTCTGCCTTCTGGCCCAGGATCATCTGACAGAACTTAGTGCTGCAGAATTATTAAGGGCTGATGTCTATTATGTCTAGGCAGATATAATCAGTCGACTATTCTGCAAGTGTGTCCTTTTCTGGACAGTAATTTGTCTGTAGAAGGAAAGTGGCAATTCTTGCCCAGTGGCTGTCTCATCACAGCTGGAGTAACTCCAAGGATGCTCAATTTCTTCTTAGAATTCAATGTAGGAAGCTGTCCGGAGCAGACAGGTCTCTAATGAAAATGAACAATAATACTGAAATGTTTGTCATGTCAATTCTAAGGATTTCTGACGTTTTGAAAACCAGCTATCCATATAGGGTAATCTGGACTGTTGCCTGTTAACTCCACTCAGCTATTTCTAAATAAAACATAGAGAACACCCTTATAATAAACTCCCAAGTCATGAATTTGCTATAGTCCCTTAACTCACAGGCTGACCATCTCAAATCCATTAAAAAAAGTTAAGGAAGGACTGGGTCTAAGCTTTATATTCCTAAATGTGTTATACTGGTACAATGCCTATGAGAGTAACAATATTCATCTCACTCTTATATCACTAAGAAGCTCATGCCAATGAAAACCTTAAAATTTGTAAACAAAGTAAATTGGTGCCATTTAAGAATTTATATCTTCATCTTGATATTAATTATACAGATTTTTACTAATAGGTTATGGCTATGCAATAAACCCTAGCTAATCCTCTCTATTCCGACAGAACCACTACTTTTCCCTAGAGAGATAGCCCAACATTTACCACCTTAGTCCCCAAGCCCAGGGAATAGGGGTGCTGACTCTTCATTAGCTTCTTCAAGTTGACTATGGGCGTTGAGATATTAGAAGAGGAGTGGGGGGGGGAGGAGAGCAAGTTGACAATCCTCTGATGCTGTGTCTTCGCTGCCTCCAGATGGAGTTCCCGGACCTCAGAGGTTTGAGCAGGTCTGCCCAGCTTGCTTGTTGAGTAGATACACCAAGGCTGATCATTCTGCAATATACAATTCTCAAAACAAATTTTAGTATCAAGATAGTTTTTTTTTTTTATTAAAGAGGGCTGACATTTTATTAAGAATGTTGGTTCTAGCCGCTTTTCTATTTTTCTCCTCTTTTATTGGATATAATATTTACATTTCAAATTTTATCCCCTTACCATATTTCCCCCACCACCCAGGAACCCCTTATCCCATCCCCCCTCCTTCTGCTTCTATTAAGGTGTTTACCCACCTACCCGCAGCCCCCCTCTCCACCCTCAGATTCCCCCTCCCCCCAGTGCTCAGCCTTCAGGGTACCAATGACCTTGTCTCCCACCTATGCCTAACAAGGCCATCCTCCCCTACCTATACAGCTGGAGTCATGTGTCTCTCCATATGTGCTCCTAGGCTGGTGGTTTAGACCCTGGGGAGCTCTGGCTGGTTGGTATTGTTGCTCTCCTCACGGGGCCACCAGCCCTTAAGGTTCCTTCAATTTACTCTCTAACTCCTCCATTGGGAACCTTTGATCAGATTAATGGATAGCTGTGGGTATCTGTCTCTGGGTATGTCCGACTCTGGGGGACCTCTAAGGAGACAGCCTTATCAGGCTGCTGTCAGCTTTCCCATCCTGACATCCCTATCAGCGTCTATTTTTGGTGACTGCCCATGGAATGAATACCCAGATGGAATGGTCTCCCTACAACCCCGCCTTCAGATTCTGTTCCACACTCTGTCTCTGTATTTGCTCCCTTGGGTATTTAGTTACTCCTTCTAAGAAAGACCTAGGCATTCTCACTTGTTCTTTCTTCTTCATGAGCTTCATGTCTGGTAGTTGAATCTTTGTTGTTTCAAATTTTTGGGCTAATCTCTGCTTATCAGTGAGTAAATACCATGTGTGTTCTTTTGTGATTGGGTTACCTCACTCAGGATGATATTTTCTAGTTCCATCCATTTACCTAAGAATTTCTCGAATTCATTATTTTTAATAGCTGAGAAATATTCCATTGTGTATATGTACCACATTTTTTGTATCCATTCCTCTGTTGAAGGGCATCTGGGTTCTTTCCAGCTTCTGGCTATTATAAATAAGGCTGCTATGAACATAGTGGAGCATATGTCTTTGTTATTTGTTGGGGCATTTTCTGGGTATATGCCCAGGAGTGGTATAGCTGGGTCCTCAGGTAGTGCTATGTCCAATTTTCTGCCAGTCTACCCGCAGCCCCCCTCCCCACCCTCAGATTCCCCCTCCCCCCAGTGCTCAGCCTTCAGGGTACCAATGACCTTGTCTCCCACCTATGCCTAACAAGGCCATCCTCCCCTACCTATACAGCTGGAGTCATGTGTCTCTCCATATGTGCTCCTAGGCTGGTGGTTTAGACCCTGAGGAACCGCCAGACTGACTTCCAAAGTGGTTGTACCAGCTTGCAACCCCACCAACAATGAAGGAGTGTTCCTCTTTCTTCACATCCTCGCCAGCATCTACTATCACCTGAGTTTTTGATCTTAGCCATTCTGACTGATGTGAGGTGGTATCTCAGTGTTGTTTTGATTTGCATTTCCCTGATGACTAAGGATGTTGAGCATTTCTTAAGGTGCTTCTCGGCCATTCGAGTTTCCTCAGTTGAAAATTCTTTGTTTAGCTCTGTACCCCATTTTTTAATGGGGTTATTTTGTTGTTTGGCGTCTAATTTTTTGAGTTCTTTGTAAATATTCGATATTAGTCCCCTATCGGATGTAGGATTGGTAATGATCTTTTCCCAATATTTTGGTTGCCGTTTTGTCTTGTTGACAGTCTCCTTTGCCTTACAGAAGCTTGGCAATTTGATGAGGTCCCATTTGTCGATTCTTGATCTTAGAGCATAAGCCATTGGTGTTCTGTTCAGGAACTTTTCCCCTGTGCCTAGGTATTCGAGGGTCTTCCCCAACTTCTCTTCTAATAGTTTCAGTGTATCTGGCTTTATGTGAAGGTCCTTTATCCACTTGGAGTTGAGCTTTGTGCAGGGGGATAAGAGTGGATTAATTTGCATTTTTCTGCATGTTGACCTCCAGTTGAGCCAGCACCACTTGTTGAAAATGCTGTCCTTTTTCCACTGGATGGATTTAGCTCCCTTGTCAAAGATCAAGTGACCATAGGTGTGCGGGTTCAATTCTGGGTCTTCAATTCTATTCCATTGATCATCCTGTCTGTCTCTGTACCAATACCATGCAGTTTTTATCACTACTGCTCTGTAGTACAGTTTGAGGTCCGGAATGGTGGTTCCCCCAGAGGTTCTTTTATTGTTGAGAATAGTTCTCGATATCCTAGGTTTTTTGTTATTCCAAATGAATTTGTAAATTGCTCTTTCTATCTCTATGAAGAATTGATTTGGAATTTTGATGGGTATTACATTGAATCTGTAGATTGCTTTTGGCAGGATAGCCATTTTTACTAAGTTAATCCTTCCAATCCAGGAGCATGGGAGATCTTTCCATCTTCTGAGATTTTCTTCAATTTCTTTCTTCAGAGACTTGAAGTTCTTGTCATACAGATCTTTCACTTGCTTTGTTAGATTCACTCCAAGATAATTTATTTTATTAGTGGCTATTGTGAAGGGTGTCATTTCCCTACTTTCTTTCTCTGCCTGTTTACCTTTGAATAGAGGAAGGCTACTGATTTGTTTGAGTTGATTTTATATCCAGCCACATTGCTAAAGTTGTTTATCAGATTTAGGAGTTCTCTGGTGGAAGTTTTAGGTTCACTTAAGTATACTATCATATCATCTGCAAATAGTGAAATTTTGACTTCTTCCTCTCCTATCTGTATCCCTTTAACTTCCTTTTGTTGTCTAATTGCTCTACCTAAGACTTCCAGTACTATATTGAATAGGTAAGGTGAGAGTGGGCAGCCTTGCCTAGTCCCTGATCTTAGTGGGATTGCTTCAAGTTTCTCTCTATTTAGTTTGATGTTGGCTACTGGCTTGCTGTATATTGCTTTTACTATGTTTAGATATGGGCCTTGAATTCCTGATCTTTCCAAGACTTTTAACATGAAGAGATGTTGAATTTTGTCAAATGCTTTCTCAGCATCTAGTGAGATGATCATGTGGTTTTTCTCTTTGAGTTTATTTATGTAGTGGATTACATTGATGGATTTCCGAATATTGAACCATCCCTGCATTCCTGGGATAAAGCCTACTTGATCTTGATGGATAATTGTTTTGATGTATTGTTGGATTCGGTTTGTGAGAATTTTATTGAGTATTTTTTGCATCAATATTCATAAGAGAGATTGGTCTGTAGTTCTCTTTCTTTGTTGGGTTTTTCTGTGGTTTAGGTATGAGTGTAATGGTAGCTTCATAGAATGAGTTGGGTAGTGTTCCTTCTGTTTCTATTCGATGAAATAGCTTGAAGAGGATTGGTATTAGGTCTTCCTTGAAGGTCTGGAAGAATTCTGCACTGAAACCATCTGGCCCCGGACATTTTTTGGTGGGAAGATTTTTAATGATTGTGTCTATTTCTTTAGGTGTTATGGGACTGTTTAGATGGTTTATCTGCTCCTCGTTTAACTTTGGTACCTGGTATCTATCTAGAAAATTGTCCATTTCCTCCAGATTTTCCAATTTTGTTGAGTATAGGCCTTTGTAGTAGGATCTGATAATTTTTTTAATTTCCTCTGTTTCTGTTGTTATGTCTCCCTTTTCAGATCTGATTTTATTAATTTGAATGCTGTCTCTGTGCCCTTTGGTTAATCTGGCTAAGGGTTTGTCTATCTTGTTGATTTTCTCAAAGAACCAGCTCCTGGTTTTGTTGATATTTTGTATAGTTCTTTTTGTTTCGACTTGGTTGATTTCAGCCCTGAGTTTAATTATTTCCTGCCGTCTACTCCTCTTGGGTATATTAGCTTCTTTTTGTTCTAACTCTTTCAGGTGTGCTGTCAATTTATTAATGTACGTTCTTTCCACTTTCTTTTTGTGGGCACTTAGAGCTATGATTTTTCCTCTTAGTACTGCTTTCAATGAGTCCCACATGTTTTGATATGATGTGTCCTCATTTTCATTTAAATCTAAAAAGTCTTTAATTTCTTTCTTAATTTCTTCCTTGACCAAGTCATCATTGAGTAGAGCATTGTTCAGTTGCCAAGTGTATGTGGGCTTTCTGTTGTTTTTGTCCATGTCAAAGACAAGTCTTAATCCATGGTGGTCTGATAAGGTACTAGGGATTATTTCAATCTTTTTGTATCTGTTAAGGCCTGTTTTGTGACCAATTATGTGGTCTATTTTGGAGACGGTACCATGAGATGCTGAGAAGAAGGTATATTCTTTTGTTTTAGGATGAAATGTTCTATAGATGTCAGTTAAGTCCAATTGGTTCATAACTTCTGTTAGTTTCATTGTGTCTCGATTTAGTTTCTGTTTCCATGATCTGTCCATAACTGAGAGTGGGGTGTTGAAATCTCCCACTATTATTGTGTAGGGTGCAATGTATGCTTTAAGTTTTAGTAAAGTGTCTTTTATGTATGTGGGTGCCCTTACATTTGGGGCATAGATGTTGAGAATTGCGAGTTCCTCTTGGTACATTTTTCCTTTGATGAATATGAAGTGTCCTTCTTTATCTTTTTTGATTACTTCTGGTTGAAAACTGATTTTATTTGATATTAGAATGGCTACTCCAGCTTGTTTCTTGGGACCATTTGCTTGGAAGATTGTTTTCCAACCTTTTACTCTGAGGTAGTGTCTGTCCTTTCCACAGAGGTGCGTTTCCTGAATGCAGCAAAATGTTGGGTCCTGTTTACGTATCCAGTCTGATAGTCTATGTCTTTTTACTGGAGAATTGAGTCCATTGATATTAAGAGATATTAAGGAAAAATGAGTGTTGTTTCCTGTTATTTTTGTTATTGGCAGTGGAGATATGTTTGTGTAGCTACCTTCTTGTATGGTTTTTGGAAGATTACTTTCCTGCTTTTTCTAGGTTGTAGTTTCCCTCCTTGTGATGGATTTTCCACCAATTATCCTTTGAAGTGCTGGGTTTGTGTTGAGATACTGTGTAAGTTTGGATTTGTCATGGAATATTTTCGTTTCTCCATCAATAATGATTGACAGTTTTGCTGGGTATAGTAGTCTGGGCTGACATTTATGTTCTTTTAGGGTCTGTATGATATCGGTCCAGGATCTTCTGGCTTTTATGGTCTCTGGTGAGAAGTCTGGTGTAATTCTTATAGGTCTGCCTTTATATGTTACTTTGCCTTTTTCCCTTACTGCTTTTAGTATTTTTTCTTTGTTTTGTACATTTGATGTTTTGACTATTATGTGGCGGGAAGTATTTCTTTTCTGGTCTAAACTATTTGGAGTTCTGTAGGCTTCTTGTATATTTATGGACAGCTCTTTCTTTAGGTCAGGGAAGTTTTCCTCTATAATTTTGTTGAGGATATTTACTGGTCCTTTAAGTTGGGAGTCTTCCCCCTCATCTATTCCTATTATCCTTAGGTTTGGCCTTCTCATTGTGTCTTGGATTTCTTGTATATTTTGGGTTAGTACTTTTTGTATTTTGCATTTTCTTTGACAGTTGTGTCAATGTTTTCCATGGTATCTTCTGCACATGAGATTCTCTCTTCCATCTCTTGTATTCTGTTAGTAATACTTGTGTCTATGACTCCTGATCGTTTTTTTTTTAAGTTTTCTATTTCCAGGGTATTCTCCCTTTGTGATTTCTTTATTGTTTCTACTTCCATTTTTAGATCCTGCATGGTTTTGTTTAATTCCTTCTCCCATTTGGTTGCATTTTCTTGCAATTCCTTAAGGGATTTTTGTGTTTCCTCTTTAAGGGTTTCTATCTGTTCTTTGAGAGTGTTATTTATGTCTTTCTTAAAGTCCTCTATCATCATCATGAGAAGTGATTTTAATTCTGAATCCTGCTTTTCTGGTGTGATGGGGTGTTCAGGGTGTGCTATGATAGGGGAACTGGGTTCTGATGATGCCATGTAACTTTGGTTTCTGTTGCTTGCGTTTCTCCACCTGCCTTTTGCCATCTGGTTAAATCTAGTGCTACCTGTACTTCTGTCTCTGATTGAAGCCTGCCTTTCCAGTTGTCTCGCTTGTGTTTGGTCTTCTAGGGGTCCAGATGTCTCTGTGATTTTTTCCAGCTGCACTGAATACTGTCGTATCTCTAGGATGCCTCAGGATATGATGCCTCCAAGGTAGCAGTCCAGCTAGTTGTCTGCTGTTCTGGGTGCAGTGTCTCCTCTTGGATATCTCAGGATATGTTGTCTGACACGCTGAGTTCAGTTGTTCCTCTGCGGCTCTGGTTTGAGTGGACCTTCCAGTATGTCTCAGGCGGAATCCAGGGTCCACACAACTGCAGACCTGACAGAGGTCTGGACCAGGCCTCAGACCCGGGAGATGGGCAGAAGGGGGGTGCTAGCCGGCAGGGGCGGGGGGGGGTATCTGCTGGATTCTGAGCACTCAGGGCACCCAGCTATGAGCTCAGGGTAGTATGTGGGTTTTCCTACCTAAAGCTGGTTGTGAGATCTGTGGGTCCCCCAGAATGTGTCTGGCAGTATCCGGGGTACACTCACCAACAGGCCTCAGAGTGGAAGATGGGTGAGCGGAGGAGGAAGGGGAGTGCTAGCACTGGCTATGGGTTCTATGGATCCCCCAGAATGTGTCTGGTGGTATCGGGGTGCACTCACCAACAGGCCTCAGAGCGGAAGAGGGGCGAGCGGAGGAGGAAGGGGAGTGCTAGTGCTGGCTATGGGTTCTATGGATCCCCCAGAATGTGTCTGGCAATATCCAGGGTGCACTCACAGGCTGGCCGGGCAGAGGTCCGGCCCAGGCCTCAGAGCGGAAGAGGGGGCGAGCGGAGGAGGAAGGGGAGTGCTAGCGCTGGCTATGGGTTCTATGGATCCTCCAGAACTCTCAGCTATTTCTAAATAAAATATATAATACACCCTAACAATAAACTCAAAGCCATCAATTTGCTATAGGCCCTTAACTCACAGGCTAACCATCTCAAATAATTTAAAAAAGTTAAAGAAGGACTGGGTC
Organism: Arvicanthis niloticus; assembly: GCF_011762505.2. NCBI lineage: Eukaryota > Metazoa > Chordata > Mammalia > Rodentia > Muridae > Arvicanthis > Arvicanthis niloticus. Next base: position 9,157,484 of record NC_133438.1, on the reverse strand, counting down.
TAAGCCTTGTATTCCTAAATGTGTTGTAGAGGCGCAATGCCTATGATAGTAACAAATCATCTCCCTTTTATATTAATAAGAAGCTCGTACTAATGAAAATCTTAAATTTGAAATCAAAGTAAATTTTGTACCATTTAAGAAATTATAACTTCATCTTAATAACAATTATACATATTTCTATCAGTAGGTTATGGCTATGCAATAAATCCTAGCTAATCCTCCCTGTTCCACCAAAACCACTACTTTTCCCTAGAAAGACAGCCCAATATTAACCACCTCAGTCCCCAAGCCCAGGGAATAGAGGCGCCGACTCTTCATTAACTTCTTCAAGCTGATTATGGGTGTTGAGATATTATAAGATGGGTGGGGGGAAGAGTAAATTGATAAGCCTCTGACACTGTGTCTTCACTGCATCTTCACAGCTGGAATTCCAGGACATCAGAGGTTTGAGCAGTTCTGCTCAGCTTGCCTGCTGAGTAGATAAACCAAGGCTGTGTATTCTGCAATATACAATTCTCAAAACAAATTTTAGTATCAAGATAATTGTTTGTTTGAATTCTGGAATCTAGTCTTCTGGTGGCCTGCCTCTGTCATGTCTAATCCATATAATTCTGTGAGTTTCTATAAGGGTGTGCTCCCACCATCCTCCCATTTTTGCCTTCCTGCTCTCAATTTCCCAACATCAGGTAATCCAAACTTTTGGGCACCTAGGCCCTCCACTTCCACTGATGCCTAACCCCTTACCCCATCTTTCCTCCTCCAATTACTATGAGGGTGTACTCCCACCATCCTCTCATTCCTGCCTCCCTGCTCTTGCAATTCCCCAACACTAGGGAATCCAAACTTTCAGGTACTAAGGCTGTCCACTTCCACTGATGCCTGGCAAGGCCACCCTCAACTACCTATACAGATGGAGCCATGAGTCCCCGCCATGGTGTTCTCAGGCTGGAGATTTTAGAATGGCTACTCCAGCTTGTTTCTTAGGACCATTTGCTTGAAAATTTGTTTTCCAGCCTTTTACTCTAAGGTAGAGTCTGTCTTTGCACTGAGGTGGGTTTCCTGTATGCAGTAAAATGCTGGGTCCCGTTTATGTGTCCATTCCATTAGCCTATGTCTTTTAATTGGGGAACTGAGTCCATTGATGTTAAGAGATATTAAGGAACAGTGATTGTTGTCTCCTGTTATTTTTGTTATTAGAGGTGAAGTTATCTTTGTGTGGCTATCTTCTTTTGGATTTGTTGGAAGAGGGTTACTTTCTTGCTCTTTCTTGGGTATAATTTCCCTCCTTGTATTGGAGCTTTCCTGCTATTATCCTTTGTAATGCTGGGTTTGTGGAAAGATATTGTATAAATGTGGTTTTGTCATGGAATATCTCCATCTATGGTAATTGAGAGTTTTTCTGGGTATAGTAGCCTGGGCTGGCATTTGTGTTCTCTTAGGGTCTGTATGACATCTGTCCAGCATCTTCTAGCTTTTATAGTATTTGGTGAGAAGTCTGGTGTAATTCTGACAGCTCTGCCTTTATATGTTACTTGGCCTTTCTCCCTTACTGCATTTAATATTCTTTCTTTGTTTTGTGCACTTGGTATTTTGATTATTATGTGATGGGAGGTATTTCTTTTCTGGTCTACTCTATTTGGTGTTTTATAGGCTTCTTATATGTTTATGGGCATCTTGTTCTTTAGATTAGGGAAGTTCTCTTCTATAATTTTGTTGAAATATTTATTGGCCCTTTAAGTTGGGAATCTTCACTCTCATCTATACCTATTATCCTTAGGTTTGGTCCCTGGATATTTTGTGTTAAGAACTTTTTGCATTTTGCATTTTCTTTAACAGTTGTGTTGATATTTTCTATGGTATCTTTTGCACCTGAGATTCTCTCTTGTATCTCTTGTATTCTGTTGGTGATGCTTGTGTCTATGACTCCTGATTTCTTTCCTAGGTTTTCTATCTCCAACGTAGTCTCCCTTTGTGATTTCTTGATTGTTTCCACTTCCATTTTTATGTCCTGTATGGTTTTGTTCAATTCCTTCACCTGTTTGGTTGTGGTCTCTTGTAATTCTTTAAGAATTTTTTGTGTTTCCTCTTTAAGGGCTTCTCCCTGTTTCCTGTGTTCTCCTCAAATTCTTTGAGAGTGTTATATATGTCCTTCTGAAAGTCCTCTATCATCATCATTAGAAATGATTTTAAATCTGAATCTTGCTTTCCTGGTGATATGGGGAATTCAGGACGCTCTAGTATGGGAGAACTAGGTTCTAAAGATGCCAAGTACCCTGGGTTACTGATGCTTATGTTCTTGTGCTTGCCTTTTGCCATGTGGATCTCCTTAGTGCTACCTGCACTGTCTCTGACTGGAGCCTGTCTTTCCTATTATCTTGGTTTTATCAGAACTCTGTGGGGTGGGTGTTCCTACTGGGGTAAGAGCTGTGGCCCAAAATCTGCTCCGTGCTCAAGCGCAGATAGGATGCTGCCCAGGTTAGAGCTCTGGGAGCCCCGTTTCCTCTGGGTTCTTAGAGATTGGGCACAGAGCTGCCACCCAAGATCTGCTCAGTGCTCTGGCCCAGACCAAAGGGAACTAGTGCTCCAGGCCAGGAGTGACTTCCAGAGTCCTTGTGGGTCCCAGTTACTCCTTGTTTGGGGTGGGCCTTGCTGTCTGCTTACCTAAGATACTGCAGTAGTTAGGGCACCTGGGATCCCAGCTTCCTCTTGGTTCTTAGAGATTGGGGGCAGAGCTGCCTCCCAAGATCTCCTCGGTGCTCTGTCCCAGACAGGAAGGAACCAGTGCTCTGGCCGGGAGTGACTTCCTGGTTTTTTGTGGGTCCCAGTTACTCCCTGTTTGGGGTGAACGTTGCTGTCTGCTTACCTAAGATACTGTCCTGGTTAGAGTTCCTATGAGCCCCGCTTCCTCTGGGTTCTGTTTGATTGGGGGCAGAGCTGCCGTCTTGGATCTGCCAAGATCTACATTTTCAATTGAGCCAATTTCTTGAGCAATAATTTGCTCAGAATTAGTGAAGAGATAGTATAATGTTTACTCAGCTTAATAGATTTGTTTTGATCACAGATAATCTTTCTACTTCAGCTGAATGAGTTTTCACACAGGCCACTTATTTACAGATTTTTTTTTAAAAAAACTATTCTGTAGAGAATATGAGATTTCTGAAATTGTTATTCACCTGTATTGGTTGTGTGTGTGGTTTTTTTTTTTTTTTTTTTTTGAAAAATTAAGATAATATTAACACTGTCTCTTGTTTTTTTTCTATTTATGGTTGTCAAAATACTCTCATAACTTCCAAAATATTGATTCTGTTTCTTCGTTGAAACATTGGTTGAATGCAGTGATGTTTTGTACTCCTTAGTGTTAAAAAAAAAAAAAAAGAACTATTTGACTTTTGACTCATCCAAGAATTTGGCATTGTTTTAGAAAGCGTGCAGCACTGCACATAGGCCTTCGCATCTGAACTTAGCATTTTAGATTAGAGTCAACTGGGACCCAAATGCAGACAGATTGATCTAGACTTCATATTTCAACAGGATCAAAAGTTATAGAATTTGGAAGTACAGTTTTGTTCATTATAACTTCTCCATCTGAGAAGAAACACTGTGATCCTGTTTGATATCAATAGATCCTTTATAGAATTACATTTCTACATCCAGACCTCTAATGTGTATTTTATATTCCCTCCAAGCTTGCTGATTGTGAGGCCATCATCACGATGACCCAATTTTCACAGAGATAGAAAATATTAGAGAGAGCATGACTGTTCTAGACCGAGTCCTTTTGACTTATTTATTTGATTTAAAAAAAAAAAGATGTATTTTATGTGAGTACACTGTTGCTCTCTTCACACACACCAGAAGAGGCCATTGGATCCCATTACCAATGGTTATAAGCCACCATGTAGTTTCTGGAAGTTGAACTCAGGACCTCTAGAAGAAGTCAGTGGTTTTAACCAATGAACCATCTCTCCAACCCCTATTTATTTAATTTTTTGGAGACAGTTTGTGTGTGTGTGTGTGTGTGTGTGTGTGTGTGTGTGTGTAGCTCTGGCTGCTTTGGACCTGTCTCTGTAGACCAGGCTGGCCTTGAACTCACAGAAATTTGCCTGCCTCTGCCTGACAAATCTTGGGATTAAAGTCATGTGTCACTTTGCTCAGCTCAAACTAATCCTTATTAAAATTAGCTTTCTTTTTATTTTATGTGAGTATATTTGCATTAATATATTCATGAATGCTGTGCCTTCAGAATTCAGAAGAGAGCATTAAATCTGATAGAACTGGATGTAGAATCTCTTGTTTAGCATGATGGAGGTGCTGGGAACCAAGTGTCAGTCCTATGGAAGAGCATCTCGTTCTTTCCTTCTGAACCATCTCTGTAGCACCTCTAGAGAACTTTTGTCATTTAATAATTGTCCTGGTTCATATCACAAAAATGTCTCTAATTCATTACCTCTAGTTCATTAGGTAATTTTCTTTTTCCTAAGAAAACATTTTTCCCCCAGCAGCACATGGTAAATGGGTAAGTTTCCAATATAGGGTCTGTTGACATTCAGGGATGTGTCTGTGGACCTCTCTTAGGAGGAGTGGGAATGCCTGGACTCTCCTCACAGGGCTTTGTACATGGATGTGATGTTGGAGGATTACAGCAATCTAGTCTTTGTGGGTAAGAATGTTCTTCTTGTAGAATACCTGACTTATCCTTTGTATTTTCCTACTTAGTATGTATGTAAATTCTCTGAACTGTCTAGAGACCATCAGAAATAAGGGAGATTCTGATAATGAACACTTTTTCATGGTGCTCCTTTTACATTTGTCTTTGTTCTCTGCAACAGTAACCAATGCTATATTCTGTGCAGTCTCTCCAGCTCTCTGATGTAGATTTTAAGGAAAACTTCAAAGTTTAAAGAAAATTAAATATTCAGAGCATGGAAATACCTTGCTGTATGCTTAATTAATTGGACTATTTTGATTTTCATATTGAATTAAACTATTTCTTCCTGATTTTTAAAAATTGAGAGGTTTTAAAATAAAGAACTGTGGACAGTAAGCATGTTGTTGTTGTTTTCTTTGACATTTGGTCTCTATAGTCCTGGCACAGCATGATTTTTATCCTAGCGCTAGGGATGCTGAAGCATGAGGAGTTGGTGAGTTTCTAGAAAGCCTAATTTAAGTAGTGTGTTCTTAGCCAAGAAAGGCTGCGTAATAGACTCTATCTCAAAATATAAACTACAAGAAAATAGAGAAGCATGCTTCATATGACACTTCAGAGAGCTACTATCTCAAAGCTTATTATTGCTCCATCACCCATTTGTCCATCCTCTGAAAGGTAAGTAGTATCATAAGAATGAGGAGACTTATTGGTTCTTTCCCTTTGATGGAGATCAGAGTGGAAATTTTTGCTGAGCTTCCATTTAATGATAGTGAAACACAAAAGTTCTCTGCTGAGAGTGGTATTCCTAAGAATTGCTATTGTTACATGCTTTAGTGAACTTAAGGAATCATTATTGAATCTGTTACTCATGCATCAATCCCTGTTATCCATAATTGTGCTAACTTTCCAGAGAATTATTGTATAAGTGGAAAATATGAAAAAATCCTCTATCAAGGCACACAGTTCATCAGCCTGTGAATATCCAAGAGAAGTCTTATAAATGTAACGAGTTAGAAAAAATGGTTCATGAATCCTTCCAATGTATACCTTATGACACACATGATGCTGCAGAAAACTGCAATAAGTGCAGATATGGTAAACACAAGGATGCTTCTGTTGAGTCATCACCCATAAACAGACATAAAAGTGGGGATTCTAGAGAAGAACCTTCTAAGTTTAAAGACTGAATACTGTTTAAATTTGTTTCCCATCATCAATCAGAATCAAAGAATCCATTTGTGCCTCAGTATACACCAGAGAAATCATTCTGGAAAGAAACCCCACAAATGTAAGGCCAAGTGCTTTTATCAGTTGTATCAGGTTAAATACCATTACAAAAACCCATATTGGAGAGACCTTATAAATGCAGTTAATGTCACAAATGTTTTAGCCAACTCAAACACCTCAGAAGCCATCAGACAATTCATACGGGGGAGAAACATTACAAATGTAATGAATGTGGCAAAAACTTTACTCAACTGACATACTTAAGAACCCATCAAGAGAATTCATACAGGAGAAAACCCTTACAAATATAGTGAAACACTTCATTCAAAAAGCCCAACTTACAATACATCAGAGAATTCATACAGGAGAAGAACTGTACAAATGTAGTGAATATGAGAAGTACTTTACATTTTGCTCAGGACATAGAAAACATCACAGAATTCATACAGTAGAAAAACATTACAAATATAGCAAATGTAACAAATCTTTACCAGTGGCTCATATCGTAGAAGACATAGAAAATTCACGGTGGAGAGAAACCTTAGAAATGCAGTGAATGTGACAAATGCTTTATTCAGAAAGTCCAACTTAGATTACATCATGGAATTCTGTACTGTCTACTTTTGTGTTAACGACACACTGAGGCATCCAGCCATCATAGAACCAAGGGCCTCATCTCCCACCTATACAGGACAAGGCCATCCTCCCCTACATATACAGCTGGAGCCATGGGTCCCTCCCTATGTACTCCCAGGCTGGTGATGTAGACCTTAAGAGCTCTGGTTGGCTGTTATTGCTGCTTACCCCATGGGGCTGCAAACCCCCTTCAACTCCTTCAGTCTTCTCTCTAACTCTTCCATTGGGAACCCCATGATCAGTTCAGTGGTTAGCTGTGAGCATCCTCCTCTCTATATGTCAGGCTCTGGCATTTGATTTCTAATGGGTGACAAAAACAAACTTGATATAGAGAGATAGTGATGAACTCAGAGAAGCCAAGGGTGAGGACACCAAAACCAAAATATATTATGTGAAAACTATTTTCTTACCTTTTTTATTGGATATTTTATATGTTTACATTTCAAATGTTATCCCATTTCCTGGTTTTTCCTATGGAAACCTCAAATCCCATCTCCCCACTCCCTGCTTTTATTACAGTACTCTCTTTCCCACCCACACCCTGGCACTCTCCTACACTGGGGAATCCAGCCTTCAAAGACCCAAGGGTCTCTCCTCCCACTGAATATGCAACTTGAGCCATTGCTCACTCCATGTGTACTCTTTGGTTGGTACTTTAGTTCCTGAAAGCTCTGGGCTATCTGTTTTGTTGATATTGTGGTTCTTCCTATGAGATTGCAAACAAAATATTTTCAATAAAATTAAAAAAAATTAAGTATGTTTTCATGACATAATTACTCATTTTTATACACTAGTTTTTTTGCAAAATGCTTTTGAAGAAACAACAAAAAGGAACAAAGACTTTAAGAGAAACATTATTATGTGTATATATATTATCTGTATATTTTTAATATATTAACAGACTACCAAGAAGACACAATTTTATGTAATAAAATTTATAGTGGCTGGTATAAATTGTGTTGGCAGTAATTATGAACACTATATGTCTATCAAGTGTAAAATTTTGATAAAATATTGAAATTCCTTTTCTTGTTTTCCATAACAGTATAGTTCATGATATCAGACTTATTGTCTGATGGCAATAAATGATTCATTAATACAAACTGGGCTTTATGGTTTGGAGGTTTTATGGAAAAAAACATGGAAGAATTGTTACCAACAAACCAACTTGGCTATGTGCTTTGCATGTTGCTGAAGCAACATATCATGCCAGTTATGACACATTACGTCAAAAATTCTATGTGTATATTCATAACCGCTTTCAATGCTTTGAATATATCTTGCCTCTCTGCTGTATCAAACTAAGTTTCAAGTGATTGAAGAAACAATAAACACCATCCAACTAATGAGAAACAAGCAAGGCAAGTTTTCCCTAATGAATGTTATCAAACATTTAATGAAAATATAACACCAATTCTTCTAATATTTTTCTTTGAACTACCAGGGGAACAGAAACTATCACATGTTCCACATAGCCCAATATTGTATCAGATACCTGATACCAACAAGAAATAAAGACATAAGGAATCATAGGGACTCTCTAGAATAATATTTGTTAAACATCGAAGCAAATTTTTATTTTAAATATTCTTCAAGTGTTACAGTATCTTGAGATTGCCAGCCAACAGAATAACCTATGAGGAAAAAAGAAACCAAAGATTTTCCTTGATATATCAGTAAGAACATTGTAGTGTGTGGTATGTATTGTATTCACTATATTGACTCAATAAAATGAGCTTTAGACAAAAAGAAAAAGAAAGTGAACTACTAGGGTCCCAAGCAACATGATGTATGTCTCTGTAGAAAACATCATGGAGGCTAACCTCTCAGTCTGGGCAAAAGCAAATTCAATATTATCGAAAAACTGACCTATAGGCTTCTTGGATCCAAGTCCAATGTTTATGTACGCTAAATGATATCCCAAAATACTGCCTCAGCTCAGGATGTCATTTTAATAGCTGCTATAAGGAATGATGCTGTCACAATGGAGTGAAGAGTCAGTTGTCTTGGAGAGGATGCACATTCCCAATTCATTCACATGGCATCACCTTCCAGAATACAAAAAGGATAGAAAATCACAAGCATCAAGACAATTAACTCATCCTATCAGTAAGTATAAAAAAGTACTAAAAAATTAAACTAACAAAGACATAATTCAACCAATGTATAAAATAAATTCTAATTTATAGAACTAAGAAAATTCAATGAACTCTATTAGCAATATTCTCCTATAACCCAATGAAGTACCAACCATCCAGAAAAATGTATCCAGTGATGATGGATAGATGGAATTAAAGACTCCACTTGATTCCTAGTGGGAATATAAATCAGTGTGGCCATTATGGAGACCAGTACAAGATTAAAAATCAAATTCAATGCCCCATATGTGTCACACATTGTAATCTAACCCAGTTACTTAAATTAGTATATCAGACATACATTTGTAATGTTGCAAAGTACTAGAAGTCAGTACTATATCAAAACAAATAAGAACTAGATATGAATGAAAAATATAAGTATATACTAACAGGAATAAAATACTCTCATTTCATTTGAGTAAAATATATGAAATTGTTCTCAATCACCTTAGTGAGGTGTGAATAAACCTCAACCAAAGAAATGTTTCATCAAAAGGCAGTCACCAACAGGGGCTGAAGATCAGGCAAGAGAACAGTATTATAACACAGACTGAGAGTGAATGTATTCCTGGTACTGAGAGTGGACAGGACGAGTGTTGAGCCTGTATAATTCCAGGTGCTATTGAATTTTTACATACTGACAGGTTGTCCTGATAACAAGAATCTTAGTAAGCTTGAGGAGATTTTGCAAACATGAATATCATACAATAGTATATGAACAACAGAAAGCATTCTCAACTCCTGCCTCAGTGTTGCAAATGAGACTGCCCTTCCAGACACTACACAATGGAAAGCATAAATCCCATGATTCAAATCAAAATCTGACTGACATGGGACCTTTATGACCTTCTCAACTCTTGTCTTACTATAAAAGTTCTGGTGAAATACATGATCATGATAGCCAATTGTGTTCATACTTATCGCCGTTGACACATGATCTAGCCCAGATGGCTGAGGAAAAGATTGTCATTGGAATTCATGCCATAGATAAGAATGAAGTCATGGCACCTGAGTATGGAAAACACAATCTTCACAACATGTTTTCAGAAATGTGTTGATCAAAATTTTCAGACCTCAGATGCAGAGCCTGAGGCCCTAATTTTCCAGATGTACCCTGGCAGCAAGTCACGGGATAAGTGAAAATAAAATATGGAATATAATTAAATGGATCTCCAGACTGCAACAGTATTAAAACAGATGCATAGGTGTAGGTGTGTGTGTATGTGTGTGTGTGTGTGTGTGTGTGTGTGTGACGTTTGTCTTCATGAGAAATTGATTTCACAACTGCTTCATATAATATCCTAGCAGACATGAAGAAGCTGTTTGTTTTCACTATTTCCTTCTTCATCCTCAAGTTTTCTCTCGTCTTTTGCAGTTTGACCGAACCTGGTTGTTTTTGGAGAATAAAGAATAATGAAGATGATGATGGACATTTGCAAAATGACTGTGGGTTTGTTCTTATAGTGGATGACATACCCATGGAAAAATCACATTATAATAACACCATTTTTGAGTAAGTCATCAACTTAATTACCATGTTCAATGTCATGAATTAGCAATATGTAGCTGTGCATGCAAACTGTGATTTTTCTGTCCTGTTCTACCCACAGTAACATTAGTAAGTACTGAAAATTAACTCTCATGTTACTTACAGTGTGATACTTTCAAATGTGTCACAGTTTAGTTTGGATTTAGTATATTGAGCTCCAATTCACAAAGCTGGACAATGAGAAAATGTAAATTCTATAATTTGCCTTCTTGTGGATTTCATTTGCTGAAAGATGCCATTGCACAAGGTGTCTTGATCTGCCTTGAATTCACAATCAACACCACTATAAAGAGTTCAATATGAAGAGGCTCTATCACTGTCTATTTTCAATTGTCTGCCCAGGGTTCCTATATCAGCATGCATTCTAAAGACCTTCATAAAAATTATTGAATATTGGTCTTTATCAGTTGGGCATACATTCATACATTGAAATACATATGTGTGTAGTATACATGATTAAATGTATAATATTACAAATATAGTTGTGAATATACATGTAGAAAACCTGCCATGTTTGAGATTCTGTTACTAGCGTATTATTTTGGTCCACTTGTGCATATGTACAGTCACAGACTAGTTTATGATCAGTATCAGATAGGTGGTCAATATTGCTATTAATTAGTGAATAAATAAAACAATAGAGAAATTCTAGGAGGATTATTTTACTTCCTGTGTATAAGAATCTCTTCTCAATGTCTACATAGTTCTCAGATTTCGTGTGTGAGATGATATCAGTGGTGACAGCAGATCAGAGTTATGAAGGAAGAAGTGTTGAAATAGCTCACCTAGTCACTGTGTCTAAGACTTCTTTCTTTTATGAACTGAAGTTTCCTGTGCTTTACTGTCTCTGATGCTCATCCCATCTCTTATTAATTTCTACATCTTTTGGACTTTAAGAATACATTTTCCAATTGTTAGCCACAATACACTGTGCAAACTTTGATACTAATGGTTGCATCGTATTACTACTATCTTTGGATGTTATTTCAGTATGAACTGTATTTTTGTTTTATCCTATGTTATTCCACACCTCACCAGTAAAATAATAGAAATTCTCATTAATGACTCTTTTACAAGCAGTAATAATGTTTATAATTGAAATATATGAACTATGTAAATCCACGTTTGTGGTTTAAAATGAAAACAGCTCTAAAGACTCAATTGAAATATGCAAATCTGAGCAAAAGTGCATGTTTAGTGTTTTTACTCCTCATGAGAGGGAAAAGCCAATAGTAATAGATGTACTAGGAGGCTGTGATGGAACATATGAACACATTTCAAGTCGAGAAAAGATCTCAGTGCACAGACATCATGTAAAGGATGGCAGAATATTAGTAAAACTGAGGTGGTAAGAGAAATCTGATACATTTTTTAGTACATCGACATAGTAACATTGACACTAAAAGGCAACATCAAATTGATGTGTAAACAAGCCCTAAAGGATAATAACATTGTTATGTGGTATATTTTCTCATTTTGCATATTTCAACTGGATATATAAATTTAAGTGACATGTATCATAGAGAAATTTATGAAATGAGCATTTTCTTAATATTTAACATGAAAAAGTTTTTCATATTTTCCTATTTGTAAAATTTTACCACAGATTAAACAAATTCTCTCATAGAAACATGAATAAATTGTTTTCGTAATCTTATCGTTAGACAATTTATATAGATAAATTTTATATAATAAATTTTGAATACTCTACCTGAAATAGTACTATATGATAGCTCTTGAATATATTTCTTAATGATTTACTCTTAAATATTTTATGTTCTTTTACTATGCTTCAATTGTAAACAATATCTTGTATGCTTTGAAACATACTTTTGTACTCAGGTATTAGAAATAGAATCCTGAGGGCCAGAGAGATGGTTCCATAGTTAAGAGCAATAACTGTTCTTCCCATGGTCCTGAAGTCAATCCCCAGCAACCACATGGTGGCTCACAACCATCTGTAATTGGCTTTGATGCCTCCCTCTGGTATCTCAGAAAATAGTGACAGTATACACACATGTATAAAATAAATAAATCTTTTTAAAAAGAAATGGGATTCTGAGTTGTGGATATTGTTGCATATATGTCAATGATATTTTAAGGTACTAAAATATATGAAAGTTGAATGAAATATCTTGAAGTATTATTTGATTCTTAAAATACTTGATATGATTAAGATATTTGATATTTAAAATTTTTAAATAAAAAAATTAAAAAGAATGTGTTATGGATTAGATATATGGTTCAAGCCATGGGGGTTTGTTTCTGTGGAATTAGAACTCTAAGACTATTGTATAGTATGGAGTCTTACTCTCTAGGTATGTAATCAACTCATGGGTGACATTCAGAGATAAATCAAGCTCTTTATGGATTTTCATGAATATAAAAATTATCATATCAGACCAACCTATGTTTATGAATTCTTATATTGTTTTCAATAATGTCTAATTACCCAGGTTTATTTTTAGAAAAAAAAAAACAGAATATAGACAGAAATGTATCATGTCTTGTAGTGCAACATTTACTGCAATTGAAGAGAAAATTTCATGTTTTGTACATTCTTTTTAATCATCCCTGTGACTTCCTTTAGAATACCACCAAGAAAATATGAGGTTTTTTTGGCATTGTTTTTTGTTACCAATGAGATCAACAAAAATCCTCTTCTTTTACCCAACATGACTTTGAAATTTTCCATCATTATGGGCATGTGTGAAGATACATTTGGACTTCTGGATAATAAATATTTAGAAAAAAACAGTACTTCGAGGTTTCTTAATTATGACTGTATACGACACCATACATGTGATATACAACTTACAGGACCATCATGGATGACAGCCTTAAAACTGGCAGTTAGTAATAGAAAACCAAAGGTGAGAATGTGTGACACTGGATGAGTTAACACCTTCTTTATTCCATTCCATGTTTCTAGGAAGAAAACTTGGGCAGCATGCATTTGTGAGTGTGCTGTTATACATATTTTGAAGGATTAGATACTCAGATAATAGATGTATTGGGGGAAGAGGCAAAAGTGTTTCCTAGACTATTCAGACTTTTCAGGAATATTATGGAATCTGATAGGAATAATACATAATATTGATATGGGAATGATACTATCCTTAATAGGAATTCTGATGGTATTCTGAAAATAACATTACTCATATATAAGACAAAACTTTCTAAAATCATATTCCTCTTGTGGATGTTTTCATTCTTTTTTCCATATCCTTTAGGTTTTTTTTGGACCATTTAACCCAAACTTGAATGACCCTGATCAATTTCCCTATGTCTGTCAGATAGCAACCAAGGACACATGTTTGTCCCCTGCCATGGTCTCCTTAATGTTTCATTTTAAATGGACTTGGATAGGAGTAGTCATCCCAAGTGATGACCAGGGTATACAGTTTCTCTCAGACTTGAGAGAAGAAATGCAAAGACATGGGATCTGTTTAGCCTTTGTGAATGTGATACCAGAAACCATGCAGCTATACTTGGCAAGGGCTACGATATATGATAAACAAATTATGACACCATCAGCAAAGGTTGTTGTCATTTATGGTCAAATGAACTCTACTCTAGAAGTCAGCTTTAGAAGATGGGAAGATTTAGGATTATGGAGAATCTGGATCACAACTTCACAATGGGATGTCATCACATATAAAAGAGATTTCAGCCTTGATTTCTTCCATGGGACTGTCACTTTTGCACACCACCATGGTGAGATGTCTAAATTTTGGAAATTTATACAAACAATGGACACCTCCATATACCCAATAGATCTTTTTAAAACTAAACTTGGGTGGAATAATTTTAATTGTTCAACCTCCAAAAACAGCAATAGCACAATTGATCATTTTAAATTTAACAACACATGGGAATGGTTAGCACAGCAGAGATTTCATATGGACCTGAGTGAAGAAGGTTACAATTTGTATAATGCTGTGTATGCTGTGGCCCATACTTACCATGAACTCATTTTTCAACAAGTGGAATTCCAGGAAAAGACAAAAATCATAGGAATATTCCTTGACTGTCCAAAGGTAAAGTTTCTTACATTTCATTATGCTTAGATTTATTAATGTGATATTTTAAATGGCCCCTGACGAATTCACATTCATTTGTTAGAGACTATTCTCTCAATAAAAATATTTCTATACTACAAATTCTCTAATGAATATTTCACAAGGATAACATATAATAGGACAGAATATTTATTGTATAAATATCAGTTACTTTTTTGAGAATTGGTCTTAACATTTTAGCAAATAAGTTTAATATTTAAAATAGGAGTCAAGAGTTTTATCGTAAAAACCTTAAATTAACTAGACTAGAATAATTTTCTCAAGAATTGATATATGGACTATGATTAATAGTTATCCATTTAAAGTAACACTTATAAAAACACAATTGATGAAGACCGGGCCTTTTATTTTGTTTATATTTATTTCACTTATGTATGCTATATGTACATTATTGATGAACTGCCATTATTTTTTCCACAACTTCCAGACATTCAGGCTTCCAGCTTATTCTCACATTCATGATTTCACTTTGTTAATAATTTTTACTACAAATGTGCATGTGTGCATGCCCATGTGCACATGTGCACACGCACACACACGCACACACCATGTTCATTGTTATTTGGTAAGCATTTGTTCTATCACTTTTTCCTTAAAACATTAATATGAAGTATATTAATTTTCAATTACCAATGAGATATATTACATTTTACTACATGGACTAACTTTAGTACAGCTGTCTTTCTGTAAGCTGTTTAAAAATCAGGGGACATTCTCAATTTCACATTGCCTTAATTGATATGCATATATAATCATGTAATGATGCATCTCATTTAGGTGGCTTCTGTTCTGAAGACCAGAGTATTTATGAACCCTCTAGGAGAAGTGGTGAAGATGAATCATAGAGAAAGTCAGTGTGCCATATATGACATTTTTGACATTTGGAATTCTCCACAAGGTTTTGGATTAAAAGTGAAAATAGGAAGCTATTTTCCTTATTTCCCATAGAACCAAAAACTTCATATATCTGAAGATTTGGAGTGGGCCACAGGGATAACATCGGTGTGTATGTCACAATTTTCATTCTTTTCAGTATACCTAAAATGTAAATATGTGGCAATGTAGCATTAGCTCTGTGGTTAAGATCAATCGTTGCTCTTGCAGAAGGCCCATCCTCAGTCACCAGCATCAAAATTTGGTGACACACAACTTCCTATAAATCAAGGTCACAGGGATGAAAGGCCTCTGGATTATACATTCTTATTCACCCCACACTATGTAAACAAGTTTATGAAATATATGTATATATATGACTATTTGTATATATCATAAAATTTTGTGATTTGATGTAAATATCTTGATAGCCTAATGAAAAACTGCATATACCAATTAACAGATATATTTCTCCACATTTAAGGCTTTTTTAAGCTCATAAAAACTTCTGTAAGAGTCTTATACAACATACTTTGTTCATATTCATCAAACAAATTTTCCTGATCTACCCTATCATCTCCCCCACCAAATGCAGTATCCTTATTTTTTTATTTATACATCATGTGATAGAAACTGGTACCACATAAATATTCTTTTTGGATTTAATCAGCTTAGAAAGGAAATTTTAATATCTACTACACAAGCATTGAACATATAATATCAGATAATGTAGTAAATATTTTGTAACATTCAAGGCAGTACACAAATTAATAAAGTACCTGAAATTGATCTGATGCTTGATGGCAGTGGAATATGTATAGTCATATCTGTTAATGACCATGAATATGTATGTACATATACATGTGCATATGTTTGTGTAAGTGTACATGATGTATGTGCACTTGTGTATGATGTATACATATATGATGCATATTATATATGATCTATATCTATACCTAATACATCAGGTTCCAACCTCTACTTGTAGTGTGACATGCACACTTGGATTCAGGAAAATTCATCAGGAACAAACACCAGACTGCTGCTTTGATTGTGCTCAGTGCCCAGAAAATGAGATTTCCAATGAGACAGGTACATATTTGCAAGCAGGAAAAAATTTCTTATTTTGAGTATCTTCTCTTTCCAAACTAGAAATGTGAAATGGCCTACCTAGATGGAAACTGAAGGCCTGAAATCTCGATTTCAGAATTTAATCCTTTGAATGGTTTCAAAAGTTTTGGACCAGAAAATAACCTGAAATATATTCTACAAACAACTCATTTTTCTCACAATATCATAGTTATTGATTTTATATTTTGCAGAAGACATTTAGGGGGACAAACATCTGTCACTATTCATAAACAAAATATTAGGCATAGTCTATGCATATGTTCAGTCTTCCTAATTCCATGTACAAAGCAGCTTCACTATATGATTGGTTCCATAATCTTTCTCTCCTATCAGCCAGTTTTGTCCCTGGCAAGATGATCAGGATAACACTTGTTATTTAAGGAAAAACACTTTAGAAGATTAGATTGATTAGAGGAAAAAAGCATTTGCTTTCAAAGAACTAGAAGAACAGTGAAGATATCAAGAATGCACACAAAGATGTGATAGTGCTCACCAGTAATCACAGCCTAGCTAAGGAAACAGAGATGAATGTGAATGTCCATAAACTTCATGCCATCCAGCTTGGAAAGTGTAGTTGGGAAAAAAGAGACCTTAACACAATGAGGGGGACATAGATAGGTGTATGAGCCATACAGCTTCAATAAGGGAAATACTGCTTTATGCAAACATCATTTGCATAAAGAATTGTATGCTCTTGTGCATATGTGAATATATAGAGGGCACAATCCATAAAGCCAACAAAGTGCATAATGCATTTCATCAGTTGGCATTGAGAACTATGTCTGCCAATCACTCAGATCTGTAACTAGTAAGTTCAAGGTTAGTGGAGATTATGTAAACTATTATTCATAAGGCACTGAAAAAAACAAAGCGCTTCCTTCTTGTTTAAAAATATAAGTATTTTTTCTGCTCCATTCCCCTTATTGGTGGAGATTTTTTTCATCACAAAACAGGTTAATAGGCAGCAACGTTAAGTTACTGGTTCCTAGAGCAAAACGGAATGTAACAGATAGATGTTCAACAACAAAGTATTTATGGAGATATCCTCTGGATAACACAAACTCTAAATTATCAAGTACATGATTATGATACCTCATGAAGGTCTGTTGTTATTCACCAGCAGATATGGAACAATGTGTGAGATGTCCAGATGATAAGTATGCCAATTTTGAACAAACCCATTGTCTCCAAAGGACTGTGTCATTTCTGGCTTACGAAGATCCATTGGGGATGGCTCTAGGCTGCACAGCTCTGTCCTTCTCTGCCCTCACAGTTCTAGTACTAGTCACTTTTGTGAAGTACAAGACTACTCCTATTGTGAAAGCCAATAACTGCATTCTCAGCTACATCCTGCTCCTCTCTCTCATTTTGTGTTTTCTCTGCTCATTGCTCTTCATTGGACATCCCAACAAGGCCACCTGCATCCTGCAGCAGACCACATTTGGAGTATTTTTCACAGTGGCTGTTTCTACTGTGTTGGCCAAAACAATAACTGTGGTCATGGCTTTCAAGCTTACTACACCAGGAATAAAGATGAGAGGGATGCTGGTATCAGGGATACCTAATTTGGTCATTCCCATTTGTACCCTAATTCAACTTGTTCTCTGTGGAGCCTGGCTTCTAGCATCTCCTCCCTTTATTGACAGAGATACACAGTCTGAGCATGGGAAGACCATCATTGTTTGCAATAAAGGCTCAGCCATTGCATTCCACTTTGTCCTGGGCTACTTGGGCTCCTTGGCTCTGGCGAGCTTCACTGTGGCTTTCATGGCCAGGAACCTTCCTGACAGATTCAATGAAGCCAAGTTCCTAACATTCAGCATGCTGGTGTTCTGCAGTGTCTGGATTACATTTCTTCCTGTCTACCACAGCACCACGGGGAAGGTCATGGTGACTGTGGAGGTCTTTTCCATGTTAGCTTCTAGTGCAGGGGTACTAGGGTGTATCTTTGTCCCAAAGTGTTACATTATTTTAGTTAGACCAGATTAGAATTCTCTTGAAAAGTACAAAGGTAAATTATTGAAACTTTAACAATTTCAAGTGTTAGATGATACTCAATACATCTTGTTGATGATACTAAAGGAGTCCTAGTAACTCATACAACAACTTTAAATAATGTCCAAAGTCAGTACTTACAACACAGGACAATACTGCCTAATGTAATACCAACTACTAAGTGTGAGTTTCATTCTTGAGTACACAATCCAAAACATATTGAGATTAGAAATCCTCAACTGAGGAATGGCTTCCATTATTCTGACCCTTTTCTCCACTTGATGTTTTTCTGCTGGAAGTGGACTCTACTAGTTCCTTCTCCCTACTTGTGAATATTTCATTTAAGGTCTCTTTTTTGAGTTCTGAGAGTCTCTTACCTCCCAGGTCTCTGTTACTTTCTAAAAGGTACCTCCAACACCCACCCTCAAAGGTGGCATATTTCCATTTATTCTGCTGGCCCTCAGGGCTTCTTTTTGTCTCCATTTCTATACCTCATCATGTTCTTGTTTTTCCCTCTCCCTTCCCTCTTGAACCCAGTTCCCTTGCTCCCTTCGGCTCCCATGATTGTTTTTCTTCATCCTAATTAGGAATGAAACATCCTTCCTTACTTGGGCCCTTCTCCTTATTAACAGTTTTGTGTTATGTGGATTGTATCCTAGGTATTCTGTACTGTTTTGACTAATATCCTGTGGGGCAGTTGACTGTTAAAGGCATCTGGTACCTAATGGAGCACAGGCTTTAAACATGGGTCACTCTCATGGACAATAGGCATTTTGTTATGCTCCTCTGTTCCTGGCTCTTCTCACATAGCTACAGCCCCCACAGCCTCCTGCAGTGAGGTCTGTGACCATCAGTCACATAGTGACAGTACCCCAAGCCTTCCCACATTTAGATAAGGTCCCCTTAAGATCTCAAGCTAAGTCAATAGGCAGTATCTGCTGTCATACTCTGACCCATCCCAAAACTGTATATAAGAATTCTATCCAGAAGGAATAAAGGTGTGCAAGAATTACTCTGTCATCTGAGAGCTTTTGTCATAAGAGCTATGACACTTGGGAAAAGATCTGTTCTCCAAAAATGCCAGGAGGCCCTTCCCTGCACTCCTTGCTGGATAGCAGGCCTCTGGCTGGATCAGCCCACCCCAACTCAGCACAGAGTGAGGGGAGCACTGTCTTGGAACAACTGAGGTGGTGACAGTGAAGAGGAAGATGGAGGTGGATACAGCTGCAGCAGAAGAGGAAGCAGAGGTCCTTGACTCTCCCCGCTGGCACACTCTCCCATTTGCCTGAACCTTTGCATGGCAAGGCCAGAGATCTCTGTGGAAAGCCTCCAGCACATAGGCCCACAATATTCACTTAGTGAGTACATACCATGCATGTCTTTTTGGATTTAAGTTACCTCATTGAGGATGATATTTTCTAGTTCTACGCATTTGCCTACAAAACTCAGAATGTCCTTGGTCTTAATAGCTGAACAGTATTTCATTGTTTAAATGAACCACATTTTCTGTATCCATTCTTTCATTGTGGGACATCTGGATTGTTTCCAGCTCCTGGCTATCACAGATACGGCCACTAGGACAGAGTGGAACATGTGCCCCTGTGTCATGTTGGGGCATCTGTCCAAGAGTATGTGTCCAAGAGTGGTAGAGCTGGGTTTTCAACTGGAGCTCTTTCCCATTTTCTGAGAAACCTCTAGAATGATTTCCAGAAAGATTTTACCAGTTTGCAATCCCACCAACAATGGAGGAGTGACCCGAACAACAGGTCCTATGTTATTCGTGAGGGACAAGGAGGATTACAATCTGAAAGAACAGGTGAGAGAGAGAATGGACTCAAGGAAGCAAATGCTTGTCAAGAGTCATATATTTGGGCACAAAGTGCTTATTTATAATACATTTTGCAAAGGGAGGGGTAAGAGGAATCCAGGTGATGGGAAAGTACAGAATCTTCTTGGCCTGTGCCCTGAAACAATGGCGGTCTAACTGCTTACTTCAAAAGATATGGTACACTGCTTTACATCTATAAATCTATTTGTAACTATCAAGCCGAACCTTGTGGTTGCCAGGGAGATGAAGCTGCAGGGGACATTGTGCAGGTGGGGAGAAGTAGGGGGTGAGGGTAAGAGGCGAGGGTCCTGGCTTCTGACATCTCCCCCTTCTCTGTTAAGATGGAGAGGGCATCTTGTGATCAATCCCAACTACATGAGTTTAGAATTTGGAGGTCAAATTTGGGGGGTCTTGGACAAGTTCATAATCCCAAGACATTGATGTGAGACAAGTCCCGTTGATGGTCGAGGGCTTTAGGCTATCGACAATGGGCAACATCAAGGGACCCTGAGGTGGGTGAAAGGAGGGTGAGGGCCCTGTCTTAGGCTATGTAGGCTGCACCCACTCCCAGCACCATGCACTCCTTTCTGGCTGCATTGGGTGGTCCCCTGGGAAGTGGACCTACAATAATCCCATCATTGGGCTAACTCACAGCCATCCTAATCCCTGTGTGAATGCCTAGGTTATCAGCCATTTGTCATTTGGGGTGTAATATTGTCATAGTGGAAGACTCCCCCATATTAGAGGGCCACATCAAAGGCAGGCCTTAGTTTAGGAAAAAGTCATTTTTTGTCAGGGTGATCAAGAGGCCAGGCTCCCTAGCAAGAGAAACGAGGGCAGAGCCAGGCATGCCAGGAACGTTTCTTGAGGGCGTGAAAGTCTAGGGGTCAGCCATAGGGGGAGGCAGGGGGGCTGGCAGCTCCGCCTGTCTCCGGCAGAATCATTTCTGGATCTCCTTCAATCTTCAGTTGATGGTAATGAACTTCAACCGGCTTCTTGATGGCAGCATCAATCTGGTTCTTAACAAAACTTGTGAGACGGTTAAGAGCCCAAGGGCCAAAAGACAGAAGCAATAAAATGCCAACAAGGGGTCCTAGTAAACTAGGCAACAGGGTAGTAAGCCAAGGAGAAGTAGAGAACCAATTTTTTTACTATGACTCTTGTTGTTCTCTGGCTCTTTTTCTTTCTTCTAAACTCTTTTTGACTTTGTCCAGGCTATTTTGGACAAGGTCTGTCTTATCAGAGTAAAAGCAACACTCCTTTTTGAAGGCCACGCAGAGACCCCCTTCCTTAAGGAAGACAAGGTCAAGTCTTCTCCTGTTTTGTAACATCACCTCAGAAAGAGAAGCCACAGAGTCCTTAAGGTCTTGTACTCCTTCCCTCAAATTATTTAAATCTTTATCAATGAGGGACTGGAGATGAGCATAGTGATTATTGAAAGTCACCAAAGAAGCTATATCTGTGTCTGCACCAATGGCACTAATCCCTAGTATGACAGACAAGGTGAGGGCAGTCAGGAGTTCTTTCCTGGTTCTCAGAGAAGCTCCTTGATCTATGATGTTAAGGAAGGACTCTGGGTCATGTATGAAAAAATATGGAAAAATAATAACAACTACACAATAATCTCTAAAATATAAAAAGCTGGAATTATATATATAAAGAATCAAATCAAAAGCACAGGCAAAATATATATCATTGGACATCAGGGTATATAAAAAGATATAATTAAGAATCAATGTCTGGTTACACACACCAGAATCAAGTCTCTAGGGGGGAGCATGGATTGCCCCAAAAGGCAGAGGCCTATTCCTGAAATGGAGCTAGGGGTAAAACCTCTTTCAGATGAATGAATCCCAAGGAATCTGTCACCATCATTGGTAAAAGTGGGAGGGGAGAAGATAGCTATCTCCTCATAGAAGGGAGAATTAGGTAAAAAGCAAATCCAGCATTGTTGATAATTAGGATCACTGGTATTATGGATAGCCTCAAGAGAAGCATTTACCAAGAGAATAATGAGGTCAGCAGAACTAAAATGTCAAAAGCCATAATGGGACAAGCTAACAATGAGCAGACGATCATCCTGAAATGCTTGCCTCAGATTATTATATAATCTTCGACAAATGTGCCCCATTAGCAAGGCTGTAATAAATATGATTTTAGGAAAGATTCTTGTTATGAATATGTTTTTCTCATTATTATTATTATTATTAAATTAATATCACCAAGCAATAACACTCTCCTTTATAGCAGATCTCTGTAGATCCACAAAAATGTATTATCTTATAATGATATTATATAGGCAAATAAATAACTTCTTAAATCTTAATAATAACCCTATAAAAAATTTTAAAATTATATCAATAATTATTAAGCTCATTTATAACAGGACTGCTACTAAATCCCTCAAACATAATCAAACTGCTATAAGTACTCTGTCAGTCTCCCGAGTGTTAGCAGTCAATTGTCCCGAGAGAAACAGCAACTGGACCTTCTCCTGCCTAGAGCACACTCCAAGAGGTCACAAAACAACCAACCTAAATTACTAAAAAAAATCCACAATTTATTATAAATACCAGGACAAAAAAAAATATTGCCTGGGTTTATCTATATAAAACTTCACTAATTTCTTAAATTATAATTTCAAACTTTCTATAAACCTATGGAGCTAGACAAATAATGAATGTCTAGCTAAACAATTATTCTTAATAGGTATTCATATAAACATTCTGTGTTATAAACTTCTATTTTAATTTATAACTTGAAATTTGGTATAGACTTGTGATAAACCTTGTAACATGTAACCATGTACTCTGAAAGATGTGTAAGTTCTGAGGACAAAGAGATGAGAATTAGTTAGTTAAAATGGTCAGTTAGAATAGTGAATTAGTTAAATTAGCAAATTAAAAATTAGCAAGTTAAAAATCAGTTAGTTAGTTAAGACCCCGTCACTTAGAATTTTATTTTGTTAGAATCTCTTCTTCTTCTCCACTCAGGACCTTTCCACATTTCCCCTCAGATAGCTTTCATAGAATACTTTTTATACTTAATAAACTCTATAGCAACTTTTAAAAATGTCTTTTCTTCCTGTGACCCAGCAGTTAGAGCCCAGCAGTTCCTGTTGAGATAGAACAAAGGCCAATCCTCTGTTGTTAGGCTACAGGTGTTAATCACCCTAGCCTGAAGTCTCTTATTCTCAGAAGAAGTTTTTAGGATAGTACAAGGCTATTTACTTAACTCCTTGTTGGTCTTAAGGCTGGGCTACAAGTGTCAGTTTCTGGCCACAGGATCGCTGACTGTAGGGGGGTGTCTGCCAAGACTTGGAATCAGAACCTGTAGGTTTCTGTAAGGAAGGAACCTGTGATCGGGTAACAGGAAAGGCTAGGTGGAAGGAATCTGGAGGAGAGGCAGAGAAAGAGCAAAGAACCGAGAAATGCGAAACTTGTTTTTGGAGGCAGAGAATGTCCCTCAGTTTACAAACCTGAGAAAAAAGGCGGTCTCGCATATCAGAAAGAGAATTAGACAAAGTGGCACGGAGGGTCGGAAAGACAAGCCTGGGGGAGGGGAGCAGAAGGTGACGTGAGAGAAGGCCAGTCAGGATTGTGAAAGCGGCTTCATCACCAAAGTTCAAAGGCTCTGGGTCAGGGAAAGCAGCCAAAACTGTCTGAGCTGTGGGCTGCGGCTTCTGCTGCTGCTGCTGCTGCTGCTGCTGCTGCTGCTGCTGCTGCTGCTGCTGCTGCTGCTGCTGCTGCTGCTGCTGCTGTGGCTGCCTGGGGAGCTCAGCCGAAGCTGAGGGAGTGGCAGAGAAGAGGAGGAATGACGCTTAGCAGCAAGGCAGGGGGAACAGAGGGAAGCAGATTTTTTAAGGACAGGGTTGCAAAGGTGAGTGGAGGAGGGAGTCAGCAACAGACAAGAATTATCATTTCCCTCTATCTCTATCTGCATCTTCAATAATGTCCCTAATAATACCTCAAAAAAAATTATCACAGTAACAATAATATCAGCTTCACTTTTAATTTTCTCATTTAATTCATGACCTATCTTCTATCACTTCTTGGAATGGATGGTAGGACACAAGACAATACTGCCTAATGTAATACCAACTACTAAGTTTGAGTAGAAAATGGTTTCATGAGTACACAAACCAAAACATATTGAGATTAGAAAATCTCAACTTAGAAATGGCTATCATTATTTTGACCTGTAGATATATGTTTAAGTCATGTTTTTTTTTTAAGTCTAACTCAAGGTTTTATTGGATATTATGTTTACATTTCAGATTTTATCTTCTTACCCCATTCACCCCACCACCCAGGAACCTCCTATCCCATCCGCCTCCTCCTGCCTCTATGAGGATGTGCCTCCACCTACCCCCCCACTTTCACCTCCCCACCCTTGCATTCCCCCCCACTTAGTGTTCAGCCTTTATGGGACCAAGGATCTGCTCTCTCACCTACGCCTAACAAGGCCATCTTCTCCTACATATACAGATGGAGTCATGGGTCCCTTCCTATGTGCCCCCAGGCTGGTGGTTTTGACCCTGGAGAGCTCTGGTTGTTTGGCATTGTTGCTCTCCAAATGGGGCCACAAGCCCTTTCAGCTCCTTCAGTCTTCTAACTTCTTCATTGGGAACCCTTGATCAGATCAGTGGTTAGCTGTGAGCATCTGCCTCTGAATATGTCAGACTCTGGTAGACCTCTAAGGAGACAGCTATATCAGGATCTTGTCAGCATGCACTTCCTAACATCCACATCAGCATCTACCTTTGGTGACTTCATATGCGATGGACACCCAGGTGGAATGGTCTCCAGACAGCCCCTCCTTCAGTATCTGTCCCAAACTTTGTCTCCATATTTGCTCCCTTGACTATTTTATTACTCCTTCTAAGTAGGATGGAGGCATCCACACTTGATCTTTCTTCTTCATGAGCTTCATGTGGTCTGTGAGTTGAATCTTGGCTATTTCAAGCTTTTGGGCTAATATCCACTTATCAGTGAGTAATACCATGTGGGTTCTTTTGTGATTGGGTTACCTCACTCAGGACATTTTCTAGTTCCATCCATTTACCTAAAAGTTTCTCAAATTCATTATTTTTAATAGCTGAGCAATAGTCCATTGTGTAAATGTACCACTTTTTTTTTTATCCATTTCTCTGTTGAAGAACATCTGGGTTCTTAAGTCATGTTCTTAATTCACAATTAATATGAAATGATGGTACTACTTGTAGACTGTAGCACTTTTAGACAAATTATTCTGGGAGCTATAAGAAAGAAGACTTTAAGCCGGGCGGTGGTGGCACATGCCTTTAATCCCAGCACTTGGGAGGCAGAGGCAGAGGCAGGTGGATCTCTGAGTTCGAGGCCAGCCTGGTCTACAGAGTGAGTTCCAGGACAGCCAGGGCTACACAGAGAAACCCTGTCTCGAAAAACCACCAAAAAAAAAAAAAAAAAAAAAAAAGACTTTAGACATCATGAAGCCAGTAATCAGAATTGTTCCATGGACTCCCATTGAGTTCCGGCATCAAAGTGCATGCCTTGGCTTCACTCACTCAACTGTGACAACAGTACATAAGTAACCTAACACTTTTCTCAAATGTTCCTTCTGACCAAGGTGTTTTGTTACAGCAGCAGAAACTAAGATTTAAGCAAAATGTTAAGTTGCCTCCATTGTGATTGGGAATACAATAGATTACTGATGCAATAAAAGGAACTGATTTGAAAAGAGAAACAAGAGTGAAGGTTAGCAGAGTGTAGTTCTTAAATATAGCATTGCACACTGTTGAAGACCATCACAGAGGCCTTGGATTTTGGAATAGTTTTCAAATACTATGAAGATATTAATATCAGCATCTTGAACTACAGTCAGTAGAGGTGAAGCTAATAGTTAGGGATCAGCTTGACTTTTCCATATGTGAAGACATAAGTAAGGTTTGTCTTCAGGAGTATCTACTTACCACCAACTTCTATATAGCAGCAATACCACTCAAGGCTCAGAGATCTATGTGGAAAACCAGTTCAATGATGGTAAGGGGCAGAATTCATGGGTGAGTTCAAGGAAGCAATATCATCAATACAAAAAAGGACTGATATGTACTCAAAGAAAAATTTGCAGCATTCATAAGATCTGCACAGGTTCAAGTCATATAGAAGCCCAGTATGTACAAGGAGACACAGACAACTGCAGACACATTGTAAATTAAGAATAGGTGGCACTGCCTGTTGAGGAATATTCTTTTAGGTTTAAATTACAGACATAGTCAAAAAATAGCCGCCTCAAGTATCAATATCCTAATACAGTACTTTGTCACTGTACCGAATACTTCCCTTTCTTTTTTCAATACTTCAACATGATCTTCCAGGACACCACTGAGAAAGCCTAAGCTCTATTTTAGCATGCATGTATTGTCTTGCTCATAAGGTATCTCTTTAAAGCTTCGTAGTTTCTTGATATTTGTGGAAATGGACTAAAAAACATTCAATCAAGTTGAATATATG
Source organism: Arvicanthis niloticus (assembly GCF_011762505.2). Classification (NCBI taxonomy): domain Eukaryota; kingdom Metazoa; phylum Chordata; class Mammalia; order Rodentia; family Muridae; genus Arvicanthis; species Arvicanthis niloticus. The sequence continues at coordinate 9,130,886 of NC_133438.1, read as the reverse complement.
GCTTTATTAATACATTTTCCTGAGTTTTAGTTCATGGTTTTTCTGAAATGTCTACAATATTGCCCATTGAGCAAATGATTTAACAAAATTCATTTCATATCATGAAGCTTATGGGATGGAATTTCTATGGCAAAGCAGGACATAAGGAGAGCATGATGGCAGTCAGTATTTGTTCACAGGCAGTAGTGTACTGAAGGTCATTGCTCTTTTACTGAACCATGGATGAGTTCAGAGCCATGCACAGACACAGCCCAATTTGGACCATGTCTGTCACGGACAGTTTTGTAACTGTATTTTCATTTCTCCCCCTATAGACCTCTCACTCTCTCTTGCAGGAAAGAGAGTAGCTTCCACTCTTTGTTTTTCTTAAACCTCTACATTCTGTTTCTGTTCAGCCCTTTTAACAAGACCAAATATTACTGTGGCAGTAAGCCTGGAGAAGTAAGCACATACAATTTTCCCTATTTTGGTTGATTAAATGCTTTCTCTTTAATATTGATTTTCTGTTGAACATGATAGGAGAAAATTTAACAGGTTCAGAACCTGTATGGGAGACTTTCCCTGGATTGGGGACTAATAACAAAATATGCATGCCACCTACATCCATCTTGTTGACCTAAATGGGTCTTTATTGGAGCTCCTTAAAGCAGAAAAATGGATGTAAAGACAGATGCCATCATGAAACTCCAACCCAACATGGAAAACAACTTATAGGCACTGGACAACAGAAACATAGTGTACAAATACAGGAAAATCTACTGGATACAAGGTATCCTATATTGGTTGTTCAGGTTATCAAAGCTTCTACTAAATAGCATGTGATCTGAGCTTCTTCATGGAAGTCAAGTAGAGTGAATCCTGTCAGTTTTACGAACTTCATGAAGCCATTTGGGAATTATATTTCCTGCCCTTATCAGCTTCTCTTCACGAGAAACCATTTCAGTCTCCCAGAAACTGCAACATAAACAGCACCTTCTTCAGGCTTTTCCATATTTTCTTTATTATGAAGTATTTGAGGTTGAAAAGGTAGAATGTTATAATAAAGTATTTTGTACATTGTCACATATTAATTTTTTTCTGAGTATAAACTCTTGATATTTTCTAAGATTTGAACCTTACAGGATTTCAGAAGTTTCTCATGTTCATAATGATTTTCTAGTGTGGTGCATGCCATGGTTTTTAAGGGCAGAACTTGGATAAAGCACGTGCTACATTCATTACTAACGGAAACTTTCCTTCAGTACTATGAATTTTCTGATGTTTCTTAGACCTGAGAGGTGGGTAAAGACTTTGACACATTTACTCCATTTGTAATTTCCATCTCCTGTATGAATTCTATGGTGTATTCTAAGTTGGACTTTCTGAATATAGCATGTAGGAAGCTGACCTGACAGACCTGACGGCTGGAAGGCACCGCAGGTCTGTCACGTCAGCTTGAAAAGCGGGCCGATTCAAAGCTGCTAAAAGCGGCGGAACTGCCGCCACTTCAAAGCAGCTACCTGTTTTTTCTTACGGTGCAGCCGCCGACTCAAGGCGGCTGCCCGTTTTTTCTCTCGGCGCCACAGACTAAAAGCGGCTGTGGCTGCCAGCCGAGAGAAGCAGCGCCGCAGCCTCAAAAGCGGCTGACGGGCTGACATTCGCCCGTCAGCCGCTGAGGCGACTATCCAAGATGGCAGCTAACTCAAGGCTTTCAGGGAAAACCATCAGTGCACTGCACATGTGCAGTGCATTTAGGAACTTGACTCCAGCCCCTCCCAAACGGGGCATGCAAATAAGGTACAACTAGGGTACCACGAACCTGGCCAATCACCCCACCCGGGCGGGGTATGCTAATGAGTATGCTAATGAGTCATTGCAAATTGACCAATCGGACACCTCCATGTGCTTTGCCACGCCCAGGGCTGGGGGTATATAAGTAGCTCATTCTGAGCATTCCAGTTAGTCTCTCCCAGAAACCTAAAAGAGCGCTTCCAATAAAGGCTGTTGAGAAGAATCCGGTTTGTCGCGTCTTCCTTGCTGGACAAGCGGGGCGCGACAAAGTGGTGCCGAAACCCGGGTAGAAGAAAAGAAGAAAAGAAGAAAAGAAGAAAAGAAGAAAAGAAGAAAAGAAGAAAAGAAGAAAAGAAGAAAAGAAGAAAGAAGAAAGAAGAAATCCGGGACAGAAGAAAGAAAAAAGAAGGCATCTGAGAACGGGGGACCTGAGGAGAAATTCTCGCGAATTCAGAACTCTTCACCCTGAGAAGCGGCAGTACCGGTAAGTTCCCTGATCAAATGGGATAAAAGGTCCTCAGAAAGAGAGGATTCGAAAATCTGCAGATTCAGAAAGACCTCGGTAAAGAGGCACCTCAGAAGACCTCAGAAAAGAGGCAGTTCAGAAGTCCGCAGTCTAGCGGCAGTTTGCCCAAGGGAAAGTTCCTGAGGGAACGGGACAATATAAGCCCAATTTTTGATTAGGACAGACGGGGTTAGGCCACTCCACCTGTCCACCCGTGTGTAAACCTCACATAGCTAAGTGAGTAACATGGGGAATACTCAATCCAGCCAATTCTTGAGTGCGTTGCAAGAGCTCCTTGAGCAACGACACCTTGATATAAAAAGAAAAATCCTAGAGGGATTTCTACGTGAGATAGAGCGAGTAGCCCCATGGTTTGCGCTCACAGGGTCTCTAACCATTAGCTCATGGGAGAAATTGGGTCGAGAGCTTGATAAGGAGCTTGATAAGAAGAGTCAGTGAAACCTGGGGTGAGGCCTCTTTGGCGCATAATACGTGCCTGCTTGGAGGATAAAAGATGTGTTGAGGGTGTGAAAGCAGGACAGAAATTGCTTCAAGAGCATCAGGAGAGCATGTCAGAAGAGGAAAGGGCCTTTAAGGAGAAAAAAGAGGATAAGGGGTACAAAGATAAAGAAAAGGGAAAAGCTAGCATAGCCAAAGACAGGTCTAAACGACCTGAAAAGGATAAAAAGGAGAAAAGGGTAGAGGGATCCAGAGGGATTTACCCCTCTTTGAAAGAATTAGAAACTTCAGATGAGTCCGGGTTAGCTTCTGAGGAAGAAGCAGAGCTGGAAAGGGGAGCTGCTAAGTATAGACAAAAAAGATGTGATTTTGGTCGGGGAAACATCAGTAAGGCCAAGGATAAACAGGAAGAGGATAAGTTAGACAAAAGGGACGAGGAGCTGAAGGAGTTCCTAGCCGAAATGAGATCAATGACTCTTTCAAGAAAGAAACAGGAAGAGGGGAGAAAAGATGGGAAAAAGGGATCTTCTTTTTTCCCTCAGACGTGGAAGGAGGCAGCGGGGGCCTTTCCTATTTTTGAGGATGATAATCGGCAGAGATTTTATGAGCCTTTAGAGTTTAAGCAACTAAAGGCCTTGGCTGAGTCCGTCCAGGCGTATGGGGTTAATGCATCTTTTACTCAGGCATTGTTGGAAAGACTAACCTTGCGTGCTATGACCCCATCCGATTGGATGAGCACAGTCAAAGCCTGCTTAACTATGGGTCAGTATTTGAACTGGAAGGCCCTGTATATCGAGTACGCTCAAAGCCAGGCTCGGGCCAACCAAATTGATGGCCAAGATGCCTGGTCCTTTGACATGTTAATGGGTCAGGGTCAATGGGCCGCAAATCAGACAGGTTATCCCATACCAGTTTACAACCAGATTAACGCCATGGCCATAAAGGCATGGAGGTCCCTGCCCAACAGAGGAGAGGTATCAGGAAACCTAACAAAGGTCATCCAGGGGCCCACGGAGCCATTTTCTGACTTCGTGGCAAGAATGATAGAGGCAGCAGAGAGGATTTTTGGTGACCCAGATACAGCCATGCCATTGATAGAACAGCTTGTCTATGAGCAGTGTACGAAGGAATGTAGGAATGCTATCACTCCATGGAAGGCTAAAGGATTGCAGGCATGGATGAAGGCATGCAGGGAAATAGGAGGCCCTTTGTCCAATGCAGGATTAGCAGCTGCTGTCCTACAAGCTACAAAAGGAATAGAGAGAGCCAAAACCTGCTTTATTTGTGGGAAGTCTGGACACTTCAAAAGACAGTGCCCCCAGAGGAGTAACAGTGCGGGACAACACGGACAGGGCCCTGGGCCTTGTCCCAGATGTAAGAAGGGGAATCATTGGGCAAAAGAATGTCGCTCCTTCAGAGATATTAATGGACGTCCCCTACGTAACAACTATGGTGGTGTTTGTCCAAAAAACGGGCAGAAGGGCCCACGACCCCAGGGCCCGCAAATATATGGGGCCATTCAGAGTCCATCTCTGCAAGCCCCTCGGAACCAAGGAGGGCCACTCCGGGTTCTGCAGGACTGGACCTCAGTGCCACCATTAGAATCGTGCTGACACCGCAAATGGGAGTGCAGCCTATAGAGTCTGATTTTTCAGGACCATTGCCCAAAGACACTGTAGGCCTACTTTTAGGACGATCATCCTCAGCTCTGAGGGGATTACAGATCGTTCCAGGAGTCGTAGATGCAGACTATACGGGGAAGGTCAAAATATTGGCCTCCTCTCCAAAAGGAATTACGGCTATTTCCCCAGGAGATAGGATAGCTCAGTTGTTACTACTGCCCAGTTTGCATAGCTATTTTCCATCCCATAACAAGACTAGAGGTAATAGCGGGCTCGGGTCTACCGGGTCTCGCTTTGCCTATCTTTCTTTAGAATTACAAGATCGTCCTATGATGACACTATGGGTAGAAGGTCGATCTTTTTTGGGACTGTTGGACACTGGGGCAGATCGTAGCATCATATCTGCCCATGACTGGCCTGCCAAATGGCCGACCCAGAGGTCTGCCCAAAACATCCGGGGATTAGGCTATGAATCCTCCCCCATGATGAGCTCTAAGGAGCTAGTGTGGAAAAACCAGGAAGGGAAAACAGGAAGGTTTACTCCGTATGTTCTGGACCTCCCGGTCACCTTGTGGGGAAGAGACGTACTAGTACAATTAGGCATGAAACTCACAAATGATTACTCTGCTCAATCACAAAATATGATGCAGGGCATGGGCTATAGGCCAGGCAAGGGACTGGGAAAGAATCTGCAAGGCAGCCCAGATGTGATAACTACACTTCCCAAACATGATAGGACTGGGCTGGGTTTTTCTTAGGGGCCACTGAGGGAGGTACACCTATCACTTGGAAAACGGGGGACCCAGTGTGGGTCCCTCAGTGGCCATTGCCTATAGAAAAGTTACAGGTGGCAAGAGCCTTAGTGCAAGAACAATTAGAGGCAGGACATATAGAACCATCCCAATCCCCCTGGAACACTCCAATCTTTGTAATAAGAAAGAAATCGGGTAAATGGAGATTGTTACATGATTTGCGGGCCATCAACGCCCAGATGCAACCTATGGGCCCCATTCAACGAGGCCTTCCTTTACTTTCTAGTCTACCAAAGGAATGGCCTATCTTTATAATTGACATTAAGGATTGTTTCTTTTCTATACCATTGGCCCCCGCCGATTGCGAGCGGTTTGCTTTTACTGTCCCCGCAATAAACAATGAAGAACCTGATGCCCGTTACCAATGGCGGGTACTACCACAAGGAATGGCCAATAGTCCTACTATGTGTCAGCTGTATGTAGGGCGAGCTTTGCTGCCAATTAGGCAGACCTTCCCAGAGATTAGAGTTTGTCATTACATGGATGACATTTTACTGGCCGCTCCCACCAGAGACCAGTTGGATTCTGCTTATGCAGCATTGATTAAACGACTGAAGAAAGCACAATTATATGTGGCTCCAGAGAAGGTACAGACAGAAACGGTAGGACGATTCCTGGGAGCAGTAATATCTCCCAGGGACATTAGACCTCAAAAAATAAATATCAGAAAAGATCATTTACGTACGCTAAATGATTTTCAACAATTGTTAGGAGATATCAATTGGATTAGACCCTATTTAAAGATCCCCAATCATGAGTTGGTTCCCTTGTTTGACATCTTGAAAGGGGATCCTCACCTGACCTCCCCCAGGAGCCTCACACCAGATGCTAGGTTAGCCCTGCAAAGGGTAGAAACTGCTCTAAGTAAGGCACAAGTTACTCGCATCCACGATGTGCATACCATCCTTTTATGTATTTTACGGACACTAAGACAACCTACTGCGGTACTATGGCAGGAGGGCCCCCTATTATGGATACATCCTCATGTTTCTCCTAGTAAAACTGTGGAACACTATCCCACGGTCATCGCACAGTTAGCTTTAATGGGCCTTAAATCGTGCTTGGCACACTTCGGTGTGCCTCCAATGAGGATTATTACCCCTTACACTAGTCAGCAGATACAAACTTTGTGTGCTGTGATAGATGATTGGACTATTCTCAGATGTAGCTTTGATGGGGATTTTGATAATCATTTCCCCAAGAGCCCTATCCTGCAGTTTTTTACCAATCACCCCATTATATTTCCAAAGGTTACAGCCTCATTACCTATACCTGAGGCAGTGGATATATACATGGATGGCTCCAAAACAGGAGTTGGCAGTTACGTTGTTGGCTCTGAACCCCCAGTACACATTCAGTTTACCCCTGGAACTCCACAACTCGTGGAGTGCCAAATTGTGTTGGTAGTCTTTCAAACCTTCCCTGGTCCATTTAATTTGGTATCAGACTCCAGGTACATAGTTAATGCTGTAGCTTCTTTGGAACTTGCAGGACCTATTAAGTCAAATAGTCCTGTTTGCCACCTTCTCCAACAAATCCAGAAGCTTATTTGGCTAAGGGAAAATAAGTTTTTCGTCCAACATATGAGATCCCATACTATGCTGCCAGGTCCCATGACAGAGCGCAATGCTCTGGTGGATGCAGCCACCCGCATGGAATTTGTCTTCCACACGGATGCAATTACTAAAGCCTCTGCTTTTCATAAGCAGTTTCATGTACCATCCACCACACTCTGCCATATGTTTCGCTTGCCACGAGCAGCAGCCAGAGATATTGTAACCAATTGTCCAGATTGTGCACAGTTTCTTCATCCGCCTCATACCGGCATTAACCCTAGAGGCTTGTTGCCTCTCAAACTGTGGCAAATGGATGTTACCCACATATCCCGGTTTGGGACTCTTAAGTATGTCCACCTTTCCATAGATACATGTTCAGGCATCGTCTATGCCTCTCCCCTAAGTGGGGAAAAAGTCCGCAATGTGATAAGCCATTGCCTTGCGGCTTGGGCGGCATGGGGAAAGCCCGATGTCATTAAAACGGACAATGGACCGGCCTATGCATCTAGGCCTTTCGCCACATTTTGTCAACACATGAAGGTGAAACATATCACTGGTTTACCCTACAACCCTCAAGGTCAGGGTATTGTGGAACGTGCCCATTGCACACTAAAGGAACTGCTAATAAAACAAAAAGGGGGAGTAGCTCATGGGCACTCCCCAAAAGATCAACTTTCTTTAGCCCTCTTCACTCTAAATTTTTCGACATTGGATTCGGACGGACGCTCAGCGGCCGACAGGCATTCACTGTCCACCCCAACTGTTAAGCAAGAAGTAAAATGGAAGGATGTCTTAACAGGCTCATGGCATGGTCCGGATCCGGTCATTTCCAGATCCAGGGGAGCTGTCTGTGTTTTTCCACAGGACCAGGAAGATCCGATTTGGGTCCCTGAACACCTCACTAGACGTATTGAACCACCCCAGGACCAGAACGACGCGGAAGACATACGTGATGATCCAGATGATGAGTCTACTGCTGATGGTAACCCAGGGATTAGCCATTCAACTATGGGCAATAGCCAAAACCTGGCCGGTTCCCATGCCCATTCATAGCAATTCCCCAGTTCTGCCCACCTTTTTCTCCACCTCTTGTGACCAAGATATGCCCTGCACTATTCCCACTCAGGAGGCCCCTGCAAGATATACAGCCACTAATTACACCTTGGCAGGCACCTTATGTTTCACCTTTAATAGGAATGTTGCTCCATGCATTTTTCTAGCATCCCGGTATTTGGTGAATTGGCTAGATCCCATAGATTTAGGGGGAACAAGCACCGGAGTATTACACGCAGCTCTATCAAAGCTGAGCTCCGGCCTTAGCCAGGGTTCAGGAAAGACAGGCACTAATTCTAGTGCCTCCCTCAATATCACCACCTTTCTTATGTCGCAATATTTAGTTATACCCTCTAATGGTAATTCCACCCAAGCCAAGTCCACTAAGCGTAAAATCCTGCCTATTTGTCCACCATACCAAGAGTTTCCCCCCGATTTCTCTCCTTGCCAGAGTCCCGATCACCGGCACACTCAGATATCTTCTGGGTTTGAATTTAGCCCCCCGTTGTTTAAAGCAAAGTATACCAATAACTTAAGGATTCCATCCAGGCTAGGTAACATCTGGCCCTGGTATCAATGGCTACTCTCTAATAACAAGTCAGCCTTTACTTCTCTCACCCCATTCTATAGGTTGAGAGGGGGCAATTTCTCATTGGTTAACATTACTGCCATCAGGCACCCCAATGTGAGTTTGTCAGATATCAAGATTAAGGGGCAATTACAGAATCTTTCTTATGCAGAGGCTCCCGTTTGTGTGAAGCCCCCCTTTTTCTTCATTCTGACTAACTCCTCAGGGGTAGTGCTAAGTTGCAATGCCTCTGGGGTTGCCTGCTTGATATCTGAGTGCTGGGATGGGACAAGTACCACAGCTCTGGTGGTGCAGTTACCAACCTTTGTACCCGTCCCTGTCGAAGCTGATCCTGAACAATTTCCAATACTTACCCTGTTGCGCCAGAAGCGTGATTTTGGTATCACAGCAGCGATAGTAACTGCTGTTGTAATAGCTGCTGCCACGGCCACAACTGCTGCGGTCGCTATGACCTCTCAAGTACAGACGGCAGAGACAGTCAATTCCATAGTAGAGCAGACAGCTACTGCACTGACTACCGAGAGAGAGATTAATGCCCATCTTACCTCTGGAATACTACTGGCTAACCAACGCATTGATATAGTCCAAAACCAAGTAGAGGAACTATTCAAAGTCATTCAGGCCTCCTGTGTGTACTCCATGAGAGGCCTCTGTGTCACCCCCCTACAAACTAACTTTTCTCAGTCTATCAATCAATCTAGGATGCTGTCAGAATACCTGCGAGGCAACTGGTCATTGCAAGCAGAAGAGATGGTGACCAGATTGTTTGTCCAGGTTGCCCAGCTGAACGGGACCAGACTGCAGCCTCTCTCCCTCAGTGACCTCACATCCTGGATGGCCAATGCCTTTTCCTTCTTTAAAGAGTGGGCGGGAGTCCTGGTTTGGGGAGCCATGATGTTGGCCGGTTGTGTCTTTTGCATATGGCTTCTATGCAGACTAAGGAGAGATCATGCCAGGCACAAAACTGTAGTCTACCAAGCCTTAGCCGCCCTCGAGAATGGTGAATCTCCCCATGTTTGGCTAGCAACCCTGAAGGAAATATGAGCAGGTTTCATAGATACGAGCCCTTAAGGAGTACTCTACTGGCAGTTTGAGGTGTTTGCGAGTGGGTACTCGACAGGGAATGTTCCACGAGTATGGATAGATTTCCCGAAAGTATGCCTGATTGCATAAAGGTTTGATGCCAAAAACCTCCTCTCCTGGTGGCGCCCCAGGGTGAAGGCTCCCTTTCCCCGTCAAAAGGCATCGAGATGGGTATGGGGAGTATTCAAGAGAAGAAACCCATTACAATATCTCATCTTGCACAGGGGATCAGGCCTCTGCTTTCCCTCACTGTACAACTATACTCATAGGGCAACTATCGTGTACCCGTTCTATGACTCAGGGTTTGCAATTAAAACAAAAAAGGGGGAGATGTAGGAAGCTGACCTGACAGACCTGACAGCTGGAAGGCACCGCAGGTCTGTCACGTCAGCTTGAAAAGCGGGCCGATTCAAAGCTGCTAAAAGCGGCGGAACTGCCGCCACTTCAAAGCAGCTACCTGTTTTTTCTTACGGTGCAGCCGCCGACTCAAGGCGGCTGCCCGTTTTTTCTCTCGGCGCCACAGACTAAAAGCGGCTGTGGCTGCCAGCCGAGAGAAGCAGCGCCGCAGCCTCAAAAGCGGCTGATGGGCTGACATTCGCCCGTCAGCCGCTGAGGCGACTATCCAAGATGGCGGCTAACTCAAGGCTTTCAGGGAAAACCATCAGTGCACTGCGCATGCGCAGTGCATTTAGGAACTTGACTCCAGCCCCTCCCAAATGGGGCATGCAAATAAGGTACAACTAGGGTACCACGAACCTGGCCAATCACCCCACCCGGGCGGGGTATGCTAATGAGTATGCTAATGAGTCATTGCAAATTGACCAATCGGACACCTCCATGTGCTTTGCCACGCCCAGGGCTGGGGGTATATAAGTAGCCCATTCTGAGCATTCCAGTTAGTCTCTCCCAGAAACCTAAAAGAGCGCTTCCAATAAAGGCTGTTGAGAAGAATCCGGTTTGTCGCGTCTTCCTTGCTGGACAAGCGGGGCGCGACAATAGCATTTGTCCCGTTAACTGCATTTGTAAATTTTCTCTCCAGTATGAATTTTCTGATGTCTTCTAAGATCTGAGCCCCTGGTAAAAGATTTCCTACATTCCCTACATTTGTAAGGTTTTTCTCCTATATAAATTCTCTGATGTTTTCTAAGACCTGAGCAACCTATAAGGGATTTCACATGTTTACTGAATTTGTAAAATTTTTCTCCTATGTGAATTCTCTGATGTATTATAAGTTGGGCTTTCTGAATGAAGCGTTTTTCACATTCACTACATTTGTAAGGTTTCCCCCCCTTACGAATTCTCCGATGGGTTCTCAGGTGTATCAATCAGGTAAAGTTTTTGCCACATTCACTACATTTGTAGTGTTTCTCCGTGTATAAATTGTCTGATGGTTTCTTAATTATGTGAGTTCGCTAAAACATTTGTGACATTCACTGCATTTGTAAGGTCTCTGTCCAATATAAGATTTGTAATGGTATTTAACCTGATAGAACTGATAAAAGCACTTGCCACCAGCCTTACATTTGTGGGGTTTCACTCCAGAATGATTTCTCTGGTGTATACTGAGGCACGAATGGATTGATTTTGATTGATGATGGGAAACAAATTTAAACAGTATCCAGTCTTTAAACTTAGAAGGTTCTTCTCTAAAATCCCCAATTTTATGTCTGTTTATGGATGAAGACTCAACAGAAGCATCCTCGTGTTTACCATATCAGCACTTACTGCAGTTCACTGCAGTATCATGTGTGTCATAAGGTGTACACTGGGAGGATTCATGAACCATTTTTCCAAACTCGTTGCATTTATAAGACTTCTCTTGGATATTCACAGGCTGATGGACAATATACTGTATGCCTTGCTAGGGGAATTATCTGGAAAGTTAACACAATTATGGATAATAGGGATTGACACATGAGTAAAAAATTCAATAACTGATGTTTCCTTAAGTTCTCTAAAGCATGTAACAATAACAATTCTTAGGAATACCACTCTCAGCAGAGGCCTTCTGTGTTTCACTATCATTAAATGGAAGACCAGAAAAAAGACTCCACTGTGATCTCAATCATACGAAAAGAAAAAATAACAGTCTGCTCATTCTTATCTAAACTACCCACCTTTCAGAGGATGGACGAATGGGTGATAGAGCAATAATGGAACTTTGAGACAGTAGTTCTCTGAAGTATTATAGTTTCTCTACTTTCTTGTTGTTTATATTTTTGAGATAGAGTCCATTACGCTGCCTTTCTTGGCTAAGAATACACTACATAAATCTGGCTTTCCAGAAACTCACCAGCTCCTCATGCTTCAGCATCCCTAGCGCTAGGATAAAAATCATGCTGTGAGACTGAATGTCAAAAAACAAAGAAAACACCACCACCAACAACATGCTTCCCACCAACAGCTATTTATTTTAAAACCTCTCAATTTTTAAAAATAAGAAAGAGATAATTCGTTTAATTCAATATGAAAATCAAAATAGTACGATTAACTAAGCACACAGCAAGGCATCTCCATGCTCTGAATATTTAATTTTCTTTGAACTTTGAAGTTTTCCTTAAAATCTACATCAGAGAGCTGGAGAGACTGCACAGAATATAGCATTGGTTACTGTCACAGAGAAGAAAGACAAATGTAAAAGGAGCACCATGAAAAAGTGTTCATTATCAGAATCTCCCTTATTTCTGATGGTCTCTAGACAATTCAGAGAATTTACATACATACAAAGTAGGTACATACAAAGGACAAGTCAGGGATTCTACAAGAACATTGTTACCTACAAAGACTAGATTGCTGTAATTCTCCAACATCACATCTATGTACAAAGCCCTCTGAGGAGAGTCTACTCCTCCTGTGAGAAATCCACAGCCACATCCCTGAATGTCAACAGATCCTATAATGGGAAATTACCCATTTACCATGTGCTGCCGGGGGAAAATGGTTTTTTAGGTAAAAGAAAATTACCTAATGAATTACAGACATTTTCCTGATATAGACCAGGACAATTACAAATGACAAAAGTTTTCTAGAGGTGGTACATGGGTGGTTCAGAAGGAAAGAGCACTAGATGTTCTTCCATAGGACTCCCACTGGGTTCTCAGCACCCACACTGTACAAAGCAGGGTTTCTACCTCTAGTTCTATCAGATCTAATGCTCTCTTCTGAATTCTGGAGGTATACCATTCAAAAATACATTAAAGCAAAGATACTCACACACATAAAATAAAATGAAAGTTAATTTTAATAAGGAATACTTTGAGCTGGGCATGGTGGCACATGCCTTTAATCCCAGCAATGTTAGGAAGAGGCAGGCAGACCTCTGTGAGTTCCAGGCCAGCGTGGTCTACAGAGAAAGTTCTTGGGCAGCCATTGCTACTCTCTCTCTCTCTCTCTCTCTCTCTCTCTCTCTCACACACACACACACACACACACACACACACACACACACACACACATACACACACACTTTCTCAAAAAATCAAATAAATAGGGACTGGAGAGTTGGTTCAGCAATTAAGACCACTGAATATTCTACCCGAGGTCCTGATTTCAAATTCCAGCAACTACATGGCGGCTTACATCCATAATGGCAAATGATGCCCTCTTCTGGTGTGTCAGAGGAGAGCAGCAGTCTACGCACATATGTAAAATAAATTTTTTTTTAGAAAATCAAATAAATAAGTCAAAACAACACTCTCCAGAACAGTCATGCTCTATCTTGTATTTCCTATCTCTGTGAAAATACGATTGTGATGATGGCCTCACAATCAGCAAGCTTATAGTGAATATAAAATACAAATTTGAAGTCTGCATGTAGAAATATAACTCTATAAAGGCTGTATTGGTATCAAACAGTGTCTCCTCTCAGATGGAGAAATTATAATGAGAAAAACTGTACTTTCAAATTCTACAACTGTCGATCCTGTTGAAATATGGATTCTATCTAGATCAATCCTGTCTACAGTTGGGTCCCAATTGACTGTATTTTAAAATGCTCAGTTCAGATGCTAAGGCCTATATGCAGAGCCACACCCTTCCTTAAAAAATGGAATGCAGAATACATGTACGAGTCAAAATTCATGGATAGGTGGAATTTGGCGTGCTGGGGTTTTGGGGGGGCTAATGGGTTCTGAGTCCACTGGGTTCCCCATGGATGTGGGCCTTTGGGAGGGTCCCTTACCAGTTACCCTGTGTTCATTAGAACTCATGGGATGCCTTCAGGCTGTGGTGTCCTCAGGGCAGCAGATCTGCAGGGTAGAACACGCCTGCTGGAAGAGCTCTACATCATTTTCATAGAATTCAAAGTACTTGTTATGAAGGCAGAGTAACCAGGAGACAAAATAATGGTATCTCAGTCCTAAGACCAATGAAAATATGTGTGCTCTTATGGTTTTTAGCAACCCCTGTGAGAGGTTCATTCCATCCTCAAAGGTGTTGCTATCCATGGGTTGAAAAACATTGTTCTAATATTCATTTTATGTTACAAGTTTGCAGAAAATATTAATGGGTTTCGTACCTTTTTGTGGGACATGCAACATATATATATCCATCTACCCATCTCAAGTGGAAATTGAAAACAATCAAGTCCAACTTGTTGAACCAATGATCTTTATTGGAGTTTCATACAGGACTCAGGGGAAGGAGTCAGTAAATGAGAGCCTGAAGGACTCAAAGACAATTGCTATCCTGAAATTGAAAACCATCATATGATACAAGTTATAAATACCAGTCACTAGGAGAAAACTGCATATCCATAGGCATATCTACAGGATAGAGAGCATCCTATATTTGAGGCTCAGTTTGTTAAATCCACTTTAAGAAGTATAATTTGTCTAAGTATCTTAATTTGAGTTAAGCACACAAGTGCTGTCAGTTTTACTCTAGTTTGAGACATGTATTTCCCAGCTGCTCTTTGAAATAGATCATTTCAGTCTCCAGGAACCTTTATACAATTCCATGTTCTTCTAGCTTCACCATCGTGTCTTCATTATGACATAGTTGAAAGTGAACAAGTAAAAATATTTAATGAAATATTTCTTTCATTGTCACATTTTCAGTTTCTCTCATCATAAACCCTGGGTAGTTTCTAAGATTTGAGCATTAATTAAACACTTTCACAAGTTTCTCATATACGTAATAAACAATTCTTTAGTGTGGAGCCTCAAGTGTTGCAAACAATACAGCTTGGATAGAGGACATGCCAGTTTTTTCTAGTGGACACTTTTTTTCTGACTAAAAATTTCCAGGTATTTTCTTAGTTCTGAGATTTGGGTTGTCTGAGGTTTTTCTCCTGTCTGCATTCTTTGATGATCCAACAGTAAACGGTCTGTGTATTTATAAGTACTCTCTTATATGTGTCTCCTGATGAATTCTAAGATGACATTCCTTGGACATGGTTTTTCTCATTGATTTCACTTGTGAAGTTTGTCTACTGTAAGCATTCTCTGATGAGTGCCAAGATTGTTTCTGGCTAAAGAAGTCATCACATTCACTATATGTAAGGTTTTTCTCCTACATGAATTCTCTGATGAATTCTAAGACTGCTTTTGCAGTAAAGTATTTGTCACATTCACTACATGTGAAAGGTTTCTCTGCAGTTTGAATTCTCTGATGAATAAGAAGACTGAATTTTGGGGGAAATCATATGTCACATTCATATTCATAACATTTTTTCTCCTGTATGAATTATCTGATGTTTTCTAAGATCGCCTTTGTGGGAAAAGCATTTGTCACATTCACTAATTTGAAAGGCTTCTCTCCTATATGAACTCTCTGATGAACATTAAGACCGCCTTTGTGGGTAAAGCATCTGTCACATTGACTACATTTGTAAGGTTTCTCTCCTGTATGAATTCTCTGATGAATAATAAGACTGCATTTTTGAGTAAAGACTTTGTCACATTCACTACATTTATAAGGTTTCTCTCCTGTATGAATTCGCTGATGAATTCTAAGATTGCCTTTCAGGGTAAAACATTTGTTACATTGACTGCATTTGTAAGGTTTCTCTCCTGAATGTATTCTCTGATGCATTCTAAGAAGATATTTCTTGGTAAAGCACTTGTCACATTCCATACATCTGTGAAGATTTTCTCCTGTATGAATTCTCTGATGAATACTAAGATAGCCTTTGTGGGTGAAGCATTTGTCACATTCACTACATGTGTAACCTTTCTCTCTTGTATGAACTATCTGATGAAGAATAAGACTGAATTTTTGGGTAAAGCCTTTGTCACATTCACTACATTTGTAAGGTTTTTCTGCCATATGAATTATCTGATGTTTTCTAAGAACCCATTTGTGGGTAAAGCATTTGTCACATTCACTACATTTATAAGCTTTCTCTCCTGTATGGATAATCTGATGATTTCTTAGGTCACTTTTGTAGCGAAAGCATTTGTCACATTCACTGCATTTGTAAGGTTTTTCTCCTGTATGAAATTTCAGATGTTTGCTAAGACCACCAATTTGGGAGAAGCATTTGTCACATTCACTACATTTGTAATGTTTTTCTCCTGTATGAACGATCTGATGAATAATAAGACTGAATTTTTGGGTAAAGCCTTTGTCACATTCACTACATTTGTAAGGTTTTTCTGCCATATGAATTATCTGATGTTTCCTCAGACCACCTTTGTGGGTAAAGCATTTGTCACATTCACTACATTTGTAAGCTTTCTCTCCTGTATGGATAATCTGATGACTTCTAAGGTCACTTTTGTAGAGAAAGCATTTGTCACACTCACTGCATTTGTGAGGTTTTTCTCTTATATGAATCTTCAGATGTTTGCTAAGACCACCAATTTGGGAGAAGCATTTGTCACATTTACTACATTTGTAAGGTTTTTCTTCCATGTGAATGCCCTGATGTCTTCTAAGACTGCCTTTGTGGGTAAAGCATCTGTCACATTCACTACATTTGTAAGGTTTCTCTCCTGTATGAATTCTCTGATGACTTCTAAGACCGCCTTTGTGGGTGAAGCATTTGTCACATTCAGTACATCTGTAAGGTTTCTCTCCTGTATGATTTCTCTGATGAATAATAAGACTGTGTTTGTGAGTAAAGTATTTGTCACATTCACTACATTTGTAAGGTTTTTCTCCTGTATGAATGCTTTGATGTCTTCTAAGATCGCCTTTGTGGGTAAAGCATTTGTCACATTCACTACATTTGTATGGGTTCTCTCCTGTATGAATTCGCTGATGAATTCTAAGATTGGCTTTCCGGGTAAAACATTTGTCACATTCACTACATTTGTAAAGCTTTTTTCTATTATTGGTTTGTTTCCGCATGAGATTTTCTTTAGAGTCAAAATCCTTATCAAGTTCTGTATTATTGTATTCTTTCTTTCTTCTGTGGATTCCCTGAGTTAAACCAATGGTAGAGCAGGAATTTAAACAGTTTATAGGGTTTTTATATTTGCAAGGTTCTCTGTTGTTTCCAGTTTCAAGCCTGCTTACGTTTGATGACTCAACCGATGTATCCCTGATGTTAGTTTTATAAGGTGCACTTTGGGTGGATTTATGAATGATTTTAACAAGCTCATGACATTTATAAGACTTCACTTGGATATTCACATGCTCGTGGACAATATGGTGCAGGTCTTGATCTAAGATGTTCTCATATTTATGACAAATGCGATGATTCTCTAAAAAATATATATATAATTAGAGATGACAGGGATTAGTAGATGAACAAGACAATATACCACCATATTCCCTGAAATTTTCTAATATAAATTAGTAATCTCAAAGACAGAGCTCTCAAAAATGGTCTTTCCTGTTTCACAATCATAACATGGATGGTTAGAACAACCTCAAATCTCATCTATATGAAATGACAGGAAACAATAGCCTTCCATATCTTATTTAAACAGGGTGCCTTGCAGAAGGTAAAAAGAATAGGTGATGAAATAGTAAAGGACTTTGAGAAAGGAGCTCTCTGAAGGACCATATTTAAAAAAAGTTTCTCTATTTTGCTTGTCATGTTTTGTGACAGAGTAATACAGTATAGCTTTGGTCAGCTAGGAATTCATTATGTAATCCACATTGGCATGGAACTCATGATATAAAAGCCATGCTGTACCAGAATTAAACATAAAACCCACAGGTCAAAAACTAAATAAATAAGGAACAACAAAATTCTCACAACCAACAGCTCTTTTTCTATTTAGAAACTTCTGCATTTTTAAAATTCATAAACAATTAAAGACTTAAATGCAACATTAAAATTAGAATATTCCAATTATTACAGGTGTGGCAATACATTCTCTTGCTCTGAATATTCAGGTTTCTTTGAATGTTGAACTTTTGATTAAAAGCAGATACAATGTTTTGAGAGATTACATAGAATACAATACTGGATCCTATTCTAAAGAGTGGAGTGAAATGTAAATGAAACACGATAAAGAACAGATGTTGGTATCCAGAATTTCCCTTATTCTGGGAGTCTCTAGACATGTCAGAGAATTTATATACACATGCTAGATAAAATCAAAGAATGAATCAGGAATTTTACGAGAAGGTTATTCTTACCCACAAAAACCAGATTGCTGTAATTCTCCAACATCACATCCATGTACAATGCCCTCTGAGCACGGTCAAGACTTTCCCATTCCTCCTGTGAGAAGTCCACAGCCACATCCTTGAATGTTAACTGACCCTGTAATAGAAAATTACCTGTTTATCATGTGCTGCTGGACAAAAGAGTTTTCCAAGATGAAACAGACCTAAAGAATAAGAGTCACATTGTGATAAATATGAATCATGGGAAATATTCAAGGACAAACAGCATCTTCTAGAAGTGCTACAGAAATGTGTCAGAAGTTAAGCATTGCAAAGTATATTGAGTACATTCCTCAGGTCTCTCTGTTACATGAATTTTCAACAGATGAAGATGCCACCATTACTCCATTTGAAAATATGTGTGCAGGTTCGATTATTTCTCAGCACCCACATGAACTACAGAACAGATATTTATTTCTAATCCTTTAAAATCTAATGCTGTCTTCTGAACTCTAATGGCTGGAGAAATATACAGCACATATGCATACATTCAGGCAAATGTACCAACATACAAAAAAAAATGAAATGTAATTTTAATAAAGAATGTTACCTACCATAGTCTTAATCTTTATTGTATTTCACTATTCTCTAAAACAGGATTATATAATGGAATCATAAATAGGAAACTAATAGGGAATACAACATGTGAGATCTAGATGCTGGAATTTACCATTATGAATTATAGGGTTGTTATCAAGTAGAATCCCAGTGACACATCACAAATGGTTAAATTACAATGAGTAAAACTGTGCTTCTAAATTCTACAGCTGTCAGCCTTGCTCAAGCATGGACATTATATTAATCCTGTCTGCAGCTGGGTCTCACCTGACTCTATTCTAAAATTCTTAGTTGACATCCTGAGATGTAGGTACAATGCTGTACCCTTTCTAGAGCAAAGATGTAGAAAGTAAAATGCAGCATTGTTGGATGAATTAAGAACCACACTTTTTTTAAACAATAAATGTGTAATATCAGTGAACTCATTCAATGTCCCAAAGGACACACAGAATATGGTACTTTAAAAAGATGTTTTATGAGACTATATTCACAACATTAAAATATACAAAAGAAAAACAGTATTAGAGAACATTAAAATTATTTACAGTTTTCCCAAAGTTGACATATTGGAATACATATAATATCAATTTCATAAATTACATATGGTCTTTTACTACAGAATAATTAGACATGTATGTATAAATAAGTGGTATATGTGACAATGCACTTAGATGAAGTAGAATAATTTTCTTGGATCAAATTGTCTTTTTAAATTGAGAAAATTATACTCTTTTAAATATATTATTGGTAGTGAGATTGACTTAAGTGAAAACTTGAGTCTTTTAATAGTAAGGTTTTTTTTCTTTTCTTTCTGCACACAATGCAGTTACTACCATGCCTGACTTCAGTCCGAAGAGCTTGATGTTGAACTCAGGGATTCACAGGAATAATGTGTCACTCAGTACACATAAAAACATGCAGATAAACACTTAAAATATCAAACATGTGAAAAGAATACTATTGTAAAGAAACAGCACCACAGCCCTTCAGAGATTTTCCCCTATGTAATACATAGCCTGGAAGAGAGAGAGAAAAAAAACATACGAAGGATGGAACATTGTTTCCATTAAAGAAGAGAAGAGAAAAATTAAGAGGGACATTCAGTAATGGTTGAAATTTCATGGCTTATACAAAGTACCAAGGCGATACTCTCTAGAAAAATCTTACTAATACATTCCATGTGCTGCAATAAAAAAAGGTACACACAGCAGTGTTTATACTACTTCTAAAAAATGATGAAACAAAGGAGAAATAGAAAATAATCATCTGTATCTTGAGAACTTACCACACTGAGCACTGGTCAGACTCTCCAGAGACAAACAGATTTCATGTGTCAACAGGTCCATGATTACTGTGTTACTCAAAATGCCAAAGAGATACCAGAATACTACAATCTGCATTCCCTAAAAACACATTAATTTTATGGCAAGAGAGAGCCACATATTCGTTCCATCATCTGTGCCTTTACAGATCTGACATATTTACTATTAGAATTCAATACAGTGAGTGAATTCTAATTCTACTTTCCCATAAACTCTACTCTTCCATATATTTGCCTATCCACATCCACAAGCTTGTTTCTAGAAACTTGACCATTCCTGAAACAGCATTTGTGTAGCACGTGAGACCTTTGTTCTACACTAATATAAAAAGGGCACAAGTTTATCCAATGTAGAAATTAGCTATCATTGAGAATCATTTTCAATAGATTCTCTTTCAGACCTGAAGGTCTTCAGTCCTTGGAAATTTATGTCCTCACAGGATAAAATCAAGTGAAATACAATAGGCACAAGGATGTGCTTGTCCCATTTGAAGTGAAAGATCTAAAGGCTCAATTTTGATCACTGGAGAAGAACAAAGATAAATTACAGAAACGAAACACTTTAGATAACATTACCAGAGGTAGAGAACTAAAGTCTCAGATGGTTTAAAGACTAACAGGGATTTCAAAGAAATGTGGAAAGGGCACTAACCTGAGGAGCATTTATGAGAGAAGCATTCATTCTTCTTGTCACTCTTCTCTGAAAAATCAAAAGCTAAAATAAATACAACTCTGTTATGAACAATGATAAACCATATAAAAACACATAAAAAGAAAAATGATGCCAGTAAACTTGACAACATTCCTACCGACAGGAGAGCATGGAATGGTATATTTAATGTGGCAAGGAAAATTACTACAATCTGTGGCCGTTTTCAAACCTTAGCAGGTACCAGGCACAGATAAAAAGTATATGTAAACCAGCTGCAAAAAAGTACTACTCAGGGTTATTACTGAGAACTTATGATTCAGGAACTAGAGTCAGAGGCAAATGGTTAGTGGGGCCCTAATGGATGCCTAGCATTAAATAAAGTTCATTAGCTATCACACTAGAACACAATATATGACCCTTTGGTCATGTTTCATTTCATTCCTCCTGGCAGATACAGTACATCTCTTTTCCATGTGTGTCCTGTTGTCTTGTACAGACACATATTCTACCTGTCAAATAGCTTATTTTACTCAAATTGATAAATCATGATCAGGTCGAGTTACAGCCATTTCCATCATCATCTAAGAAGGCTTTACATTGTCTCTGAGGTAAAATGTATCTTTCCAATTACTCTTCCTTTCAATGAGAAATTCTCTTCTAAGTTGCATGCATACCTTTGTGTGAGAATATTGACCACTGAAATCCATGTGAACCCGTTTATAAGGAGAACATTAAAATTCAGGACACACCTGTCTTTAAATGGCATGTCCATGTGCTAAATGTCTAAGCCACTGGTTCTAGGCCTTTCTAATGCTGAAATCTTTTAATACAGCACAAGAAACTCATGAGTTAATGTATGTACATGTGCAGGCCCATCTGCCACAGGGGAGTGGCGTATCAGTTCCTAAGACCATCAGAAATATATGATTTATGATAGACATATGTGACCCCTGTGAAAGGGTCAACTGACCCCCTACCACTCCCCCCCCACACACACAGGGTCAAGACCCTCGGGTTGAGAATTGTCCTAGGCAATGCTAAATCATCAAGAGGCAGGCATGGAGGAAACTGTCTGCTACTCATAAAAGGCTATGCATAGAGATAAAGTAAATCATTTCAGGATATGCTCTTGGGAGGATTCACACATTATGTCAGATCCATCAAAATTCTACCACTGCTGGAAACATCTTCCTGAACGTGCATATATCTGTGTTTTGGGGTTGTTCTAGGCAGTTCTCAGGTTCCCAATTATTAATGAATATTTCTCAAGGGACACCCCTTAGTTCCTGGCTGCTATGGATTTCCTTTATGATGATAATTCTCACAATTCCACATGAAAGTAAAAATGTGTGACACAGGTCTCCTGTCATATATACATATACATTCATACAAGGCATACAAATATATGTATATAAATACATATTTTATGTATGTCTCAAAAATAAGAACTTATTCTGAATGTTGAAATAGCAGTACTACACAAAGTCGTCTTGACCACAACAGTAGCATATATGGAACTCTTTTTATGTGTTATGTTGACCTTATGTTTCTCTCATATCAAATGTTTTTCCAGATGTTGGTCTCTTTCTATGCCACTTCGCAGGTAGTTTAGTGTGATAATAGAAAATAGCAGAGTGATGGCATGGTGTGGAAAGTCATACAAAATTAATGAGAATTGAAGAGAAAAAATGATTTTACTAGAAACAAGTGAAAGTCAACATTTTATGTCTTAAAACTAGGCCAGGCAATGAGCAAGTGCTGACACACTGTCTCCACTAACAATCTTTGAGGACTGCACAGATTGAGCAATGAATTCTCCAATTTTTTTTAGAAAAACTTATAATAATCTTGCACCGAGGATATTGCAGAATGCTGAAAGAAACAGGAAGTTAGATAGTCATCACACAAACCTGACTTTACCTTGACTTTAAGAAAAAGAGATGAAAAAAACCAATATTTACAAATAAATAAAGATCATAGAGCAGTTACAAGGATGTACATTGACACAGAGATTCTCTCTAACTCATACAGAAGGGGAATGAATTGATTTCATTCCAATGATCTAAGACTGTTTCAAGACCCACAAAACAAACTATTCAAGGCACAAAATATGTAAAATCAGTGAGGGAAGACACACAACCTTGTCAAGATATCCATGAAAGGCCTGGGGCAAAATGTCACATTGGTTCACTATAAAAGTACTAAAGTACTTGAGAACAGAAGGAACATACCCCAGCATAATCAAGATAGCCAACATTCTAACCCAGCATTCCATAATTTGAACCCAGCCTCCATTATTCAACTGTACTCAGAAGAAAGAAAAGGATGTGCAATGGCTTCACACTAACTCATAACAGTGTTATCCCTGCTTACAAAGAGCAAGTAAGACTTAGAACATTTTAATGAATAAAATATGAAAACAAAGATGCATGTTTTCCCAAATTACATAATTGGTGAAACATGATTCTTCAATTCAAAAACTACAAACATTCCACAAGAAACCTCCAATCTGATAATACTCTTAATGCACTGTATAAAAACACAAGAAAATATCCCTTGTCCTTTGCACATTGCTAGAGAATATGCTGAAACTGGAAGAACAAGTCCCCTTAACTGCTGAGCCACATCCAGTGTTCTTAATTATTTCTTAATTACCTACTATAGAGACTTAATGAACAGTGAGACAGAATTCATGGGAGCACCAATGAAACTTTCTTACAGTGTCAGGGTGAGTGCCAGCTCAGAAAGACACAGAAGTGAGGTGACAGAGCCACATTGAAAAGTTTGGCAGCAATAGGCACTGGTTGGGAAAGTCCAATAACTATTTAACTCAGGGCTTAAAAATATGTAAGTTTAACTTTTAGGGAATAATCTTGCAGGGGCTGTTTTGTCCAGCTGCCATGGCTCAGGGTGGTTGCCCTTTTCCTCTGCCAGGTTCTTAATCACCTGGACCCTGCCTATCTTTTTGTAGATGCCCTCGAATCCCTCAGCACTAGCCATGGAGAATGGGGAGAAGCTGCAGACACTGTGCTCCTCCCCTCTGATGCTGGAGGCCACCAGAAGGGGCCAGAGATCAAGGTCTCCACAGGAGGCAGGTGGGAAGCTTCTGGCTGTTATAGGAGTGATCCTGATGTCTCCAGCCCAGCCATGCATGCCAGGCTAGCCAGCTGTCGCACTCTGCCTGGCTGCCACCTCTGCTGACAGCAGAGGGACAGAGCTTTCTTTTCTTGGCGGCCAACTTGCTCGGCCAGGCAGTTCAAGGGCACCACGCTAGGGGAGCTGCGAGCCGAGAGTGGGCTGAGTGAGGGCACCCTCCATGCAGTGCTACCTGGAGAACACCCTACGTGCAGTGGGCAGGCTGCCAGAACCGGAACCGCCTTGCCCACTCGTCAAAGGACCTGCCTCTCTGCTCTTGTACCTGCGGCTCCATCTCCTTCTCTGCCGGTGGCCATGTTACCTCTTTTTAACTCAGGATGTTTAACACAGTAGACTCAGTCCAAAATAACGTCAGTCAAAGTCCAAGAACACAAAGATCAACAACCAACACACAGACAGGTCGCCAAGAAAACAGAGATAAACAACATAGACAGCTCACCACTGTCTTGGGCAGTGCATAAACCTGGTTATACAAACAGATTTTGCCCCTGTCACAGGCACAAAAACCAGGTTACACAATCAAGACATAGAAAAACTGCCAGTGGAAGACTCCAATAACCACACGACTTGGCCAGTCTACACTGGACCTAATTTAACAGATTAAGACAACTTGGTCAGCTTACGCTGGACCAAATCTAACATATTTCTAACCCCACCAGCAAAGAACAACACACTGACGTCTGACACACGGGACTGCCACAAGAGAGCAACAGATGCCACCTCCAGGTGGTGATGGCTGCAAAACCACCTTCAAATGGAAAAGGGTCGTTAACCAGAAAACTTGGCTAACTTACACTGGACCAAATCTAACAGATTCAGACCCTATCTTCCAGACTGACTTTGTGGCGTCCCCCAAAGTCTTGTGGCCTGCAAAGTGTGGGTACATCTACCCTCCCCCTTCGCTTCCACTCCCACAAATCCCCTCTCGGAACTTGTAATCTGACCCTATCCCAAGATTGCAAACTGCCCTCCATGCCTTGCCTAGTTCTTGCCCCTGCTACAAGCAAAGAAACCAGGCTAGACAGACGGTCGCCCATGACCCGGGCACACAGACACTTCACAGACACAGATAGTTGCCCCTGCCACAGGCACAGACATTTCACAGACACAGTACACACACACACACAGTTGCCCCTGCCACAGGCAAAGACATTTCACAGACACAAAAACAAAGGACAGAGAGATAGCACACAAACCAGCTTGAGTGAGTGGACCTCCGATCTCTGGAGCAGTGGGGTCTGAGAGAATGAATCCCGGTGGGACCTCTAAAATGTTGGACACTAAGATCCAAAACTAGGGGACGCGCTCCCCCAGAGACACTCACAGACGGGATTCACTGCAATAACATGAGGTTTATTGATGATAAGATGTTAGCCAGTATACTGGGGTTCCCCTATACAAAGACAAGAGGAACCCCAAGCCAAAGCTGGGGGCAGCTTTTATACAGAGCTCATCAGGGCAACCACAAAGGCTGACCTTTTCAGGTCTGGTCTATAGATGACTCAGATTCACACATTACTTTTATGACAACGAGTGTCTTCCATTTGCCCAGGATTATTACATTAAAGGCTCAGTTTCTTAACCCCTCCCATCTTGGGCCCCTCTCCTGGAATGCGTCTCCCTGCTCTGGGCCTTCCCCACCTACAGATGGGTTCCCTTCCCTGTGGTCTGAGAAATGTTAATTAGCCTCTCCCTTTCTCTTCTGAATGTTAACTCAGAAAGTGTCCTCTGACTAAGGAATGTACCCTTTCCAGAATGTATTCTGGAATTCTAAGTTCAAACCGAGACCTGAATATCTCACATTTAGTTCCTACAACAGGAACCCAAAAATGAAGTGACAAAGAAACACTGAGACGTTTTGGCAACAATAGATACCACTTGGTTTGTTTTTTGTTTTTTAGTTTTTTGTTTTTTTTATTGGACATTTTATTTATTTACATTTCAGATGTTATCCCCTATCCCCATCCCACCCCCCTCCTGAGAAACCTCCTAACCCACCACCTGCTCCTTTTTTTCTTCTGTTAACATTTTAATCACATGCATGTATTAAGGTCAGTTATAGTTTAAGAAACTAGCAATACAATAGATGCAAAGAGTCAAAAAGCAAGAAAGACAATAAACACAAACAGTCTAAGTTCTCCAGTGATCACTATGTCTAAAGGCTTATCAGGATGACCAAAATATCTGAGCCTGCTTCCCTGTCCTAGCCCAAAGTCATTTCCATGCCTGAATCCTACTTCATTGTTCTAGCCAAAGGTTTATATTCCTGCCTGTAATCACTTCTTTGTTCTAGCCTAAGATTTAGATCCCTGCCTGAAAGTATTTCTTTCTTCTAGCCTATGATTTAGATTTGTGCCTGAAATGAATTCTTTGTTCTAGCCTATAATTTAGATTCCTGCCTGAAAGTACTTCTTTGTTCTAGCCTAATGTCTGATTCCTGTCTGCAGCCCATTTCCTTCTCTTTGGCCAATGTTTAATTCCTTCCAAGCAGCCTATTCCCTTGTCCTTGAATAGGTGACAGTTGTGCTGAGGGCTTACAAATATAAGAACAAGTCAATCTGAAATAGTATATTTAAATATATTAGTAAGGTTGTGTAGAAATTTAAGCACACACACATACACACACACACACACACACACACTCAAGATTCATGACATTCCAATGAATCAAGGACACAGACTTGGTTCTGTGAAGAGACAAAATATTTGAGAAAGAATTTTCCCCCTACTCCAAACTAAAAAAGTAAATCCCCAAGTAAGAGAATTAGAGCTGAACAGGGATCATTGTAATGTCTGCCAGGGACAACAATGAACCTTATGCAGTGCTGTAGAAAATCAGACACAGACACAGACACACAAACACACACACACACACACACACACAAAGGAATTGTGAAGGAAATGACAAACTCTTAGAAATAAGTGAACAATTCAACCTTCTAAGTTATAAACCTAAAAATGGCTTTAGCAGTGCTGAGACTGAAGCAGGAAGTATTTGCCTTACCAATGTCTGAGGAATACACAGATTCAGCACATAGTCATCCTTTCTTTTAAACAAATCGTATTCTAATACCACAAGAAAAAAATAGTATCAAACACACAAAAAAGGAACACTAGAAAGACATCACACATACCTAGGTTTACCTCAACATTAAAAGCAGTTAAGCCCAAATACATACAAATAAAAATTATGGACCACTTGCCAAGGATGGACACAGATGAAGAGATTGTCTCTAAGTGACATGAGAATAAAATGAGCTGACGTAATGCCAAAAATATAAGATTTTTTTTAGCACTTATGAGTTAATGAATGTGAGACACCAAATATGTATCCTCAGAAGAAACATGACCATTTCATTAGATCCCTAAAACACCTGTGGCTAAACATCACAATTGCTCATTATAAAAACTCTGAAGAATGTGTGAATATGATGAATATACATCAGGACAATGGATACAATGAGACACAAACATACAAATCCATACTAGAAAGGAAATACATAAAGATACAGAGAATGAAGAGTCTTTTGACTTTGAATATAAACCCACATTAAACGAATACGAAATGCAGAGAAACCATACCAACACTAGAAATGTGGATGAGGCTTTAAGCCATGTTCAAACCTTAGTAGACATAAAGCAACTCATAGAGAAGAACTACTTTATAAATGTACAGAATGCTGGAAGCCCTTTGGCATGTCATAACTCACGTGTAGACTTTGATGTATGTAACTACATGCGCTACATGCATCATGGGGAAGAAACCTGACAACTGTACAGAATGTGGAAATTGCTCTCATTGTGCATGAGATTTAGAAAAACAATACAGAATCTACACTGGAAAGAAAACTTACAAATATAATGATTATGATAAATCCCTCACTTGATGTTCAGGTATTAGAAAACATCAGAAATTCATACAACAGAGGAAAATTCCAAGTGTAACAAATGTTCCAAATGATTGAGATATATATATATATATATATATATATATATATATATATATATAAAATATATATATAACAAATGTACAAATGTATATTATATATATATATATATATATATATATATATATATATATATATATATATATCAACAACTTAGGAGACATTAGACAATCCATACAGGAGAGAAGCTTTATAAATCCCATGAATGTGAGAAATCCTTTACCATTGATTCAGCTCTTAAATTACACAAAAACATTCATATACATGAGAAACTTTACAAATACAATGAATATGGCAACAGTTTTATCAATAAACATCATCCTTTACCCATCTGCTCTGCTTGCAGAGCACTCTGGGCCAAGCCAAGCTGCCCTGAGCAGCCTGACATCCCAGGGAGTCCTCAATTCTGCTGCCACCTTTCCCCGCACCTGCATTAGACCTGCAGATTCTGAACCAAAAAGGTAAGATTCCTTTCCCACTCCCATATTTCTTGCTGACTGAGCCCTCTCATGCAGGCCAAGCTGCCCTTAGCAGAATGTTATCCCAGAGGGCCCTTCCTTCTATTACTACCTCTGCTCCACCTTCATCAGACTCTAGAAACATACAGGTAAGCTTCCCTTCCCTTCCCCAACCCATCTTATCTATTCACTGAGCCCTCTGAGCCAAGCCAAGCTGCCCTTAGCGGGCTGTGACCCCAGGGAGACTTCCATTCTCCTGCCACCTCTTGCCACACATTCACCAAACCTCAAGATACTGATCCATACAGGTAATTTCCCCTTCCCCTTCCCACAGTCCCTGCTTGCTGAGATCTCTGGGCATGGGCATATTGCTCAGAGTAGGCAGCTATCCCAGGAAGACATCCATTCTTCTACAACTTCCTAACCCATTTTCATCAGAACTGAGACTCCTGAACCACAGAGGTGAGGTTCCCTTCCCCCACCCATTTTCCCTGCTCTCTGAGCCACCTTGGCCATGCCAAGCTGCCCTGAACAGTCTGTTAGTAAAGGGGTACCTCAATTCTCCTGCCACCTCTCCACCCACCTTCACTGGACCCATGGCTCTTGAACCATACAGACCTGCAGACCCTGAAACATACAAAGAAAAATACCCATCAGAGGCCTGCCACACCAGGACCGTTGAGGTTTACCTCATTCCAATATTTACTATAAAAACATCCAGAACATCTCCTAAGGAAAAATAAAATAATTATAAGAGTCAGATGGAGGTAGGGAAATGAGATACTTAAAGAATGAGGAAGAAAATAGGGGACTCAGCCTCAGGTGTGTGGAAGGATAGGAGAAATGGATGGCCATGAAAGTGGATGAAAACCTCCAACTGATAGGGGTGAAGAGGTGGGGTCCTCTTCAGGATGAGACAAAGACCTGGGATAAGGGGGGCACCCAATTATCAATGGCGTTGATGTCAGCTGTGAGTGACAACACTGGGGATAATGAACCTGTAACCAGGCAGGATCTCCAATGAAGTGAGAGAGATACCAACCCATCCACAAAATTTTGAACCCCAAATTTATCCTGTCCATAAGTAAGGGGATGGGGCAGGGACCAAGGGAATGGCCAGTAACTGGCCCAACTTGAGACACATCCCATAGGCAAGCACCAATCCCTGACACTATTAAGGATACTCTGTTATGCTTGCAGATAGAAGCATATTGTCCTTTGAGAGGCTCCATCAAGCAGCTGACTCTGACAGATACAGACAGCCACAGCCAAACAGTGGATGGAGCTTGGGAACTCTTATAGAAGTGTAGGAGGAAGGATTGCTGGCCCCAAAGAGGATAGGACATCCACAGGAAGACCAAAAGTGTCAACTAAACTGGACCCTTGGTGATCTTAGAGTCTGAACCAAAGAGCATACACAGGCTGGACCTAGGCTTCCTCACTCATGTAGCAGAAGTGCGGCTTGGTCTTGATGTGGTTCCCAAACCACTGAAACAGTCTATCCCAAAAGCTATTGCTTGTATATGGTTAAACTCTTCTAGCTAGGTTGTTTTGTTTGATGTCAGTGGGAGAGAAAACTCCTAGCTTTGCAGCAACTTGAAGTACCATGGTAGTGGGATACCCAGTTGGGCCCTTGCCTGCTCAGAAGAAAAAGGAAAGAAGGGAAAAAGAATTGTGGGAAAAGGTGATGGGGGGGGGGGTACAGTGAGCAGGATATAAAGTGAATACATAAAAAAAGTGAATACATAAAAAAAATTAGGACACATCAATTTATACAAGAGATAAACCTTATGGATGCACTGGATGTGAGAAGTCCTTTCAGTTGGTTCAGGTCTTAGAAGCCATCAGAATATTCACCCAGGAGAAACACCTAAGAAAAGTAAGGAATGTGGGAAATTGTTTACCGGTCCCTCACCTATTAAAATGATTGGATAATTGAAACAGGAGAGAAATCTTAGAAATGTAGAGAATGTGAGAAATCTTTTACTACCACCTCATGTCTTAGATTGCATGAGAAAATTCATAGAGGTGAGAAACCATAAAAATGTAAAGCATATGACAAAGTGTTTACCTAACATTCATGCCTCTGAAAACATCAGAAAATTCATACCATAAAGAAAATTGTCCATAGTAAATAAAGTGGCATGGGCTACATCCTTATGGACCACCATAGGCTCCACACTAGAGATTCACTGTGAACATAAGAAACCTGTGAGACCTTTATGTGATGATCAGGTCATAGGAAACATCAAAAGTTCACACTGTGAAAAGTTCTGAAAATGGTGGGTGACACGCAGGAGGAGCTGCAGTGGGCAAATGAGCTTCTTGGGAGATAGCCCACTCTATTGGACAACTTTCCCATAGATCAAGAGGATGATGACCTATCATAAAATAATATTGTTTGGATCAATTAATGATTTTACAAAATTCCTGATTTGATTTAAAACTTTGTGAAAGTTGGGGTAACTGATAAAGTTTAAGGAGATGGCTTAGGTATAATAAAGGTAGAATTAAGAATAGACTGAGCCACCTCCCTTGTAGTAAGGGCTACATAAGTTGGAATAGGAGTACAGTGAGCTTCATGAGTTACAAGCATGGAATTATACTTGGACTAGAAAAATATGTTTGAGACAAATAAATGATCAAACCATTGATTCTGGGTCT
This sequence comes from Arvicanthis niloticus, assembly GCF_011762505.2. Lineage (NCBI taxonomy): Eukaryota > Metazoa > Chordata > Mammalia > Rodentia > Muridae > Arvicanthis > Arvicanthis niloticus. Next base: position 9,100,116 of record NC_133438.1, on the reverse strand, counting down.
GGCTTCATGCATATTGTGATCTACAGATATGGCCCTAAGTTTCAGTGTGTACCATGAAATGGCACGGTGATGAATAGAAAGCAATAAATTCTGAGAATAAAAGTAGACAACAGAGGATTAGGCAGGGTATCTGAACAAGACTTCAAAAATAAATTATAAGATAGATGATGATCTGCATGTTGTAAATAAATTCCAATTGTCTGGTAAGCATAGGAAAAATCTTGCTACTATTAACTGGCTTGCTTAAACATTCTTAATCAATGACAAAAGAATTACTGCATTGGGGTTATGATGAAATTCTGGAAAGAAAGACAGATGGGAAATATTTAGTTAGGAATGAGCTTAAATAAAGAAAACATAGTCAATAATTCTGTTGTAATGATTTTAATCTGCTTTTGTAGAATATGATTTATGGTGATTGTTTTTAGTGAGCATGGAACTTGTGGCAATAAGACAATCATTTTCCTAGAGAGCACTGCCTTAAAAAGGTGGTTAAAAAGAATACAAGAAAATATAAAGTTGTTACAGTCAGCTCTTTAGAGTTTGCTCCATACCCCAAATCTGTGCATATGCATATATGTATATGTATAAAATGGGTTGATGCAGCTTTTTGGAGCTTTGATCTATCCATCAAATATGTCTGTCTGTCTGTCTCTGTCTGTCTGTCTGTCTGTCTGTACATGTATGTATGTGTAAAGTTATTGGACCTTGACTTGCTTCATTCACTCAGTGTGTGCATGTGTGTGTGTGTATCTGTATGCCTGTGTGTGCACGTGTCCATTCGTGTGTGCCTGTGTGCATGCATGTGTATCATTTTTAGTGTTTTTCTCTTTTCATTCCCTTCGGCCCCCAAAGATTTTGAAGAGTTTAGAGAACTTCTTGCCAGATAAAAGGGGTACCAGTACCAGTGGTCAAGATTTATTCCCTCAGAGAAAAGTCTACAGTGTGATCAATTGCTTACTCTACAGGCAGCACTCCTCAGTTTACCCTGTGATGTTAAAACTGGACTTTGGCACAAAAGTATGACAATGTGGAACAAATTTCATAACTTACTTTTTCAATGTATATCATTAAGAACAGAAAATGGAGAATCTGAGAAATGTCCTGTTGTGTAGCAATTTCCAGGAGACTGAAATATTCCATCCTGATAGGAAGCTGATTAAGATAGGTAATAAACCACTAAACATAGCTTCAACAAAATCCCTCAATCTGATAGGATTCACTATGTTTAACTCGCATGAAGAAACTCACACCAATCAAGCTGCTTAGATGTGGCTTTAAGGAACTGAGCCAGGAAGATGGGATACCCTTTAAACTGTGGGTATGATTCCAGGTGAGCAATGTGCTCTAGGATTCCACTGTGCATAACCTGTATCCCATGCTACCTTAGAGTGTCATGATGGAAATTATCTTTGAGTTACTTTTGTTCTCGAAAATGGCTCCTTCCCCATAATACTATTAAGTAACTTCAATAAAGCTCGTTGATTTAACAAGATGGATGGACTTCAGTGGCACGAATGTTTGGTTCTGGTAACAGTTCCAATTTTGGATGAGTAGATGCACATTCATTTTGCATCTCCCCAGGAAGTGAACCTCAAGCAACATGTGATGACCCCATTTGTTTTTGCTCCAAATTTCACATACACCAGAAAACTGATGTTAGAGAAAATATATGTATGCTTCAACTAAATTAGGATAGATTGCTTGTACTCACTGTTCCAGGCTTACTCTCATACTAGTACTTGGTCCTGTTAAAGGACCAAAACAAATAGAATGTACACTTAGGAAGCCTTAGAAAGGAAGCTGGTTTCTTTGTTGCATTCAGGGAGGAGAGAGAGAGAGAGAGAGAGAGAGAGAGAGAGAGAGAGAGAGAGCAGAGAGAGAGAGACAGAGAGAAAGAGGCAGAGAGGGAACAAGAGAAAGAGGGGTAACAAAAAGAGAGAAGAGACAGAGAGATAGACACAAACACACACACACACATACAGAGAAAGAGAGAGAGAGAGAGAGAGAGAGAGAGAGAGAGAGAGAGAAGCAGACTACAGGGATATGAATGAAATTATGCCTACAAACTGTCAGTGAGAGACATCAGCCAAACTGGGCTATGTGTACACATGCCTCTGTACTAAAGCTAAGACCCATTGATGGAGTCATGCTCCTTTGAATCCCTGACCAGTGCTCCCCACTTAGGACGTCCTTATGGCTTGTTTTCCTTCAGAAATTCCAATCTACAAGTCCCTCAAAAACAATGAAATTTCACGTTTCTTAAGTTCTTTAAACAATGCTAGTATTGTAACATAGCAGAAAATTCATCATGAAATAAAACTCATGCAAATGTTTTAAGAAAATAATCTTCAATATAATTCCTTGTGAGTCCATCTGTGCAAATATCAAGAAACCATGAAACTCTAAAGAGCTAACCTATGAATAAGACAATGTATACATGTGAATGCAGAGCTTAGAACTACCCATGAGTGTTTGTGAACATCATTTGGACATACTGAGAAATGTTCAGGAAGTATTTATTCAAAAACCAAATTAGAATATTGGTACTAAAAATAGTGGGACTCAGAAATTTAATACCTTAGACAGGGTAGTGTGATACAGAGCATGAAACCATACTATTCTATAAAAATTTCAGCTTCCGGTCTGGGCCGGAGCACTGAGTGGATCATGGGTGGCAGCTCTGCACCCAACCTCAAAAAAAACCCAGAGGAAGTGTGGCTCCCAGGAGCTCTAACCCGGGCAGTATCTCAGAAAATAGGTCTGGAAAAAAAAAAAAAAAAGATAGTTTACTCATTTCAAATTATTTTCAAAAGTTTCCAGGAGATGCTTATTGGCTAAGATCTTATTTTAAGCTCTCCACAAAAGAATTTAAGTCTTTGTTTAATATTCTCAAGAGAGATGCAAATCCTAATTTCCCTCAACAATTAATTGACAAAAGGCGTAATTTTACAAAAAGTAGAAGAAGCTATCATTAATCGAAATATTATATAGATTAATTAGTTGTTGGCTGTTTTATAATAGTCCTTTGATAAAAGAAATTATTAATAAAGATTTATATTTTTGTAAATAGTGCCTTCATGACTCTCTGAGGGTTGAAGGAGCGGCTGTTGCCGCTTCTGCCCCGATTTTACAAGAACTCTGAAAAATTGGCTTTAAAAACAAAAGAGGGGGAACTCTACCCCAGAATAAGTCTCCCCAAAATACTCTCCATCATGCCTTGTTCACTTTTAACTTTCTAAAACTGAAAGCTCATGGCAGCCGGGCAGTGGTGCTGCACGCCTTTAATCCCAGCACTCGGGAGGATTTCTGAGTTCGAGGCTAGCCCGGTCTACAGAGTGAGTTCCAGGACAGCCAGGACTACACAGAGAAATCCTGTCTTGAAAAACAAAACAAAACAAAACAAAAAGAAAGCTCATGGCAAATCTGCTACTGACTGCCTCTGGAATCACTGAGACCAATAAAAACTATGCCACAGCTATGTGGAAGGACCCTCTTACCCTTAAATGAAATGGCCAGGACCCAGTTCTCATATGGGGCTAAGGATTGATAGGCCTGTTTGATACCACAGAAATGGCCGCCAAAAAGATTAAAGAAGTAAATAGATACAACCACAAAGCCAGGCCCAATTATAAACAAGATGAATAACAACTGACATCCAGGGAAGAGAAATCTCCCTGACAATTCCCTTCTTTTTCCTTTCCAGGTAAAAATGAATAACCTGTGATGTGTGCTGTTAGGAGTTCTAATCCTGATGCTGGCCTCTGGACTTATACTACTCAGACCTTCGATGAGCCTTTGACAAGAACATCAAACAGTTAGAGATTGACATCACTATACTGAAGAAATCCCTCGTTTTGCTGTCTGAAGTAATCTCCAAAAATTGCAAAGGACTTTATTGTACTTGATTTACTCTTTTACAATAGAAAAGACTGTGTACAGCTCTAGACTGTGTACAGCCCTTAAAGAAGAATGTTGATTTTACATAGACAAAATAGGGATGATTAAACAGAGCATGAAAAAGGTTAGAAAAGGCCTTGAGAAAAGACAGACACAGAAAGAGAAAGATGAGAGCTGGTACAAGAATTGGTTTTCAACCTCAGCATGGTTGTCAACCTACTTCCTTCCATCTTGGGACAATTAATTCGGTTATTTTTGCTTATTTCTTTTGGTCTCTGTGCCTTAAATAGGCTGACTAACTTTGTGAAACAACAGATAGATAATTTGATAGCAAAATCTATTCAGATACATTATCATAAGTTAGCTATGGAGGACCACAAGATTCAAGATGAGGTTGTTACTCTATCCAAAGTGTTCCCAAATCCCATCTCCACCCAACCTAAAAGAGGGGACTTCCAGCCCTAGACCAAGCAGAGAGGGGCCACCCAGAACACCCTCTGACTGGCGAATTGAATTCTTGCTTAGGCTGTCAGGCTAAGCACTGCAAGGGAATATAAATAAAAGTTAAAAATATGTTTCTGGGTTCCCTGAGGAACAAGCCTAACTGCATAGGGGTTGATGTCAAAAACATCCCCTATCCAGAAAAAAGACATTGGGATGGGTATGGCCCTCATGCCTCACTGGACAACAACAGGAGGACCAGAGACATTACAAGATCCCCTTTAATTACTGGAGGTCAGGCCTCTATCCTCACCTTGGCAAGATTAGAATCGCCACAGCCCTTCTACACTTGGAGAAGGGAGGAGATGTCAGGGGCAGCCCTGCTTATACACTGAAGGCCTGAAAATCAGCCAAAAACCTAAAATCAGCAATAGGCCTGACATACATGCCTGCTAACACAAAGTCTTGGGTCTCTGTGGAAAAACACTGAAACAGAGGGCTATAAACTATTGTAAAGAGGCAGCTTTTGTGGAAATTTACCAGCCTGATTAGTCATAGACCTTGTAAATAGGCAGCCTTGGAAGATAGTACCAACTTAGATAAGGACAAGTGAATCATAGGCAGAGTCATAATGACCTGGTCCCTGAACCTTTACCCAGCTGATACCCTGTTCTGAAAGATATCTGTACTCCCCCTGAACACCTATGCTCCTGTGTCATCCCCTTCCCCACATCCTGCATTTTATGTTTATAACCCTTGAGTTAAAAAGTAAAAATTACGATTTGATGATTAAAAAAAAAAAAAACTTAAAAAAAAATTTTAGGGATTTCAGGGCAAAATGACACTCATATTCAACAAATAGGAAAATGTAGAAATAACCCACACATGGCAACAACTGGCTATAAAAGTGTATCACTGTGTTCTGAATTGTTAATTACTGAGCTGGGACTGACAGGCTAGCAGGATGTGTAAATGTTTGTCCATTCCTCACCTGCCCAAAAGAAAGGCAATCTGCCATGGAGGAGGAATCTCTCCAAGTATGGTAATAGCTGTTTTGTATGCAAAGTAAGTGTGGCATTACAGCAAGAAAGGCTGTAGGCTGGAGCTGGGGAAGGCAGGAGGAGGCAAAGAAGGAGGGAGAGTTGGACAGAAGAGGAGAACAGGGAGGTAGAGCAGTGAGAGACACATAGAGAGATACAATGGCAAGTTAAGTTAGACAGGCTAGCTGAGGGAGTTTCCCAGCAACCAAGCAAACAGCCTTATAATATACAGATATCTCTGTTTCTTTATTACTAACTTCCAAGAGGGACCCCAAAAGCCCTGCAATAAGAAAATATCATTTACAAACATTAAGATTTGAATACATAACAATAAGTATTAATTGCTGCCGAAGCAAAGATAATGAACCTGAGACAGGAAACAGTGGAAACTTAGGTCTCTGGACTGCACCTTAAGAATCTGGAGATTGTAACCCACTGGACAGACTCCTGGGATGACAATTTCAGGTGTTGCATGAATCAAGGCTCCTCTGCTTGATGACCTTGATATGACTTTCCTAATTATTCATAAACATCCACAAAGTTGTTAATATTCACAATGAAAAGACAGCTCACACCATACCCTTTATGCACAGTTATCATATACAATCCTGGTCTATGATGGCAACGGGCATAAGAAGTCTGCAGAGCAAGTCCATGTCAGCCTGACAGCTGGAGCTGTGGAAAGCAGCCTGTGAATGTGAGACTGATGAGTATCAGTGGGACAGGGACAAGCACTTTATCAGAATAAGGATGGAGAAATGAAGCAGAGCCTATGCAGGCTTAGAAAATTCAGCAGCATGTCCAGACATGGTGACTCAAAGATAAATTCTATCATGAAATTCTAAGCTAGCATTAGATATAGGTTATGCATAGTGGAATCCTGGAGCACACTACTCACCTGCTATCATACCCACAGGATAAAGCATATCCTATCTCCATGGCTCAGTTCCTTAAAGCCACATCTAAGCAGGAGCCAGGGTACCTGAACTAAGTGTAGTGGAATGAATATGTTTGGCCCAGAAAGAAGATAAGAGAGCTGAAGAGAACAAGCAGAATATAACACTGGTCCCACTTCCAGACAACTCCAAGACAATAGAAAGAAAGGATTCTGATAGGACTATGTTGATAACCAGGAATTCCCTCATTTCTGGGAGGCTTTAGACAGTACAGACAGTATATATATGTATATGTATGTGTATGTGTATGTATATACACACAAAGCAGGTAAATACAAAGGCATTCTATAAGAAGAGCATCCTAACATACAAAAAAACATTGTTATAATTCTCCAATATCACACCTGTGTACAATGTCCTCTGAGGACAGCCTCAACATTCCCTGTGAATATTTCACAACCCATTCCTGAATATTAAAAAACCTACAATTGACAACTATCCCTTTATTATAAGCTGTATCACAAAATGCTTTCTGATGTAAAAAGAGATCTAAGATATTAGAGATAGTTTTGTGGTATAGGTGAGATATGGCATTATTTCAAAGATCAAAGTTTTCTAGAAGTGCTACAAAGAATTCTCAGCAGTTAAGCTCTGCTGTCTGTGATAAACAATGTATAGAATTACTACACTGTGTACATTCAGAGGGTCTTTCTTCACAATGAGTTTTCTCAGCAGCAGAAAAAGGATTTGCTGCCATCACTAAGGTTTTAGTTTTCACTTTAGTTCAGAGTCTGTAATGTCTTTTAAAATGCAGTTGAAGTTGAAGAGATGGTTCAGTGGTTAAAAGCACTGTCTGCTCTTCCAGAGATCATGCGTTCAATTACCAGCAACTGCATGGTACATCATAACCATGCACAATGTGATCTGAAGTCCTCATCTGGCAGGCACACATGCAGGTGTACATTCAGAAAGAGTAGTCATATACATAAACAAATCTATTTTGAAAAGGTAAGAATACAAATAGAATTTAAAGAGATATTTTGAGGGTTATATAGAAATTAATGAAATTGATGCAAGCTAATACAATGGTTCAATATAACAGACTTGACACTCAGCAGAGATTAAAGTACTGACAAAAAAATGTTCACCTACCAGAAACTAAACTTGAGACTCGCTGTATTAGAACTAGAGCGAAAGGAGGACACTGCACGTATGACAAGGACATCAGTGTCATCTTACACAGTGCTGAAGAAAGTCATACACAAGTGAATCAGAATTGAAGAGTTCCTACATATAAGTGAATAAATCAACCTCCTACAATACAAAATGACAACAGGCATCAAGTGAATGTACAGACTGAACCAGGAAGCTTTACCTCTAACAGTGTCTGAGGACTGGACAGATTAGCAGGGAACTCTCCTTTCCTTAGACAAAGCCTATACTAAAGGCAAACATAGAATATTCTCATGAACACAAAGAAGAGGAACATTAGAAAGTCATCATACAAAACTGGTGTCACCGGGACACACAGAAGATGAGCCCAAATGAACATATGGAGAGAAAAATCACAAACCAGTTGCCATGATTTACAGACACAGAGACTGTTCTAAATTATACTGAAATAGAAGGAAAGCTGAGTTCACACCAAAAATGCAAGACTGTTTCAATACTTACAAACTAATCAATGTCAGACACCACATAAGCAGACTTAGAAACAGAAGAAAAACTACTATGTCAATAGATACATAGAAAGGCCTGAGCTAAACTATGCATTTGCACTGTACAAAAGCTTTCAAGAATGTGAGGACAGAAGAAACATACCTCAGAATAACAAAGAGATGCAAAGCTGAAGCAAACAGTACAAAACAAGGAAAGTAATTAATCCACCCTAACCAGGACTCACTCAACACAGTGCATCAGTTAGTACACAACTCAAAGACAGAGAAAACGTAGTCAAAAAACAAGTGACACTTCTTGAAAAAAAAAAAAAAAACTCAGCCCAGACAACTCACCCTGACTACAAATACCTAGGTCACCCTGTTTGTAGCATTCACAGTCTCAAAAAGCTGCTATGCAGACCTGAAGCAGAGGGTAGAGTATCAATGGCCATACCCAGACTTGGATCCTGTGTGCTACAATCACAATATGGAAGGCCTACTCGTTGTTGTAATAGTGGTGTCACAGATTATTCTGTGTATAACAGAAGGTTTTCTGGTGCAATCTGAGGGCAGTTGCACAGGAAAAAAAAAAAAAAAAAAAAAAAAAAAAAAAGACTATGGCCTATACTGGAAACCAGGACAAAAGCCAACAATAAGGAGTATCTTAGAACTGACAAGAAAATCCACTACTGACATTTGGTGGTACATGTTCAAATGTATCCATTGACAACCATAGCCTTTCAGTCTGGGTCAAAGAAACTATTTAATGGGCAACAGTCATTCCCAAACCTCAAAACTAACCAAATACTGAGAATACCTGACTGTTTACTGTACAACCTATAACCAGAAATCCATATTACCACACATTAAATTATTATTCTCAGTGAAATTTTCTAGAATCATTAATTAAAGAGAAACTGGAAAAATCCAATTTCAAATCCACTTTCTATTATCACTTCAGCCTCCCCTCTTGCTGTATTCCTCTAACATACCTGGCTCCTTGGCTAGAGTCTCCTCTGTCTTCACCACCCAGGGCTCTTAGTTCTGATTCACAGGTGAGCAGATCTGGCTGAGTGGGAAACCCTCATATGGGAAAAGGATTCTGCAGAAAGCACCTGGAGCTTTTCATGAAACAAAAACGAAAGAAGCTCACATCTGCCAAAAGAATAAACACAAAGGAAAGAGAAAAATACCATGATAAATGTTTCTGCAAGCAAGTAAAAGACTTGTATAATAAAACGTCAATTCTTTGACGAAACTAAAAACAAAATTAAAAGAGAGAAAGATCCATGCTCATGGAGCAAGAGGATTAAGATCTTAAACAAACAGCCATCTTACCAAGAGCATTCAGATTCAAGGCATTCCTCATGCAAATTCCAACACAAGTCTTAATAAATTTTAAATGGGCAATTGCACTTTCTTGCATAAATGAAAGGTGTACTATAGCTAAAACAATCCTGAACAATAAAACAACTTCTAGAGTTCTCTCAACATTCCCAATTTCAAGTTTTCTACAAAACTACAGGATTAAAAACCTCAAAAATGTTAGCAGAAAAACACACTAATCAATAAATATGAATTGAAGACCAAGACATAAATATATTTGGCCATCTGATTTTTGATAAATAAAACAGAAATGCAAACTGAAAAAAAAAAAAAGATAACATTTTCAATAATGGTGCTGGTCTAACTGTCCTCATGTAGAAGAATGCAAATGGATCCATACTTACTGTTATGCCCAGATATCACCAGGAATCCAACTCCTATACAAAACCAAAGCAGCTTTATTTAAGCTGGAGCTCGGACCCTCCAACCTCTCCAGTGCAGTAGATGGGTGGTGAAGCCTTGCCTTATTGTCACCCTTACAGCAGTATTTCCAACCTGAGTTACATGATTGACATTTGAAAATTGCAGCTTGACACACTTCTATTGGCTAGTAATGAGTTCACTTGCTATAAACAGTGGTTGCTTGCTTAAGCAATCTCTTTTGAGACATCTGGACGTCTTGGCACTTTTCTCCCGAGAGCTAATTGGCTATCACTGGGGAAGGAGTGGGGGATGCTATGGATGTCTCAGTTCCTGGAAAAGTTGAGGGTTTTTCAGTAACTAAGTTCAATCTAAGAGCAGGTTAAACATAACATGGAGACAAAGAGTAGCATGGGGTTTGTGCAGCTAAGCAGGGCCATTCACTTATAACCCAGCACAAACCTGGAGTGCAAGCGGGTCAAAGACCTCAGTATAAAACCAAACAGATTGACTCTTCGTGTAAGCCTCCAGAGGTGATCTGTGAAGATGGTTTGCTACTCTCTTGACCCAGAAAGAGCCCCCAAAATCATGCAAATCAAGAGGTTCAAATCTTCCTGCTGTAATGCTGTAATGGGCACCATTCCATCAGTATAATGGTAGTCAGAGGTGCACTCAAGTCAAACAGTGAGTCTGGACACAGGGAAGGGGGCCAAAAAAAAGTGCTGAATTTTTGCTGCATATGGTTAAAAACACAAATAGTAATTCTGAACCTAAGGGTTTAGACTTAGATCCCCCTGTCATTGAACACATCCAGTGAACAAGGCACCTGAGATGTGCAGGTGAACCTCCGGAGCTCAACACAAGATTAACACATACTTGAGCTCCTCAGCACATTGAGATGATCCTCACTCAGGAGGAACAGATTATCCCAAAGCCAGAAGAAGTTACACAGAAGAAAAGGATATCCCAGAAGAAACTGAAGAAACAAAAACACATGGCACAGGAATAAATTCAGCATAAAATAAACACAGATAAAGAACAAAAGAAAACAACAACAATAAAAACCAAACAAATTGAATCTGACAGAAGACAGAGTTGGAAAGAAAGGTGAACATATTGTCAGAGAAGACATTCTTTAAAAAACAAAACAAACAAAAAACCCAAAACATCAATAGCATATGCACCGAGATTAACAATTAATATATGGGATCACAGGAAACTGAAAAGCTTCTATAAGCCCAATGATACCATCACTTGGAAAAAAGCAGGAGCCTACAGAATAGGAAAAGATTCTACTTATTCTACATCCAATAGTGAGCTAATATCCAAAATACAGCAAGAATTCAAGAAACTAGATGTGGAAAAAACAATAATCCAAATTAAAAATGGGTTACATATCAAAACAGAGGATTTTAAATGAAGAAAACTCAAGTGTCAAGAAACATGTAAAATATACTCACCACTCTAAGTCTTCAGGGAAATGCAAATCAAAACTACTTTGAGATTCCATCTCATAATTGTCAGAATAGCTAAAATCAATAACACAAGTGACAGCTCATGCTGGAGAGGATGTGGAGCAACAGAAACACTCCTGCACTGCTGGGGGGAGTGCAATCTTGTACAGCCACTATGGAAATCAGTGTGGCAGTTCCTCAAATTGATGAGAATCACACTCCTTCAAGATCCACCCGTATCGCTCTAAGGTGTATACCCAAAGGACACTCCAACCTCCCCAAGGTCCCTTGCTCAAACATGTTCATTGCATCTTTATCCATAATAGCCAGAAACTGAAATAAACCTACATGACCCTCCACAGAAGAATAAATAAAGAACATGAGGTACACTTACACAAAGGAGAATTACTCTGATATATATATATATATATATATATATATATATATATATATATATATAAATCTGACATAATGGTTCATGCATAAAGAGCCACCAATTCTACTGAGGCTGTCACTATGACCCATTAGAAAGCCACCAACTTTATTTAAAAAATTAAGAAGAATACTAATTGGTAAGACCTATTGAAAGTTTTTAAGCATTTGCTGTCAAGACTGTGGGAAACAATTATCATAGGCAAAATTCATCAACTTATAAAACAAAAAATATTAACAATGGTGTATTTCCAGAAACTATACGATCAACATGAATGCATTTCCCAAAAGTTTCCAAACGTATTAACCAGTCAATGACATGACTGTAAGAAACTGATAGATACTGATAGATACTACACAGAGAAACCATATCTCGGAAAACCAAAAAAAAAAAAAAAAAAAAAAAAAAAAAAAAAAAAAAAAAAAAAAAAGAAACAGATAGATGGTGTTACAGATAAACTTCAATATCTGCCATTTAGAAAGACAACCATGAGCTGAAAACCAGTAATGAGTAGCAGGCCGCCAGAAAACCACCCACACGACAGCAGAAGACACACAATCTTCTCAAACTAATGCAGAATTCTCAAGTGTGGACATGTCAGAACAAGTCAGCATGCCAGGTGGTACAAGCCTTTTACCCCAGCACTGGAGAGGCTGGGGCAGAAATCTCTCAGGCCAAGGGTAGCCTTATCTACAGAGTTCCAGAACTGTCAAGACTTCCTAGACAAAGTGTCTCAAAAAATAAAGACACCAACAAAGAAAAAATTCTTCAAACCTAGTAAGGATTACAAATTCAAAAATGTCTTCTCCACACCTAACACTTGAGAAACTTGAGGCCTCAGGGAAAGGGGAGGTGTGGTGGGGTGGGGGTGGGGATGTCCTCTTGAAGATGGAGGAGGGGGAGTGGGATGGGGACCTGTGGGAGGGCAGACCAGGGGGTGATGGCCACTGGACTGTGAAAAAAGATTAAATAATATTAATACAAATTTGAAAAATTGAAAAATTCTTATCTAAGAACATGGAATGCTGACATCAGTAGAAGACACAAGAACACATAAAAGACATGAATACTGAGTCATGTTCTCATTCAAACATGTGAAGAAATGTAAAAGAATGTTTTTAAGACTAGAAATATCAAAATCATACAGATATTTTTAAATATAAGGAAATCATTCCAAAAATTTATAAATTGAGAAATCACAAAAAAATTTAAAATTTGTGAGAAAAGGATTAAACCCAAGGGTGATTTCACAATATATTACAATTATAGCAGTGCAGATCTTGCACAGATGACAGGAAGACAGACAACATCATGTATCCGTGGGAAGGTAATACAGACAGAGGGTTTTTTTTAATATTTATTTATTTATTTATCTATTTATTCATTCATTTATTTATATATTTTTGAGACAGGGTTTCTCTGTGTAGCCCTGGCTGTCCTGGAACTCACTCTGTAGACCAGGCTGGCCTCGAACTCAGAAATCCTCCTGCCTCTTCCTCCCAAGTGTTGGGATTAAAGGCATGCGCCACCACTGCCCGGCTGACAGAGTTTCATACTACACAAAGTTACTAAACAAATCTTATCAAAATCCTCCTGACATTATTTTTAGGAAACTGAGAAATTAACCATAAAAATTAAAACAACTTAAACGAACTACTATGAACAGGAAATACTATGAGGCATCAATTGTTCTGACTAAGCAATACACTAAAATTATAACAATGATAATATTTAATATTGTTAACAAGATATGATCAGTGATGTGAGTGGGAGGTGGGCAGCATCCCCCACATACAAACAAATTAAATTACATTTGCCTCTGTGTATTAATTCTTACATAATCTTCTAATACCTACAATGAGAATATTGATGCTATTCTCACTACAATATCTAGAAATATTTGGAATGAAATAGAATGTGGTCAAACTAATTTTATGTCCTCTTTCTAATGGCACTTGAGCCCCTCCCAATCCCTTCTTCAATCCCTCTAACATACCTGGATCCTTTGCTACAGTTTCCTCTCTTCACCATCCAGTTCAGACTCACAGGTGCAGGACTGGCTGAGGAGTGTGACACCTGCATATGGGAAAAGAGTCATCAGAAAGCATCAAGAACTTTTCATAGAACAAAAATAAATGATGCCTCAAAAAAAAAGGATAAACATAAGGGAGAGAGAAAATATCACAAATAAAAATATCTCTTTCCTCTAACCATGTATGCTCAGACACATGCATAGTCATTCTCCCTTGAACCATGAGGAGGAGCTAGATAGATTGCAAGAAAACCACTGTCACCCACAGAAACCAGACTGCTGCACTTGTCCAAAGGAAGGTGTCTGCAAAAACCTCTGTCTGCAGGGTCAAGGCATTCCCACTCCTCCTACAAGAAGTCCACAGTCACATCCCTGAATAACAAACCCTAAAATAAAAACAACAATTTGGCCACATGTGTAAGGGCAGAGTGCTTTCCTTCAACCAAAAAGACAATTTTCTGACACAGGGGAGTGACCATAATTATTCAAAAATGCTTTCTAAAATTTTATTTTAGTTTATACTGGGTTTTCTAATTATACTGTTGGATTCTAAAGATCTAATAACAGGTGACATGCTCCCCCAGAGAACTCATGGACAGGACTCGCTGTCATAACCTGAGGTTTATTGATGAGTTGATAATAGCCAGTACCGGGGTTCTCCTATATGAAGATAAAAAGAACCCTGAGCCAAAATTGAGGGAAGCATTTATACCATATTCACAGGGCTCATAAAGGCAGTTATACAATTACTTCTTAAACATTAACCACAAAGGCCAAACTCCAACAGCAGTTCTCAGGCTCAGTTGCTAAGAAACGAACAAAGAAGGTCAGCTTAAGTAGCTTCTATTTACCCAGGTTTTACTGTGTTAAGGGCTACTAACTCTTATCTTGGGTCTTTCTTCCTCTGAGATGTTTGTTGAGCCTCTGGAATGTGCTTCTCCTGGGATGTGTCCCTGGGGGAAGTTAATGTTTGAGTTTAAAACCAAAGTCAGAGCTTTTTATTAATTTTAAGTTTCTACAATACAAATAGTGTGGTCTGATACACGAACACTGAAATACGTGGATTGTCTGGACCTAAGATGTAACATAAAAAACTCAGAATATTAAGGCATATTGGTGAATGTTTAATTTCCATCCCAAACTATACAAAACTCTAATGAAAAAATTCATGGCCACTAAAAAGTATGCTTAGTAAATATTAGTGTTTACACCCATAACAGTAGCGCTCGATAAAGTGTATTATGGGGTTCGACAAATCTGTACTGGTTCTTATATATACAAAGTTCTCTGGGGGTGCCTATTAAGCGGGTCCAAAGGCATTCTCTTGAATAAGCAATTAGTAAAACAAGGCAGTGAGAAAGCAAGAAGGAATTTACTTTCCACTCTCTTTGTAATTGCCTCATTAGGAAATAGAAGATACTGCAATTGCTCCTTTATGAGGTTATTTTATGATTGAATATTCTGGTAAGTGTAGGATAAATGAAAAAAAAAAAAAAAGCACGATAAACCCAAGTTCATAGGATCTCAACTTTCCGACAACAGTAAGACAGCCACAACAGAACTGTGGGAGCCGCCTCCTAAGAGCAGCTGCGGAAAACACCCCCCTGCTCCGCTCCCGCCCGTTTCCCAGCCCCGCAGCTCCTCTGACCTGGGAGGTTCCAGGGTCCCCAGGCTGCGGTTCCCGCCGCTGCGCTGCCGACTGCTGACTCGCCCAGGCTCGCGGTCGGGAAACTGCATCTGAAGAGACTTTTCCGGGGTCCAAAAAGAACTAGGAGGCGGAAACCGGAAGACAGCAAGATGATTGGGGACAGTTCCTGTCACTCTGGCCTAGATCATTCAAACTGCTCTCCTAGACCCGCCCACTAAAACATGGATGCGGTCGCATAGTTCACCTGAGCCTTTTACCCACAAGAGCTTTCTCTTTCTTTATTACTATTGTAGACCCCTCCCTTCTATTTTCCTGTTGTTGTCAATGTCCTGCTCCTGCCAGTAGCCCTGCCCCAGGGATTCCGTTCCCTCCCTCTCAGTCTTAGGCAGCCTGCCACACAGCTCCAGCTGTTAGGCTTTCCTGGACCTGCTCTGCACAGCCTCCCTACATGCTTGCTGACAGCCTAGATGAGAACTGGTTCTGGTAGGACGCTGCACCCCGATATCTGACAGTGAGTTCTGAAACCCTCAGATGATAGATAGGCAGCCTAACTTCTTAGATTGGAATAAAAGCCTCCTGGGCTACAAATGCACAGCAAAATATAACCAACAGACTGAATTCCGATTTCTTATGTTACATTCACAAACACAATACTAAAAATGAGTCACAAAGTTTGTCTCCCTTTCAAAGCATGTGTTAAAACATACATGAAGTACAAGAAGGACCACTGAGATGAAAATGTGCATAAAGACAAATGGGACTGAGAATGATGAGAGGGTGCTCTGTGAGCTCTCTGGGGAGCCCCAGGGACACGGGTCATTCTGTAGAAACAGCAAACAGTACAACAGGGCAGTTGGAAAGCCTGGATAAAGTTAAATTCTGAGAGAGATTTGTCCTAGCCAGAATAGCGAGGAAAATAGATAATGTAAATACTTTGCATGAATATTTTCCTGTAAATAGTCTGACAACCATAACATGAATGAAAACATCACCATAAGCCCCAGTTCATGTAAGCAAAAATATAATGATAGCAAAATAGAATTTTGATATCCAAAAAAAGTAAAATACTCTTGTGAGTTTATAGTACTTAAAATTCCATGCACGCAGGATTTATGGAGAAGATCAGATGGCAAGAAAAATGGATGTAGCAATACTTGAATTTTCAAGGGAAAGGCCATTTGTGCCTGGCACATCACTTTGTCACTCTGGTCTGTAACATACAAGCTGGAATTTGGATAAGGAATGCAATGAATATTTCTTTTGGTAGGATGGCCTGTTTTACTATGTTGTTCCTTCTCATCCATGAACATGGCAGATCTTTCCATGTTCTAGTATCATCTTCAATTTCTTCCTTCAAAAACTTGAATTTTTAAAAATGCAAGTCTTTCACTTCCTTGCAATATGTTGAGGAAAACATTTCGTTCGAACTGTTGTTTCTACCCAGCTTTTGATTATTCATTTCCAAGGTAAAACACACACACAATCTTTATAATACACTTTTATCAGTGCTAAAGCTGGGAAGCTACCTATCATCTATGCTATTATCATGTCTGTTCCCCAGCTATTAATCCCATGATATTTTGCCACATTTTATCTGGGCTGCTTTTAACTCCAAATAGCCAGCCAACATGGCCATTATTCTAAGACTCAGACCATGGTGGCTTTCTCTGCTTCCACCTTCTTCTTTCTCCCCATGGTTCTTCTCTGGCACGCCCCCCTCCCGCCCCCAACCTAATTCTTTTCTGCACATCTATTAGCTGTAGGCATCCCTATTCACCAGTAAGTGATACTTGGAGAGCAAGGTTACAGAGCATCGCCTGGGTACCTGCAGAATCTCTGATAGGAGGCAACAAGGCCTTGAGGACACTATTTGGCATTACAGTGTAAGCAAAAGACAAAGCATCAACACAATAGAGTTAGCACCCGCTGGGCGGTGGTGGCACATGCCTTTAACCCCAGCACTTGGGAGGCAGAGGCAGAGGCAGGCGGATTTCTGAGTTCGAGGCCAGCCTGGTCTACAGAGCGAGTTCCAGGACAGCCAGGGCTACACGAGAGAAACCCTGTCTCAAAACAACAACAACAACAACAACAACAACAAAAAGAGTTAGCACCAACAAACTTTATATTTTTTGAGGCTATTCTAAAAGGCATTGTTTTCCTGATTTTTTTTCTTTATTTGGTTTGTCATATATTGGAAGGCTATTGATTTTTTTTGTGCATTAATATTGTATTCAGCTATTTGGGGGGAAAGCATTTATAAGTTACAGAATTCCCTGGTGGAAATTCTTGTTTCACTTATGTATACTATCATATCATTTGCATATAGGGTATGTTTACTTCTTTACTTGCCATGCAAATTGTATCTTCTGGATTTTCAGCTGTCACAGTACTCGAGCTCAGACTTCAAGTACTATATATTAGAAAGAGAGAGAGAGAGAGAGAGAGAGAGAGAGAGAGAGAGAGAGAGAGAGAGAGAGAGATCCTCGGCTTGCTCATGACTTTACTGCTGTTGTTTGAGTTTCTTTCCATCTAATTTGACCCTGGTTCTAGGCTTGCTGTAAGCTGATTTTATTATGTTCAGTTATGTCCCTCAAATCTTCTGTCTCTACAGGACATTTATGATGAAGTGGTGTTTGATTTTGTCAAAGGCCATTTCTGCATGTGATGAAATCATCGTGTCTTTTTTTTTTTTCAATTCTTCTTTAGTTTGATGGATTACATTTATTGATTTTGTATATTGAACTATCCCTTCCTCTCTGAGACAAAGCCTGCTTGATCGTCTTCAGTAATATTTTTATTTGTTCTTGGAAGTATTTTATGGGTATTTTTGCATGTATATTCATAAGGTTCTCTAATTCTCTTTGTACTTTTGTATCTGGGTAACTGGACCCTCATAAAGTGAATTTGGTTATGTTCTTTCTGTTCATGTTTTGTGGGATAATTTGAGGAATATTAATTTTAACTATTCTATGAAAGTTATAGAATTCTGTGCTGAAATTATTCGGCCCTGGGTTTTTGTGGTTTGGAGACTTTTAATGACTGCTTTTATTTCACTGTGGGTTAGTTAAATAGGTCTCTTTGTTTATCTGATGTTGGTTTCACTTTGGAACCGGGTACCTAAGAATAAAATCATCTGTCTCCTTTTGATTTTACCAACTTGTTGGAGTAGAAGTTTTAACATATGTCTTGTGATTCTCATGATTTTATCAATGTCTGTTATTATGTCCACATTTTTGTTTCTGATTGTATTAATTTGGGTACTTTCTCTCCATCTTTTAATTAGTTTGGATAAGGGTTTGTCTATCTTGTTGCTTTTGTCAAAGAACAAACTCTTTGTTTCAATGATTGATTGTGTTACTCACTATGTTTCTATTTTATTATTATTTAGTCAAGAGTTTGATACTCTCGCACTGTCTACTCCTTTTGGATGTGATTATTTTTTCACATGTGAGAGTTTTTAGTTGTGCTGATCAGTTGTTTTATGACATCTCTTCAGTTTTAGTTTGTTTTTATACTTGGCTCTTGACCCATTTTTAATTCAGTACAGAAATGTTCTCTTTGTATGTATTAATGAGCATGATGTAACTGAATTCTTTATGCTTTAAGTTGGGATCAATGGACTGACAGCCCACTGACTTCTTGAGACAGCTAAATCCTTTCCAAATCATAAGTTTCTGAAACGTCTTCCCTCATGCCAATATTGCTAATAGTGTAATGCTACATATTTGACTTGTAATCATGGAAGTTCGTGAGGGAAGAATAAAGAGTTTTTATAGTGTCACTTAATTTACATAGTGTAGAAAATGACTTTATTCACCTTCCCACTAAATCTCTCCAGAGTGACTTACTATGTCAGAAATTTGAAATATTTCACATAAGTGTATACCTTGCAGAATGAATTGCACTTTTACTTTAACTAGTGTTACTTGCAGGGGGCATTTTATTTTACTTCATTAATTTCTTTGTTTATTCACTTTACATTCTGATCTCAGCCTTCTTACTCTTCTATTACCAGTCCCCTCCCCACCACTTCTCCAACCCAGGTCCCCCTTTCCATCCATTTTCTCTATCTATTTTCTTTACTCTGCTGAGTTAGATGCAAGCATCCTCTCTTGGGCCCTCCTTGTAACTCAGCTTCTTTCATTCTGTAGATTGTACCATGGTTCTCCTCTACTTTATGGCTAATATCCATGTATAAGTGAGAACATATCATGTGTCCTTCTGGGTCTGGGAAACCTCATTCAGGATGATATTTTCTAGTTCCATTCATTTGCCTGCAAATTTCATGATGTCCTTCTTTTTAATAGCTCAAAAGTGTTTCATCTTGTAAATGCAATACATTTTCTTTATCCATTCTACAGTTGAGGGAAATCTGACTTGTTTTCAGTGTCTGTCTATTACAACTAAAGCCGATGTGAAATAGTTGAGCAAGAATTTTTATGGTATGGCATAGCATCTTTTGGATATATACCCAGAGTGGTATAGCTAGGTATTGGTTAGAAGTATTCCCAGTTTTCTGAGAAACCATCAAATTGATTTCCAAAGTGGTTGTACAAGTTTGCCCTTCCACCTTCAATGAAGGAATGTTTCCCTAAGTCCAGCATATGATGTCACTTGAGTTTTTGATCTTAGCTGTTCCCACTTGTATAATATGGAATATCTGGCTTGTCTTCATTTGTATTTCCCTGAAGACTAAGAATGGTGAACATTTCTTTAAGTGCTTCTTGATCATTAGAGATTTGTTTGTTGAGAACTTCTGTGTTCAGCTTTGTATCCATTTTTTAATTGGTTATTTAGTTTCTTGGTGTTCAATTTGTTGAGTTCTTTATATATTTTGAATATTAGCCCTCTGTCAGATGGAAGGTTGGTAAAGATTCTTTTCCTAGTTAGTTGGCTGCCATTTTGACCTATTGACAGTGTCCTTTGCCTCACAGAAATTTTTTTAGGTTCATGAGGTCACATTTATTAATTATTCATCTTAGCATTTGCAATTTGTCCAGGAAGTTTTTATATTATTTACAGCTATTGTGAAGATTGTTGTTTCCCTAATTTCTTACTCAACCTGATTGCCATTTGTATAAAGAAATGCTACAACTGTTTTTGGAATTAATTTTGTATCCTGCTACACTGCTAAAAGGGCTATTTTATTTAATACAAAAGCTTTCTAGAGTTGCTACAGAGATGGTTCAGAAGAGCACTAGATGATCTTCCATAGGACTGACACTTGGTTCCCAGCACCTACATCATGCTAAACAAGAGATTCTACATCCAGTTCTATCAGATTTAATGCTCTCTTCTGAATTCTGAATGCACAGCATTCATGAATAATGCAAATATAGTCATATACATAAAATAAAAAGAAAGCTAATGTTAATAAGGAATACTTTGAGCAGGCCAAAGTGGCACATGAATTTAATCCCAGCATTTGTTAGGCAGAGACAGGCAAATTTCTGTGAGTTCCAGGCCAGCCTGGTCTACAGAGAAAGTTCTAAGGCAGCCAGAGGTTCGTTCTCTCTCCACTGAATATTCTTCCCAAGGTTGTGATTTCAAATTCCAGCAATTACATGGTGGCTTACATCCATAATGGGAAATGATGCCCTCTTCTGGTGTTTCAGAGGAGAGCAGCAGTGCACTCACATACGTAAAATAATTTTTTTTTTTAGAAAAATCAATTAAATAAGTCAAAAGAATACTCTCCAGAACAGTCATGCTCTGGTGTGTCAGAGGAGAGCAGCAGTGCACTCACATACGTAAAATAAATTTTTTTTAGAAAATCAATTAAATTAGTCAGAACAGTCATGCTTTATCTTGTATTTCCTATCTCTGTAAAAATAGGATGATTGTGATGATGGCCTCACAATCAGCAAGCTTGTAGTAAATATAAAATACACATTTGAGGTCTGCATGTAGAAATGTAACTCTATAAAGGCTGTATTGGTATCAAACACAGTGTCTCCACTCAGATGGAGAAATTATGAGAAAAACTGTACTTTCAAATTCTACAACTGTTGATCCTGTTGAAATATGGACTCTAGATCAATCCTGTCTGCAGTTAGGTCCCAAATGACTGTATTCTAAAATGCTCAGTTCAGATGCTAAGGCCTATGTGCTGTGTCACACCCTTTCTTAAAAAAATAATATGGAATGCAGAATATATGTGAGTCAAAATTCATGGATAGGTGGAATTTGGCATGCTGGGGTTTTGGGGGGGCTAATGGGTCCCAAGTCCACTGGGTTCCCCATGGATGTGGGCCTTTGAGAGGTTTCCTTACTAGTTACTCTGTGTTCATTAGAACTCATGGGATGTTTTCAGGCTGTGGTGTCCTCAGGAGAGCAGAACTGAAGGGTAGAACATGACTGATGGAAGAGCTCTACTTAATTTTCAAATAATTCAAAGTACTTGTTATGAAGGAAGAGGAGCAAAAAGACAAAATTATGGTATTTCAATCCTAAGACCACTGAAAATGTGTGTTCTTATGGTTTTAAGTAACCCCTGTGAGAGGTTCATTCCATCCTCAAAGGCGTTGCTAACCATGGTCTGAAAAACATTGCTCTAATAAGCATTTTATGTTACAAGTTTGCAGAAAATATTAATGGGTTTGGTACTTTTCTTTTGTGGGAGATACAACATATATATCCATCAACATGTGCCAATTGGAACATCAACTATGTCACATGGAAATTGAAGACAATCAAGTCCAACTTGTTGAGCCAATGACCTTTATTGGAGTTTCATACAGGACTCAGGGGAAGGAGTTAGTAAATGAGAGCCTGAAGGACTTAAAGACAATTGCTATCCTGAAATTGAAAACCATCATATGATACAGGTTATAAATACCGGACACTAGGAGAAAGCTGCATATCCATAGGCATATCTACAGGATAGAGAGCATCCTATATTTGAGGCTCAGTTTGTTAAATCCACTTTAAGAAGTATAATTTGTCTAAGTATCTTAATTTGAGTTAAGCACACAAGTGCTGTCAGTTTTACTCTAGGTTGAGACATGTTTTTCCCAGCTGCTCTTTGAAATAGATCATTTCAGTCTTCTAGCTTCACCATCGTGTCTTCATTATAACATAGTTGAAAGTGAACAAGTAAAAACTTTTAATGAAATATTTCCTTCATTGTCACATTTTCAGTTTCTCTCAGCATAAACCCTGGGTAGATTCTAAGATTTGAGCATTGATTACACACTTTCACTAGTTTCTCACATACATAATAAGCAATTCTTTAGTGTGGAGCCTCAAGTGTTGCAAACAATACAGCTTGGATAGAGGACATGCCAGTTTTTTCTAGTGGACACTTTTTTTCTGACTAAAAATTTCCAGGTATTTTCTTAGTTCTGCGATTTGGGTTGTCTGAGGTTTTTCTCCTGTCTGCATTCTTTGATGATCCAACAGTAAACGGTCTGTGTATTTATAAGTACTCTCTTATGTGTGTCTCCTGATGAATTCTAAGATGACGTTCCTTGGACATGGTTTTTCTCATTGATTTCACTTGTGAAGTTTGTCTACTGTAAGCATTCTCTGATGAGTGCTAAGATTGTTTCTGGCTAAAGAAGTCATCACAGTCACTATATGTAAGGTTTTTCTCCTACATGAATTCTCTGATGAATTCTAAGACTGCTTTTGCAGTAAAGTATTTGTCACATTCACTACATGTGAAAGGTTTCTCTGCAGTTTGAATTCTCTGATGAATAAGAAGACTGAATTTTGGGGGAAATCATATATTACATTCATATTCATAACGTTTTTTCTCCTGTATGAATTATCTGATGTTTTCTAAGATCGCCTTTGTGGAAAGAGCATTTGTCACATTCACTAATTTGAAAGGCTTCTCTCCTATATGAACTCTCTGATGAACATTAAGACCGCCTTTGTGGGTAAAGCATCTGTCACATTGACTACATTTGTAAGGTTTCTCTCCTGTATGAATTCTCTGATGAATAATAAGACTGCATTTTTGAGTAAAGACTTTGTCACATTCACTACATTTATAAGGTTTCTCTCCTGTATGAATTCGCTGATGAATTCTAAGACCACCTTTGTGGGAAAAGCATTTGTCACAATCAATACATTTGTAAGGTTTTCTTCTTGTATGAAATTTCAGATGTTTGCTAAGACCACCAATTTGGGAGAAGAATTTGTCACATTCACTACATTTGTAAGGTTTTTCTCCTGTATGAACTTTCTGATGAAAAATAAGACTGAATTTATGGGTAAAGCCTTTGTCACATTCACTACATTTGTAAGGTTTTTCTCCTGTATGGATATTCTGATGACTTCTAAGGTCACTTTTGTAGAGAAAGCATTTGTCACATTCACTACATTTGTAAGCTTTCTCTCCTGTGTGTATAATCTGATGACTTCTAAGGTCACTTTTGTAGAGAAAGAATTTGTCACATTCACTGCATTTGTAAGGTTTTTCTCCTATATGAATTTTCAGATGTTTGTTAAGACAACCAATTTGAAAGAAGCATTTGTCACATTCATTACATTTGTATGGTTTTTCTTCCATATGAATGCCCTGATGTCTTCTAAGACTGCGTTTGTGGCCAAAGCATTTGTCACATTCACTACATCTGTAAGGTTTCTCTCCTGTATGATTTCTCTGATGACTTTTAAGACTGTCTTTGTGGGTGAAGCAATTGTCACATTCACTACATCTGTAAGGTTTTTCTCCTGTATGAGTTCTCTGATGAATAATAAGACTGTGTTTGTGGGTAAAGTATTTCTCACATTCACTACATTTGTAAGGTTTTTCTCCTGTATGAGTTCTCTGATGTCTTCTAAGATCAACTTTCTGGGTAAAGCATTTGTCACACTCACTACATTTGTATGGGTTCTCTCCTCTATGAATTCCCTGATGAATTCTAAGATTGCGTTTCCGGGTAAAACATTTGTCACATTCACTACATTTGTAAGGCTTTTTTCTATTATTGGTTTGTTTCCGCATGAGATTTTCTTTAGAGTCAAAATCCTTACCAAGCTCTGGACCATTGTATTCTTTCTTAGCTCTGTGGATTCCCTGAGTTAAACCAATGGTAGAGCAGGAATTTAAACAGTTTATAGCGTTTTTATATTTGCAAAGTTCTCTGTTGTTTCCAGTTTCAAGCCTGCTTACGTTTGATGATTCAACAGATGTATCCCTGAGGTTAGTTTCATAAGGTGCACTTTGGGTGGATTCATGAATGATTTTAACAAGCTCATGACATTTATAAGATTTCACTTGGTTATTCACATGCTCATGGACAACATGCTGTAGGTCTTGATCTAAGATGTTCTCATATTTATGACACATGCCATGATTCTCTAAAAACAAAAAATACAATTAGAGATGACAGGGATTAGTAGATGAACAAGACAATATACCACCATATTCCCTGAAATTTTCTAATGTGAATTAGTGATCTGAAAGATAGAGCTCTCAAAAATGGTCTTTCCTGTTTCACAATCATAACATGGATGGTTAGAACAACCTCAAATCTCATCTATATGAAATGACAGGAAACAATAGCCTTCCATATCTTATTTAAACAGGGTGCCTTGCAGAAAGTAAAAAGAATAGGTGATGGAACAGTAAAGGACTTTGAGAAAGGTGCTCTCTGAAGGATAATGTCTAAAAAAAAAAGTTCTCTATTTTGCTTGTCATGTTTTGTGACAGAGTAATACAGTGTAGTTTGCTCAGCTAAGAATTCATTATGTAATCTACATTGGCATGGTATCATGATATAAAAGCCATGCTGTACAAGAATTAAACATAGAAACCACAAGTCAAAACTAAATAAATAAGGAACAACAAAATTCTCACAACCAACAGCTATTTTTCCATTTAGAAACTTCGGCATTTTTAAAATTCATAAAAAATTGAAGACTTAAATCAACATTTAAATTGGAATATTCTAATTATTGCAGGTGTGGCAATATATTCTCTTGCTCTGAATATTCAGGTTTCTTTGAACATTGAACGTTTCATTAAAAGCAGATACAAAGTTTTGAGAGATTACATAGAATACAATATTGGATCCTCTTCTAAAGAATGGAGATAAATATGAAGGAAACACAATAAAGAACTTACGTTGGTATTAAGAATTTCCTTTATTCTGGGAGTCTCTAGATATGTCAGGGAGTTTATATACACACACACTAGGTAAACATCAAAGAACGAATCAGGAATTTTACAAGAAGGCTATTCTTACCCACAAAAACCAGATTGTTGTAATTTTCCAACATCACATCCATGTACAATGCCCTCTGAGCACGGTCAAGACTTTCCCATTCCTCCTGTGAGAAGTCCACAGCCACATCCTTGAATGTTAACTGACCCTGTAACAGAAAATTATCTGTTTATCATGTGCTGCTGGACAAAAAAAGTTTTCCTAGATGCAACGGACCTAAAGAATAAGAGTCACGTTGTGAAAAATATGAGTTACGGGAAATATTCAAGTACAAACAGCATCTTCTAGAAGTGCTATAGAAATGTGTCAGAAGTTAAGCACTGCTGCTCTTATGAGACAATGTAGACAATGACATACTATATTGAGTATATTTCTCAGGTCTCTATGTTACATGAATTTTCAACAGATGGAGATGCCACCATCACTCCATTTGAAAATTTGTGTGCAGTGTGAATTCTGTAATCCTAAATTCTTTCCCCGCACCCACATGAACTACAGAGCAGATATTTATTTCTAATTCTTTACAATCTAATGCTCTCTTCTGAACTCTAATGGCTGGAGGAATATACAGCACATATGCATGCATTCAGGCAAATGTACCAACATACAAAAAAGAAAACGGAAATTTAATTTTAATTAAGGATGTTACCTAACATAGTCTTAGTCTTCATTATATTTTACTATTCTCTGAAATAGGATTACATAATGGAATAATAAATAGGAAACTTTTAGGGAATATAACATGTGAGGTCTAGATGTTGGAATTTACCATTATAAATTATAGGGTTGTTATCAACCAGAATCCCAGTGACACATCACAGATGGTTAATTACAATGAGTAAAACTGTGCTTCTAAATTCAACAGCTGTCAGCCTTGCTCAAGCATAGATATTATATTAATCCTGTCTGCAGCTGGGTCTCACCTGACTCTATTCTAAAATTCTTAGTCGACATCCTGAGACCTAGGTACAATGCTGTACCCTTTGTAAAGCAAAGAGGTAGAAAGCAAAACGCATCAATGTTGGTTTTAGAACCAACACTTTTTTTTTAAAGAAAAAAGTGTAATATCAGTGAACACATTCAATATTTCAAAGGACACACAGAATAAGGTACTTTATAGAGATGTTTTATGAGACTATATTTACAACATTAAAATATAGAAAAGGAAAACAGTATTAAAGAACATTAAAATTATTTACACTTTTCTCAAAGTTGACATATTGCAATGAGATAACATCAATTTCATAAATTGTGTATGATCTTTTAACAGAGAATAATTAGACATGTTTGTATAAATAAGTGGTATATGTGACAATGCACTCAGATGAAGTAGAATAATTTTCTTGGATCAAATTGTGTTTTTAAATTGAGAGAATTACACTCTTTTAAATATATTTTCGTAGTGAGATTGACTTAAGTGAAAACTTGAGTCTTTTAATTTTAAGTTTTTTTTTTTTCTTTTCTTTCTACACACAGTGCGGTTACTACCATGCCTGACTTCAGTCCGAAGAGCTTGATGTTGAATTCAGGGATTCACAGGAATAATGTGTCACTCAGTACACATAAAACCATGCAGATAAACACTTAAAATATCAAACGTGTGAAAAGAATACTATTGTAAAGAAACAGCACCACAGCCCTTCAGAAATTTTCCCCTATGTAATACATAGCCTGGAAGAGAGAGAGAGAAAAAACATACGAAGGATGGAACATTGTTTCCATTAAAGAAGAGAAGAGAAAAATTAAGAGGGACATTCAGTAATGGTTGAAATTTAATGGCTTATACAAAGTACCAAGGCAATACTCTCTAGAAAAATCTTACTAATACATTCCATGTGCTGCAATAAAAAAGGTACACACAGCAGTGTTTATACTACTTCTAAAAAATGATGAAACAAAGGAGAAATAGAAAATAATCATCTGTATCTTGAGAACTTACCACACTGAGCACTGGTCAGACTCTCCAGAGACAAACAGATTTCATGTGTCAACAAGTCCATGATTATTGTGTGACACAAAATGCCAAAAAGAGATACCAGAATACTACAATCTGCAGTCCCTAAAAACACATCAATTTTATGGCAAGAGAGAGCCACATATTCGTTCCATCATCTGTGCCTTTACAGATCTGACATATTTACTATTAGGATTCAAGACAGTGAGTGTATTCTATTTCTACTTCCCCATAAACTCTTCTCTTCCATATATTTGCCTATCCACATCCATAAGCTTGTTTCTAGAAACCTGACCATTCCTGAAACAGCATTTATGTAGCATGTGAAATTTTTGTTCCCCACTAACATAAAAGGGCACAAGTTCATCCAATGTAGACATTAGCTAACAATATATTCAGTGAGAATCATTTGCAATAGATTCTCTTTCAGACCTGAAGGTCTTCAGTCCTTGGAAATTAATGTCATCTCAGGATAAAATCGAGTGAAATACAAAAGGCACAAGGCTGTGCTTGTCCCATTTGAAGTGAAATATCTAAAGGCCCAATTTTGATCATAGGAGAAGAACAAAGATAAATTACAGAAACAAAACACTTTAGATAATATTACCAGAGGTAGAGAACTAAAGTCTCAGATGGTTTAAAGACTAATAGGGATTTCAAAGAAATGTGGAAAGGGCACTAACCTGAGGAGCATTTATGAGAGAAGCATTCATTCTTCTTGTTACTCTTCTCTGAAAAATTAAAAGATAAAATAAATACAACTCTGTTATGAGCAATGCTAAACCATATAAAAACACACAAAAGGAAAATTATACCAGTAAACTTGACAACATTCCTACCGACAGGAGAGCATGGAATGGTATATTTAATGTGGGAAGGAAAATTACTACAATCTGTGGCCGTTTTCAAACCTTAGCAGGTACCAGGCACAGATAAAAAGTATATGTAAACCAGCTGCAAAAAAGTACTACTCAGGGCTATTACTGAGAATTTATGATTCAGGAACTAGAGTCAGAGGCAAATGGCTAGTGGGGCCCTAATGGATGCCTAGCATTAAATAAAGTTCATTAGCTATCACACTAGAACACAATATATGACCCTTTGGTCATGTTTCACTTCATTCTACCTGGCAGATACAGTACATCTCTTTTCCATGTGTGTCCTGTTGTCTTGTACAGACACAGATTCTACCTGTCAAATAGCATATTTTGCTCAATTTGATAAATCATCAGGTCGAGTTACAGCCATTTCCATCATCATCTAAGAAGGCTTTACATTGTTTCTGAGGTAAAATGTAGCTTTCCAATTACTCTTCCTTTCAATGAGAAATTCTCTTCTAAGTTGCATGCATACCTTTGTGTGAGAATATTGACCACTGAAATCCACGTGAACCCATCTATAAGAAAAATATTAAAATTCAGGACACACCTGTCTTTAAATGGCATGTCCATGTGCTAAATGTCTAAGCCAGTGGTTCTAGGCCTTTCTAATGCTGAAATCTTTTAATACAGCACAAGAAACTCGTGAGTTAATGTATGTACATGTGGCAGGCCCATCTGCCACAGGGGAGTGGCGTATCAGTTCGTAAGATCATCAGAAATATATGATTTATGGTAGACATACTGACATACTGACCCCTTTGAAAGCGTCAATTGACCCCACCCCCAACACCACACACACAGGGTCAAGACCCTCAGGTTGAGAACTTTCTAGGCAATGCTAAATCATCAAGAGGCAGGCATGGCAGAAACTCTGTGCTACTCCTAAGAGGATATGCATAGAGATAAAGGAAATCATTTCAGGATATGCTCTTGGGAGGATTCACACATTATGTCAGATCCATCAAAATTCTACCACTGCTGGAGACATCTTCCTGAACATGCATATATCTGTGCTTTTGGCAGTTATATATCTGTTGTTCTAGGCAGTTCTCAGGTTCCCAATTATTAATGAATATTTCTCAAGGGACATCCCTCAGTTCCTGGCTGCTATGGATTTCCTTTATGATGATTACCCTTGTAATTCCACATGAAAGTAAAAATGTGTGACACGGGTCTCCTGTCATATATACATTCATATAAGGCATATATATATATATATATATATATATATATATATACATACATACACATACACACACACACACACACACACACATATGACTGAGCAGATCTTGGGTGGCAGCTCTGCCTCAAATCTCTAAGAACACAGAGGAAGTGGGGATCCCAGGTACTCTAACTTGGACAGCATCATATGTAAGCAGACAGCAAGGCATGCCCCAAACAGGGAATAACTGGGACCCACAAGGACCCAGGAAGTCACTCCCAGTCTGGCCCAGTCCAGCCCAGTCCGGCCCGGAGCACTGGTTTCCTTTGTTCTGGGTCACAGCACTGAGCAGATCTTGGGCGGCAGCTCTGTCCCCAATCTCTAAGAACCCAAAGGAAATGGGGCTCCCAGAGCTCTAACCTGGGCAGCATCCTGTCTGCGCTTGAGCACTGAGCAGATTTTGGGCCACAGCTCTTACCCCAGTAGTTACATCCACCCCACAAAGTTCTGATACAACCAAGATAATAGGAAAGACAGGCTCCAGTCAGGGACAGGGCAGGTAGCACTAAGGAGATACAGATGGCAGAAGGCAGGTGCAAGAACATAAGCAACAGTAACCCAGGGTATTTCGCATCATTAGAACCTAGTTCTCCCCCACTAGAAAGTCCTGAATTCCCCATATCACCAGGAAAGCAAGATTCAGATTTAAAATCACTTCTAATGATGATGATAGAGGACTTTAAGAAGGACATAAATAACACTCTCAAAGAATTTGAGGAGAACACAAGTAAACAGGTAGAAGCCCTTAAAGAGGAAACACAAAAATCCCTTAAAGAATTACAGAGACCACAACCAAACAGGTGAAGGAATTGAACAAAACCATCCAGGACATAAAAATGGAAGTAGAAACAATCAAGAAATCACAAAGGGAGACTACACTGGAGATAGAAAACCTAGGAAACAAATCAGGAGTGACAGACACAAGCATCACCAACAGAATACAAGAGATACAAGAGAGAATCTCAGGTGCAGAAGATACCATAGAAAATATCAACACAACTGTCAAAGAAAATGCAAAATGCAAAAACTTCTTAACACAAAATATCCAAGAAATCCAGGACACAATGAGGAGACCAAACCTAAGGATAATAGGTATAGATGAGAGTGAAGATTCCCAACTTAAATGGCCAATAAATATTTCAACAAAATGATAGAAGAGAACTTCCCTAATCTAAAGAAAGAGATGCCCATAAACATACAAGAAGCCTATAGAACTCCAAATAGACTAGACCAGAAAAGAAATACCTCCTGTCACATAATAATCAAAACACCAAGTGCAAAAAACAAAGAAAGAATATCAAAGGCAGTAAGAGAGAAAGGCCAAGTAACATATAAAGGCAGAGCTATCAGAATTACACCAGACTTCTCACCAGATACTAGAAAAGCTAGAAGATGCTGGACAGATGTCATACAGACCCTAAGAGAACACAAATGCCAGCCCAGGCTACTATACCCAGCAAAACTCTCAATTATTATAGATGGAGAAATCAAGATATTCCACGAGAAAATCAAATTTACACAATATCTTTCCACAAACCCAGCATTACAAAGGATAATAGCAGGAAAGCTTCAATACAAGGAGGGAAATTATACCCTAGAAAGAGAAAAAGTAACCCTCTTCCAACAAATCCAAAAGAAGATAGCCACACAAAGATAACTTCACAGGAAGTTAGACAGTCATCACACAAAGCTGACTTTACCTTGACTTTAAGAAAAAGAGATGAACAAAAAAATTATAAAGGAAAAAAGATCATAGAGCAGTTGCAAGGATGTACATTGACACAGAGATTCTCTCTTAACTCATACAGAAGGGGAATGAATTGATTTCATTCCAATATCTAAGAATGTTTCAAGACCCACAAAACAAACTATTCAAGGCACAAAATATGTAAAATCAGTGAGGGAAGACACACAACCTTGTCAAGATATCCATGAAAGGCCTGGGGCAAAATATCACATTGCTTCACTATAAAAAGTACTAAAGTTCACTAAAGTACTTGAGAACAGAAGGAACATACCCCAGCATAATCAAGACAGTCAACATTCTAACCCAGCATTCCATAATTTGAACCCAGCCTCCATCATTCAACTGTACTCAGAAGAAAGAAAAGGATGTGCAATGGCTTCACACTAACTCATAACAGTGTTATCACTGCTTACAAAGAGCTTGTAAGACTTAGAACATTTTAATGAATAAAATATAAAAACAAAGATACATGTTTTCCCAAATTACATAATTGGTGAAACATGATTCTTCAATTCAAAAACTACAAACATTCCACAAGAAACCTCCAATCTGATAATACCCTTAATGCACTCTATAAAAACTTAAATCAATGAACAGAGAGAGACTTCATGGATTATTGAGGACACCTTCTTATAAGTAAAACCCTGAGTTTGAGCTTATAAAAGACAGTGTTGGACTCTAAGATCCAAAACCAGGGGACGCACTCCCCCAGTGATACTCATGGACGGGATTCAATACAATAACATCAGATTTATTGATGATAAGATGTTACCCAGTATACTGGGGTTCCCCTATACACAGACAAGAGGAACCCCGAGCCAAAGCTGGGGGCAGCTTTTATACAGAGCTCACCAGGGCAACCACAAAGGCTGACCTTTTCAGATCCGTTCTACAGATGACTCAGATTCACACATTACTTTTATGACAATGAGTGTCTTCCCTTTGTCCAGGTTTCTTACATTAAAGGCTCCTTTCTTGACCCCCTCCCATCTTGGGCCCTTCTTCTAGAATGTGTCTTCCCTGCTCTGGGTATTCCCCAACTGCAGGTGAATTTCTTTCCCTGTGGTCTGAGGAATATTAATCAGCCTCCCCCTTCCTCTTCTGAGTGTTAATCCAGCTTGGAGAAGCCAAGCTGCCCTGAACAGTCTACTAGCACAGGGGAACCACAATTCTCCCGCCACCTCTCCACCCACCTTCACTGGACCTGTGGCTCCGGAACCATGCAAACCTGCAGGTTCTAAAACATACAGAGAAAGGATACTCATCAGAGGCCTGACACACCAGGACCATTGAGGTTTACCTCATCCCAATATTTACTATAAAAACATCCAGAACATCTCACAAAGAGGAATAAAATAATCATAAGAGTCAGATGGAGGGAGGGAACAGGGATGTAAGGAAAACGAGGAGGAGAACAGGGGACTCAGCATCAGGTGTGAAGAAGGATAGGAGAAATGAACAGATGGCCATGAAAGTGAATGAAAATCTCCAACTGACAGGGGAGAAGAGGTGGGGTCCTCTTCAGGATGAGACAGAGACCTGGGATAAGGGAGGCACCCAATTATCAATGGCGTTGATGTCAGCTGTGAGTGACAACACTGGGGATAATGAACCTGTAACCAGGCAGGATCTCCAATGAAGTGAGAGAGATACCAACCCATCCACAAATTTTGAACCCCAAATTTATCCTGTCCTTAAGTAAGGGGATGGAGCAGGGACCAAGGGAATGGCCAGTAACTGGCCCAACTTGAGACACATCCCATAGGCAAGCACCAATCCCTGACACTATTAAGGATACTCTGTTATGCTTGCAGATAGAAGCATATTGTCCTTTGAGAGGCTCCATCAAGCAG
Source organism: Arvicanthis niloticus (assembly GCF_011762505.2). Classification (NCBI taxonomy): domain Eukaryota; kingdom Metazoa; phylum Chordata; class Mammalia; order Rodentia; family Muridae; genus Arvicanthis; species Arvicanthis niloticus. The sequence goes on along the minus strand of NC_133438.1, from coordinate 9,067,030 downwards.
CTGACTCTGACAGATACAGACAGTCACAGCCAAACAGTGGATGGAGCTTGGGAACTCTTATAGAAGTATAGGAGGAAGGATTGCTGGCTCCAAAGGGGATAGGACATCCACAGGAAGACCAAAAGTGTCAACTAAACTGGACCCTTGCTGATCTTAGAGTCTGAACCAAAGAGCATACACAGGCTGGACCTAGGCCTTCTCACTCATGTAGCAGAAGTGTGGCTTGGTCTTGATGTGGTTCCCAAACCACTGGAACAGGCTATCCCAAAAGCTATTGCTTGTATATGGTTAAACTCTTCTAGCTAGGTTGCTTTGTCTGATGTCAGTGGGAGAGAAAACTCCTAGCCTTGCAGCAACTTGAAGTACCATGGTAGGGAAATACCCAGTTGGGCTCTCGCCTGCTCGGAGGAAAAGGTGAAGGAGAAGGGGGAAAGAATTGTGGGAAAAGGTGATAGGGGAGGGGGTACATTGAGTGGGATATAAAGTGAATACATTAAAAATATATTAGTAAATAAATTTAAAAAAAATAGGACACATCAATTTATACAAGAGATAAACCTTATGGATGCACTGGATGTGAGAAGTCCTTTCAGTTGGTTCAGGTCTTAGAATCCATCAGAATATTCACCCAGGAGAAACACCTAAGAAAAGTAGGGAATGTGGGAAATTGTTTACCGATCCCTCATCTATTAAAAATGTCTGATAACTGAAATAGGAGAGAAATCTTAGAAATGTAGAAAATGAGAGAAATCCTTTAACACTGTCTCATATCTTAGATTACATGAGAAAATTCATAGAGGTGAGAAACCATAAAAATGTAAAGCATATGACAAAGTGTTTACCTAACATTCATGCCTCTGAAAACATCAGAAAATTCATACCATAAAGAAAATCGTCCATAGTAAATAAAGTGGCACGGGCTTTAGCCAAGCTACATCCTTATGGACCACCATAGGCTCCACACTAGAGATTCACTGTGAACATAAGAAACTTGTGAGACCTTTATGTGATGATCAGGTCGTAGGAAACATCAAAAGTTCACACTGTGAAAAGTTCTGAAAATGGTGGGTGACACGCAGGAGGAGCTGCGGTGGGCAAGTGAGCTTCTTGGGAGATAGCCCACTCTATTGGACAACTTTCCAATAGATCAATAGGACAATGACTTTTAATAAAATAATATTGTTGGATCAATTAATGATTTTACAAAATTCCTGATTTGATTTAAAACTTTGTGAAGGTTGGGGTAACTGATAAAGTTTAAGGAGATGGCTTAGGTATAATAAAGGTAGAATTAAGAACAGACTGTGCCACCTCCCTTGTAGTAAGAGCTACATAAGTTGGACTGGAATTATACTTGGATTAGAAAAATAGGCTTGGGACAAATTAATGACTAAAGTGCTCATTCCGGGTCTGACTTCATGCATCTTGTGATCTAGGGATATGGCCCTAACTTTCAGTGTGTACCATGAAATGACACCGTGATGAATAGAAAGCAATAAATTCTGAGAATAAGAGTAGGCAATAGAGGATTAGCCAGGCTAGCTGAACAAGACTTCAAAAATAAATTATGAGACAGATGATGATCTGCATGTTGTAAATAAATTCCAATTGTCCGGTAAGCATAGGAAAAATCTTGCTACTATTAACTGGCTTGCTTAAACATTCTTAATCAATGACAAAAGAATTACTGCATTGTGGTTATGATGAAATTATGGAAAGAAAGACAGATGGGAAATGTTTAGTTAGGAATGAGCTTAAATGAAGAATACATAGTCCATAATTCTGTTGTAATGATTTTAATCTGCTTTTGTAGAATATGTTTTATGGTGATTGTTTTTAGAAAGCATGTAACTTGTGGCAATAAGAAAATCATTTTCCTAGAGAGCACTGTCTTAGGTGGTTAAAAAGAATAAAAGAAAATATAAAGTTCTTACATTCAGCTCTTTAGAGTTTGCTCCATACCTCAAATGCATGCATATGCTCATATGTATATGTGTAAAATTGATTGATGCAGCTTTCTGGAGCTTTGATCTACCCATCCAATATGTTTGTCTGTCTGTCTGTCTATCTGTACATGTATGTATGTTTAAAGTTATTAGAGCTTGACTTGCTTTATTCACTCAGTGTGAGCATATGTGTATGTCTGTCTGTGTGTGCACATGTCCATTCGTGTGTACCTGTGTGCATGCATGTGTATCACTTTTAGTGTTTTTCTCTTTTCATTCCCTTCGGCCCCCAAAGATTTTTAAAGAGCTTAGAGAACTTCTTGCCAGATAAAAGGGGCGCCAGTACCAGGGATCAAGCTTTATTCCCTCAGAGAAAAGTCTACAGAGTGACCAGTTGCTTACTCCACAGTCAGCACTCCTCAGTTTACCCTGTGTTGCTGAAGCTGGCCTTCGGCACAGAAGTATGACAATGTGGAACTGAACATAGCTTCAACAAAATCCCTCAATCTGATAGGATTCACTATGTTTAACACCCATGAAGAAACTCACACCAATCAAGCTGCTTAGATGTGGCTTTAAGGAACTGAGCCAGGAAGATGGATACCTTTAAACTGTGGGTATGATTGCAGGTGAGCACTGTGCATAACCTGTATCCCATGCTACCTTAGAGTGTCATGATGGAAATTATCTTTGAGTTACTTGTGTTCTCGAAAATGGCTCCTTCCCCATAATACTATTAAGTAACTTCAATAAAGCTCATTGATTTAACAAGATGGATGGACTTCAGTGGCACGAATGTTTGGTTCTGGTAACAGTTCCAATTTTGGATGAGTAGATGCACATTCATTTTGCGTCTCCCCAGGAAGTGAACCTCAAGCAACATGTGATGACCCCATTTGTTTTTGCTCCAAATTTCACATACGCCAGAAAATTGGTATTAGAGAAAATATATGTAGCCGGGAGGTGGTGGCACACGCCTTTAATCCCAGCACTTGGGAGGCAGAGGCAGGCGGATTTCTGAGTTCGAGGCCAGCCTGGTCTACAGAGTGAGTTGCAGGACAGCCAGGACTACACAGAGAAACCTTGTCTCGAAAAACCACACACAAAAAAATTTTATATATATACCTGCTTCAATTAAATTAGGATAGATTGCTTGTACTCACTGTTCCAGGCCTACTCCATTACTAGTACTTGGTCCTGTTAAAGGACCAAAACAAATAGAATGTACCCTTAGGAAGCCTTAGAGAGGAAGCTGGTTTCTTTGTTGCATTCAGGGAGGAGGGAGGGAGGGAGGGAGGGAGGGAGGGAGGGAGGGAGAGAGAGAGAGAGAGAGAGAGAGAGAGAGAGAGAGAGAGAGAAAGACAGAGAGAAAGACAGAGAGAGAGAAAGAGAGAGAGAGACAGAGAGAGACAGAGAGAGACAGATACAAAGACAGGTAGAGTTAGAGAGGGGAAGTGAGAGAGAGAGCGAGCGAGAGAGCAGACTACAGAGAGACAAATGAAATTATGCCTACAAACTGTCAGTGAGAGACATCAGCCAAACTGGGCTATGTGTACACATGCCTCTGTACTAAAGCTAAGACCTATTAATGGAGTCATGCTCCTTTATCTCTGACTAGTGCTCCCCACTTATGACATCATTATGGCTTGTTTTTTTTTTTTTTTAAGAAATTCCAATCTACAAGTTCCTCAAAAACAATGAAATTTCACATGTTTCTTAAGTTCTTTAAACAATGCTAGTATTGTAACATAGCAGAAAATTCATCATGAAATAAAACTCACAGAAATGTTTTAAGAATATTATCTTCAACATAATTCCTTCTGAGTCCATCTATGCAAATAAAAAGAAACCATGAAACTCTAAAAAAATAACCTATGAATAAAACAATGTATACATGTGAATTCAGAGCTTACAACTACCCAAGATTGTGTGTGAACGTAATTTTGACATACTGAGAAATGTTCAGCAAGTATTAATTCAAAAAGCAAATTAGAATATTGGTACTAAAAATAGTGGGCTTAAGAAATTTAAGACCTTAGTCAGGGTAGTGTGGTACAGAGCATGAAACCATACTATTCTATAGAATTTTCAGGGATTTCAGTGAAAAAGGACACTCATATTCAACAAATAGGAAAATGTTGAAATAACCCACACATGGCAACAACTGGCTATGAAAGTGTATCACTGTGTTCTGAATTGTTAATTACTGAGCTGGGACTGACAGGCTAGCAGGATGTGTAAATGTTTGTCCATTGCTCACCTGCCCAAAAGAAAGGCAATCTGCCATGGAGGAGGAATCTCTCCAAGTATGGTAATAGCTGTTTTCTATGCAAAGTAAGTGTGGCATTACAGCAAGAAAGGCTGTAGGCTGGAGCTGGGGAAGGCAGGAGGAGGCAAAGACTGAGGGAGAGTTAGCCAGAACAGAAAGATAGAGCAGTGAGAGACACATGGAGAGATAAAATGGCAGGTTAATTTAGACAGGCTAGCTGAGGGAGTTTCCCAGCAACCAGGCAAACAGCCTTATAATATACAGATATCTCTGTTTCTTTATCACCAACTTCCAAGAGGGAACCCAAAAGCCCTGCAATAAGAAAATATCATTTACAAACAGTAAGATTTGAACACATAACAATAAGTATTAATTGCTGCCGAAGCAAAGATAATGAACCTGAGACAGGAAACAGTGGAAACTTAAGTCTCTGGCTGCCCTTTAAGAATCTGGAGATTGTAACCCACTGGACAGACTCCTGGGATGACAATTTCAGGTGTTGCATGAATCAAGGCTCCTCTGCATGATGACCTTGATATGACTTTCCTAATTATTCATAAACATCCACAAAGTTGTTGACATGCACAATGAAAAGACACCTCACACCGTACCCTTTATACACAGTTATCATATACAATCCTGGTCTATGATGGCAACGGGCATAAGAAGTCTGCAGAGCAAGTCCATGTCAGCCTGACAGCTGCAGATGTGGAAAGCAGCCTGTGAATGTGAGACTGATGAGTATCAGTGGGACAGGGACAAGCACTTTATCAGAATAAGGATGGAGAAATGAAGCAGAGCCTATGCAGGCTTAGAAAATTCAGCAGCATGTCCAGACATGGTGACTCAAAGATAACTTCCATCATGAAACTGTAAGCTAGCATTAGATATAGGTTATGCATAGTGGAATCCTGGAGCACACTGCTCACCTGCTATCATACCCACAGGATAAAGGTATCCTATCTCCATGGCTCAGTTCCTTAAAGCCACATCTAAGCAGGAGCCAGGGTATCTGAACTAAGTGTAGTGGATTGAATATGTTTGGCCCAGAAAGAAGATAAGAGAGCTGAAGAGAACAAGCAGAATGTAACACTGGTCCCACTTGCAGACAAGTCTAATAAGACAATAGAAAGGAAACATTCTGGTAGGACTATGTTGATAACCAGGAATTCCCTCATTTCTGGGAGGCTTTAGACAGTACAGACAGTATATATATGTATGTATATGTGTAGGTGTATGTATATGTATATACACTCAAAGCAGGTAAATACAAAGGCATTCTATAAGAAGAGCATCCTAACATACAAAAAACCATTGTTATAATTCTCCAATATCACACCTGTGTACAATGTCCTCTGAGGACAGCCTCAACATTCCCTGTGAATATTCCACAACCTATTCCTGAATATTAAAAAACGTACAATTGACAACTATCCCTTTATTATATGCTATATCACAAAATGCTTTCTGATGTAAAAAGAGATCTATGATATTAGAGATAGTTTTGTGGTATAGGTGAGGTATGACATTATTTCAAAGATCAAAGTTTTCTAGAAGTGCTACAAAGAATTCCCAGGAGTTAAGCTCTGCTGTCTGTGATAAACAATGTATAGAATTACTACACTGTGTACATTCAGAAGGTCTTTCTTCACCATGAGTTTTTTCAGCAGCAGAAAAAGGATTTGCCGCCATCACTAAGGTTTTAGTTTTCACTTTAGTTCAGAGTCTGTAATGTCTTTTAAAATGCAGTTGAGGCTGAAGAGATGGTTCAGCGGTTAAACGCACTGCTCTTCCAGAGATCATGAGTTCAGTTACCAGCAACTACATGGTACATCATAACCATGCACAATGTGATCTGAAGCCCTCATCTGGCAGGCACGTATACAGGTGTATATGCAGAGAGAGTAATCATATACATAAAATAAACAAATCTATTTTGAAAAAGTAAAAATACAAATAGAATTTAAAGAGGTATTTGAGGGTTATATAGAAATTAATGAAATTGACACAAGGTAATACAATGGTTCAATATAACAGACTTGACACTCACCAGAAATTAAAGTACTGACAAAGGAATGTTCACCTATTATAAACTAAACTTGAGACTGTATTAGAACTAGCGGGAAAGGGGGACACTGCATGTACGACAAGGACATCAGTGTTATCTTATACAGTGCTGAAGAAAGTCATACACAAGTGAATCAGAATTGAAGAGTTCCTATAAATAAAGGAATAAATCAACCTTCTACAATATAAGATGACAACAGACATCAAGCGAATGTACAGACTGAACCAGGAAGCTTTACCTCTAACAGTGTCTGAGGACTGGACAGATTAGCAGGGAACTCTCCTTTCCTTAGACAAAGCCTATACTAAAGGCAAACGTAGAATATTGTCATGAACACAAAGAAGAGGAACATTAGAAAGTCATCATACAAAACTGGTGTCACCTGGACACACAGAAGATGAGCCCAAATGAACATATGGAGAGAAAAATCACAAACCAGTTGCCATGATTTTACAGAGACTGTTCTAAATGACACTGAAATAGAAGGAAAGCTGAGTTCACACCAAAAATGCAAGACTGTTTCAATACTTACAAACTAATCAATGTCAGACACCACATAAGCAGACTAAGTGAGGGAAAAAAAAACTACAATGTCAATAGATACATGAAAGGCCTGAGCTAAACTATGGCATTTGCACTGTACAAAAGCTCTCAAGAATGTGAGGACGGAAGGAACATAGCTCAGAATAACAAAGAGATGCAAAGCTAAAGCAAACAGTACAAAACAAGGAAAGTAATTAATCCACCCTAACCAGGACTCACTCAACACAGTGCATCAGTTAGTACACAACTCAAGGACAGAGAAAACTTAAGTCAAAAAGCAAGTGACACTTCTTGAAAAAAAAAATGAAATAACAACTCAGATCAGACAACTCACCCTGACTACAAACACCTAGGACACCCTGTTTGTAGCATTCACAGTCTCAAAAAGCTGCTATGCAGACCTGAAGCAGGGGGTAGAGGTATCAATGGCCATACCCAGACTTGGATCCTGTGTGCTACAATCACAATATGGAAGGCCTACTCATTGTTGTAATAGTGGTGTCACAGATTATTCTGTGTATAACAGAAGGTTTTCTGGTGCAATCTGAGGGCAGTTGCACAGAAAAAAAAAAAAAAAAAAAAAAAAGACTATGGCCTATACTGGAAATCAGGACAAAAGCCAACAATAAGGAGTATTTTGGAACTTACAAGGGAATCCACTACTGACATTTGGTGGTACATGTTCAAATGTCTCCATTGACAACCATAGCCTTTCAGTCTGAGTCAAAGAAACTATTTAATGGGCAACAGTCATTCCCAAACCTCAAAACTAACCAAATACTGAGAATACCTGACTGCTTACTGTACAACCTATAACCAGAAATCCATATTACCACACATTAAATTATTATTCTCAGTGAAATTTTCTAGAATCATTAATTAAAGAGAAACTGGAAAAATCCAATTTCAAATCCACTTTCTATTGCCACTTCTGCCTCCCCTCTTGCTGAATTCCTCTAACATACCTGGCTCCTTGGCTAGAGTCTCCTCTGTCTTCACCACCCAGGGCTCTTAGTTCTGATTCACAGGTGAGCAGATCTGGCTGAGTGGGAAACCCTCATATGGAAAAAGGATTCTTCAGAAAGCAACTGGAGGTTTTCATGAAACAAAAATGAAAGAAGCTCACATCTGCCAAAAAAATAAACACAAAGGAAAGAGAAAAATACCATGATGAATGTTTCTGTAAACAAGTGAAAGACTTGTATAATAAAACGTCAATTCTTTGAAGAAACTGAAGACAAAATTAAAAGAGAGAAACATCCATGCTCTTGGAGCAAGAGGATTAAGATCTTAAACAAACAGCCATTTTACCAAGAGCATTCAGATTCAAGGCATTCCTCATGCAAATTCCAACACAAGTCTTCAGGATTTTCAATGGGCAATTGCACTTTCTTACATAAAGGAAAGGTGTACCATAGCTAAAACAATCCTGAACAATAAAACAACTTCTAGAGTTCTCTCATCATTCCCAATTTCACGTTTTCTATAAAACTACAGGATTAAAAACCTCAAAAATGTTGGCAGAAAGAGAGACACTAATCAATGAATATGAATTGAAGACCTAGACATAAATATATTTGGCCATCTGATTTTTGATAAATAAAACAGAAATATAAACTGAAAAAAAGATAACATCTTCAAAAATGGTGCTGGTCTAACTGTCTGCATGTAAAGAATGCAAATGGATGCATACTTATTGTTATGCCCAGATCTTGAGGTCCTCACAGAAACCCAGAGACCACCAGGAATCCAACTCCTATCCAAAACCAAAGCAGCTTTATTTAAGCTGGAGCTCGGACCCTCCAACCTCTCCAGTGCAGTAGATGGGTGGTGAAGCCTTGCCTTATTGTCACCCTTACAGCAGTATTTCCAACCTGACAGTTACATGATTGATTGACATTTGAAAATTGCAGCTTGACACATTTCTATTGGCTAGTAATGATTTCACTTGCTATAAACAGTGGTTGCTTGCTTAAGCAATCTCTTTTGAGACATCTGGACCTCTTGGCACTTTTCTCCTGAGAGCTAATTGGCTATCACTGGGGAAGGAGTGGGGGATGCTATGGATGTCTCAGTTCCTGGAAAAGTTGAGGGTTTTTCAGTAACTAAGTTCAATCTAAGGGCAGGTTAAACATAAAATGGAGACAAAAAGTAGCATGGGGTTTGTGCAGCTAAGCAGAGCCATTCACTTATAACCCAGCACAAACCTGGAGTGCAAGTGGGTCAAAGACCTCAATATAAAACCAAACAGATTGACTCTTCCTGTAAACCTCCAGAGGTGACCTGTGAAGATGGTTCGCTACTCTCTTGACCCAGAAAGACCCCCCAAAATCATGCAAATCAACAGGTTCAAACCTTGGTGTTCACTTTAAGAACACCCAGAAAATTGCCCAAGCCATCAACGTATGCATATCCACAAAGTGTATCTAAAGGATGTCGCTTTAATGTAGTAATGGGCACCATTCCATCAGTATAATGGTAGTCAGTAGGTGTGCCCAGGCCAAACAGTGAGTCTGGACACAGGGACGGGGTTGGGGGGGTGGGGTGGGGGTGGGGCCTAAAAAGGGTGCTGAATTTTTGTTGCACATGCTTAAAGACACAGAGAGTAATTCTGAACCTAAGGGTTTAGACTTAGATCCTCTAGTCATTGAACACATCCAGTGAACAAGGCACCTGACATGTGCAGGTGAACCTACAGAGCCCATGGCCAGATTAACACATACTTGTGCTCCCGTGCCCTTCCCCCAGGCCTGAGTAGGCCTGGGAGCCATTTACCACAATAGACCAAACAAGAATAGGACCTAGGAGGAGGCATTGCATTGCATTGTGGTCTGCTACCAGAGCTAGAAGAATGGGCTGCCTGCTGAGCTTGCCTTGACATCTTCTGGCTACTTTCTCCTTTCCCAGCCCTTGAGCAGAAAAGAGAAGAGACTCTGGGGGGTGGGGCTTACCCTTTATATGTGAAAGCAAAATATTAAACTTTGGGCCTTGATCAGAATACATTGTCTTGGCATCATGATTATCTCACCCTCCATTCCCTTTTATTCCCAGCCTTCCTCTCAGGTGAAGCCAGTTCCCTTAGCCTCCATCAGCTACATGCTCCCCCTGCCACATTGAGATGATCCTCACTGAGAAGGAACAGACAGTTCCAAAGCCAGAAGAGGAGGCTGCACAGAAGGAAAGGATATCCCAGAAGAAACTGAAGAAACAAAACCGCATGGCACAGGAGTAAATTCAGCATAAAATAAACATAAGGTATAGGGAAAAAAAAGATTGAATCTGACAGAAGACAAAGTGGGGAAGAAAAGTGAACATATTGTGAAAGAAGACATTCTTTAAAAAAAAAAAACAAACAAAAAACCCAAAACATCAATAGCATATGCACCGAGATTAACAATTAATATATGAGACCACAGGAAACAGAAAAGCTTCTATAAGCCCAATGATACCATCACTTGAAAAAAGCAGGAGCCTACAGAATAGGAAAAGATTCTACTTATTCTACATCCAATAGTGAACTAATATCCAAAATACAGCAAGAATTCAAGAAATTAGATGTGGATAAAAATAATCCAAATTAAAAATGGGTTACAAATCAAAACAGAGGATTTTAAATGGAGAAAACTCAAGTGCCAAGAAACATGTAAAATATACTCATCACTCTAAGTCTTCAGGGAAATGCAAATCAAAACTACTTTGAGATCCCATCTCATAATTGTCAGAATAGCTAAACTCAATAACACAAGTGACAGCTCATGCTGGAGAGGATGTGGAGCAACAGAAACACTCCTGCACTGCTGGGGGGAGTGCAATCTTGTACAGCCACTATGGAAATCAGTGTGGCAGTTCCTCAAATTGATGAGAATCACACTCCTTCAAGATCCACCCGTATCGCTCTAAGGTGTATACCCAAAGGACACTCCAACCTACCCAAGGTCCCTTGCTCAAACATCTTCATTGCATCTTTATCCAAAATAGCCAGAAACTCAAGTAAACCTACATGACCCTCCACAGAAGAATAAATAAAGAACACAAAGGAGAATTACTCTGATATATATATATATATATATATATATATATATATATATATATATATAAAATCTGACATAATGGTTCATGCATAAAGAGCCACCAATTCCTCTGAGGCTGTCACTATGGCCCATTAGAAAGCCACCAACTTTATTAAAAAAATAAAGAAGAATACTAGTTGGTAAGTTTTAAGCATTTGCTGTCAAGACTGTGGGAAATAATTATTATAAGTAAGAGGAAAGGCAAAATGTATCAACTTACAAAACAAAGATTATTAACAAATGATCAAATGGTGTATTTGCAGAAACTATACGATCAACATGAATGCATTTCCGAAAAGTTTCCAAACGTATTAATCAGTCAATGACATGACTGTAGGAAACAGATAGATGGTGATACAGATAAGCTTCAATATCTGCCATTTAGAAAGACAACCATGAACAGCACTGAAAACCAGTAATGAGCAGTAGGCCTCCAGAAAACTATCCACACAACAGCAGAAGACACACAATCTTCTCAAACTAATGCAGAATTCTCAAGTGTGGACATGTCAGAACAAGTCAGTAAGGCCAGGTAGTGCAAGCCTTTTACCCCAGCACTGGAGAGGCTGGGGCAGAGGATCTCTCAGTTGAAGGGTAGCCTTATCTATAGAGTTCCAGAAATGTCAAGACTTCCTAGAAAAAGTATCTCAAAAATATAAAGATACCAACAAACAAAAGATTCTTCAAAACTAGTAAGGATTACAAATTTAAAAATGCCTTCTCCACACCTAACACTTGAGAGACTTGAGGCCTCGGGGAAAGGGGAGGTGTGGTGGGGTGAATATGGGGATGTCCTCTTGAAGATGGAGGAGGGGGAGTGGGATGGGGACCTGTCATGGGCAGACCAGGGGGTGATGGCCACTGGACTGTGAAAAAAGATTAAATGATATTAATACAAATTTTAAGAATTGAAAACTTCTTGTCTAAGAACATGGAATGCTAACATCAGTAGAAGACATGAGAACACATAAAAGACAGTTCTCATTCAAACATGTGAAGAAACATAAAAAATGTTTTTAAGATTGGAAATATCAAAATCATACAGATGTTTTTAAATATAAGGAAATCATCCCAAAAATTTATAAAATGAGAAATCACAAAAAATTTTAAAATATATGAGAGAAGGATTAAACCCAAGGGTGATTTCAAAATATATTAAAATTATAGCAGTGCAAATCTGGCACAGTTGACAGGACGACAGACAAGAGCAGGTATCAGTGGGAAGGTAATAAAGACAGAGTTTAATACTGCACAAAGTGACTAAACAAATCTTATCAAAATCCTCCTGGCATTGTTTTAGGAAACTGAGAATATTCAGATGCTATTCTCACAATATCAATATCTAAAACTATTTAGAATGAAACTGAATGTGGTCAAACTAATTTCATGTTCTCTATCTTTTGGAGCCCCTCCCCATCCCTTCCTGCATCCCTCTAACATACCTGGATCCTTTGCTACAGTCTCCTCTCTTCACCATCCAGGGATCTTAGTTCAGACTCACAGGTGCAGGACTGGCTGAGGAGTGTGACACCTGCATAATGGAAAGAGTCATTAGAAAGCACCAGGAACTTTTCATGGGACAAAAATAAATGACGCCTCCAAAAGGATAAACATGAGGGAGAGAGAAAATATCACAAATAAAAATATCTCTTTCCTCTAACCATGTATGCTCAGACACATGCATAGTCATTCTCCCTTGAACCATGAGGAGGAGCTAGAGAGATTTCAAGAAAACCACTGTCACCCACAGAAACCAGACTGCTGCACTTGTCCAAAGGAAGGTGTCTGCAAAACTCTGTCTGCAGGGTCAAGGCATGGCCACTCCTCCTACAAGAAGTCCACAATCACATCCCTGAATAACAAACCCTAAAATAAAAACAACAATTTGGCCACATGTGTAAGGGCAGAGTACTTTGCTTCAACCAAAAAGACAATTTTCTGACACAGGGGAGTGATCATAATTATTCAAATATGCTTTCTAAAACTTTAGTTTAGTTTATAGTGGGTTTTCTAATTATACAAAGAGTGCGGTCTGATACACTCACACCGAAATACCGGGCTTGCCTGGACCTTAGAAGTAACATAAAAAACTCAGCATATTAAGGCATATTTGTGAATGTTTTACTCACATCCTAAACTATACACGACTTTCATGAAAAAATTCATGGCCACTAAAAAGTATGCTTAGTAAATATTAGTGTTTACACCCATAACAGTAGCGCTCGATAAAGTATATTTTTGGGTTCGATAAATCTGCACTGGTTTCTCCTAAAATATTACATACAAATCTCTCTGGGGGTGCCTATTAAGCAGGGTCAAAGGCATTCTCTTGAATAAGCAATTAGTAAAACAAGGCAGTGAGAGAGCAAGAAGGAATTTACTTTTCACTCTCTTTGTAATTGCCTCATTAGGAAATAGAAGATAGTGCAACTGCTCCTTTATGAGGTTATTTTATGACTGAATAGTCTGGTAACTGTAGTATAAATGAAAAAAGCACGATAAACCCAAGTTCATAGGATCTCAACTTTCCGACAACGGTAAGACATCCACAACAGAACTGTGAGAGCCGCATCCTAAGAGCAGCTGCGGAAAACAGCCCCCTGCTCCGCTCCCGCCCGTTTCCCAGCCCCGCAGCTCCTCTGACCTGGGAGGTTCCAGGGTCCCCAGGCTGCGGTTCCCGCCGCTGCGCTGCCGACTGCTGACTCGCCCAGGCCCGTGGTCGGGAAACTGCATCTGAAGAGACTTTTCTAGGGTCCAAAGAAAACTAGGAGGCGGAAACCGGAAGACAGCAAGATGATTGGGGAAAGTTCCTGTCACTCTGGCCTAGATCATTCAAGCTGCTCTCCTAGACCCGCCCACTAAAACGTGTATGTGGTCACGTGCTTCGCCTGAGCCTTTTACCCACAAGAGCTTTCTCTTTCTTTATTACTATTGTAGACTCCTCCCTTCTTTTTCCCTGTTGTTGTCAATGTCCTGCTCCTGCCAGTAGCCCTGCCCCAGGGATTCCGTTCCCTCCCTCTCAGTCTTAGGCAGCCTGCCACACAGCTCCAGCTGTTAGGCTTTCCTGGACCTGCTCTGCACAGCCTCCCTACATGCTTGCTGACAGCCTAGACAAGAACTGGTTCTGGTAGGACGCTGCACCCCGATATCTGACAGTGAGTTCTGGGACCCTCAGATGATAGATAGGCAGCCTAACTTCTTAGATTGGAATAAAAGCCTCCTGGGATATGGGATGGCTAAAGAACAGTGTAAGAATGTAGAGTGAAAAATTATAAAGGCCATTTCATGAAATATGTGTAGATTTTCCGCCTTACAGAACTCGGAACTGAAAATAAGATTTCAGGCCTTCACATTCCAGGTGAAGGACACTTGCTGGATTACATTCCCCAAGCCTCACCCAAGGCAGGAAGGCATTCCTGACTACAGATAAAGATGCTATCACCTAGGTTGGGCCATAGCCCTATAGCCGGAAAAAGTAAAGATAGTAATCTGAAATGGCAGGATAGGACACAACAGCATGGTGAAAACCACATTTTTGAGAAGACAGAGTGTGCAGAGTGATCTCACATGACTCTAGATCATTTGGGCTAGATTCTCTGAAATGTTCCACTGTTCTTGGTTACCCCTCCCTTGGTCTTCCCAGTGCTATGTTCAATATTTGTAAAACAACCAATCATGTGTAAGCGCTTGAAAATGCCTTCCTCCCCCCACTCCATGCTATAAAAGACCCTTTAACCTACCACAGGTGGCCAAAAACCCTGCTCTTCGAGCTAAAGAGCTTGTTGGTTTTGACCGCCGGCTCCTCCCCTAATAAACCTCTGCTGATTGCATCCAGGTATGGTTTCTTGTGATTTTTGGGTGGTCGCGATTCCAGAGGCTTGAGGAAGGGTCTCCCGAGTATGGGGGTCTTCAAGAACACTAGAGCCAGGGCAATAGGGCGCCATCAGAGCCCAGGTATCCTATGACAGAAAGCCACAGTACAAAATTTTGACCTTAAGTCCAATCTCATGAAAACGATACGGGTCTTTAAACAGGAAACTAATAAATCTCTGAAGGTAATGAATAAAACTGTCCAAGACTTGAGTCTGGAAGTAGAAACAATAAAGAACACACAAACTCTGAAATTCTGGAGATGGAAAACCTAGAGAAAAGAACAAGAACTACAGACACATGCATCACCAACAATAATATAAAAGAGGTGGAAGACATAATCTAAGTCACAGAAGATGCAATTAACGAAATTGATACATCAGTCAAAGAAAATCTTAAATCTAAAATGATCCTGACAGGAATCATTCAAAAAATTGGGAACATTATGAAAAGACCAAATTTACAAAGAATAGGAATACAAGAAGCAATCTTTCATCTCCAAGACCAAGAAAACACTTTCAACAAAATCACAGAAAAAAAATTTCCCCAACCTAAGGAAGAAGATGCCTATAAACATACATTGTTTACAAGAGAATACATTGAAGCAGAAAAGAAAATTATCCTGACACATAATAATCAAGGCACTAAATGCATGGAGCAGTTTCTTTTAATGAAACATTTTTTGACTGAATCCTCCTGCTCTTCTACCTTGTCTTCAAACATGATATTCTGCCTCCTACTCCATCTCTGAGTTACTAGATTTATTCTATTTGTTTATTTCTTGTTCCATCTCAGTTTGTTTTTATGCTATTTGTAACTAATTCATCTCAGTTTTCTTATCCAGCCTAATGCTCATTTCATTCGGCTATATGCTCATTTCTTTCCCATCAATCATTTTGCCTATAATTAGGCCCTTCATGACTCTGAGTCTTGATTTGGGATACTATTTAAATTGCTCTTTAGGGGATACAGCTATGATTGTGATTTGAGTCCATTACATGTTGTCTTATTTTTAGCATTTTGTGTTGGGAATGAGATAAAAAAAAAAAAAAAAAAAGTCAGAATTTATTGGTTGTCTTTTGTTGTGCATTTTTAGCCCAGGACGCATGTGTTCTGAGCTAAAACCGTAGGGTTCCTATCTTTTATATGATGGGTTCAGAATTTACTATGCGGCTCAGATATTGAGGTGCTACTGTTTCCAGTTCAGGTCCAGGCTGTCAGAGAGCGTGTGAAGAGGCTGTGCAGAGAAGGTGCAGAGCAGTCTGGCAACTGGAGCTATGTGGCAGGAAACTGGAGAGTGAGTGGGAAGGACCAGTCTCTGTGGGGCAGGACTCTGCAGGACCAGGAGTGTGAAGGGTAAGGGAAGCAGCTCGATGGACTCTCCAAAGTAATTAAAGAAGAGGAAGCACTGGGCTCAAAAAAGTTTAGAACTACCCCGTTTCTGAAACAGGGATGTAGTGGGAGAATCTGAGAGAGCTACTCCAAAGATACAGGCCAGGGTAACAGGAAATTCCACCATTCACTGCTGTATATGGGGAGCCACAGGATTTTGTTTGTTTGTTTGTTTGTTTTTTTGGTTTTTTTTGAGACAGAATTTCTCTGTGTAGTCCTGGCTGTCCTGGAACTCACTCTGTAGACCAGACTGGCCTTGAACTCAGAAATCTGCCTGCCTCTGCCTCCTGAGTGCTGGGATTAAAGGCGTGAGCCACCACCGCCCGGCTGAGCCACAGGATTCTTAAATGTGGTCCAGTTACCTAGACTTGGTTCACTAGAACTCTGAAAACTATTTTAAGAGGCTGTTTCCTGGCTGCAGGCTGGGAGAGTCAGCAGTCAGCCCCTGGGAAACCCCAGCCTAGCAGCCCTGGAACCTTCCAGGTCAGTGAAGCTGCAGGACTAGAAAATGGATTGGAGCATAGCAGGGACATGTATTCCTCAGCTGCCCTTAAGGATGCTGCTCTTGTAGAGTGAAAAATTATAAAGACCATTTTATGAAATATATATAGGCTTTTTCTTTACCCTAAACCTGAGCAAAAGAATGCAAGTTCCAGAAGGCGGAACTGAATGTAGGATTTCAGGTTTTCACTGCCAAGGGACACATTCCTGGTAGAGGGCATTATCCCTGAATCAGAGGACACTTGCTGGATTAACATTCCTCAAGCCTCAGGGTGGGGAAGGCCCAAAGCAAGAAGACATTCCTAACCACAGAGAAAGATGCAAGTCATCTGGGTGGTTCCAAGAAGTAGCTAACTTTCCACTGTTCTTGGTTACCCCTTCCCCCCTTGAGGTTTTCCCAGTGTTACAGCCTGCTGATGTTCAAAATTTGTAAAATAACCAATCATGTGTAACCACGAGAAAATTCCTTCCTTTCCCCACTCCATACTATAAAAAAAAAAAAAAAAAAAAAAAAAAAAAAAACCCTCAACTTGCTGGCCTTTTGTCAAAATTCTGTTCCTGCGTGGACAAGCAGTTTTGACCATTGGCTAGCCAACTCTCCCCAATAAACCTCTGCTGATTGCATCCAGGTATGGTTTCTTGTGATTTTGGGGTGGTCGTGACTTCCTGAGACTTGAGGAAGATCTCCCAAGTTTGGGGGTCTTCACTCTCACAATTCTGTCGTGGATATCTATCATTATGAGGAAATTGGAGATCCTATGATTTAAGGTGTCTTTTTTCTATTTTTCTTATGGTTACCAGAATATTTTTCTAAAATAACCATTGGTGGTATGTGTAGTTTGCACACAGGGTTCTCTTTGCTACACTAGTCACAAAGCTCCTTGAACTTCAATCCAACCATGCTTTCTTAACTCCCCTGCCCCACCATTTCCCTATTCAAGAGAGGGGCCTTTGACTTGAGGCATAGGCATCCCCAGAGAAGTTTGTAGATATTAGTTATATAAGGATCAGTGTGCATTGACTGAATCAGAATATATACATTATAAAGCACCATAGTTATGGCTGTGAACATCACCATGCAAAGTTTTACTCTGTATCAGATTTCCATCTTAGATTCGTGCTCTCTTTGATGTAAATTCAGCATTCAGACATGTATCTTCATATGCTTAGTTGTTAACATAACACCTTAGGGCTGAGTGAAAATGAGAAGACGACTGCTCAAAGGTATGTCTGAGGAGAGGGTTTATTGTAGGTAATGATAATGCTCTGATTTGCAGGGCAAAAAAGCAATTCCACCATTTGAGCAAGCATTATTAAATGTTAAATAGTGACCAAGAGGTGGACTCTGCTCATATGCTACAGAGGTTTATAAGGATAAACCTATAGGCCACACCATATTCCTATGAGGCATTGCTATTTTCCCAAGCATTAGAACTCCCAGCATTCCAGGAAGGTACCTTGTTCTTAGGCAGATGGTGCTTATGTAGACAGCTATGTGCCACAAAATGTGGAAAAGTCAGAAGACAACTTTGAAAGTGTGCTACAAAGAAAAGGAAATGTTTTGAAACCCCTAGTCAATAGAATAGAGCCCAAGAACCCCTGCTAACAGATACCTAGTGCCTAAAATTGATAAATGGTAGACTTACAGCTCCGGGTTAACACCATGTGTTTCCACTGCTATCTTTGATGAAAACAAAGATTATTGTGTACTTGTCCAGCTAGATCCTGCAGGTACTCTTGAACTGAGTTTGAGATACACCCTAGATGATTCTGCAGACAGCCTATTTTCCTTGACTCTAGCTGTTACATTGTGACTAGGAGTGGCCATAGGTATAGAGACAGGTGTAACTACATTGATACAGACACCTCATTACTTTCATCAGCTGAGGGCTGCCACTGATGTGGATTTGAGAGCCCTAGAACAGTCAGTAACAAAGTTAAGTTGTTACTAGACTTGCTGTTTCTTAAAGGAGAAAGTCTGTGTGCTGCTCTAAGAAAAAATGTTACTATTATGTAGACCATTCAAGAGTGACCAGAGAGTAAATTCAGAAAAAAGTTAGACCAGAGACAAAATAGAGATGCACAGCAACTTTGATTCGAGAGTTGGTTCAATCCTCCCTTGCTGGACCCCTTGTGATTTTACTTTTGCTCTTAACCATAGGCCCCTACATTTAAAATAGATTAGTAACTTTTGTTAGAGAAAGGATAAATGCTGTTCAGCTTTTTGTGTTGCGCCACCAATATAAGACTTTGGGTCAAGAAAATGGTAATTATGATGACACTGGAGTTTAAACTTTTCTAAAGATCCTAATCGGAAAAAGTGGGGTGAGAATAGACTTATTAATAATTGAGTTTTTATGATTAAAAACATAGCCAAATCGGAAAAAGTGAGGAATGTAGAGTGAAAAATTATAAAGGCCATTTTATGAAATATGTGTAGATTTTTTGCCTTACAGAACTGAAAATAAGATTTCAGGCCTTCACATTCCAGGTGAAGGACACTTGCTGGATTACATTCCTCAAGCCTCACCCAAGGCAGGAAGGCATTCCTGATTACAGATAAAGATGCTACCACCTAGGTGGGGCCCTAGCCCTATAGCCGGAAAAAGTAAAGATAGCAATCTGAAATGGCCGGATAGGGCACAATGGCATGGTAAAAAACCACATTTTTGAGAAGAATGCAGGGCGATTTCCACATGACACTAATCATTTAGAGTGAATACCTCTGAATTGTTCCACTGTTTTCATGTTTTGTATCTTTAACAACCCCATCCCACTCCCCTGGTTTGTGGTTTTTCCCTTTAAAACCCTCCAAGGACTGGCCGAGGGGGTCGGACCTTGACTCCAGCGCGAGTACCTGGTCAGACCGCTGGCTGCCAGCTCTTTCCCTAATAAACCTCTGCTGATTGCATCCAGGTATGGTTTCTTGTGATCTTTGGGTGGTCGCGATTCCGGAGGCTTGAGGAAGGGTCTCCCGAGTATGGGGGTCGTCACTTACAGGGTAATTTTGGGCTTTAGGCTATGAGGGAGAAAACAGCCAGAGGCATCTGGAAAGGCCCACACTGAACTGGGCCATGAGAGGAGGGGTGGGTGTGGATAAAGGAAGAGAAGGGAGGAGAGCAGGCAAGAAAGGAAGCAGGAGCCAGGAAAGCACCTAGCCACAGATGTCACCTTTGATATGTTAATAGGCACCTCACCCATTCCTCTTGCTTTCTCTGAGACCTAACAAGTATAGGGCAGCCCAGGATGCATGCTGTGAGAGGAAGATAGCAGACCACAGTATTTCATAGATAGAAAACCCAGTATAGAGTAAAACAAAATAGGAAATCACCTTTTGAATAATTACAATTGCTGACTTACATCAGGAAAATGTCTCCTTTGTTCAAGAAAAGCACTGTGTCCATGCATTTGTGACCAAACTGTTGGTTTTTGTTTTGTAGTGTTGGAATGTTGGATTCTAAGATCCAACCCAGGGGACTCACTCCCGCAGAGTCACACAGGGACAGAGGATTCCTTGTAACAACATGAGGTTTAATGATGCAGGTGCACTGGGGCTCTCTTGCATGCAGGCAAGAGAACCCTGACCAACAAAGGCTGGGAGTGAAGACCCCCATACTCAGGAGACCCTTCCTCAAGTCTCAGAAAATTACAACCACCCAAAGACCACAAGAAACCATACCTGGATGCAATCAGCAGAGGTTTTATTAGGGAAGTTAGCCGGAGGTCAAACCACAAGCTCTCT
Source organism: Arvicanthis niloticus (assembly GCF_011762505.2). NCBI lineage: Eukaryota > Metazoa > Chordata > Mammalia > Rodentia > Muridae > Arvicanthis > Arvicanthis niloticus. The sequence goes on along the minus strand of NC_133438.1, from coordinate 9,046,629 downwards.
AGCTCCAAGAGCAAGGTTTGGCCTCGAATGTCGGGCTAAGGGGTCTTTTATAGCATGAGGTAGGGAAAGGAAGGCATTTTCGCGCGGTTATACATGATTGGTTGCATTTTTGCGTGGTTACACATGATTGGTTGTTTTACAAATTTTGAACATAGTGAAGACCCCCCCATACTTGGGAGACCCTTCCTCAAGCCTCCGGAAATCTCGACCACCCAAAGATCACAAGAAACCATACCTGGATGCAATCAGCAGAGGCTTTATTAGGGAAGTAAGCCAGCGGTCAAAACGACAAGCTCTTTAGCTCCAAGAACAAGGTTTTGGCCCCAAGTGGTGGGTTAAAGGGTCTTTTATAGCATGGGGTGGGGGAAGGAAGGCATTTTCGAGTGCTTACACATGACTGGTTGTTTTACAAATTTTGAACATAGCACTGGGAAGACCAAGGGCGGGGTAACCAAGAACAGTGGAACATTTCAGAGAATCTAGCCCAAACGATCTAGAGTCATGTGAAAATCACTGCACACTCATTCTTCTCAAAAATGTGGTTTTTACCATGCTATTGTGTCCTATCCTGCCATTTACCAACTATTTCAGATTAACTATCTTTGCTTTTTTCCGGCTATAGCCCCACCTAGGTAGCAGCATCTTTTATCTGTGGTCAGGAATGTGTCTTCCTGCCTTGGGCGAGGCTTGAGGAATGTAATCCAGCAAGTGTCCTTCACCTGGAATGTGAAGGCCTGAAATCTTATTTTCAGTTCCGTGTTCTGTAAGGCGAAAAATCTACACATATTTCATAAAATGACCTTTATAATTTTTCACTCTACAATAGCACTGGGAAGACCAAGGGAGAGAGGGGTAACCAAGAACAGTTGAACATTTCAGAGGAATCTAGCCCAAATGATCTAGAGTCATGTGAAAATCACTCTGCACCCTCATTCTTCTCAAAAATGTGGTCTTACCAAGTCACTGTCCCTTATACATTACAAAATATTTCTCATTTCCTCCAGTCACAGCCCCACCTAGATGGCTTGTATTTTTTATGGTCAGGAATGTGTCTTCCTGCCTTGGGCCTCTTCCACCCATAGGCGGGCCTACTGCCTGAGGCTTTATTCAGGGAATAATGTCCTCTCATCCGGAATGTGCTCCGGGGAAGTGAAGGCCTGAAATCTTATTTTCAGTTCCTCGTTCTGGAATCTGCACTTTTCTGCCCAGGTCTAAGGGCAAAGAATCTACACATATTTCATAAAATGGCCTTTATAATTTCTCACTCTACAGGAGCAGTTCTTATACAGAGTACACCAGGCCACAAAGGCTGACCTTCTCATGTCCAGTCTCTAGGTGACTAAGATTTGCACATTATCTTCATGATGATGAGTGTCTTTTGTTTGCCCAGGTTTATTACATTAAGGGCCAGGCTTCCTGACCACCCCCATCCTGGGCCCCTCTCCTGGAATGTCTCTCTGCTCTGGGCCTTCCTCACCTGCAGGTGGGTTCCCTCCCCTGTGGTGTGAGGAATGTTAATCAGCCTCTCCCTTTTTCCCTGAATGTTAATCCAGCCAGTGTCCTCTGACTAAGGAGTGTGGTCCCTCCAGAATGTGTCCTGGGACAGTGGAATTTTAACTTTTAAGTTTGGACCAAGACCTCCTACGGTAGCTTGTTGTTAGTAGTTACTGTGACTGTGGACTTCTGGCAGGTGTGGGAATGCCTAGAATCTGTGTCCAAGTTGTTTGTTTGTTTGTTTGTTGGTTTTCAGAGACCCCTGCTAGAGAAGTCTGGATTGTGTAGGTCAGCATATAGTGAAAGGCTCGGGAACCCCCCAAAGGGGACCCCACTCAAGTCACAGGATGACACGCACCCAAAGGACACATGAGAGACCAACTTGCTGCAAGAACACGGGGTAGTTTAATGGCAGAACGTTCTGGGATGACACATGTCTCAATGTAGGAGACAGGGGCATCGACCATGTGGCTCCGGGATTTAGGGTTAATATAAGCTCGGGATGGGGAAAAGGAGGAACTTTCACGCTGGTGCACACGATTGGTTGTTTTCTAATTTTTGAACATCATGCCAGAACCGGTCCATGGGGGCGGGGTGCAGTTCCTGCAGGTGGATGTTTATCTCTCTTATCTTCATTGCTGGGAAGACTCAGCAGCCCTATGTCCTGTAACTCTGCATTCTTTGTTAACTGATTAACTGGGCCTCTGGTTGGCAAACCCTGAAGGCGGCAGCTTCAGCTACTCAGGTTAGGGAGAAGGAATCTACAGGGCCCTTTTTTTTTTTATATAAGTTTTTCATGGGACCCATTATATTTTCTTTTAATAGTTTTCTTTCAGTCTTCCAAGCTCTTCCTCAGGAATCAAGGGAAAGCAACTCTGCATGTGTGGGAACTATGTGTGAATGAATCTCACATCTCACAGAAGAAAGAGAGATTTGTCATGATATTTCCTCTTTCCTTCATGTTTATCGTTTTGGTATGTGTGAATCTTTCATTTTTCTCCTAAAATGCTCCAGGTGCTTTCTGAAGAATCTCCGACATTCAAGTCTCCTACTGGTCAGTCAGAGCTGCTCACCTGTGAATCAGAACAGAGTGTTAGGGTCCATGAATCAATGAAGAATGATACCCCAGACTTAAACAATATGCAAAAACAAGAAACATTTATTGAACAAATTCCTGGATGCAGAGGCCCAATTCCAACAAGATGGAAAGATCCCAACTAAATTCCTTGATCCAGTTTTAATGCCAAAAAGAGAAACCTTAGTGAGGGGTAGGTGATATTGGTATTGAAGACCTCCAAACTCGGGAGACCCTTCCTCAAGTCTCAGGAAATCACAACCACCCCAAAATCACAAGAAACCATACCTGGATGCAATCAGCAGAGGTTTATTGGGGAGAGTTAGCTAGCCATGGTCAAAACTGCTCATCCATGCAGGAACAGAATTTTGACAAAGGGCCAGCAAGCTAAGGGTTTTTTTATAGCATGGAGTGGGGAAAGGAAGGAATTTTCGAGTGGTTACACATGATTGGTTTTTTGTTTTTTGTTTTTTTGTTTTTGTTTTTGTTTTTTTTTTCAAATTTTGAACATCAGCAGGCCGTAACACTGGGAAAACCTCAAGGGGGGAAGGGGTAACCAAGAACAGTAGAAAGTTAGCTAGTTCTTGGAATCACCCAAATGACTTGCATCTTTCTCTATTGTCAGGAATGTGTGTTCTTGCTTTGGGCCTTCCCCACCCTGAGGCTTGTGGAATTTCAATCCAGCAAGTGTCCTCTGATTCAGGGATAATGTCCTCCACCCGGGGCAGTGAAAATCTTACATTCAGTCTGCTTTCTGGAACTTGCATTCTTTTGCTCAGGTCTAGGGTAAAGAAAAAGCCCATATAGATATAGATATAGATATAGATATAGATATAGATATAGATATAGATATAGATATAGATATAGATATAGATATAGATATAGATATATAGATATAGATATATAGATATAGATATAGATATAGATATAGATATAGATATAGATATAGATCTTTATAATTTTTCACTCTACAGTCTCAGGCTCCAAACCCAGTGACATCACATCTATGGGACCCCCCCCACACACACATCATTGCCAAGGCAACTGCAATACACTCCCAGAATCCACCTGGCTACCTCACCTTTACCTAGGAGATACTATGTCACCGCCCATATAAAACAGGCAGGACCCCTTGACCTCGATCTCTTATCCTTCCACCTTCTTCCCCACACCTTTGCCCTATCTCCTAAATAAACCCCTTCCCCCTTGGAACTGTGTGATCTGGAGTGGTCTGTTCTGAACTGTGGTTGGCTGATAGCTGTAACCGGGCAGGACTGACACCACATGGCCTGCCTCTATCTCCACCTCCATCACCTCTACGCCATGTGGACTCCATCGCTGCTACCTGCCATCACCGACCACATAAATTTCCACAGCTGCTATAAACTAACTCTGGCTGCAGCCCACCACGTGATACTCTGCCACGTGGGTTAGGCAGCCAGACAGGCCCACAAGGACCTCTCAGTTCCATTTTCCTGATACCAAACGGCATAAGCCTGCAAACACACACTGGCATATTGATTGGTAAAGAGATTCTGAAGACCCCCATACTCGGGAGACCCTTCCTCAAGTCTTGGGTGGAAATCACGACCACCCAAGAATCACAAGAAATCATACCTGGATGCAATCAGCAGAGGTTTATTAGGGAAGAGAGTTGGCATACATACTCACGCAGAAGTAGAGTTCGACCCCACCCGCCAGTCTGAGGAGGGTTTTAAAGGGAAAAACCACAAACCAGGAGAGTGGGAAGGGGGTGATGGGTTGCCAAGGATACATAACATAAGAATAGCGAAACATTCCAGAGAAACCCACCCTGAAAGGTTAATAGCCATTGAAATTACTCAGTACAATCATTTTCCTCAAAAATGTGGTTTTACCATGTCACTGCCCTACCCTGTCAACTATCTATTAACTATTTCTCACTAGCTCCAGCCGTAGAGCCACAGCCCTGTCATTGTGTTTTTACCACCTGAATGACTTTCATTCTTTACAGCCAGTTCCTGAAACTGGCCTGGCTTGTTTCAGAGAAAAGTTTCCATGTCCCTAAAAGAACTTAAAAAGCATCTATATATGTATATATTCTATAAAAATGATTTTTATAATTTTTCATTCTTCAATTCCAATTGGCGGGAGGGATCCTAGATGCCAGATAAGGCCTGTCCAACCTTCCCTGGGCTGAGAGGTCTAGGCATATGTTTGCCCCAGTCCATATGACTGGCCTTCTAGCTGGACTACTAATTAGGACATTGGCCACTGGGTGAGTTCCCCCCCCCCCAAGCAGTTTACAGTCTCCCTCCCTGCTCTGAGCTCTTGCAGCTGCTGGAAATCCTGGTACCAGGTCAAACTGCTTTCGGCAATCTCCAGGAGTTCACCGAGGCCCCTAGGTAATTTCGTGATGACCTGGTTATCTAGGCTGTTGCCTGATTTATTACAGACTTTTCTATCGGACACAGATACGAATAGCTCAGTAAGGCCCCCCACCTATTCACCCAATGGGTGCTACATTGTCTTTGGCCGCACCCCCAGACACCCCACTGGGTTGTCTCCTTAAGAACCTCAGATCTCTAAAATTAACGCCTGACTTGAGGCCTTCCATATTGATACATCTCTGCAATAAAGTCTGGATTTGGTATCCTCTAGATAATGGTTTAAAATGAACACCTAATTGCACACTAGACCCAGTCATTTTAAAGGGTCTTTTATACATACATACAGCAGTCTGGTAAATGGAAAGAGTTTCCCTATATCCAATCATTCATCTACCTCCACTCTAATCCCTCCATGTATTCTGCCTGTTCCCCACCCCAGGTCCTTTTAGCCATGGAACCTACTCAACCCTCATTAAATGACACAACACTCTTAGATGCAGCTGATGAACCATGCCCCCTTCTGTTGCAGACCTGTTTACATGACACCGAAACCCAAACTGCTGCCTCGGTTTCTGCTCACCAAGATACCTCAAAGGCTACTAACTCAAACAACCTCTCCAGACCCCTCCCCTCCTTCTGTGCCAGCTACAGTCTATGCTAATCGCCTTGTGTTGGCTCCGACCTTTACCCCTCCTATCACACGTTCTAAGGCCACAGCTAAACCTACAATTCCTTCTCCTCCAGGGACACCTAAACCAGCATCTGTCCTTCCCCTGAGGGAAGTGGCTGGAGTAGATGGCCTTGTCAGAGTACATGTTCCTTTCTCACTAAGCAAACTTTCTCAAATAGAAAGCAGACTGGGTTCCTATACCTCTAACTCCTCTGCCTTTATTAAAGACTTCTAGTATATTACTCAATCTTATAGCTTGACTTTCCATGATGTTCATATGATTCTTACTAGCAATTTACTTCCTGATGGATGTAGGCGAGTTTGGGAAGATGAAAAAACAGCATGCAGATCAGATTCATCAGACAGACGGAACATATCCAAAGGGATCTGAGGCAGTTCCTGACCAGGATCCTCAATGGGATTATAATTCCACAGGTGGTATCTTAGCTAGATATAGATTTATAACATGTCTTTTGGCAGGCCTAAGAAAGGCAGCCTTAAAGCCAGTAAACTTTGAGAAACTCCAAGAGGCTGTCCAGGACAAACAGGAAAACCCTGTTTTTAGAACGTCTCAGTTTTTAGAACACATTACAAAGGCTTTATTGCAGTATACTAATCTGGACCCTGAAAACCCGGAAGGTAAGCAACTTCTGATGGCCTACTTTTTTTTTCCAGAGCTACCCCAACATAAAAGCTAAACTTAGGCGATTGGAGAGGGGGCCCCTAACTCCACAGGCAGAAGTCTTGGCACTGGGCCTTCAAGTTGTTCCATGGGAGAGATGAGAAAGCCCGAAAACAGAAATACCACATGCTGGCAAAGTCTCTCCGACCAGCCTCAGCCGCTACCCCAGACTCCTGGTCTTTGAAAGCTAAGGGACCACCAGGCTCCTGCTATAAATGTGGTCAACATGGTCATTGGGCAAAGGCTTGACCCAACCCCAACAAGCCAAGGGGACTGTGTCCCAGGTGCCATCAGAACAGACATTGGGGTGTTGATTGTTCTCATGTCGCTCAGAACAGAGGGACATCACTCCCAGAAAACCCTTCAGCTGACCTTCTAGGATTGGCTATGAAGGACTGACAGGCCCTGAGCTCTCTCAACCTAACCACGCCTATCACTAGCAGGGAGCCCCGGGTAGATATTATGGTATGTGGAAGACCCATCTCCTTCCTCTTGGACACTGGGGCCACTTACTTGGTCCTGATGAAGTTTTGGGGACCCACCTCACCTTGCATTTTCTTATTGTCAGAGTAGGAGAACAACCCTTACCTTCCCCACCAGACTCCCCCACTTAGTTGCAGTTTTAGGGGTGTACCTCTCACCCATTCCTTTTTGGTAGTGCCTACATGTCCTGTCCTCTTATTAGAAAGGGATATTTTAGCTAAGTTGTGAGCTTCTATTTCCTTTGCTCCCCCAATTCGCCTAAACCCAAACTCACCAGCAGTTCCTCTGCTCCTTCTTCTAGCCAGTCAACCTACTAACACTAATATGTTGTTTCCCTTACCAGCTTCTTGGGTGGACCCCTGAGTTTGGGACGTCCAGAACCCCTCTGTTGCTAAACACCATTCTCCTGTTGTCGTCCAGTTACTGGACCCTATCAGGTACATCACCCAAGCTCAATACCCTCTCTCCCTCCAGAGCCTCAGGGGACTTAAGCCTATCATTTCTGACCTCTTAAGGAAAAAACTCCTTCTCCCTACCTCTTCCTTCTTTAACACCCCTGTACTAGCAGTTAAGAAACCTAATGGTCTCTATTGCCTGGTTCAAGACCTCAGATGCATTAATTCTGCAGTGGTCCCCTCTATCCTGTTGTGGCTAACCCTTAAATACTTCTTTCTACTATCTCCTCATGGACTTCTCATTTTTCAGTCCTAGATCTCAAGGATGCATTTTTTCTCTATCCCTCTAGACACCCAGTAACTGGGCATATTTGCCTTTACCTGGACAGATCCTGACACCCACTTTTCTACCCAACTTACCTGGACTGTTCTACCTCAGGGATTCCGGGACAGCCCACACCTATTTGGCCAGGCTGTGGCTTCTGACCTGCTCTCTTTATCTCTCCCTAGATCTAAGATTGTACTTTATGTAGATGATGTCCTCCTCTGTAGCCCCTCTCTAGAGATTAGCCAAGCTGACACCTCTGCTCTTCTAAATTTCCTTTCCAGTCAGGGCTACAGGGTCTCACCTTCTAAAGTCCAACTGTCTACTCCTCAGGTCACCTATTCAGGACTAACAATTACCCCAACCCACAAGGCTATTACCTTAGATAGAAAGAATCTGATTCAGTCTCTAACTGTTCCTTCTACAAAGGCAGAGATTTTATCATTCCTAGGAATGGCTAGCTTTTTGCTTTCCTGGGTTCCTTCCTTTTCCCTGCTTTCTTGCTCCTTATATGAAGCAGCATTAGACCCTACCCAGGAACCTCTTCTCAAACCTGTTACCAAGCCCTTTCAAAGGCTCCAACCATCTCTCCTTAAGGCCCCAGCCTTACATCTCACTGACCTGACTCATCCTTTTTCCCTCTATGTAACTAAAAAGGGGGGATTTGCCTTTGGAGTCTTAGGTCACAAACTGGGACCATTTTTTGCACCTGTAGCATATTTGTTAAAAAGACTAGATCTAACCATCCAAGGATGGGCACTTTGTATTCGTACCTTAGCAGCTGCTGAACTCCTTATTCGAGAGTCAAAGAAACTAACCTTGGGATTTCCCATAACTGTCCTCTCTTCTCACAACCTGTCACAGCTCCTAACTTATAAAGGCTTACAGACCCTCCAGGGTTCTTTCTCTCCAGGTAGCTCTAATAGAAGACTCCACCCTCAACTTTCAATCATGCCCACCTCTTAATATTTCCAATCTTCTTCCTCAACCTAATACTAACTACTCCCTATCTCACTCCTGCACTGAAACTTTAGAGGAACTACTACCTCATCTTTCACACATACAGGAGGGCACATTGCCTCAAGCCATCTATACCTGGTATACAGATGGAAGCTCCTTTCTACATGAAGGAGCCAGGAAAGCTGGCTATGCCATAGTGTCAGACACCAAGGTGGTGGAGGCACAGGCCCTTCCTGCTCATACCACCAACCAACAGGCTGAACTAATAGCCCTTACCTGTGCCTGCCAGCTGGCACAGGGACAATCTTTCAACATCTACACAGATTCCAAATATGCTTCCAAATCCTCCTGTCCCACGCTGCTATCTGGAAGGAGCATGGGTTACTTACCACAAAAGGAGGACCAGTAACTAATGCAAACCAAATTATGGCCATGCTAAAGGCCTCCCATCTCCCCATAGCTATTGGGATTGTCCACTGCAGATTCCACCGGACAGACGACTCTATTGTCTCCAAGGGAAACAACCGAGCTGATGAGGCAGCTAGAGCTGCAGCCCTTAGGGGTCTAGACTCATCTCACCCTCCCCAGGACATTCTTACACTGCAACCCACATCCCCACCTACACCCCCTGACACTCATCAAACTCTGTCCTATCTTCATCAACTCTTTCATCCTAACAGCCAAGTGTTGTCTTATTTTGTTAAGACTCATCGTTAGCCTACTCCTGAGGACTTAAGTTTCTTAAAATCTATCACTGCTTCTTGCAAAATCTGTCAGATATCAGATCCCAACTCCAGGTATCATAGCCCCCCTTTTTCTACCCACCAGGCTAGAGGTTCCCTTCCTGGAACTGACTGGCAACTTGACTTTACCCGCATGCCTGCTGTCAAACATGTCAAGTACCTCCTGGTCTTGGTGAACACCTTCTCAGGGTGGGTAGAGGCTTTTCCCACAACTAACAAAAGGGCTCAGACAGTCTCTGATCTCCTCCTTTAAGAGATTATCCCCCGATTTGGTGTCCCAGCCTCCCTCCAGTCAGACAATGGTCCTGAATTTACTTCCCAGGTTTCTCAAATTCTAAGGCCCTAGACATCCCCTGGCATTTCCACATTCCCTACCACCCTCAATCTTCAGGTAAGGTAGAAAGAACTAACCCTAACCGCTCTTTAAAAACCACCCTTGTTAAGCTGTCACAGGAACTTCGTCTTGGCTGGGTAAAACTCTTACTTCTGGCTCTTTTTAGGCTACGAGCTCTCCCTAAGCACCTAAGCAGCCTCTCCTCATCTCACCCTTTGAACTCATGTTCTAGTCTAGTCCTAACTCCTGGTCTTTCACCTAAATGCTCTCCCTTCCCAGACCATCTACTCACCCCATTACTTTGCCACCTCCTCTCTCTCTCTCTCTCTCTCTCTCTCTCTCTCTCTCTCTCTCTCTGGTTTTTCGAGACAGGGTTTCTCTGTGTAGTCCTGGCTGTCCTGGAACTCACTCTGTAGACCAGGCCGGCCTTGAACTCAGAAATCCATCCACCTCTGCCTCCCAAGTGCTGGGATTAAAGATGCCCAGCCACCTCTGTTCTATCTTGTGGATCTTTGCCGACCACCATCTACCTCTACCACACAGTTTCCTGTCCACTGCCTGTCAACATTGGAGACCAAGTCCTTCTCTGCCCTCCAGATCATTGACCCTCACCCCTCTCTCCTAAATGGCAGAGTCCTTTTAAGGTAATTTTTGTGACCCCTACAGCTGCTAAACTTGAGGGACTCCCTCATTGGGTCCACTTGTCTTAACTCAAGCCTTTTATCCCCCCACCTAAAATTGACTCTTCATACACATTGACCCTAACAGGACCGTGCTCTATTAAGCTCCAGAGGACTTCAAAATCACCCACCTTGTCCTTAGTCCCAGAACATGAGACTCTACCCCGGCAGCCAATCTTGACCTCACGGGACCAGACATGGGTTTCTCGACCTCCTCCTGCTGCTTGTTTCTATCCAGGTCAGGCCTTACATCTGGAGGTTTGAGAGTCAAGAGACCCCCCACAGATAACAAACAGTCTTTCCAAACAGGGTCAGAAAACTGCTCCATAGCCTGATGCCAAGAACCAGTCCAAATTGCTATCATCTCTATATCTGTTATCTCATCTAAATACTATGTTCTCTACACTTGATTTCTCTTTGACCAGGTAGAAGATTATTGTAGAAACTGGCCAGATGATTATGGGGGGTGCCCACATTGGTCTGGTCAGATATATATGCTAGATCACAGACCAACCAGTTCTACAAACACCACAAGACACTCTTTTCTTCATACAAGGCCTGCGGGATTCCAGTTGTGGTGCTTCAGAACCGATGGGGCCAGATGTCCTGACAGCTAAAGAAAATGGTCTTTGCCGGTTCCTCCAAGAAGAATGCTGTTTTTAAGGAAAGTGAGACCTCCAATTCTGAGATTTAAAAAAAAAAATCCCATATGAAAACAGATACTCACTTTTATAACACCCCTTTTTGTCATCCTCCTGATGTTATTATTTCTAACCAAACTATTAATCAGTTACTGTTACAGGATTACCAGCCACTGTCTACAGAGGAACTTGATACACATATCTACCAAGCAGACCCTGATGGTAAAAGCCCACAGTGGACTATGCCTCTACACAGCAGGAAGTAGTTTAAGAGACACTGCGCCCCAAATCCCCTTTCAACATCAGCTTCTTATCCACTTTTCTTCTCTTTATAATAAGAAAAAAGGGAGGTATGTGGGTATCAGGCTCTGAACCCAGTGACATTACATCTAGGCAACCCCCACATTGTTGCTAAGGCAACCGTCATACACTTCCAGAATCCACCTGGCTACCTCACCTACACTTCCAGAATCCACCTGGCTACCTCACCTTTACCTGGGAGATACTATGTCACCGTCACCACCCATATAAAACAGGCAGAAACCCTTGACCTCGCTCTCTTCTACTTCCACCTTCTTCCCCCCACCTTTGCCCTATCTCCTGAATAAACACCCTCCCTCTTGGAACCATGTGGTCTGGAGTGGTCTGTTCTGAACTGCGGTCCGACTTCTAACAACTCACAGGTGAGCTATATCTTGATTGGTGGGAGTGGGGGTGATACTATGATTCAAACTAACTATTCTTTTTTCATGTCAAGGAATGATCGCTCTTGACCTCTTGGTGGCCAGCTTGTCTATCTTTCTTTTGCAAGCTGGTGAGGTAGTACCTCTTGACCTCTTGGCTGGAAGTTTGGCTAACAAGCTGGGGAAGGGTCTCTTTACATAATCCTGTGGTTTGAACTGACTTGCCTCATTCTGGAAAGTAGAAACTCAGGCCTGGTTTCCTGAACTGCTAATTTGCAGCCTGTCATGGAGTCAGGCTTTGTCAGACCGGTTCACTCCTTTCAAGATCATTGGATGGTGAAGACAGGAGACTGTAACAAAGGATTCAGATAAGTTGTTAAAGGGAATGATCACTGGATGGGGAGGCACTCAAGTGACAGTAGAAATAGGACAAGGAATTGGTTTTCCAGCATCTGTTTCAATGATAATTCTGGAAAATTTCACTGAGAATAATAGTAAATGTGGTGATATTGATTTATCACCTAAGATACTGCAGTAAGCAGTCAGTTGTTCTCAGTATTTGATTAGTTTTGAGTCTCTGAAATAACTCTTGTCAATGGCAAAGCAAGTTTCGTTGTTCCTGACTGAAAGTAGCGCCATGCTATGGGTATAAAAAGAGCCCTTTGAGCATGTCGCAAATGTCAATAGTGAATACCTTTCTAAGTATTGTGACCTTCCTTATGACTGGCTTTGGAAAATTCCCAGTGAAAGATATGGTTTTTGTTTTTTGCTTTGTATTTGTTGTTTGGTTTTCATTTTCTTTCTCCAGTCAAACTGTCCTCAAATTGAACTAGAAACCTTTTGTTACCCACAAAATAGTCTTGCAAGTAAGAGAGCAGTGGCCATGCCTTGCCCCCAGGTTGGCATTATACCACAAGAGGATCCAATCTGGGTATGGACACTGATAATTCCTCTGCCTGCCAATGTTTACATAGCAGTTTTGGACACTGTGAATGCTACCATCAAAGAATCCTAGATACTTGTAGACCTTGAGAGGGATCTGATCTGAGTGTTTTTTTCTACAAGGTCCACTTACTTTCTGACTCTCATGTCTTCATCAATTACAATTTATTTGTATAATACTTTCTACAGCACTGCATACTAACAATGACATCATTGTCATAATGATTGACAAATGTTTTCACATCCAGTGTCTCCAGCTTCCAAATGACTCAGTATATCTTTGTCAGTCCACTTCTGTTTGATTGTTTTTCATGATCTGGTACTCACTCTGACACTGTAAGTAAGTGTCCGCGGTGCTCCATGAATTCTGTCTCACAGATCATTGATCTAAGTGTCCACAGTAGTTATTTAAGAAACAATTAAAGAACAGGACATGTGGCCTAGTTGTTAAGGGGACTCGCTGTTCTTGCAGTTTCAGAACTCAGGTTCCAGGGGATCTTTTGCCTTCTTTCGGATCTGCTGTAGGATCTGCATGTGTGTAGAATCTGCATGCATGAAATGCACAGGCCTATATATAAGCAAATACACTCCTTCAAATAAAAAAATTTATTTCAAAGAACCACTATAACTGATCTGGAAGTATTGCACAAGGATTGAAGACAACAGTACAGGCATGAACACAGAAGAATCATTCCTACTATGAGAGTAAAGGCGGAGCCTGGATATGTGACAGGACAACTGACACCTCACATTAACTTTGGAAGAGTTAGGAATGATAATACCACTAGCTTGTTTATTAACACTGACTTCCTGAAACACTGATTTCCTTTCAGAATTCTGAGTTCCTGGAATATAATCCCCCAAGTCAATATTTCTGATAGTGTAATTTCAGATCATCTCCTTTGCAGTAGTGAACATCTCCTAGGGAAGGGTAAAGATGGATTTTTAGTGTAACTCCCTTTGCCCAGTGACTGATATGGTTATCAAGCTTACAAACATAGCTCTCCAGGATTACAGTGTTGAAATGTAGAATATTTTATGTAAGTGTGGAAAGTACAGCTGGAATTTCACTTTTGCATTTAAGTATTACTAGTTGCATGGAGCAATTTATTCTATTTAGAATTTGTAATATGAAAAATATGAGTATATTGAATTTATACTCAGTAATCATTTTCTTTGACTGAGCCACCCAGCTGCTCTCTACCTTGTCTTCTAGCCTGATATTCTGTCTGCTACCTAGTCTCTTTGAGTTATGACTATTAGGTTTATTGTATTTTTATTCTATTTTCTACTGATTTCAATTTTTTCTGTATTTCTATTCATTAAATGTAACTTTTATATCCTACATTGTCGCATCTTTGTCAGGTATTTATTTTTGTCTATGAATTATTTTATTTCAATCTTTTCTGAGTTGCTTAACATGCTATACAAGCTTTGACCTTCTTGAACATGTCTCTGGCTTTTCAGTTCTATACATAGGGCATTGCTTAAATTGCTCTTATGAAATACAGATGAAGTTTGATCTTTGAGCCATGTTATTTTATATTAGTTTTAGGATTTTTTCTTGGTGGGGGGGTGAGGGTTTCTGAACAGCAGATTTTATGATATTTGCTCCTGTTTCTATGTGTTTTTAGCCCAGGGGAGCGGAGAGTGAAGGCAGGCAGGAGCAGAGGAGCTGGTATACCAGTGTGAAAATATAGGCTGGATAACCTTTATCTGAAGGGTTTAGAACCCAGGGTAGGGAGTCAGACACCAGGGTACAGCATCCTACTTGATTTGTTTCTGGTCTAGGCTGTGAAAGACTATGTGGGGAGGGTGTGCAGAGAAGTCCAGGGCAGCTTGAGACAGAGTGGGAAGGGTACATAAAGATTCAAGGTAACAGTACAAGGAAGAATTAGAAGGTATCTTGGCTAGTGTGAGGGTAAGTGTGAAATCTGGATAAGTGATTTCAAATTGCTAAACTGAAGAAATAAATGTTGTCAGTGATAAGTATTGGTTTTTATGGTCTTTGTAATCTCATTTATGTATCTATCCTGTCTTTGATCAAATTCACTGCCTCTTTCTCAGCTCCAAAAACCGTCTCCCATAATGCTCTTTCACATCTCCATATTCACAATGCTTTTTAAAGTACTGAATCCATTTCATGCTATCTGTATGTGCATGAGCACATCTCTGAAGAGAACTTCCTGTCCTTCTTCCAAGACCAAGAGCTGCTTATAACATCTCATGCTTATAGTTGTGTAATGATCCCTTTCTTCCATGCTGAGTTTTAAACTGAGTTAATCTTCTACAGGGTTTTTGCATGCAGGCACAGCTTCCATGAAATTAGTTGTGCAATGACATTCCTGTGATAGGTATGCAAACTAGATGATTGTTTACAGGATGCTCAGTTTTACATGAACATGATGTCTAAGAGGGTTTGCCTCATCTATTGTTCGAAAACATGTTTCTTTTAGACATTTTAGCAATTGCAAAGATCCTGGAATTTAACTTCATCCATTATTTCTTGAGAGGCCAAATCTTTAAATACAGACTCCATTTTAGAGACCCTGACCTAAGTTTGAACTCAAGTAAACAAACAGGTTGGTATCTAGCATTAGTTTTGAAGTTGTAAGACAGCCTCCCCACCTCCCCCAACAAAACCCAAGGCTAGCTCCAGTCTCTAGGCCAATCCCCAGCAAGAAGAGCTTTTCCAGATTACATGCTCAACAAGACCATTGTCTCCAGGTTATTTCTCCAACAAACCTGCACCCCAAGTTACAAGCTCACACCCTGCTTAACAACCAGCAATGCAGAGGAGAGGAGAAATTTAGTTTCTGATATGACTCCCAGCACCAGCCAGTTATGATAAGGCCACAGTAATTTCAAATTAGATCCTTACATACCTTTAAAATTAGATACTTGCCCCCTGCTTGCTGCTTACTATAAAGCCTTGGCTCCATAGATATCCTTGGCTCCTGAGGCTCAGAGTAAGAAACATAAAAATATTAGGATAAAGTGACCATTTATGAACCATATCTTTTGTCAAACAATGTTATTAAGAAGTATGACATCGCCGGGTGGTGGTGGCACATGCCTTTAATCCCAGCACTTGGGAGGCAGAGGCAGGCGGATTTCTGAGTTCAAGGCCAGCCTGGTCTACCTAGTGTGTTCCAGAACAGCCAGGGCTGTACAGAGAAACCCTGTCTCGAAAAAGAAAACAAACAACAACAAAAAAAGTATGACATCTTATAAACATTTTTTGGAAGTGAAAATGGCATGAATTAATGAGGTACACGGGATATCAAAATACCATCTTTGGAAAGCACATAGCAATTTTGGTACAGGCATTCCCAGTACATTATGGTGCAGAGCATTTGGTTCTCCAAGTTAGAAGCAACATTTCCAAAGTCTCTGGCCTCAGACCATTCGTGAAACTACTGAGAATATTCTTGGTGTTCATTAAGAAAACTTTTTCCCTGAGATTACTTCCTTGATTTAGCCTAAGATTTAGTTTCCTACCTGAAATTACTTCTTTGTTCTAGCTTAATGTCCGATTTCTGCCTGAAGCCTACTTCCTTGTCCGTGGCCAATGTCATATTCGTTCCAAGCAGCCTATTTCTTGTCCTTGGCCCATGTCAGATTCTTGCCAAGCAACCCCAAAGGCTCTAAGCCTCTTCCCCTTTTTTATTTAATTAACAAGACTGACCATGTCTTAGGACATTCTGACATGAATTCCTTTCTTACCTGTCATGGAATATGCATTATCAAAAGCAATGCACTTCCATCTTAGATTGTTAAGGCTCTGTGCAGAATCTCACTCATCCTTGGCTTGCCAGCCTGTTAATTTAATAACTCTGTCTGGGGATCCATTTCCAGGTTGAAGCCATGTACTTGTTTGCCAACATGCTGATGTTGTTAAAGACAAGCTTTCACACAATGGGCATGAATAAAATATTTTCAGGACAAAAAGGGATAGCATAATCAAGCAATATATGCCATTTTTGGAGCTTGACCAAAATAGAAATACTGATCTCAGGCCATGGGTAATTTTATTTGCAGTATCTACCGTATCAACGTTCAACAGACCAGTATTCCTGAAATTCATAAGCTCCCTATGTATCATTAAAACATCCTGAGAGGTGTTAGAATTATGCTAAATACACTCCATGTGTCATTAAACTTTTTAATTATAATTGCTACCCCTGTAAATTGTAGAACTAACAGGATCCCAATGGTATTTTGCATGACACTCAAGTTGGTTCCTTACCCTTAAATTCTGAACCCACTTCCAGTAATTTGAATAGGATAAAGAGCATCAATCCATTCTTCCAGATGCCTATCTAAATCCTCTTGTATATTCACCTCATTAGTAGCATTGTTTGCTAAATGATTAAAAAAAAAGAGGCTACCTCAACTTCTTGTGTCACAGCAATTGCAGAAGCAGTGGTACCAGCAATTAATGTAATTAAAGCTGTTATATCAGCAATAATCAAGCCCACTGCCGTCTTGCTTCTGCTTAAAGCCTGACTCATTTCTTCCAGTGCTTGCAAGCTATTTTTAGAATACCAAGGTTCTGTGATACTCAGGGCACTAAAACAAAAGCTGGCTGATAGACCTCCATAACAGACATGCTGGATTTCAAAACACAAACATAATTAGAAGGTGTATAATCAATACAACTTACATTAAATACTGTAGAAAAAACAAAAGTATTTTAACTTGACAATTAAAAGAGCCTTAACACATGTGCTAACACCTGTTTGAAATCCAGATCCTGCCCTGAATTCATCTCTTGCTAACATAACATCATATCCCATATATATGTCTGAAAAAGTTCAGACCAGACTTCCAAATGAAGATTGTTGGTTTCTAGACCAGTCCATTATTGAGTCTGAAAATCTGGTCACATTTAATAACAATACAAGAGGCATTATAACTTTTCTTGATTCTCTGTTCCACAAGGTCTAAGAACTTGAGGCAAGGCAGCTTGTCCCATCATGGGTATGGGTAATCAATGGTGGGTCGGGAACATATGTCCAATATAGCTTTCCAGTCACCATTGTCAGGGCACTCAGCAAGCTCACAGGTTAGCATCATTCTTTGTTCTGGTATCAGCATGTCTCACCTGTCGCTCTGGCATCCACCATGCTCCTCTTGCATCCTGCAGAAAAAACACAAACATATCCACTTTCCCATATTTAATACCTGATCGAGATAATGTCTTATGTCAGTAAGTGGATTCTTTCCTCTCACCTATGCATAAGTATGCATAGTTGTACAGCACTATAGATACTCAGCAGAAAGTTTCTTGGCATCCAAATTAAAAAAAATTTAAAAAAAAAAAAAAACGTATATGCCAGGCAATGGTGGTACGCTCCCTTAATCTCAGCAATTGGGAGGCAGAAGCAGGCAGATTTTTGAGTTGGAGGCCAGCCTGGTCTACAGAGTGATTTCCAGAAAAGCTGGGGCTACACAGAGAAACCCTGTCTCAAAAAACCTAAAAAATAAAATAAAATAAAATAAAATAAAATAAAATAAAATTTAAATTTGTGGTATACAAGGGTATATCTCCCCTTTATTTTATTAAGATATTGCTTTAAAGTTCCATGGGCCTGTTTCACAGTCTCTTGTCCTTGACAATTATAAAAAATTCCTGTAATATTGCCATTTAAGAGTCTCAAATGTTCTACTGGCATACCCAGTGCCATTATTTGTTTGTGTGTCTGTTTGATTTTTTTTCTTTTTTATTATTGGTTACTCAGCAGACAGGTATATTAGGCTCCTGTCAGCGTGCACTTCCAGATATCCACAATGGTGTTTGCATATTGTGATTGCATCTTGAAGGGATCTCCAGATGGGGCAGTCTCTGGATGGTCTCTTCTCCAGTTTCTGCCCCACACATTGTCTCATATTTGCTCATATTGCTGTGAGTATTTTGTTATTCGTTCTAAGTAGGACCGAAGTGTCCACAGTTTGGTCTTTCTTTTTCTTGGGCTTCATGTGTTCTGTGAGTTATGTCTTGGGTATTGTGAGATTTGGGGCTAATATCCACTTATCAATGAGTGCATACCATGTGTGTTCTTTTGTAATTGGGTTACCTCACTCAGTATGATTTTTCTAGTTCCATCCATTTGCCTAAGAATTTCATGAATTCATTGTTTTAATAGCTGAATAATACTCCATTGTGTAAATGTACCACATATTCTATCCATTCCTCTGTTGAAGAACATCTGTGTTCTTTAGAGCTTCTGGCTCTTATAAATAAGGCTGCTATGAACATAGTAGAGCCTGTGTCCTTGTTATATGTTGGAGCATCTTCTGGTTATATGCCCAGGAGTGGTATCTCTGGATCCACAGGTAATATTATGTCCAATTTTTTGAAGAACCACCAGAGTGATTTCCAGAGTGGTTGTACAAACTTACAATCCCACCAACAGTGAAGGAGTGTTGCTCTTTCTCCACATCC
The DNA here is from genome assembly GCF_011762505.2 of Arvicanthis niloticus. Classification (NCBI taxonomy): domain Eukaryota; kingdom Metazoa; phylum Chordata; class Mammalia; order Rodentia; family Muridae; genus Arvicanthis; species Arvicanthis niloticus. Next base: position 9,027,705 of record NC_133438.1, on the reverse strand, counting down.
TCGCCAACATCTGCTGTCATATGAGTTTTTAATCTTAGCCATTCTGACTGGTGTGAGGTAGAATTTCAGGGTTGTTTTGATTTGCATTTTCCTGATGACTAAAGATGTCAAACATTTCTTTAGGTGGTTCATGGCAAACCACCTATTAAATATTAAATATTTCTCAGTTGAAAATTCTTTGTTGTGCTCTGTATCCCAATTTTAATAGGGTTATTTGATTTTCTGGAGTCTAATTTTTGATTTCTTTGTAAATTCTGGATATTAGTTGCCTAGCAGATGTAGGATTGGTAAAGATCTTTTTAAATCTGTTGGTTACCATTTTGTCCTATTGACAGGGTCCTTTGCTTTAGGCTAGAACAAAGAAGTAATTTCAGGCAGGTATTTGAATTTTAGGCTAGAACAAGGAAGTAGGTTTCAGACATGAAAATGACTTTGAGCTAGGACAGGCAAGTAGGCTCAGATACTTTGGTCATCCTGATAAGCCCTTAGTAATGGTAGGAGTGTTCACATAATTGAGTTTAATGCCTTGCTTTTTCTTTGACTATTTGTGTTTATTGTATTGCTTGTTCCTTGACTATTTGCATCTATTGTATTGCTAGACCCTCAATTTAGAACTGCTCTCAATACATGCATGTAATCAAAATGGTATAGAAGCATAAAGGAGGAAGGGGAGATGGGTTAGAGGGTTCTAGGGAGGGGAAATGGGGAAAGGGAATGACCTCTGTAGTGTAAATAAATAAAATATCCACTAAAAAGAAAGAAAAAAAGAAAACTTTTCCCCTTCATATATTAGTGTTTCAGGAAAGCTTCAGATTGGTCTAGCCATAACAATTCCATGATTTTTGGGATGCAGTGTGATATAGATATTCCATTTATCATAGGGGAATATGGTAGCTTTCAATATATAATTCAGCCCATTATTGTTTTCTTGGGTCTGCAGTCTACAGCAAGAAGACTTAGGGATTGCACCTGAACACAACACTTTATTCTGAATGCGAACAATTATTTTCAAGTACGTTGCTCATCAAGACTTTGTAGGTAAATTACAATATTGTGTTCCCTTATAGTGCTCATGACCTACTCATTTAGTTAGTGTTTCATTCCTGGGACACTAGGTCTGGGATTAAACTTTTATACAGGCAAACATTTAATTGTGGCTGACTTACAGTTCTAGAGGTTAAGAGCATTATCTTCACGGTGGGGAGCATGGCATTGTGCAGGCTAACTTGATACTAGAGGAGCCAAGAGTTCTACATCTTGAACTGAAGTCAACCAGGTCTTCCACCCTTGGTGGAACTTGAGCACTAGGAGACCTCAAAGCCCTGCTACACAGTGAACCACTTCTTTCCACAAAGCCCCGCATCCTAATAGTGCCACTCCTCATGGATCAAACCAATTCAAACTACCACAGTATCCAGACTACATGTTACTCACCTGTTTTGTGAATGTAACATAAATTCTCTCCCCAAAAAAAGAAGCCTTAAATTCAATCATAAAATACATTGCATTGGCCAATGGTTCCAAGTGGTTAAGATACCATGATGGGAAAGAGCCCTGACAGCAAGCAAGCATGGTGGAATGGAAAGCTGAGAGATAACATTCTTAACCATGATCACTACATAGGAACTCAGGACTCAGCTGTCTTGAGGCCTTTTTCTCAGATTCTGCACCAGTGACACACACTCTCCAGTGATTCTCCAGCAACTAATTTGCACAAAACATTTTGACTTCCTAGAGACTTAGATTTTAAATACATGAGCAGATAGGGAGCGATGCTATTCAAACCAGGAATCAGCCAACTGATATGCATGTTACCAGTGCTGTTCTGTTCTTTGCAGTGAACAAAGACAGTGAGATTTTTGCAGGGAGACAAAGAAACTAGAACTACAAAGCTGTCAGAAATAGTCATGCACATTGGGATGTGTTGCTGCCTGTCTTTGAACTCTAAGCACATTATTAGAATATTTTAGATTGTAGGCAGGGCAGTATGTTATAGTGAGCAAACACATATGTTTACATAGGTGTTTCATGCAAAAAGATAGACAAACTCAATTGCTCAGTACACTCAAGAATAAATTTTGATCATAAGATAAATTGCATTAATTTCTACTGTATCGGGGTGATGTACCTAAATCATAAGACAGTGAAGACTTCAGTTTTTAGACTTCCCCTTAACAATATTGAGAATGCAAGCATTTAGACATACTAGTGAGGACAACTTCAGGTATTTTATGAGTGAAAGCCCCTCTTCTTGATGGTCTTTTCTAACTCCACAATGAAAGGCATATCACCTTTTTTTTCTCATACATCTCACACATACATCACATGTTTTTTGTCAAAATATTGGCTGGCCCATTGTCTGTCTTGAGGACTTTAGGTAATCCCATAGCATTAAAGGCTTGTAAGCAATGATCAATTACGTTTCTAGAGGCTTCTCCTGTGTGTAGAGAAGGAAAAAGGAATCTTCAGCAAGTGTCAATACAGACATGTATATATTTCAGTTTTCCAATATTTGTATAATGGGTTACATCTATTTGTTAAATATGATTGTGCTTAAGGCCTCTTGGATTAATGCCTAAATGTAGAACTTAAGATAGGTAAGACAATTAGGGCATTGTTTTACAATCATTCTAGCCTGTTCTTTAGTGATCTTATGTCACAGCCTCAAGGTGTGACTAGAAAGATATTATGATCTCATTTAGTCAATGTAACAGGATTTAAAATTAAGGCTTTTCTGATTAATGCTCTGTCGATATGATTATTGCCTGTAGCTAAAGGTCTGTGAAGACCAGAATGAGTTCTTATATGGCCAATATAAAAGTGATTTTTTTTTTTTGGTAAGAATGAGGTTTTGTAGTTGTGAAAACAGAGATCTGTCTGGTGTATTGAACTGAAATACACCACAAGTTTCCAATAAGGGGACAGATTGAGCCACATATAGGCTACCAGTAAAAAGATTAAAAGTATCATTTACAGACTGAAAAACATTCAGAACTGCTGTCAGTTCTGCTAACTGAGCAGAGAGTCCAGGACTCTCTCTGACTATCTGTTGATTATTTATGAGATATCCTGTTCATCCTTTAGAGGAGCCATCAGTAAAAATTAAAAGAGCATCATGTAGAGCCTTATAAAGAAGTCATGTTAGGAAATATAACCTAATGTACATTTAAGAATTGTATTAATCTATCTGGAGGATAATGATTGTCTATAATGTCATTAAATCTTATTTGAGCAAGCAGCCAATTTGTACTATGTTGTATTTTGATCTGCATTAAAAGGCTGAATAATGACATCTGGTCCTTTGCCAAAGTAAATCAGTGTCTGTTTTCTTTCAAGTATAATCATATGGGCCACTGTCTCATAATATGGGAGGATGTTACATTTAGGGGATATCTTTGAATGTATGCACATAAGTGGAGCCTTTTGTCACAACAATCTTGTAGGTGTATAAGTTGTATTAAAAATCAACAAATGTAGAGGCAAGGAATAATCTATGTAAGTAAATTCTTTTTCAATAGTTCTTTCTACTTGTTGTAAGGCCAACAATCCTTTTGGGTTTAAAGATCAAGGGGAGGCAGGATCAGCACTCCCTTTGAGAATATCAAATAGAGGTTTCAATTCCCCTGTAGTAAGCTTTAAATAGGGACGAAGCCAACTGATATCATTTAACAGCTTTTGAAAATCATTTAAAGGTTTTAAACTATTTCTCTCTCATAGTCATTATCTATAACACCTGGCCCATAAGCTGTCTATTGTGAATGCCTTTGGGACTGAGGCTGAAGCCTCCCCAAGGAACAAACAAGGCAATAAACAAATTCTAGAGAACACCCTTCTAGGGGCTTGTCAGGATGACCAAGACAGAAAGAATGTCTGTGAGTGATGATTTTCCCAAGGCCGACAAGTGCCAATGATGGTTTTCACATCTCTGTGACACACAATCCAGTGTCCTGGTACCACATCATGAGGCTTCTGAATTTCTCAGGTAGGGGGCTTCATTTAGGCCCTCAGTCTCTTCTGATTCCACCTATCAAAAACCTGTTCCAATCAAGTAAGGGACCCTCCCACCTACTGAGAAAGCCTCCCTTCTCCACTCTGTCACATAAGCTGATCTACAACTAAAGGGTAGTTTTCCTGTCCCTGCAGGTACTGTCTGAATCCTGGTAAGTTCCTGAAAATGTAGCCCATGGAGGTAACTCTAGGAATGCTCAACAGGCTCCTGTAATCTTGCTATTACCATGCTATTCCACAAATACTGGATGTGCCACAAATGCTACTGAATGTTCCAATGTCACAGAAACTCTGTTTCACTGACCATCAGCACTCTGACAATGGTGATTGTCCTTGCCCCATTAAATTGCATCCTTCTCACTCTACACGTGTGCTAGTCCATATAACTCAAGTTGTGAGTCTGCCTGGATCTATTTTGTGCACCATCATCATATGCTTACTACACCATAGACAATAAGAATGTGTATAAAGGGTTACAGAATAAAGATAATAATACTGTTTGAGGGGTACCAGGTAAGATGTTTTTTTCATTGTGCACAAGTTTGAATATCATGACACTGGAAATTTGTGTTGATTGGGAAAATGATCTCAAGGTCATCAAGCAGTGGAGTATAGATCCATTGAACATATGAAGTTGGAATTACCAGAAACTGTCCAACTGGTTGCAATGTCCAGATCATTAAAGGCCAGTTCAGACACCTAACTTTCAACTGCCTGTGGTTTGAACTTCAGCATTCCTGATACAACAACTGAACAAAATTATTTACGATGATTTGAAAGAAGGGGCCTCTGTGTACTCAAAGTTATACTAACAATGAGTTCGTGTTTCACGAAACTCCCAATACTGAAAACATTATAATGATCTAACTCAGTGATTGAACACAAGTTAAATGAGTACCTTATTTTTAAAAATCAGTGAAAAATTAGTTAATGATATGGATTTGTTCACTGTAGCATAAGACTTTGCCTAAGGCTGGAATTTTCTGAGTTTTTCTGAATTTAGTATCAATACTCTAATACAATGTTTGTTTGGGAGTTAAGATTTTCTCTTCTTTTTTAAGTTCTTCAAAATGACTTTTCAGGACACTTTTGGGGTTTCTCAACTGTACTTGAATATGTATCACATCTCTTGTTCATAGGTTAGCTCTTTAAGGCTTCGTAGTGTCATGGCATTTGTAGGAATGGACTCATACCTGAAATTAAGACGAAGATGATACCTGAGTAACACCAGTAATTCTATTTTGTTTCAGGATGAATGATCTGAGTTATGCATGTTAGCATTCTGGTAATTATTAAACAGAATAACATCATATCTAATTCATTACTTGAGATATATAGAGCAGAATGTTAAAATATAATAGGACAGAAAGACTCTACAATGGTCTGGAATGTTTTTCCATGGATGCCTTCGTTCTGAGAATTAAATTTAAGGAAGAACACAGCATTATTGTTCAGGTTCTCAAAGCCTCTACATTCTGTCTGTGTGGATCCATTTTAACTGAACCTAATACTACTATGGTAGAAAGCCTGGAACACTGAACAAAATCTTTCCTATTTTAGTTAACACAAATGCATTCTTTTTTTAATGCATTCTATTTAAAATAGTCATTCCAACTTTCCTTATGCTACATCCTTTATTTATTTATTTATTTATTTATTTATTTATTTATTCTTTTTCTGCAGTCCAGATTTTATTCCACTCCCTGTCAACCCTCTGACTGGTCCATATCCCATACTTTCTACTCCCTTGTCTCCAAGAGGATACCTCTACCCTTACCCCACCAGATCTCTCTACTCCCTGGGACCTCAAGTCTCTTTAGGGTTAGGTGCATCTTCTCTGACTGAGTCCAGACCCAGCAGTCCTTTGCTGTATATGTGTTGGGGGCTTCATATCAGCTGGTGTATGCTGCCTGGTTGGTTACTCAGTGTCTGAGAGATCTTGGGGGTCCAGATTAATTGAGACTTCTGGTTTACCTCTAGAGTCACCCTCCTCCTCAGCTTCTGTCAGCTTTTTCCTAATTCAACCACAGGGTTCACCTGCTTCTGTCCATTGGTTGGGAGTAAATATCTGTACCTGACTCTTTCACCTGCTCGTTGTGGCTTTTTAAGGACAGTCAAGATAGGCCTCTGTTTGTAAGCACACCATCGCCTCAGTAATATTGCCAGGCCTTGGGAAGTCCCCTTGAGCTAGATCCTAATATGGTCCTGTCATTGGACCTCCTTTTCTTCAGGCTCTTCTCCATTTTTGTCCATGAAATTTTTTTCAGACAGAAACAATTCTGGGTCAGACATTTTGACTGTGGGATGGCAACCTCATACATCCACTTGATGGCCTGTCTTTCTACTGGAGGTAAAGTCTACAAGTTCCCTCTCCCCACTGTAGGGCATTGCTTCTAAGGTCTCTTTGAGTCCTAAGAGTCTCTCATCTCCCAGATCTCTGATACATTCTAGAAGGTCTCCCCACCTCCTGCCTCCCAAGGTTGCCTGTTTCTTTCTGCTGGCCCTCAGAGATTTAGTAATGTTCCTCCTACCCAATACCTGATTATGTTCCTCTCTTCTTCTCCTCCCTGTCTACTTCCCACCCACGTCCCTGGCTCCCGCCCACCTCCTGTGATTACTTTATTTCCCTCTCAAGTGGGATTCAGGCATCTTCATTCGAGCCCTTCTACTTCTTAAAATTCTTTAGTTCTGTGAATTTTATTATGGGTATTTTGTACTTTTTGGCTAATATACACTTATTAGTTAATGTGTACATATTTTACATGTCCTTTTGAGTCTGAGTTTGAGTCAGGATGATATTTTCCAGTTTCATCCATTTGTCTGCAAAACTCATGATGTTCTCATTTTTAATAGCTGAGTAGTATTCCATTGTGTAAATGAACCACATTTTCTGTATCCATTCTCTTGTTGTGAGACATCTGGGTTGTTTCCAGTTTCAGACTATCAGAAAAAATTCTGTTATGAACATAGTGGAACACATGCCCCTGTGGCATGGTGGAGCATCTTTTGAATATATGCCCAAGAATGGTATAACTAGATCTTTATCTAAAGCTCTTTCCAATTTTCTAAGAACCTCCAGGTTAATTTCCAGAGTGATTTTACCAATTTACAATCCTATCAGCATTGGAGGAGTATTTCTCTACATTATGTCCTTGCAAACACTCTGACATCTGAGGTTTTGATCTTAGCCATTCTGATTGGTGTAAGGTGGAATCTCAGAGTTGTTTTGATTTGCATTTCCCCGATGATACAGACTTTGAACATTTCTTTAAGTTGTTCTCAAGTTCTTTAAGTGGCCATTCAAGATTCCTCTGTTGTGAATTCTCTATTTAGCTCTATACTTCATTTTTTGATTGGGTTGTTTTGGTTTTTGGAGATTAGTTTCTTGAGTTCTTTATATATTTTGGACATTAGCCCTGTATCTGATGTGGGCTTAGTGAAAATTTTTCCCAGTCTGTAGGTTGGAAATTTATTCTATTTACTACGCCCTTTGCCTTATAGAAGCTTTCCAGTTTCTTGAGGTTCTATTTATCCATTCATGATCTTAGAGCCTGAGCCATTAAAGTTCTGTTTAGGAAACTGCCACATGTGGCAATGAGTATCAGGCTCTTTCCATCTTTCTCTTCTAGTAGATTTAGTGTATCTGGTTTAATGTTGCGGTCCTTGATCCACTTCTACTTCGGCTTTGTGCAAGGTGACAAATAGGGATCTATTTTCATTTTTCTACATACTTACTGCCAATTAGCGTAGCACCATTTATTAAATATGTTTTCTTTTTTCCATTGTATATTTTTGGTTTCTTTGTCTAAGATCAAGTGTCAGTAAGTGTGTGGTTTTATTTCTGGGTCTTCAATTCTATTCTATTGATCAACTTCTTTGCTTCTGTACCAATACCATGTAGCTTGACGTCAGGGATGATGATTCCCCCAAAGATCTTTTATTACTAAGAGGTACTTTTCCTATTCTGTTTTTTTTTTTTTTTCAGATGAATTTGAGAATTGGTCTTTGCATATCTTTAAAGAATTTTGTTGGGATTTTGGTGGGAATTGTATTGAATCTGTGGATTGTTTTGGTAGGATGACCACTTTTACGTTGTTAATTATGCCAATCCATGACCATGGAAGGTCTCTTCATTTTCTGAGATTTTCTATCATTTCTTTCTTGAGAGACTTGAAGTTACTGTTGTACAGATGGTTCTTTGGTTTGGTTAGTGTTAACCCAAGATATTTTATATTATTTATGAGTATTGTGAAGGGTGTTGTTTCCCTATTTTCTTTCTCATTTTGTTTATCATTTATAGAAAGGATGCTACTAATTTGAGTTAATTTTATAGTGAGCCACATTGCTCAAGTTGTTTATCATATAATCTGCATATAGTGATATTTTGACTTGTTCCTTTCCAGTTTATATCTCTTTGACCTCCTTTTTAAATGTAATTGCTCAGGTAGAACTTCAGGCACTATTCTGAATATGTAGGGAGAAAGTGGGCAGCCTTGTCTAGTTACTGATTTTAGTGGGATTGCTTCAAGTTTCTCTCCATTTAGTCTGATGTTGGCTACTGTTTTGATGTTATATTGTTTTTATTATGTTTAGGTGTGAGACTTGAATTCCTGTTCTTTTCAAGATGTTTACTAAGAAGGGGGGTAGAATTTTGTCAAATGCTTTTTCAGCATCTAATAAGATGAAAATGTAGTATTTTTTCCTTTGAGTTTGTTTATACAGTGAGTTACATTGATGGATTTTAATATATTGAACCAGTCTTGCATCCCTGAGATGAAGCTTAATCTATCATGGTGGATGATGATTTTGATATGTTCTTGGAATTGGTTTGGGAGAATTTTATTGAGTAATTTTGCATGAATATACATTGTTGGGAGCAACCTTGCTTATACATTAAAGGCCTACTTCAGCCATAGGCCTGAGTCAGTCAAACATGCCTACTGACACAAAAGTCTTGGTCTCTGTGGGAAAGCACTAATCCTAGAACAGATAGCTATAGATCTTGTAGACAGGTACCCCTGGTGGAAAAGTACCAGCCTAGATAAGAACAAATAATCATAGATCTTATGGACAAGTAGCTTTGGTGGAAACGTACTAACTTAGATAGGAATAAATCACCAATAGTTCTTATGGACAGGTACATAGTGAGTGACCTGCTCCATCCTGCTTCTTCTGTGAAATCTTCACCTAGCCAATATCCTGTTCTGGAGAATATCTGTACTTCCCCTGAGATCAGCTGCACTCCCCAGAAACAAAGAAGACCCTACATCATACCCCTCCCCTTATCCTGCCTCTATGTGTGGAAACATTGAAATCTGACAGCTTGATCAGACTCTAGACAAGCTGTTGTTTCCTGCATACCCTCACCTCCTGGTTCTCTCTTCCAGGTCCTCTGGATGGTAGATCACAATCCATGGGACTGGAGCAATTCATTAGCAAAAATGTTCTCTTTTTTTCTTGGGCCCTTGTATAGTTTAGGTATCAGAATAATTGTGGCTTCATAGAATGAATTAGGTAGTGTTTCTTCTGTTTCTATTTTATGGAATAGTTTGAGCAATATTGGGATTAGCTCTCTTTTTGAGGTCTTGTAGAATTCTGCACTAAAGCCTTCTGGCCCTGTGCTTTATTTGGTTGGAAGGTTTTTAATGACTTCTATTTCCTTAGGGGATATAGGCCTGTTTAGATAGTTTACTGCTCTTGATTTGACTTTGGTATGTGGTATCTGTCTAGAAAATGACCCATTTCATTTCAATTTTCCAGTTTGGTAAGTATAGCCTTTTACAGTAGGATCTGGTAATTTTTTTGAATTTGCTCAGTTTCTGTTGTTACATCTTCCTTTTTTTTCTGATTCTGTTAATTTGGATCATATCTCAGGGCTCTTTAGTTAGCTTGCCTAGGGGTTAAACTATCTTGTTGCTCTTTTTAAAAAAACCAGCTTTTGGTTTTGTTGATTCTTTGTATTGTTTGTTTTTATTTGGTTGATTTCGACCTTGAGTTTGACTATTTCCTGTTGACTACACCTCTTGGGTGTATTTGGTTCCTTTTGTTCTCGAACTCCCAAGTTTGCTGTTAAGTTGCTGTTATAGGATCTTTCTAATTTCTTTAAGGAGGCTGTCACAGCTATGAGTTTTTCTCTTAACACTGCTTTCATTGTTTCATTTCAAGTTTGAGTATGCTGTGTCATCATTTTCACTGAAATACATGAAATCTTTAAATTTTTTTCTTTATTTCGTCCCTGACTAAGTTATCATGGAATAGAAAGTTGTTCAGTATGTGGGTTTTCTATTGTTCTTGTTGTTACTGAAGAACAGCCTTAAGCTGTAGTGATCTGATAGGATGCATGTGATTATTTCAACCTTCTTGTATAGGGTTGAGACTTGTTTTGTGACCAATTATATGGTCAGTTTTGGAAAATTTTCTATGAGGTGCTGAGAAGAAGGTATATTCTTTTCTTTTAGGGTGAAATTTTCTGTAGATCTCTGTTAAATCCATTTGGTTCATAACCTCTATTAGTTTCACTATGTCACTGTTTAGTTTCTGTTTCAGTGATCTGTCCATTAGTGTGAGTGAGGTGTTGAAATCTCCCACTATTATTGTGCTTAGAGCCTTAGTAAAGTTTCTTTTATGACTGTTAATGCCCTTGCATTTGGGACATAGATGTTTGGAATTGAGACTTTCTCTTGGTGATTTTTCCTCTGATGATAAGAATCGTCATTCCTGGTCTCGCTTGATAAATTTTGGTTGAAAGTCTATTTTATTGAACATTAGGATGGCAACTCCTGCTTGTTTCTTGTGACCATTTGCTTGGAAGTCCTTTTTCCAACATTTCACAATGAGATAGCTTCTGTCTTTGTTATTGAGGTGTGTTTCTTGTATTCAGCAAGATGCTGGATTATTTTTGAATATTCAATCAGTTAGCTTAAGTCTTTTTATAGGTGAATTGAATCCATTAATATAGAGAGATATTAAATACAGATGATTGTTAGTTCTTCTTATGTTGGTTTTTGTAAGGTGACATTATATGCATGTGATTCCATTTGGCTTTTCTGTGAGATGATTAATATTCTGTTTTTTTTTTTTTTTTTAAATCTGGTGTAGGTACCCTCCTTGTGTTGGAGTTTTCCTCCTAGAATCCTCTGTAGGGCTGGATTGGTAGATAGATATTGCATGAATTTGGGTCTGTCCTAAACTATTTTGTTTTTTTTTTTTTTCATCTATGATGATTAAAATTTTTGCTGGTTATAATAGGCTGGGGTGGTATTTGTGTTCTCTTAGAGTCTGCATGATGTCTATCTAGGCCCTTTTGGCTTTTGGTGCCTCTGCTGAGAAGTCTGGTATAATTCGGATAGGTCTGCTTTCATATATTTCTTGGTCTTTTTCCCTTGCAGCTTTTAATATCCTTTCATTGCTTTGTGCGTTTAGTGTTTTGATTATTATGTGATGAGATGATTTTCTTTTCTGTTCAACTCTATTAGCTGTTCTATATGCTTCTTGTACATTTATAGTCATTTTTTTGGTTGGTGAAGTTTTTTTTCTATAAATTTGTTGAAGACATTTTCAGGTCCTTCAAGCTGGGAATCCTTGTTCTTCTCTATTCTGATTATTCTTAGATTTGATCTTGTCATTGTTTCCTGCATTCCCTGGATTAGGAGTTTTAGATTAGGAGTATTTTATGTTTTGAATTTTCTCTGAAAGTTGTGTCAATATCTTCTAAGGCATCTTCTACACCTGAGATTTTCTCTTCTATCTCTTGTATTATGTTGGTGATGCCTACATCTGTAATTCCTGACCACTTTCCTAGGTTTTTCATCTCCAGGGTTGCCTATATTTGAAGTTTTTAGTGTTTCTACTTCCACTTTTAGGTCTTGGACCACTTTGTTCAATTCATTCACCTGTTTGATTGTGTTTTTCTGTATTTCTTTAAGGGGATTATTTATTTCCTCTTTAAGGGCTTCTACCTGTTCACCCCTGTTTTCCTGTTTTCTTTCAATGAGTTATTTATATCCTTCTTAAAGGACTCTATTATCTCCATGACATCAGGTTTTACGCCAGCTTTCTGATTTTCAGGCATGTTGGTGTACCTAGGGTTTGCTGTGTTGGGAGAACTGGGTTCTGATGATGGCAACGTATTTTGGCTTATGTTGCTTATGGTCTTGTGCTTCTCTCTCACCATCAGTTTATCTCTAGTTTTAACTGATCTGGGTGTCTCTGTCTAGTGCCTGCCTTTTTTTATCTCTAGGTTGCTTCAGCTACTCTAGTTGGCTTGTGGCCCTGGCCGTAGCAAACCTACTTGGGGGCCTTCAGATTGTGGGGTCTTCAGAGAAGAAGATAAGCTGCTGATTTTCTGAACTTGCTGCAGCAGATTTCCTGGGAGGTCTTCAGACTGCTGGGTCTTCAGAGAAGCATTCAAGCTGTTACCCTGTGTGCTGCTGTTCTCCTGGGATGCCTTCAGACTGTGGGGTCTTTTGCCCTCTATGAAGCCAAACAGTTGCCCTGCATTCAGTGGACCTCCCAGATGCTTTGAAACAGTAGTGTCTTCAGAGAAATAGACAACCTGGTGATCTGTCCTGGCAGAAGGCACTGGCTAGAACAGGAGTGAAATTGGGGGGATGGCAGAGTATTAGGGTGGGGGTAATGGGTCCCAAGTTCACTCAGTTGCTCAAAATTAACAGACGCTGTAGCTGTTAGGGAAGATTCTCTCACGAGTTGCTCTGCCTGTAGTGGACCTTCTGGTGGCCTTGAGACTGTGATATCTTCAGTGGTCTGCCCCAGCAGAAGGCACTTACCAGAAGGTAATTTTTTTTTTTATCTTAATGCCTAAGCCATTGCTGTTCTGGAAGTTGTTTCCTGTACCAATGTGTTCAAGGATATTCCCTACTTTCTGTTCTATTAGGTTTAGTATATTTGGCTTTATGTTGAGGTCTTGATCCACTTGGAAGTGAATTTTGTTCAGGGTGATACATATGACTCTATTTGTATTCTTCTACATGTTGACATTCAGGTGAACTAGCACCATTTGTTGAAGATGATCTCTCCTTTCCACTGCATGCTTTGGGTTCTAGATCATAAGGAACACCTTTAATCTGGTGTAGGTAAGGCTGCTGGGAATGTTGGGGGTTCCTCTAGGCTGGAAGTTAGGCATGGCTGCTGTGGCTCCATGGTCCCTCACAGCACAGCCCCAATGACATGAGAAAGTCCATGGGTTTTTACAGGCTTTAATGCCATGTCAAATGGTGGATGGATTTGGATGCACGCCCCCTTCTGAAACCCAGTGAAGACCTGAGTTAAATAGAAAGTAAGAGAGGGGGGAGGATCTAGGGAAGAATGCTTAATTGGCTCCACCCTCTGGCCTTCAAGTACCTTATTAGTATGTAAACCTCTTTGGGCATGAGGCCTCTTCCTCATGACAGATGGCCATAGACCTCTTTGTGGGAGTGGTTGTTGGAAGGTTGAAGCTAAATGAAAAGAATCAGAGCCTGGGAGCAGAGCTGAAATCCTGCAGTCCAATAAGGTTCCGGAGTTCCAAGCCAGCAGCAACAGTTGAACCGGGTTCACCTGCAAGAGAGGCTGAGAATGGGAAAGGGCGGGAAGAGATGAAGCCAGGACAAAGTTCTCTGATCGAGGCTTGAAGTTTAATAATTTGCTTTCACATATAAAGGGGAAGTCCCACACCCTAGAGTCTCTTCTAGGTTCAGCCCAGGGGCTGGGCAAGGAGATAGCAGTCTGAAAGGTGTCAAGGCTAGCTCAGCAGGCAGTCCATTCTTCTTAGCTCAAGTAGTAGGCTCCAAGGCTCCAAGGCTGGTAATGCAATGCCTCTCTTAGGTCCTATTGTTGTTTGGTCTATTGTGATAAAAGAATTGCAGGCCTTCTCAGGCCTGGGAGAAGGGCACAGGCATGGCTGCTGTGGCTCCATGGTTCCTCACAGCACAGCCCCAATGACATGAGAAAGTCCATGGGATTTTACAGGCTTTAAAGCCATGGCGAATGGTGGATGGATTTGGATGCACCCCCCCTTCCGAAACCCAGTGAAGACTTGAGTTAAATAGGGAGGAAGAGAGGGGGAGGGCCTGGGGAAGAATGCTTAATTGGCTCCACCCTCTGGCCTTCAAATACCTTATTAATATGTAAACCTCTCTGGGCATGAGGCCTGTTCCTCATGACTGATGGCCATAGTCCTCTTTGTGGGAGTGGTTGTTGGATGGCTGAAGCTAAATGAAAAGAATCAGGGCCTGGGAGCAGAGCTGAAATCCTGCAGTCCAATAAGGTTCCGGGGTTCCAAGCTCATGCTTGACCAAGCACCCAGCTGCTTCTCACACCCCACCCCCCACAATCAGGACCATACCTTCTGCTGAGGCTTATGTAAAACAAAGACAGTAAGGCTCATTCTTTGCCTGCTTGAACTTATTGGCCAGCATATCTTTTGAGCTTACTTCATCAAGATGTGAGTGTATGCAGAAGACCAGCTCAAACACCCAGGCTCATGGCACTGAATAATTACTAGAATCGTGGTCCTTCCATGTATAGCTGGCCATTCTTGGGTTAGTTGGTCTGCAGCCTGGAAGTCATGTCAGTCTTCTCTCTCTCTCTCTCTCTCTCTCTCTCTCTCTCTCTCTCTCTCTCTCTCTCTGTGTGTGTGTGTGTGTGTGTGTGTGTGTGTGTGTGTGTATGTGCGTGTGTTTCTATATTTGTTTTTATATATTTGTATATATGTTTGTATTTATATTTTTTTTATAATTTCCATGACTTTAGAGAACCCTGCCTAATAAACTTTGAGTTCACCGGAGACTCTTCTTAGTTTTCTTATGTCAGATATAGAATGTAAAAATAAAATAACCCTATAAGACTCTGAATCATTCTTATCCATGAAGACAGTAGATATTACATTGGGCAGATTGATATGAGTAAGAGTGAAATATAAATCCAATTTGACAGGAGCAGATGTTCTACTAAAATTAGATAAAAATATCTTTTTTTTTCTTTTTTTTTCTTTTTCTTTTTTTTATTAGATCTTTCATTTACACTTCAGATACCATCCCGTTTCCCCATTCCCCCCCCTTAGAAAACCCCTATCCCATGCCCCCTTTTCCTTTTTGCATTTATACATTTTTTTAAGAAATGTTAATCATAGGCTTTATAAGTTTGGTATTGTTCAATCAGAGGTGTAACCCACTACCCAACCTAGATATAACAACTATCTTTGACTGGTGGAGATACATGAACATCTGCTTCCCTGTCTCCCCCCTCTATCTCTCTTTCATCACCTAGCTTCTCCTCTCCTTCTTCTTCTCCTCTTCTTACTCCTTTTCTTCCTCTCAGTACTCCTCCCACCTTAGCTCCTCCTACACATCACCCTTCCTATTAAAAGGAAACTTTTCTCTCAAAATACAATTAGAGCATAATTATGCCTATTTGTACCAGTGAGGTACAAGATAGTCCTAATACCCAGTCCATCCTTTTGTTGACTAACCAGCACCTCTGTCATCTATCCTAACTAAAACACTTAGTTCTAAACCTGGCTTTTTCCTTGGCTTTAGGATGAATGTCAGCTGATGACCATACACTCAGATCTTTTCTCTCAAAGTAAATAGCTATAAGTTTTCAACCCCGTCAGAAATCCAGAATGACTGAGTTGACTATAATTGTGGGAAGCACAAAGCATAGCTTCTAAAACTTAGCCAATTTATAGAGACCTCTGAACACCTGGACACTCGCTCTACTTCAAAACGTTGGAGCATCTGTTCTTCTGCCTTCTGGCCCAGGATCATCTGACAGACCTTAGTGCTGCAGAATTATTAAGGGCTGATTACTCTGTCTAGGCAGATATAATCAGTTGACTATTCTGCAAGTGTGTCCTTTTCTGGACAGTAATTTGTCTGTAGAAGGAAAGTGGCAATTCTTGCCTAGTGGCTGTCTCACCACAACTGGAGTAACTCCAAGGATGCTCAATTTCTTCTTAGAATTTAACATAGGAAGCTGTCCGGAGCAGACAGGTCTCTAATGAAAATGAACATTAATACTGAAATGTTTGTCATGTCAATTCTAAGGATTTCTGATGTTTTGAAAACCAGCTATCCATGTAAGGTAATCTGGAATGTTGCCTGTTAACTCCACTCAGCTATTTCTAAATAAAACATAGAGAACACCCTTATAATAAACTCCAAGTCATGAATTTGCTATAGTCCCTTAACTCACAGGCTGACCATCCCAAATCAGTTAAAAAAGTTAAAGAAGGACTGGGTCTAAGCTTTGTATTCCTAAGTGTGTTATACTGGTACAATGCCTATGAGAGTAACAATATTCATCTCACTCTTATATCACTAAGAAGCTCATGCCAATGAAAACCTTAAAATTTGTAAACAAAGTAAATTGGTGCCATTTAAGAATTTATATCTTCATCTTGATATTAATTATACAGATTTCTACTAATAGGTTATGGCTATGCAATAAACCCTAGCTAATCCTCTCTATTCCGACTAAACCACTACTTTTCCCTAGGGAGACAGCCCAACATTTACCACCTTAGTCCCCATGCCCAGGGAATAGGGGCGCTGACTCATCATTAGCTTCTTCAAGCTGATTATGGGCGTTGAGATATTAGAAGAGGAGTGGGGGGGGGGAGAGCAAGTTGACAATCCTCTGATGCTGTGTCTTCGCTGCCTCCAGATGGAATTCCCGGACCTCAGAGGTTTGAGCAGGTCTGCCCAGCTTGCTTGTTGAGTAGATACACCAAGGCTGATCATTCTGCAATATACAATTCTCAAAACAACTTTTAGTATCAAGATAGTTTTTTTTTTTTTTTAAGAGGGCTGACATTTTATTAAGAATGTTGGTTCTAACCGCTTTTCTATTTTTTCCCCTCTTTTATTGGATATAATATTTACATTTCAAATTTTATCCCCTTACCATATTTCCCCCACCACCCAGGAACCCCTTATCCCATCCCCCCTCCTCCTGCCTCTATGAAGGTGTTTACCCACCTACTCCCAGCCCCCCTCCCCTACATATACCTCTGGAGTCTTGGGTCCCTCCCTATGTGTTCCCAGGCTGGTGGTTTAGACCCTGGGGGGCTCTGGTTGTTTGGTATTGTTGCTTTCCACCTGGGGTCAATAACCCTTTCTGCTCCTTCAGTCCTCTCACTAAGTTCTCCATTGGGAAACCCCTGATCATATCAGTGGTTAATTGTGAACATCGTCCTCTGAGTGTGTTAGTCTTTGGCTGACCTCTAAGGAGACAGTCATATCATGTTCCTCACATTATGCACTTCCAGCCATCCACAACAGTGTTTAGATTAGGTGGCTGTACATGGGGTGAATACCCAGGTGGAATGGTCTCTTGATGGCCCCTCCTTCAGTTTTTGTTCCATGTTTTGTTTCCCTATTTGCTTCCTTGAGCATTTTTGTTTCTCGTTCTTAAGTAGAACCGAGGCATCCCCTCTTTGTCTTCCTTCTTCATGAGCTTCATATGGTCTGTGGGTTGAGTCTTTGCTAATCCAAGCTTTTGGGCTAACATCCGTGGAGATATGTTTGTGTAACTATCTTCTTTTGGGGTTTTTGGAAGATTACTTTCTTGCTTTTTCTAGGTTGTAGTTTCCCTCCTTGTGTTGGAGTTTTCCACCAATTATTCTTTGAAGTGCTGGATTTGTGTTGAGATACTGTGTAAATTTGGATTTGTCATGGAATATTTTGGTTTCTCCATCAATAATGATAGACAGTTTTGCTGGGTATAGTAGTCTGGGCTGGCATTTGTGTTCTCTTAGGGTCTGTATGATATCGGTCCAGGATCTTCTGGCTTTTATGGTCTCTGGTGAGAAGTCTGGTGTAATTCTTATAGGTCTGCCTTTATATGTTATTTTGCCTTTTTCCCTTACTGCTTTTAGTATTTTTTCTTTGTTTTGTACATTTGATGTTTTGACTATTACATGGCGGGAAGTATTTCTTTTCTGGTCTAAACTATTTGGAGTTCTGTAAGCTTCTTGTATATTTATGGACATCTCTTTCTATAGGTTAGGGAAGTTTTCCTCTATAATTTTGTTGAGGATATTTACTGGTCCTTTTAGTTGGGAGTCTTCCCCCTCATCTATACCTATTATCCTTAGGTTTGGCCTTCTCATTCATTGTGTCCTGGATTTCCTGGATGTTTTGGGTTAGGAGCTTTTTATATTTTGCATTTTCTTTGACAGTTGTGTCAATGTTTTCCATGGTATCTTCTGCACATGAGATTCTCTCTTCCATCTCTTGTATTCTGTTGGTGATACTTGTGTTTATGACTCCTGATCTTTTTTTTTATGTTTTCTATCTCCAGGGTATTGTCCCTTTGTGATTTCTTTATTGTTTCTACTTCCATTTTTAGATCCTGCATGGTTCTGTTTAATTCCTTTTCCCGTTTGGTTGAATTTTCTTGCAATTCCTTAAGGGATTTTTGTGTTTCCTCTTTAAGGGTTTCTATCTGTCTACCAGTGCTCTCCTTGAGTTCTTTGAGAGTGTTATTTATGTCTTTCTTAAAGCCCTCTATCATCATCATGAGAAGTGATTTTAATTCTGATTCCTGCTTTTCTGGTGTGATGGGGTGTTCAGGGCTTGCTCTGATAGGGGAGCAATAGGGGTTCTGATGATGCCATGTAACTTTGGTTTCTGTTTTTGCTTACGTTCTTGCTCTTGCCTTTTGCCATCTGGTTAACTCTAGTGCTGCCTGTACTTGCTGTCTCTGACTGAAGCCTGTCTTTCCAGTTATCTAGCTTGTGTCTGATCTCCTAGGGGTCCAGATGTCTCTATGATCTTTTCTAGCTGCACTGATTACAGTGGTCCCTCTAGGATGCCTCAGGATATGGTGCCTCCAAGGTAGTAGTCCAGCTAGGTGTCTGCTGTTCTGGGTGCAGTGTCTCCTCTAGAATATCTCAGGATATGTTGTCTGAAGCTCTGAGTTCATTTGTTCCTCTGTGGCTCTGGATTGAGTGGACCTTCCAGTATGTCTCAGGTGGAATCCAGCTTCCACACAACAGCACACCTGGCAGAGGTCTGATCCAGGCCTCAGATCTGAGAACTAGTTTCTAAGACACTGTCCAAGTTAGAGCGCCTGGGATCCCTGCTTCTTCTGGGTTCTTGGAGGTTGGGGACAGAGCTGCCACCCAAGATCTGCTCAGTGCTCTGTCCCAGACCGGAAGGGACCAGTGTTCAGGGCCGAGAGTGACTTCCTGGGTCCTTTTGGTTCCCAGTTACTCCCTGTTTAGGGCGGGCCCTGCTGTCTGCTTACCTAAGATACTGTCTGAGTTTGAGAGCCTGGGATCCCTGCTTCTTCTGGGTTCTTGGAGGTTGGGGACAGAGCTGCCACCCAAGATCTGCTCAGTGCTCTGTCCCAGACCGGAAGGGACCAGTGTTCAGGGCCGGGAGTGACTTCCTGGGTCCTTTTAGTTCCCAGTTACTCCCTGTTTAGGGCGGGCCCTGCTGTCTGCTTACCTAAGATACTGTCTGAGTTTGAGAGCCTGGGATCCCTGCTTCTTCTGGTTCTTGGATGTTGGGGGCAGAGCTGCCACCCAAGATCTGCTCAGTGCTCTGGCCCAGACGGGAAGGAACCGCTTTCAATGCTTTGAATATATCTTGCCTTTCTGCTGTATCAAACTAAGTTTCAGGTGATTGAAGAAACAATAAACAGCATCCACCTAAGGTGAAACAAGCAAGGCAAGTTTTCCCTAATGAATGTTATCTAACATTTAATGAAAATATAACACCAATTCTTCTAATATTGTTCTTTGAACTACGAAGGGAACAGAAACTATCACATGTTCCACATAGCCCAATATTGTATCAGATATCTGATACCAACAAGAAATAAAGAAATAAGGAATCATAGGGAATCTCTAGAATAATATTTGCTAAACATCGAAGCAAATTTTTATTTTAAATATTCTTCAAGTGTTACAGTGAGTGCCTTGAAATTGCCAGCCAACAGAATAACCTATGAAGAAAAAAACCCAAAGATTTTCTTCGATACATCAGTAAGGACATTGTAGTGAGTGGTATATATTATATTCACTATGTCAAGTGAATAAGATGAGCTTTAGGCAAAGAGAGAAACAAAGTGCAAGTAACACTACTAGTGTCTGAAGGAACATGATGTATGTCCCTGTAGAAAACAACATGGAAGCTCACCTCTCAGTCTAGGCAAAAGCAAATTCAATATTATTGAAAGATGTGAATGTTTGACATATAGGCTTCTTGGATCCTAGTCCAATGTTTATGTACATCAAATGACTTCCCAAAATACTGCCTTAGCTCAGGATGTTATTTTAATAGCTGCTATAAGAGATGATGCTGTCACAATGGAGTGAAGAGTCAGCTGTCTTGGAGAGGATGCACATTCCCAATTCATTCACATGGCATTACCTTCCAGAATACAAAAAGGATAGAAAATCACAAGCATCAAGACAATTAACTCATCCTACCAGTAAGTACACAAAAGTACTAAAAAATTAAACTAACAAAGGCATAATTCAACCAATGTAAAAAACAAATTCTAATTTATAGTTCTAAGAAAATTCAATGAACTCCATAGCAGTATTCTCCTATAATCCAATGAAGTACCAACCATCCTAAGAATGTATCCAGTGATGATGGTAGATTGGGTTAAAGACTCCACTTGATTTCTAGTAGAACTATAACTTAGTGTGGCCATTATACACATCAGTAGAATGTAGTTCAAAAATTACAAATCAAATTCAATGCCCCGTATGTGTCACACATTGTATTCTAACCTACTTACATAAATTAGTATATCAGACATACATTTGTAATGTTGCAAAGTTCTATGAGTCAGTACTATATTAAAACAAATAAGAACTAGTTTTGAATGAAAAATATATGTATATATACTATCAGGAATGAAATACTCTCATTTCATTTGAGTACAATATATGAAATTATTCTCAGTCACCTTAGTGAGGTGTGAATAAACCTCAACCAAAGAAATCTTTCGTCAAAAGGCAGTCACCAACAGGGACTGAAGATTGGGCAAGAGAACAGTATTATAATGCAGATTGATAGTGAATGCATACCACATATTGATAGTGGACAGGATGAGTGTTGGACCTGTATAATTCCAGGTGCTATTGAATTTTTACATAATGACAGGTTGTCCAGATAACAAGAATCTTAGTAAGTTTGAGGAGATTTCGCAAACATGACTAGCATACAATAGTATATGAAGAACAAAACGCATTCTCAACTCCTGCCTCAATGTTGCATATGAGACTGCCCTTCCTGACACTACACAATGGAAGTCATAAAGTCCCATGATTCAAATCAAAGTCTGACTGACATGGAACCTTTATGACCTTCTCAACTCTTGTCTTACTACGAAAGTTCTGATAAAACTCATTATCAT
This sequence comes from Arvicanthis niloticus, assembly GCF_011762505.2. Taxonomy (NCBI): domain Eukaryota; kingdom Metazoa; phylum Chordata; class Mammalia; order Rodentia; family Muridae; genus Arvicanthis; species Arvicanthis niloticus. The sequence goes on along the minus strand of NC_133438.1, from coordinate 9,006,321 downwards.
GATTGCCAATTGTGTTTACACTTACAGCGGTTCACACATGGTCTAGCCCAAGTGGCTGAGGAAAATATTGTCATTGGAACTTTTGCCGTAGATATGAATGAAGTCATGGCACCTGAGTACGGAAAACATGATCTTCACAACATGTTTTCAAAATGTGTTGATCAAGATTTTCAGACCTCAGATGCAGAGCCTGAGGCCCTAATTTTCCAGATGTATCCAGGGAGCAAGTCACAGGATGAGTGGATAGGAAATATACAGAGAATATAATTAAATGGATCTCTAGACTGTAACAGTATTAAATCAGATGCATAGGTGTATGTGTGTGTGTGTGATGTTTGTCTTCATGAGAGATACATTTCACAACTGCTCCATCTAATATCCTAGCAGACATGAAGAAGCTGTTTGCTTTCACTATTTCCTTCTTGATCCTGAAGTTTTCTCTCATCTTTTGCAGTTTGACCGAACCTGGTTGCTTTTGGCGGATAAAGAATAATGAAGACGATGATGGAGATTTGCGAAATGACTGTGGATTTGTTCTTCTAGTAGATGACCTACCCACAGAAAAATCACATTATAATAACACCATTTTTGAGTAAGTCATCAACTTAATTACCATGTTCAATGTCATGAATTAGCAATATGTAGCTGTGCATGCAAACTGTGATTTTTCTGTCCTGTTCTTCCCACAGTATCATTACTAACTACTGAAAATTAACTCTCATGTTACTTAGTGTGCTACTTTCAAATGTGTCACAGTTTAGTTTGGATTTAGTACAGTGAGCTCCAATTCACAAAGCTGGACAGTGAGAAAATATAAATTCTATAATTTGCCTTCTTGTGGATTTCATATGTTGAAAGGTGCCATTGCACAAGGTGTCTTAATCTGCTTTGAATTCACAATTGACACCACCATCATGAGCTCAATGTGAAGAGGCTGTATCACTGCCTATTTTCAATTGTCTGCCAAGGATTCCTATATCAGCATGCATTCTAAAGGCCTTCATAAAAAATATTGAATATTGGTCTCTATCATTTGGGCATACATTCATACATTGAAATATGTATGTGTGTAGTAAACATGATTAAATGTATCATATTACAAATATAATTGTGAATATACATATGGAAATCCTGCCATGTTTGAGATTCTGCTACTAGAGTATTATTTTGGTCCACTTGTGCATATGTACAATCACAGACTAGTTTATGATCAGTGTTGGATAGCTGGTCAATATTGCTATTAATTAGTAAATAAATACAACATTAGAGAAGGTCTAGAAGGAGTATTGTACTTCCTGTGGATAAGAATCTGTTCTCAATGTTTACTTAGTTCTCAGATTCCAAGCATGAGATGATATCAGTGCTGGCTGCAGATCAGAGTTATGAAGGAAGAAGTGTTGAAATAGCTCACCTAGTCACTGCGTCTAAGACTTCTTTCTTTTATGGACTGAAGCTTCCTGTGCTTTACTGTCTCTGATGCTCACTCCATCTCTTATTAATTTCCACATCTTTTGGATTTTAAGAATACATTTTCCAATTGTTAGCCACAACACACTGTGCACACTTTAATACTGATTGTTGCATCATATTACAACTATTCTTGGATGTTATTTCAGTATGAACTGTATTTCTGTCTTATCCTATGTTATCCCACACCTCATTGGTAAAATAATAGAAATCGTCATTAATGACTTTTTATAAGCAGTAATGAGGATTATAATTGAAAAATATTAACTATGTCAATCCACCTTTGTGGTTTAACATGAAAACAGGTCTAAAGACAATTGAAATATGCAAATCTGAGCAAAAGAGCCTGTTTAGTGTTCTTACTCCCCATGAGAGGAAATTGCCAATAGTAATAGATGTACTAGGAGGCTGTGATGGAACATATGAACACATTTCAAGTGGAGAAAAGATCTCAGTGCACAGACATCATGTAAAGGATGGCAGAATATTAGTAAAACTGAGGTGTTAAGAGAAATCTGATACATTTTTTAGCACATTGACATAGTAACATTGACACTAAAAGGCCACATCAAATTGATGTGTAAACAACCCCCAAAGAATAATAACATTGTTATGTGGTATTTTTTTTATCATTTTACATATTTCCAAATGGATATATAAATTTAAGTGACATGTATCATAAAGGAATTGATGAAATGAGCATTTTCTTAATATTAAACTTGAAAGAGTATTTCATATTTTCTTATTTGTAAACTTTTATTACTGATTAAACAAATTCATAGAAACACAAATTAATTGTTTAAGTAATCTGATTGTTAGACAATTTATGTAAATATAAATAAATTTTGAATACTCTATGTGAGGTAGTAATGTATTATGGCTCTTGAATATATTTCTTAATGATAAGTTAAGTACTTTATGTTCTTTTACTATGCTTCAATTCCAAAAAATATGTTGTATGCTTTGAAACATAATTTAGTACTCAGGTGTTAGAAATAGAATTCTGAGGACTACAGAGATGGCTCAGTGATTAAGAGCACTAACTGTTCTTCCCATGGTCTTGAAGTCAATCCCCCACAACCACATAGTGGCTCACAATTATCTGTAATTGGCTTTGATGCCTTTCTCTGGTATGTCAGAAAATAGTGACAGTATACACAAATATATAAAATGAATAAATCTTTAGGAAATAAATGGGATTCTGAGTTGTTGATATTGTTAAATACATGTTAATGATATTTTAGAGTAGTAAAACAATTGAAAGTTGAATCAAATATCTTAAAGTATTATTTGATTCTTGAAATACTTGTTATGATTAAGATATGCGATACTTAAAAATTTTAAATTATAAAAAATTAAGGAGAATGTGTTATAAATTAGATATATGGTTCAAGTCATAAGGTTTTGTTTCTGTGGATATAGAACTCTAAGACTATTGTATAGTATGGAGTATTACTCTATAGGAGTGTAATCTAGCTCATGGGTGATGTTCAAAGATAAAGCAAGCTCTTTATGAATTTTCATAAATATAAAAAATATCATGTCAGACAGATGTATGTTAATGAATTATTAAGTTGTTTTCAACGCCAATGATGTTTAATTTCCCAGGCATACTTCAGAAAAAGCAGAATTTAGACAGAAATTTTTATCATGTCTTGTAGTACATTTACTGCAATTGAACAGAAAATCTCATGTTTTGTACTCTCTCCTTAATCATTCCTGTGACTTCCTTTAGAATACCACCAAGAAAATATGAGTTTTTCTTGGTATTGCTTTTTGCTACCGATGAGATCAACAAAAATCCTGATCTTTTACCCAACCTGACTTTCAAATTTTCCATCATTATGGGCATGTGTGAACATACATTCAGACTTCTGGATGAAAAATATTCACCAAAAATAAAGGGATTTGAGTTTGCTAACTATGATTGTCAAGGAGGGTCTAGATGTGATATACGACTTACAGGACCATCATGGATGACAGCCTTAAAACTGGCAGTTAATAATAGGAAACCAAAGGTGAGAATGTCTGACACTGGATGAGTTAACACCTTTTTTATTCCATTCACAGGTATTTAGGGAGAAAACTTGGGCAGCATGCATTTGTGAGTGTGCTGTTATAAATATATTTCAAAGGATCAGATACTCAGATCATAGCTGTACAATGGTAAGAGGTAAAACTGTTTCCTAGAATATTTAGACTTTTCAGGAATATTATGGAATCTAATAGGAATGATAAATATTTATAAGAGAATCTTACTATGCTTAATAGAAATTCTGAAGGTATTCTGAAAGTAACATTACTCATATATAAGACCAAACTTCCTAAAAATCATATTCCTCTTGTGCATGTTTCGTTCTTTTTTCCATATCCTTTAGGTTTTTTTTGGACCATTTAATCCAAACTTGAATGACCCTGATCAATTTCCCTATGTCTCTCAGATAGCAACCAAGGACACATGTTTGTCCCCTGCCATGGTCTCCTTAATGTTTCATTTTAAATGGACTTGGATAGGAGTAGTCATCCCAAGTGATGACCAGGGTATACAGTTTCTCTCAGACTTGAGAGAAGAAATGCAAAGACATGGGATCTGTTTAGCCTTTGTGAATGTGATACCAGAAACCATGCAGCTATACTTGGCAAGGGCTACGATATATGATAAACAAATTATGACATCATCAGCAAAGGTTGTTGTCATTTATGGTCAAATGAACTCTACTCTAGAAGTCAGCTTTAGAAGGTGGGAAGATTTAGGATTATGGAGAATCTGGATCACAACTTCACAATGGGATGTCATCACATATAAAAGAGATTTCAGCCTTGATTTCTTCCATGGGACTGTTACTTTTGCACACCACCATGGTGAGATGTCTAAATTTTGGAAATTTATACAAACAATGGACACCTCCATATACCCAATAGACCGTTTTAAAACTAAACTGGAGTGGAATTATTTTAATTGTTCAACCTCCAAAAACAACAATAGCACAATTGATCATTTTAAATTTAACAACACATGGGAATGGTTAGCACAGCAGAGATTTCATATGGACCTGAGTGAAGAAGGTTACAATTTGTATAATGCTGTGTATGCTGTGGCCCACACCTACCATGAACTCATTTTTCAACAAGTAGAATCTCAGGAAAAGACAAAAATCATAGGATTATTCCTTGACTGTCCAAAGGTAAAGTTTCTTACATTTCATTATGCTTAGATTTATTAATGTGATATTTTAAATGGCCCCTGACCAATTCACATTCATTTTTTAGAGATTATTCTCTCAATAAAAATATTTCTATGCTACAAGTTCCTTAATGAATATTTCACAAGAATAACATCTAATAGGACAGAATATTTATTGTATGAAAATCAGCGACTTTTGTGAAAATTTGTCTCAACATTTTAGCAAAAAAAAAAAAAAAAAAAAAAAAAACCAAAAAACCCTCATTTTAGCAGTTGGGTTCAATACTTAAAATAGGAGCCAAGAGTTTTATCATAAAAACCTTAAATGATGACTAGACGAGAATAATTTTCTCAAGAATTGATATATGAACTCTGATTAATAGTTATCTATTTAAATATATATCTGTAGTTATAACATTTAGAGAAACATAATTGATGAGAACAGCACATTTTATTTTGTTTATGTTTATTTCACGTATGTATGCTATATGTACATTATTGATGAACCACCATTATTTTTTCCACAACTTCCAGACTTATTCTCGCATACATGATTTCAGTTTGTTAATACTTTTTGCTACACATGTGCGTGTGTGCATGCGTGCATGCTCATGTGCACATGTACACAGGCACACACACACACCATGTTCATTCTTATTTGGTAAGCATTTGTTCTATCACTTTTTACCTTGGAATATTAATATGAAGTATATTAATTTTCAATTACCAATGAGATATATTACATTTTACTACATGGACTAACTTTAGTATGTCTATCCTGTCTGTAAGTTGTTAAAAATCAGGTGACATTCTCAATTTCACATTGCCTTAATTGATATGGATATGTAATCATATAATGATGCATCTCATTTAGGTGGCTTCTGTTCTGAAGACCAGAGTATTTACGAACCCTCTTGGAGAACTGGTGAAGATGAATCATAGAGAAAGTCCATGTGCCATATATGACATTTTTGACATTTGGAATTCTCCACAAGGTTTTGGATTAAAAGTGAAAATAGGAAGCTATTTTCCATATTTCCCACAGAGCCAAAAACTTCATATTTCTGAAGATTTGGAGTGGGCCACAGGGATAACATCGGTGTGTATGTCACAATTTTCATTCTTTTCAGTATACCTAAAATTTAAATATGTGGCAATGTAGTATTAGCTCTGTGGTTAAGATCAATTGCTGCTCTTGCAGAAGGCCCATCCTCAGTCACCAGCATCAAAATTTGGTAACATACAACTTTCTATAAATCAAGGTCACAGGGATAAAAGGCCTCTGGATTACACATTCTTATTCACCCCACACCATGTAAACACATTTATGATATATATATATATATATATATATATATATATATCATAAAATTTTGTGATTTGATGTAAATATCTTGATAGCCTAATGAAGAACAGCATATACCATTTAACAGAAGTATTTCTCTACATTTAAGCTTATAAAAACCTCTGTAAGAGTTGTTTGTTTGTTTTTGTTTTGTTTTTCAAGACAAAGTTTTTCCATGTAGCCCTGGGTGTCTGTAGACCAGGCTAGCCTCGAACCCAGAAATCCAACTGCCTCTGCTTCCCAAGTGCTGGGATTAAAGGCGTGCACCACTACTGCCCGGCACTGTAAGAGTCTTATACAACATACTTTGCTCATATTCATCAAGTAAGTTTTTCCTGATCTACCCTGTTGTCTCCCCCACCAAACTCAGTATCTTTATTTTTTTATTTATAAATCATGTGAAAGAAACTGGTGCTACATAAAAATTCTTTTGTACTTAATCGGCTTTGAAAGGAATTTTTAATCTCTACAAAACAAACATTGTACATATAATATCAGATAATGTAGTAAATATTTTGTAACATTCAGAACATGACACAAATTAATAAAGAACCTGAAATTGATGTGATGTTGGATGGCAGCAGAATATGTATAGCCATATCTGTTAGTGACCATGAATATGTATATGCATATATATGTTTGTGTATATGTACTTGATGTATGTGCATATGTGTACATTGTATGTGTATATGTGTATATGCATATGATGCATAGTATATGTGATTTTTATATATATATAAAGAATATATAATTATATATACATGTATATGTATGTGTGTATATATGATATATGCACATACATGTGTATGTGTATATGTATATAATATATATATGTTTATATATATATATATATATATATATATATATATATATATATATATATATATATGTATATATACTGCCTCAGGTTCCAACCTCCACTTGTAGTGTGACGTGCACAGTTGGATTCAGAAAAATTCATCAGGAACAAACACCAGACTGCTGCTTTGAGTGTGCTCAGTGCCCAGAAAATGAGATTTCCAATGAGACAGGTAAATGTTTGCATGCAGGAAAAAAATTTCTGATTTTGAGTATCTTCTCTTTCCAAACTAGCAATGTGAAATGGCCTAGATGGAAACTTAAGGCCTTAAATCTCTGTTTAAGCATTTAATCCTTTGAATGGTTTCAACAGTTTTGGACCATGCAAATAACCTGAAATATCTTCTACAAACAACTCATTTAGCTCACAGTATCATAGTTAATGATTTTATATTTTGCAAATGACATTTAGGGAGACAGAAATCTGTAACCATTTATAAACAAAAAGGCACAGTCTATGCATATGTTCAGTCTTCCTTGACTCTATGTTCAAAGCAACTTGACTACATGATTGATTCCACGATCTTTCTCTCCTATCAGCCAGTTTGATTCCTGACAAACACCAGATGATGAGGGTAACAGCTGTTATTTAAAGAAACAGACTTTAGGAGATTAGATGGCTTAAAAGACGGAGCATTTGCTTTCAAAGAACTAGAAGAACAGTGAAGATATCAAGAATGCACACAGATGTGATAGTGCTCACCAGTAATCACAGCCTAGCTAAGGAAACAGAGATGAATGTGAATGTTTGTAAACTTCATGCCATCCAGCTTGGAAAGTGTGGTTGGGAAAAAAGAGACCTTACCACAAGAAGGGGACATAGATAGGACTCTGACTGATAGAACTTCAATAAAGAAAGTACGGCTTTATGCAAACAGCATTTGCATAAAGAATTGTATGCTCTTGTGCATATGTGAATATATAAAAGGTATAACCCATAAACCCAACAAAGTGCACAATGCATTTCATCAGTTGGCAGTGAGAACTATGTCAGCAAATCACACATATCTGTGACTGGTCAGTTCAAGTTTAGTGAAGACTATGCACACAATCATTCAGAATGCACTGAAAAAAACAAAGTGTTTTCTTTCTTTTTTAGAAAATAGGTATGTTTTTCTGCTCCATCCGCATGTAGGTCGAGTTTTCCATGACAAAACATAGGTTAATAATAGAGAGCAACCTTAAGTCAGTGTCTCTAAAGCAATAAGGAATGGAACAGATAGACGCTCAACAACAAATAATTTATCCAGTTATCCTCTGAATAACACAACACTACATTATCAAGTACATGATTATGATATCTCATGAAGGTCTGTTGTTGTTTACCAGCAGATATGGAGCAATGTGTGAGATGTCCAGATGATAAGTATGCCAATTTTGAACAAACCCATTGTCACCAAAGGACTGTGTCATTTCTGGCTTATGAAGATCCATTGGGGATGGCTCTAGGCTGCACAGCTCTGTCCTTCTCTGCCCTCACAGTTCTAGTACTAGTCACTTTTGTGAAGTACAAGACTACTCCTATTGTGAAAGCCAATAACTGCATTCTCAGCTACATCCTGCTCCTCTCTCTCATTTTATGTTTTCTCTGCTCATTGCTTTTCATTGGACATCCCAACAAGGCCACCTGCATCCTGCAGCAGACCACATTTGGAGTATTTTTCACAGTGGCTGTTTCTACTGTGTTGGCCAAAACAATAACTGTGGTCATGGCTTTCAAGCTTACTACACCAGGAATAAAGATGAGAGGGATGCTGATATCAGGGATACCTAATTTGGTCATTCCCATTTGTACCCTAATTCAACTTGTTCTCTGTGGAGCCTGGCTTCTAACATCTCCTCCCTTTATTGACAGAGATACACAGTCTGAGCATGGGAAGACCATCATTGTTTGCAATAAAGGCTCAGCCATTGCATTCCACTTTGTCCTGGGCTACTTGGGCTCCTTGGCTCTGGCGAGCTTCACTGTGGCTTTCATGGCCAGGAACCTTCCTGACAGATTCAATGAAGCCAAGTTCCTAACATTCAGCATGCTGGTGTTCTGCAGTGTCTGGATTACATTTCTTCCTGTCTACCACAGCACCAGGGGGAAGGTCATGGTGGCTGTGGAGGTCTTTTCCATCTTAGCTTCTAGTGCAGGGGTACTAGGGTGTATCTTTGTCCCAAAGTGTTACGTTATTTTAGTTAGACCAGATTAGAATTCTCTTGAAAAGTACAAAGATAAATTATTGAAACTTTAACAATTTCAAGTGTTAGATGATACTCAATACATCTTTTTGATGATACTAAAGGAGTCCTAGTAACTCATACAACAACTTTAAATAATGTCCAAAGTCAGTACTTACAACACAGGACAATACTGCCTAACATAATACCAACTACTAAGTGGGAGTTTCATTCTTGAGTACACAATCCAAAACATATTGAGATTAGAAATCCTCAACTGAGGAATGGCTTCCATTATTCTGACCCTTTTCTCCACTTGATGTCTTTCTGCTGGAAGTGGACTCTACTAGCTCCCTCTCCCTACTTGTGGACATTTCATCTAAGGCCCCTTCCTTTGAGTTCTGAGAGTCTCTTACCTCCCAGGTCTCTGTTACTTTCTAAAAGGTACCTCCAACCCCCACCCTCAAACGTGGCATATTTTCATTTATTCTCCTGGCCCTCAGGGCTTCTCTCCTGCCTTCACTTCTGTACCTGAACTTATCCCATTATCCCCTCTCCCTTCCCTCTTGAACCCAGTTCACTTCCTCCCTCTGCCTCCCATGATTGTTTTTCTCCATCCTAATTAGGACTGAAGCATCCTTCCTCACTTGGGCCCTTCTCCTTGTTAACAGTCTTTAGTTCTGTGGATTGTATCCTAGGTTTTCTGTATTTTTTTGACTAATATTCTGTGGGGCAGTTGGCTGTGAGAGGCAGCTGTGTACCTGATCGAAAACAGGCTTTAAACATGGGTGACCCCCAGGGACTGTAGGCATTTTGTTATGCTTCTGGGTCCCAGGCTCTCCTCACATAGCTACAACCCCCCCCTCACAGCTTCCTTTAGAGAGGTCCGTGGCCATCAGTCACATATTAACAGCACCTCAAGCCTTTCCACATGTACATAAGGTCTCCCCAAGCTCTCAGGCCAAGCCAATAGAAAGTATCTACTGGCAGACCCTGACCCACCCCAAAACTGTATATAAGAATCCTATCCAGAAGGAATAAAGGTGTGCAAGAATTACTCTGTCATCTGAGAGCTTTTGTCATAAGAGCTATAACTCTACTACTTTGGAAGAGGTCTGTTCTCCCAACATTCCATTAGGAGCTCCTACGCACTCCTTGCTTGCTAGTAGGCTTCTTGCTGGCTCAACTCAGCACAGAGTGAGGGGTGCAGTGTCTTGGAACAACTGAGGTGGTGACAGTGGAGAGGAAGATGGAGATGGATATAGCTGCAGCACCAGAAGAAGCAGAGGTGCTTGACTCGCCCGGCTGGCACTCTCTCCCTTTGCCTGAACCTTTGCATGGCAAGGCCAGAGATCTTTATGGAAAGCCTCCAGCACACAGGCCCACAATATCCACTTAGTGAGTACATGCCATGCATGTCCATTTGGATCTAAGTTACCTCACTCAGGATGATATTTTCTAGTTCCATGCATTTGCCTACAAAATTCAGGATGTCATTGGTCTTAATAGCTGAACAGTGTTCCACCGTTTAAATGAACCACATTTTCTGTATCCATTCTTCCATTGCGGGACATCTTGGTTGTTTCTAGTTTTTGGCTATCACAGATAAGGCCACTAGCACAGAGTGGAACATGTGCTCCTGTGGCGTGTTGGGGCATCTTTTGGGTATGTGCACAAGACTGGTAGAGCTGGGTCTTCAACTGGAGCTCTTTCCCATTTCCTGAGGAACCTCCAGAATGATTTACAGAAAGGTTTTTACCAGTTTGCAATCCCACCAACAATGGAGGAGCATTTCTCTTTTTCCACATCATCACCAACATGTGCTGTCACCTGAAGTTTCAATCTTATCCATTCTGATTGGTGGAACGTGGAATCTCAGAGTGGTTTTCATTTGCATTTCCCAGATGACTACAAACTTTCAACCTTTCTGTAAGTGGTTCTCAGACATTCAAGATTCCTATGTTGTGAATTCTGTTTAGCTTTATGCCCCATTTTTTGATTGGGTTGTTTTGTTTTTTGGAAGTTAGCTTCTTGAGTTCTTTATATATATTGTATATTAGCCCTCTATCAAAAGTGGGGTTAGTGAAGATTATTTCCCAGTCTGTAGGTTGCCAATTTCTTCTATTGACAACACCCTTTGTCTTACAGAATCTTTTCAGTTTCATGAAGTCCTATTTATTAATTCTTTGATCTTAGAGCCTGAGCCATTGGTGTTCTATTTAGAAAATTTCCACCCCCAAGCTCCACCCTGTGCCAATGAGTTCAAGGCTCTATCCCACTTTCTCTTCTATTAGATGCAGTGTATCTGGTTTTATGTTAAGGTCCTTGATTTTTTTGGACTTAAGCTTTGTGCAAGGTGGCAAATATGGATCTATTTTCATTTTTCTACAAACTGAGTGCCAGTTAGACCAGCATAATTTATTGAAGATGTTTTTGTTTTCCATTGTAAATTTTTGGCTTCTTTGTCAAAAAACAAGAGTCCTTAACTGTGAAGCTTTATTTCTGTGGCTTCACTTTTATTACATTGATCAACCTGTCTGTGTCTGTACCAATATCATTCCGTTTTTATCACTATTACTTGGTAGTACATCTTGAAGTCAGGGATGATGATTATCCCAGATGTTATTTTAGTATAAAGAGTTATTTTCAATATCCTGTTTGGTTTTTTTATGAATTTGAAAATTGCTCATTCTGTGTCTGTGAAGAATTGTGTGTGAATTTTGATGGTATTGCATTGAATCTCTAGTTTGCTTTTGGTAGAATCGCCATTTTTACTATGTTATTCTTACCAATCCATGAGCATGGGAGATCTCTGAATTTTCTGAGGTCTTCTTTCTTTACTTTCTTGAAATACTTGAGGTTCTTGTCATACAGATTTTTCACTTGTTCATTAAACTTACCTCAAGATACTTTACTTGTGGCTATTGTAAAGAATATTGATTCCCTAATGTCTTCTCAGCCTCTTTATGATTTGTATAAAGGAAAGCTATAGATTTATTTGAGTGAATTTTAAATGTCTGGCCACGTTGCTCAAGTTTTTATCAGCTGTAGAAGTTCTCCGGTATAATTTTTGGGGTCACTTTTGTATACTATCATATCATCTGCAAATAGTGATACCTTAATTTCTTTGTCAATTTGTACCTCCTTGATCTCCTTTTGTTGTCTTATGCTTTAGCAAGAAGTTTGTGTATTATATTGAATACATATGGAGAGAGTGGGCAGCCTTTTCCTATCCCTGAGTTTCATGGGAATGTTTCAAGTATCTCTTCATTTAATTTGATAATGGCTGTTGGTTTGCTGTATATTGCTTTTATTATATTTAGGTATGTACCTTGAATTCCTGATACCAACTGATGGTGGAGCAGTTTATGATTGACTAGCTGAGGCCAGAAGTTTTTTCCAGTAATTGACTTGACTGGAATTTTCCAGGTCTGGGAAATAGAAACTTAGGCCATGTTTCCTGACCTGCCAGTTTGAAGCCTGTCATAGAGTCTGCCTGTCTCAGTCATTTTGAGCTGTGTCAAGTAGAGAGCTAGTGGTCTCAACCACAAAGTTTTTAAAATAACAAGAGAAAGCTGTCTAGGGCAGAACAGAACACACAGAGAAAGAAGAATCTGGAAAGGTGTCACAGCAAAACCTAGGCCAAAACCTTGGACCCAAAATTTGACAGGCTCCCAAATACCCCTATCTCAGGAACTCCTCTCCAAGCTGAGTCTGGTCCTTGGCACACACCAAAAGTCTTACCCAAATGGGAAAGATCAGAACTTCAAAGATGAAAAGCATGCATGTTAATCCATAGGTACAATAGTGGCATGATTATTATGGGAGCAAGAACACTATGATTACATTGAAAGTACATTATTCAGGAGGAAAAACATTCCTGGTACTGCAAATGTGTATAGAAACCATAAGTGGGGAGCTCAGCGGTTTCAAGGGTGAACCTATTACTATTCTGGAGAAATGAATACCTTGTGACATTATCTTTTATTTACATGTCTCTCTACCCATAGGTTTGGGCAGCTCATAGACATTAGAAAAGGACTCTGTGCAGTCATTCCATGACAATCACAAGAGACAAAGTAGAGTGAATACTAGACTAAGGAATAATCAACCACAAGTGGAGCATCTCCATTACATCCTTCCCAGTGTGTGTGTGTGTCATCACTGAAAAGGGGATGGATGGAGAGACTACAAAAGTCAAAGGTCAGCGAAAACAATTCAAGAGACAGAACCAAAGAGAAACAGTGTCTTCTGAATATGAGAGGACCATTCTCCACATACCCTAAGAGCAGCTCTCACTGTGTACACAATGTCCAGACAAAAACCATGCTAACCTGATGTGGGAATGGCTATATGAGCCCTCACTGCATCTGAAGAACTGTGAAGACCTGATTGTTTCTGGGGAAGAGAGTTTGTTTTCTTTAAAGGTGTGGAGCCTAGGCGGCTCACCATGTTCCAGCATAAGGACAAATAGTCAAAAGTATGTGGATAACCGGACTGAACTTGAAGTCAATTTAAGTTTTCAAATGGGAAAGAAACAGATTTGGGAGGGTGTTAAAAAGGTAAGGTTAGATCTAGGCAGCGTTGAATGTCAATAGTTTAAAAATGTTTTGAGTAAAATTCTAAATAAGTTATTATTTTAAATGACATAGAAGTTAGAGGCTATAATGCTATTTTAAAAATGTGTATTATCCACGCTGGTCGGGCAAGCCTTAAATTCCAGAACTCTAAAAACAGAGAGAGCTGTTTCTTTGTGTGTTTAAAGCCAGCCTGGAATACCTAAAATGCTCCAGGCTAAAAGGGTAAAGAGTCACACCCTATCTGGAAAACAAAGAAAGTACATAGTATCTACTGATGTGATTTTGGGTGAGTAACATATCAAGTATCACAGAGTTCTATTTATTGTTACATACACATGAGAACATACATATGCCTTGATGTTAACACTTGACATTGTCATCTATATGACTAATACACAAATGCTACTATCTGCTGGCCCATAACTGTATATGTAATGGCACCTAAGCTTTCTAATTCCTGCTTCTTCATGACTCAAGGTACATAGCATTTTCTTTTGTATCTGACTCATATGCAGTTAAATATAACCCTACGTCTCGTAATTTTCCCAAGAGTTCAATGCCCATGCTGTCTTAGCTTAAATCAAAAAACACAGTTTATTTTAAGACTGAGCACAGTCCTGTGTCATATGATTATATATCCTGTTAGATGGTGCTCCATTAACCTATTTCATTTTCTTCAGTGTCAATATAAACATCAGGTGCATTGTACTTACCTGACCCAGAGTTTGTCAACAGTCACAAACACACAGTTTTCATCAGTAACAGGATAAAATGCTGCCATGGATTTACAATACTTAGAGTTACAAGCACAGGAGAGTCATGGTCAACATCAGAGGTATAAAAAATGGGCACAGCTATGCTCCCTCTTTTTTTTTTTACTTTTTAATGACTCTGTGAGCTTCCCAGCATGCAACACAACCCCACTAACCTCCCCATCCCTTTACACTAAGGCCTTGGAATTCCCCAGAAGAAGAAACAAAAACAAAACAAAAACCCATCCTGTCTTGAAAACTGTCACAGTGTGTCACAGTGTATACCATTTTGTCCACACAATTTTACTTGCAAATGTTCATTGCAATGAGCCATTGGTGTGGTTTGAGGCCTCTGGCTTCTGCTATTCTATCAATACTAGATCCTCACTGGGACTGTCCTTACATACCCTGTTGTTGCCTTATGTCATAAAGATCCTGCAGCTTTGGCTCTCCAGGAGCAGGTCCTTCACATGGTCCAGGAGTTCATAGATGAGGTAGATGTTGTGGTGGGCCAACTCAGAGGCCTGGATCTGGGCCTGGGTTTTAGTTGTGTTGGTCAGCTCACCTGCTCTCTCACACCTACACAACCAGCAATGCCCCTGCTAGCTCATTCAATGTTGCTGCCAGAAAGGGTGAAATCCAGGAAGGTACAAGGAGAAAAGGAGGCCAGACAAGTGCCTGGATGAGGTTGCAATCTCCCCAAAGCTCTTGCCCTCAGGGTGGTCTCACCAGAGAGGAGGTGGGGAGAACCATCAGTGTCAGTGCTACTGTGCTGCCCAGTATGCCTGAATTTAAAAAAAAGAAAACCAGGGCACTTTCACCTGGCACATAACTTCATGGTCCTTGCCTGTAACTATATTTAGGTGAAGTACCGTTGTTACCACTATCTGTAACATAAAAAACTCCCACTCTAGTGACAGACGTTGTAGTTCAAATTTACCAACACTAAATTTCTGAACAGAAAAAAAAGAAAAAAAAACTAAAAAAAAATTCTAAACAGAATATATCCTGTGACCTATGATGGTCCATGTCTTCAACTTAAAAGAGGCTAGCAAAAGATGATATTGATGTGATGAATAATCCGTGTTTACCTGCTTCTACCTTCTGCCCTTTACACAAAGTTGCCTGTCACGGATTTCTAGTTTAAAATCTGGAAGGGAGCTGTCATCAAAAATATGTATGGTTTTTCTCAGACCTGTTAATAGGACTGGCATGTTAGTCTGCCTTTCTTTGTCACCCAATCAGAGGCCCATGATCACAGGACCTAAGCAGTCAGTCGGACTGGGTGGAGTAGGGAAGACCTGAGCATCCATCAGTCATAGTCACTATCACTTGCTTGAATACAAACTGTGTACAGTATACAGCACCTGATATGTATCAAACTAGCTATGCTTAATGTTCAGAGTGTTGAACTCTGGATTCAAATCCCATGCCAAGGTGAGTATCACCTTCTCTGCATGCAGGATCAGGACATAAAGGTCTCAGCTATGCCTCCAGCATCATGCCTGTTTGTATGCTGCCTCAATTACTGGAAAGACAATCATGGACTATTCCTCTGAAACTGAAAGCAAGACCCCAATTAGGTGCTCTCTTTTATAAGAATATTCTTGGTCATTGTATTTCTACACTGTAATAGAAGAGGAACTAAGACACTACCCTGACACCTATGGTGAATTCATTTATGTCTTTTGGTCAATCTTTTGTTATACTGTTATATACTCCTGTATACTGACTTGCACCTAAAATTTACCCATAATTTAATACAGACATTTCTTCATAGAAAGAAAATCTAAATCTGGGTGTTCAGTTAGATCACACAGGTAGTACAAATAGAAACATAGTCAAAAAATGTTTGACTAAAGCTATATAATTGAAGTTATCTCAATTATCAAATGATCAAGAAAATGTACCATATAATTTCTGCTATATTTTCATTGCTTGAGATGCCAGCAAAAACAGTGAATAAAATCATGCAAAGGGGTTGTGGGATAGGGGTTTTCTAGGGAGGGGAAATCGGGAAAGGGATTTTCATCTGAAATGTAAATAAAATATTCAATAAAAAAGAAGCAAAACGAGGTACTTGAGGTTGAAAAAATAGAATGTTTTAATAAAGTATATTGTACACTGTCAAATTTTAAAAATTTTTTTCAATGTAAACTCTTGATGTTTTCTAAGATTTGAAGATTACTCACAGGATTTGAGAAATTTCTCGTTTTCATAATGATTTTCTAGTATGCAGCATTCGATGGTTTTTAAGAGCATAATTTGGGACTCCACTTCTGCTCCAGGGCTTTGTCCTTGTGGCTGGGGCAGACTCCTAGCTGGTCTGCTCCTGTGAAGATACCATCTCCTGAGACATCTCAGAGGAGTCACTGTACTCAGAGCAATGGGTAAGAACACTCTCCCACTAACCTACACCCTAGAGCTATAACTGGGAGCAGGGGGAGCTCAGGACACAACAGCACCCAAATCCTGCCCCTGGAGAATACCACTTCCCTTCTCCCCTTGCTTGGTCCTTGTGGCTGGGGCAGACACATAGCTGGTCTCCTCCCATGAAGACACCATATTCTGAGACTTCCTAGAGGAGTCAATGCACTTAGAGCAGAGGAGCTCCAGCTGGGAACAGGGGCCGCTCAGGACCCACTAGGCACCCAAACTCTGCTGCTGTGGAATACCACTCCCCTTACACCCCCCATGGTCCTTGTGGCTGGGGCAGACACTTAACTGATCTGCTTTCATGTAGACACAATATCCTGAGACATCCAAGAGAAGCCACTAAACTCAGAGCAGCAGACACCTAGCTGATCTGCTCCTGTGAAGACACCAGATCCTGAGACATCCTAGAGGAGACACTGCACCCAGAGCAGTGAACACTTAGCTGGTCTGCTCTTGTAGAGACACCATATCATGAGACATCCTAGAGGAGCCACTGCACTCAGAGCAGCTGGAGCTCAGAATCACAGGATCATAGAGATATCTGGACCCTGAGGAGTGCTGACACAAGCAAGATAACTGGAAAGGCAGGCTCCAGTCAGAGATAGTGAGTGCAGGTAGCACTAGAGTTAACCAGATAGCCAAAGGCAAGCCCAAGAACATAAGCAACAGAAACCAAAGTTACTTGGCATCATCAGTTCTCCCACCATAGGAAGCCCTAGACACCCCATCACACTGGAAAAGCAGGATTCAGAATAAAAATCACTTCTCATGATGATGATAGAAGACTTTAAGAAGGACATAATTAACATTCTCAAAGAAACTGAAGAGAACACAGGTAAACAGGTAGAAGCCCTTAAAGAGGAAACACAAAAATCCTTTAAAGAATTGCAAGAAAACACAAATAAACAGGTGAAGAGATTAAAAAAAACCATCCAGGGTCTAAAAATGGAAGTAGAAACAATAAAGAAATCTCAAAGGGAGACTACCCTGGAGATAGAAGACCTAGGAAAGAGATCAGGAGTCATAGGCGAAAGCATCACCAACAGAATACAAGAGATAGAAGAGAGAATCTCATGTGCAGAAGATACCATGGAAAACGTTGACACAACTGTCAAAGAAAATGCAAAATGCAAAAAGCTCCTAACCTCAAATATCCAGGAAATCCAGGACACAATGAGAAGTCCAAACCTAAAGATAATAGGTATAGATGAGAGTGAAGATTCCCAACTTAAAGGGCCAGTAAATATCTTCAACAAAATTATAGAGGAAAACTTCCCTAGCCTAAAGAAAGAGATGTCCATAAATATACAAGAAGCCTACAAAACTCCAAATAGACTAGACCAGAAAAGAAATACCTCCTGTCACATAATAATTAAAACATCAAAATCACAAAACAAAGAAAAAATACTGTAAGCAGTAAAGGGAAAAAGGTAAAGTAACATAAAAAGCAGACCTATAAGAATTACACCAGATGTGTCACCAGAGACTATAAAAGCCAGAAGATCCTTTACTGATATCATACAGACCCTAAGAGATCACAAATGTCAGCCCAGACTACTATGCCCAGCAAAATGCTCAATCACTGTTGATGGAAAAACCACAATATTCAACTACAAAACCAAATTTACACAATATCGTCCCACAAATCCAGCACTTCAAAGGATAATTGATGGAAAACTCCAACACAAGGATGGAAACTACAACCTAAAAAAAGCAAGGAAATAATCTTCCACAAATCCCAAAAGAAGATAGTTACACAAACACAATTCCACCTCTAGTAGCAAAAATAACAGGAAGCAACAATCATTTTTCCTTAATATCTCAATGTCAATGGACTCAATTCTCCAATACAAAGAAGTAGACTATCAGACTGGATAGACAAACAGGACCCAGAATACCTCACTGCATTTAGATACCCAGGATTTTCCCTTGGTTGTGTGAGACTTAAAGGTGTGTGACTTTTTATTTTTTTTTCATTTTTTATTTTATATTTTACTTACATTTCAGATGCCATTCCCTTTCCCCATTTACCCTCCCTAGAAAACCCCTATCCCATGCCCCCTTTTCCCTTTTGCTTTTATAAAAAAATTTTTAAAGGTGTTAGTCAAAGTCTTTATACATTTGGTAATGCTCAATCAGAAGTGTAACCCAATACCCAACCTAGATATATAAACTGTCTTTGACTAGTGGAAACACGTGGACATCTGCCTTCATGCCCCTCCTTTTTCTCTCTATTTCTCTCACTTTCTCTCTCTTTCTCTCTTATTACCTTGCTTCTCCTATCCTTCATCTTCTCCTCTCCTTACTCCATCTCTTCCTCTCGGTATTCCTCCCTCCTTAGCTTTTCCTACATATCACCCTTCTTGTTAAAATAACACTTTTCTCTCAAAATACAATTAGAGCATAATTATTCCTATTTGTACCAGTGAGGTACAAGATAGTCCCAATACCCAGTCCATCATTTTATTGACTAAGCAGAACCTCTGTCATCTCTCCTAACTAAAACACTTAGTTTTGAACCTGGCTTTTTTCTTGGCTTAGAATAAATGTCAGCTGAAAACCTTCCACTCAGATCTTTGCTCTCAAAGTAAATCCTTCCAGCAAGGATTGGCTATGAGACTATAGGTCTTCAACCCCGTCAGAAATCTAGAATGACTGAGTTAACTGAAATTATGGGAAGCACAAATCATAGCTTCTAAAACTTAGCCAATTAATAGAGACCGCTGAACACCTGGATATCCCCTACACTACAAAACGTTGGAGCATCGAATCTTCAGCCTTCTGGCCCAGAATCATCTGACAGACCTTAGTGATGCAGAATTATTAAGGGCTGATTACTCTGTCTAGGCAGATATAATCAGTCGACTATTCTGAAAG
This sequence comes from Arvicanthis niloticus, assembly GCF_011762505.2. Lineage (NCBI taxonomy): Eukaryota > Metazoa > Chordata > Mammalia > Rodentia > Muridae > Arvicanthis > Arvicanthis niloticus. The sequence continues at coordinate 8,986,656 of NC_133438.1, read as the reverse complement.
TGTGTCCTTTTCTGGACAGTAATTTGTAGATGGAAAGAGGCAATTCTTGCCTTGTGGCTGTCTCTGCACAACTGGAGTAACTCCAAGGATGCTCAATTTCTTCTTAGAATCCAAGACAGGAAGCTGTCAGGAGCAGACAGGTCTCTGATCAAAATGAATATTAATACAGGAATGTTTGTAACATCAATTCTGTGGACTTCTGATGTTTTGAAAACCAACTATCCATGTAAGGTAACCTGGACTGTTGTCTGTTAACTCCTCTCACCTATTTCTAAATAAAACATAGAGAACACCCTAACAATAAACTCCAGCCATGAATTTGCTATAGTCCCTTAACTTACAGGCTAACCATCTCAAATCTGTTTAAAAAGTTAAAGAAGGACTGGATCTAAGCCTTGTATTCCTAAATGTGTTATACAGACACAATGCCTATGCAAGTACCAATATTCATCTCATTTTTATATCAATAAGAAACTCGTACCAATGAAAACCTTAAATTGGAAATCAAAGTAAATTTTGTACCATTTAAGAAACTATAACTTCATCTTGATAGTAATTATACATATTTCTATCAATAGATTGTGGCTATGCAATAAATCCTAGCTAATCCTCCCTGTTCCAACAAAACGTCTACTTTTCCCTAGAAAGACAGTCCAATATTAACCACCTTAGTCCCCAAGCCCAGGGAATAGGGGCAATGACTCTCCATTAACTTCTTCAAGCTGATTATGGGCATTGAGATGTTAGAAGAGGGGTTGGGGAAAGAATAAATTGATAAGCCTCTGACACTGTGTCTTCACTGCATTCAGGTGGAATTCCAGGACATTGGAGGTTTGAGCAGATCTGCTCAGTTTGGTTAATGAGTAGATACACCGAGGCTGTGTATTCTGCAATATACAATTTTCAGAACAAGTTTTAGTATCAAGAAAAAATTTTTTTGTCCTAGAGGGCTGACATTTTTAAAAAAGATGTTGGTTCTAACAACTTTTCTTTTTTCCCTTTTTCATTGGTTATAATATATGTGTTTCAAATTCTATCCCTTTATCCAGTTCCCCCCACCACCCAGGAGCCCCTTATCCCATCCCCCCTCCCTGTGTTTCTATGAGGGTGTGATTTTCCAGCTTCTATGATGATGTTTTCATTAACAAAAACTGCCTCCTAAATTTCTAAATCCTTCCATTTGTGTTATTAAATCTCCTATTTTTCTTTTTACTTTCTTTTTTATCTTTTTTCCTTTTTCCTCATTTTTTCCTTTTTTCATCTCTTTTTAAAAAATTGGGTATTATATTTACCTTTCAGATTTTATCCCCTTACCCCACTTCCTCCCACCACCCAGAAACCTCCTATCCCATCCCCCCTCCTCATGCTTCTATGAGGCAGTGCCTACACCTACCACCCCACTACCATCTCCCCAAACTCACTTGTCCCCCCATTCTGTGTTCATTTTTTATGGCATCAAAAAATTCCTCTCCCACCTATGCCCAACAAGGCCGTCCTCCCCTACATATACCGATGGAATCCTGGGTCCCTCCCTATGTGCTCCCAGGCTGGTGGTTTAGACCCTGGGGGGCTCTGGTTGTTTGGTATTGTTGCTTTCCTCCTGGGGTCACAAACCCTTTCTGCTCCTTCAGTCTTCTCTCTAAATTCTCCATTGGGAAACCATTGATCATATCAGTGGTTAACTGTGAGCATCCTCCTCTGAATGTGTTAGTCTTTGGCAGACCTCTAAGGAGACAGCTATATCATGTTCTTGACAGCATACACTTCCAGCCATACACATCAGTTTCTACCTTAGGTGACTGTACATGGGATGAACACCCAGGTGGAATGGTCTCCTAATGGCTCCTCCTTCAGTTTCTGTCCCATGTTTTGTTTTCATATTTGCTCCCTTGAGTATTTTTGTTACTTGTTCTAAATAGAACTGAGCCATCCCCTCTTGGTCTTCTTTCGTCATGTGTTTCATTGTGTCTGTGGGTTGAGGCTCCGCTATTCCAAGCTTTTGGGCTAACATCCACTTAACAGTGAGGAAATACCATGTGTGTACTTTTGTGATTGGGTTAACTCACTCAGGATGATAATTTCCAGATCCATCCATTTGCCTATAAATTTTTCGAATTCATTATTTTTAATAGCTAAGTAATACTTCATTGTGTAGATGTACCACATTTTTTGTATCCATTCCTCTGTTGAGGGACATCTTGGTTCATCCAGCTTCTGGCTATTATAAATAAGGCTGCTATGAACATAGTGGAGCATATGTCCTTGTTATATGTTGGAGCATCTACTGGGTATATGCCCAGGAGTGGTATAGATGGGTCCTCAGGTAATACTATGTCCAGTTTTCTGAGGAACCACCAGACTGATTTCCAGAGTGGTTGTACCAGCTTGTAATCCCACCAACAATGGAGGAGTGTTCCTCTTTCTCCACATCCTCGCCAGCATCTACCATTACCTGAGTTTTTGATCTTAGCCATTCTGATTGGTGTGAGGTGGTATCTCAAGGTTGTTTTGATTTGCATTTCCCTGATGACTAAGAATGTTGACCATATCTTAAGGTGCTTCTCAGCCATTCTGGTTTCCTCTGTTGAGAATTCTTTGTTTATCTCTGTACCCCATTTTTTAATAGGGTCAGATGGTTGTCTAGAGTATAGTTTCTTGAGTTCTTTGTATATCTTGGATATTAGCCCTCTATCAGATGTAGGATTGGTTAAGATCTTTTCCCAATCTGTTGGTTGCTGTTTTGTCTTATTGAAAATGTTCTTTGCCTTACAGAAGCTTTGCAGTTGTATTAGGTCCCTTTTGTCAATTCTTGATCTTAGAGCATAAGGCATTGGTGTTCTGTTCAGGAACTTTTCCCCTGTGCCTAGGTATTCGAGGGTCTTCCCCACCTTCTCTTCTATTAGTTTCAGTGTATCTGGTTTTGTGTGAAGGTCTTTTATCCACTTGGATTTGAGCTTTGTACAAGGAGATATGAATGGATTGATTTTCATCCTTCTACATGTTGACCTCCAGTTGAACCAGCTCCATTTGTTGAAAATGATGTGTTGTTTTTCCACTGGATGGTTTTAGCTCTTTTGTCAAATATCAAGTGACCATAGGTATGTGGGCTCATTTCTGGATCTTCAATTCTATTCCATTGATCTTCTTGCCTGTCTCTGTACCAGTACCATGCAATTTTTATTACTATTGCCCTGTAGTATAGTTTGAGATCAAGGACAGTGATTCCCCCAGAAGTTCTTTTGTTGTTGAGAATAGTTCTCACTAGCCTGGGTTTTTTGTTGTTCCAAATAAATTTGCAAATTGTTCTTTCTATCTCTATGAAGAATTGATTTGGAATTTTGATGGGGATTGCATTGAATCTATAGATTGCTTTTGGCAAGATGGCCATTTTACTAAATTAATCCTGCCAATCCAGGAGCATGGGAGATATTTTCATCTTCTGAGATCCTCTTCTATTTCTTTCTTCAGAGACTTGAAGTTTTTGTCATACAGATCTTTTACTTGCTTGGTTAGATTCACTCCAAGATATTTTATATTATTTGTAACTATTGTGAAGTGTGTCATTTCCCTAATTTCTTTCTCAACCTGTTTATCTTTTGAGTATAGGAAGGCTACTGATTTGTTTGAGTTGATTTTATATCTAGCCACTTTATTGAAGTTGTTTATCAGGTTTAGGAATTCTCTGGTGGAAGTTTTAGTGTCTCTTAAGTATACTATCATATCATCTGCAAATAGTGAAATTTTGACTTCTTCCTTTCCTATTTGTATCCCTTTGACTTCCTTTTGTTGTCTAATCACTCTAGCTAGGACTTCCAGCACTATATTGAATAGGTAGGGTGAGAGAGGGCAGCCTTGTCTAGTCCCTGATCTTACTGGGATTGCTTCAAGTTTCTCTCCATTTAGTTTGATGTTGGATACTGGCTTGCTGTATATTGCTTTTACTATGTTTAGGTATGGTGTTGCAAGCAGCCCAGCTCTACCTGGCTTGAGACAAAAGACTCAAGAAGCCTGAATAGTTACTATGTTGCGGCCTGCTCTCCTCTGCCTGGTTTCAAACAGCCACTCTGGTCTTCGTGTCAGGGTCTAGAGGGAGAGAGAATGAGGATAAGGAGAAAAGACACAAGGAATGGAGACAAGGCAGAGGTTCTAATCAAGTTTCTGATCAAGTTTCTTTATTTGAAAGGAAATCTAGGGAATTTATACACTTTTGCCTTGCCCCTTGTCGGCATGTGGATATGACATAAGCCTTAGAAGCATGGCTAACATGTGGATAGCTGCTTTCTAGCCGCTTTTTGGTAAAAGTCGGCTCCCAACAGGTCCTCCTTTTACATTATTTTTTTTCAAAAGGGAAGACTGGGAACACTTATGGAAAACGTGCCTGTCGTAGGTTGGAACAAAGGACCCCAGCCTCCCTTTCCCATCCTTGGATACTCAACAGCCATTGGTTGAGCTCCTGTCTTAGGATGGTGAGTCCTCCCCTTTTAGGGGCAAGGGTCTTGATATGTTCTCTTACCCGTCATTGACTATCCAGCTTAGCATGTAAGTTAGGGGTTAATCCTCATCAGTCTTGATGACAGAGGTTTCAGAGTCCTCTACTTCCAGCTTATAATAATGGACCTGTATGGGTTTCATTTGAATAGCATCTATCTGTTGCCGTACAAAAGCCATCAGTCTGTTGAACAGCATAAACCTGAGAGACAAGAGACTTAATGCCTAAATAGTTGGTATAAAGCAACACTCTTTTTAAAGGGCAACACTCAGAAATACAGAACTGATCATAGCTTTGGTCTTAACAAAACAAGTAAGGAAATTCCCTGTCCCTGCTCAGTCAATCTCAAACCCCCAAAACAACTATAAGAACTGTGGTAATGGGTTTAAACAATGTACCCCAATATATCATAAGTCAGAGAATCAAGAGTCCAATAGAGCCACTCTGCAGATCCAGGTGGTGATGTCTCCTTCAGCATTGAGAACTTCCCAAGTCAGTTTCCTCATTGATCTGTTCCAGTTTGAAGGCAATTGTGAAGCATCTTCATGTTTCCTTCATATTTCTTGCAAAGAAAAAATATGCTTCTCAGGGGGGTTCTCCTCCCTGGATTTGTTATTGTTGTCTATTTGTTTAATCAGTCTCTCTAGCAGCCAACGTGCAGCATCTGCAGCTTGGGAATATATGCAAACAGAACCTCTTCCCCAGATAAGCACTGGATCTGGCCCATTCCAGATTCCAGCTAATGGGTCTTTTCAGAAGACTGTTGCAAAATTCTTTTTGGTATCAGGATGCCAGAATCCTCTTTTAGGATTTTTATATTTGTGATCAGTAGGGTACAATGGAAGTAACAATAGTTGAGCTATCCTCTTTCCTGTAGGAATAGTGACTATCTTCTGAATTGCCTGTGCCATTACCTTAATCTCACCTTGATAATCATTGTCTATAACTCCAGGAAAAATTTGTAGTCCCTGCATAGTAGCACTGCTTCTTCCCACTATCAGGCCAAACACATTTGGATAGAGCAGTCCAAACACTCCAGTGGGTAATGCCTGAGGTCCCATTTCTGGGGTTAATACTGTGTGGGTGACAGAACTGAGGTCCAGTCCTGCGCTTCCTGGTGTTGCTCAACTAAGTTCAAAAAGGGATTTGTGTTTGCTGGTATGACACTGACTGCTCCATAAGCCTATTTTGGCTTGCATTGGTTTGGGTCCTGGAGCTGGCCCCTGTTCCCGTTTCCCTGATTATGGGAAAGGGCGTTTCCTTGTGCATCTCTTTTGGACCTACATTCACTAGCCCAATGCCTTCCATGTTTGCAAAGTGGGCAGAGCCCAGGCTGTTTGCTGGGCTGTCTCTGGGTTAACTCATTTTCTGCCTTGCAATCTCTTGCAAAATGTCTAGGCTTGCCACATTTTAAACATGCCTTTCTGTCTCTACTTGCTAAAAAATTTGTTACTGATTGTCCTTGCATAGCAGCCTCCATAGCTAAGCCCTGTTGGTAGAAGGGACCTATGTCAGAACAGAGTTTGATATACCCTGTAAGGTCTTTCTTTTTCCTCTAGGGTCTAATGGTCACTTGGCAGGCAGAATTGGCATTTTCATATGCAAGTTGTTTCACATAATCTACACCTGCCTCTGCATTACCAAAAATCCTCCCTGCTGTTGTCATTGATGAACAAAGTCAGAAAATCGTTCATCAGGCCCTTGCCTGACTGTTGTTAAAGATGCACCAGGGTCTCCTTTTACCTTCATGGCTGCATTTTGAATTTGAGCATATAAACCTGGATCATATTGCATCTGGTTATCACTAGAAGCAAATTGCCCTTCTACTAAGGCATCAAAGGCCTGCCTGAATGTTTCTACTAGCTGTCTCTTCACAATTTTCATGATACTCTGATTTCCAAATAACATAGTCTCCACCACTAAGAACTGCTCTCACTAACATATTCCAATCACTAGGAGTCAGCCACTCCTCTGCCAGAGACTCTAAAATTACAAGAGTAGAGGGAGTGGTGGCACCATATTGAGATACACCATTTTTTTAAATTCTTTAATAATTTGAAAATTTAAACCCTGTGTGATGTCTCCAAGCAACCCCTTGAGCATCTCTGGTCTCTGATACAGGAAATGCCTTAGCATCTCCCTCCTCTGGCTGATCTGTAGCTGAACTTAAGCTAGAAGATAGGGACTGCCTTTGGACACTGGGTTGAGGAACGTGAAAATCTGGGGAATTTTCACAGTTGGCATCTTGAGACCTCTTCCCTGTCCTTAATTTTTGTAGCTGATTAATTAAGTCCTGATACTCTTTTTCTAACTCTATTAGTTGTTTCAGAATAGAAATTTTATCCTGTAACTCCTTTCTGGGATCTACAACCACTGTCTCCACAATGGGAGACTCTGGAAATGGAGGTGCACTGGGAGAGGGCCTTTCAGAGTCATAATATTTAACTGCCAATTCCTCCAGGTGGGCACAGTCTGGCTCTGACAAATTGTCATCAACCTTTGGTTGTTTTTTAGATTCTAATTTCGGATATAAATATATACTTTTCTTTTTATTTTGAACCTGAAAGACAGCATTTAAACAGTGAAACAAAAGCACACAATTAACACACGTGAGCGGCAGACAACAAAACAAAAACAGAGAGTTAAGTTCAGGCTGACTTATTTCTTGCCCCATTTTCATTATACCTTTCTTGAGGCAGCAGATTCCTGTGGCAATCAGCAGATCCTTCTAACATCCTAACAGGGTCGCTAGTTCCTAATGTCCTAACGTTCTCCTAATGTCCTTCACTAGGTCTCTGGTTCCCTCTGCCTCTTCTTGAGCACCAAAAATGTTGCAACCGGCTCCCCCTACCTGGCTTGAGACAAAAGACTTAACAAGCCTGAATAGTAACTATGTTGCAGCCTTCTCCTCTCTGCCTGGCTTCAAACTGCCACTTGGGTCTTCAGGTCAGGGTCTAGAGGGAGAGAGAGTGAGGATAAGGAGAAAAGACACAAGGAATGGAGACAAGACAGAGGTTCTGATCAAGTCTCTGATCAAGTCTCTTTATTTGAAGGGAAATCTGGGGTATTTATACACTTTTGCCTCACCCCTTGTAGGCGCATAGATATGACATAAGCCTTGGAGGCATGGCTAGCATGTGGACAGCTGCTTTCTAGCCGCTTTCTGCTAAAGGTCGGCTCCCAAAGGTATGGACCTTGAATTCCTGATCTTTCCAAGAATTTTAACATGAAGGGATGTTGAATTTTGTCAAATGCTTTCTCAGTATCTAGTGAGATGATCATGTGATTTTTTTCTTTGACTTTATATAGTGGATTACATTGATGGATTTCTGAATATTGAACCATCTCTGCATTCCTGGGATAAAGCCTACTTGACCATGATGGATGATTGCTTTGATGTGTTGTTGGATTCGGTTTGCAAGCATTTTATTAAGTATTTTTGCATCAATATTCATAAGAGAGATTGGTCTGTAGTTCTCTTTCTTTGTTGGGTCTTTGTGAGGCTTAGGTATGAGCGTAACTGTAGCTTCATAGAATGAATTGGGTATTGTTCCTTCTGTTTCTATTCTGTGGAATAGTTTGAAGAGAATTGGTATTAGCTCTTCCTGGAAGGTCTGATAGAATTCTGCACTAAAACCATCTGGCCTTGTACTTTTTTTGGTGGGGAGATTTTTAATGAATGTTTCTATTTCTTTAGGGGTTATGCGACTGTTTAGATGGTTTATCTGCTCCTCGTTTAACTTTGGTACCTGGTATCTATCTAGAAAATTGCCCATTTCATCCAGATTTGCCAATTTTGTTGAGTATAGGCCTTTGTAGTAGGATCTGACGATTTTTTAAAATTTCCTCTGTTCTTCTTGTAATCTCTCCCTTTTCAGTTCTGATTTTATTAATTTGAGTACTGTCTCTGCACCCTTTGGTTAGTCTGGCTAAGGGTTTGTCTATCTTGTTGATTTTCTCAAAGAACCAGCTCCTGGTTTTGTTGATATTTTGTATAGTTCTTTTTGTTTCAACTTGGTTGATTTCAGCCCTGAGTTTGATTATTTCCTGCCGTCTACTCCTCTTGGGTATATTAGCTTCTTTTTGTTCTAACACTTTCAGGTATTCTGTCAAGTTATTAATGTATGCTCTTTCCATTTTCTTTTTGTGGGCACTTAGAGCTATGATTTTTCCTCTTAGTACTGCTTTCAATGAGTCCCACATGTTTTGATATGATGTGTCCTCATTTTCATTTAAATCAAAACATCTTTGATTTCTTTCTTTATTTCTTCCTTGATCAAGTTATTATTGAGTAGAGTATTGTTCAGTTTCCACGTGTATGTGGGCTTTCCGTTGTTTTTGTCCATGTCAAAGATTAGTCTTAGTCCATGGTGGTCTGATAGGGTACAAAAGATTATTTCAATATTTTTGTATCTGTTGAGGCCTGTTTTGTGACCAATTATATGGTCTATTTTGGAGAAGGTACCATGAGGTGCTGAGAAAAAGGTATATTCTTTTGTTTTAGGATGAAATGTGCTATAAGTGTCAGTTAAGTCCAATTGGTTCATAACTTCTGTTAGTTTCATTGTGTCTCGGTTTAGTTTCTGTTTCCATGATCTGTCCATAGCTGAGAGTGGGGAGTTGAAATCTCCCACTATTATTGTATGAGGTGAAATGCATGCTTTAAGCTTTAATAAAGATTCTTTTATGTATGTGGGTGCCCTTGCATTTGGGGCATAGATGTTCAGAATTACAAGTTCTTCTTGGTACATTTTTTCCTTTGATGAATATGAAGTGTCCTTCTTTATCTTTTTTGAATACTTTTGGTTGAAAAACAATTTTATTTGATATTAAAATTGCTACTCCAGCTTGTTTCTTGGGGCCATTTGCTTGGAAGATTGTTTTCCAACCTTTTACTCTGAGGTAGTGTCTGTCTTTTTCACAGAGGTGCGTTTCTTGTATGCAGCAAAATGTTGGGTCCTGTTTATGTATCCAATCTGATAGTCTATGTCTTTTTATTGGAGAATTGAGTTCAATGATATTAAGAGATATTAAGGAAAAATGAATGTTGTTTCCTGTTATTTTTGTTATTGGCAGTGGAGTTTGTATAGCTACCTTCTTTTAGGGTTTTTGGAAGATTACTTTCTTGCTTTTTCTAGGTTGTAGTTTCCATCCTTGTGTTGGAGTTTTCCACCAATTATCCTTTGAAGTGCTGGGTTTGTGTTGAGATACTGTGTAAATTTGGATTTGTCATGGAATATTTTGGTTTCTCCATCAATATTGATTCAGAGTTTTGCTGGGTATAGTAGTCTGGGCTGGCATTTGTGTTCTTTTAGGGTCTCTATGATATCAGTCTAGGATCTTCTGGCTTTTATAGTCTGTGGTGAGAAGTCTGGTGTAATTCTTATAGGTCTGCCTTTATATGTTACTTTACCTTTTTCCTTTACTGCTCTTAGTATTTTTTTTTGTTTTGTTTTGTAAAATTGATGTTTTGATTATTCTGTGATGGGAGGTATTTCTTTTCTGGTCTAGTCTATTTGGGGTTCTATAGGCTTCTTGTATATTCATGGACATCTCTTTTTTTAAGGTTAGGGAAGTTTTCCTCTATAATTTTGTTGAAGATATTTACTGGCCCTTTAAGTTGGGTGTCTTCCCCCTCATCTCTACCTATTATCCTTAGGTTTGGTCTTCTCATTTTGTCTTGGATTTCCTGGATGTTTTGGGTTAGGAGGTTTTTGCATTTTGCATTTTCTTTGACAGTTGTGTCAATGTTTTCCATGGTATCTTCTGCACATGAGATTCTCTCTTCTATCTCTTGTATTCTGTTGGTAATGCTTGCATCTATGGCCTCTGGCCTTTTTCTTAGGTTTTCTATCTCCAGGGTAGTCTCCCTTTGAGATTTCTTTATTGCTTCTACTTCCATTTTTAGATCCTGGACAGTTTTGTTTAATTCCTTCACCTGTTTGGTTGTGTTTTCTTGCATTTCTTTACGGGCTTCTACCTCTTTACCTGTGTTTTCCTCAAATTCTTTGAGGGTGTTATTTATGACCTTCTTAAAGTCCTCTAACATCATCATGAGAAGTGATTTTAATTCTGTGTCCTGCTTTTCCTGTGTGATGTGGTGTTCAGGGCTTGCTATGGTTGGAGAACTGGGTTCTGGTGATGCCAAGTAACTTTGGTTTCTGTTGTTTACATTCCTGCGCTTGCCTTTTGCCATTTGGTTAACTCTAGTGTTACCCTCTGTCACTGGTTCTGACTGGGGACTGTCTTTCCAGTTATCTTGCTTGTGTCAGAACTCTTCAGGGTCCAGATGTCTCTGTGATCCTTTGATCCTGAGCTCCAGCTGCTCTGAGTGCAGTGTCTCTTCTAGGATGTCTCGGGGTAAGGTGTCTTCTTGAGAGCAGACCAACTAGGTGTTCACTGCTCTGAGTGCAGAAGTTCCTCTAGAATATCTCAGGATAAGGGGACTGCTGCTCTGGGTTCTGTGGCTCCTCTAGGATGACTCTGGGTATGGTGTCACCTGCTTTGAGGTCAGTGGCCTCTTTAGGATGTCTTAGGATACAGTTTCCACAAGAGTGCAGGCCCACTTAGTGTCTACCTCTCTGAGGACACTGACCTCTCTGGGCTGACTCCAGATGCAGTTTCCACAAGGGTATAGACCCACTGGAAGCCTGTTCCTGCCCCTGGGATCCAGAGAGGAGCAGAGGGGGAGTGGAATTTCACAAGGGCAGGGTTTGGGTACCTGGGGGGGCGTGTCCTGAGAGCTTCCTACTCCCAGCTGTGGCTCTGGTGCATAGAGTGGTGCACAACTAGCCCTACCTGACTCCCTGAGGACACTGGCCTCTCAGGGATGTCTCAGGATACAGTTTCCACAAGGGTGCAGACCCTCTGGTTGTCTGCCTCCCTGGGGACACTGGCCTCCTAGGGATGTCTCAGGATAAAGTCTCTACAAGGGTGCAGACCCTGCTGGGTGTCTGCCTAAGCTACTGGGATGGATTCAAAGAGTGGCGGAAGAGGAGTGCTAAAGGTGTGTGACTTAAGGGCATGACTTAGAGATCAGATTTAGAGACAAGACCTAAGGCCATGACTTAAAGGTGTGGCTTAGAAGTGAGACATATAAAAGGCGAGAGGCAGACAGAAGAAATTATTACTAAGTATTAGGTACTTGGAGTGGGCACTTGAGACTTGAGACAGGCATTAGTTATTAGGCACTTAGCACTTGGACAAAGGACTTGGAACTGGGAAAGAGATTAGCAAGTGGAACTAGGATTAGGTGCTAGGAACTACCGACTTGGAACTAGGGAGTTGGAGAGAAGAGAGACTGAAGAATAAACGGGATTGAATCACACTCTGTCTGGTCTCCATTTCTCGAATCCGTCCTCACTCTCTGTCTTGCAAAACCCTGACCCTCGGACCAGAGCAGCCTGGAGCAGTATGGGTTCTAATAATTTAGCCCCCAAAGCTTTTGGCAGTGCCGGTTCCAACACTGACAGAGCAGTCCAGAACATTTTTGGCTCCCAAATGTGGGGCAGAATGGTCCTCAACATTTTGGCCCTCAAGCATGGGGCAGCTTGGGCCTCTACAATTTGGCAGGCTGGAGTTGTTTTGTTGGGGGAGATGGGTTCTGAGTCCACAGAGCTCCCTGTGCCTATGGGCCTTTCAGAGAGCCCCTTAGCAGTTGCCATGTGTTCAGTAGAACTCATGGGATGCCTTCAGGCTGTGGTGTCCTCAGGGCAGCAGATCTGCAGGGTAGAACACGCCTGCTGGAAGAGCTCTACATCATTTTCATATAATTCAAAGTACTTGTTATAAAGGCAGAGTCACGAGGAGATTAATGGTATCTCTGTCCTAAGACCACTGAAAATATTTGTTCTCTTATGGTTTTAAGAAACACCTGTGATATTAGAGCAATGTTGAAAACATTGCTCTAATATTCATTTTATGTTACAAGTGTGCAGAAAATACTAATGGGTTTGGTACTTTTTTTGTGTGTATGGGAGACATTTTTCTGGGAAGATGCAACATATATATTCATCTACCCATCCCAAGTGGGAATTAAAAACAACCAAATCCAACTTGTTGAACCAATGATCTTTATTGGAGTTTCATACAGGACTCAGGAGAAAGAGTTAGTAAATGAGAGCCCAAGGGACTAATGACAATTGCTATTCTGAAATTTGAAACCATGATATGATACAGATTATAAATACTGGACTCTGGAAGCTAACTGCATATTTCTAGGAATATCTACAGGATAAAGAACATCCTATGTTTGTGGCTTAGTTTGTCAAATTCTCTTTTTACAAGTATAGTTTGTCTGAGTATCTTAATTTGAGTTAAGCAAACAGAATACTGACAATTTCATTTGCTAGTTTGAGGCAAGTATTTCCCAGCTGCTTTTTGAAATATATCATTTTGGTCTCCAGGAGACTTACACAATTCCATATTCTTCTAGCTTCTCAACTGTGTCTTCATTATGACAAAGTTGAAAGTGAACAAATAAAAACTTTTAATGAAAATTATTTCCTTCATTGTAACATTTTCAGTTTCTCCCAGCATGAACCCTGGATAGTTTCTAAGATTTGAGCATTAATTAAGCACATTCACTAACTTCTTTTATACATAATAAATAATTCTTCAGTGTGGAGCCTCAAGTGTTGGAAATGATGCAGCTTGAATAAAGCACATAGCCCATTTTTTCCAGTGGACACTTTTTTCTGACTATACATTTCCAGGTATTTTCTTTGATCAGATATTTGGATAAAGATCTTTCCTCATACATTACATGTCTAAAGTTTTTGTCCTGTATACATTCTTTGATAAAGCAACAGTAAATGGTTTGACATTTACTACATTTATAAGGACTCTCTTATATGTATTCTCTGATGAATTCAAAGATGATATTCCTTGGGAATGGTTTTTCTCATTCACTTCATTTGTTAGGTTTCTCTGCTGTATGTATTCTTTGATGAGTGCTAAGATTGTTTTTGGCTAAAGAATTCATCACATTCACTATATTTTTAAGGTTTTTCTCCTGCATGAATTCTCTGATGAATTCTAAGACTACTTTTGCAGGTAAAGTATTTGTCACATTCACTACATTTGAATGTTTTCTCTCCTGTATGAAATCTCTGATGAATAAGAAGACTGAATTTTGGGGGAAATCATATGTCACATTCATATTGTAACGTTTATTCTCCTGTATGAATTCTCTGATGTTTTCTAAGATTGCCTTTGTGAGAAAAGCATTTGTCACATTCACTACATTTGTAAGGCTTCTCTCCTGTATGAACTCTCTGATGAACATTAAGATGGCTTTTGCGGGTAAAGCATTTGCCACATTCACTACATTTGTAAGGTTTCTCTCCTGTATGAATTCTTTGATGAATAATAAGACTGCCCTTTTGGGTAAAGTATCTGGCACATTCATTACATTTGTAAGGTTTCTTATCTGTATGAATTTTCTGATGACTGCTGAGCCTGGCTTTCAGGGTAAAACATTTGTCACATTCACTACATTTATACGGTTGATTTCCGGAATGTATTCTCTGATGACTTCTAAGACAATATTTGTCAGTAAAGCATTTGTCACATTCACAGCATTTGTAAAGTTTCTCTCCTAGATGAATGCTCTGATGAATACTAAGACTGCTTTTGCGGGTAAAGCATTTGTCACATTCATTACATTTGTAGGGTTTTTCTCCTGTATGAATACTCTGATGAATAATAAGACTGCTTTTTTGAGTAAAGAATTTGTCACACTCACTACATTTATAAGGTTTCTCTCCTGTATGAATTCGCTCATGAATTCTAAGATTGCCTTTCAGGGTAAAAGATTTGTCACATTCACTACATTTGTAAGGTTTCTCTCCTGAATGTATTCTTTGATGAATTCTAAGACGATACTTCTTGGTAAAGTATTTGTCACATTCAATACATCTGTAAAGTTTTTCTCCTGTGTGAATTCTCTGATGAATAATAAGATCACTTTTAAGGGTAAAGCATTTGTCACATTCACTACATTTGTAACCTTGATCTCCTGTATGAATTATCTGATGAATGATGAGACTGCATTTTTGGGTAAAGCCTTTGTCACATTCGCTGCATTTGTAAGGTTTTTCTCCCGTATGAATACTCTGATGTCTTCTAAGATCGCCTTTGTGGGTAAAGCATTTGTCACATTGACTACATTTGTAAGGTTTCTCTCCTGTATGAATTTGCTGATGAATTCTAAGATTGCCTTTCAGGGTAAAACATTTGTCACATTCACTACATTTGTAAGGTTTTTCTCCTGTATGAATACTCTGATGTCTTTTAAGATTACTTTTGTGGGTAAAACATTTGTCACATTCACTACATTTGTAAGCTTTCTCTCCTGTGTGGATAATCTGATGACATGTAAGGCCACTTTTGTAGCTGAAGCATTTGTCACATTCACTGCATTTGTAAGGTTTTTCTCCTGTATGAATTCTCTGATGTTTTCTCAGATCACCAATTTGGGTAAAGCGTTTGTCACATTCATTACATCTGTAAGGTTTCTTTCCTGTATGATTTCTCTGATGAATAATAAGACTGTATTTTTGGGTAAAGTACTTGTCACATTCACTACATTTGTAAGGTTTCTCTCCAGTATGAACTGTCTGATGTTGTCTAAGTTTGCATTTCTTGGTGAAACATTTGGCACATTCACTACATTGGTAGGGTTTCTTTTTATTACTGGTTTGTTCCAGCATGAGCTTTTGTTTAGAGTCAAAATTTTTATCAACAAATGTACCATTGTATTCTTGCTTTCCGCTGTGGATTCCCTGAGTTAAACTAATTGTAGAACAGAAATTTAAACAGTTTACAGGGTTTTTATATTTGCAAGATTCTCTGTTGTTTCCAGTTTCAAGCCTGTTTAGGTTCGGTGATTCAACAGATGTATGCCTGAGGTTAGTTTTATAAGGAGTACTCTGGGTGGATTTATGAATGATTTTGACAAGCTCTTGACAGTTATAAGACTTCACTTGGTTATTCCCATGCTCATGGACAATATGTTGCAGGTCTTGATCTAAGATGTTTTCATATTTATGGCACATGACATGATTCTCTGAAAAAAAAAATGAAATTAGAGATGACAGGGATTAGTGGATGAGCAAGACAATATACCACCATATTCCCTGAAATTTTCTAATGTAAATTAGAGATCTCAAAGATAGAGCTCTCAAAAACTGCCTTTCCTGTTTCACATTATGACATGGATGGTTAGAACAATCTCAAATCTCATCTATATGAAATGACAGAAAATAATAATAGCCTTCTATATCTTATTTGAAAACTGTGCTTTGCAGAAGGTAAAAAGAATAGGTGGAAGTCACTCCTGGCCCGAGCACTGGTTCCTTCTGGTCTGGGGCTGAGTACTGAGCAGATCCTAGTCGGCAGCTCTGCCCCCAATCTCTAAGAACCCAGAGGAAGTGGGGTTCCCAATTGCTCTAAGCCTGGCATTATCTTAGGTAAGCAGACAGCAACACCCGCCCCATACAGGGAGTAAGTGGGATACACAAAGTCCCATGAAGTCACTCCTGGCCCAGACCACTGAGCAGATTTTGGGCCCCAGCTCTTACCCCAGTAGGAACACCCACCCAACAAAGTTCTGATAAAACCAAAATAATAGGAAAGACAGGCTCCAGTCAGATACAGTGCAGGTAGCACTAAGGAGATCAAGATGGTAAAAGGCAAGCACAAGAACATAAGCATCAGCAACCCAGGGTATTTGGCATCAGTAGAACCTAGTTCTCCCACACAAGAAAGTTTTGAATTCCCCATAGTACTAGGAAAGCAAGATTTAGATTTAAAATCACTTCTAATGATGAAGATAGAGAACTTTAAGAAAAACATAAATAACACTCTCAAAGAATTTGAGAAGAACACAGGTAGACTGGTAGAAGCACTTAAAGAGGAAATACAAAAATCCCTTAAAGAATTACAAGAGAACACAACCAAACAGGTGAATGAATTGAACAAAACCATCCAGGATCTAAAAATGGAAGTAAAAACAATAAATACATCTCAATGGGAGACTACCCTGGAGAGAGAAAACCTAGGAAAGAGATTAGGAGTCACAGACGTAAGCAACAACAACAGAATACAAGAGACAGAAGAGAGAATCTCAGGTTCAGAAGATACCATAGAAGATACTGACACAACTGTCAAAGAAAAGGCACAATGCAAAAAGTTCTTAATAAAAAACATCCAGGAAATCCAGGACACAATGAGAAGAACAAACATAAGGATAATAGGTATAGATGAGAGTGAAGACTCCCAACTTAAAGGGCCAATAAATATCTTCAACAAAATTATAGAAGAAAACTTCCCTAATCTAAAGAAAGAGATGCCCATAAACATACAAAAAGCTTATAGAATGCCAAATATAATAGACCAGAAAAGAAATACCTCCTGACACATAATAATCAAAACACCAAGTGCACAAAACAAAGAAAGAATATTAAATGCAGTAAGGAAAAAAGGCCAAGTAACATATAAAGCAGACCTATCAGAATTACACTAGACTTCTCACCAGATACTATAAAAGTTAGAAGATGCTGTACAGATGTGATACAGATCCTAAGAGAACACAAATGCCAGCCCAGGCTACTATACCCAGCAAAATTCTCAATTACCATAGATGGAGAAACCAAGATATTCCATGACATAACCAAATTTACACAATATCTTTACACAAACCCAGCATTACAAAGGATAATAGCAGGAAAGCTTCAATATAAGGAGGGAAATTATACCCTAGAAAAAGTAAGAAAGTAATCCTCTTCCAACAAATCCAAAAGAAGATAGCCACACAAAGATAATTTCACCTCTAATAATAACAAAAATAACAAGAAGCAACAATCACTGTTCCTTAACATCTGTTAATGTCCATGGACTCAGTCTGCTAATTAAAACACTTAGGCTACTGGACTGGATACATAAACAGGGCCCAGCATTTTGCTGCATACCAGAAACCCACCTCAGTGAGAAAGACAGACTCTATCTTAGAGTAAAAGGTTGGAAAACAATTATTCAAGAAAATGGCCCTAAGAAACAAGGTGGAGTAGCCATTCTAAAATCTCCAGCCCGAGAACACAAAGTGGGAGGGGGGTTATGGCTCCACCTGTATAGGTAGTTGAGGGTGGCCTTGCCAGGCATCAGTGGAAGTGGACAGCCTAGGTACCTGAAAGTTTGGATTCCCTAGTGTTGGGGAATTTCAAGAGCAGGGAGGTGGGAATGAGAGGATCGTGGGAGCTCACCCTCATAGTAATTGGAGGAGAGGGGATGGAGTAAGGGGTTAGGCATTAGTGGAAGTAGAGGACCTTGGTGCCTGAAAGTTTGGATTCCATAGTGTTGGGGAATTAAGAAGAGGGAGGTAAAAATAAGAGGATGGTGGGAGCACACCCTCATAGAAACTCCCAGAATTATATGGATTAGACATAACAGAGGCAGGCCGCCAGAAGACTACATTCCAGAATTCAAACAAAAAAAATTATCTTGACACTAAAATTTGTTTTGAGAATTTTATATTGCAGAATACACAGCCTTGGTGTATCTACTCATCAAGTGAACTGAGCAGACCTGCTCTAACCTCTGATGTCCTGGAATTGCAACTGGATGCAGTGAAGACACAGACGTCAGAGGCTTATCAATTTACTCTTCTCCCTTCCCCTCTTCTAATATCTCAACGCCCATAATCAGCTTGAAGAAGTTAATGAAGAGTCGGCGCCCCTATTCCCTAGGCTTGGGGACTGAGGTGGTTAATATTGGGCTGTCTTTCTAGGGAAAAGTAGTGGTTTTGTTAGAACAGGGAGGATTAGCTAGGATTTGTTGCATAGCCATAACCTATTGGTAGAAATATATATAACTGTTATTAAGATGAAGTTATAATTTCTTAAATGGTACAAAATTTACTTTGATTTCAAATTTAAGGTTTTCATTGGTATCAGCTTCTTATTGATATAAAAGTGAGATTAATATTGTTACTCTCAGAGGCATTGTGCCTATATAACACATTTAGGAATACAAGGCTTAGACCCAGTCCTTCTTTAACTTTTTTAACTGATTTGAGATGGTTAGCCTGTGAGTTAAGGGACTATAGCAAATTCATGGCTCTATGTTTACTATTAGGGTCCTTTCTATATTTTATTTAGCTAAGAGGAGTTAACAAACAATAGTCCAGATTTCTTACATGGATAGTTGGTTTTCAAAATGTCAGAAGTCCACAGAATTGACATTACAAATATTTCTGTATTAATGTCTATTTTGATTAGAAACCTGTCTGCTCCTGAGAGCTTCCTGTCTTGGATTCTAAGAAGAAATCAAGCATCTTTGGAGTTACTCCAGTTGTGGTGTGACAGCCACTAGGCAAGAATTGCCTCTTTTCATCTACATACAAATTACTGGCCAGAAAAGGACACACTTGCAGAACAGTCGACTGAATATATCTGCCAAGACAGAGCAATCAGCTCTTAATTATTCTGCATCACTAGGTCTGTCAGATGATCCTGGGCCAGAAGGCTGAAGATCAAATGCTCCAACTTTTTGTAGTATAGGGACTGTCGAGGAGCTCAGCGGTCTCTATAATTTGGCTAAGTATTAGAAGCTATGCTTTGAGCTTTCCATAATTTCAGTTAACTCAGTCATTCTGGATTTCTGACGGGTTGAAGACTTATAGTCTCATAGCCAATCCCGGCCATTTATTTTGAGAGAAAAGATTTCAGAGGATGGTTTTCAGCTGATATTCATTCTAAAGCCAAGAAAAAAAAAAGCCAGGTTCATAATTAAGTTTTTTAGTTTGGATGGACGACAGAGGTTCTGTTTAGTCAACAAAATGACAGACTGGGTATTAGGTCTATCTTGTATCTTACTGACACAAATTGGTATAGTTATGTTCTAATTGTATTCTAAGAGAAAAGTTTGATTTTAACAGGATGGGTGATAGGTAGGAGGATCTAAGGTGGGAGGAGTAAGGAGAGGAGGAGAAGGAGAGGAGGAGCTAGGTGACAAGGGGGGCGGGACATGGAGGTAGATGTTTTCCTGTCCCTATCAGTCAAAGATAATTGATATATCTAAGTTGGGTATTGGGTTACACTTCTGATTGATACTGAGCATTACAAAACTTATAAAGCCTTTAATAAAGATTTTCACATAAAAAAAAGAATAGGTGATGGAACAGTAAAGGACTCTGAGAAAGGTGCTCTCTGAAGGATTATGTAAAAAAAGGTTCTCTATATTCTTGTTTATGTTTTGTGACAGAGTAATACAGTTTAGCTTTGATCAGCTAGGAATTCATTATGTAATCCACATTGGCATGGAACTCATGAGATAAAAGCCATGCTGTACCAGAATTAAACATAGAAACCACAGGACAAAAACTAAATAAATAAGGAACAACAATATTCTCACAACCAACACCTCGTTTTCTATTTAGAAACTTCTGCATTTTTAAAATTCATAAACAACTGAAGACTTAAATGCAACATTATAGTTAGAATATTCCAATTATTACAGGTGTGGCAATACATTCTCTTGCTCTGAATACTCAGGTTTCTTTGAATGTTGAACTTTTGATTAAAAGCAGATACAATGTTTTTGAGAGCTTATACAGAAGACAATACTAGATCCTCTTCTAAAAAGTGGAGCAAAATGTAAAGGAAACACAATAAAGAACTTATGTTGGTATCAGGAATTTTTCTTATTCTGGGAGTCTCTAGACATGTCAGAGAGTTTATATACACACAAGAGGTAAAATCAAAGAATGAATCAGGAATTTTACAAGAAGGCTATTCTTACCCACAAAAACCAGATTGTTGTAATTCTCCAGCATCACATCCATGTACAATGCCCTCTGAGCAAGGTCAAGACTTTCCCATTCCTCCTGTGAGAAGTCCACAGCCACATCCTTGAATGTTAACTGACCCTGTAACAGAAAATTACCTGTATATCATGTGCTGCTGGAGAAAAGTGTTTTCCAAGATGAAAAAGACCTAAAGAATAAGAGTCATGTTGTGATAAATATGAGTCATGGGAAATATTCAAGGAAAAAAAAATCCAATAGAAGTGGTATAGGAATGTGTCAGAAGTTAAGCATTGCTGCTCTTATGAGACAATGCAGAGAATGACATACTATATTGAGTACATTCCTAAAGTCTCTCTCCTTCATGAATTTTCTCATGTTTTCTAAGACTTTAGCAACAGATGAATATGCTACCATCACTTCATTTGAAAATTTGTGTGCAGTTTGAATTCTGTAATCCTAAATTGTTTCCCAGCACCCACATGAACTGCAGAACACATTTTTATTTCTAATCCTTTAAAATCTGGTGCTCTCTTCTGAACTCTAAAGGCTGGAGGAATATATAGCACATATGCATACATTCGGGTAAATGCACTAACATACATAAAAGGAAGTGAAATTTAATTTTAATAAAGAATGTTACCTGTCATAGTCTTAGTCTTTATTGTAGTTTTGTTTTCTTTGAAACTGGATTACATAGTGGAATCATAAATAGAAAACTTTTAGGGAATGTAAAATCTATGCTGGAATAATAAT
Organism: Arvicanthis niloticus; assembly: GCF_011762505.2. Taxonomy (NCBI): domain Eukaryota; kingdom Metazoa; phylum Chordata; class Mammalia; order Rodentia; family Muridae; genus Arvicanthis; species Arvicanthis niloticus. The sequence continues at coordinate 8,965,609 of NC_133438.1, read as the reverse complement.
GCTGGAATTTACCACTATGAATTATAAGGTTGTTATCAACCAGAATCAAACATCACAGATGGTCAAGTTACAATGAGTAAAACTGTGCTTCTAAATTCTACAGCTAATAGCCTTGCTCACCCATGGACATTATATCAATCCTGTCTGCAGCTGGGTCTCACCTGACTGTACTGTATCTTAGTCGACATCCTGAGGACTAGGTACAATGCTGTACCCTTTGTAGAGCAAAGAGGTAGAAAGTGAAATGTAGAATTGTTGGATGAATTAAGAACCACACTTTTTTCTTTAAACAGAAAAAGAGTATAATGTCAGTGAACACATTCAATATTCATAAGGACACACAGAATAAAGTACTTTAAAAGATGTTTTATGAGACTATATTCACAACATTACTATATATAAAAAATAGTAAAGAACATTAAATTTATTTACAGTTTTCTCAAAGTTGACATATACAATACAGATAATAACAATTTCATAAATTCCAATTGGTCTTTTACTACAGAATTAAACATGTATGTATAAATAAATGGTATGTGTGACAATGCACTCAGATGAAGTAGAATAATTTTCTTGGATCAAATTGTGTTTTTAAATTGAGAGAATTATACTAAGCCTTTTAAAGATATTATTGGTAGTGAGACTGACTTAAGTGAAAACTTGAATCTTTTCATTTTAACTTGCTTTTCTTTGCTTTCTACACACATTGAAGTTAACTACCATGCCTGACTTTAGTCCCAAGAGCCTGATGATGAACTCAGGTATTCACGGGCATAATGTGCCACTCAATACACATAAAAACATGCAGATAAACACTTAAAATCTCAAGCATGTGAAAAGAATACTATTGTAAAGAAATAGCACCACAGCCCTTCAGAGACATTCCTTTATGTAATACATAGCTTGGAAAAGAGAAAAAAACATATGAAGGAATGAACATTCTTTCCATTAAAGAAGAGAAGAGAAGAGAAGAGAAGAGAAAAGAAGAGAAGAATTAAGAGCAACATTAAGTAATGGTTGAAATTTCATGGCTTATACAAAGTACGAAGGCAATACTCTCCAGGAAAATCTTACTACTACATTCCATGTTCTGCAATAAAAATGTACACATAGCAGTGTTCATACTACTTCTAAAATGATGAAACAAAGGAGAAATAGAAAATAATCATCTGTATCTTGAGAACTTACCACACTGAGCACTGGTCAGACTCTTCAGAGACAAACAGATTTCATGTGTCAACAAATCCATGATTACTGTGTTACTCAAAATGCCAAAAAGAGATACTAGAATACTACAATCTGCATTCCCTAAAAACACATCAATATTATGGAAAGAGAGAGCCACATATTCCTTCCATCATCTGTGCCTCTACGGAGCTGATGTTAGGTATTAGGATTCAAGACAGTGAGTGTATTCTAATTCTACTTTCCCATAAACTCTTCTCTTCCATATATTTGCCTATCCAGATCCACAATCTTGTTTCTAGAAACCTAAACATTCCTGAAACAGCACCTGAGACCTCCGTTCCCCACTAATATAAAAGGGCACAAGTTCATCCAATGTAGAAATTAGCTATCAATATATTCATTGAGAATCATTTGCAGTAAATTCACTATCATACCCGAAGGTCTTCACTTTTTGGAAATTTATGTCCTCACAGTATACAATTCAGTGAAAATACAAAAGGCACAAGGCAGTTCTTGTCCCATTTGAAGTGAAAAAATCTAAAGTCTCAATTTTGATCACTGGAGAAGAACAAAGATAAATTACAGAAACGAAACACTTTAGATAACATTACCAGAGGTAGAGAACTAAAGTCTCAGATGGTTTAAAGACTAATAGGGATTTCAAAAAAAATGTGGAAAGGGCACTAACCTGAGGAGCATTTATGAGAGAAGCATTCATTCTTCTTGTTACTCTTCTCTGAAAAAGTAAAAGCTAAAATAAATACAACTCTGTTATGAACAATGCTAAACCATATAAAAACACATAAAAAGGAAAATTATACCAGTAAACTTGACAACATTCCTACAGACAGGAGAGCATGGAATGGTATATTTAATGTGGCAAGGAAATTACTACAATCTGTGGGCGTTTTCAAACCTTAGCAGGTACCAGGAACAGATATAGAGTGTATGTAAACCACCTGCAAAAACCTACTACTCAGGGCTATTACTGGGAACTTATGATTCAAGAACTAGAGTCAGAGGCAAATGGCTAGTGGGGCCCTAATGGATGCCTAGCATTAAATAAAGTTCATTAGCTATCACACTAGAACACAATATATGACCCTTTGGTCATGTTTCATTTCATTCTACCCGGCAGATACAGTACATCTCTTTTCCATGTGTGTCCTGTTGTCTTGTACAGACACAGATTCTACCTGTCAAATAGCATATTTTGCTCAAATTGATAAATCATCATCAGGTCGAGTTACAGCCATTTCCATCATCATCTAAGAAGGCTTTACATTGTTTCTGAGGTAAAATGTATCTTTTCAATTCCTCTTCCTTTCAATGAGAAATTCTTTTCTAAGTTGCATAGATACCTTTGTGTGAGAATATTAACCACTGAAATCCATGTGAACCCATTTATAAGGAGCATATTACAATTCAGGACACACCTGTCTTTAAATGTCATGTCCATGTGCGGAATGTTCTAAGCCAGTGGTTCTAGGCCTTTCTAATGCTGAGATCTTTTAATCCAGTACAAGGAACTCATGAATCAATACATGGACATGGGACAAGCCCATCTATAGACTGACAGGATGTGGCATATCAGTTCATAAAACCATCAGAAATATATGATTTATGGTAGAATTAAGTGACCCCTGTGAAAGGGTCAATTGACACTTCTCACAGGGTCAAGACCCTCAGGTTGAGAATTGTTCTAGGCAATGCAAAGCCAGAATCATTAAGAGGCAGGCATGGCAGAAACTCTCTGATGACTGCTACTCCTAAGAGGCTATGCATAGACATAAAGTAAACCATTTCAGGGTATACTCTTGGGATGATTCACACATTATGTCTGATCCATCAAAATTCTACCACTGTTGGAGTCATCTTCCTAAACATGCATATGTCTAGGTTTTGGGGTTGTTCCAGGCAGATCTCAGGTTCCAAATTATTAATAAATACTCTGCAAGTGACACCCCTCAGTTCCTAGGGGCTCTGGATTTCATTTATGATGATGACCCTGGCAATTTCACATGAAAGTAAAAATGTGTGACATGGGTCTTGTGCTATATATACCTATACATATACATTCATACACAGCCATACAAATGTATGTAAAGATATATATATATATATGTCTCAAAAATAAGAACTTACTCTGAATGTTGAAATAGTATTACTACAGAAAGTTGTCATGACCATGATAGTAGCATGTATGTAATTCTTTTTATGTATTGTATTGACCCTATGTTTCTCTCATAACAAATACTTCTCCAGACATTTAACAACCACTTAGATAATCTTTTTCTATGTCACTACCAAAATTGTTTAGTGTGATAATGGGAAATAGCAGGTGGATGTCATTGTGTGGAAAGTCATACAAAAGTAATGAGAATTGAAGAGGGAAAAGGATGATTTTTCTAGAAACAAGTGAACATCAACCTTTTATGATGTAAAATTAGGCCAGGCGATGAGCAAGTGCTAACACACTGTCTCCACTAACAATGTTTGAGGACTGGACAGATTGAGCAATGAATTCTCCAATTCTTTTAGAAAAACCTGTAATCATCTTGCACAGAGGATATTGCAGAATACTGACAGAAACAGAAAGTTAGACAGTCATCACACAAAGCTGACTTTACCTTGACTTTAAGAAAAGGAAATGAACAAAAAAATACTTATAAATAAAAAAAAGATCATAGAGCAGTTACAAGGATGTACACTGACACAGAGATTCTCTCTAACTCATACAGAAGGGGAATGAATTGATTTCATTCCAATGATTTAAGAGTGTTTCAAGACCCACAAAACAAACTGTTCGAGGCAAGAATATGTAAAATCAGTGAGGGAAGAATCCCAACCCTGTCAAAATATCCAAGAAAATCTTGGGGCAAAATGTCTCATTAGTTCACTATAAGAGCAATGAAGAAATGAGAACAGAAGGAACATACCTCAGTATAATCAAGATAGCCAACATTCTTTTTTATTGTATATTATATTTACATTTCAGATTTTATCCCCTTACCCCATTCCTCCCACCAACCAGGAACCTCCTTTCCCATCCTTCTCCTCTTGTTTCTATGAGGATGTGCCCCTACCTACCCACAACTCCCACCTCCCCACCCTAGAATTTCCCCACACTCAGTGTTTAGCCTTCATGAGACCAAGGATCTCCTCTCCCACCTATGCCTGACAAGGCCATCCTCCCCTACATTTACAGATGGAGTCATGGGTCCCTCCCTATGTGCTCCCAAGCTGGTGGTTTAGACCCTGGGGACCTCTGATTGGTTGGTATTGCTGCTCTCCTCATGGGGCCACAAACCCTTTAAGCTCCTTCAGTCTTCCCTGTAACTTCTCTATTCAGAACCCCTTGATAAGATCAGTAGTTAGCTATGAGCATCTGCCTCTGAATATGACAGACTCTGGCAGACCTCCAAGCAGACAGCTATAACAGGCTTTTGTCAACATCCACTTCCTGACAGCCACATCAGTGTCTACCTTTGGTGATTGCACCTGTAATAGATACCCAGGTGTAATAGTCTCTAGACAGCCCCTCCTTCAGTTTCTGTTCCACACTTTGTTTCCACATTGGCTCCCTTGAGTATTTTGTTGCTCCTTCTAAGTAGGACCAAGGCACCCACACTTGGTCTTCCTTCTTCATGAGCTTAATGTGGTCTGTGAGTTGAATCTTGGCTATTTCAAGCTTTTGGGCTAATATCCACTTCTCAATGAGTAAACATAATGTGTGTTCTTTTGTGATTGGGTTATCTCACTCAGGATGATATTTTCTAGTCCTATCCACTTACCTAAGAATTTCTCAAATTCATTATTTTTAATAGCTGAGTAATACTCCATTGTGTAAATGTACCACATTTTTTGTATCCATTCCTCTGTTGAAGGACATCTGGGTTCTTTCCAGCTTCTGGCTATTATAAATAAGGCTGCTATGAACATAGTGGAGCATGTGTCCTTGTTATATGTTGGAGCATCTTCTGGGTATATGCCCAGGAGTGGTATAGCTGGATCCTCAGGTAATGCTATGTCCAATTTTCTGAGGAACCGCCAGGCTGATTTCCAGAGTGGTTGTACCAGTTTGCAATCCCACCAACAATGGAGGAGTGTTCCTCTTTCTCCACATCCTCACCAGCATCTACTATCACATGAGTTTTTGAACTTAGCTATTCTTAACGGTGTAAGATGGTTATCTCAGAAGTGTTTTGATTTGCCTTTCCCTGATGACTAAGAATGTTGAGCATGTCTTAACATTCTTCTCGGCCATTCCAGTTCCATCAGTTGAGAACTCTTTGTTTAGCTCTGTACACCATTTTTAATAGGGTTGTTTGGTTGTCTGGGGTCCAATATCTTGCATTCTTTGTATATATTGGATTTTAGCCCTCTATCAGATGTAGGATTGGTAATGATCTTTTCCCAATCTGTTGGTTGCCGTTTTGTCCTATTGACAATGTCCTTTGCCTTACAAAAGCTTTGCAATTTTATGAGGTCTCATTTGTCAATTCTTGATCTTAGAGCTTAAGCCATTGGTGTTCTGTTCAGGAACTTTTCTCCTTTTTTTGTTTTTTTTATTGGATATTTTATTTATTTACATTTCAGATGTTATCCCCTCTCCGCATCCCCCTCAGAAAAACCCCTAAACCATCCCTCCTCCTCCTTTTTACTTTTTTAACATTTTAATCACATGCATGTATGAAGGTCAGTTCTAAGTTGAAGAATTTCAACAGATGCAAATAGTGGAGAACAAGCTTAACAGGATGACCAAAATATCTGAGCTTGCTTCCCTGTCCTAGCCCAAAGTCATTTTCATGCCTGAATCCTACTTCTTTGTTCTAGCCAAAGGTTTATATTCTTGCCTATAATTACTTCGTTCTAGCCTAAGATTTAGATTCCTGCCTGAATGTACTTCTTTGTTCTAGCCTAGGATTTAGATTCCTGCCTGTAATTACTTCTTTATTCTAGCCTAATATCTGATTCCTGCCTGCAGCCCATTTCCTTGTCCTTGAATAGGTGACACTTGTGCTGAGGGCTTACAAATATAAGAACATGTCAATCTGAAATAGTATATTAAAATATATTAGTAAGGTTGTGTAGAAATTCACACAGAAACACACATAGACACACACACACACATACACACATGCACACACACACTAAAGACTCAAGATATCCAATGAATCAAGGACACAGATTTGGTTCTGTGAAGAGACAAAATATCTAAGAAAAATTTTTCTCCCTACTCCAAACTAAAAAAGTAAAGCCCCTGGTAAGAGAATTAGAGATGAACAGGGGTCACTGAAATGTATGCCAGGGACAACAATGATACCTTATGTAGTGGTGTAGAAAATCAGTCACACATACACACACACACACACACACACACACACACACACACACACACACACACAGGAATTGCGAAGGAAATAAACTCTTAGAAATAAGTGAACAATTCAACCTACTAAGTTATAAACCTAAAAATGGCATTAAACAGTACTGAGACTGAAGCAGGAAGTCTTTGCCTTACCAATGTGTGAGGAATACAAAGATTCAGCCGTGGCAAGGCCTTACTCTTGGCAAACACTCAACCTGGCTTTCCTATCTACTAGTCTTTCAGCTTACCTTCCATGATTCACTTGTCAGTTCTCAGAACTTCAAACAAGGCCTCATAGCAACCCAACTTAGTAACGCTTCCTCCTGATCTCTAGATTTAGCCAACATCCTGCTAGATAGATGTTTTTAGAACCCCTGGTAATGGCAAGGCTTTCTGAGAATAACTTAGTTAGACCCCACAGCTGCAGCTAGCTTCCTCCACCTGTAAAGCCCTCTTTCCTTTCCTACCCCTCACCATATCCTGTTTTCCGAGGATATAACCTGTGTGAACAATAAAAAATTTGCCAGCTTGATCAGACTTCTTGACTTGCTGTGCCTCCTTATTTTCTCGTGCATCTCAGTCCTTTCCACAGGGTCTAAGGGTCCCACTTGATTGTCCAGCTGGCCTGGACACACACACACACACACACACACAAAGGAATTGTGAAAGAAATTACAAACTATTACAAGTAAGTGAACAAAACAACCTACCAAGTTATAAACCTAAAAATGGCATTAAGCAGTACTGAGACTGAAGAAGGAAATGTTTGCCTTACCAATGTCTGAGGAATACACAGATTCAGCACATAGTCATCCATTCTTTTAGACAAATCTCATTCTAATACCACAAGAAGAAAATAGTATCAAACACACAAAAAAAGGAACACCAGAAAGTCATCACACATACCTAGGTTTACCTCAACACAAAAAGCAGTTAAGCCCAAATACACAGAAATAAAAATCATGGACCAGTTGCCAAGGATGGACACAGATAAAGAGACTGTCTGTAAGTGACATGAGAACAAAATACAAGCTGACATAATGCCAAGAATGTAAGATTCTTTTAGCACTCATGAGTTAATAAATGTAAGACACCAAATATGTATCCTCAGAAGAAACATGACCATTTCAAGAGATCCCTAAAACACCTTCGGCTAAATAGCACATTGGCTTATTATAAAAACTCTGAAGAATGTGAGAATATGAGAAATATACATCAGGACAATGAATACAATGAGATACAAACATATGAATATACACTAGAAAGGAAATACATAAAGATACAGAGAATGAAGAGTCTTTTGACTTTGAATATAAGCCTACATTAAACAAATACACAATGCAGAGAAACCATACCAACGCTAGAAATGTGGACGAGGCTTTAAGCCACGTTCAAACATTAGTAGACATGAAGCAACTCATAGAGAAGAAGAACTTTATAAATGTACAGAATGCAGGAAGCCCTTTGGCATGTCATAACTCATGTGTAGACTTTGATGTATGTAGCTACATGCACTACATGCATCATGGGGAAGAAACCTGACAACTGTACAGAATGTGGAAATTGCTCTTATCACGCCTCAGATTTAGAAAAACAATACAGAATCCATACTGCAGAGAAACCATTACAAATATAATGATTGTGATAAATCCTTCTCCCGATGCTCAGGTATTAGAAAACATCAGAAATTCATACAGCAGAGGAAAATTCCAAGTGTAACAAATGTTCCAAAGGATATATCCAGAAACAACAACTTAGGAGACATTGGACAATCCATACAGGAGAGAAGCTTTATAAATCCCATGAATGTGAGAAATCCTTTACCATTGATTCAGCTCTTAAATTACACAAAAACATTCATATAGATGAGAACTTTACAAATGAAATGAATATGGCAACAGTTTTATGAAGCAACATCATCCTTTACCCATCTGCTCTGCTTGCATACAGGTAAGCTTCTTTTTTCTATCCAATCTTATCTATTCACTGAGCCCTCTGGGCCAAGCCAAGCTGCCCTGAGCAGCCTGTAACCTCAGGGAGACTTCTATTCTCCTCCCACTTCTTCCCCCACATTCACCAAACCTCAAAATCCTAATCCATACAGGTAAGTTACCCTTCGCCCTCCCATATTCCCTGCTTGCTGAGATCTCTGGGCATGGCCATATTGCCCAGAGTAGGCAGCTATCCCAGGAGGACATCCATTCTTCCACTACCTCTTAACCCATCTTCATCAGAACTGAGTCTCCTAAACCACACAGGAGAGGTTCCCTTCCCCCACCCATCTTCCCTGTTCTCTGAGCCATCCTGGCCATGCCAAGCTGCCCTGAGCAGACTGCTAGCACAGGGGTCCCTCAATTCTCCTGCCACCTCTCCACCCACCTTCACTGGACCTGTGGCTCCTGAACCATACAAACCTGCAGGCCCTGAAACATACAGAGAAAGGATACCCATCAGAGGCCTGACACGTCAGAACCATTGAGGTTAACTCATCCCAATATTTACTACAAGAACACCCAGAATATCTCACAAGGAGGAATAAAATAGTCATAAGAGTCAGATGGAGGGAGGGAACTGGGATGTAAGGAGAATGAGGAGGAAAATAGAGGATTCAACATCAGGTGTGAGGAAGGATAGGAGAAATGGATAGATGTAGGACCATGAAAGGACTCTGGTAGAGCACTGGCTTTGAGATTGCCGGAGACCCAACGGGTGTCCATTGCCTGTGTAGGGAAGGCACATATCTTGCTATGCCCCCGATTCCAGACTCCTGACATGTGGCCTAGGATCTCCATTTGATCTGTGCCTTGTAGTCATGTAGGGCTACAGGTAGAAGGTGTGACTACAGGCCTCAGTCTTAGAGAGATTTCCATATTAATGAGTTACCTAAAGGCCAGAGGGCATAGCTAATTAAGTTATTCCCTCCCAGATCCTTTCCTTCCCCCTATTTAAGTCAGGCCCACCCAAGCCTAAATAGGGGTGCACATCTAGACTATCTATCATACACCATGTCAATAGAGCTCCTGGAATCCCGGACTTTCTCCTGTTTCTGGTGTTGTTGTTGTGGAGGACCTCTCTGTATTCCAGCCATGGGGACCACCTCTTGAACAACTAGCCCATCCAAGCCAAGCACTTCCTGATGGGCTTGGCGCCAGAACTCTCTCCTTCTCCTTGTCTATCTCTACTTGCCCAGGCAGGCCACTTCTCACAGTGCTGCTCTTGCATGTTCCAGCCTCCACCTCCTTTCTGCTGCTGTCTCAGTGGTGTCTTGAGAGCCCTAGAATGGCGCCCAGGCCTCTGGGCCCACTGGAGCGTTCTGCCTCGCCCTGTGGAAACCAGGCTGAGTTTACTCCCCACCCTGGTGGAAGCCCCCAATGTGTCTGCTTGGCATGGTGTAAGAGGAACACAGCCAAGCTTCCCATGCTCACTGGACCTTGCTCAGGACTTTAGCTTTTCCCTCGCAGATAGATGGTCATGGAAATGAATGAAAATCTCCAACTGACAGGAGTGAAGAGGTGGGGTCATCTTCAGGATGAGACAGAGATCTGGGATAAGGGAGGCACCCAATTATCAATGGGGGTGACATCAGCTGTGAGTCACATCACTGGGGATAATGAACCTAAAGAGGCCACCTCCTGTAACCAGGCAGGATCTCCAGTGGAGCGAGAGAGACACCAAACCATCCACAAAATTTTCAACCCTAAATTCATCCTGTCCACAAGTAAGCCAGCCACTGGCGATGGAGCAGGGACCAAGGGAATGGCCAGTAACTGACCCAACTTGAGACACACCCCATAGACAAGCACCAATCCCTGACACTATTAAGGATACTCTGTTATGCTTGCAGATAGAAGCATATTGTCCTTTGAGAGGCTCCATCAAGCAGCTGACTCTGACAGATACAGACAGTCACACCCAAACAGTGGATGGACCTTGGGAACTACTTGGGAACAGGAGGAAGGATTGGTGGCCCCAAAATAAACAGAAACTCGACAGGGAGACCAAAAGAGTCAACTAAACTAAACTTTTGCTGGTTTCAGAGTCTGAACCAAAGAGCATACACAGGCTGGACCTAGGCATCCTAACTCATATGTAGCAGAAGTGTAGCTTAGTCTTGATGTGGGTCCCAAACCACTGGCACAGGCTATCCCAAAAGCTATTGCTTGTATATGGAATATACTCTTATAGATGGGTTGCTTTGTCTGATGTCAGTGGGAGAGAAAACTTCTAGCCTTGCAGAAACTTGAAGTACCATGGTAGGGAGATACCCAGTTGGGCCGTCACCTGCTCAGAAGGTGAAGGAAAAGGGGAAAAGAATTGTGGGAGAAGGTAATGGGGGAGTACAGTGAGCTGGATATAAAGTGAATACATTAAAAGATAGTAATAAATGAATAAAATTAAAAAAATTAGGAGCCATCAATTTATACAAGAGATAAACCTTATGGATGCACTGGATGTGAGAAGTCCTTTCAGTTGGTTCAGGTCTTAGAAGCCATCAGAATATTCACCCAGGAGAAACACCTAAGAAAAGTAGGGGATGTGGGAAATTGTTTACCGATCCCTCATCTATTAAAAAGATCTGATAATTAAAAGCAATAAATTCTGAGAATAAGAGTAGACCATAGAGGATTAGGCAGGGTATCTGAACAAGACTTCAAAACTAAGTTATAAGATAGATGATGATTTACTTCTTGGTAAATAAATTCCAATTGTTTGGTAAGCATAAGAAAAATACTTGCTACTATTAACTGGCTTGCTTAAACATTCTTAATCAATGACAAAAGAATTACTGTTTTGTGGTTATGATAAACTTCTGGAAAGAAAGAAATATGGAAAATGTTTAGTTAGGTATGAGCTTAAATGAAGAATAGATAGTAATTCTGTTGTAATAATTTTAATTTGCTTTCAAAGAATATGTTTGTGGTGATTGTTCTTACAGAGCATGTAACTTGTGGCAATATGAAAATCATTTTCCTAGAGATCACTGCCCTAGGTGGTTAAAAAGAATAAAAGAAAATATAAAGTTGTTACAGTCAGCACTTTAGAGTTTGCTCCATACCCCAATGTGTGCATATGCATATATGTATATGTAAAATAGGTTGAGGCAGCTTTTTAGAGCTATGATCTATCCATCCAATATGTCTGTCTGTCTGTCTGCTATGTAAAATTATTGAGCTTGTCTTGCTTCATTCACTCAATATGCATGTGTGTGTGTGTGTCTGTGTGCATGTGTGTGCATGTGTCCGTGCATCTGTGCCTGTGTGCATGCACATGTATAATTTTTAGTGTTTTTCTCTTTTCATTCTCTTCAGCCCCCAAAGATTTGCCAGTTAAAAGGGATGCCAGTGTCAGTGGTCAATCTTTATTCCCTCAGAGAAAAGTCAGCAGAGTGATCAATTGTTTACTCCACAGTCAGCACTCCTCAGTTTATCCTGTGTTCTTGAAGCTGGCTTTGGCACAAAAGTATGATAATGTGGATCAAATTTAACTTACTTTTTCAATGTCAAATAGGTCATGATGATGAACAGAAAATGGAGAATCTGAGAAATGCCCTGTTGTGTAGTAATATCCAGGAGACTGAAATATTCCATCCTGATAGGAAGCTGATTAAGATAGGTAATAAACCACTAAACATAGCTTCAACAAAATCCCTCAATCTGATAGGATTCACTATGTTTAACTCGCATGAAGAAACTCATACCAATCAAGCTGCTTAGATGTGGCTTTAAGGAACTGAGCCAGGAAGATGGGATACCCTTTAAACTATGGGTATGATTGCAGGTGAGCAATGTGCTCCAGGATTCCACTGTGCATAACCTGTATCCCATGCTACCTTAGAGTCATGATGGAAATTATATTTGAGTTACTTTTGTTCTCGAAAATGGCTTCTTCCTCATAATACTAAGAGTTTAAACTCAATAAAGCTCATTGGTTTAACAAGCTGGACTCAGTGGCATGCATATTTGGTTCTGTTAACAGTTCCATTTTTGGATGAGTAGATGCATATTCATTTTGCATCTCCCCAGAAAGTGACCCTTAAGCACCATGTAATGACCCCATTTGATTTTGCTCCAAATTTCATATACACCAGAAAATTGGTGTTAGAGAAAATATATATGTGTGTATGTGTGTCAACTAAATTAGGATAGATTGTTTATGCTCACTGTTCCAGGCTTACTCTAATATACGTTCTTGGTCCTGTTAAAGGCCAAACAAATAGAATGTACCCTTAGGAAGCCTTAGAGAGGAAGCTGGTTTCTTTGTTGCATTCAGGGAAGAGAGAGAGAGAGAGAGAGAGAGAGAGAGAGAGAGAGAGAGAGAGAGAGAGAGAGAGAGAGAAGACTGCAGGGAGATGAATGAAACTATGCTTACAAACTGTCAGTGAGAGACATCAGCCAAACTGGGCTATGTGTACACATGCCTCTGTACTAAAGCTAAGACCCATTGATGGAGTCATGCTCCTTTGAATCTCTGACCAGTGCTCCCCACTTATGATGACATTATGGCTTGTTTTCCTTCAGAAATTCCAATCTACGAGTCCCTCAAAAACGATGAAATTTTAAATGTTTTAACTTCTTTAAACAACGCTACTATTGTAACATAGCAGAAAATTCATCATGAAATAAAACTCATGCAAATGTTGTAAGAAAATTATTATCACCATAATTCCTTGTTAGTCCATCTATGCAAATATCAAGAAACCATGAAACTCAAAAGAGATAACCTATGAATACAATGTATACATGTGAATGCAGACCTTAGAACTACCCAAGAGTGTGTGTGAACATCATTTTGACATACTGATAAATGTTCAGGAAGTATTTATTCAAAAACCAAATTAGAATATTGGTACTAAAAATAGTGGGACTCGGAAATTTAAGACCTTAGACAGGGTAGTGTGGTACAGAGCATGAAATCATACCATTCTATAAAATTTTCAGGGATTTCAGTGCAAAATGACACTCATATTCAATAAATATAAAAATGTTGAACTAACCCACACATGGCAACAACTGGCTATGAAAGTGTATCACTGTGTTCTGAATTGTTAATTACTGAGCTGGGACTGACAGGCTAGCAGGATGTGTAAATGTTTGTCCATTCCTCACCTGCCCAAAAGAAAGGCAATCTGCCATGGAGGAGGAATCTCTCCAAGTATGGTAATAGCTGTTTTGTATGCAAAGTAAGTGTGGCATTACAGCAAGAAAGGCTGTAGGCTGGAGCTGGGGAAGGCAGGAGGAGGCGAAGACGGAGGGAGAGTTGGACAGGACAGAAGAGAAGAACAGGGAGGTAGAGCAGTGAGAGACACATGGAGAGATAAAATGGCAGGTTAATTTAGACAGGCTAGCTGAGGGAGTTTCCCAGCAACCAGGCAAACAGCCTTATAATATACAGATATCTCTGTTTCTTTATCACCAACTTCCAAGAGGGACCCCAAAAGCCCTGCAATAAGAAAATATCATTTACAAACAGTAAGATTTGAACACATAACAATAAGTATTAATTGCTGCCGAAGCAAAGATAATGAACCTGAGACAGGAAACAGTGGAAACTTAGGTCTCTGGACTGCACCTTAAGAATCTGGAGATTGTAACCCACTGGACAGACTCCTGGGATGACAATTTCAGGTGTTCCATGAATCAAGGCTCCTCTGCTTGATGACCTTGATATGACTTTCTTAATTATTCATAAACATCCACAAAGTTGTTGACATTAACAATGAAACGACAGCTCACACCGTACCCTTTATACACTATTACCATATACAATTCTGGTCTATGATGGCAACGGGCATAAGAAGTCTGCAGAGCAAGTCCATGTCAGCCTGACAGCTGGAGCTGTGGAAAGCAGCCTGTGAATGTGAGATTGATGAGTATCAGTGGGACAGGGACAAGCACTTTATCAGAATAAGGATGGAGAAATGCAGCAGAGCCTATGCAGGCTTAGAAAATTCAGCAGCATGTCCAGACATGATGACTCAAAGATAACTTCCATCATGAAACTGTAAGCTAGCATTAGATATAGGTTATGCATAGTGGAATCCTGAAGCACACTGCTCACCTGATATCATACCCACAGGATAAAGCGTATCCTATCTCCATGGCTCGGTTCCTTCAAGCCACATCTAAGCAGGAGCCAGGGTACCTGAACTAAGTGTAGTGGAATGAATATGCTTGGCCCAGAAAGAAGATAAGAGACCTGAAGAGAACAAGCAGAATATAACACTGGTCCTACTTCCAGACAACTCCAAAACAACAGAAAGAAAGGATTCTGGTAGGACTATGTTGATAACCAGGAATTCCCTCATTTCTGGGAAGCTTTAGACATTACAGAGAGTATGTATATGTATATGTATACACACACAAAGCAGGTAAATACAAAGGATGTATCAGGCATTCTATAAGAATATCCTTACATACAAAAAATCATTACTGTATTTCTCCAACATCACATCTGTGTACAATGTCCTCTGAGCACAGCCTAAACCTTCCCATTCTCCCTGTGAACATTCCACAACCCATGCCTGAATATTAAAAAAACTACAATTGACAACTATTCCTTTATTATAAGCTGTATCACAAAATGCTTTCTGATGTAAAAAGAGATCTAAGATATTAGAGATAGTTTTGTGGTATAGGTGAGGTATGACATTATTTCAAAGATCAAAGTTTTCTAGAAGTGCTAAATAGAATTCCCAGGAGTTAAGCTCTGCTGTCTGCGATAAACAATGTATAGAATTACTACACTGTGTACATTCAGAAAGTCTTTCTTCACAATGAGTTTTCTCAGCAGCAGAAAAAGGATTTGATACCATCACTACAATTTTAGTTTTCTTTTTAGTTCAGAGTCTGTAATGTCTTTTAAAATGCAATTGAGTCTGAAAAGATGGTTCAGTGGTTAAAAGCACTGTCTGGTTTTCCAGAGATCATGAGTTCAATTACAAGCAACTACACAGTACATCATAACCATGCACAATGTGATCTGAAGTCCTCATCTGGCAGGCACATATGCAGACGTACATTCAGAAAGAGTAGTCATACTATAAATAAATCTACATAAAATAAATAAATCTATTGTGAAAAAGTAAAAATACAAATAGAATTTTAACAGATATTTTGAGGGTTATACAGCAATTAATGAAATTGACTTAAGGGAATACAATGGTTCAATATAACAGACTTGTCTCTCAGCAGAGATTAATGTACTAACAAAGGAATGTTCACCTCCTCGAAACTAAAGCAGAGACTCTCTGTATTAGAACTAGACCGAAAGGGGGACACTGCACGTATGACAAGGACATCAGTGTTATCTTATTCAGTGCTAAACAAAGTCATACAAAAGTGAATCAGAATTGAAGAGTTCCTATAAATAAAGGAATAAATCAACCTCATAAAATATAAAATGACAACAGGCATCAAGCGAATGTACAGACTGAACCAGGAAGCTTTACCTCTAACAGTGTCTGAGGACTGGACAGATTAGCAGGGAACTCTCCTTTATTTAGACAAAGCCTATACTAAAGGCAAACATAGAATATTGTCATGAACACAAAGAAGAGGAACATTAGAAAGTCATTATGCAAAACTGGTGTCACCTGGACACACAGAAGGTGAGCCCAAATGAACATATGGAGAGAAAAATCACAAACCAGTTGCCATGATTTACAGACACAGAGACTGTTCTAAATTACACTGAAATAGAAGGAAAGCTGAGTTCACACCAAAAATGCAAGACTGTTTCAATACTTACAAACTAATCAATGTCAGACAACAAGTAAGTAGACTCAGTGAGAGAAGAAAAACTACTATGTCAATAGATACATGAAAGCCCTGAGCTAAACTATAGCATTTGCACAGTACAAAAGCTTTCAAGAATGTGAGGACAGAAGGAACATAGCTCAGAATAATAAAGGCAAAGAGATAGAAAAGTAAAGCAAACAGTACAAAACAAGGAAACTAATTAATCCACTCTAACCAGGACTCACTCAACACAGTGCATCAGTTAGTTAGTACACATATCAAGGACAGAGAAAACTTATTCAAAAAGCAAGTGACACTTCTTGAGAAAAATAAAATAACAACTCAGACCAGACAACTCACCCTGACAACAAACACCTAGGACACCCTGTTTGGAGCATTCACAGTTTCAAAAAACTGCTATGTAGACCTGAAGCAGGGGGTAGAGGTATCAATGGCCATACCCAGACTTGGATCCTGTGTGCTACAATCACAATATGGAAGGCCTACTCATTGTTGTAATAGTGGTGTCACAGATTATTCTGTGTATAACAGAAGGTTTTCTGGTGCAATCTGAGGGCAGTTGCACAGAAAAAAGACAAAGACTATGGCCTATACTGGAAACCAGGCCAAAAGCCAACAATAAGGAGTACCATAGACCTTACAAGGGAATCCACTACTGACATTTGGTGGTACATGTTCAAATGTCTCCGTTGACAACCACAGCCTGGTGCTGCTTTCAGTCTGGGTCAAAGAAACTGTTTAATGGGCAACAGTCATTCCCAAGCCTCAAAACTAACCAAATACTGAGAATACCTGACTGCTTACTGTACAACCTATAACCAGAAATCCATATTACCACACATAAAATTGTTATTCTCAGTGAAAATTTCTAGAATCATTAATTAAAGAGAAACTGGAAAAATCCAATTTCAAATCCACTTTCTATTATCACTTCAGCCTCCCCTCTTGCTGTATTCCTCTAACATACCTGGCTCCTTGGCTAGAGTCTCCTCTGTCTTCACCATCCAGGGCTCTTAGTTCTGATTCACAGGTGAGCAGATCTGGCTGAGTGGGAAACCCTCATATGGGAAAAGGATTGTGCAGAAAGCACCTGAGCTTTTCATAAAACAAAAATGAAAGAAGCTCACGTATGCCAAAAGAATAAACACAATGGAAAGAGAAAAATACCATGATAAATGTTACTGCAAGCAAGTGAAAGACTTGTATAATAAACACTTCAATTCTTTGAAGAAACTGAAGACAAAATTAAAGGAGAGAAAGATCCATGCTCATGGAGCAAGAGGATTAAGATCTTAAAAAAATAGCCATCCTGCCAAGAGCATTCAGATTCAAGGCATTCCTCATGCAAATTCCAACACAAGTCTTCATGGTTTTCAATTGGCCATTGCACTTTCTTACATAAATGAAAGGTGTACTATAGCTAAAACAATCCTGAACAATAAAACAACTTCTAGAGTTCTCTCAACATCCCCAATTTCAAGTTTTCTACAAAAACTACAGGATTAAAAACCTCAAAAAATATTGGCAGAAAAAGACACACTGATCAATGAATATGAATTGAAGACCAAGATATAAATATATTTGGCCATCTGATTTTTGATAAAAAAAAAAAAACAGAAATACAAACTGAAAAAAGATAACATCTTCAAAAGTGGTGCTGGTCTAACTGTCTGCATGTAGAAGAATGCAAATGGATCCATACTTACTGTTATGCCCAGATATCACCAGGAATCCAACTCCTAACAAAACCAAAGCAGCTTTATTTAAGCTGGAGCTTGGACCCTCCAACCTCTCCAGTGCAGTAGATGGGTGGTGAAGCCTTGCCTTGTTGTCACCCCTACAGCAGTATTTCCAACCTGACAGGTACATGATTGATTGACATTTGAAAATTGCAGCTTGACACATTTCTATTGGCTAGTAATGATTTCACTTGCTATAAACAGTGGTTGCTTGCTTAAGCAATCTCTTTTGAGACATCTGGACGTCTTGGTACTTTTCTCCTGAGAGCTAATTGGCTATCACTGGGGAAGGAGTGGGGGATGCTATGGATGTCTCAGTTCCTGGAAAAGTTGAGGGTTTTTCAGTAACTAAGTTCAATCTAAGGGCAGGTTAAACATAACATGGAATCTAAAAGTAGCATGGGGTTTGTGCAGCTAAGCAGAGCCATTCACTTATAACTCAGCACAAACCTGGAGTGCAAGCAGGTCAAAGGCCTCAGTATAAAACCAAACAGATTGATTCTTTGTGTAAGCCTCCAGAGGTGACCTGGGAAGACAGTTCGCTATGCTCTTGTCACAGAAAGTCCCCACAAAATCATGCAAATCAAGAGGTTCAAACCTTCCTGTTCACTTTAAGAACACCTGGGAAATTGCCCAAGCCATCAAGGGTATGCATATCCACAAAGTGTATCTGAAGGATGTCACTTTAAAGAAGCAATGGACACCATTCCATCAGTATAATGGTAGGTAGTAGGTGTGACCAGACCAATATCGGGTCTGGACACAGGGACGGGGGCCTAAAAAGAGTGCTGAATTATTGCTGCACATGCTTAAAGACACAGAGAGTAATTCTGAACTTAAGGGTTTGGACTTAGATCCTCTAGTCATTTAACATATCCAGTGAACAAGGCACCTGAGATGCGCAGGTGAACCTACAGAGCGACTCTAATGAAAAATTTCATGGTCACTAAAAAGTATACTTAATAACTATTAGTGTTTACACCCATAATTGTAGCTAGCGCTCGATAAAGTATATTTTTGGGTTCGACAAATCTGCACTGGTTCCTCCTAAAATATTACATACAAAGCTCTCTGGGGGGTGCCTATTAAGCAGGCTCCAAAGGCATTTTCTTGAATAAGCAATTAGTAAAACAAGGCAGTGAGAAAGCAAGACGGAATTTACTTTCCACTCTCTTTGTAATTGCCACATTAGGAAATAGAAGATAGTGCAACTGCTCCTTTATGAGGTTCCTTTATGATTGCTGGTAACTGTAGGATAAATTTAAAAAAAAAAAAAAAAAGCGCGATAAACCCAAGTTCATAGGATCTCAAGTTTCTGACAACTGCTAAGACATCCACAACAAAATTGTGAGAGCACCTCCTAAGAGCAGCTGCGGAAAACACCCCCCTGCTCCGCTCCCGCCCGTTTCCCAGCCCCGCAGCTCCTCTGACCTGGGAGGTTCCAGGGTCCCCAGGCTGCGGTTCCCGCCGCTGCGCTGCCGACTGCTGACTCTCCCAGGCCCGCGGTCGGGAAACTGCATCTGAAGAGACTTTTCCGGGGTCCAAAGAGAACTGGGAGGCGGAAACCGGAAGATAGCAAGATGATTGGGCAAAGTTCCTGTCACTCTGGCCTAGATCATTCAAAATGCTCTCCTAGACCCGCCCACTAAAACATGGATGCGGTCACGTGATTCGCCTGAGCCTTTTACCCACAAGAGCTTTCTCTTTCTTTATTACTATTGTAGACCCCTCCCTTCTTTTTCCCTGTTGTTGTCAATGTCCTGCTCCTGCCAGTAGCCCTGCCCCAGGGATTCCGTTCCGTCCCTCTCAGTCTTAGGCAGCCTGCCACACAGCTCCAGCTGTTAGGCTTTCCTGGACCTGCTCTGCACAGCCTCCCTACATGCTTGCTGACAGCCTAGACAAGAACTGGTTCTGGTAGGACTCTGCACCCCGATATCTGACAGTGAGTTCTGAAACCCTCAGATGATAGATAGGCAGCCTAACTTCTTAGATTGGAATAAAAGCCTCCTGGGCTACAAATGCACAACAAAATATAACCGACAGCCTGAATTCTGATTTCTTATGTTGCATTCACAAACACAATACTAAAAATGAGTCACAAAGTTTGTCTCCCTTTCAAAACAAGTGTTAAAACATACATGAAGTACCAGAAGGACCACTGAGATGAAAATGTGCATAAAGACAAATGGGACTGAGAATGATGAGAGGGTGCTCTGTGAGCTCTCTGGGGAGCCCCAGGGACTCGGGTCACTCTGTAGAAACAGCAAACAGTACAACAGGGCAGTTGGAAAGCCTGGATAAAGTTAAATTCCGAGAGAGATTTGTCCTGGCCACAATAGCGAGGAAAATAGATAATGTAAATACTTTGCATGAATATTTTCCTGTAAATAGTCTGACAACCATAACATGAATGAAAAATCACCATAAGCCCCAGTGCATGTAAGAGAAGATATAATGATAGCAAAACAGAATTTTGATAGCCAGAAAAAGTAAAATACTGTCGTGAGTTTATAGAACTTAAAATTTTATGTACGCAGGATTTATGGAGAAGATCAGGATGGCAAGAAAAATGGATCTAGCAATATTTGAATTTTCAAGGGAAAGGCCATTTGTGCCTGGCACATCACTTTATCACTCTGGTCTGTAACATACAAGCTGGAATTTGGATAAGGAATGCATTGAAGATGAATATTTCTTTTGGTAGGGTAGCCAGTTTTACTATGTTGTTCCTTCTCATCCATGAACATGGCAGTTCTTTCCATGTTCTAGTATCATCTTCAATTTCTTCCTTCAAAAACTTGAATTTTTAAAAATGCAATTCTTTCACTTCCTTGCAATGTGTTGAGGAGAATATTTCATTCCAACTGTTGTTTCTACCCAGCTTTTGATTATTCATTTCCAAGGTAACAGACACACAGTCTTTATAATACACCTTTATCAGTGCTAAACCTGTGAAGCTACCTATCATCTATGCTATTATCATGTCTGTTTCCCAGCTATTAATCCCATGATATTTTGCCACATTTTATCTGGGCTGCTTATAACTCCAAATAGCCAGCCAACATGGCCATTATTCTGAGACTCAGACCATGGTGGCTTTCTCTGCCTCCACCTTCTTCATTCTCCCCATGATTCTTCTCTTACACGCTCCCCCCACCCTATTTCTTTTCTGCACATCTATTAGCTGTAGGCATCTCTATTCACCAGTAAGTGAAACTTGGAGAGCAAGGTTACAGAGCATCACCAGGGTACCTGCAGAATCTCTGATACCTAGCAGGCAACCAGGCCTTGAGGACACTATTTAGCATTACAGTGTAAGCAAAAGACAAAACATCAACACCATTATAGAGTTAGCACCAACATACTTTATGTTTTTTGAGGCCATTGTAAAAGGTGTTGTTTTCCTGATTTTTTCCTTATTTGGTTTGTCATTTGTATATTGGAAGGCTGTTGATTTTTTGTGCATTAATATTGTATTCAGCTATTTGGGGGAAAGTGTTTATGAGTTATAGAAGTTCCCTGGTGGAAATTCTTGTTTCACTTATGTATGCTATCATATCATTTGCACATAGGGTATGTTTACTTCTTTACTTGCCAGGCAAATTGTACCTTCTGGATCTTCAGCTGTCACAGTACTCTAGCTCAGACTTCAAGTACTATATTGAAGAGAGAGAGAGAGAGAGAGAGAGAGAGAGAGAGAGAGAGAGAGAGAGAGAGAGAGGATATCCTCGGCTTGCTCATGACTTAACTGCAGTTGTTTGAGTTTCTTTGCATCTAATTTGACCCTGGTTCAAGGCTTGCTGTAAGCTGATTTTATTATGTTCAGTTATGTCCCTCAAATCTTCTGTCTCTACAGGACATTTATGATGAAATGGTGTTTGATTTTGTCAAAGGCCATTTCTGCATGTGATGAAATCATCGTGTCTTTTTTTTTTTCAGGAGTTCTTTTAGTTTGATGGATTACATTTATTGATTTTGTATATTGAATTATCCCTTCCTCTCTGAGACAAAGCCTGCTTGATCGTCTTCAGTAATATTTTTATTTGTTCTTGGAAGTATTTTATGGGTATTTTTGCATGTATATTCATAAGGTTCTCTAATTCTCTTTGTGCTTTTGTATCTGGGTAACTGGACCCTCATAAAGTGAATTTGGTGACGTTCTTTCAGTTCATGTTTTGTGGGATAATTTGAGGAATATTAATTTTAACTATTCTATGAAAGTTATAGAATTCTGTGCTGAAATTATTCGGCCCTGGGTTTCTGTGGTTTGGAGACTTTTAATGACTGCTTTTATTTCACTGTGGGTTAGTTAAATAGGTCTCTTTGTTTATCTGATGTTGGTTTCACTTTGGAACCGGGTACCTAAGATTAAAATCATCTGTCTCCTTTTGATTTTACCAACTTGTTGGAGTAGAAGTTTTAACATATGTCTTGTGATTCTCCAAATTTTCTCAATGTCTGTTATTATGTCTGCATTTTTGTTTCTGGTTGTATTAATTTGGGTACTTTCTCTCCACCTTTTAATTAGTTTGGATAAGGGTTTGTCTGGCTTGTTGAATTTGTCAAAGAACCAACTCTTTGTTTCAATGATTGATTGTGTTACTCACTATGTTTCTATTTTATTATTATTCAGTCAAGAGTTTGATTCTCTCGCACTGTCTACTCCTTTTGGATGTGATTACTTTTTCACATGTGAGAGTTTTAGTTGTGCTGATCAGTTGTTTTATGACATCTCTTCAGTTTTAGGTTGTTTTTATACTTCTCTCTTGACCCATTTTTAAATCAATACAGAGATGTTCTCTTTGTACGTATTAATGAGCATGATGTAACTGAATTCTTTATGCTTTAAGTTGGGATCAATGGACTGACAGCCCACTGGCTTCATGAGACAGCTAAATCCTTTCCAAATCATAAGTTTCTGAAACGTCTTCCCTCATGTCAATATTGCTAACAGTGTAATGCTACATATTTGACTTGTAATCATGGAAGTTTGTGAGGGAAAAATAAAGAGTTTTTATAGTGTCACTTAATTTGCATAGTGTAGAAAATGACTTTATTCACCTTCCCACTAAATCTCTCCAGAGTGACTTACTATGTCAGAAGTTTGAAATATTTCATATGTGTATACCATGCAGAATGAATTGCACTTTTACTTTAACTAGTGTTACTTGCATGGGGCATTTTATTTTACTTCATTAATTTCTTTGTTTGTTCACTTTACATTCTGATCTCAGCCTTCTTACTCTTCTATTACCAGTCCCCTCCCCACCACCTCTCCGACCCAGGTCCCCCTTTCCATCAATTTTCTCTATCTATTTTCTTTACTCTGCTGAGTTAGATGCAAGCATCCTCTCTTGGGCCCTCCTTGTAACTCAGCTTTCATTCTGTAGATTGTGCCATGGTTATCCTCTACTTTATGGCTAATATCCATGTATAAGTGAGAACATATCATGTGTGTCCTTCTGAGTCTGGGAAACCTCATTCAGGATGATATTTTCTAGTTCCATTCATTTGCCTGCAAATTTCATGATGTTCTTGGTTTTAATAGCTCAAAAGTATTTCATCTTGTAAATGCAACACATTTTCTTTATCCATTCTACAGTTGAGGGAAATCTGACTTGTTTTCAGTGTCTGTCTATTACAACTAAAGCCGATGTGAAATAGTTGAGCAAGAATTTTTATGGCATGGCATAGCATCTTTTGGATAAATACCCAGAGTGGTATAGCTAGGTATTGGTTAGAGGTATTCCCAGTTTTCTGAGAAACCATCAAATTGATTTCCAAAGTGGTTGTACAACTTTTCCCTTCCACCTTCAAAAAAGGAATGTTTCCCTTGCTCCACATCTTCACCAGCATATGATGTCACTTGAGCTTTAGATTTTAGCTGTTCCCACTTGTATAATATGGAATATCTGGCTTGTCTTCATTTGTATTTCCCTGAAGACTAAGAATGGTGAACATTTCTTTAAGTGCTTCTTGATCATTAGAGATTTGTTTGTTGAGAACTTCTGTGTTCAGCTTTGTATCCATTTTTTAATTGGTTATTTAGTTTCTTGGTGTTCAATTTGTTGAGTTCTTTATATATTTTGAATATTAGCCCTCTGTCAGATGCAGGGTTGGTAAAGATTTTTTCCTAGTTGGTTGGCTGCCATTTTGTCCTATTGACAGTGTCCTTTGCCTCACAGAAAATTTTTTAGGTTCATGAGGTCACATTTAGTAATTATTCATCTTAGCATTTGCAATTTGTCCAGGAAGTTTTTATATTATTTATGGGTATTGTGAAGATTGTTGTTTCCCTAATTTCTTACTGAACCTGATTGTCATTTGTATAAAGAAATGCTACAACTGTTTTTGGAATTAATTTTGTATCCTGCTACACTGCTAACAGGGCTATTTTATTTAATACAAAAGCTCTCTAGAGATGCTACAGAGATGGTTCAGAAGGAAAGAGCACTAGATGATCTTCCATGGGACTGACACTTGGTTCCCAGCACCTACATCATGCTACAAAAAAATTCTACCTTCAGTTCTATCAGACTTAATGCTCTCTACTTAATTCTGAATTAATTAATTCTAATTAATTCGTGAATACAGTAATGCAAGTATAGTCTTACACTTAAAATAAAAAGAAAGTTAATTTTAATAAGGATTATGTTGAGCAGGGCAAAGTGGCACATGACTTTAATCCCAGCACATGTTAGGCATAGACAGGCAAATTTCTGTGAGTTCCAGGCCAGCCTAGTCTACAGAGAAAGTTCCAAAGCAGCCAGAGCTACACACACACACACACACACACACACACACACACAAACACACACACAGTCTCCAAATAAATCAAATAAATAGGGGCTAGAGAGATGGTTCAGCAAAGATCACTTAATGTTCTTCCCGAGGTCCTGATTTCAAGTTCCAGCAACTACATGGTGGCTTACAACCATAATGGCAAATGATTCCCTCTTCTGGTGTGTCAGAGGAGAGCAGCAGTCTACTCACATACGTAAAATATTTTTTTTTTTAGAAGATCAATTGAATAAGTCAAAAGAATACTATCCAGAACAGTCATGCTTTATCTTGTATTTCCTATCTCTGTGAAAATAGGATGATTGTGATGATAGTCTCACAATCAGCAAGCTTGTAATGAATATAAAATACACATTTGAAGTCTGCATGTAGAAATGTAACTCTATAAAGGCTGTATTGGTATCAAACACAGTGTCTCCTCTCAGATGGAGAAATTATAATGAGAAAAACTGTACTTCCAAATTCTATAACTGTCGATCCTGTTGAAATATGGACTCTAGATCAATCCTGTCTGCAGTTGGGTCCCAAATGACTGTATTCTAAAATGCTCAGTTCAGATGCTAAGGCCTATATGCAGAGCCACACCCTTCCTTAAAAAATGGAATGCAGAATACATGTACGAGTCAAAATTCATGGATAGGTGGAATTTGGCGTGCTGGGGTTTTGGGGGGCTAATGGGTTCTGAGTCCCCTGGGTTCCCCATGGATGTGGGCCTTTAGGAGGGTCCCTTACCAGTTACCCTGTGTTCATTAGAACTCATGGGATGCCTTCAGGCTGTGGTGTCCTCAGGGCAGCAGATCTGCAGGGTAGAACACGCCTGCTGGAAGAGCTCTACATCATTTTCATAGAATTCAAAGTACTTGTTATGAAGGCAGAGTAACCAGGAGACAAAATAATGGTATCTCAGTCCTAAGACCAATGAAAATATGTGTGTTCTTATGGTTTTTAGCAACCCCTGTGAGAGGTTCATTCCATCCTCAGTGCTGTTGCTACCCACATCTTAGTAAACATTGCTCTAATATTCATTTTATGTTACAAGTTTGCAGAAAATATTAATGGCTTTCGAACATTTTTTTGTGGGAGACATTTTCTGGGGAGATACAACATATATATCCATCTACCCATCCCAAGTAGAAATTGAAAACAATCAAGTCCAACTTGTTGAACCAATTATCTTTATTGGAGTTTTATACAGGACTCAGGGGAAAGAGTCAGTAAGTGAGAGCCTGAGGGACTAAAAGACAATTGCTATCCTGAAATTTAAAACCATCATATGATACAAGTTATAAATACCGGATACTAGGAGAAAACTGCATATCCATAGGCATATCTACAGGATAGAGAGCATCCTATATTTGAGGCTCAGTTTGTTAAATCCACTTTAAGAAGTATAATTGGTCTATGTATCTTAATTTGAGTTAAGCACACAAGTGCTGTCAGTTTTACTCTAGTTTGAGACATGTATTTCCCAGCTGCTCTTTGAAATAGATCATTTCAGTCTCCGGGAACCTTTATACAATTCCATGTTCTTCTAGCTTCACCATCGTGTCTTTATTATGACATAGTTGAAAGTGAACAAGTAAAAACTTTAATGAAATATTTCCTTCATTGTCACATTTTCAGTTTCTCTCAGCATAAACCCTGGGTAGATTCTAAGATTTGAGCATTAATTACACACTTTCACAAGTTTCTCACATACATAATAAACAATTCTTTAGTGTGGAGCCTCAAGTGTTGCAAAGGATACAGCTTGGATAAAGCACACACCACATTTTTCCCCCCAGTGGACACTTGTTTTCTGACTAAAAATTTCCAGGTATTTTCTTAGTTCTGAGATTTGGGTTGTCTGAGGTTTTTCTCCTGTCTGCATTCTTTGATGATCCAACAGTAATTGGTCTGTGTGTTTATAAGTACTCTCAAATATGTGTTTTCTGATGAATTCTAAGATGACGTTCCTTGGGCATGGTTTTTCTCATTGATTTCACTTGTGAAGTTTTTCTACTGTAAGCATTCTCTGATGAGTGCTAAGACTGTTTCTGCTAAAGCATTCATCACATTCGCTATATTTTTAAGGTTTTTCTCCTGCATGGATTCTTGATGAATTCTAAGACTGCTTTTGCGGGTAAAGTATTTGTAACATTCACTACATTTGAAAGGCTTCTTTGCAGTTTGAATTCTCTGATGAATAAGAAGACTGAATTTTGGGGGAAATTATGTCACATTCACACTTGTAACGTCTTTTCTCCTGAATGAATTATCTGCTGTTTTCTAAGCTCGCTTTTGTAGGAAAAACATTTGTCACATTCACTAATTTGAAAGGCTTCTTTACTATATGAACTCTCCGACGAACATTAAGACCGACTGTGGGTAAATCATCTGTCACATTTACTACATTTGTAAGGTTTCTCTCCTGTATGAATTCTCTGATGAATAATAAGACTGCATTTTTGAGTAAAGACTTTGTCACATTCACTACATTTGTAACGTTTCTCTCCTGTATGAATTCGCTGATGAATTTTAAGATTGCCTTTCAGGGTAAAACATTTGTCACATTGACTGCATTTGTAAGGTTTCTCTCCTGAATGTATTCTCTGATGCATTCTAAGAAGATATTTCTTGGTAAAGCACTTGTCACATTCACTACATTTGTATGGGTTCTCTCCTGTATGAATTTGCTGATGAATTCTAAGATTTGCTATATGGGTAAAACTTTTGTCACATTCACTACATTTGTAAGGCTTTTTTCTATTATTGGTTTGTTTCCACATGAGATTTTGTTTAGAGTCAAAATCCTTATCAAGTTTTGTACCATTGTATTCCTTCTTTTCTCCTTAGATTCCCTGAGTTAAAATAATGGTGGAGCAGGAATTTAAACAGTTTATAGGGTTTTTATATTTACAAGGTTCTCTGTTGTTTCCAGTTTGAAAAAAGTTTGAGAAAACTTTAAATAATTTTAATGTTCTCTAATACTGTTTTTCTTCTATATTTTTTAATGTTGTGAATATAGTCTCATAAAACACCTTTTTAAAGTACCTTATTCTGTGTGTCCTTTGGAATATTGATTGTGTTCACTGATATTACACTTTTTTTTTCTTTAAAAAAAAGTGGTTCTTAAATCATCCAACAACATTGCGTTTCAGTTTCTACCTCTTTGCTCTAGAAAGGGTACAGCATTGTACCTCGGTCTCAGGATGTCGACTAAGAATTTTAGAATAGAGTCATGTGAGACCCAGCTGCAGACAGGATTAATATAATGTCCATGGTTGAGCAAGGCTGACAGCTGTAGAATTTAGAAGCACAGTTTTACTAATTGTAATTTAACCATCTGTGATGTGTCACTGGGATTGTGGTTGATAACAACCCTATAATTCATAATAGTAAATTCCAACATCTAGATCTCACATATTGTATTCTCTATTAGTTTTCTATTTATGATTCCATTATGTAATCCTGTTTTAGAGAAAAGTAAAATACAATAAGATTAAGACTATGGTAGGTAACATCCTTTATTAAAGTTAAATTTCAGTTTTCTTTTTTTGTATGTTGGTACATTTGCCTCAATGTATGCATATGTGCTGTATATTTCTCCAGCCATTAGGGTTCAGAAGACAGCATTAGATTTTAAAGGATTAGAAATAAATATCTGCTGTGTGGTTCATGTGGGTGCTGGGAAACAATTTAGGATTACAGAATTCAAACTGCACACAAATTTTCAAATGCACTGATGGTGGCATCTCCATCTTTTGAAAATTCATGTAACAGAGAGACCTTAGGAATGTACTCAATATAGTATATCATTGTCTGCATTGTCTCATAAGAGCAGCATGTTAAATTTCTGACACATTTCAACAGAACTTCTAGAAGATGCTATTTGTCCTTGAATATTTCCCATGACTCATATTTATCACAACATGACTCTTATTCTTTAGGTCCGTTTCATCTTGGAAAACACTTTTGTCCAGCAGCACAAGATAAACAGGTAATTTTCTATTACAGGGTCAGTTGACATTCAAGGATGTGGCTGTGGACTTCTCACAGGAGGAATGGGAAAGTCTTGACCGTGCTCAGAGGGCATTGTACATGGATGTGATGTTGGAGAATTACAACAATCTGGTTTTTGTGGGCAAGAATACTCTTCTTGTAGAATTCCTGATTCATTCTTTGATTTTACCTCTTGTGTGTATATAAACTCTCTGACATGTCTAGAGACTCCCAGAATAAGAAGAATTCCTGATACCAACATAAGTTCTTCATTGTTTCCTTTACATTTTGCTCCACTCTTTAGAAGAGGATTCAGTATAGTATTCTGTGTAATCTCTCAAAACATTGTATCTGCTTTTAATCAAAAGTTCAACATTCCCAGAAACCTGAATATTCAGAGGAAGAGAATATATTGCCACACATGTAATTATTGGAATATTCTACTTTTAATGTTGCATTTAAGTCTTCAATTGTTTATGAATTTTAAAAATGCAGAAGTTTCTAAATAGAAAAAGAGGTGTTGGTCATGAGAATTTTGTTGTTCCTTATTTATTTAGCTTTTGTCCTGTGGTTTTATGTTTAATTCTGGTACAGCATGGCTTTTATCTCATGAGTTCCATGCCAGTGTGGATTACATAATGAATTCCTAGCTGACCAAAGCTACACTGTATTACTCTGTCACAAAACAACATGCAAAATAGAGAAACGTTTTTATAAACATGATCCTTCAGAGAGCTCCTTTCTCAAGGTCCTTTACTGTTCCATCACCTATTCTTTTTATCTTCTGCAAAGCACAGTCTTTAAATAAGATATGGAAGGCTATTGTTTCCTGTCATTTCATATAGATGAGATTTGAGGTTGTTCTAACCATCCAAGTTATGATTGTGAAACAGGAAAGACAGCCCGTTTTTTGAGAGCTCTATTTTTGAGATCACTAATTTACATTACAAAATTTCAGGGAATGTGGTGGTATATTGTCTTACTCATCCACTAATTCTTGTCATCTCTAATTGTATTTCTTTTTTCAGAGACTCATGGCATGTGTCTTAAATATGAGAACATCTTAGACAAAGACCTACAACATATTGTCCATGAGCATGTGAATATCCAAGTGAAGTCTTATAAATGTCATAAGCTTGCTAAAATCAATCATGAATCTACTCAAAGTACACCTTATAAAACTAACATCAGGGATACATCGGTTGAATCATCAAACATAAGCAGGCTTGAAACTGGAAACAACAGATAACCTTGCAAATATAAAAACCTATAAACTGTTTAAATTTCTGCTCTACCATTAGTTTAACTCAGGGAATCCACAAAGGAAAGAACAAATACAATAGTACAGAACTTGATAAGGATTTTGACTCTAAAGAAAATCTCATGCGGAAACAAACCAATAACAGAAAAAAGCTTTACAAATGTAGTGAATGTGACAAATGCTTTACCCAGAAAGGCGATCTTAGAATTCATCAGCGCATTCATTTGGGAGAAAAACGTTACAAATGTAGTAAATATGACAAATACTTTACCCCAAAACACAGTCTTATTATTCATCAGAGAAATCATACAGAAGAGAAACCTTACAGATGTAGTGAATGTGACAGATGCTTTACCCACAAAGGCAGTCTTAGAAGACATCAGGGCATTCACATGGAAGAAAAGGAGACAGATGATTTTATTCTTAGGTACCCAGTTCCAAAGTGAAACCAACATCAGATAAACAAAGAGACCTATTTAACTAACCCACAGTGAAATAAAAGCAGTCATTAAAAGTCTCCAAACCACAGAAACCCAGGGCCGAATAATTTCAGCACAGAATTCTATAACTTTCATAGAATAGTTAAAATTAATATTCCTCAAATTATCCCACAAAACATAAACAGAAGGAATATCTCCAAATTCACTTTATGAGGGTCCAGTTACCCAGATACAAAAGCACAAAGAGAATTAGAGAACCTTATGAATATACATGCAAAAATACTCATAAAATACTTCCAAGAACAAATAAAAATATTACTGAAGACGATCAAGCAGGCTTTGTCTCAGAGAGGAAGGGATAGTTCAATATACAAAATCAATAAATGTAATCCATCAAACTAAAAGAAGTCCTGAAAAAAAAAAGACACGATGATTTCATCACATGCAGAAATGGCCTTTGACAAAATCAAACACCATTTCATCATAAACGTCCTGTAAGGACAGAAGATTTGAGGGACATAACTGAACATAATAAAATCAGCTTACAGCAAGCCTTGAACCAGGGTCAAATTAGAAGAAAAGAAACTCAAACAACTGCAGTAAAGTCATGAGCAAGCCGAGGATATCCTCTCTCTCTCTCTCTCTCTCTCTCTCTCTCTCTCTCTCTCTCTCTCTCTCTCTCTCTCTTCAATATAGTACTTGAAGTCTGAGCTAGAGTACTGTGACAGCTGAAGATCCAGAAGGTACAATTTGCCTGGCAAGTAAAGAAGTAAACATATCCTATGTGCAAATGATATGATAGCATACATAAGTGAAACAAGAATTTCCACCAGGGAACTTCTATAACTCATAAACACTTTCCCCCAAATAGCTGAATACAATATTAATGCACAAAAAATCAACAGCCTTCCAATATACAAATGACAAACCAAATAAGGAAAAAATCAGGAAAACAACACCTTTTACAACAGCCTCAAAAAATATAAAGTATGTTGGTGCTAACTCTATAATGGTGTTGATGTTTTGTCTTTTGCTTACACTGTAGTGCTAAATAGTGTCCTCAAGGCCTGGTTGCCTGCTAGGTATCAGAGATTCTGCAGGTACCCAGGTGATGTAACCTTGCTCTCCAAGTATCACTTACTGGTGAATAGAGATGCCTACAGCTAATAGATGTGCAGAAAAGAAATAGGGTGGGGGGAGCGTGTAAGAGAAGAATCATGGGGAGAATGAAGAAGGTGGAGGCAGAGAAAGCCACCATGGTCTGAGTCTTAGAATAATGGCCATGTTGGCTGGCTATTTGGAGTTAAAAGCAGCCCAGATAAAATGTGGCAAATATTATGGGATTAATAGCTGGGAAACAGACATGATAATAGCATAGATGATAGGTAGCTTCCCAGGTTTAGCACTGATAAAGGCGTATTATAAAGATTGTGTGTGTGTTACCTTGGAAATGAATAATCAAAAGCTGTGTAGAAACAACAGTTGGAATGAAATATTCACCTCAACACATTGCAAGGAAGTGAAAGACTTGCATGGTAAAAAAAAATTCAAGTTTTGTAGGAAGAAATTGAAGACGATACTAGAACATGGAAAGAACTGCCATGTTCATGGATGAGAAGGAACAACATAGTAAAACTGGCCATCCTACCAAAAGAAATATTCATCTTCAATGCATTCCTTATCCAAATTCCAGCTTGTATGTTACAGACCAGAGTGATAAAGTGATGTGCCAGGCACAAATGGCCTTTCCCTTGAAAATTCAAATATTGCTAGATCCATTTTTCTTGCCATCTGATCTTCTCCATAATTCTTGCGTGCATGGAATTTTAAGTTCTATAAACTCACGACAGTATTTTACTTTTTCTGGCTATCAAAATTCTGTTTTGCTATCATTATATTTTCACTTACATGCACTGGGGCTTATGGTGATTTTTCATTCATGTTATGGTTGTCAGACTATTTACAGGAAAATATTCATGCAAAGTATTTACATTATCTATTTTCCTCGCTATTGTGGCCAGGACAAATCTCTCTCGGAGGTTAACTTTATCCATGCTTTCCAACTACCCTGTTGTACTGTTTGTTGTCCTACAGAGTGACCCCTGTCCCTGGGGCTCCCCAGAGAGCTCACAGAGCACCCTCTCATCATTCTCAGTCCCATTTGTCTTTATGCACATTTCCATCTCAGTGGTCCTTCTTGTACTTCATGTATGTTTTAACACATGTTTGGAAGGGGAGACAAACTTTGTGACTCATTTTTAGTATTGTGTTTGTGAATGCAACATAAGAAATCAGAATTCAGGCTGTTGGTTATATTTTGTTGTGCATTTGTAGCCCAGGAGGCTTTTATCCAATCTAAGAAGTTAGGCTGCCTATCTATCATCTGAGGGTTTCAGAACTCACAGTCAGATACTCGGTGCAGCGTCCTACCAGAACCAGTTCTTGTCTAGGCTGTCAGCAAGCATGTAGGGAGGCTGTGCAGAGCAGGTCCAGGAAAGCCTAACAGCTGGAGCTGTGTGGCAGGCTGCCTAAGACTGAGAGGGAGGGAACGGAATCCCTGGGGCAGGGCTACTGGCAGGAGCAGGACATTGACAGCAACAGGAAAAAAGAAGGGAGGAGTCTACAATAGTAATAAAGAAAGAGAAAGCTCTTGTGGGTAAAAGGCTCAGGTGAACTAAGCGACTGCATCCATGTTTTAGTGGGCGGGTCTAGGAGAGCATCTTGAATGATCTAGGCCAGAGTGACAGGAACTTTCCCCAATCATCTTGCTATCTTCCGGTTTCCGCCTCCCAGTTCTCTTTGGACCCCGGAAAAGTCTCTTCAGATGCAGTTTCCTGATCGCGGGCTTGGGAGAGTCAGCAGTCAGCAGAGCAGCGGCGGGAACCGCTGCCTGGGTACCCTGGAACCTCCCAGGTCAGAGGAGCTGAGGGGCTGGGAAACGGGCGGGAGCGGAGCAGGGGGCTGTTTTCCGCAGCTGCTCTTAAGGATGCGGCTCTCACAGTTCTGTTGTGGATTTCTTACCGTTGTTGGAAAGTTGAGATCCTATGAACTTGGGTTTATCGTGCTTTTTTTTTTCATTTATCCTACAGTTACCAGAATATTCAATCATAAAATAACCTCATAAAGGAGCAGTTGCAGTATCTTCTATTCCCTAATGTGGCAATTACAAAGAGAGTGGAAAGTAAATTCCTTTTTGCTTTCTCACTGCCTTGTTTTACTAATTGCTTATTCAAGAGAATGCCTTTGGCCCTGCTTAATAGGCACCCCCAGAGAGCTTTGTATGTAATATTTTAGGAGGAACCAGTGCAGGTTTGTCGAACCCAAAATATACTTTATCGAGCGCTACAGTTATGGGTGTAAACACTAATAGTTCCCAAGTATACTTTTTAGTGGCCAAGAAAATTTTCATTAGAGTTGTGTAATAGTTTAGAATGTAAGTAAAACATTCATTCACAAATATGCCTTCATATGCTGAGTTTTTTATGTTACTTCTTAGGTCCAGGCAAGCCCGGTATTTCAGTGTGAGTGTATCAGACCGCACTCTTTGTATAATTAGAAAACCCACTATAAATTAAACTAAAGTTTTAGAAAGCATATTTGAATAATTATGATCACTTCCCTGTGTCAGAAAATTGTCTTTTTGGTTGAAGGAAAGCACTCTGCCCTTACACATGTGGCCAAATTGTTGTTTTTATTTTAGTGTTTGTTATTCAGGGATGTGATTGTGGACTTCTTGTAGGAGGAGTGGCCATGCCTTGACCCTGCAGACAGAGCTTTTTTCAGACACCTTCCTTTGGACAAGTGCAGCAGTCTGGTTTCTGTGGGTGACAGTGGTTTTCTTGAAATCTCTCTAGCTCCTCCTCATGGTTCAAGGGAGAATGACTGCATGTGTCTGAGCATACATGGTTAGAGGAAAGAGATATTTTTATTTGTGATATTTTCTCCCTCCCTCATGTTTATCCTTTTGGAGGCGTCATTTATTTTTGTCCCATGAAAAGTTCCTGGTGCTTTCTGATGACTCTTTCCATTATGCAGGTGTCACACTCCTCAGTCAGTCCTGCTCACCTGTGAGTCTGAACTAAGATCCCTGGATGGTGAAGAGAGGAGAATGTAGCAAAGGATCCAGGTATGTTAGAGGGATGCAGGAAGGGATGGGGAGGGGCTCCAAAAGATAGAGGACATGAGATTACTTTGACCACATTCAGTTTCATTCTAAATACTTTTAGATATTGATATTGTGAGAATAGCATCTGAATATTCTCAGTTTTCTAAAATAATGCCAGGAGGATTTTGATAAGATTTGTTTAGTCACTTTGTGCAGTATTAAACTCTGTCTATATTACCTTCCCACTGATACCTGCTCTTGTCTGTCGTCCTGTCAACTGTGCCAGATTTGCACTGCTATAATTTTAATATATTGTGAAATCACCCTTGGATTTAATCCTTCTCTCATATATTTTACAATTTTTTTGTAATATCTCATTTTATAAATTTTTGAAATGATTTCCTTATATTTAAAAATATCTGTATGATTTTGATATTTCCAATCTTTTTTTCAATATTTTTTATGTTTCTTCACATGTTTGAATGAGAACTGTCTTTTATGTGTTCTCATGTCTTCTACTGATGTTAGCATTCCATGTTCTTAGATAAAAAATTTTCAATTCTTAAAATTTTTATTAATATCATTTAATGTTTTTTCACAGTCCAGTGGCCATCACCCACTGTTCTGCCCTCTCACAGGTCCCCATCCCACTCCTCCTTCTCCATCTCCAAGAGGACATCTCCATCCCCATCCC
Organism: Arvicanthis niloticus; assembly: GCF_011762505.2. Classification (NCBI taxonomy): domain Eukaryota; kingdom Metazoa; phylum Chordata; class Mammalia; order Rodentia; family Muridae; genus Arvicanthis; species Arvicanthis niloticus. The sequence goes on along the minus strand of NC_133438.1, from coordinate 8,930,271 downwards.
CATACCACCCCACCACACCTCACCTTTCCCTGAGGCCTCAAGTCTCTCAAGTGTTAGGTGTGGAGAAGACATTTTTAAATTTGTAATCCTTACTGGGTTTGAAGAATTTTTTTCTTTGTTGGTATCTTTATTTTTTGAGACACTTTGTCTAGGAAGTCTTGACAGCTCTGGAACTCTGTAGATAAGGCTACCCTTCAACTGAGAGATCCTCTGCCCCAGCCTCTCCAGTGCTGGGGTAAAAGGCTTGCACCACCTGGCATGCTGACTTGTTCTGACATGTCCACACTTGAGAATTCTGCATTAGTTTGAGAAGATTGTGTGTCTTCTGCTGTTGTGTGGATGGTTTTCTGGAGGCCTGCTGCTCATTATTGGTTTTCAGTGCTGTTCATGGTTGTCTTTCTAAATGGCAGATATTGAAACTTACCTGTATCACCATCTATCTGTTTCCTATAGACAGTCATGTCATTGACTGGTTAATACATTTGGAAACTTTTGGAAAATGCATTCATGTTGATCATACAGTTTCTGCAAATACATCATTTGATCATTTGTTAGTATTCTTTGTTTTGTAAGTTGATAAATTTTGCCTTTCCTCTTACATATAATTGTTTCCCACAGTCTTGACAGCAAATGCTTAAAAACTTACAACAGGTCTTACCAATTAGTATCCTTCTTTATGTTTTTAATAAAGTTGGTGGCTTTCTAATGGACCATGGAGATACCTCAGAGGCATTGGTCGCTCTTTATGCATGAACCATTATGTCAGATCTTTTTTTTTTTTTTTTTTTAAATAGAAGAGTAATTCTTTGTGTAAGTGTACCTCATGTTCTTTATTCTTCTGTGGAGGGTCATGTAGGTTTATTTCAGTTTCTGGCTATTTTGGATAAAAATGCAATGAACATGTTTGAACATGTTGATCTTGAGGTAATGCGATTCTCATCAATTTGAGGAACTGTCACACTGATTTCCATAGTGGCTGTACAAGATTGCACTCCCCCCAGCAGTGCAGGAGTGTTTCTGTTGCTCCACATCCTCTCCAGCATGAGCTGTCACTTGCGTTATTGATTTTAGCTATTCTGACAATTATGAGATGGAATCTCAAAGTAGTTTTGATTTGCATTTCCCTGAAGACTTAGAGTGGTGAGTATATTTTACATGTTTCTTGGCACTTGAGTTTTCTCCATTTAGAATCCTCTGTTTTGATTTGTAACCCATTTTTAATTTGGATTATTTTTATCCACATCTAGTTTCTTGAATTCTTGCTGTATTTTGGATATTAGCTCACTATTGGATGTAGAATAAGTAGAATCTTTTCCTATTCTGTAGGCTCCTGCTTTGTCTAAGTGATGGTATCATTGGGCTTATAGAAGCTTTTCTGTTTCCTGTTGTCCCATATATTAATTGTTAATCTCAGTGTGTATGCTATTCATTTTCTGGGCTTTTTGTTTGTTTGTTTTGTTTTTTAAAGAATGTCTTCTCTGACAATATGTTCACTTTTCTTCCCCACTCTGTCTTTTGTCAGATTCAATCTGTTTTTTTTTTTTTTTGGTTTTGTTTTTTTCTTTTACTTTATCTGTGTTTATTTTATGCTGAGTTTACTTTTGTGCCATGAGTTTTTGTTTCTTCAGTTTCTTCTGGGATATCCTTTCCTTCTGTGCAACCTTCTCTTCTGGCTTTGGAACAGTCTGTTCCTTCTCAGTGAGGATCATCTCAATGTGGCAGGGGGAGCTCAAGTATGTGTTAATCTTGTGTTGAGCTCTGGAGGTTCACCTGCACATCTCAGGTGCCTTGTTCACTGGATGTGTTCAATGACTGGGGGATCTAAGTCTAAACCCTTAAGTTCAGAATTACTCTCTGTGTTTTTAAGCATGTGCAACAATAATTCAGCACTCTTTTTTGGCCCCCGTCCTTGTGTCCAGACCCGATAATGGTCTGGTCACACCTACTGACTACCATTATACTGATGGAATGGTGCCCATTGCTTCTTTAAAGTGACATCCTTCAGATACACTTTGTGGATATGCATACCCTTGATGGCTTGGTCAATTTCACAGGTGTTCTTAAAGTGAACAGGAAGGTTTGAACTTCTTGTTTTGCATGATTTTGGGGGGTCTTTCTGGTTCAAGAGACTATCGAACCATCTTCACAGGTCACCTCTGGAGGCTTACAGGAAGAGTCAATCTGTTTGGTTTTATACTGAGGCCTTTGACCCGCTTGCACTCCAGGTTTGTGCTGGGTTATAAGTGAATGGCTCTGCTTAGCTGCACAAACCCCATGCTACTTTTTGTCTCCATGTCATGTTTAACCTGCCCTTAGATTGAACTTAGTTACTGAAAAACCCTCAACTTTTCCAGGAACTGAGACATCCATAGCATCCCCCACTCCTTCCCCAGTGATAGCCAATTAGCTCTTAGGAGAAAAGTACCAAGAGGTCCAGATGTCTCAAAAGAGATTACTTAAGCAACCAACCACTGTTTATACCAAGTGAAATCATTACTAGCCAATAGAAATGTGTCAAGCTGCAATTTTCAAATGTCAATCAATCATGTACCTGTCAGGTTGGAAATACTGCTGTAGGGGTGACAATAAGGCAAGGCTTTACCACCCATCTACTGCACTGGAGAGGTTGGAGGGTCCAAGCTCCAGCTTAAATAAAGGCGCTTTGGTTTTGGATAGGAATTGGATTCCTGGTGGTCTCTGGTGTTCTGTGAGGACCTCAAGATCTGGGCATAACAGTAAGTATGGATCCATTTGCATTCTTCTACATGCAGTTAGACCAGCACCATTTTTGAAGATGTTATCTTTTTTTAGTTTGTATTTCTGTTTTATTTATCAAAAATCAGATGGCCAAATATATTTATGTCTTGGTCTTCAATTCATATTTATTGTTCAGTGTGTCTTTTTCTGCTAATATTTTTGAGGTTTTTAATCCTGTAGTTTTGTAGAAAACTTGAAATTGGGAATGTTGAGAGAACTCTAGAAGTTGTTTTATTGTTCAGGATTGTTATAGCTATGGTATACCTTTTGTTTATGCAAGAAAGTGCAATTGCTCATTTAAAATTTATTAAGACTTATGTTGGAATTTGCATGAAGAATGCCTTGAATCTGAATGCTCTTGGCATGATGGCTATTTTTTAAGATCTTAATCCTCTTGCTCCATGAGCATGAATCTTTCTCTCCTTGAATTGTTTCTTCAAAGCATTGAAAATTTTGTTATTCAAGTCTTTCACTTGCTTGCAGAACAATTTATCATGGTATTTTTCTCTTTCCTTTGTGTTTATTCTTTTGGCAGATGTGAGCTTCTTTCATGTTTGTTTCATGAAAAGCTCCAGGTGCTTTCTGCAGAATCCTTTTCCCATATGAGGGTTTCCCACTCAGCCAGATCTGCTCACCTGTGAATCAGAACTAAGAGCCCTGGATGGTGAAGACAGAGGAGACTCTAGCCAAGGAGCCAGGTATGTTAGAGGAATACAGCAAGAGGGGAGGCAGAAGTGGCAATAGAAAGTGGATTTGAAATTGGATTTTTCCAGTTTCTCTTTAATTAATGATTCTAGAAATTTTCACTAAGAATAACAATATTATGTGTGGTAATATGGATTTCTGGTTATAGGTTGTATAGTAAGCAGTCAGGTATTCTCAGTATTTGGTTAGTTTTGAGGCTTGGGAATGACTGTTGCCCATTAAACAGTTTCTTTGACGCAGACTGAAAGCAGCACCAGGCTGTGGTTGTCAACGGAGACATTTGAACATGTACCACCAAATGTCAGTAGTGGATTCCCTTGTAAGGTCTATGGTACTCCTTATTGTTGGTTTTTGGCCTGGTTTCCAGTATAGGCCATAGTCTTTGTCTTTTTTCTGTGCAACTGCCCTCAGATTGCACCAAAAACCCTTCTGTTTTACACCGAATAATCTGTGACACCACTATTACAACAAGGAGTAGGCCTTCCATATTGTGATTGTAGCACACAGGATCCAAATCTGGGTATGGCCATTGATACCTCTACCCCCTGCTTCAGGTCTGCATAGCAGTTTTTTGAAACTGAATGCTACAGACAGGGTGTCCTAGGTGTTTGTAGTCAGGGTGAGTTGTCTGGACTGAGTTGTTATTTTATTTTTCTCAAGAAGTGTCACTTGCTGTTTGAATAAGTTTTCTCTGTCCTTGATATGTGTACTAACTAACTGATGCACTGTGTTGAGTGAGTCCTGGTTAGAGTGGATTAATTAGTTTCCTTGTTTTGTACTGTTTGCTTTACCTTTGTATCTCTTTGTTATTCTGAGGTATGTTTCTTCTGTCCTCACATTCTTGAGAGCTTTTGTACTGTGCAAATGCTATAATTTAGCTCAGGGCTTTCATTTATTTATTGACATCATAGTTTTTTTTTTTCTCACTGAGTCTACTTACTTGTTGTCTGACATTGATTAGTTTGTAAGTATTGAACCAGTCTTGCATTTTTGGTGTGAACTCAGCTTTCCTTCTTTTTCTGTGTAATTTAGAACAGTCTCTGTGTCTGTAAAATCATGGCAACTGGTTTGTGATTTTTCTCTCCATATGTTCATTTGGGCTCATCTTCTGTGTGTCCAGGTGACACCAGTTTTGTATGATGACTTTCTAATGTTCCTCTTCTTTGTGTTCATGAGAATATTCTACGTTTGCCTGCAGTATAGGCTTTGTCTAAGGAAAGGAGAGTTCCCTGCTACTCTGTGCAGTCCTCAGACACTGTTAGAGGTAAAGCTTCCTGGTTCAGTCTGTACATTCGCTTGATGCCTGTTGTCATTTTATATTTTATGAGGTTGATTTATTGCTTTATTTATGGGAACTCTTCAATTCTGATGCACTTCTGTATGACTTTGTTTAGCACTGAATAAGATGACAGTGATGTCCTTGTCATACGTGCAGTGTCCCCCTTTCGGTCTAGTTCTAATACAGAGAGTCTCTGCTTTAGTTTCGAGGAGGTGAACATTCCTTTGTCAGTACTTTAATCTCTGCTGAGAGACAAGTCTGTTATATTGAGCCATTGTATTACCTTAAGTCAATTTCATTAATTGCTGTATAACCCTCAAAATATCTGTTAAAATTCTATTTGTACTTTTACTTTTTCACAATAGATTTATTTATTTTATGTAGATTTATTTATTTTATGACTACTCTTTCTGAATGTACACCTGCATATGTGCCTGCCAGATGAGGATTTCAGATCACATTGTGCATGGTTATGATGTACTGTGTAGTTGTTTGTAATTGAACTCATGATCTCTGGAAAACCAGACAGTGCTTTTAACCACTGAACCATCGCTTCAGACTCAACTGCATTTTAAAACACATTACAGACTCTGAACTAAAGAGACAACTAAAACTGTAGTGATGGTGGCAAATCCTTTTTCTGCTGCTGAGAAAACTCATTGTGAAGAAAGACCCTCTGAGTGTACACAGTGTAGTAATTCTATACATTGTTTATCGCAGACAGCAGAGCTTAACTGCTGAGAATTCTTTGTAGCACTTCTAGAGAACTTTGATCTTTGAAATAATGTCATACCTCACCTATACCACAAAACTATCTCTAATATCTTAGATCACTTTTACCTCAGAAAGCATTTTGTCGCATAGCATATAATAAAGGGATAGTTGTCAATTGTAGTTTTTTTAATATTCAGGAATGGGGTTGTGGAATGTTCACAGGGAGAATAGGAAGGTTTAGGCTGTGCTCAGAGGACATTGTACACAGATGTGATGTTGGAGAAATACAGTAATGATTTTTTTGTATGTAAGGATATTCTTATAGAATTCCTGATACATCCTTTGCATTTACCTGCTTTGTGTGTATATACATATACATGTACATATACATATACTTATACATACTCTTTGTAATGTCTAAAGCTTCCCAGAAATGAGGGAATTCCTGGTTATCAACACAGTCCTACCAGAATGCTTTTTTTCTATTGTCTTGGAGTTGTCTGGAAGTGGGACCAGTGTTACATTCTGCTTGTTCTCTTCAGCGCTCTTATCTTCTTTCTGGACCAAGCATATTCAAACCACTACACTTAGTTCAGGTACCCTGGCTCCTGCTTAGATGTGGCTTTAAGGAACTGAGCCATGGAGATAGGATAACCCTTTATCCTGTGGGTATGATATCAGGTGATCAATGTGCTCCAGGATTCCACTATGCATAACCTATATCTAATGCTAGCTTACAGTTTCATGATGGAAGTTATCTTTGAGTCACCATGTCTGGACATGCTGCTGAATTTTCTAAGCCTGCATAGGCTCTGCTTCATTTCTCCATCCTTATTCTGATAAAGTGCTTGTCCCTGTCCCACTGATACTCATCAGTCTCACATTCACAGGCTGCTTTCCACAGCTCCAGCTGTCAGGCTGACATGGACTTGCTCTGCAGACTTCTTATGCCCGTTGCCATCATAGACCAGGATTGTATATGATAACCGTGTATAAAGGGTACGGTGTGAGGTGTCTTTTCATTGTGCATGTCAACAACTTTGTGGATGTTTATGAATAATTAGGAAAGTCATATAAAGGTCATCAAGCACAGGATCCTTGATTCATGGAACACCTGAAATTGGCATCCCAGGAGTCTGTCCAGTGGGTTACAGTCTCCAGATTCTTTTTTTTTTTTAATTTTTAATTTTTAATTTAATTTTATTTTATATTTTATTTACATTTAAGATGCCATCCCCTTTCCCCATTTCCCCTCCCTAGATAACCCCTGTCCCATGCCCCCCCCTTTCCTTTTTGCTTTTATACAATTTTTTAAATGTTAATCAAAGGATTTATTCGTTTGGTAATGTTCAATCAGAAGCGTAACCCAATACCCAACCTAGATATAAAAACTATCTTTGACTGGTGGAGACATGTGAACATCTGCCTCCATGCCCCCTCTCTCTTTCTCTCTCTCATCACCTAGCTTCTCCTCTCCTTCATCTTCTTTCCTTACTCCATCTCTTCCTCTCAGTACTCTTTCCCACTTAGCTCCTCCTACCTATCACTCTTCCTGTTAAAGTAAAACTTTTCTCTCAAAATACAATTAGAGCATACTTATTCCTAATTGTACCAGTGAGGTACAAGATAGTCCTAATACCCAGTTCATCATTTTGTTGACTAACCAGAACCTCTGTCATCTCTTCTAACTAAAACACTTACTTTTGATCCTGGCTTTTATTTTATTTTATTTTATTTTATTTTATTTTATTTTATTTTTGGCTTTAGAATGAATGTCAGCTGAAAACCATCTACTCAGATCTTTTCTCTCAAAGTAAATAGCCAGGACTGTCTATGAGATTATAGGTCTTCAACCCCGTCAGAAATCCAGAATGACTGAGTTAACTGAAGTTATGTGAAGCACTAAACATAGCTTCTAAAACTTAGCCAATTCATAGAGACCGCTGAACACCTGAAAAGCCCCTATACTACCGAACGTTGGAGCATCAAATCTTCAGCCTTCTGGCCCAGAGTCATCTGACAGATCTTAGTGATGCAGGATTATTAAGGGCTGATTACTCTGTCTAGGGAGATATAATCAGTCGACTATTCTGCATGTGTGTCCTTTTCTGGACAGTAATTTGTCTGTAGATGGAAAGAGGCAATTCTTGCCTAGTGGCTGTCACCACACAACTGGAGTAACTCCAAGGATGCTCAATTTCTTCTTAGAATCCACAACAGGAAGCTGTGAGGAGCAGACAGGTCTCTAATCAGAATGGACATTAATATATAAATATTTGTAGCGTCAATTCTATGGACTTCTGATGTTTTGAAAACCAACTATCCATGTAAGGTAACCTGGACTGTTGTCTGTTCACTCCTCTCAGCTATTTCTAAATAAAATATGGGAAACCTCCTAACAATAAACTCAAAGCCATAAATTTGCTGTAGTCTCTTAACTCATAGGTTAACCGTCCCAAATCAGTTAAAAAGGTTAAAGAAGGACTGGGTTTAGGCTTTGTATTCCTAAATGTGTTATACAGGCACAATGCCCATGAGAGTATCAATATTCATCTCACTTTTATATTAATAAGAAGCTCGTACCAATGAAAACCTTAAATTTGAAATCAAAGTAAATTTTGTAACATTTAAGAAATTATAACTTCATCTTGATAATAATTATACAGATTTCTACCAGTAGGTTATGGCTATGCAATAAGTCCTAGCTAATCCTCCCTTTTCCAACAAAACCACTACTTTTCCCTAGAAAGACAGCCCAGTATTAACCACATTAGTCCCCAAGCCCAGGGAATAGGGGCGCTGACTCTTCTTTAACTTCTTCAAGCTGATTACGGGTGTTGAGATATTAGAAGAGGGGTGGGGGGAAGAGTAAGTTGATAAGCCTCTGACGATGTGTCTTCACTGAATCCAGATGGAATTCCAGAACATTGGAGATTTGAGCAGGTCTGCTCAGTATGCTTGATGAGTAGATACACCAAGGCTGTGTATTCTGCAATATACAATTCTCAGAACAAGTTTTAGCATTAAGAAAAAAAAATGTTTTCCCCCTAGGGGGCTGACATTTTTTAAATATGTTGGTTCTAACAACTTTTCTTTTTTTTTCCCTTTTTAAAATTGGTTGTAATATTTACATTTCAGATTTTGTCCCCTTACCCCACTTCCTCCCACCACCCAGAAACCCCCCATCCCATTCCCCTCCTCATGCTTTTATGAGGTAGTGACCGCACCTATCCCCCCACTATCCCCTTCCCACCCTCACATTCCCCCCCACTCTGTGTTTATTTTTTTATGGGACCAAGAAATTCCTCTCCCACCTATGCCCGACAAGGCCATTCTTCCCTACATATACCACTGGAGTCTTGGGTCCCTCCCTATGTGTTCCCAGGCTGGTGGTTTAGACCATGGGGGGGGGGGGGGGCTCTGGTTGTTTGGTATTGTTGCTTTCCTCCTGGGGTCACAAACCCTTTCTGCTCCTTCAGTCCTCTCTCTAAGTTCTCCATTGGGAAACCCCTGATCATATCAGTGGTTAACTGTGAGCATCGTCCTCTGAGTGTGTTAGTCTTTGGCAGACCTCTAAGGAGACAGCTATATCATGTTCCTCAGATTATGCACTTCCAGCCATCCGCAACAGTGTTTAGCTTAGGTGGCTGTACATGGGATGAATACCCAGGTGGAATGGTCTCCTGATGGCCCCTCATTCAGTTTCTGTCCCATGTTTTGTTTCCATATTTGCTCCCTTGAGCATTTTTATTACTCGTTCTAAGTAGAACTGAGTCATCTCCTCTTCGTCTTCCTTCTTCATGAGCTTCATGTGGTCTGTGGGTTGAGTCTTCGATAATCCAAGCTTTTGGGCTAACATCCGCTTAACAGTGCGTAAATACCCTGTGTGTTCTTTTGTGATTGGGTTAACTCACTCAAGATGATAATTTCTAGATCCATCCATTTACCTAAAAATTTCTCGAATTCATTATTTTTAATAGCTGAGTAATACTTCATTGTGTAGATGTACCACATTTTTTGTATCCATTCCTCTGTTGAGGGACATCTTGGTTCTTTCTAACTTCTGGCTATTATAAATAAGGCTGCTATGAACATAGTGGAGCATATGTCCTTATTATATGTTGGAGCATCCTCTGGGTATATGCCCAGGAGTGCTATAGCTGGATCCTCAGGTAATGCTATGTCCAGTTTTCTGAGGAACCACCAGACTGATTTCCAGAGTGGTTGTACCAGCTTGCAATCCCACCAACAATGGAGGAGTGTTCCTCTTTCTTCACATCCTCAACAGCATCTACTATCACCTGAGTTTTTGATCTTAGCCATTCTGACTGGTGTGAGGTGGTATCTCAGGGTTGTTTTGATTTGCATTTCCCTGATGAATAAGGATGTTGAGCATTTCTTAAGGTGCTTCTCAGCCATTCAAGTTTCCTCTGCTAAGAATTCTTTGTTTAGCTCTGTACCCCATTTTTTAATAGGGTTATATGATTGTCTAGAGTATAGTTTCTTGTGTTCTTTGTATATCTTAGATATTAGCCCTCTTTTGGATGTAGGATTGGTTAAGATCTTTTCCCAATCTGTTGGTTGCACTTTTGTCCTATTGAAAATGTCCTTTGCCTTACAGAAGCTATGTAATTTTATGAGGTCTCATTTATCAATTCTTGATCTTAGAGCTTAAGCCATTGGTGTTCTGTTCAGGAACTTTTCCCTCGTGCCTAGGTATTCGAGGGTCTTCCCCACCTTCTCTTCTATTAGTTTCAGTGTATCTGGTTTTAAGTGAAGGTCTTTTATCCACTTGAATTTGAGCTTTGTACAAGGAGATATGATGGATTGATTTGCATCCTTCTACATGTTGACCTCCATTTGAACCAACATCATTTGCTGAAAATGCTGTTTTTTTTCCCCCACCACTGGATGGTTTTAGCTCCTTTGTCAAAGATCAAGTGACCATAGCTATGTGGGCTCATTTCTGGATCTTCAATTCTATTCCATTGATCTTCTTGCCTGTCTCTCTACCAATACCATGTAGTTTTTATTACTATTTCCCTGTAGTATAGTTTGAGGCCAGGGATGGTGATTCCCCCAGAAGTTCTTTTGTTGTTGAGAATAGTTCTTGCTATCCTGGGTTTTTTGTTGTTTCAAATAAATTTGCAAATTGCTCTTTCTATCTCTATGAAGAATTGATTTGTAATTTTGATGGGGATTGCATTGAATCTATAGATTGCCTTTGGCAAAATGGACACTTTTACTATATTAATCCTCCCTATCCAGGAGCATGGGAGATCTTTCCATCTTCTGAGATCTTCTTCTATTTCTTTCTTCAGAGACTTGAAGTTCTTGTCATACAGATCTTTCACCTGCTTGGTTAGATTCACTCCAAGATATTTTACATTATTTGTGGCTATTGTGAAGGGTGCCATTTCCCTAATTTCTTTCTCAGCCTGTTTATCTTTTGAGTATAGGAAGGCTACTGATTTGTTTGAGTTGATTTTATATCCAGCCACTTTACTGAAGTTGTTTATCAGGTTTAGGAGTTCTCTGGTGGAAGTTTTAGTTTCTCTTAAGTATACTATCATATCATCTCCAAATAGTGAAATTTTGACTTCTTCCTTTCCTATTTGTATCCCTTTGACTTCCTTTTGTTGTCTAATCACTCTAGCTAGGACTTCCACTACTATATAGAATAGGTAGGGTGAGAGTGGGCAGCCTTGTCTAGTCCCTGATCTTACTGGGATTGCTTCAAGGTTCTCTCCATTTAGTTTGATGTTGGCTACTGGCTTGCTGTATATTGCTTTCACTATGTTTAGGTATGATGTTGCAACCAGCTCAGCTCTACCTGTCTTGAGACAAAAGACTTAACAAGCCTGAATAGTTACTATGTTGTTGCCCGCTCTCCTCTGCCTGGTTTCAAACTGCGACTCTGGTTTTTGGGTCAGGGTCTACAGGGAGAGAGAGTGAGGATAAGAAGAAAAGATGCAAAGAATAGGGACAAGACAGAGGTTCTGATCAAGTCTCCGATTAAGTCTCTTTATTTGAAGGGAAATCTAGGGTATTTGTACATTTTGCCTTGCCCCTTGTAGGCACGTGGATGTGACATAAGCCTTGGAGGCCTGGCTAGCATGTGGATAGCTGCTTTCTAGCTGCTTTCTGCTAAAAGTCGGCTCCCAACAGAAATCCTGCCTGTTGTAGGTTAGAACAAAGGACCCCAGCCTCCCTTTCCTGTCCTTGGATACTCAACAGCCATTGGTTGAGCTCCTATCTTAGGATGGTGAGGCCTCCCTTCTTTTAGGGGCAAGGGTCTCGATATGTTCTCTTACCTGTCATTGACCATCCAGCTTAGCTTGTAAGTTAGGGGTTAATCCTCGTCAGTCTTGATGACAGAGGTTTCAGAGTCCCATACTTCCAACCTGTAATAATGGACCTGTATGGGTTTCATTTGAATAGCATCTATCTGTTGCCGTACAAAAGCCATCAGTCTGTTGAACAGCATAAACCTGAGAGACAAGAGACTTAATGCCTAAATAGTCAGTATAACAGCAGCACTCTTTTTAAAGGGCAACACACAGAAATACAGAACTGATCATAGCTTTGATCTTAACAAAACAAGTAAGGAAATTCCCTGTCCCTGCTCAGTCAATCTCAAACCCCCAAAACAACTATAACAACTGTGGTAGTGGGTTTAAACAATGTACCCCAGCAAATCATAAGTCAGAGAATCAAGAGTCCAATAGAGCAACTCTGGAGATTCAGGTGGTGATGTCTCCTTCAGCATTGAGAACTTCCCAAGTCAGTTTCCTCATTGATCTGTTCCAGTTTGAAGGCAATTGTGAAGCATCTTCATGTTTCCTTCATATTTCCTGCAAAGAAAAAAATTCGCTTCTCAGGGAGTTTCTCCTCCCTGGATTTGTTATTGTTGTCTATTTGTTTAATCAGTCTCTCTGGCAGCAAATGTGCAGCATCTGCAGTTTGGGAATATATGCAAACAGAACCTCTTCCTCAGATAAGCACTGGATCTGGCCATTCCAGGTTCCAGTTAATGGGTCTTTCCAGAGGACTGTTGCAAAATTCTTTTTGGTATCAGGATGCCAGAATCCTCTTTTAGGATTTTTATATTTGTGATCAGTAGGGTACAATGGAAGTAACAATAGATGAGCTATCCTCCTTCCTGTAGGAATAGTGACTATCTTCTGAATTGCCTGTGCCTTACCTTAATCTCACCTTGATAATCATTGTCTATAACTCCAGGAAAAATGTTTTGTCCCTGCATAGTAGCACTGCTTCTTCCCACTATCAGGCCAAACACATTTGGATAGAGCGGTCCAAACACTCCCCTGGGTAAGGCCTGTGGTCCCATTTCTGGGGTTAATACTGTGTGGGTGGCAGAACTGAGGTCCAGTCCTGCGCTTCTTGTTGTTGCTCGATTAAGTTCAGAAAGGGATTGGTGTTTGCTGGTATGACACTGACTGCTCCATAAGCCTATTTTGGCTTGCTTTGGTTCGGGGCCTCTAGTTGGCCCCTGTTTCCGTTTCCCTGATTATGGGAAAGGGTGTTTCCTTGTGCATCTCTTTTGGACCTGCATTCACTAGCCCAATGCCTTCTACGTTTGGAACTTGGGCAGAGCCCAGGCTGTTTGCTGGGCTGTCTCTGGGTTAACTCATTTTCTGCCTTGCAATCTCTTGCACAGTGTCTAGGCTTGCCACATTTAAAACATGCCTTTCTGTCTCTACTTGCCAAAAATTTTCTTACTGATTGTCCTTGCATGGCAGCCGCCATAGCTAAGCCCTGTTGGTAGGAGGGACCTATGTCAGAACAGCGTCTGATATACCCTGTAAGGTCTGTCTTTTTCCTGTAGGGTCTAATGGCCGCTTGGCAGGCAGAATTGGCATTTTCACATGCAAGTTGTTTCACATAATCTACACCTGCCTCTGGATTACCAAAAATCCTCCCTGCTGTTGTCATTAATTGATGAACAAAGTCAGAAAATCGTTCATCAGGCCCTTGCCTGACTGTTGTTAAAGATGCACCAGGGTCTCCCTTTACCAGGAGTTTATGCCAAGCCTTCATGGCTGCATTTTGAATTTGAGCATATAAACCTGCATCTGGTTTATCACTAGAAGCAATTTACCCTTCTACTAAGGCATCAAAGGACCAACCTTTGCCTGCCTGAATGTTTCTACTAGCTGTCTCTTTACAATTCTGATCATACTCTGATTTCCAAATCACATAGTCTCCACCACTAAGAACTGCTCTCACTAACATATTCCAATCACTAGGAGTCAGCCACTCTCGGTGATCTCCCTCCCTCCCCCCCCCCCCTCTCTCTCTCTCTCTTTTCCCTGAATGCAACAAAGATACCAGCTTCCCCTCTAAGGTTTCCTAAGGGTACATTCTATGTGTTTGGCCTTTAAGAGGACCAAGTACTTATATTAGAGTAAGCCTGGAACAGTGAGCATAAACAATCTATCCTAATTTAATTGACACGCATGTATATTTTCTCTAACACCAATTTTCTGGTGTATATGAAATTTGGAGCAAAATCAAATGGGGTCATCACATGGTGCTTGAGGGTCACTTTCTGGGGAGATGTAAAATGAATATGCATCTACTCATCCAAAATTGGAACTGTTAACAGAACCAAATATGCATGCTACTGAGTCCAGCTTGTTAAACCTATGAGCTTTATTGAGTTTAAACTCTTAATATTATGAGGAAGAAGCCATTTTCAAGAACAAAAGTAACTCAAAGATAATTTCCATCATGACACTCTAAGGTAGCATGGGATATAGGTTATATATAGTGGAATCCTGGAGTACATTGCTCACCTGCAATCATACCCATAGTTTAAAGGGTATCCCATCTTCCTGGCTCAGTTCCTTAAAGCCACAATTATGCAGCTTGATTGGTGTGAGTTTCTTCATGTGAGTTAAACATAGTGAATCCTATCAGATTGAGGGATTTTGTTGAAGCTATGTTTAGTGGTTTATTACCTATCTTAATCAGCTTCCTATCAGGATGGAATATTTCAGTCTCCTGGATATTGCTACACAACAGGGCATTTCTCAGATTCTCCATTTTCTGTTCATCATCATGACCTATTTGACATTGAAAAAGTAAGTTAAATTTGATCGACATTGTCATACTTTTGTGCCAAAGCCAGCTTCAACAACACAGGGTAAACTGAGGAGTGCTGACTGTGGAGTAAACAATTGATCACTCTGCTGACTTTTCTCTGAGGGAATAAAGATTGACCACTGACACCGGCATCCCTTTTAACTGGCAAATCTTTGGGGGCTGAAGAGAATGAAAAGAGAAAAACACTAAAAATTATACATGCGCATGCACACAGGCATAGATGCATGGACACATGCACACACATGCACACAGACACACAGACACACACACACACACACACACACACACACACACACACACATGCACATTGAGTGAATGAGGCAAGACAAGCTCCAGTAACTTTACACATACATACATGCACAGATAGACAGACAGACAGACAAACATATTGGATGGATAGATCATAGCACCAAACAGCTGCCTCAACCTATTTTACACATATACATATATGCATATGCATGCATTTGGGGTATGGAGCAAACTCTAAAGAGCTGACTATAACAACTTAGTATTTTCTTTTATTCTTTTTAACCACCTAAGGCAGTGATCTCTAGGAAAATGATTTTCTTATTGCCACAAGTTACATGCTGTGTAAAAACAACCACCACAAACATATTCTTCAAAAGCAAATTAAAATCATTACAACAGAATTACTATCTATTCTTCATTTAAGCTCATAGCTAACTAAACATTTTCCATCTATCTTTCTTTCCAGAAGTTCATCATAACCACAAAGCAGTGATTCTTTTGTCATTGACTGAGAATGTTTAAGCAAGCCAGTTAATAATAGCAAGTATTTTTCTTATGCTTACCAGACAATTGGAATTTATTTACCAACGAGTAGATCATCATCTATGTTATAACTTAGTTTTGAAGTCTTCTTCAGATAGAATGGCTAATCCTCTATTTTCTACTCTTAGTCTCAGAATTTATTGCTTTTTAATTCATAACGGTGTCATTTCATGGTACACACTGAAACTTAGGGCCATATCTGTAGATTACATGATGCATTAAGCCGGACTCAGATTCAATGGTTTGATCATTTATTGGTCCCAAGCCTATTTTAATAATCCAAGTATAATTCCATGCTTGTAACTCATGAAGCTCACTGTACTCCTATTCCAACTTATGTAGCTCTTACTACAAGGGAGTGGGCTCAGTCTGTTCTTAATTCTACTTTTATTATATCTAAGCCATCTCCTTAAACTTTATCAGTTACCCCAACTTTCACAACATTTTAAGTCAAATTAGGAATTTTGTAAAATCATTAATTGATCCAAACAATATTATTTTATGAAAAGTCATCATCCTCTTGATCTATGGGAAAGTTGTCCAATAGAGTGGGCTATCTCCCAAGAAGCTCACTTGCCCACTGCAGCTCCTCCTGCGTGTCACCCACCATTTTCAGAACTTTTCACAGTGTGAACTTTTGATGTTTCCTACGACCTGATCATCACATAAAGGTCTCACAAGTTTCTTATGTTCACAGTGAATCTCTAGTGTGGAGCCTATGGTGGTCGATAAGGATGTAGCTTGCTAAAGCCCGTGCCACTTTATTTACTATGGACGATTTTCTTTATGGTATGAATTTTCTGATGTTTTCAGAGGCATGAATGTTAGGTAAACACTTTGTCATATGCTTTACATTTGTATGGTTTCTCACCTCTATGAATTTTCTCATGGAATCTAAGACATGAGGCAGTAGTAAAAGATTTCTCACATTCTCTACATTTCTAAGATTTCTCTCTATGCATATCCTCTTATGAGTAGCAGTCATCAGAGAGTTTCTGCCATGCCTGCCTCTTAATGATTCTGCCTTAGCATTGCCTAGAACAATTCTCAACCTGAGGGTCTTGACCCTGTGGGAGGTGTCAATTGACCCTTTCACAGGGGTCACTCAATTCTACCATAAATCATATATTTCTGATAGTTTTATGAACTGATATGCCACATCCTGTCAATCTATAGGTGGGCTTGCCCCATGTACATACATTGATTCATGAGTTCCTTGTACTGGATTAAAAGATCTCAGCATTAGAAAGGCCTAGAACCACTGGCTTAGAACATTTCTCACATGGACATTCCAGTTAAAGACAGGTGTGTCCTGACTTGTAATATGCTCCTTATAAATTGGTTCACGTGGATTTCAGTGGTTAATATTCTCACACAAAGGTATCTATGCAACTTAGAAAAGAATTTCTCATTGAAAGGATGAGGAATTGGAAAGATACATTTTACCTCAGAAACAATGTAAAGCCTTCTTAGATGATGATGGAAATGGCTGTAACTCGACCTGATGATGATTTATCAATTTGAGTAAAATAAGCTATTTGACAGGTAGCATCTGTGTCTGTACAAGACAACAGGACACACATGGAAAAGAGATGTACTGTATCTGCCAGGAGGAATGAAATGAAACATGACCAAAGGGTCAGATATTGTGTTCTAGTGTGATAGCTAATGAACTTTATTTAATGCTAGGCATCCATTAGGGCCCCACTAGCCATTTGCCTCTGATTCTAGTTCTTGAATAAGAAGATCCCAGTAATAACCCTGAGTTTTTTTTGCAGGTGGTATACATACACTCTATATCTGTTCCTGGTACCTGCTAAGGTTTGAAAAAGGCCACAGACCGTAGTAATTTCCTTGCCACATTAAACATACCATTCCATGCTCTCCTGTCTGTAGGAATGTTGTCAAGTTTACTGGTATAATTTTCCTTTTTATGTGTTTTTATATGGTTTAGCATTGTTCATAACAGAGTTGTATTTATTTTAGCTTTTAATTTTTTGAGAAGAGTGACAAGAAGAATGAATGCTTCTCTCATAAATGCTCCTCAGGTTAGTGCCCTTTCCACATTTCTTTGAAATCCCTATTAGTCTTTAAACCATCTGAGACTTTAGTTCTCTACCTCTGGTAATGTTATCTAAAGTGTTTCGTTTCTGTAATTTATCTTTGTTCTTCTCCAATGATCAAAATTGAGCCTTTAGATTTTTTACTTCAAATGGGACAAGCACTGCCTTGTGCCTTTTGTATTTTCACTGAATTTTATACTGTGAGGACATAAATTTCCAAAAAGTGAAGACCTTCGGGTCTGATAGTGAATTTACTGCAAATGATTTTCAATGAATATATTGATAGCTAATTTCTACATTGGATGAACTTGTGCCCTTTTATATTACTGGGGAACGAAGGTCTCAGGTGCTGTTTCAGGAATGTTTAGGTTTCTAGAAACAAGCTTGTGGATCTGGATAGGCAAATATATGGAAGAGTAGAGTTTATGGAAAAGTAGAATTAGAATACACTCACTGTCTTGAATCCTAATACCTAACATCAGCTCCGTAGAGGCACAGATGGAAAACGTTCATTCCTTCACATGTTTTTTCTCTTTTCCAAGCTATGTATTACATAGGGGAATATCTCTGAAGGGCTGTGGTGCTATTTCTTTACAATAGTATTCTTTTCACATGCTTGAGATTTTAAGTGTTTATCTGCATGTTTTATGTGTATTGAGTGGCACATTATGCCTGTGAATACCTGAGTTCATCATCAGGCTCTTGGGACTAAAGTCAGGCATGGTAGTTAACTTCCGTGTGTGTAGAAAGTAAAGAAAAGCAAGTTAAAATGAAAAGATTCAAGTTTTCACTTAAGTCAGTCTCACTACCAATAATATCTTTAAAAGAGTTAGTATAATTCTCTCAATTTAAAAACACAATTTGATCCAAGAAAATTATTCTACTTCATCTGAGTGCATTGTCATATATACCATTTATTTATACATACATGTTTAATTCTGTAGTAAAAGACCAATTGGAGTTTATGAAATTGTTATTATCTGTATTGTATATGTCAACTTTGAAAATACTGTAAATAATTTTAATCTTTTTTCTACTATGTTTTTATATATAGTAAAGTTGTGAATATAGTCTCATAAAACATCTTTTAAAGTACTTTATTCTGTGTGTCCTTTGGAATATTGAATGTGTTCACTGACATTATACTCTTTTTCTGTTTAATGAAAAAAGTGTGGTTCTTAATTCACCCAACAATTCTACATTTCACTTTTTACCTCTTTGCTCTACAAAGGGTACAGCATTGTACCTAGTCCTCAGGATGTCGACTAAGATAGAATACAGTCAGGTGAGACCCAGCTGCAGACAGGATTGATATAATGTCCATGGGTGAGCAAGGCTATTAGCTGTAGAATTTAGAAGCACAGTTTTACTCATTGTAACTTGACCATGTGTGATATTTTATTCTGGTTGATAACAACCCTATAATTCATAATGGTAAATTCCAGCATTATTATTCCAGCATAGATCTTACATACTATATTCCCTAAAAGTTTTTTTATTTATGATTCCACTATGTAATCCAGTTTCAAAGACAACAAAAATACAATAAGGACTAAGACTATGATAGGTAACATTCTTTATTAAATTTAAATTTCACTTTCCTTTTATGTATGTTAGTACATTTACCTGAATGTATGCATATGTGCTCTATATTCTTCGAGTCTATACAGTTCAGAAGAGAGCACTAGATTTTAAAGGATTAGAAATAAAAATGTGTTCTGCAGTTCATGTGGGTGCTGGGAAACAATTTAGGATTATAGAATTCAAACTGCACAGAAATTTTCAAATGAAGTGATGGTGGCATATTCATCTGTTGCTAAAGTCTTAGAAAACACCAGAAAATTCATGGAGGAGAGAGACCTTAGGAATGTACTCAATATAGTATGTCATTCTCTGCATTGTCTCATAAGAGCAGCAATGCTTAACTTCTGACACATTTCTATACCACTTCTACTGAGTGTTTTTTTCCTTGAATATTTCCCATGACTCATATTTATCACAACAATGTACTAACATACATAAAATGTATGTACTAACATACATAAAATAACATACATAAAAGGAAGTGAAATTTAATTTTAATAAAGAATGTTACCTATCGTAGTCTTAGTCCTTATTCTTGGAAAACACTTTTGTCCAATAGCACATGATAAACAGGTAATTTTCTATTACAGGGTCAGTTAACATTCAAGGATGTGGCTGTGGACTTCTCACAGGAGGAATGGGAAAGTCTTGACCGTGCTCAGAGGGCATTGTACATGGATGTGATGTTGGAGAATTACAACAATCTGGTTTTTGTGGGTAAGAATGACCTTCTTGTAAAATTCCTGATTCATTTTTTGATTTTATCTAGTATGTGTATATAAACTCTCTGACATGTCTAGAGACTCCCAGAATAAGAAAAATTCCTGATACCAACATAAGTTCTTTATTGTGTTTCCTTTACATTTTGCTCCACTTTTTAGAAGAGGATCTAGTATTGTCTTCTGTATAAGCTCTCAAAAACATTGTATCTGCTTTTAATCAAAAGTTCAACATTCAAAGAAACCTGAGTATTTAGAGCAAGAGAATGTATTGCCACACCTATAATAATTGGAATATTCTAATTATAATGTTGCATTTAAGTCTTTAATTGTTTATGAATTTTAAAAATGCAGAAGTTTCTAAATAGAAAACGAGTTGTTGATTGTGAGAATATTGTTGTTCTTTATTTATTTAGCTTTTGTCCTGTGGTTTCTATGTTTAATTCTGGTACATCATGGCTTTTATCTCATGAGTTCCATGCCAATGTGGATTACATAATGAATTCCTAGCTGACAAAAGCTAAACTGTATTACTCTGTCACAAAACATAAACAAGAAAATAGAGAACCTTTTTTTACATAATCCTTCAGAGAGCACCTTTCTCAGAGTCCTTTACTGTTCCATCACCTATTCTTTTTTTTATGTGAAAATCTTTATTAAAGGCTTCATTAGTTTGGTACTGCTCAATATCAATCAGAAGTGTAACCCAATACCCAACTTACATATATCAACTATCTTTGACTGGCAAGGACAGGCAAACATCTACCTCCATGTCCTGCCCCCCTTGTCACCTACCTCCTCCTCTCCTTCTCCTCCTCTCCTTACTCCTCCTACCTTAGATCCTCCTACATATCACCCTTCCTGTTAAATTAAAACTTTTCTCTTAGAATACAAGTAGAGCATAATTATACCAATTTGTCAGTAAGATACAAGATAGACCTAATACCCAGTCCATCATTTTGTTGACTTAAACAGAACCTCCATTGTCCTTCCTAACTAAAAGAATTAATTCTGAACCTGGCTTTTTTTCTTGGCTTTAGAATGAATGTCAGCTGAAAACCATCCGCTCAAATCTTTTCTCTCAAAGTAAATAGCCAGGATTGGCTATGAGACTATAAGTCTTCAACCTGTCAGAAATCCAGAATGACTGAGTTAACTGAAATTATGTGTAGCACAAAGCATAGCTTCTAAAACTTAGCCAAATTATAGAGACCACTGAACACCTGGACACTCTATACTACAAAACGTTGGAGTATTCGTTCTTCAGCCTTCTGGCCCAGGATCATCTGACAGACCTTAATGATGCAGAATTATTAAGGGCTGATTACTCTGTCTAGGCAGATATAATCAGTCGACTATTCTGCAAATGTGTCCTTTTCTGGACAGTAATTTATCTGTAGATGAAAAGAGGCAATTCTTGCCCAGTGGCTGTCTCACCACAACTGGAGTAACTCCAAAGATGCTCAATTTCTTCTTAGAATCCAAGACAGGAAGCTGTCAGGAGCAGACAGGTCTCTAATCAAAACGGACATTAATACAGAAATATTTCTAATGTCAATTCTGTGGACTTCTGATGTTTTGAAAACCAACTATCCATGTAAGAAATCTGGACTGTTGTCTGTTAACTCCTCTCAGCTAAATAAAATATAGAAAGCACCCTAATAATAAACATAGAGCCATGAATTTGCTATAGGCCCTTAACTCACAAACTAACAATCTCAAATCTGTTAAAAAAGTTAGAGAAGGACTGGGTCTAAGCCTTGTATTCTTAAATGTGTTATATAGGCACAATGCCTATGAGAGTAGCAATATTAATCTCACTTTTATATCAATAAGAAGCTGATAGCAATGAAAACCTTAAATTTGAAATCAAAGTAAATTTTGTACCATTTAAGAAATTATAACTTCATCTTGATAACAATTATACATATTTCTACCAATAGGTTATGGCTATTCAGTAAATCCTAGCTAATCCTCCCTATTCCAACAAAACCACTACTTTTTCCAAAAAGACAGCCCAATATTAACCACCTCAGTCCCCAAGCCTAGGGAATACGGGCACTGACTCTTCATTAACTTCTTCAAGCTGATTATGGGCATTGAGATATTAGAAGAGGGACAGGGAGAAGAGTAAATTGATAACTCTTTGACATCTGTGTGTTCAGTGCATCGAGCTGCAATTCCAGGACATCAGAGGTTCAAGCAGGTCTGCTCAGCTCACTTGATGAGTAGATACACCAAGGCTGTGTATTCTGCAATATACAATTCTCAAAACAAATTTTAGTATCAAGATATTTGTTTGTTTGAATTCTGGAATCTAGTCTTCTGGTGGCCTGCCTCTGTCATGTCTAATTCATATAATTCTGGGAGTTTCTATGAGGGTGCACTACCACCATCCTCCCATTTTTACCTCCCTGCTCTTAAATTCCCCAACACTAGGGAATCCAAACTTTCAGGCACCGAGGCCTTCTACTTTCACTGATTCCTAATCCTTTACCCCATCCCCCCTTTTCCACTTACTATGAGGGTGTGCTCCCACCATTCTCTCATTTCCACCTCCCTGCTCTTGAAATTCCCCAACACTAGGGAATCCAAACTTTCAGGTACCTAGGCTGTCCACTTCCAATGATGCCTGGCAAGGCCACCCTCAACTAGCAAGTCCTGAACACCCCATCACACAGGAAAAGGAGGATTCAGAATTAAAATCACTTCTCATGATGATGATAGAGGACTTTAAGAAAAACATAAATAATACTCAAAGAATTTAAGGAGAACACAGGTAGACAGATTGAAGTCCTTAAAGAGGAAACACAAAAATCCTTTAATGAATTGTAAGAAAACACAACCAAACAAGTGAAGGAATTAAACAAAACCATCCAAGATCTAAAAATGGAAGTAGAAACAATAAAAAAAAAATCACAAAGGGAGACTAACCTGGAGATAGAAAATCTAGGAAAAAGATCAGGAGTCATTTTCTGTCATTTCATATAGATGAGATTTGAGGTTGTTCTAACCATCCATGTCATGATGTGAAACAGGAAAGGCAGTTTTTGAGAGCTCTATCTTTGAGATCACTAATTTACATTAGAAAATTTCAGGGAATATGGTTGTATATTGTCTTACTCATCCACTAATCCCTGTCATCTCTAATATTTTTTTTCAGAGAATCATGTCATGTGCCATAAATATGAGAACATCTTAGATCAAGACCTGCAACATATTGTCCATGAGCATGTGAATAACCAAGTGAAGTCTTATAACTGTCAAGAGCTTGTCAAAATCATTCATGAATCCACCCAGAGTACGCCTTATAAAACTAACCTCAGGCATACATCTGTTGAATCATCGAACCTAACCAGGCTTGAAACTGGAAACAACAGAGAATCTTGCAAATATAAAAACCCTGTAAACTGTTTATATTTCTGCTCTACCATTAGTTTAACTCAGGGAATCCACAGCGGAAAGCAAGAATACAATGGTACATTGCTTGATAAAGATTTTGACTCTAAACAAAAGCTCATGCTGGAACAAACCAGTAACAAAAAGAAACCTTACCAATGTAGTGAATGTGCCAAATGTTTCACCAAGAAATGCAAACTTAGACAACATCAGACGGTTCATACTGGAGAGAAACCTTACAAATGTAGTGAATGTGACAAGTGCTTTACCCAAAAATACAGTCTTATTATTCATCAGAGAAGTCATACAGGAGAGAAACCTTACAGATGTAGTGAATGTGACAAATGCTTTACCCAGATTGGTGATCTTAGAAAACATCTGAGAATTCATACAGGAGAAAAACCTTATAAATGCAGTGAATGTGACAAATGCTTTAGCTACAAAAGTGGCCTTACAAGTCATCAGATTATCCACACAGGAGAGAAACCTTACAAATGTAGTGAATGTGACAAATGCTTTACCCACAAAGGTGATCTTAAAAGACATCAGAGTATTCATACGGGAGAAAAACCTTACAAATGTAGTGAATGTGACAAATGTTTTACTCTGAAAGGCAATCTTACAATTCATCAGCAAATTCATACGGGAGAGAAACCTTACAAATGTAGTCAATGTAACAAATGCTTTACCCACAAAGGCGATCTTAGAAGACATCAGAGTATTCATACAGGAGAAAAACCTTACAAATGTAGTGAATGTAACAAAGGCTTTACCCAAAAATGCAGTCTTATCATTCATCAGATAATTCATACAGGAGATAAAGGTTACAGATGTAGTGAATGTGACAAATGCTTTACCCTCAAAAGTGATCTTATTATTCATCAGAGAATTCACACAGGAGAAAAACTTTACAGATGTATTGAATGTGACAAATACTTTACCAAGAAGTATCATCTTGGAATTCATCAGAGAATACATTCAGGAGAGAAACCTTACAAATGTAGTGAATGTGACAAATCCTTTACCCTGAAAGGCAATCTTAGAATTCATGAGCGAATTCATACAGGAGAGAAACCTTATAAATGTAGTGAGTGTGACAAATTCTTTACTCAAAAATGCAGTCTTATTATTCATCAGAGAATTCATGCAGGAGAAAAACCCTACAAATGTAATGAATGTGACAAATGCTTTACCCGCAAAAGCAGTCTTCGTATTCATCAGAGCATTCATCTAGGAGAGAAACTTTACAAATGCTGTGAATGTGACAAATGCTTTACTGACAAATATTGTCTTAGAAGTCATCAGAGAATACATTCCGGAAATCAACCGTATAAATGTAGTGAATGTGACAAATGTTTTACCCTGAAAGCCAGGCTCAGCAGTCATCAGAAAATTCATACAGATAAGAAACCTTACAAATGTAACGAATGTGCCAGATACTTTACCCAAAAAGGCAGTCTTATTATTCATCAAAGAATTCATACAGGAGAGAAGCCTTACAAATGTAGTGAATGTGGCAAATGCTTTACCCGCAAAAGCCATCTTAATGTTCATCAGAGAGTTCATACAGGAGAGAAGCCTTACAAATGTAGTGAATGTGACAAATGCTTTTCTCACAAAGGCAATCTTAGAAAACATCGGATAATTCATACAGGAGAATAAACGTTACAATATGAATGTGACATATGATTTCCCCCAAAATTCAGTCTTCTTATTCACCAGAGATTTCATACAGGAGAGAAAACATTCAAATGTAGTGAATGTGACAAATACTTTACCTGCAAAAGTAGTCTTAGAATTCATCAGAGAATTCATGCAGGAGAAAAACCTTAAAAATATAGTGAATGTGATGAATTCTTTAGCCAGAAACAATCTTAGCACTCATCAAAGAATACATACAGTAGAGAAACCTAACAAATGAAGTGAATGAGAAAAACCATTCCTGAGGTATATCATCTTTGAATTTATCAGAGGATATGTATAAGAGAGTCCTTATAAATGTAGTAAATGTACAAAGCATTTACTGTTGGTTTGTTAAGGAATGAATACAGGACAGAAACTTTAGACATGTAATGTATGTGGAAAGATCTTTATCCAAATATCAGATCAAAGAAAATACTTGGGAATTTATAGTCAAAAAAAGTGTCCACTGGAAAAAAAAATGGGGCATGTGCTTTATTCAAGCTGTATCATTTCCAACTCTTGAGGCTCCACACTAAAGAATTATTTATTGTGTATATAAGAAATTTGTGGACGTGCTTAATTAATGCTCAAATTTTAGATCTATCCAGGGTTTATGCTGGGAGAAACTGAAAATGTTACAATGAAGGAAATAATTTCATTGAAAGTTTTTACTTGTTCACTTTCAACTTTGTCATAATGAAGACAAGATTGAGAAGCTAGAAGAATATGGAATTGTGTAAAGTTTCCCAGAGACCAAAATGATCTATTTCAAAAAGCAGCTGGGAAATACCTGCCTCAAACTAGTGAATGAAACTGACAGTATTCTGTTTGCTTAACTCAAATTAAGATACTCAAAAAAACTATACTTTTAAAAAGAGAATTTGACAAACCAAGCCACAAACATAGGATGTTCTTTATCCTGTAGATATTCCTAGAAATATGCAGTTTGCTTGCAGAGTCCAGTATTCATAATCTGTATCATATGATGGTTTTAATTTTCAGGATAGCAATTGTCATTGAGTCCCTCAGGCTCTCATTTACTAACTTTCCCCTGTGTCCTGTATGGAACACCAATAAAGATCATTGGTTCAACAAGTTGGACTTGATTGTTTTCAATTCCCACTTGAGATGGGTAGATGAATATATGTTACATCTTCCCAGAAAAATGTCACATACACACACACCAAACCCATTAATATTTTCTGCAAACTTGTTGAAAAACATTGCTCTAATATCACAGGTGTTACTTAAAACCATAAGAAAACACATATTTTCAGTGGTCTTGGGACAGAGATACCATTATTTTGTCTCGTCGTGACTCTGCCTTCATAACAAGTACTTTGAATTATATGAAAATGATGTAGAGCTCTTCTAGCAGGCATGTTCTACCCTGCAGATCTGCTGTCCTGAGGACACACAGCCTGAAGACATCCCATGAGTTCTACTGAACATATGGCAACTGGTAAGGGGCTCTCCCAAAGGTCCATAGGCACAGGGAGCTCTGTGGACTCAGAACCCATCACCCCTCCCCGCAAGCAACTCCAGCCTGCCAAATTGTTGAGGCCTGAGCTGTCCCACGCTTGATGGCCAAAATGTTGAGGACCCACATTTGGGAGCCAAAAATGTTCTGGACTGCTCTGTCAATGTTGGAATGGGCACTGCCAAAAGCCTTGGGGGCTAAATTGTTAGAGCCTGCAATGCCCCAGTCTGCTCTGGTCTGAGGGTCAGGGTTCAGCAAAAGAGATAGTGAGGATGGATGCGAGGAATGGAGACCAGACAGAGTGTGATTCAATCCTGTTTATTCTTCAGTCTTTCTTCTCTCCAAGTCCCTAGTTCCTAGCACCTAATCCTAGTTCCAGTTGCTAGTCTCTTTCCCAGTTCCAAGTTCTTTCTCCAAGTGCTAACTGCCTAATAACTAATGCCTGTCTTGAGTCTCAAGTGCCTACTCCAAGTACCTAATACTTAATAATTTCTTCTGTCTGCCTCTCACCTTTTATATGTCTCACTTCTAAGCCACGCCTTTAAGTTATGCCTTTAAGTCATGCCCTTAGGTCTTGTCTCTAAATCTGATCTCTGATGTAGGTGCTGATGTAGGTCTTGGGAACCAAGTGTCAGTCCTATGGAAGGTCATCTAGTGCTCTTTCCTTCTGAACCATCTCTGTAGCACCTCTAGAGAACTTTTGTCATTAAATAATTGTCCTGGTTCATATCACCTAATTGTCTCTAATTTATTAGGTTTAGCTCATTAGGTAATTTCCCTTTACCTAAGAAAAATTTTCCCAAAGCAGCACAGGGTAAATGGGTAATTTTCCATTATAGAGTCTGTTGACATTCAGGGATGTGTCTGTGGACTTCGCTCAGGAGGAGTGGGAATGCCTGGACCCTGCTCAGAGGACTTTGCATATGGATGTGATGTTGGAGAATTACAGCCTGTGAATATCCAAGAGAAATAATGTCAGGCTGTGGAAGGGTATCCTGGTTCTTGGGTTGAGAGTTTGGCCATGCCCCCAGAACCCAGGCTCCTGACATGAGGTCTGATCTCCATTCAACCTGCGCCTTTCAGTCATGTAGTACACAGGTAGAGGGAGTGGAGAGTGATTAACAAGTCTCCACCTCCAGAAATTAAAATATTAATGGGTTATCTAAAGGCCAGGGGGGCATAACTAATTATGTTATTTTCTCCCCTTTTCCCCCTCCCTATAGAAGCCAGGTTCTTCTGGCTTTGAGGGGGGGAGCTCAAACCATCTACACCCATTCACCACGCCATAAACAATAAAAGCTTTGGAAAACTGGACTCCATGTGTCTCCTGTGCCCGCCACCAGGTTCCCAGCCTTTGGAACCCTAAACCTTTCTGATGCAGCTGCCAGCCTGCCCACAGCGACTTGTGAATATGGGACCCTCCACCAGCGGTGTGGAGAGCCCACCCGGGATCCCGCTGCCCGACCACTGTGGAACCCCACCACCAGACTCCTCCGCAAGTTTTTTTTTCCCCACACAATATTATAAATGTAAAAAGTTTGGAAAAATGATTCATGAATCCTCCCAATGTACACAGTATGACACACAAGATACTGCAGAAAATTGCAGTAATTACAGATATGATAAACACAAGGATGCTTCTCTTGAGTCATTAACCATAAACACATATAAGTGTGAATTCTAAAGACTGTGTATACTGTTTAAATTTGTTTCCCATCATCAGTCAAAATCAAAGAATCTATTCATGTGTCAGTGTAAACCAGAGAAATCATTCTGGAGAGAAACCCCCAAAATGCAAGTCTTGTGGCAAGTGCTTTTATCAGTTGTACCATTACAAAACCCATATTGGAGAGAGACCTTATAAATGTAGTCAATGTCACATGTTTTAGCCAATTCACACACCTGAGAAGCCATCAGACAATTGATACAGAGGAGAAACATTACAAATGTAATGAATGTGGCAAAATCTTTACCCAAATGACATACTTAAGAACCCATTAAGAGAATTTGTACAGGTGAAAAACCTTAAAAATATAGTGAATGTGACAAACACTTCATTCAGAAAGCCCAACTTACAATACATGAGAGGATTCACACAGGAGAAAAATCTTACAAATGTAGTGAAAGTGAGAAATCCTTTACATGTTGCTCAGGACTTAAAAACATCACAGAATACATACAGTAGAAAGAATTTAGCTGGGAGGTGGTGGCGCACGCCTTTAATCCCAGCACTTGGGAGGCAGAGGCAGGCGGATTTCTGAGTTCGAGGCCAGCCTGGTCTACAGAGTGAGTTCCAGGACAGCCAGGGCTACACAGAGAAACCCTGTCTCAGAAAAAAAAAAAAAAAAAAGAAAAAAATTACAAATATAGCAAATGTAACAAATCTTTACCAGTGGCTCATATCTTAGAAGACATAAGAAAATCATACTGGAGAGAAACCTTACAAATGCAGTGAATGTGACAAATGCTTTATTCAGAAAGTCCAACTTAGATAACATCATAGAATTCTGTACTGGCTAGTTTTGTGTTAACTTGACAGAAGCTGTAGTTATCACAGAGAAAGGAGCTTCAGTTGAGAACACGCCTCCATGAGATCCAGCTGTAAGGCATTTTCTCAATTAGTGATCAAGGGGGTCAGGTCCCCATGTGGGTGTTGCCATCCTTGGTAGTCTTGAGTTCTATAAGAAACCAAGCTGAGCCACCCAGAGTAAGCAAGCCAGTAAGTAACATCCCTCCATGGCCTCTGCATTAGCTCCTGCTTCCTGACCTGGTTGAGTTCCAGTCCTGACTTGCTTTGGTGATGAACAGCTATGTGAAAGTGTGAGTTGAATAAACCCTGTCCTCAACTTGCTTCTTGGTCATGATGTTTGTATAGGAATACAGACTCTGATTAAGACAAATTCATAGAGGAACCTGACAAATGCAGGAAATGTGTTAGGTCTTTACGTACCTCTCTAGTCTTAGAAAGTATCAGAAAATTCATAGTACTGAAGGAAAGTTTCCATTAGTAAAGAATGTAGCATGTGCTTTATCCAAGTTCTGTCCTTAAAAAACCATTGAACGGTCCATACTAGAAAATCATTATGAATATGAGAAATTTCTGAAATCCTCTAAGTAATGTTCAAATCTTAGAAAACATCAAGAGTTTACATTGAGGAAAAATTGTTTAAATGTCTCTGTGATCCTGTGATACTGAGCTCCAGCTGCTCAGAGTGCAGTGTCTCCTCTAGGATGTGTCAGGATCTGGTGTCTTCACAGGAGCAGATCAGCTAGGTGTCTGGAAAATGTATTAAGAAAGACATATTCAATTTAAATGAATATTTGAGTCCATTTGTACAAATATCAGGAAACTATGAAGCTTTAAAAATATACTTTGTGAACAAGACAATATGTGATAATAAATAGACACAATGGTGTCCTGGAAGATAAGTACTGAAAAAAGAAAGTGAAGTATTCTGTACATTGCCAAAGTACTGTATTAAAATATTGATACTTGAGATGGTTATTCTTTGACTACATCTGTAATTAAAACCTAAACTGTTGGGAGCCGCAGTGAGCATGTCAGCATTCGCCATTCCAAGATGGCGCGGGCATCTTGTCCTCCCACTAGTAAACAATGGCTTGGCCTAGCCAAGCCTCAGAGAGCAGGCAGAGGGAGGTTAAGTGCATTTACATTTGAATTAAGACAATGCAGACTGAGCTACAGAAGCCCAGGGGCTAAGCATTCCTTTGGTTCTGGGTCTTTAGACCAGGCCCTAGAAATGTGCTTACCAGAATTTGTCTCTTGTCTTCATTGTTTCTTGTGAGAAGAGGGATAAATCTAAGACCCAAAGACTTTACAACAGTCTGTGGGCTAAAAGTTATGATTATGCTGGAGGCATTAAAATTATGCCTACTTCCCTCCATGAGTATAACTGTACCTGCTGATAAAATATGGTTTAAATTGTTCTAATTCCTTTATATTCAAAGTTGTTAAAAATGAGATGCTTTAGATTCCTCTAATATATGTAACAATTATTAGAGAATAAGGTTGGCTTTTATCTGATATATTCATTGGACTAAAAAAGATTGGTTATTAAATTAATCCAAAATAAAGTTCAAATTTAAGATTTATACAGCCTAACTTGCCTACTCCAGCTGCCATTTCAGTAAATGCTTATATAAAAGATGTTTTATACCATCCCTTTACCTTTCTGGTAAAGGTGAGAGATTTACAGTTAGTAAATTTATTCATAATTTTTAAGACCCATGAAGCGATATTTGTTAAAAATAATTGCTTCAGAAAATGGTTAATCGTTTTACATTTTATATATATAAATATTGTTGTTGCTTTAATACAAAAAATTAAGAGGTTAAATCTTTTAGTGTATATTATTCATTGTGTGATACTTTATTAGTCGATTTCTCTAAAGAAATTTTTTCTGCAAGCCATTGCTCCAATATAACGAGCTTTAAAAGTTTCTTGGACTACTTGTTGCTCCAAAAAAGGATTCAAAGACAGTGTCTTTCAATATTTGAGACAAGTTGGGGCTAGAGAGATGACTCAGCCGTTAAAGGCTAGACTTTTAAAATATAAAAGCTGAACTCCTAGCAACCACATGGTGGCTCACAACCATTTGTGGTGGGGATCTAATGCCGTCTTCTGGCTTGTGGGTGTACATGCAAAAGAAAATGGTTTACAATCTTGATTTGCTCTTAGTGATTTTTAAAAGTTGTTAAGAGATATTAATTGGCTAAAACCTCATCTTAAGCTTACCATAGGAGGATTTAAACCTCTGTTTGATGTTTTCAAAGGGATGCAAGTCCTAAATTAAATCATATGTGTATCTTCTTGAGTTTACCCTGCTTCAACACAATTAAATTATGTGTTGTAGCCACTGTTTAGAATGTTAAAAAAGGGGTGTATCTGCCTTTGTCTTGTTGAATGGTATATTTCATGAAGTACAAAATGTTTCAGCTACAAGATTTGATATCTCTAGCCATTTGAATAACATTAAAATTAATAAGGTGTTTTAGGAATGCATCTGCACAACCGATGTTGGTGTGTGTGGACCCTCCATTTTTCTTTATGTTATCCAACTTTCAGAATAATTCTGATATCTTGGATTGTAAGAATGTTACATGCCTTTTGGCACAATGCTGGAATGGATCACTAGACCTAGCCTTGGTTGTGCACGTGCCTACCTTTGTGCCCATCCCAGTAGAAGCTGATCCTGAAACTTTCCCTACTACATCATTATTGAGACATAAAAGAGACTTTGGCATTACTACAGCCATTGTCGC
Source organism: Arvicanthis niloticus (assembly GCF_011762505.2). Lineage (NCBI taxonomy): Eukaryota > Metazoa > Chordata > Mammalia > Rodentia > Muridae > Arvicanthis > Arvicanthis niloticus. The sequence goes on along the minus strand of NC_133438.1, from coordinate 8,898,684 downwards.
TACTATTGCCATCTCTGCAGCTGTGACAGCCGACACAGACATGGTTAATCAAGTTACAGCAGCTACGGTTGCTAATCAAATTTCAGAAAAGACCTCTAAGGCTTTGACCATTTCACAGAAAGTGGATGCATAATTAGCATCAGACATCCTGTTGGTCAATCAGAGAGTTGATTTGCTCCAAGCCCATGTGGAGCAGCTCACGGATGTGGTTCAAATGAGCTGTGGGTCAGCAACCCCACATTTAGGTATTACACCTCTGAGATTTGTGAATGATACATTTATTCAAAGCCATAATCTTTCTGCTTATTTAAAAGGGAATTGGACTGGGGAGTTGGACCAGGTACAACAGCAATTTCAGATCCGGATCTTGAGCCTTGATGGAGCGCAGATGGACCCTGTTTCCCTTGGCTATTTTACTTCTTGAATTTCTTCTGCCCTTTCCTTCTTTCTTAAATGGTGGGGATAGGCCTGTTTGGTACAGCCCTATGTTGTGGATTAGTGTTCATGATGGTTGGATTGTAAGCTCAGAGCCCAACAAAAACGTGACAAGGCCGCTATTGCCCAAGCACTCGCAGCCTTGGAGCAAGGATCTCCCCCTGAAATTTGGGTATCTAGGCTAAGAAAGTAGCTGATGACTGAGACCCTCAGTCGATGCACCCCAAGGGTTCAGCCCATTGCACTGGGTCGATGAGAGATCTAAGTCCAGCCAGCCCTCTCCTAAATAGCTGTGGTACCCGAATAGTAGGTTGACAGCCCTTGCACTTCTGAAAGCTATACTCCATTGCACAGGGACGGGTGTCAATTCCTCTTTACATCACCTTAGCCCTTGCACCCAGAGGATTTGTTTCCATTGCACCTGGTAGGGTAAGGGAGAATCTTCGGGCTGCAAGCTCTTGATCGCTTATTCCCCCAAGATGGAGTTTGCTTGATCGGGCTTGAGTTTGAATCTTGATTGGTGCTGCACTTAATAGGCAAAAGGCTGTTTCATATTAATAATTTAAACAGGGGGAGATGTTGGGAGCCGCAGTGAGCATGTCAGCATTCGCCATTCCAAGATGGCGCGGGCATCTTGTCCTACCACTAGTAAACAATGGACTGCGCAGGTGCAAAAAGGCAAAAGCATGCCAAAAGTCACTGCCCATCCCGGGGCATATTATGGGTAATGAGTGAACAGCCAATCAGAAATGAATATGTCACTCTAGGGTGTACTTAAGCAAAGCTTCTTCCTGTCTTTTCTGCCTTTCTGCTTCTGCTGTTTCAAGTAAAGCCTCGTCTGTGGAAACCACCCAAATACTGTCTCAAGTGTCTCTCTTCGCGGGCGGAGGGGACACGGGAGGCACGCGGAACACTAAACATGGAGGGGCATACCTGTGAATAATATTTGCTTAATTTTAAAGTGGAAAGATCTACTTCTAATCCATATCTTTCACTAGAAAGACACACCCTTCATCTGGATCTTTCAGGTGGAAAGACACAGCCTTAGTTCAAATCACTGGAGGTGGAAAGACACATTATTTAATATGGGTGACATGTTTTGCTATCAGAATGTATAAAGATGTGAAAGCAGGAAGTTTTGCCCTTTTCCTGCTTCCTCTCACATCTCTAGCAAGTCATTCCTTTGCTCTCATTAGAGCCTACTTCTTCTGAAATTGACCTGAAACATTCAGCTTTGGGACTGAACACATACTGAATTCTTGGACCTTCTGTATAGTGGCAGCCATTGTTGGAGTAGCTGGACCACAGTTTACAGAGATTTATTCTATAAATTCTGTTCTAGGGAGGATGATGTCTGCATGTCCATCTTGTAGCAGAACTTGTTTAATTGGTTCTCTCAAATGGTACTGGTTTTGAAGAGTTCATGGAGAGCAGCTGAGGCTTGGCATTGTGTGGCAGAGTCAGATGTTCCCTGAGGAGCAGGCATTGACAAATATGCAGCCCCAATTGTAGTAGAAACTCCAGTATCTGATCATGTGGTAACTGCCAAGAACAATGACAGGCATTGAATCCAATGTGCTGGAGATTCAGGGAACTTTGTGTAAAAGGTAGAAGGTAGAAGCAGGTAAACACGTATTATTCATCACATGAATATCATCTTTTGCTGGCCTCTTTTAAGTTGAAGACATGGACCATCGTAGGTCACAGGATACATTCTGTTCAGAAATTTAGTGTTGGTAAAGTTGAACTACAATGTCTATCACTAGAGCGGGAGGTTTGTATGTTACAGATAGTGGTAATAATTGTACTTCACCTAAATATAGTCACAGGCAAGGACCATGAATTTATGTGCCAGGTGAAAGTGCCCTGGTTTTCTTTTTTTTAAATTCAGGCATACTGGGCAGCACAGTAGCACTGACAATGATGGTTCTCCCCACCTCCTCTCTGGTGAGACCACCCTGAGGGCAAGAGCTTTGGAGAGATTGCAACCTCATCCAGGCACTTGTCTGGCCTCCTTTTCTCCTTATACCTTCCTGGGTTTCCCCCTTTCTTTCTGCAGCATTGAGTGAGCTAGCAGGGGCATTGCTGGTTGTGTGGGTGTGAGAGAGCAGGTGAGCTGACCAACACAACTAAAACCCAGGCCCAGATTCAGGCCTCTGAGTTGGCCCACCACAACATCTACCTCATCTATGAACTTCTGGACCATGTGAAGGACCTGCTCCTGGAGAGCAAAAGCTGCAGGGTCTTTATGACATAAGGCAACAACAGAATATGTAAGAACAGTCTCAGTGAGGATCTACTATTGATAGAGTAGCAGAAGCCAGAGGCCTCAAACCACACCAATGGCTCATTGCAATGAACATTTGCAAGTAAAATTGTGTGGACAAAATGGTTTACACTGTGACACACTGTGACAGTTTTCAAGACAAGATAGGTTTTTGTTTTGTTTTTGTTTCCTCTTGTGGGGAATTCCGAGGCCTTAGTGTGGAGGGATGGGGAGATGAGTGGGGTTGTGTTGCATGCTGGGAAACTCACAGAGTCATTAAAACGTTAAAAAAAAAGAGGGGGCATAGTTGTGGCCATTTTTTAAACCTCTGATGCTGACCATGACTCTCCTCTGCTTGTAACTCTAAGTATTGTAAATCCATGGCAGCATTTTATCCTGTTACTGATGAAAACTGTGTGTTTGTGACTGTTGACAAACTCTGGGTCATGTAAGTACAATGCACCTGATATGTATATTGACACTGAAGAAAATGAAATAGGTTAATGGAGCACCATCTAACAGGATATATAATCACATGACACAGGACTGTGCTCAGTCTTAAAATAAACTGTGTTTTTTGATTTAAGCTAAGACAGCATGGGCATGGGAACTCTTGGGAAAACCACGAGACGTAGGGTTTTATTTAACTGCATGAGTCAGATACAAAAGAAAATGCTATGTACCTTGAGTCAGGAAGAAGCAAGAATTAGAAAGCTTAGGTGCCATTGCATACACAGTTATGGGCCAGCAGATAGTAGCATTTGTGTATTAGTCATATAGATGACAATGTCAAGTGTTAATATCAAGGCATGTGTATGTTCTCATGTGTATGTAACAATAAATAGAACTCTGTAATACTTGATATGTTACTCACCCAAAATCACATCAGTAGATACTGTGTGCTTTCTTTGTTTTCCAGATAGAGTGTGACTCTTTGCCCTTCTAGCCTGGAGCATTTTAGGTATTCCAGGCTGGCTTTAAATGCACAAAGGAACAGCTGTCTCTGTTTTTAGAGTTCTGGAATTTAAGGCTTGCCCAACCAGCATGGATGATACACATTTTTAAAATAGCATTATAGCCTCTAACTTGTATGTCATTTAAAATAATAACTTATTTAGAATTTTACTCAAAACATTTTTAAACTATTGACATTGAGCTCTGCCCAGGTGTAGCCATACCTTCCTAGCACCCTCCCAAATCTGTTTCTTTCCCATTTTAAAACTTCAATTCACTTCAAGTTCAGTCTGGGTTATCCACATACTTCTGACTATTTGTCCTTATGCTGGAACATGGTGAGCCGCCTAGGTTCCACACCTTTAAAGAAAACAAACTCTCTTCCCCAGAAACAATCAGGTCTTCACAGTTCTTCAGATACAGTGAGGGCTCATATAGCCTTTCCCACATCACGTTAGCATGTTGTTTGGCTGGACATTGTGTACACAGTGAGAGTCGCTCTTAGGGCATGTGGAGAATGGTCCTCTCATATTCAGAAGACGCTCTTTCTCTTTGGTTCTGTCTCTTGAATTGTTTTCACTGACCTCTGACTTTTGTAGTCTCTCCATCCATCCCCTTTTCAGTGATGACACCCACGCACTGGGGAGGATGTAATGGAGATGCTCCACTTGTGGCTGATCATTCCTTAATCTAGTATTCCCTCTACTTTGTCTCTTGTGATTTTCTGCATTAATTGTCATGGAATGTCTGCACAGAGTCCTTTTCTAATGTCTGTGAGCTGCCCAAACCTATGGGTAGAGAGATATGTATATAAAAGATAATGTCACAATGTATTCATTTTTCCAGAATAGTAATAGGTTCACCCTTGAATCCACTCAGCTCCCCACTTATGGTTTCCATACACATTTGCAGTACCAGGAATGTTTTTCCTCCTGAATAGTGTGCTTTCAATGTAATCAGAGTGTTCTTGCTCCCATAATAATCATGCCACTATTGTTCCTATGGATTATCATGCATGCTTTTCATCTTTGAAGTTCTGACCTTTCCCATTTGGGCAAGACGTTTGGTGTGTGCCAAGGACCAGACTCAGCTTGGAGAGGAGTTCCTGAGATAGGGGTATTTGGGAGCCTGTCAAATTTTGGGTCCAAGCTTGTGGCCTAGGTTTTGCTGTGATACCTTTCCAGACTCTTCTTTCTCTGTGTGTTCTGCTCTGCCCTAGACAGCTTTCTCTTGCTATTTTGAAAACTTTGTGGTTGAGACCGCTAGCTTTCTACTTGACACAGCTCAAAATGACTGAGACAGGCAGACTCTATGACAGGCTTCAAACTGGCAGGTCAGGAAACATGGCCTAAGTTTCTATTTCCCAGACCTGGAAAATTCCAGTCGAGTCAATTACTGGAGAAAACTTCTGGCCTCAGCCAGTCAATCAGAAACTGCTCCACCATCAGTTGGTATCAGGAATTCAAGGTACATACCTAAATATAATAAAAGCAATATACAGCAAACCAACAGCCATTGTCAAATTAAATGAAGAGATACTTGAAACATTCCCATGAAACTCAGGGATAGGAAAAGGCTGCCCACTCTCTCCATATGTATTCAATATAATACACAAACTTCTTGCTAAAGCATAAGACAACAAAAGGAGATCAAGGAGGTACAAATTGACAAAGAAGAAATCATGGTATCACTATTTGCAGATGATATGATACTATACAAAAGTGACCCTAAAAATTATACCGGAAAATTCTACAGCTGATAAGAACTTGAGCAACGTGGCCAGACATTTAAAATTCACTCAAATAAATCTATAGCCTTCCTTTATACAAATCATAAAGAGGCTGAGAAGACATTGGGGAATCAATATTCTTTACAATAGCCACAAGTAAAGTATCTTGAGGTAAGTTTAATGAAGAAGTGAAAGATCTATATGACAAAAACCTCAAGTATTTCAAGAAAGTAAAGAAAGAAGACCTCAGAAAATTCAGAGATCTCCCATGCTCATGGATTGGTAAGAATAACATAGTAAAAATGGCGATTCTACCAAAAACAAACTAGAGATTCAATGCAATACCATCAAAATTCACACACAATTCTTCACAGACACAGAATGAGCAATTTTCAAATTCATAAAAAAACCAAACAGGATATTGAAAATAACTCTTTATACTAAAATAACATCTGGGGTAATTATCATCCCTGACTTCAAGATGTACTACCAAGTAATAGTGATAAAAACAGAATGGTATTGATACACACACAGACAGGTTGATCAATGTAATAGAAGTGAAGCCCAAGAAATAAAGCCTCACACTTAAGGACTCTTGTTTTTTGACAAAGAAGCCAAAAATTTACAACGGAAAAAAATCTTCAATAAATTATGCTGGCCTAACCGGCAGTCAGTTTGTAGAAAAATGAAAATAGATCCATATTTGCCACCTTGCACAAAGCTTAAGTCCAAATAAATCAAGGACCTTAATATAAAACCAGATACACTGAATCTAATAGAAGAGAAAGTGGGATAGAGCCTTGAACTCATTGGCACAGGGTGGAGCTTGGGGGTGGAAATTTTCTAAATAGAACACCAATGGCTCAGGCTCTAAGATCAAAGAATTAATAAATAGGACTTCATGAAACTGAAAAGATTCTGTAAGGCAAAGGACATAGTCAATAGAAGAAATTGGCAACCTACAGACTGGGAAGTAATCTTCACTAACCCCACTTCTGATAGAGGGCTAATATACAATATATATAAAGAACTCAAGAAGATCACCTTCAAAAACCAAAACAACCCAATCAAAAAATGGGGCATAAAGCTAGACAGAATTCACAACATAGGAATCTTGAATAGCCAAGAACCACTTACAGAAAGGTTGAAAATTTGTAGTCATCTAGGAAATGCAAATGAAAAACCACTCTGAGATTCCACCTTACACCAATCAGAATGGATAAGATTGAAACTTCAGGTGACAGCACATGTTGGTGATGATGTGGAGAAAGAGAAATGCTCCTCCATTGTTGGTGGGATTGCAAACTGGTAAAAACCTTTCTGTAAATCATTCTGGAGGTTCCTCAGGAAATGGGAAAGAGCTCCAGTTGAAGACCCAGCTATACCAGTCTTGTGCACATACCCAAAAGATGTCCCAACACGCCACAGGAGCACATGTTCCACTCTGTGCTAGTGACCTTATCTGTGATAGCCAAAAGCTGGAAACAACCCAGATGTCCCACAAGGGAAGAATGGATACAGAAAATGTGGTTCATTTAAACGGTGGAACACTGTTCAGCTATTAAGACCAATGACATCCTGAATTTTGTAGGCAAATGCATGGAACTAGAAAATATCATCCTGAGTGAGGTAACTTAGATCCAAATGGACATGCATAGCATGTACTCACTAAGTGGATATTGTAGGCCGGTGTGCTGGAGGCTTTCCATAGAGATCTCTGGCCTTGCCACGCAAAAGTTCAGGCAAAGGGAGAGAGTGCCAGCCGGGCGAGTCAAGCACCTCTGCTTCTTCTGCTGCTGCAGCTACATCCACCTCCATCTTCATCTCTACTGTCAGCACCTCAGTTGTTCCAAGACACTGCACACATCACTCTGTGCTGAATTGAGCCAGCGAGAAGCCTACTAGCAAGCAAGGAGTGCGTAGGAGCTCCTACTGGAATGTTGGGAGAACAGACCTCTTCCAAAGTATTAGAGTTATAGCTCTTATGACAAAAGCTCTCAGATGGCAGAGTAATTCTTGCACACCTTTATTTTTTCTGGATAGGATTCTTATATACAGTTTTGGGGTGGGTCAGGGTATGGCAGCAGATACTTTCTATTGGCTTGGCCCGAGAGCTTGGGGAAACCTTATATACATGTGGAAAGGCTTAGGGTGCTACTACTATGTGACTGATGGCCACAGACCTCTCTGCAGGAAGCTGTGGGGGTTTGTAGATATGTGAGGAGAGCCTGGGACCCAGAAGCATAACAAAATGTCTACAGTCCCTGGGGGTCACCCATGTTTAAAGCCTGTTTTCGATCAGGTACACAGCTGCCTCTCACAGCCAACTGACCCACAGAATATTAGTCAAAAAAGTACAGAAAACCTAGGATACAATCCACAGAACTAAAGACTGTTAACAATTAGAAGTGCTCAAGTGAGGAAGGATGCTTCAATCCTAATTAGGATGGAGAAAAACAATCATGGGAGGCAGAGGGAGGAAGAGAACTGGGTTCAAGAGGGAAGGGAGAGGGGATAATGGGATAAGTTCAGGTATAGAAGTGAAGGCAGGAGAGAAGCCCTGAGAGCCAGGAGAATAAATGAAAATATGCCACCTTTGAGGTTGGGAGTTGTAGGTACCTTCTAGAAAGTAACAGAGACCTGGGATGTAAGAGACTCTCAGAACTCAAAGGAAGGGACCTTAGATGAAATGTCCACAAGTAGGGAGAGGGAGCTAGTAGAGTCCACTTCCAGCAGAAAGACATCAAGTGAAGAAAAGGGTCAGAATAATGGAAGCCATTCCTCAGTTGAGGATTTCTAATCTCAATATGTTTTGGATTGTGTACTCAAGAATGAAACTCCCACTTAGTAGTTGGTATTACATTAGGCAGTATTGTCCTGTGTTGTAAGTACTGACTTTGGACATTATTTAAAGTTGTTGTATGAGTTACTAGGACTCCTTTAGTATCATCAACAAGATGTATTGAGTATCATCTAACACTTGAAATTGTTAAAGTTTCAATAATTTACCTTTGTACTTTTAAAGAGAATTCTAATCTGGTCTAACTAAAATAACATAACACTTTGGGACAAAGATACACCCTAGTACCCCTGCACTAGAAGCTAAGATGGAAAAGACCTCCACAGCCACCATGACCTTCCCCGTGGTGCTGTGGTAGACAGGAAGAAATGTAATCCAGACACTGCAGAACACCAGCATGCTGAATGTTAGGAACTTGGCTTCATTGAATTTGTCAGGAAGGTTCCTGGCCATGAAAGCCACAGTGAAGCTCGCCAGAGCCAAGGAGCCCAAGTAGCCCAGGACAAAGTGGAATGCAATGGCTGAGCCTTTATTGCAAACAATGATGGTCTTCCCATGCTCAGACTGTGTATCTCTGTCAATAAAGGGAGGAGATGTTAGAAGCCAGGCTCCACAGAGAACAAGTTGAATTAGGGTACAAATGGGAATGACCAAATTAGGTATCCCTGATAACAGCATCCCTCTCATCTTTATTCCTGGGGTAGTAAGCTTGAAAGCCATGACCACAGTTATTGTTTTGGCCAACACAGTAGAAACAGCCACTGTGAAAAATACTCCAAATGTGGTCTGCTGCAGGATGCAGGTGGCCTTGTTGGGATGTCCAATGAAGAGCAATGAGCAGAGAAAACATAAAATGAGAGAGAGGAGCAGGATGTAGCTGAGAATGTAATTATTGGCTTTCACAATAGGAGTAGTCTTGTACTTCACAAAAGTGACTAGTACTAGAACTGTGAGGGCAGAGAAGGACAGAGCTGTGCAGCCTAGAGCCATCCCCAATGGATCTTCATAAGCCAGAAATGACACAGTCCTTTGGAGACAATGGGTTTGTTCAAAATTGGCATACTTATCATCTGGACATCTCACACATTGTTCCATATCTGCTGGTAAACAACAACAGACCTTCATGAGGTATCCTAATTATGTACGTGATAATGTAGTGTTTGTGTTATTCAGAGGATAACTGGATAAATAATTTGCTGTTGAGCATCTATCTGTTCCATTCCTTATTGCTTTAGAGACACTGACTTAAGGTTGCTCTCTATTATTAACCTATGTTTTGTCATGGAAAACTCGACCAATATGGAGAATGGAGCAGAAAAACATACCTATTTTCTAAACAAGAAAGAAAACGCTTTGTTTCTTTTAGTGCATCATGAATGATTGTGTGCATAGTCTTCACTAACCTTGAACTTACCGGTCACAGATCTGTGTGATTTGCTGACATAGTTCTCACTGCCAACTGATGAAATGCATTATGCACTTTGTTGGCTTTATGGGTTGTGCCCTTTATATATTCACATATGCACAGAGCATACAATTCTTTATGCAAATGATGTTTGCATAAAGCAGTACTTCCCTTATTGAAGCTCTATCGAGCTCATAGACCTATCTATGTCCCCTTGTTGTGGTAAGGTCTCTTTTTTCCCAACCACACTTTCCAAGCTGGATGGAATGAAGTTTACGGACATTCACATTCATCTCTGTTTCCTTAGCTAGGCTGTGATTACTGGTAAGCACTATCACATCTGTGTGCATTCTTGATATCTTCACTGTTCTTCTAGTTCTTTGAAAGGAAATGCTCCATCCTTTAAGCCATCTAATCTCCTAAAGTATGTTTCTTTAAATAACAACTGTTGCCCTCATCATCTGGTGTATATCAGGAACCAAACTGGCTGATAGGATGGAAAGACCGTGGAATCAATCATGTAGTCAAGTTGCTTTGTACATAGAGTCAAGGAAGACTGAACATATGCATAGACTGTACCTAACTTTTTCTTTATAAATGGTTACAGATGTTTGTCCCCCTAAATGTCTTCTGCAAAATATAAAATCATTAACTATGATACTGTGAGCTAAATGAGTTGTTTGTAGAAGATATTTCAGGTTATTTACATGGTCCAAAACTGTTGAAACCATTCAAAGGATTAAATCTGAAACAGAGATTTCAGGCCTTAAGTTTCCATCTAGGCCATTTCATACTTCTAGTTTGGAAAGAGAAGATACTCAAAATCAGAAATTTTTTTCCTGCATGCAAACATTTACCTGTCTCATTGGAAATTTCATTTTCTGGGCACTGAGCACACTCGAAGCAGCAGTCTGGTGTTTGTTCCTGATGAATTTTTCTGAATCCAACTGTGCACGTCACACTACAAGTGGAGGTTGGAACCTGAGGCAGTATATATACATATACATATACATATACATATACATATACATATACATATACATATACATATACATATACATATACATATACATATACATATACATATACATATACATATACACATACATATATATGTATGTATGCATATATACATACATATATATGTATATATATGATATACATATACACATACACATATATGTATATCGTATATACACACATACATACATACATGTATCTATAATTATATATTCTTTATATATATAAAAATCATATATACTATGCATCATATGCATATACACATATACTCATATAATGTACACATATGCACATACATCAAGTACATATACACAAACATATATATGCATATATATATTCATGGTCACTAACAGATATGGCTATACATATTCTGCTGCCATCCAGCATCACATCAATTTCAGGTTCTTTATTAATTTGTGTCATGTCCTGAATGTTACAAAATATTTACTACATTATCTGATATTATATGTACAATGTTTGTTTTGTAGAGATTAAAAATTCCTTTCTAAGCCGATTAAATACAAAAGAATTTTTATGTGGCACCAGTTTCTTTCACATGATTTATAAATAAAATATAAAGATACTGAGTTTGGTGGGGGAGATAACAGGGTAGATCAGGAAAAACTTATTTGATGAATATGAGCAAAGTATGTTGTATAAGACTCTTACACTGCCGGGCAGTGGTGGTGCTCACCTTTAATCCCAGCACTTGGGAAGCAGAGGCAGTTGGATTTTTGAGTTCGAGGCTAGCCTGGTCTACAGACACCCAGGGCTACATGGAAAAACTGTGTCTCGAAAAACAAAACAAAAACAAACAAACAAACAAACAACTCTTACAGAGGTTTTTATAAGCTTAAGAAAGCCTTAAATGTAGAGAAATACTTCTGTTAAATGGTATATGCTGTTCTTCATTAGGCTATCAAGATATGTACATCAAATCACAAAATTTTATAATATATACAAATAGCCATATATATATATATATATGGCTATTTGTATATATTATAAAATTTATATATATATATAAATTATATATATATATATATATTTCATAAATGTGTTTACATAGTATGCAGTGAATAAGAATATGTAATCCAGAGGCCTTTAATCCCTGTGACCTTGATTTATAGAAAGTTATGTGTTACCAAATTTTGATGCTGGTGATTGAGGATGGGCCTTCTGCAAGAGCAACAATTGATCTTAACCACAGAGCTAATACTACATTGCCACATATTTAAATTTTAGGTATACTGAAAAGAATGAAAATTGTGACATACACACCGATGTTATCCCTGTGGCCCACTCCAAATCTTCAGATATGTGAAGTTTTTGGTTCTGTGGGAAATAAGGAAAATAGCTTCCTATTTTCACTTTTAATCCAAAACCTTGTGGAGAATTCCAAATGTCAAAAATGTCATATATGGCACACTGACTTTCTCTATGATTCATCTTCACCAGTTCTCCAAGAGGGTTCGTAAATACTCTGGTCTTCAGAACAGAAGCCACCTAAATGAGATGCATCATTACATGATTACATATGCATATCAATTAAGGCAATGTGAAATTGAGAATGTCACCTGATTTTTAACAACTTACAGAAAGGATAGACATACTAAAGTTAGTCCATGTAGTAAAATGTTATATATCTCCTTGGTAATTGAAAATTAATATACTTCATATTAATGTTCCAAGGTAAAAACTGATAGAACAAATGCTTACCAAATAAGAATGAACATGGTGTGTGTGTGTGCCTGTGTACATGTGCACATGAGCATGCACGCATGCACACACGCACATGTGTAGCAAAAATTATTAACAAACTGAAATCATGTATGCGAGAATAAATCTGGAAGTTGTGGAAAAATAATGGTGGTTCATCAATAATGTACATATAGCATACATACGTGAAATAAACATAAACAAAATAAAATGTGCTGTTCTCATCAACTATGTTTCTCTAAATGTTATAACTATTTACAGATATATATTTAAATAGATAACTATTAATCACAGTCCATATATCAATTCTTGAGAAAATTATTCTAGTCTAGTCATCATTTAAGGTTTTTATGATAAGACACTTGGCTCCTATTTTAAGTATTGAACCAATTTGCTAAAACGAGGGTTTTTTTTTTGCTAAAATATTAAGAAAAATTTTCACAAAAGTCGCTGATTTTCATACAATAAATATTCTGTCATATTAGATGTTATTCTTGTGAAATATTCATTAAGGAACTTGTAGCATAGAAATATTTTTATTGAGAGAATAATCTCTAAAAAATGAATGTGAATTTGTCAGGAGCCATTTAAAATATCACATTAATAAATCTAAGCATAATGAAATGTAAGAAACTTTACCTTTGGACAGTCAAGGAATAATCCTATGATTTTTGTCTTTTCCTGAGACTCCACTTGTTGAAAAATGAGTTCATGGTAGGTATGGGCCACAGCATACACAGCATTATACAAATTGTAACCTTCTTCACTCAGGTCCATATGAAATCTCTGCTGTGCTAACCATTCCCATGTGTTGTTAAATTTAAAATGATCAATTGTGCTATTGTTGTTTTTGGAAGTTGAACAATTAAAATAATTCCACTCCAGTTTAGTTTTAAAACGGTCTATTGGGTATATGGAGGTGTCCATTGTTTGTATAAATTTCCAAAATTTAGACATCTCACCATGGTGGTGTGCAAAAGTGACAGTCCCATGGAAGAAATCAAGGCTGAAATCTCTTTTATATGTGATGACATCCCATTGTGAAGTTGTGATCCAGATTCTCCATAATCCTAAATCTTCCCATCTTCTAAAGCTGACTTCTAGAGTAGAGTTCATTTGACCATAAATGACAACAACCTTTGCTGATGATGTCATAATTTGTTTATCATATATCGTAGCCCTTGCCAAGTATAGCTGCATGGTTTCTGGTATCACATTCACAAAGGCTAAACAGATCCCATATCTTTGCATTTCTTCTCTCAAGTCTGAGAGAAACTGTATACCCTGGTCATCACTTGGGATGACTACTCCTATCCAAGTCCATTTAAAATGAAACATTAAGGAGACCATGGCATGGGACAAACATGTGTCCTTGGTTGCTATCTGAGAGACATAGGGAAATTGATCATGGTCATTCAAGTTTGGATTAAATGGTCCAAAAAAAACCTAAAGGATATGGAAAAAAGAATGAAACATTCACAAGAGGAATATGATTGTTAGGAAGTTTGGTCTTATATATGAGTAATGTTACTTTCAGAATACCTTCAGAATTTCTATTAAGCATAGTAAGAATCTCTTATAAATATTTATCATTCCTATTAGATTCCATAATATTCCTGAAAAGTCTAAATATTCTAGGAAACAGTTTTACCTCTTACCATAGTACAGCTATGATCTGAGTATCTGATCCTTTGAAATATATTTATAACAGCACACTCACAAATGCATGCTACACAAGTTTTCTCGCTAAATACCTGTGAATGGAATAAACAAGGTGTTAACTCATCCAGTGTCACACATTCTCACCTTTGGTTTCCTATTATTAACTGCCAGTTTTAAGGCTGTCGTCCATGATGGTCCTGTAAGTTGTACATCACATGTTAACACTCTTTTACAATCATAGTTAACAAACATAAATGTCTTTTTTTTGGGTGAATATTTCTCATCCAGTAGTCTGAATGTATGGTCACACATGCCCATAATGATGGAAAATTTGAAAGTCAGGTTGGGTAAAAGATGAGGATTTTTGTTGATCTCATTGGTAGCAAAAAGCAATACCAAGAAAAACTCATATTTTCTTGGTGGTATTCTAAAAGAAGTCACAGGAATGATTAAGGAAAGAGTATAAAACATGAAATTTTATGTTCAATTGCAGTAAATGTACTACAAGACATGATAAAAATTTCTGTCTAAATTCTGCTTTTTCTGAAGTATGCCTGGGAAATTAAACATCATTGGCGTTGAAAACAACTTAAGAATTCATTAACATAGGTCTGTCTGACATGATAATTTTTATATTTATGAAAATTCATAAAGAGCTTGCTTTATCTTTGAACATCACCCATGAGCTAGATTACACTCCTATAGAGTAATACTCCATACTATACAATAGTCTTAGAGTTCTATATCCACAGAAACAAAACCTTATGACTTGAACCATATATCTAATTTATAACACATTCTCCTTAATTTTTTATAATTTAAAAATTTTAAGTATCACATATCTTAATCATAACAAGTATTTCAAGAATCAAATAATACTTTAAGATATTTGATGCAACTTTCAAATATTTTACTACTCTAAGATATCATTAACATGTATTTAACAATATCAACAACTCAGAATCCCATTTATTTCTTAAAGATTTATTCATTTTGTATATGTGTGTATACTGTCACTATTTTCTGACATACCAGAGAAAGGCATCAAATCCAATTACATATGGTTGTGTGCTACTATGTGGTTGTGGGGGATTGACTTCAGGACCATGGGAAGAACAGTTAGTGCTCTTAACCACTGAGCCATCTCTGTAGTCCTCAGAATTCTATTTCTAACACCTGAGTACTAAATTATGTTTCAAAGCATACAAGATATTTTTTGGAATTGAAGCATAGTAAAAGAACATAAAGTATTTAACAGTGAATCATTAAGAAATATATTCAAGAGCCATAATACATTACTACCTCACATAGAGTATTCAAAATTCATTTCTATTTACATAAATTGTCTAACAATCAGATTACTTAAACAATTAATTCATGTTTCTATGAATTTGTTTAATCAGTAATAAACGTTTACAAATAAGAAAATATGAAATACTCTTTCAAGTTTAATATTAAGAAAATGCTCATTTCATCAATTCCTTTATGATACATGTCACTGAAATTTATATATCCATTTGGAAATATGTAAAATGATAAAAAAATACTACATAACAATGTTATTATTCTTTGGGGCTTGTTTACACATCAATTTAATGTGGTCTTTTAGTGTCAATGTTACTATGTCAATGTACTATAAAATGTATCAGATTTCTCTTAACACCTCAGTTTTACTAATATTCTGCCATCCTTTACATGATGTCTGTGCACTGAGATCTTTTCTCCACTTGAAATGTGTTCATATGTTCCATCACAGTCTCCTAGTACATCTATTACTATTGGCAATTTCCTCTCATCACAAGTAAAGATACTAAACATGCTCTTTTGCTCAGATTTGCATATTTCAATTGAGTCTTTAGAGCTGTTTTCATGTTAAACCACAAAGGTGGATTGACATAGTTAATATTTTTCAATTATAATCCTTATTACTGCTTATAAAAAGTCATTAGTGAGAATTTCTATTATTTGACCAATGAGGTGTGGGATAACATAGGATAAAACAGAAATACAATTCATACTGAAATAACATCCAAGAATAGTCGTAATATGATGCAACCATC
Organism: Arvicanthis niloticus; assembly: GCF_011762505.2. Lineage (NCBI taxonomy): Eukaryota > Metazoa > Chordata > Mammalia > Rodentia > Muridae > Arvicanthis > Arvicanthis niloticus. The sequence goes on along the minus strand of NC_133438.1, from coordinate 8,882,634 downwards.
AGTATTAAAGTGTGCACAGTGTGTTGTGGCTAACAATTGGAAAATCTATTCTTAAAATCCAAAAGATGTGGAAATTAATAAGAGATGGAGTGAGCATCAGAGACAGTAAAGCACAGGAAGCTTCAGTTCATAAAAGAAAGAAGTCTTAGACGCAGTGAATAGGTGAGCTATTTCAACACTTCTTCCTTCGTAACTCTGATCTGCAGCCACCACTGATATCATCTCATGCTTGGAATCTGAGAACATATTGTTATCCACAGGAAGTACAATACTCCTCCTAGACCTTCTCTAGTATTGTATTTATTCACTAATTAATAGCAATATTGACCAGCTATCCAACACTGATCATAAACTAGTCTGTGATTGTACATATGCACAAGTGGACCAAAATAATACTCTAGTAACAGAATCTCAAACATGGCAGGTTTTCCATATGTATATTCACAATTATATTTGTAATACTATACATTTCATCATGTTTACTACACACATACATATTTCAATGTATGAATGTATGCCCAAATGATAGAGACCAATATTCAATATTTTTTATGAAGGCCTTTAGAATGCATGCTGATATAGGAATCTTTCACAGACAATTGAAAATAGGCAGTGATACAGCCTCTTCACATTGAGCTCATGATAGTGGTGTCAATCGTGAATTCAAGGCAGATAAAGACACCTTGTGCAATGACATCTTTCAACATATGAAATCTACAAGAAGGCAAATTATAGAATTTATATTTTCTCACTGTCCAGCTTTGTGAATTGGAGCTCACTGTACTAAATCCAAACTAAACTGTGACACATTTGAAAGTAGCACACTGTAAGTAACATGAGAGTTAATTTTCAGTAGTTACAAATGTTACTGTGGGAAGAACAGGACAGAAAAATCACAGTTTGCATGCACAGCTACATATTGCTAATTCATGACATTGAACATGGTAATTAAGTTGATGACTTACTCAAAAATGGTGTTATTATAATGTGATTTTTCTGTGGGTAGGTCATCTACTAGAAGAACAAATCCACAGTCATTTCGCAAATCTCCATCATCATCTTCATTATTCTTTATCCGCCAAAAGCAACCAGGTTCGGTCAAACTGCAAAAGTCGAGAGAAAACTTCAGGATCAAGAAGGAAATAGTGAAAGCAAACAGCTTCTTCATGTCTGCTAGGATATTAGATGGAGCAGTTTTTAAATGTATCTCTCATGAAGACAAACATGACACACACACATACACCTATGCATCTGTTTTAATACTGTTACAGTCTGGAGATCCATTTCATTATATTCTCTGTATATTTCCTTTCCACTCATTCTATGACTTGCTCCCTGGATACATCTGGAAAATTAGGGCCTCAGGCTCTGCATCTGAGGTCTGAAAATCTTGATCAACATATTTTGAAAACATGTTGTGAAGATCATGTTTTCCGTACTCAGGTGCCATGACTTCATTCATATTTATGGTAAAAGTTCCAATGACAATATTTTCCTCAGCCACTTGGGCTAGACCATGTGTGAACCGCTGTAAGTATAAACACAATTGGCAATCATGATAATGAGTTTCATCAGAACTTTCGTAGTAAGACAAGGGTTGAGAAGGTCATAAAGGTTCCATGTCAGTCAGACTTTGATTTGAATCATGGGACTTTATGACTTCCATTGTGTAGTGTCTGGAAGGGCAGTCTCATATGCAACATTGAGGCAGGAGTTGAGAATGCATTTTGTTGTTCATATACTATTGTATGCTAGTCATGTTTGCCAAATCTCCTCAAACTTACTAAGATTCTTGTTATCTGGACAACCTGTCATTATGTAAAAATTCAATAGCACCTGGAATTATACAGGTCTAACACTCATCCTGTCCACTATCAGTATGTGGTATACATTCACTCTCAGTCTGTGTTATAATACTGCTCTATTGCGCAATCTTCAGTCCCTGTTGATGACTGCCTTTTGATAAAACATTTCTTTGGTTGAGGTTTATTCACACCTCACTAAGGTGACTGAGAATAATTTCATATATTGTACTCAAATGAAATGAGAGTATTTTATTCCTGATAGTATATATACTTATATTTTTCATTCAAAACTAGTTCTTATTTGTTTTAATATAGTACTGACTCGTAGAACTTTGCAACATTACAAATGTATGTCTGATATACTAATTTATGTAAGTAGGTTAGAATACAATGTGTGACACATACGGGGCATTGAATTTGATTTGTAATTTTTGAACTACATTCTACTGATGTGCATAATGGCCACACTGAGTTATAGTTCTACTAGAAATCAAGTGGAGTCTTTAACCCCATCTACCATCATCACTGGATACATTTTTAGGATGGCTGGTACTTCATTGGATTATAGTAGAATATTGCTATGGAGTTCATTGAATTTTCTTAGAACTAAAAATTTTTGTTTTATACATTGGTTGAATTATGCCTTTGTTAGTTCAATTTTTTTAGTACTTTTGTATATTTACTGATAGATGAGTTAATTGTCTTGATGCTTGTGATTTTCTATCCTTTTTGTATTCTGGAAGGTGATGCATTGTGAATGAATTGGGAATGTGCATCCTCTCCAAGACAGCTGACTCTTCACAGCATTGTGACAGCATCATCCCTTATAGCAGCTATTAAAATAACATCCTGAGCTAAGGCAGTATTTTGGGATGTCATTTGGTGTTCATAAACGTTGGACTAGGATCCAAGAAGCCTATATGTCAAACATTCACATCTTTCAATAATAGTGAATTTGCTTTTGCCCAGACTGAGAGGTGAGCTTCCACGTTGTTTTCTACAGGGACATACATCATGTTCCTTCAGACACTAGTAGTTTTACTTGCACTTTGTTTCTCTTTTTGCCTAAAGCTCATCTTATTGACTGGACATAGTGAATTTAATACATACCACACACTACAATGTCCTTACTGATGTAGCAAAGAAAATCTTTGGGTTTTTTTCTTCATAGGTTATTCTGTTGGCTGGCAATTTCAAGGCACTCACTGTAACACTTGAAGAATATTTATAATAAAAATTTGCTTCTATATTTAGCAAATATTATTCTAGAGATTCCCTATGATTCCTTATATCTTTATTTCTTGTTGTTATCAGAAATCTGATACAATATTGGGCTATGTGGAACATGTGATAGTTTCTGTCCCCTTAGTAGTTCAAAGAACAATATTAGAAGAATTGGTGGTATATTTTCATTAAATGTTAGATAACATTCATTAGGGAAAACTTGCCCTCCTTGTTTCTCATTAGTTGGATGTTGTTTATTGTTTCTTCAATCACTTGAAACTTAGTTTGATACAGCAGAGAGGCAAGATATATTCAAAGCATTGAAAGCAGTTATGAAGCCGGGCCGTGGCGGTGCATGACTTTAATCCCAGCACTTGGGAGGCAGACGCAGGAGGATTTCTGAGTTCAAGGCCAGCCTGGTCTACAGAGTGAGTTCCAGGACAGCCAGGGCTACACAGAGAAACCCTGTCTCAAAAAACAAAAAACAAAAACAAACAAAAAAACCAACAAATGAAAGCTGTTATGAATATACACATAGAATTTTTCATGTATTGTGTCATAACTGGCATGATATATTACTTCAGTAACATGAATATCACACAGCAAAGTAGGTTTGTTGGTAATAAGTTTTCCAAGTTTTTCCCATAAAACCTCCAAACCATAAAGCCCACTTTGTATTAATGAGTCCTTTATTGCCATAGGACAATAAGTCTGATATCATGAACCATACTACTATAGAACAAAAGAAAAGAAATTTCAATATTTTATTGAAATTTTACACTTGATGGACCTATAGTGTCCATAATTACTGCGAGCACAATTTATAACAGCCGCTGTAAATTTTGTTCCATAAAATTGTGTCTTCTTGGTAGTCTGTTAATATATTGATAATATACATATAATATATATACACATAATAATATATGTTAATCTGAAACTCTATGATGTTCTTTGTTTTTGTTGTTTCTTCAAAAGCATTTTGCAAATAACTAGTGAATAAAAATGAGTAATTATATCATGAAAACATTCTTAATGATTTTTAATTTTATTGAAAGTAGTTTGATTGCAATCCTGTAGGAAGAACCACAATATCCAAAAACCAGACATCCCAGAACTCCCAGGGACTAAATGACCAAAGAGTACACATGGAGCAACCCATGGCTCAAGTCACATATATAGCAGAGGATGTTCTTGTGGTATATCAGTGGGAGGAGAGAGTCTTGGTCCTGTGAAGGCTCGATTCTCCAGTGTAGGAGTGTGGGAAAAAAACCTCATGTGGGGGAGGGGTTTGGGGTGGGGGAACCCAGAGCGGGGTCCCACAGTGGTCTGCCAGCAGGGTCTGCTCCAGCTTTCCACACCACTAGCGGAGGATCCCACATTCACGCAGCCACTGTGGGTGGGCCAGTGGCTGTTTCTGGAAGGTGCAAGTCCAGGAGACACGTGGAGTCCAGGAGTTTTCCAAAGCTTTTATTGTTCATGGCATGGTGGATAAGTATAGATGGTTCGTGCTCCCACCCAAAAGCCAGGGGAGCCTGATGTTTATAGGGAGGGGAAAAGGGGGAGGAAATAACTTAATTAGCTATGCCACCAGCCTTTAGATTACTCATTAATATTTTAATCTCTGGAGGTGGAGACCTGTCAATTACGCCTGCTACCTGTGTACTATGTGACTGAAGGGCTCAGATCAGACCTCATGTCAGAAGCCTGGGTTCTGGGGGCGTGGCTGAGCACTTAACTCAAGAACCAGGATATCCTTCCACAGCCCTGGCATAGGAGAATGCCAGGGCTGGGTTCTGAGAGTGAGTGGGTGGATGGGGGGAGCACTGTAATAGAAGCAGGGAGTGGGGAGATGGGTTTCCATGGGGGAAACCAGGAAATGGAATAACATTTGAAATGTAAACATATAAAATACCCAATAAAAATGGTAAAAAAATGTTTTCACATAATATATTTTGGTTATGGTGTCCTCACCCTTGGCTTCTCTGAGTTCATCACTTTCTCTCTATATCAAGTTTTTTATGTCACTCATTAGAAATCAAATGCCAGAGCCTGACATATACAGAGGAGGATTCTCACAGCTAACCACTGAACTGATCATGGGGTTCCCAATGGAAGAGTTAGAGAGAAGACTTAAAGAGTTGAGGGGGTTTGCAACCCCATGGGGAAAGCAACAATACCAACCAACCAGAGCTCTGAGGGTCTAAGTCACCAGTCTGGGAGCACACAGAGAGGAAACCATGTCTCCAACTGTTTATGTAGGGGAGTATGGCCCTGTCCAGAATAGGTTGGAGAATAGGTTGAAGTCCTTGTTCCCATGAATGTTGGATTCTCCAGTGTGGGGGAATTTGAAGGCAGGGAGGTAGCAGTATGTGAATGGGTGTGGGCACATCCTTATAGAAGCAGGATTAGGGGGATGGAATAGGTTTCTGGGTGAGAGGAAATGGAGAAAGGGAATAACATCTGAAATGTAAATGAAATATCCAATCAAAAATTAATGAAAAAAAAAGAAATCAAATATGTAATAGTACTTAATGAAAAATAACTAATGCATTTGACAGAGAGCAAGTTTGGGCATTTGCAAATGTATAGAGGGAGAAAATAAAAGAAAAATGACTTGTTATAATACATAAACATAAAATAAATTATTTCTAAAAAGTAATCATCAGCTTTTCAATGATTATATGCTGGTATTGACCACCATGCTATGATCTGTCAGACTGAAAGGCATTTTAACCCAGTCCATCACCATCTAATTTCCTATTTATCCTTTCTAAGCCTGGGACTTAGGGCCCTTGACATGTTAGAAAATTGTGGTTTTTATGCTCCCCAGGAATTAATTTTTGCAGGTGCAGAGATACCTCAATGATGCTAGACAGTGTGTACCAGTTGATTATTCTCTTCAGCCAGATAGATATGATCTCCTCTCACAATCAAAAAGTCCATACCTAACTCCTGAAAAGAAAGGTTGATTGCAGACCCCAGCACCATTGGACCTGATTGTAACCTTTCAGTGTGTAAAGATGAAAATATTACATTTGAATCCAGGAAATGAGGTGGACCCTGATGACATTAAAGAAGTGATAACAAAGTGACATAAAGGCCCAGCACACAGAAACAATGCTATCAAAATCCCTTGCCAAATAAATTTGCTACATTCACAGAATGAACAAAGCAGTTAGAAATAACAGAAAAAGAAATAAATGACATTGGTCAACAAGGCTGCTGAGGACAGCACACTGCTCTATATAAACTTCATGGACACATGCAGAATATTGTCTTTTCTACATGAGTTACAGACTCTGAATCAGGATTCCTGTACTAGTTTTAGGATATTACAAATGAATGGTCTATACCAGAAACTGCCTCAGATGCCTTGCTTTTATAGATCTTACAGTGGGCTTTTCTTTTTTCTCTTTTTATTAATCATTTTATTCATTTGCATTTTAAAAGATATCCCCTTCCTGCTTACCACTGCACAAATCGCAGTCCCATCCTTCCTCTGACCCTCAATTTTGCCTCTACAAGGGTGTTTTCCTACCCATTCAACCACTCCCATCTCACTGCTCTAGCATCCCCATATGCTGTGGCATCAAGTCTTCACAAGACCAAGGGCCTCCCATCCCACTGATGTCAGATGAGGTGATTCTCTTCTATAAATTTATCCGGAGCCATGGCTTCCTCCATGTATACCATTTGGATGGTGGTGTAATCCCTTGGAGCTCTGGATCCAGTTAATTGATATTGTTCTTCCTATGGGGTTCCAACCCCTTCATCTCCTTCTGTTCTTCCCTTGGCTCTTCTATTGGTGTCTCCAGGCTCAGTCCAATTGGTGAATGTGAGTATATGGATGTGTATTGCTCAGGTGCTGGTAGAACTTCTCAGGGAAAAGCTATAGCAGGTTCCTATCAGCGAGCACTTCTTGGCCTCAGTAATAGTGTGGGAGTTTGGTGACTGCAGATGGCATTGATCCCTAGGTGGGGCAATCCCTGGTTTTCCTTTTGTTCTCATCAAAATCAGAGATCTCAGCTAATGCTCATTTTCCCACCTCATTCAAGTAGATTGCAGTGCTTCCTGTATCTGTCATCACACTGTCATAGAGGCTGTGTCTGCTTTGTGTTATTTGCATATGATAGAATTTCAGTTCCATCTGTTGTATGTGGCAGCTTTCAAATTTTCTGCCCATGCCATGCTGAACACAAAAATAAAATAAAGTGAAAATGTCCACAAAATGAGCATACTGCAAGGATTTAGATTCAAGGATCAGAAGGGATGACATAGGCTGAATTTCATTTGGGAAAATGAAATTTACATGGCTCTGTGTACAGGTAGGATTAAACACAGTATCCTTCTTATAGGAAATGCATAAAATTTGCTTTCTTTGATACTCAGTATCTCCTAACATTTGTGGTTCTATTTAGAAAGGGTCACGTTGTGAATATGAATGTAGTTTTATAATGTCACCAACAATGAAGTCATGATGATTTATAATGAAGCATCTTATCCAGGCAAGCAGTAAATGAAATAATGATAAAAGGAAAATGTTGAGACAGGAGTGTTTTTGATTCAATTCATGCCAGGGCTCTTTATGATACCTTGTCTTACTTTGAATTAGTTATTTCTTTTAATGATACATGCAACCTAGCATGATGGTACTTGCCTGTGTCTTCACCAATCAAAAGGCAGACATAGGTAGATTTTTGTGAGTTTGAAGCCAGCCCTGTCAATCTATCAAGTTATAGGTTTTCCAAAGTTCCAAAGCAGACTCTTTCAGAGTGCTCTGTCCCACTGACAGTCAATATTTAAATGCAAACCAACCCTAGTTGTCAACTTGATACTTTGAATCAGATGTGTACAGATCCTCATATGATATATAACACCTTCACACAAAATTAAGATGTTTTTGATAATCAACAGTTTGTAATTAAAAGTGAACTATGTCTTCTTTTTACAATGAGAAAAGTGTCATAGCATGCAGTAGAGTAAGTCAGAAAGAGATGAAGGATGAGCTTGCTGGTTCAGAAAGCGATTTTCTGAGTAAAATGGATTCTGAAGGTTAAACACAGACATAATTATGTCATATTATAGAAAATAATATTGGAGACCAGTTGAATGTTACAAATTGAAAAGAAATTCTTGATTCCAAAAGCAAGGCTATTCTTTACTTCAACAATAAAATTTCTATTTTTATAACAATGGAAGAAGGGCTTGAGTTATGTCCCCTGCAGTTTGCATGTTGTACTGGATGCTTTTGTGAAAAACTCATGTTTGATTTTCAGTGAGACCTAGGCATGACAAGAAAATATAAAGAGCTACAATTAATGGTTCTAGGTATGGATGAGTGGATTCAAAGATGGAATGCATCGAGCTTTCTGTGAGGAACTTAAGTAAGAGCAACAACTTCACTTGTGCAGTAGGGAAGGCAGATGATAGTGTTCTATTTCACTGACAGATCCCCTCAGAAGCCCAAACAACAGAAAGCACAATGGTCATCTCCCAGGACTAGATGGCCTGGGAAAATCTTCATTGTTAGAAAATCTTCTTTCTTTGAAGGCCCACCAGGGGAGTAAAAAAAGGGTTCCATTGCATCATGTGAGTTCTCTTGCTAAGAATCACTTACATGTTTTACTTAGAATTATGAGGTTACTTCCAATCTAGCCTGGGGTTGGGATAGACTTAAGGCATCAGATCTACACCCAGTCCCCCAAAACCCAAAGGAGTCTGAATTCCTGGAAGCTCTAAAACGCCCAGGAGTGTAGTTGAGTAGGCCACAAAACCCCACCACCAACAGAGAGTAATTTGGGACCCAGAGGACTCAGGAACTCCCTCAAGGCCATTGGCACAGGACCTTTCCAATCTGCACCTGTGCTCAGAGCAGTCCTAACACAATAGTTCTCCACTCAATCCCCCAAAACCTTGAGGAGACTGGACTCTCAGGAGCTCTAACATGCCCAGAAACATAGGCTAATAGGATCACAGGATCTCAGGAGCTTGGGCACACCAGTATTTCAGGATCCCAGCAGCAGCCTGGCTTTTAGAAGCTATCACAAAAAGGATTTCAGGATCACAGGATTTCAGAGACAGGTGGACTCTGAGGGGTTCTGACACAACCAACATAACAGGACAGACAGGCTCGAGTCAGAGACACTCAGTGAAGGTAGCACTAGAAATAACCAGATAGCAAAAGTAAAGCAAAAGAACATAAGCAACAAAAACTAAGGTTACTTGGCATCATCAGAACCTAGTTCTTCCACCATAGCAAGTCCTAAGTACCACATGATACCAGAAAAGCAAGATCTAGATTGAAGATCACTTTTCATGACGATAGAAGACTTTCAGAAGAACATAAATAACTCCCTCAAAGAAATACAGGAGAACACATGTAAACAGGTAGAAGCCCTTAAATAGGAAACACAAAAACCTCTTAAGGAATTGCAAGAAAACACAACCAAACAGGTGAAAGAATCTAACAACATGATTCAGAACATAAAAATGGAAGTAGAAACAATCAAGAAATCACAAATGGAGACTACCCTGGAGATAGAAAACCTAGGAAAGAAATCAGGTGCCATAGACACAAGAATCACAAACAAAATACAAGAAATAGAAGAGAGAATCTCAGGTGCACAAGATATCATAGAAAATAATGACACAACTGTCCAAAAAAATACAAGATACAAAAAACTTTTAACCCAAAACATCCAGGAAATCCAGGATAGAATGAGTAGACCAAACCTAAGGATAATATGTATAAAAGAAAGCAAAGATTATCAACTTAGGGGACCAGTAAGTATCTTCAACAAAATTATCAAAGAAAACTTTCCTAACCTAAAGAAAGATATTCCTATGAACATACAAGAAGCCTACAGAACTCCAAATAGACTAGATCAGAAAAGAAATTCCCTTCATCACATAGTAATCAAAATACCAAATGCAGAAAACAAAGAAAGAATATTAAAAGCAGTAAGGGAAAAAGTCAAGCAATGTATAAAGGCAGACCTATCAGAATTACACCAGACCTATCAGAATTACACCAGACTTCTCACAAAAGATTACTAAAGCCAGAAGATCCTGGACAAACGTCATACAGATCCTAAGAAAACACAAATGCCAGCACAGGCTTCTATACCTAGAAAAACTCTCAATTACCATAGAAGGAGAAAACAAGGTATTCCATGACAAAACCAAATTTACACAATATTGTTCCACAAATCCATCCCTACAAGGATGATACAGAGAAACCAACACAAGGAGAGAAATTATACTACAGAAAAAGCAAGAAAGGAATTTTCTTCCAACAAACTCAAAAGACAATAGCCACAGAAATATAATTTTATCTCTAGTAACAAAAATAACAGGAAGTAGCAATCACTTCTCCTTAATATCTCTTAACATCAATGGACTCAATTCCTCAATAAAAAGACATAGACTAACGAACTGGATACATAAACAGGACCCAGCAATAACGCTCATATGTAAACCTCACAAACACTCAACAATGAAAGAAAACTTCAGACCTATCTCCCTTATGAATATAGATACAAAATACTCAATAAAATTCTTGAAAATCAAATTCAAGACCACATCAAAACAATCATCCATTATGATCAAGTAGGCTTTATCCCACAAGTGCAAGGATGGTTCAATATTTGGAAATCATAATTCATGATATAACCAACTCAAAGAAAGAAAACCACATGATCATTTCACTGGAAACTTAGAAAGTATTTCACAGAATGTAACACCCCTTCATGGTAAAAGTCTTGAAAAGAACAGAAATTCAAGGCCCATACCTAAATATGGTAAAAAGCAATATACAGCAAACCAGTAGCCAATATCAAAATAAATGGAGACAAACTTAAATCAATCCCACTAAAATCAGGGACTAGACAAGGCTATGTATTCAATATAGTACTTGAAGTTTTACTCAGAGTAATTAGACAACCTAAGGAGATTGAAGGGATTCAAATTGAAAAGGAAGAAGTCAAAATGTCACTATTTGCAGATGATAGGATAGCATATTTAAGTGACTCCAAAAATTCCACCAGAGAACTCCTAAACCTGATAAACAACTTCAGCAGAGTGGCTCAATATAAAATTAACTGAAGCAAATCAATAGCCTTCTTCTACTTAAGGGATAGGCAGGCTGAGAAAGAAATTAGAGAAACGACACTGTTCACAATAGTCACAAATAATATAAAATAACTCGGTATGAATATCCAAGCAAGTGACAGATATGTATGAAAAGAACTTCAACTCTCTGAAGAAAGAAATCAAAGCAGATGTCAGAAGATGGAAAGATCTCCTATGCTCATGGATTGGCAGGATTAATATAGTAAAAATGGCCATCTTGCAGAGAGCAACCTACATATTTACTGCAATCCCCATCAAAATTCCAACACAATTCTTCACATGGATAGAAAAAGCAATTCTCAAATTCATTTGGAATAAAAAAACAGGATAGTGAAAACACTTCAAACAATAAAAAAAAACTTCATGGGGAATCACTATCCCTGTCCTCACTACAGGGCAGCAGTGATAAAAACTGCATGGTATTGTTACAGAGATAGGAAAGAAGATCAATGGATTAAAATTAAAGACCCAGAAATGAACCCACATACCTATAGTCACTTGATCTTTGACAAAGGAGCTAAAACCATTTAGTGTAAAAAAGAAAGCATTTTCAACAAATGGTGCTGTTTGAACTGGAGGTCAGCATGTAGAAGAATGCAAATCGATCCATTTTTTTTCCTTGTACAAAACTCACTTCCAAGTGAATTAAACCAGACATAATGAAACTATTGGAAGAGAAAGTGGGGGAAGAGTCTGGAACACATGGGCACAGAGGAAACATTTCTGAACAGGACACCAATGGCTTATGCTCTAAGATCAAGAATTGTCAAATGGGACCTCATAAAATTGCAAAGATTCTGTAAGGCAAGGGACACTATCAATAGGACAAAATGGCAACCGACAGAGTGGGAAAAGATCTTTACCAATCCTACATCTGATAGAGGGTTAATATTCAAAGTATACAAAGAACTCAAGAAATTAGACTTCCAACAGTCAGATGACCCTATTCAAAATGGGGTACAGAGCACAACAAAGAATTTTCAACTGAGGAATATTGAATGGCCATGACACACCTAAAGAAATGTTCGACATCATTAGTCATCTGGGAAATTCATATAGAAACAACCCTGATATTTCACCACACACCAGTCAGAATGGCTAAGATTAAAAACTCACATGATTACAGATGCAGGCAAGGATGTGAAGAAAGGAACACTCCTCCATAGTTGGTGGGAATGTAAGCTGGCACAATCATGCTGGAAATTAGTTTGGTAATTCCTCAGAAAATTAGACATTGTGTTTCCTGTGGATCCAGCTATACCACTCCTGAGCATATACCCAAAATTGCTTCAACATATAACAAGGACACAGGCTCCACTATGTTCATAACAGCCTTATTTATAATAGCCAGAAGCTCTAAAGAACCCAGATGTTCTTCAACAGAGGAATGGATAGAATATGTGGCACATACACACAAAGAAGTATTACTCAGCTGTTAAAAACAATGAATTTATTAAATTCTTAGGCTAATGAATGGAACTAGAAAATATCATAGTTAGTGAGGTAACCCAATCACAAAAGAACACACATGGTATGCATTTATTGATAAGTGGATATTAGCCCAAAATCTCACAATACCCAAGATGTAACTCACAAAACACCTGAAGTCCAAGAAAAAGAAAGACCAAAGTGTGGGCACTTCAGTTCTTCATAAAATGACTAACAAAATACTCACAGGAGCAAATATGAGACAATGTGTGAGGCAGAAACTGGAGGAGGAACCATCCAGAGACTTCCCCACCTGGAGATCCCTCTAAGATACAATCACCATATATAAACACTGTTGTCAATGTCCAGAAGTGCATGCTGACAGGAGCCTGCTATACCTGTTTCCTGAGAGGCACTGCCATGTACAGAGGCAGATGCTCACAGCTAACCATCAAACTGACCACAGAGTTCCCAGGGAGGAGTTAGAGAGAAGACTGAAGGATGTGAAGAGGCTTGCAGCCTTATGGGGAGAGTGACAATACCAACCAACCAGAGCTTCCAGGATCTAAACAACTAGCCCGGGAACAGACATGGAGGGACCCATGTCTTCAGCTGTATATGTAGAGGAGGATGGACTTGTCAGGCATCAGTGGTAGAGAAGGGCCTTGGTGCCTTGAAGGCTAGATGCCCCAGTGAGGGTGAATTTGAGGCGGGGAGGTTGGAGTGGGTGGATGGGTGGGGGCACACCCTCATAGAAATAGGAGGTGCAAGGATGGGTTATTGGGTTTTTGGTGGTTGTGGAATGGGGAAATGGCATAACATCTGAAATGTAGATAAATGAAATATCCAATTACTACTACTACTACTAATAATAATAATAATAAAAGAAAAACAAACAAAAACAGATAATAGAGCTGGCCATCTTAGCCGAACATGTGAGAGTTTTCAACAGCAATAACATTACCCATATTACTGAGATTCCTTATAAATGTTAAGGACAAGATTGTGGAAGGGGCCCGTGGAACTTTAAAACAATATCTTCATAAAATGAAAAGGGGCAGATATATCCCCGTACACTACAAATTTATTTAAATCATGTTCTTTTTATTTTTTATTTTATTTTTTTTTTTTAATTTGGATGCCATGGAACTTTCTGCTCAGTGTCTATGGCACTCTACAACTAGGCATACTTATACATATGTGAAAGGGAAGTATTCACTTACTTGCATAAGGCATGATCTTGATCAGGTATTAAATATGGGAAAGAGGGCACTTTTGTACTTTTTGTGCATGATGCTGAAGGAGCATGGTGGCCTCCAGAGCAATGTGTGAGACATGCTGATGCCAGGAAAAGAAAGATGCTGACCTGTGAGCTTGCTGAATGCCCTGAAAATGGTGACTGGGAAGCTGTATTGGACATATGTTCCCGACCCACCATTCCTTACCTATACCCCAGATGGGAGAAGCTGCCTTGCCTCAAGTTTTTTGACATTGTAGAACAGAGAATCAAAAAGAGAAATTATAATGCCTCTTATATTGTTATTAAATGTGACCAGTTTTTTCAGACTCAATCATGGAATGGTCTAGAAACCAATCCAATATTAGAAATAACAATCTTCATTTGGAAGTCTGGTTCTGGACTTTTCCAGACACATATATGGAATACGATGTTATATTAGCAAGAGATGAATTTGAGGCAGGATCTGGACTTCAAACAGGTGTTAGCACATGTGTTAAGGCTCTTTTAATTGTCAAGTTAAAAATACTTTTGTTTTTTTCTACAGTATTTAATGAAAGTTGCATTGATTGTACACCATCTAATTGTGTTTTGGAATCCGGCTTGTCTGTTATGGAGGTCTATCAACCAGATTTTGTTTTAGTGCCCTGAGTATCACAGAACCTTGGTATTCTAAAAATAGCTTGCAAGCACTGGAAGAAATGAGTCAGGCTTTAAGCAGAAGGAAGACGGTAGTGGGCTTGATTATTGCTGATATAACAGCTTTAATTACATTAATTGCTTGCACCACTGCTTCTGCAATTGCTGTGACACAAGAAGTTGAGTTAGCCTTTTTTGTTAATCACTTAGCAAACAATGTTACTAATGAGGTGAATATACAAGAGGATTTAGATAGGCATTTGGAAGAATGGATTGATGGTCTTTATCCTATCCAAATTACTGGAAGTGGGTTCAGAATTTAAGGGTAAGGAATCAACTTGAGTATCATGCAGAATACCATTGGGTTCATGTTAGTTCTGCAATTAACAGTGGTAGTCATTATAATTAGGAAGAAGTTTAATGACATGTGTATTTGGCATTATTCTAACACCTCTCGGGATGTTTTAACAATACATAGGGAGCTTATGAATTTCAAGAATACTGCTCTGTTGAGTGTTGATGCTATAGATACAGCAGATAAAATTACACATGGTCTGAGATCAGTATTTCTATTTTGGTCAAGCTTCAAAAAATACATAGCTTGATCATGTTAGTCATTTTTGTCCTGGGAATAATTTTATTCATGCCCATTGTGTGAAAGCTTGTCTTTAACAACATCAGCATGTTGGCAGACAAAGAACACGGCTTAAACCTGGAAATGGATCCCCAGACAGAGTTATTAAATTAACAGGTTAGCAAGCCAAGGATGAGTAAGATTCTGTACAGAGCCTTACCAATCTAAGACAGAAGTGCATTGCTTTTGATAATGCATATTCCATGACAGGTAAGGAAGGAATTCATGTCAGAATGCCCTAAGACAGGGTCAGTCTTGTTAAATAAATAAAAAAGGGGAAGAGGCTTAGAGCCTTCGGGGCTGCTTGGCAAGAATCTGACATGGGCCAAGGACAAGAAATGGGCTACTTGTCAGGACTATAGCATTGGCCAAGGACAAGGAAGTAGGCTTCGGGCAGGAATCTGACATTAGGCTAGAATAAAGAAGTAATTTCAGGTAGGAATCTAAATCTTAGGCTAAAACAAAGAAATAATCTCAGGAAAAAGTTTTCTTAATGAACACCAAGAATATTCTCAGTAGTTTCACGAATGTTCTGAGGCCAGAGACTTTGGGAATGTGGCTTCTAACTTGGAGAACAAAATGTTATGCACCATAATGTACTGGGAATGCCTGTACCAAAATTGCTATGTGCTTTCCAAAGATGGGATTATGATATCCTGTGGACCTCCTTAATTCATACCATTTTTCTGACATATCCCATTTTCACTTCCAAAACATGTTTATAAGATATCATACTTCTTAATAACCTTGGTTGACAAAAGATACAGTTCATAAATGATCACTTTATCCCAACATTTCTATCTTTCTTACTCTGAGCCTCAGGAGCCAAAGATATCTATGGAGCCAAGGCTTTATAGTAAGCAGCAAGCAGGGGGCAAGTATCTAATTTTAAAGGTATTTAAGGATCTAATTTGAAATTACTGTGGCCTTATCATAACTGGCTGGTGCTGGAAGTCATATCAGAAACTAAATTTCCCTTCTCCTCTGCATTGCTGGTTGTTACACAGGGGGTAGGCTTGTATCTGAGGGTGCAGATTTGTTGGAGAAATAACCTGGAGACAATGGTCTTGTTGAGCATGTAATCTGGAAAAGCTCTTCTTCTGGGGATTAGCCTAGAGAGTGGAGCTAGCCTTGGGTTTTGTTGGGGGAGGTGGGGAGGCTGTGTCACTACTTCAAAACTAATGCTAGGTAGCAATCTGTTTGTTTACTTGAACTCAAACTTAGGTCAGGGTCTCTAAAATGCAGTCTGTATTTAAAGATTTGGCCTCTCAAGAAATAATGGATGAAGTTAAATCCCAGCATCTTTGCAATTGCTAAAATGGATAAGAGAAACATGTTTTTGAACAATAGATGAGGCAAACCCTCTTAGACATTATGTTCATGTAAAACTGAGCATCCTGTAAACAATCATCTAGTTTGCATACCTGTCACATGAATGTCATTGCACAACCACTTTCATGGAAGCTGTGCCTGCATGCAAAAACCCTGTAGAAGATTAACTCAGTTCAAAACCCAGCATGGAAGAAAGGGATTATTACACAACTATAAGCATGAGATATTATAAGCAGCTCTTGGTCTTGGAAGAAGGACAGGAAGTTCTCTTCAGAGATGTGCTCATGCACATACAGATAGCATGAAATGGATTCAGTACTTTAAAAAGCATTGTGAATATGGAGATCTGCAGGAGCATTATGGGAGATGGTTTTTGGAGCTGAGAAAGATGCAGTGAATTTGATCAAAGACAGGATAGATACATAAATGAGATTACAAAGACCATAAAAACTTATGTTTATCACTGACAACATTTATTTCTTCAGTTTAGCAATTTGAAATCACTTATCCAGATTTCACACTTACCCTCACACTAGCCAAGATACCTTCTAATTCTTCCTTGTACTGTTACCTTGAATCTTTATGTACCCTTCCCACTCTGTCTCAAGCTGCCCTGGACCTCTCTGCACACCCTCCCCACATAGTCTTTGCCAGCCTAGACCAGAAACAAATCGAGTAGGATGCTGTACCCTGGTGTCTGACTCCCTACCCTAGGTTCTAAACCCTTCAGATAAAGGTTATCCAGCCTATATTTTCACACTGGTATACCAGCTCCTCTGTCCCTGCCTGCCTTCACTCTCTCCTCCCCTAGGCTAAAAACACACAGAAATGAGAGCAAATATTGTAAAATCTGCTGTTCAGAAACCCCTAACCCCCAAGAAAAAGCCCTAAAACTAACATAAAATAACTTGGTTCAAAGAACAAACTTCATCTGTATTACATAAGAGCAATTTAAGCAATGCCCTATGTATAGAACTGAAAAACCAGAGACATGTTCAAGAAGGTCAAAGCTTGTATAGCATGTTAAGTAACTCAGAAAAGATAGAAATAAAATATCTCAGAAAAAAATAAATACCTGACATAAATGCGACAATGTAGGATATAAAAGTTAAATTTAATGAATAGAAATACAAAAAATTGAAATGAGTAGAAATAGAATAAAAATACAATAAACCTAATAATCATAAATCAAAGAGACTAGGTAACAGACAGAATATCAGGCTGGAAGACAAGGTAGAGCAGCTGGGTGTCTCAGTCAAAGAAAATGATTACTGAGTATAAATTCAATATACTCATATTTTTCATATTACAAATTCATAAGAGAATAAATTTCTCTGTAGAGTGAAAAATTATAAAGACCATTTTATAAAATATCTACAGGCTTTTTCATTACCCCTAGACCTGAGCAAAAGAATGCAGGTTCCAGAAAGCAGAACTGAATGTAAGATTTCAGGCCTTCACTGCCCCGAGATACATTCCGGGAGGAGGACATTATCCCTGAGTCAGAGGAACATTCCTCAAGCCTCAGGGAAGAGAACCCACCTGTGGGTGGGGAAGGCCCAAAGCAGGAAGACACATTCCTGACCACAAAAAGATGCAAGTCATCTAGGTTGGGCTGTGAAGCTAGTAACCACAATGACAAGACAAGTGACAGGGCACCAACTGAGAAATAGTTGAGCTAATGACAGGGCAAGACTAGATTTTGAGAAGACAGAGTGTTTTCCACATGACCCTGATTCACTTTGGTTGTGTTCCTCTGGAATTCTCTGCTATTTTTATTGTTATATTTCCTCAGCAACCTTTCACCCCCTCCTCACTCTCCAGGTTTGTGGTTTCTCCCTTTAAAAACCCTTCTCAGACTGACTGGCTTTGTCAGTTCAACTCCTGTGTGAGTGGACTGAATTGTCCTTGGCTAGCCAACTCTCCCTAATAAACTTCTGCTGATTGCATTCAGGTATGGTGTCTTACGAGACTTGTGTAAGGGTCTCCCGAGCTTGGAGGTCTTCAGCTCCATGCAACTAGTACTGCTTAAATATAATGTGAAATTCCAGCTGTACTTTCTACACTTACATAAAATATTCTACATTTCAACACTGTAATCCTGGAGAGCTATGTTTGTAAGCTTGATAACCATATCAGTCACTGGGCAAAGGGAGTTACACTAAAAATCCATCTTTACCCTTCCCTAGGAGATGTTCACTACTGCAAAGGAGATGATCTGAAATTACACTATCAGAAATATTGACTTGGGGGATTATATTCCAGGAACTCAGAATTCTGAAAGGAAATCAGTGTTTCAGGAAGTCAGCGTTAATAAACAAGCTAGTGGTATTATCATTCCTAACTCTTCCAAAGTTAATGTGAGGTGTCAGTTGTCCCGTCACATATCCAGGCTCCGCCTTTACTCTCATAGTAGGAATGATTCTTCTGTGTTCATTCCTGTACTTTTGTCTTGAATCCTTGTGCAATACTTCCAGATCAGTTATAGTGGTGCTTCAAAATAAGTTTTTTTATTTTAATTTTATTTGTAGGGGTATATATTTGCCTATATGTAGGTCTGTGCATTTCATGAATGCAGATCCTACACACATGCAGATCCTACAGCAGATCCAAAAGAAGGCAAAGATCCTCTGGAACCTGAGTTCTGGGAGGGTGTAAAGTCTCAAGGCAGGTACAGGAAATTGAACCTGGAAACTGCAAGAACAGCAAGTCCCCTTAACAACTAGGCTACATGTCCTGCCCTTTTAATTGTTCCTTAAATAACTACTGTGTACACTTAGGTCAATGATCTGTGAGACAGAATTCATGGAGCACCGCGGACACTTACTTACAGTGTTGGGGTGAGTACCATATCATGAAAGACAATCAAACAGAAGTAAACTGACAAAGATATACTGAGACATTTGTAAGCTAGAGACACTGGATGTGAAAACATTTGTCAATCATTATAACAATGATGTCATTTGTTGGGGGCCGACTTTTAGCAGAAAGTGGCTATCAGCTTTGCAGCCATCTTGAGCCATATACCCTGACATGAGACTTGGATTACAATAGCCTACAACAGCTGAGCACACTCTGATAATCTTGGTTTAGATACCTTGGGTGTGTGAGATTAAAGGTATGTAACTTAAGTGTGTGACTTAAGAGTGACCTAGAAATCAGATTTAGAGACAAGACCTAAGGGCATGATTATAGGTGTGACTAAAAGGCATGGCTTAGAAGTGAGACATATAAAAGGCAGAGGCAGATGGTAGGGAATCAGACACTTAAAGGAAGAGAGACTGAAGAATAAACGGGATTGAAATACACTCTGTCTTGTCTCCATTCTTCGAGTCTGTCCCCACTCTCTCTCTCTTGATGAACCCTGACCCACAGACCCCGGAGCTGCAGCTTGGGCTGGGATACCGTGGCTGCTAAATGCGGGGCAGCCCAGGTCTCAACATTTTGCTCGGGCAGCGACATTTTTTGGCACCCGAACATGGGACTAGTGCGGTTCCCAACATTTTTTGGTCACCCAAAGTGGGCCAGTTTAGGTCTCAACATTTTTTGGCTCTCAATGAGAGGCAGCGAGAATGAGAGATCCAGTGAGGGACTTTACAGAAGAAGGATCTGTTGATTGTCACAGGAATCTGCCTCATCGAGAAAGGTAAGGAAATGGGACAAAAAATTAGTCAACCTGAATCCAACTCTCTGTTTTGGTTTGCTTCGAGAAAGGTAATGAAAATGGGAAAAGAAATTAGTCAGCCTGAATTCAACTCTCTGTTTTGGTTTTGTTTGCTGCTCACATGTGTTAATTTTTTGCTTCTGTTCTTGAATGCTGTCTTTTTTGTTCAGAATAAAAGGAAGGGTAAGTTAGAATCCAAAATACAACCATAGGTTGATGACAATTCGTCAGAGCCAGATTGTGCTGACCAAGAGGAAGAGGAAGTCAAATTTTATGATGCTGAAATGCCCTATGTGTCTCCACCTCTAAGTGCTCCCCCAATGTAGACAATGGTTGTAGATCCCAAAAAGGAGTTACAGACAAAATTTCTACCCTTAAACAACTGATAGAGTTAGAAAAAGAGTATCAGGACTTAAGTAATCAATTACAGAAATTAAGGACAGGGAAGAGGTCTCAAGAGGCTATCTGTGAAAGTCCCCCGGATTTTCATGTTCCTCAACCCGGTGTCCAAAGGCAGTCCCTATCCTCTAGCCTTAGTTCAGCTACAGATCAGCCAGAGGAGGAAAATGCTGAGGCTTTTCCTGTATCAGAGACCAGAGACGCTCAAGGGGTTGCTTGGAGACATCACACATGGTTTAATTTCAAATTATTAAGGAATTAAAAAATGCAGTATCTCAATATGGTGCCACTGCTCCTTTTACTCTTCCAATTTTAGAGTTTGTTGCAAAGGAGTGGCTGACTCTTAGTGATTGGAATACGTTAGTTAGAGCAGTTCTTAGTGGTGGAGACTATCTTATTTGGAAATCAGAGTATCATGAGAATTGTAAAGAGACAGCTAGGAGAAACATTCAGGCAGGCAATGGTTGGTCCTTTGATGCCTTAGTAGGAGAAGGGCAATTTGCTTCTAGTGATAATCAGATGCAATATGACCCAGGTTTATATGTGCAAATTCAAAATGCAGCCATGAAGGCTTGGCTTAAACTTCCAGTAAAGGGAGACCCTGGTGCATCTTTAACAACAGTCAGGCAAGGGCCTGATGAGCAATTTTCTGACTTTGTTCATCGATTAATGACAACAGCAGGGAGGTTTTTTGTAATGCAGAGGCAGCTGTAGATTATGTGAAACAACTTGAATATGAAAATGCCAATCCTGCCTGCCAAGCCCTTTAAAAAGAGTGTTGCTGTCATACTGACTATTTAGGCATTAAGTCTCTTGTCTCTCGGGTTTATGCTGTTCAACAGACTGGTGGCTTTTGTACTGCAACAGATAGATGCTATTCAAATGAAACCCATACAGATCCATTATTATAGGCTGGAAGTAGGGGACTCTGAAACCTCTGTCATCAAGACTGACGAGGATTAACCCCCGACTTACGAGCTAAGCCTGATAGTCAATGACGGGTAAGAGAACATATGAAGACCCTTGCCACTAAAAAAAGGGAGGCCTCAACATCCTTAGACAGGAGCTCAACCAATGGCTGTTGAGTATCCAAGGACGTGAAAGGGAGGCTGGGTCCTTTGTTCCAACCTACAACAGGCAGGGTTTTCCTAAGTTTCACAGCCTTACTTTTTGAAAAACTAATTAAAAAGTGGGACCTTTGGGAGCCGACTTTTAGCAGAAAGCAGCTAGAAAGCACCAATCCACATGCTAGCTATGCTTCCAAGTCTTATGTCATATCCACGCGTCTACAAGGGGCAAGGCAAAATGTATAAATACCCTAGATTTCCCTTCAAATAAAGAGACTTGATCAGAGACTTCATCAGAACCTGTCTTGTCCCCATTCTTTGCATCTTTTCTACTTATCCTCACTCTCTCTCCCTCTAGACCCTGACCTAAAGACCAGAGTGGCAGTTTGAAACCAGGTAGAGGAGAGCAAGCCGCAACATAGTAACTATTCTGGCTTGTTCAGTCTTTTGTCTCAAGACAGGTAGAGCGAAGCTGGTTGCAACACCATCCCTAAACATACTGAAAGTAATATACAGCAAACCAGTAGCCAACATAAAACTAAATGGAGAGAAACTTGAAGCAATCCCAGTAAGATCAGGGACTAGACAAGGCTGCCCACTCTCACCCTACCTATTCAATATAGTGCTGGAAGTCCTAGCTAGAGTGATTAGACAACAAAAGGAAGTCAAAGGGATACAAATGGGAAAGGAAGAAGTCAAAATTTCACTATTTGCAGATGATACGATAGTATACTTAAGAGACCCTAAAACTTCCACCAGAGAACTCCTAAACATGATAAACAACTTCAGTAAAGTGGCTGGATATAAAATCAACTCAAACAAATCAGTAACTTTCCTATACTCAAAAGATAAACAGGCTGAGAAAGAAATTATGGAAATGACACCCTTCACAATAGTTACAAATAATATAAAATATCTTGGAATGAATCTAACCAAGCAAATGAAAGATCTGTATGACAAGAACTTCAAGTCTCTGAAGAAAGAAATAGAAGAAGATCTCAGAAGATGGAAAGATCTCCCATGATCCTGGATTGGCAGGATTGTATAATAATAATATTCATATACATTATTGTATATAAATTGTATAATAATAATATTTATATACATTAAATATAATATTTATAATGTATAAATAGTAAAAATGGCCATCTTGCCAAAAGCAATCTATAGATTCAATGCAATCCCCATCAAAATTCCAAATCAATTCTTCATAGAGATAGAAAGAGCAATTTTCAAATTTATTTGGAACAACAAAAAACCCAGGATAGTGAGAACTATTCTCAACAACAAAAGAACTTCTGGGGGAATCATCATCCCTGACCTCAAACTATACTACAGGGTAATAGTAATAAAAACTGCATGGTATTGGTACAGAGACAGACAAGATCAATGGAATAGAATTGAAGATACAGAAATGAGCCCACATACCTACGGTCACTTGATCTTTGACAAAGGAGCTAAAACCATCCAGTGGAAAAAGGACAGCATTTTCAGCAAATGGTGTTGGTTCCACTGGAGGTCAACATGTAGAAGGATGCAAATCAATCCATCATAGCTCCTTGTCCAAAGCTCAAATCCAAGTGGATAAAAGACGTTCACACAAAACCAGATACACTGAAACTAATAGAAGAGAAGGTGGGGAAGACCCTCGAATACATAGGCACAGGGGAAAAGTTCCTGAACAGAACACCAATGACTTATGCTCTAAGATCAAGAATTGACAAAAGGGACCTCATAAAATTTCAAATTTTCTGTAAGGTTAAGGACATTGTCAATAAGACAAAACAGCAACCAACAGATTGGGAAAAGGTCTTAACCAATCCTACATCTGATAGAGGGCTAATATCCAAGATATACAAAGAACTCAAGAAACTATACTCTAGACAACTATATGATCATATTAAAAATAGGGTACAGAGCTAAACAAAGAATTCTCAACAGAGGAAACTGGATGGCTGAGAAGCACCTTAAGAAATGCTCAACATTCTTAGTCATCAGGGAAATGCAAATCAAAACAACCATGAGATACCACCTCACACCAATCAGAATGGCTAAGATCAAAAACTCAGGTGATGGTAGATGCTGGCGAGGATGCGGAGAAAGAGGAACACTCCTCCATTGTTGGTGAGATTGCAAGCTAGTACAACCACTCTGGAAATCAGTCTGGCGGTTCCTCAGAAAACTGGACATAGCACTACCTGAGGATCCAGCTATATCACTCTTGGGCATATACCCAGAAGATGTTCCAACATATAATAAGGACATATGCTCCACTGTGTTCATAGCAGCCTTACTTATAATAGCCAGAAGCTGGATGAACCAAGATGTCCCTCAACAGAGTAATGGATACAAAAAATGTGGTACATCTACACAATGAAGTATTACTCAGCTATTAAAAATAATGAATTTGAAAAATTTATAGGCAAATGGATGGATCTGGAAATTATCATCCTGAGTGAATTAACCCAATCACAAAAGAACAAACATGGTATTTACTCACTGTTAAGTGGATGTTAGCCCAAAAGCTTGAAATAGTGGAGCCTCAACCCACAGACACCATGAAACACATGAAGAAAGAAGACCAAGAGGGAATGGCTCAGTTCTACTTAGAACAAGTAACAAAAATACTCAAGGGAGCAAATATGAAAACAAAACCTGGGACAAAAACTGAAGAATAGTCACTTGCAGAATAGTCGACTGATTATATCTGCCTAGATAGAGTAATCAGCCCTTAATAATTCTGCATCACTAAGGTCTGTCAGATGATTCTGGGCCAGAAGGCTGAAGATTTGATGCTCCAACGTTCGGTAGTATAGGGGATGTCCAGGTTCAGAACTAAGTCTTTTATTTAGGAGAGATGACAGAGGTTCTGCTTAGTCAACAAAATGATAGACTGGGTATTAGTTCTATCTTGCACCTTATTGACATAAATTAGTATAGTGTGCTTCAGTTGTCCAGTGTATACAAGTTGTTTTCCATGTTGGGTTGGAGTTTTCTGATGGCAACTGTCTTTGAGTCCCTTCTACTGCTGTAAGCACCACTTTCCTCATATGTCTGCAAGTATAACCAATAAATGTCATTGGGTCTAGGGTGGCAGGCATACTCTGTGGTCAGTTCCCAATCCAAAAAAAGTCTCTCATACATGTGTTGGACCTTTTAATTGTTCTCTTATCATGTTCACCAGAAAATTAAAGTTAAAGAGAAAGCATTTGATCAACCAAAGTAGTGAAATTGTATGTCCTTACTTCTCCAGGCTTACTGCCACAGTAATATTTGGTCTTGTTAAAAGGGCTCAACATAAACAGAATGTAGAGGCTTAAGAAAGCCAAAGAGTGGAAGCTACTCTCTCTTTCATGCAAGACAGAGTGAGAGGTCTATGGGGTTTGGGGAATGAAATTACAGTTACAAAACTGTCAGTCATAGACATTGTCCAAATTGGGCTGTGTCCATGCATGGCTCTGAACTCATGCTTAGCATCCATGATTCAGTAAAAGAGCAATGACCCTCAGTACAAGTACTGCCTGTGATCAAATACTGACTGACATCACAATCTCCTTATGTCTTGCTGTGCCATAGAACTTCCACCATATAAACCCCAAGAAGTAAATTAAATTTTGTTAAATTTTTTATTCAATGCTGCTTTTTTAGACATTTCAGAAAAACATGAATTAAAACTCAGGAAAATGTATTAAGAAAGACATAGTCAATTTAAATGAATATTTCAGTCCATTTGTACAAATATCAAGAAACTATGAAGCTTTAAAGATATACTTAGTGAACAAGACAATATGTGCATACTAAATAGAGCTGAGGCTTTCTCAATAGTGTCCTTGAAGATCACTTTGAAGTACTGAAAAAAATAAAGGGAAGTATTCTGTACATTGCCAAAGTACTATATTAAGGTATTGATACCTGAGATGCTTATTCTTTGACTACATCTGTAATTAACACCAAAACATGGAGGGGCACACCTGTGAATGATTTTTCCTTAATTTTAAAGTGGAAAGATCTACTTCTAATCCATATCTTTCACTGGAAAGACACAGCCTTCATCTGGATCTTTCAGGTGGAAAGACACAGCCTTAGTTCAAATCTTTGAAGGTGGAAAGACACATTATTTAGTATGGGTGACAGGTTTTGCTATCAGAATGTATAAAGATGTGAAGGAAGGAAGTTTTTCCTTTTCCTGCTTCTTCTCACATCTCTAGCAAGTCATTCCTTTGCTCTCATTAGAGCCTACTTCTTCTGAAATTGACCTGAAACATTCAGCTTTGGGACTAAACCCATTCTGAATTCTTGGACCTTCTGTACAGAGGCAGCCATTGTTGGAGTAGCTGGACCACAGTTTACAGGGAGAGTTTTTTTTTTTTATAAATTCTGTTCTAGGGAGGATCATGTCTGCATGTCCATCTTGTAGCAGATCTTGTCCAATTGGTTCTCTCAAATGGTACTGGTTTTGAAGGGTTCATGGAGAGCAGCTGAAGCTTGGCATTGTGTGGCAGGGTCAGATGTTCCCTGAGGAGCAGGCATTGATAAATATGCATCCCCATTGGTAGTAGAAACTCCAGTATCTGATCATGTGATAACTGCCAAGAACAATGACAGGCATTGAATCCAATGTGCTGGAGATTCTGGGAAAAGTCGTGTGTGCTATACATGGCATAGTAAGAGAGTCAAGCAACACATGGCTGTTGTCTTATGACATAAAACACTAAAGTCTTTGTACATTTGATTCTGAATTTAATTTGATTTGATTGTAGTTGTGCCATAGCCCTGGCATATTAGAATAAGAGTGCAACATATTTTGCTTGAGTGGCAGCTACAGTTAAAAGATGATTCTTAAAGAGACATCTGATTTGTAAGAGCTGATTTTTTAAAAAAAAATAAGAGGTTATGAGAACATTAAAAGTTGTATTTTAGGATCAAAAAGAAAGAAAAAGGATATGACTGATAGATTGGAGTACTGGTTGTGTTTGCCAACATGACAGAAATTAAGAGCTTATTATTTTTTTATTATATTTCATTTTTACTGGATAATTGATTTACATTTCAGATGTCATCCCTTCTCCCCACCCTCACCAACATGAGTCCCCTGGAAATCCACTATCCTATCCAGCCTCCTTTGTTTTGTGTTTATTCCATTTTAATTACATGCAAGTATTAAGGGCAGTCCCTGGTTGAGGAACTAGCAATACAATAGATGCAAATAGTCAAGGAACAAACAAGAATATAAACACAAATAGTCAAAGAACAAGCTAGGCTATAAACAAAGTTCTGTGATCCCTCCTATCATTACTATTTCTAAGGGCTTACCAGGATGACAAAATATCTGAGCCTACTTCCCTGTCCTACCCCAAAGTCATTTTCATGCCTGAAGCCTACTTCTTTGTTTTAGCTTAAGATTTAGATTCCTGCCTGAAATTACTTCTTTGTTCTAGCCTAAGAATTAACCTCCAAGAAAGATTTGCCTCCATCTTGTTAGTCTATGAGATGTCTATATGCCATTTTCATTATTAATGATTGATGTAGGAGTAACTGCCTCACTGTGGATATTGCTAACCCTGATAAAATTGTCCATGGTTGTATAAAAAAGAAGCTGCCCTTGGACAGCAACCCAGTGATCTTTGCTATGGTTCCTGCCTCAGGATTCCTCCTTTGGCTTTTGTCAGTGATGAACTATAATTTGCGAAATGAAATAACCTCTTTTCAGCTCCACTAGGAGAGGTGTTCTGAGAGAAGATTTGACTTGAAGTCAGTTGTGGATCCAACCTGAAGACCTGTGTTCTATATAATAGAGCTTTCAGTCAGTTCTCTATGTTGGGCTTTCTCTATAGAGAATGTTCTTTCCATATTCTGCTTGCTTTCTATTCTAAGAGATCTCTCTGTCTACATGCAGCTTGCATACAAGCATGTGTGTGTGTGTCTCTGTGTGTGTGTGTGTGTGTGTGTGTGTGTGTCTGTGTGTGTGTGTGTCTGTGTGTGTGTCTGTGTGTGTGTGTCTGTCTGTCTGTCTGTCTGTCTGTGTCTGTGTGTGTCTGTGTGTGTGTGTAGCTCTGGCTGCCTGGGAACTTTCTCTGTCGACCAGGAACTCAAAATGTATACTGGACTGATCTTGAACTCACATAAATCTAGCTTCTTCTGTATCCCCAGTACAGGGATTAAAAGCATATTCCACTATGCCTAGCCCCAAGTAGGTTTTGATAAAGTTTTCTCACTCATCAGAAAAATAATTTTTTTTTTCATTTTTATTGGATATTTTATTTACAGTTCAGATGCCATCCCCTTCCCACATCCCCCCTTAGAAAACCTCTATCCCATGCCCCCTTTTCCTTTTTGCATTTATGCACTTTTTTAAAATGTTAATCAAGGGCTTTATAAGATTGGTAATGCTCAATCAGAGGTGTAACCCACTACCCAACCTAGGAAATTCAACTATCTGTGACTGGTGGAGACACATGAAAATCTGCCTTCCTGTCTCCCCCCTCTTTCTCTCTCTCATCTCCTAGCTTCTCCTCTCCTTCTTCTCCTCCTCTTCTTACTACTTCTCTTCCTCTCAGTACTCCTCCCACCTTAGCTCCTCCTACATATCACCCTTCCTGTTAAAATAAAACTTTTCTCTCAAAGTACAATTAGAGCATAATTATTCTTAATTGTACCAGTGAGGTACAAGATAGTATTAATACCCAGTCCATCATTTTGTTGACTAACCAGAACCTCTGTCATCTATCCTAACTAAAATACTTAGTTCTAAACCTGGCTTTTTCCTTGGCTTTAGAATGAATGTCAGCCGAAAACCATCCACTCAATTTTTTTCTCTCAAGGTAAATAGCAAGGATTCACTATGAGACTATAAGTTTTCAACCCCAGCAGAAATTCAAAATGACTGAGTTAAGTATAATTGTGGGAAGCACAAAGCATAGCTTCTAAACCTTAGCCAATTTATAGAGACCTCTGAACACCTAGACACTCCCTCTACTACAAAACGTTGGAGTATCTGTTCTTCCGTCTTCTGGCCCAGGATCATGTGACAGACCTTAGTGATGCAGAATTATTAAGGGCTGATTACTCTGTCTAGGCAGACATAATCAGTTGACTATTCTGCAAGTGTGTCCTTTTCTGGACAGTAATTTGTCTGTAAATGGAAAGAGGCAGGATATCACTATTAATTTTGGCTTTTCTGGAACTCAAAATGTATACTGAACTGATCTTGAACTCACATAAATCTAGAAAAATAATTAACACACCTGCTATTGTATACTTTGTTCTTTAACCATATAAAGCATACACCCCTCTCCATGTAAATAGTACAATCTCTTATAGCTCATGTAGGCTCAAGAGTTCCTCTGTCTCCTTCCTAATGATATATATGGTTGGAGTGCTCAGTTCTTCAGCCCACATGTTTTTTATGTTTTTCTCATTGTCTGAGGTCTTCATTCCAATGTCACTGAGGCTTAGATGTGCAGCCATTGCAGCTCACTGAACGCTGCTGTCATAAATCCACTCTATTAGCAAGCCATCCTTAATGTTACTTATGCCAGGAATGGTTAGTGGTCCAAACTAAATTTATGCTGCACAACAAATGCTGTTTAGCTTTCTTTTTTAGTATGAGGATAAATGCCCTTCACTGAGATGCAGGTGTGCTGATGGCCATTCATCTGTGCTAAAGAAAGGGGACAACCCGAACATTTGTAAGAAACCTTGCTGCTGATTCTGAAAAGCCAGGGAAATCATGGTGTTAGTGGCACATGGACACGACACATGGAGTGGCTGGATGTCTCCAATTAAGTCTATTTAGGAAGAGGCTATATAGACAGCGGGGAAAGTTCACACTAACGCTGTAACATAGACAATTGTGCTTAACAGGGGTCACCTCAACTACCTATGTTTCACGTGTTTGTCCATGATGAGCAGGGGCCTCTTGGCCTTCTCTGTGATAGAAATGGACTGTCTCTCCTAATCACATTGGTGTCTTAAATGAGTTTTAAAACACTGTACAGGAAAATTTTGTTTTAATAAATAAAAACAAATGAGTTTAATGTTTATATGTAGAAACTCAATGAAAACCATGTCTAACCTACCAGGGTGAACCTTTCATACCTTATTTCACCATATGTGAAATAATGGCCAATTGCGTGGCCAATATTATTTTTAAGTCACTACTATTTGTCAGTCTGTCTGTTTATTTATTTTATGTGCATTGGTGTTTGCCTGCATGTATGTCTGTGTGAGGGTGTCAAATCCCCTGAAACTAGAGTTAAAAACGTTTTAAGCTAACATATCAGTGCTGGAATTAAACCAGGATGCCCTGGAAGCGCATCTTAAACTCTGAGCTACCTCTCCAGTCCCTGCATACCTAATCTTTAACCATTTGGTAAAACTGCATTGGTTTCCATTGGAATCTTTCTTGAAAGCATCTTAAATGTTGTAAAATTTGCATGATTTTATTCAGTGTTTTTGCTGGCATCTCAAGCAATTAAAATATAGCAGAAATTATACAATACATTTTCTTGATCTTTTGATAATTGAGATAACTTCAATTACAAAGCTTTAGTGAAACCTTTTTGACTATGTTTCTAATTGTACTACCTGTGTGATCCAACTGAACACCCAGATTTAGATTTTCTTTCTATGAAAAAATGTTTGTATTAAATTATGGGTAAATTTTTGGTGCAAGTCACTATACATGAGTATATAACAGTATAACAAAAGATTGACCCAAACACATAAATGAATTCATCATAGGTGTCATGGTAGTGTCTTAGTTCCTCTTCTATTACAGTGTAGAAATACAATGACAAAGAATATTCTTATAAAAAAGAGCACCTAATTGGGGTCTTGGTTTCAGTTTCAGAGGAATAGTCCATGATTGTCTTTCCAGTAATTGAGGCAGAATACATACAGGCATGATGCTGGAGACACAGCTGAGACCTTTATGTCCTGATCCTGCATGCAGAGAGGGTGATACTCAGCCTGGCATGGGATTTGAATCCAGAGTGCAACACTCTGAACATTAAGCATAGCTAGTTTGATACCTATCAGGTGCTGTATACTGTATATAGTTTGTATTTAAGCAAGTAATAGTGACTATGACTGATGGATGCTCAGGATCTCCCTGCTCTACCCAGTAGGACTGACTGCTTGGGTCCTGTGCTCATGGGCCTCTGATTGGGTGACAAAGAAAGGCAGACAAACATGCCAGTCCTATTAACAGGTCTGAGAAGAACCATACATATTTTTGATGACAGCTCCCTTCCAGATTTTAAACTAGAAATCCTTGACAGGGAACTTTGTGTAAAGGGTAGAAGGTAGAAGCAGGAAAACACAGATTATTCATCACATGAATATCATCTTTTGCTGGCCTCTTTTAAGTTGAAGATATGGACCATCGTAGGTCACAGGATACATTCTGTTCAGAAATTTAGTGTTGGTAAAGTTGAACTACAATGTCTATCACTTGAGTGGGAGGTTTTTATGTTACAGATAGTGGTAATAATTGTACTTCACCTAAATATAGTCACAGGCAAGGACCATGAAGTTATGTGCCAGGTGAAAGTGCCCTGGTTTTCTTTTTTTTTTAAAATTCAGGCATACTGGGCAGCACAGTAGCACTGACACTGATGGTTCTCCCCACCTCCTCTCTGGTGAGACCACCCTGAGGGCAAGAGCTTTGGAGAGATTGCAACCTCATCCAGGCACTTGTCTGGCCTCCTTTTCTCCTTGTACCTTCCTGGGTTTTCCCCTTTCTGGCTGCAACATTGAGTGAGCTAGCAGGAGCATTGCTGGTTGTGTGGGTGTGAGAGAGCAGGTGAGCTGACCTACACAACTAAAACTCAGGCCCAGATCCAGGCCTCTGGGTGTGCCCATTTTTTAAACCTCTGATGCTGACCATGACTCTCCTGTGCTTGTAACTTTAAGTATTGTAAATCCATGGCAGCGTTTTATCCTGTTACTGATGAAAACTGTGTGTTTGTGACTGTTGACAAACTCTGGGTCAGGTAAGTACAATGCACCTGATATGTATATTGACACTGAAGAAAATGAAATAGGTTAATGGAGCACCATCTAACAGGATATATAATCACATGACACAGGACTGTGCTCAGTCTTAAAATAAACTGTGTTTCTTGATTTACGCTAAGACAGCATGGGCATTGAACTCTTGGGAAAACTACGAGATGTAGGGTTATATTTAACTGCATATGAGTCAGATACAAAAGAAAATGCTATGTACCTTGAGTCATGAAGAAGCAGGAATTATAAAGCTTAGGTGCCATTGCATATACAATTATGGGACAGAAGATAGTAGCATTTGTGTATTAGTCATATAGATGACAATGTCAAGTGTTAACATCAAGGCATATGTATGTTCTCATGTGTATGTAACAATAAATAGAACTCTGTACTACTTGATATATTACTCACCCAAAATCACATCAGTAGATACTGTGTGTTTTCTTTGTTTTCCAAATAGGGTGTGACTCTTTACCCTTCTAGCCTGGAGCATTTTAGGTATTCTAGGCTGGCTTTAAACGCACAAAGGAACAACTGTCTCTGTTTTTAGAGTTCTGGAATTTAAGGCTTGCCCAACCAGCATGGATGATACACATTTTTAAAATAGCATTATAGCCTCTAACTTGTATGTGATTTAAAATAATAACTTATTTAGAATTTTACTCAAAACATTTTTAAACTATTGACATTGAGCTCTGCCCGGGTGTAGCCATACCTTTCTAACATCCTCCCAAATCTGTTTCTTTCCCATTTTAAAACTTCAATTCACTTCAAGTTCAGTCTGGGTTATCCACATGCTTTTGACTATTTTTCCTTATGCTGGAACATGGTGAGCCGCCTAGGCTCCACACCTTTAAAGAAAACAAACTCTCTTCCCCAGAAACAATCAGGTCTTCACAGTTCTTCAAATGCAGTGAGGGCTCATATAGCCTTTCCCATATCATGTTAGCATGTTGTTTGGCTGGACATTGTGTGCACAGTGAGAGCTGCTCTTAGGGTATGTGGAGAAAGGTCCTCTCATATTCAGAAGACGCTCTTTCTCTTTGGTTCTGTCTCTTGAATTGTTTTCGCTGACCTCTGGCTTTTGTAGTCTCTCCATTCATCCCCTTTTCAGTGATGACACCCATGCACTGGGGAGGATGTAATGGAGATGCTCCACTTGTGGCTGATCATTCCTTAATCTAGTATTCCCTCTACTTTGTCTCTTGTGATTTTCTGCATTAATTGTCATGGAATATCTGCACAGAGTCCTTTTCTAATGTCTGTGAGCTGCCCAAACCTATGGGTAGAGAGATATGTATATAAAAGATAATGTCACAATGTATTCATTTTTCCAGAATAGTAATAGGTTCACCCTTGAATCCACTCAGCTCCCCACTTATGGTTTCCATACACATTTGCAGTACCAGGAATGTTTTTCCTCCTGAATAGTGTGCTTTCAATGTAATCAGAGTGTTCTTGCTCCCATAATAATCATGCCACTATTGTTCCTATGGATTATCATGCATGCTTTTCATCTTTGAAGTTCTGACCTTTCCCATTTGGGTAAGACGTTTGGTGTGTGCCAAGGACCAGACTCAGCTTGGAGAGGAGTTCCTGAGATAGGGGTATTTGGGAGCCTGTCAAATTTTGGGTCCAAGCTTGTGGCCTAGGTTTTGCTGTGATACCTTTCCAGACTCTTCTTTCTCTGTGTGTTCTGCTCTGCCCTAGACAGCTTTCTCTTGCTATTTTAAAAACTTTGTGGTTGAGACCGCTAGCTTTCTACTTGACACAGCTCAAAATGACTGAGACAGGCAGACTCAATGACAGGCTTCAAACTGGCAGGTCAGGAAACATGGCCTAAGTTTCTATTTCCCAGACCTGGAAAATTCCAGTCGAGTCAATTACTGGAAAAAACTTCTGGCCTCAGCCAGTCAATCAGAAACTGCTCCACCATCAGTTGGTATCAGGAATTCAAGGTACATACCTAAATATAATAAAAGCAATATACAGCAAACCAACAGCCATTGTCAAATTAAATGAAGAGATACTTGAAACATTCCCATGAAACTCAGGGATAGGAAAAGGCTGCCCACTCTCTCCATATGTATTCAATATAATACACAAACTTCTTGCTAAAGTGTAAGACAACAAAAGGAGATCAAGGAGGTACAAATTGACAAAGAAGAAATCAAGGTATCACTATTTGCAGATGATATGATAGTATACAAAAGTGACCCCAAAAATTATACCAGAGAACTTCTACAGCTGATAAGAACTTGAGCAAAGTGGCCAGACATTTAAAATTCACTCAAATAAATCTATAGCCTTCCTTTATACAAATCATAAAGAGGCTGAGAAGACATTGGGGAATCAATATTCTTTACAATAGCCACAAGTAAAGTATCTTGAGGTAAGTTTAATGAACAAGTGAAAAATCTGTATGACAAGAACCTCAAGTATTTCAAGAAAGTAAAGAAAGAAGACCTCAGAGAATTCAGAGATCTCCCCTGCTCATGGATTGGTAAGAAAACATAGTAAAAATGGCGACTCTACCAAAAGCAAACTAGAGAGTCAATGCAAAGCCATCAAAATTCACACACAATTCTTCACAGACACAGAATGAGCAATTTTCAAATTCATAAAAAAAGCAAACAGGATATTGAAAATAACTCTTTATACTAAAAGAACATCTAGGGTAATCATCATCCCTGACTTCAAGATGTACTACCAAGTAATAGTGATAAAAACGGAATGATATTGATACAGACACAGACAGGTTGATCAATGTAATAAAAGTGAAGCTACAGAAATAAAGCTTCACAGTTAAGGACTCTTGTTTTTTGACAAAGAAGCCAAAAATTTACAATGGAAAACAAAAACATCTTCAATAAATTATGCTGGCCTAACTGGCACTCAGTTTGTAGAAAAATGAAAATAGATCCATATTTGCCACCTTGCACAAAGCTTAAGTCCAAAAAAATCAAGGACCTTAACATAAAACCAGATACACTGAATCTAATAGAAGAAAAAGTGGGATAGAGCCTTGAACTCATCTTGTCATCATCATCATGTCACCTTGGGACAGGGTGGAGCTTGGGGGTGGAAATTTTCTAAATAGAACACCAATGGCTCAGGCTCTAAGATCAAAGAATTAATAAATAGGACTTCATGAAACTGAAAAGATTCTGTAAGGCAAAGGACATAGTCAATAGAAGAAATTGGCAACCTACAGACTGGGAAGTAATCTTCACTAACCCCACTTCTGATAGAGGGCTAATATCCAATATATATATAAAGAACTCAAGAAGATCACCTTCAAAAAAACAAAACAACCGAATCAAAAAAATGGGGCAGAGAGGTAAACAGAATTCACAACATAGGAATCTTGAATGGCCGAGAACCACTTACAGAAAGGTTGAAAGTTTGTAGTCATCTGGGAAATGCAAATGAAAACCACTCTGAGATTTCACCTTACACCAATCAGAATGGCTAAGATTAAAACGTCAGGTGACAGCACATGTTGGTGATGATGTGGAGAAAGAGAAATGCTCCTCCATTGTTGGTGGGATTGCAAACTGGTAAAAACCTTTCTGAAATCATTCTGGAGGTTCCTCAGCAAATGGGAAAGAGCTCCAGTTGAAGACCCAGCTCTACCAGTCTTGTGCACATACCCAAAAGATTCTCCAACACGCCAAAGGAGCACATGTTCCACTCTGTGCTAGTGGCCTTATCTGTGATAGCCAAAAGCTGGAAACAACCCAGATGTCCCACAAGGGAAGAATGAATACAGAAAATGTGGTTCATTTAAAGGATGGAACACTGTTCAGCTACTAAGACCAATGACATCCTGAATTTTGTAGGCAAATGCATAGAACTAGAAAATATCATTCTGAGTGCGGTAACTTAGATCCAAATGGACATGCATGGTATGTACTCACTAAGCGTATATTCTTTGCCTCTGTACTGGAGGCTTTCCATGGAGATCTCTGGCCTTGCCATGCAAAGGTTCAGGCAAAAGGGAGAGAGTGCCAGCCAGGCGAGTCAAGCACCTCTGCTTCTTCTGCTGCCACAGCTATATCCACCTCCATCTTCATCTCTACTGTCACCACCTCAGTTGTTCCAAGACACTACACCCCTCAATCTGTGCTGAGTTGAGCCAGCGAGAAGCCTACTAGCAAGCAAGGAGTGCGTAGGAGCTCCTACTGGAATGTTGGGAGAACAGGTCTCTTCCAAAGTAGTAGAGTTATAGCTCTTATGACAAAAGCTCTCAGATGACAGAGTAATTCTTGCACACCTTTATTCCTTCTGGATAGGATTCTTATATACAGTTTTGGGGTGGGTCAGGGTCTGCCAACAGATACTTTCTGTTGGCTTGGCCTGAGAGCTTGGGGAGACCTTATGTACATGTGGAAAGGCTTGGGATGCTGTTACTATGTGACTGATGGCCACAGACCTCTCTGAAGGAAGCTGTGGGGGTCTGTAGCTATGTGAGGAGAGCCCGGGACCCAGAAGCATAACAAAATGCCTACAGTTTCTGGAGGTCACCCATGTTTAATGCTTGTGCTCGATCAGATACCCAGCTGCCTCTCACAGCCAACTGCCCCACCGGATATTAGTCAAAACAAGTACAGAAAACCTAGGATACAATCCACAGAACTAAAGACTGTTAACAATTAGAAGTGCTCAAGTGAGGAAGGATGCTTCAATCCTAATTAGGATGGAGAAAAACAATCATGGGAGGCAGAGGGAGGAAGTGAACTGGGTTCAAGAGGGAAGGGAGAGGGGATAATGGGAAAAGATCAGGTATAGAAGTGAAGGCAGGAGAGAAGCCCTGAGAGCCAGGAGAATAAATGAAAATATGCCACCTTTGAGGTTGGGAGTTGTAGGTACCTTCTAGAAAGTAACAGAGACCTGGGATGTAAGAGACTCTCAGAACTCAAAGGAAAGGACCTTAGATGAAATGTCCACAAGTAGGGAGAGGGAACTAGTAGAGTCCACTTCCAGCAGAAAGACATCAAGTGGAGAAAAGGGTCAGAATAATGGAAGCCATTCCTCAGTTGAGGATTTCTAATCTCAATATGTTTTGGATTGTGTACTCAAGAATGAAACTCCCACTTAGTAGTTGGTATTATGTTAGGCAGTATTGTCCTGTGTTGTAAGTACTGACTTTGGACATTATTTAAAGTTGTTGTATGAGTTACTAGGACTCCTTTAGTATCATCAACAAGATGTATTGAGTATCATCTAACACTTGAAATTGTTAAAGTTTCAATAATTTACCTTTGTACTTTTCAAGAGAATTCTAATCTGGTCTAACTAAAATAACGTAACACTTTGGGACAAAGATACACCCTAGTACCCCTGCACTAGAAGCTAAGATGGAAAAGACCTCCACAGCCACCATGACCTTCCCCGTGGTGCTGTGGTAGACAGGAAGAAATGTAATCCAGACACTGCAGAACACCAGCATGCTGAATGTTAGGAACTTGGCTTCATTGAATCTGTCAGGAAGGTTCCTGGCCATGAAAGCCACAGTGAAGCTCGCCAGAGCCAAGGAGCCCAAGTAGCCCAGGACAAAGTGGAATGCAATGGCTGAGCCTTTATTGCAAACAATGATGGTCTTCCCATGCTCAGACTGTGTATCTCTGTCAATAAAGGGAGGAGATGTTAGAAGCCAGGCTCCACAGAGAACAAGTTGAATTATGGTGCAAATGGGAATGACCAAATTAGGTATCCCTGATATCAGCATCCCTCTCATCTTTATTCCTGGGGTAGTAAGCTTGAAAGCCATGACCACAGTTATTGTTTTGGCCAACACAGTAGAAACAGCCACTGTGAAAAATACTCCAAATGTGGTCTGCTGCAGGATGCAGGTGGCCTTGTTGGGATGTCCAATGAAGAGCAATGAGCAGAGAAAACATAAAATGAGAGAGAGGAGCAGGATGTAGCTGAGAATGCAGTTATTGGCTTTCACAATAGGAGTAGTCTTGTACTTCACAAAAGTGACTAGTACTAGAACTGTGAGGGCAGAGAAGGACAGAGCTGTGCAGCCTAGAGCCATCCCCAATGGATCTTCATAAGCCAGAAATGACACAGTCCTTTGGAGACAATGGGTTTGTTCAAAATTGGCATACTTATCATCTGGACATCTCACACATTGTTCCATATCTGCTGGTGAATAACAACAGACCCTCATGAGGTATCATAATTATGTACTTGATAATTTAGGGTTTGTGTTATTCACAGGATAACTGGATAAATAATTTGTTGCTGAGCATCTATCTGTTCCAATACTTATTGCTTTAGAGACCACTGACTTAAGGTTGCGCTCTATTATTAACTTATGTTTTGTCATGGAAAACTCGACCAACATGAGGATGGAGCAGAAAAACATACCTATTTTCTAAACAAGAAAGAAAACACTTTGTTTTTTTTCATTGCATCATGAATGATTTTGTGCATAATCTCCATTAACTTTGAACTTACCAGTCACAGATCTGTGTGATTTGCTGACATAGTTCTCACTGCCAACTGATGAAATGCATTATGCACTTTGTTGGCTTTATGGGTTGTGCCCTTTATATATTCACATATGCACAAGAGCATACAATTCTTTATGCAAATGATGTTTGCATAAAGCAGTATTTCCCTTATTGAAGCTGTATGGCTCATACACCTATCTATGTCCCCCTCATTGTGTTAAGGTCTCTTTTTCCCAACTACACTTTCCAAGCTGGATGGCATGAAGTTTATGGACATTCACATTCATCTCTGTTTCCTTAGGTAGGCTGTGATTACTGGTGAGCACTATCACATCTGTGTGCATTCTTGATATCCTCACTGTTCTCCTAGTTCTTTGAAAGGAAATGCTCTGTCCTTTAAGCTGTCTAATCTCCTAAAGTCTGTTTCTTTAAATAACAACTGTTACCCTCATCATCTGGTGTATGTCAGGAACCAAACTGGCTGATAGGAGGGAAAGATCGTGGAATCAATCATGTAATCAAGTCGCTTTGTACATAGAATCAGGGAAGACTGAACATATGCATAGACTGTACCTAACTTTTTCTTTATAAATGGTTACAGATGTTTGTCCCCCTAAATGTCTTCTGCAAAATATAAAATCATTAACTATGATACTGTGAGCTAAATGAGTTGTTTGTAGAAGATATTTCAGGTTATTTACATGGTCCAAAACTGTTGAAACCATTCAAAGGATTAAATCTGAAACAGAGATTTCAGGCCTTAAGTTTCCATCTAGGCCATTTCACATTTCTAGTTTGGAAAGAGAAGATACTCAAAATCAGAAATTTTTTTCCTGCATGCAAACATATACCTGTATCATTGGAAATCTCATTTTCTGGGCACTGAGCACACTCAAAGCAGCAGTCTGGTGTTTGTTCCTGATGAATTTTTCTGAATCCAACTCTGCACGTCACACTACAAGTGGAGGTTGGAACCTGTAATATATATATATTACATATATACATGTATGTGTGTATATATATGTATTATATATATACACACATACATATATATGCATGTATATTAATATATATTATATATATATATATATAAATCATATACACTATGCATCATATGCTTATACATATATACACATACAATGTACATATATGCATATACATCAAGTACATATACACAAACATATATATGCATATACATATTCATGGTCACTAACAGATATGGCTATACATATTCTGCTGACATCCAACATCACATCAATTTCAGGTATCTTATTAATTTGTGTAATGCCCTGAATGTTTCAAAATATTTACTACATTATCTGATATTATATGTACAATGTTTGTTTTGTAGAGATTAAAACTTCCTTTCTAAGCTGATTAAATACAAAAGAATTTTTATGTGGCACCAGTTTCTTTCACATGATTTATAAATAAAAAACTAAAGATACTGAGTTTGGTGGGGGAGACAATAGGGTAGATCAGGAAAAATTTACTTGATGAATATGAGCAAAGTATGTTGTATAAGACTCTTACAGTGCCAGGCAGTGGTGGTGCATGCCTTTAATTTCAGCACTTGGGAGGCAGAGGCAGTTGGATTTCTGAGTTCAAGACTAGACTGTTCTACAGAGTGAGTTCCAGGACACCCAGGGCTACACAGAAAAACCGTGTCTCGAAAAACAAAAAAACAAAAAGAAAAACAAAAACAAAGAAACAAAAAAAAACTCTTACAGAGGTTTTTATAAGCTTAAGAAAGCCTTAAATGTGGTGAAATACTTCTGTTAATTGGTATATGCAGTTTTTCATTAGGCTATCAAGATATTTACATCAAATCACAAAATTTTATTATATATACAAATAGTCATATATATATATATATATATATATATATATATATATATATTTCACAAATGTGTTTATAGTGTGGGGGTGAATAAGAATGTGTAATCCAGAGGTCTTTAATCCCTGTGACCTTGATTTATAGAAAGTTGTGTGTTATCAAATTTTGATGCTGGTGATTGAGGATGGGCCTTCTGCAAGAGCAGCAATTGATCTTAACCACAGAGCTAATACTACATTGCCACATATTTAAATTTTAGGTATACTGAAAAGAATGAAAATTGTGACATACACACCGATGTTATCCCTGTGGCCCACTCCAAATCTTCAGATATATGAAGTTTTTGATTCTGTGGGAAATAAGGAAAATAGCTTCCTATTTTCACTTTTAATCCAAAACCTTGTGGAGAATTCCAAATTTCAAAAATGTCATATATGGCACACTGACTTTCTCTATGATTCATCTTCACCAGTTCTCCAAGAGGGTTCGTAAATACTCTGGTCTTCAGAACAGAAGCCACCTAAATGAGATGCATCATTACATGATTACATATGCATATCAATTAATGCAATGTGAAATTGAGAATGTCACCTGATTTTTAACAACTTACAGACAGGATAGACATACTAAAGTTAGTCCATGTAGTAAAATGTAATATATCTCCTTGGTAATTGAAAATTAATATACTTCATATTAATGTTCCAAGGTAAAAACTGATAGAACAAATGCTTAGCAAATAAGAATGAACATGGTGTGTGTGTTTGCCTGTACACATGTTCACACGAGCATGCACACATGCACACATGCGCATTTGTCGCAAAAATTAAAACAAAGTGAAATCATGTATGTGAGAAAAAGGCTGGAAGTTTTGGAAAAAATAATGGCAGTTCGTCAATAATGTATATATAGCATACATATGTGAAATAAACGTAAACAAAATAAAATGTGCTGTCCTCATCAACTGTGTTTCTATAAATGTTACTTTAAATGGATAACTATTAATCACAGTCCATATATCAATTCTTGAGAAAATTATTCTCGTCTAGTCATCATTTAAGGTTTTTATGATAAAACTCTTGGCTTCTATTTTAAGTATTGAACCCATTTGCTAAAATGAGGGGTTTTTTTTCTAAAATGTTAAGACAAATTTTCACAAAATTCGCTGATATTCATACAATCAATATTCTGTCCTATTCGATGTTATCCTTGTGAAATATTCATCAGGGAATTTAGTAGTATAGAAATATTTATATTGAGAGAATAATCTCTAAAAAATGAATGTGAATTTG
The DNA here is from genome assembly GCF_011762505.2 of Arvicanthis niloticus. Lineage (NCBI taxonomy): Eukaryota > Metazoa > Chordata > Mammalia > Rodentia > Muridae > Arvicanthis > Arvicanthis niloticus. The sequence goes on along the minus strand of NC_133438.1, from coordinate 8,841,474 downwards.
TCAGGGGCCATTTAAAATATCACATTAATAAATCTAAGCATAATGAAATGTAAGAAACTTTACCTTTGGACAGTCAAGGAATACTCCTATGGTTTTTGTCTTTTCCTGAGATTCCACTTGTTGAAAAATGAGTTCATGGTAGGTGTGGGCCACAGCATACACAGCATTATACAAATTGTAACCTTCTTCACTCAGGTCCATATGAAATCTCTGCTGTGCTAACCATTCCCATGTGTTGTTAAATTTAAAATGATCAATTGTGCTATTCTTGTTTTTGGAGGTTGAACAATTAAAATAATTCCACTCCAGTTTAGTTTTAAAACGGTCTATTGGGTATACGGAGGTGTCCATTGTTTGTATAAATTTCCAAAATTTAGAAATCTCACCATGGTGGTGTGCAAAAGTAACAGTCCCATGGAAGAAATCAAGGTTGAAATCTCTTTTATATGTGATGACATCCCATTGTGAAGTTGTGATCCAGATTCTCCATAATCCTAAATCTTCCCATCTTCTAAAGCTGACTTCTAGAGTAGAGTTCTTTTGACCATAAATGACAACAACCTTTGCTGATGATGTCATAATTTGTTTATCATATATCGTAGCCCTTTCCAAGTATAGCTGCATGGTTTCTGGTATCACATTCACAAAGGCTAAACAGATCCCATATCTTTGCATTTCTTCTCTCAAGTCTGACAGAAACTGTATACCCTGGTCATCACTTGGGATGACTACTCCTATCCAAGTCCATTTAAAATGAAACATTAAGGAGACCATGGCAGGGGACAAACATGTGTCCTTAGTTGCTATCTGAGAGATATAGGGAAATTGATCATGGTCATTCAAGTTTGAATTAAATGGTCCAAAAAAAACCTAAAGGATATGGAAAAAAGAATGAAACATCCACAAGAGGAATATGATTTTTAGGAAGTTTGGTCTTATATATGAGTAATGTTGCTTTCAGAATAGCTTCAGAATTTCTATTAAGCATAGTAAGATTCTCTTATAAATATTATGTCCCATTCCTATTAGATTCCATAGTATTCCTGAAAAGTCTGAATATTCTAGGAAACAGTTTTACCTCTTACCCTAGTACATCTATGATCTGAGTATCTAATCCTTTGAAATATATTTATAACAGCACACTCACAAAAGCATGCTGCCCAAGTTTTCTTGCTAAATACCTGTGAATGGAATAAAGAAGGTGTTAACTCATCCAGTGTCAGACATTCTCACCTTTGGTTTCCTATTATTAACTGCCAGTTTTAAGGCTGTCGTCCATGATGGTCCTGTAAGTCGTATATCACATCTAGACCCTCCTTGACAATCATAGTTAGCAAACTCAAATCCCTTTATTTTTGGTGAATATTTCTCATTCAGAAGTCTGAATGTATGGTCACACATGCCCATAATGATGGAAAACATGAAAGTCAGGTTGGGTAAAAGATGAGGATTTTTGTTGATCTCATCGGTAGCAAAAAGCAATACCAAAAAAAACTCATATTTTCTTGGTGGTATTCTAAAGGAAGTCACAGGAATGATTAAGGAAAGAGTACAAAACATGAAATTTTCTGTTCAATTGCAATAAATGTACTACAAGACATGATAAAAATTTCTATCTAAATTCTGCTTTTTCTGAAGTATGCCTGAGAAATTAGACATCATTGGAGTTGAAAACAACTTAAGAATTCACTAACATAGGTCTGTCTGACATGATAATTTTTATATTTATGAAAATTTATAAAGAGCTTGCTTTGTCTTTGAACATCACCCATGAGCTAGATTACACTCCTATAGAGTAATACTCCATACTATACAATAGTCTTAGAGTTCTATATCCACAGAAAGAAAACCTTATGACTTGAACCATGTATCTAATTCATAACACATTCTCCTTAATTTTTTTATAATTTAAAAATTTTAAGTACTACATATCTTAATCATATCAAGTATTTTAAGAATCAATTAATACTTAAAGATATTTGATTCAACTTTCAAATGTTTTATTACTCTAAAATATCATTAACATGTATTTAACAATATCAACAACTCAGAATCCCATTTATTTTTTAAAGATTTGTTTATTTTATATATGTGTGTATACTGTCACTATTTTCGGACATACCAGAGAAAGGCATCAAAGCCAATTACATATGGTTGTGTGCCACTATGTGGTTGTGGGGGATTGACTTCAGGACCATGGGAAGAACAGTTAGTGCTCTTAACCACTGAGCCATCTCTCTAGTCCTCAGAATTCTATTTCTAACACCTGAGTACTAAATTATGTTTCAAAGCATACAAGATATTTTTTGGAATTGAAGCATAGTAAAGGAACATAAAGTATTTAACTGTGAATCATTAAGAAATATATTCAAGAGCCATAATACATTACTACCTCACATAGAGTATTCAAAATTCATTTATATTTACATAAATTGTCTAACAATCAGATTACTTAAACAATTAATTCGTGTTTCTATGAGAGAATTTGTTTAATCAGTAATAAAAGTTTACAAATAAGAAAATATGAAATACTCTTTCAAGTTTAATACTAAGAAAATGCTCATTTCATCAATTCCTTTATGATACATGTCACTTAAATTTATATATCCATTTGAAAATATGTAAAATGATAAAAACACCACATAACCATGTTATTATCCTTTGGGGCTTGTTTATATATCAATTTGATGTGGCCTTTTAGTGTCAACATTACTATGTCAATGTACTTTTAAATGTATCAGATTTCTCTTAACACCTCAGTTTTACTAATATTCTGCCATTCTTTACATGATGTCTGTGCACTGAGATCTTTTCTCCACTTGAAATGTGTTCATATGTTCCATCACAGTCTCCTAGTACATCTATTACTATTGGCAATTTCCTCTCATCAGAAGTAAAAACACTAAACATGCTCTTTTGCTCAGACTTGCATATTTCAATTGAGTCTTTAGAGCTGTTTTCATTTTAAACCACAAACGTGGATTGACATAGTTCATATATTTCAATTATAAACATCATTACTGCTTGTAAAAGAGTCATTAATGAGAATTTCTATTATTTTACCAATGAGGTGTGGGATAACATAGGATAAAACAGAAATACAGTTCATACTGAAATAACATCCAAAAATAGTAGTAATATGATGCAACAATCAGTATCAAAGTGTGCACAGTGTATTGTGGCTAACAATTGGAAAATGTATTCTTAAAATCCAAAAAATGTGGAAATTAATAAGAGATGGGATGAGCATCAGAGACAGTAAAGCACAGGAAACTTCAGTTCATAAAAGAAAGAAGTCTTAGACACAGTGACTAGGTGAGCTGTTTCAACACTTCTTCCTTCATAACTCTGATCTGCACCCACCACTGATATCATCTCATGCTTGGCATCTGAGAACAGATTCTTATGCACAGGAAGTACAATATTCCTCATAGAATTTCTCTAATGTTTTATTTATTCACTAATTAATAGCAATATTGACCACCTATCCGACACTGATCATAAACTTAATCTGTGACTGAACATATGCACAAGTGGACCAAAATAATACTCTAGTAACAGAATCTCAAACATGGCAGGTTTTCCATATGTATATTCACAACTATATTTGTAATACTATACATTTCATTATGTTTATTACACATATACATATTTCAACGTATGACTGTATGCCCAAATGATAGAGACCAATATTCAATAATTTTTTATGATGGCCTTTAGAATGCATGCTGATATAGGAATCCTTCACAGACAATTGAAAATAGGCAGTGATACAGCCTCTTCACATTGAGCTTTTGATAGTGGTGTCAATTGTGAATTCAAAGCAGATTAAGACACCTTGTGCAATGGCATCTTTCAACATATGAAATCCATGAGAAGGCAAATTATAGAATTTATATTTTCTCACTGTCCACCTTTGTGAATTGGAGCTCACTGTACTAAATCCAAACTAAACTGTGACACATTTGAAAGTAGCACACTAAGTAACATGAGAGTTAATTTTCAGTAGTTACTAATGTTACTGTGGGAAGAACAGGACAGAAAAATCACAGTTTGCATGCACAGCTACATATTGCTAATTCATGACATTGAACATGGTAATCAAGTTTATGACTTACTCAAAAATGGTGTTATAATAATATAATTTGTCTATGGGTTGTGTATCTACTACAAGAACAAATCCACAGTCATTTCGCAAATCTCCATCATCATCTTCATTATTCTTTATCCTCCAAAAGCAACCAGGATCAGTCAAACTGCAAAAGATGAGAGAAAACTTCAGGATCAAGAAGGAAATAGTGAAAGCAAACAGCTTCTTCATGTCTGCTAGGATTAGATGGAGCAGTTGTGAAATGTATCTCTCATGAAGACAAACATTACACACACACACATATACACCTATGCATCTGATTTAATACAGTTACAGTCTAGAGATCCATTTAATTATATTCTCTGTATATTTCCTATCCACTCATCCTGTGACTTGCTCCCTGGATACATCTGGAAAATTAGGGCCTCAGGCTCTGCATCTGAGGTCTGAAAATCTTGATCAACACATTTTGAAAACATGTTGTGAAGATCATGTTTTCCGTGCTCAGGTGTCATAACTTCATTCATATCTATGGCAAACGTTCCAATGACAATATTTTCCTCAGCCACTTGGGCTAGACCACGTGTGAACCGCTGTAAGTATGAACACAATTGGCAATCATGATAATGAGTTTCATCAGAACTTTCGTAGTAAGACAAGAGTTGAGAAGGTCATAAAGTTTCCATGTCAGTCAGACTTTGATTTGAATCATGGGACTTTATGACTTCCATTGTGTAGTGTCTGGAAGGGCAGTCTCATATGCAACATTGAGGCAGGAGTTGAGAATGAGTTTTGTTGTTCATATACTATTGTATGCTAGTCATGTTTGCCAAATCTCCTCTTACTAACATTCTTGTTATCTGGATAACCTGTCATTATGTAAAAGTTCAATAGCACCTGGAATTATACAGGTCCAACACTCATCCTGTCCACTATCAGTATGTGGTATGCATTCACTATCAATCTGCATTATAATACTGTTCTCTTGCCCAATCTTCAGTCCCTGTTGGTGACTGCCTTTTGATGAAACATTTTTTGGTTGAGGTTTATTCACACCTCACTAAGGTGACTGAGAACAATTTCATATATTGTACTCAAATGAAATGAAAGTATTTTATTCTTGATAGTATATACTTATATTTTTCATTCAAAACTAGTTCTTATTTGTTTTAATTTAGTACTGTCTCATAGTACTTTGCAACATTACACATGAATGTCTGATATACTAATTTACGTAAGTAGGTTAGAATACAATGTGTGACACATACGGGGCATTGAGTTTGATTTGTAATTTTTGAAATACATTCCACTGATGTGCATAATGGCCACACTGAGTTATAGTTCTACTAGAAATCAAGTGGAGTCTTTAACCCCATCTACCATCATCACTGGATATATTTTTAGGATGGTTGGTACTTCATTGGGTTATAGTAGAATATTGCTATGAAGTTCACTGAATTTTCTTAGAACTATAAATTAGAATTTGTTTTATACATTGGTTGAATTATGCCATTGTTAGTTTAATTTTTTTAGTACTTTTGTGTACTTACTGGTAGGATGAGTTAATTGTCGTGATGCTTGTGATTTTTTATCCTTTTTGTATTCTGGAAGGTGATGCCATGTGAATGAATGGGAATGTGCATCCTCTCCAAGACAGCTGACTCTTCACTGCATTGTGACAGCATCATCCCTTATAGCAGCTATTAAAATAACATGCTGAGCTAAGGCAGTATTTTGGGATGTCATTTGATGTACATAAACATTGGACTAGGATCCAAGAAGCCTATATGTCAAACATTCACGTCTTTCAATAATAGTGAATTTGCTTTTGCCCAGACTGAAAGGTGAGCTTCCACGTTGTTTTCTACAGGGACACACATCATGTTACTTGGGACATTAGTAGTGTTACTTGCACTTTGTTTCTCTCTTTGCCTAAAGCTCATCTTATTCACTTGACATAGTGAATATAATATATACCACACACTACAATGTCATTACTGATGTATCAAAGAAAATCTTTGGGTTTTTTTCTTCATAGTTTATTCTGTTGGCTGGCAATTTCAAGGCACTCACTGTAACACTTGAAGAATATTTAAAATAAAAATTTGCTTCGATGTTTAGCAAATATTATTTTAGAGATTCCCTATGATTCCTTATGTCTTTATTTCTTGTTGGTATCAGATATCTGATACAATATTGGGCTATGTGGAACATGTGATAGTTTCTGTCCCTTAGTAGTTCAAAGAACAATATTAGAAGAATTGGTGTTATATTTTCATTAAATGTTTGATAACATTCATTAAGGAAAACTTGCCTTGCTTGTTTCACATTAGTTGGATGCTGTTTATTGTTTCTCCAATCACTTGAAACTTAGTTTGATACAGCAGAGAGGCAAGATATATTCAAAGCATTGAAAGCAGTTATGAAGCCGGGCAGTGGTTGCGCACGCCTTTAATCTCAGCACTTGGGAGGCAGAGGCAGGTGGATTTCTGAGTTCGAGGCCAGCCTGGTCTACAGAGTGAGTTCCAGGACAGCCAGGGCTACACAGAGAAACCCTGTCCCGAAAAACAAAAAACAAAGACCAAAAACAAAAAAACAACAAAAAAAGAAAGCTGTTATGGATATACACATAGAATTTTTCACATATTGTGTCGTAACTGGCATGCTATATTACTTCAGTAACATGAATATCACACAGCAAAGTAGGTTTGTTGGTAACAATTTTTCCAAGTTTTTCCCATAAAACCTCCAAACCATAAAGCCCAGTTTCTATAATGAGTTCTTTATTGCCACAGGACAATAAGTCTGATATCATGAACCATACTACTATAGAACACAAGAAAAGAAATTTCAATATTTTAGTGAAATTTTACACTTGATGGATCTAGAGTGTCCATAATTACTGCCAGCACAATTCATAACAGCCACTGTAAATTTTGTTCCATAAAATTGTGTCTTCTTGGTAGTCGTTAATATATTGAAAATATACATATAATATATATACACATAATAATATATGTTTCTCTGAAACTCTTTGCTGTTCTTTGTTTTTGTTGTTTCTTCAAAAGCATTTTGCAAATAACTAGTGAATAAAATGCGTAATTATGTCATGAAAACATTCTTAATGATTTTTAATTTTATTGAAAATAGTTTGATTGCAATCCTGTAGGAAGAACCACAATATCAAAAAACCAGACACCCCAGAGCTCCCAGGGACTAAATGACCAAAGAGTACACATGGAGCAACCCATGGCTCAAGTCACATATATAGCAGAGGATGGTCTTGTTGTAAATCAGTGGGAGGAGAGACTTTTGGTCCTGTGGAAGCTAGATTCTCCAGTGTAGGAGTGTGGGAAAAAAACTCATGCACGGGAGGGGGTGAGGGGGAGCCCAGCAGCGGTGTCCCACAGTGGTCGGGCAGCAGGGTCCGCTCGGTCTTTCCACACCACTGGCAGCGGGTCCCACATTCACACAGCCACTGTGGGTGGGCCAGTGGCTGTTTCAGGAAGGTGCAAGTCCAGGAGACACGTGGAGTCCAGGAGTTTTCCAAAGCTTTTATTGTTCATGGCATGGTGGATGAGTATAGATGGTTCACGCTCCCACCCAAAAGCCAGAGGAGCCTGATGTTTATAAGGAGTGGAAAAAGGGGAGGAAATAATTTAATTAGCTATGCCCCTGGCCTTTAGATAACTCATTAATATTTTAATCTCTGGAGGTGGAGACCTGTCAATTACTCCTGCTACCTGTGTACTACGTGACTGAAGGGCTCAGATCAGACCTCATGTCAGAAGCCTGTGTTCTGGGGGCGTGGCTGAACACTCAACCCAAGAACCAGGATACCCTTCCACAGTCCTGACATAGGAGAATGCCAGGGCAAGGTGCTGGGAGTGAGTGGGTGGATGGGGAAGCACTGTAATAGAAGCAGGGAGTGGGGAGATGGGATATGAGGTTTCCATGGGGGAAACCAGGAAATGGGATAACATTTGAAATATAAACATATAAAATAGCCAATAAAAATGGTAAAAAATGTTTTCACATAATATATTTTGGTTATGGTGTCCTCACCCTTGGCTTCTCTGAGTTCATCATTTTCTCTCTATATCAAGTTTGTTTTTGTCACCCATTAGAAATCAAATGCCAGAGCCTGACATATACAGAGGAGGATGCTCACAGCTAACCACGGAACTGATCATGGGGTTCCTAATGGAAGAGTTAGAGAGAAGACTGAAGGAGTTGAAGGGGTTTGCAGCCCCATGGGGAAAGCAACAATACGAACCAACCAGAGCTCTGAGGGTCTACGTCACCAGTCTGGGAGCACACAGAGAGGAACCCATGTCTACAACTGTATGTGTAGGGGAGTATGGCCTTGTCCAGAATAGTTTGGAGAATAGGTTGAAGTCCTTGGTCCTGTGAATGTTGGATGCTCCAGTGTGGGGAATTTGAAGGTAGGGAGGTAGGAGTATGTGAATGGGTGTGGGCACATCCTTAAAGAAGCAGGAGGAGGGGTGGTGGAATAGGTTTCTGGGTGAGGGGAAATGGAGAAAGGGAATAACATCTGAAATGTAAATGAAATATTCAATCCAAAATTAATGAAAAAAATGAAATCAAATATGTAATAATACTTAATGAAAAATAACTAATGCATTTGACAGAGAGAATGTTTGGGTATTTGCAAATGTATTGAGGGAGAAAATAAAAGAGAAAATGGTGTGTTATAATACATAAACATAAAATAAATAATTTCTAAAAAGTAATCATCAGCTTTTCAATGATTATATGCTGGTATTGACCACCATGCTATGATCTGTCAGACTGAAAGGCATTTTACCCAGTCCATCACCATCTAATTTCCTATTTATTCTTTCTAAGCTTGAAACTTAGGGCCCTTAACATGTTAGAAAATTGTGGTTTTTATGCTCCCCAGCAATTAATTTTTGCAGGTGCAGTGATACCTCTATGATGCTAGGCAGTGTGTACCAGTTGATTATTTTCTTCAGCCAGATAGATATGATCTCCTCTCAAAATCAAAAAGTCCATACCTAACTCCTGAAAAGAAAGGTTGATTGCAGACCCCAGCACCATTGGACCCGATTGTAACCTTTCAGTGTGTAAAGATGAAAATATTACTTTTGAATCCAGGAAATGAGGTGGTCCCTGATGACATTAAAGAAGTGATAACAAAATGACATAAAGGCCAGGCACACAGAAACAATGCTGCCAATATCCCTTGCCAAATACATTTGCTACATTCACAGAATGAACAAAGCAGTTAGAAATAACAGAAAAAGAAATAAATGACATTGGTCAACAAGGCTGCTGAGGACAGCACAGTGCTCTATATAAACTTCATGGACACATGCAGAATATTGTCTTTTCTACATGAGTTACAGACTCTGAATCAGGATTCCTGTAGTAGTTTTAGGATATTACAAATGAATGGTCTATACCAGAAACTGCCTCAGATGCCTTGCTTTTATAGATCTTACAGTGGACTTTTCTTTTTTCTCTTTTTATTAATCATTTTATTCATTTGCATTTAAAAAGATATCCCCTTCCTGCTTACCACTGCAGAAACCGCAGTCCCATCCTTCCTCTGACCCTCAATTTTGCCTCTACAAGGGTGCTTTCCTACCCGTTCAACCACTCCCATCTCACTGCTCTAGCATCCCCATATGCTATGGCAGCAAGGCTTCACAAGACCATGGGCCTCCCCTCCCACTGATGTCAGATGAGGTGATTCTCTTCTATAAATGTATCCGGAAACATGGCTTCCTCCATTTATACCATTTGGATGGTGGTTTAATCCCTTGGAGCTCTGGATCCAGTTAATTGATATTGTTCTTCCTATGGGGTTCCAACCCCTTCAGCTCCTTCTGTTCTTCCCTTGGCTCTTCTATTGGTGTCTCCAGGCTCAGTCCAATTGGTGAATGTGAGTATATGGATGTGTATTGCTCAGGTGCTGGTAGAACTTCTCAGGAAAAAGCTATAGCAGGTTCCTATCAGCGAGCACTTCTTGGCCTCAGTAATAGTGTGGGAGTTTGGTGACTGCAGATGGCATTGATCCCTAGGTGGGGCAATCCATGGTTTTCCTTTTGTTCTCATCAAAATCAGAGATCTCAGCTAATGCTCATTTTTCCCACCTCATTCAAGTAGATTGCAGTGCTTCCTGTATCTGTCATCACACTGTCATAGAGGCTGTGTCTGCTTTGTGTTATTTGCATATGATAGAATTTCAGTTCCATCTGTTGTATGTGGCAGCTTTCAAATTTTCTGCCCATGCCATGCTGAACACGAAAATAAAATAAAGTGAAAATGTCCACAAAATGAGCATACTGCAAGGATTTAGATTCAAGGATCAGAAGGGATGACATAGGCTGAATTTCATTTGGGAAAATGAAATTTACATGGCTCTGTGTACAGGTAGGATTAAACACAGTATCCTTCTTATAGGAAATGCATAAAAATTTGCTTTCTTTGATACTCAGTATCTCCTAACATTTGTGGTTCTATTTAGAAAGGGTCACGTTTTGAATATGAATGTAGTTTTATAATGTCACCAACAATGAAGTCATGATGATTTATAATGAAGCATCTTATCCAGGCAAGCAGTAAATGAAATAATGATAAAAGGAAAATGTTGAGACAGGAGTGTTTTTGATTCAATTCATTCCAGGTCTCTTTATGATACCTTGTCTTACTTTGAATTAGTTATTTCTTTTAATGCTACATGCAACCTAGCATGATGGTCCTTGCCTGTGTCTTCACCAATCAAAAGGCAGACATAGGTAGATTTTTGTGAGTTTGAAGCCAGCCCTGTCTATCTATCAAGTTATAGGTTTTCCAAAGTTCCAAAGCAGACTCTTTCTCAGTACTCTGTCCCACTAACAGTCAATATTTAAATGTAAACCAACCCTAGTTGTCAACTTGATACTTTGAATCAGATGTGTACAGATCCTCATATGATATATAATACCTTCACACAAAATTAAGAAGTTCTTGATAATCAAAAGTTTGTAATCAAAAGTGGACTATGTCTTCTTTTTACAATGAGAAAAGTGTCATAGCATGCAGTAGAGTAAGTCAGAAAGAGATGAAGGATGAGCTTGTTGGTTCAGAAAGCGATTTTCTGAGTAAAATGGATTCTGAAGGTTAAACACAGACATAATTATGTAATTTTATAGAAAATAATATTAGAGAACAGTTGAATGTTAACTATTGAAAAGAATTTCTCGCTGGGTGGTGGTGGCGCACAGTTTTATTTCCCAGCACTTGGGAGGCAGAGGCAGAGGCAGGCAGCTTTCTGAGTTCCAGGCCAGCCTAGTCTACAGAGTGAGTTCCAGGTCAGCCAAAGCTATACAGAGAAACCCTGTCTCGAGAAAAAAAAAAAAAGGAAGAAAGAAAAGAAAGAAAGAAAAGAACTTCTCGATTCCAGAAGAAAGGCTATTCTTTACTTCAACAATAAAATTTTTATTTTTATAACAATGGAGGAAGGACTTGAGTTATGTCCCCTGAAGTTTGCATGTTGTACTGGATGATTTTGTGAAAGACTCATGTTTGATTTTCTGTGAAACCTAGGCATGACAAGAAAATATAAAGAGTTACAATTAATGGTTCTGGGTATGGATCAGTGGGTTCAAAGATGGAATGCATCAACTTTGTGTCATGAATTTAAATAATAGCTATGATGTTACTTGTGCAGTAGGGAAGACAGACGATAGTGATCTATTTCACTGACAGATCCCCTCAGACACCCAAACAACTGAAAGCACAATGGTCATCTCCCAGGACTAGATGGCCTGGGAAAATCTTCACTGTAAGAAAATCTTTCTTTGAAGGCCCACCAGGGGAGTAAAAATAGGGTTCCATTGCATCATGTGACTTCTCTTGCTAAGAATCACTTACATGTCCTACTTAGAAATGTGAGGTTACTTCCAATCTGTGCCTGGGCTTGGGGTAGACTTAAGGCATCAGCTCTACACCCAGTCCCCACAAACCCAAAGTAGTCTGGATTCCCAGAAGCTCTAAAATGCCCAGGAGTGTAGGTGAAGAGGCCACAAAACTCCACCCCCAACAAAGAGTAATTTGGGACTCACAGGGATCCAGGAACTCCCTCAAAGCCATTGGCACAGGACCTTTCCAGTCTGCACCTGTGCTTAGAGCAGTTTTAGGGCAACAACTCTACACTCAATCCGCCAAAACCCAGAGAAGGCTGGACTCTCAGGAGCTCTAACATGCCCAGAAACATAGGCTGATAGGATCACAGGATCTTAGGAGCTTGGGCACTCCAGGATTTCAGGATCCCAGGAGCAGCCTGGCTTTCAGGAGCTATCACAAAAAGGATTTCAGGATTATAGGATTTCAGAGACAGGTGGACTCTGAGGGGTTCTGACACAATCAACATAACAGGACAGACAGGCTCCAGTCAGAAACACTGAGTGAAGGTAGCACTAGAAATAACCAGATAGCAAAAGGCAAGCACAAGAACATAAGAAACAGAAACCAAGGTTATTTGGCATCATCAGGACCGAGTTCTTCCACCATAGCAAGTCCTAAGTGCCCCATGATATCAGAAAAGCAAGATTCAGATTTAAGATCACATTTCATGACGATGATAGAAGACTTTCAGAAGAACATAAATAACTCCCTCAAAGAAATACAGGATGACCTGGCCAGCAGGTCCTAGGTTATTCGTGAGGGACGGGGAGAATTACAACCTGGAATAAGAAGGGACGAGAGAGAGAATGGACTCAAGAAAGCAAATGCTTGTCAAGAGTCATATATTTGGGCACAAAGTGCTTATTTATAATACATTTTGCAAAGGGAGGGGTAAGAGGGATCTAGGTGATGGGAAAGTATAGAATCCTTTTGCCCTGTGCCCTGAAACAATGGTGGTCTAACTTTCCTCAAAAGATACTGTACACTGGTTTAAGTCTATAAATCTATTTGTAACTATCAAGCAGAACCTTGTGGTTGCCAGGGAGATGAAGCTGCAGGGGACATTGTGCAGGTGGGAAGAAGTAGGAAGTGAGGGTAAGAAGCGAGGATCCTGGCTTCTGACAACAGGAGAACACATGTAAACAGCTAGAAGCCCTTAAAGAGGAAACACAAAAATCCCTTAAAGAATTGCAAGAAAACACAACCAAACAGGTGAAGGAATCTATCAAAACAATTCAGGACATAAAAATGGAAGTAGAAACAATGAAGAAATCACAAAGGGAGACTACCCTGGAGATAGAAAACCTAGGAAAGAGATCAGGAGTCAGTGTTGCAAGCATGATCAACAAAATACAGGAGATAGAAGAGAGAATCTCAGGTGCAGAAGATACCATAGAAAACATTGGCACAACTGTCCAAGAAAACACAAGATACAAAAAACTCTTAACCCAAAACATCCAGGAAATCCAGGATACAATAAGAAGACCAAACCTAAGGATAATAGGTATAGAAGAAAGCAAAGATTCTCAACTTAGGGGACCAGTAAGTATCTTCAACAAAATTATCGAAGAAAACTTCCCTAACCTAAAGAAACATATGCCTATGAATATACAAGAAGCCTACAGAACTCCAAATAGACTAGATCAGAAAAGAAATTCCCTTCATCACATAGTAATCAAAATACCAAATGCAGAAAACAAAGAAAGAATATTAAAAGCAGTAAGGGAAAAAGTCAAGCAATGTATAAAGGCAGACCTATCAGAATTACACCAGACCTATCAGAATTACACCAGACTTCTCACAAAAGACTACTAAAGCCAGAAGATCCTGGACAAATGTCATCCAGATCCTAAGAAAACACAAATGCCAGCACAGGCTTCTATACCTAGAAAAACTCTTAATTACCATAGAAGGAGAAAACAAGATATTCCATGACAAAACCAAATTTACACAATATTGTTCCACAAATCCATCCCTCCAAAGGATGATACAGAGAAACCAACACAAGGAGAGAAATTATACCACAGAAAAAGCAAGAAAGTAATTTTCTTCCAACAAACTAAAAAGAAAATAGCCACAGAAACATAATTTTATCTCTAGTAACAAAAATAACAGGAAGTAGTAATCACTTCTCCTTAATATCTCTTAACATCAATGGCCTCAATTCCTCAATAAAAAGACATAGACTAACGAACTGGATACATAAGAAGGACCCAGCAATTATGCTCATACCTAAACCTCACAAACACTCAACAATGAAAGAAAACTTCAGACCTATCTCCCTTATGAATACAGATGCAAAATACTCAATAAAATTCTTGAAAACTAAATCCAAGAAGACATCAAAACAATCATCCACCATGATCAAGTGGGCTTTATCCCAGGAGTGCAAGGATGGTTCAATATTTGGAAATCATAATTCATGATATAACCAAACTCAAAGAAAAAAAACCACATGATCATCTCACTGGACACTTAGAAAGCATTTCACAGAATGTAACACCCCTTCATGGTAAAAGTCTTGGAAAGAACAGAAATTTAAGGCCCATACCTAAATATAGTAAAAAGCAATATACAGCAAACCAGTAGCCGACAACAACATAAATGGAGACAAATTTGAATCAATCCCACTAAAATCAGGGACTAGACAAGGCTATGTATTCAATATAGTACTTGAAGTTCTACTCAGAGTAATTAGACAACCGAAGAAGATCGAAGAGATTCAAATTGAAAAGGAAGAAGTCAAAATGTCACTATTTGCAGATGATATGATAGCATATTTAAGTGACCCCAAAAATTCCACCAGAGAACTCCTAAACCTGATAAACAACTTCAGCAGAGTGGCTCAATATAAAATTAACTGAAGCAAATCAATAGCCTTCCTCTACTTAAAGAATAGGCAGGCTGAGAAAGAAATTAGAAAAATGAAACCCTTCAGAAATAATATAAAATAATTCGGTATGAATATCCAGGCAAGTGACAGATATGTATGAAAAGAACTTCAAGTCTCTGAAGAAAGAAATCACAGCAGATGTCAGAAGATGGAAAGATCTCCTATGCTCATGGATTGTCAGGATTAGTATAGTAAAAATGGCCATCTTGCAGAGAGCAACCTACATATTTACTGCAATCCCCATCAAAATTCCAACTCAGATCTTCACATGGATAGAAAGAGCAATTCTCAAATTCATTTGGAATAAAAAAAAAAAAAAGACTGAGGATAGTGAAAACAATTCTCAACAATAAAAGAACTTCTGGGGGAATCACTATCCCTGTCCTCAAGCTGTACTACAGAGCAGCAGTGATAAAAACTGCATGGTATTGGTACAGAGATACGCAAGAAGATTAATGGATTAAAATTAAAGACCCAGAAATGGACCCACATACCTATAGTCACTTGATCTTTGACAAAGGAGCTAAAACCATTTAGTGTAAAAAAGAAAGCATTTTCAACAAATGGTGCTGTTTGAACTGGAGGACAGCATGTAGAAGAATGCAAATCGATCCATTTTTTCTCCTTGTACAAAACTCACGTCCAAGTGAATTAAACCAGACATACTGAAACTATTGGAAGAGAAAGTGGGAAAAGAGTCTGGAACACATGGGCACATGGGAAACATTTCTGAACAGGACACCAATGGCTTATGCTCTAAGATCAAGAATTGTCAAATGGGACCTCATAAAATTGCAAAGATTCTGTAAGGCAAGGGACACTATCAATAGGACAAAATGGCAACTGACAGAGTGGGAAAAGATCTTTACCAATCCTACATCTGATAGAGGGTTAATATTCAAAGTATACAAAGAACTCAAGAAATTAGACTTCCAACAGTCAGATGACCCTGTTCAAAATGGGGTACAGAGCACAACAAAGAATTTTCAACTAAGGTATATTGAATGGCCATGAAGCACCTAAAGAAATGTTTGACATCTTTAGTCATCAGAGAAATGCAAATCAAAACAACTCTGAGATTTCACCACACACCAGTCAGAATGGCTAAGATTAAAAAAATCACATGACTGCAGATGTAGGCAAGGATGTGGAGAAAGGAACACTCCTCCATAGTTGGTGGGATTGCAAGCTGGCACAATCATGCTGGAAATTAGTTTGGTAATTCCTCAGAAAATTAGACATAGTATTTCCTGTGGATCCAGCTATACCACTCCTAAGCATATACCCAAAGTTGCTCCAACATATAATAAGGACACAGGCTCTACTATGTTCATAGCAGCCTTATTTCCAATAGCCAGAAGCTCTAAAGAACCCAGATGTCCTTCAACAGAGGAATGGACAGAATATGTGGTACATTTACACAATAGAGTATTACTCAGCTATTAAAAACAATGAATTTATGAAATTCTTAGGCAAATGGTTGGAACTAGAAAATATCATACTTAGTGAGGTAACCCAATCACAAAGAACACACATGGTATGCACTCATTGATAAGTGGATATTAGCCCAAAATCTCACAATACCCAAGATATAACTCACAAAACACCTGAAGTCCAAGAAAAAGAAAGACCAAACTGTGGGCACTTCATTTCTTCTTAAAATGACTAACAAAATATTCACAGGAGCAAATTTGAGACAATGTGTGAGGCAGAAACTGGAGGAGGAACCATCCAGAGACTTCCCCACCTGGAGATCCCTTCAAGATGCAATCACCATATACAAACACTGTTGTCAATGTCCAGAAGTGCATGCTGACAGGAGCCTGCTATACCTGTTTCCTGAGAGGCACTGCCAGAACCTGACATATACAGAGGCAGATGCTCACAGCTAACCATCAAACTGACCACAGGGTTCCCAGGGAGGAGTTAGAGAGAAGACTGAAGGATGTGAAGGGGCTTGAGGCCTTATGGGGAGAGTGACAATATCAACCAACCAGAGTTTCCAGGGTCTAAACAGCTAGCCCGGGAACAGACATGGAGGGACCCATGTTTTCAGCTGTATATGTAGAGGAGGATGGACTTGTCAGGCATCAGTGGTAGAGAAGGGCCTTGGTGCCTTGAAGGCTTGATGCCCCAGGGAGGATGAATTTGAGGTGGGGAGGTAGAGAGGTGGGAGTGGGTGGATGGGTGGGGGCACACCCTCATAGAAATAGGAGGTGCAAGGATTCCTTAATGGGTTTTGGTGGTTGTGGAATGGGGAAATGGGATAACATTTGAAATGTAGATAAAGTATCTAATAATAATAAAAATAATAATAAAAGAAAAACAAATGAAAACAGATAATAGAGCTGGCTATCTCAGCCAAACATTTGAGACTTTTCAACAGCAATAACATTACCCACATTACTGAGATTCCTTATAAATGTTAAAGACAAGACTGTGGAAGGGGCTCATGGAACTTTAAAACAATATCTTCATAAAATAAAAAGGGGCAGATATATCCCCGTATACTACAAATTTATTTAAATCATGTTCTTTTTATTTTTTATTTTAATTTTTTAAAAATTTGGATGCCATGGAACTTTCTGTTCAGTGTCTATGGCACTCTACAACTAGGCATACTTATGCATATGTGAAAGGGAAGTATTCACTTACTTACATAAGGCATGATCTTGATCAGGTATTAAATATGGGAAAGAGGGCACTTTTGTACTTTTTGTGCATGATGCTGAAGGAGCATGGTGGCCACCAGAGCAATGTGTGTGACACACTGATGCCAGGAAAAGAATGATGGTGACCTGTGAGTTTGCTGAGTGCCCTGAAAATGGTGACTGGGAAGCTGTATTGGACATATGTTCCCAACCCACCATTCCTTACATATAACTCAGATGGGACAAGCTGCCTTGCCTCAAATTTTTTGACATTGTAGAATAGAGAATCAAAAAGAGAAGTTATAATGCCTCTTGAATTGTTATTAAATGTGACCAGATTTTCAGACTCAATTATGAACTGGTCTAGAAATCAATCCAATATTGGAAATAACAGTCTTCATTTGGATGTCTGGTTGTGAACATTTTCAGAGACATATATGGAAATTAGCTGCAGGTCTCTATGATGTTATATTAGCAAGAGATAAATTTGGGGCAGGATCTGGATTTCAAATAGGTGTTAGCACATGTGTTAAGGCTCTTTTAATTGTCAAGTTAAAAATGCTTTTGTTTCTTCTACAGTATTTAATGTAAGATGCATTGATTGCACACCTTTTAATTTTGTTTGTGTTTTGAAATCTGGCATGTCAGTTATGGAGGTCTATCAACCAGCTTTTGTTTTAGTGCCCTGATTATTACGGAACCATGGTATTCTAAAAAATAGCTTGCAAGTACTGGAACAAATGAGTCAGACTTTAAGCAGAAGCAAGAGGGTAGTGGGCTTGATTATTGCTTGTATAACTGCTTTAATTACATTAATTGCTAGCACCACTGCTTCTGCAATTGCTTTGACACAAGAAGTTAAGACAGCTATTTTTGCTAATCATTTGGCACACAATGTTACTAATGTGTTGAATATACCAGATGATTTATATAGGAATATGGAAGAACAGAGTGATGCTCTTTAACCTATTCAAATTATTACAAGGAGGTCCAGAAGTTAATCGATTACTCTTAACTTCTTAAGGGGCCATCTGGAGTATTGTGCCAAATAAAACTGACTTCATGTTAGTTCTAAAATTTATGGTTGTTGTCATTATAATTAGGAAGAAGTTTAATGACATGTGCAGTATATTTGGCATAATTCTAATAACTCTCTGGATGTTTTAACTTTATATAGTGAGCTTATGAATTTCAAGAATGCTGCTCTGCTGAACATTGATGCAATAGATACTACAGATAAAATTACCCATGGCCCAAGGTCAACCTCTTTTTTGGTCAAGCCTCAAGAATGGCATATATTTACCTTAATCATGCTAGCTCTCTTAGTCCTGGAAATACTTTTATTCCTGCCCATTGTTTTAAAGCTTGTCTTTAACAACAACAACAACAACAACAACAACATTTTGGCAGCCAACTACATGGCATGAACTTTAAAATGGATTCCCCTCCCCCGCAAAGAAAGAGTTACTACATTAACAACCTGGTATGACAAGGATTGGTAAGATTCTACATGGAGCCTTACCAACCTAAGCCAGAAGTATATTACATTTGATAATGCATATTTCATGATGGGTAAAGAAGGCATTCTTGTCAGAATGACCTAAGACAGCCTCAGTCTTTTTAATGAAATCTAAAAGGGGAAGAGGCAGAGAGCCTTTGGGGTGGCTTGGCAAGAATTGTCATGGGCCAAGGACAAGAAAATGGGCTGCTTGTCAGGAATATGACATTGGCCAAGGACAAGGAAGTAGGCTTCAGGCAGGAATCTGACATTAGGCTAGAGCAAAGAATTAATTTCAGGCATAAGTCTAAATCTTAGGCCTTAACAAAGAAGTAATTTTAAGCAGGAATTTAAATATTAGGCTAGAACAAAAAAGTAATTTCAGACAGGAATCTAAAATTTAGGCTAGAAATAACGAAGTAGGATTCAGACATGAAAATAACTTTGGGCTAGGACAGTGAAGTTGGCTCAGATATTTTGGTCATCCTGATAAGCCCTTAGAAACAATGATCATGGGAGTGTTCACCGTAATTGGGTTTAATGCCTTGCTTGTTCTTTGACTATTTGTGTTTGTTGTCTTGCTTGTTCCTTGACTATTTGCATCTATTGTATTGCTAGGCCCTCAACCTAGAATTGATTTGCATACTTGCATGTAATTCCAATGGTATAAAAGCAAAAGGAGGAGGGGTAATGGGATAGGAAGTTCTAGGAAGGGGAAATTTGAAAAGGGGATGACATCAGAAATGTAAATAAAGAAAATATCCAATAAAATAAGAAATGTGAGGTCAGGATTTGGTATTCTCTTGACGAGGGTCTGCAAATGAAGGCCTTTGTGTTTTGAGAAGATCCAACATCTGGCCTGATCATTTCTAGGGTAGATGATTGGTAATATCTCTCCAAATCTTAGCTAAGTTATTTTTATCTAATTTTAGTAGAACATGTGCTCCTGTCAAATTGGATTTATATTTCACTCTTAATCATATCAATCTGCCCAAGGTAATATCTATTGTCTGCATGGATAAGAATGATTCAGACTCTTATAGGGTTATTTTATTTTTACATTCTATGTCTGACATAAGAAAACTAAGAAGAGTCTCCGGTGAACTCAAAGTTTATTAGGCAGGGTTCTCTAAAGTCATGGAAATTATTGAAAAAATATAAATACATACATATATACAAATATATAAAAACAAATATAGAAACACACACACACACACACAGAGAGAGAGAGAGAGAGAGAGAGAGAGAGAGAGAGAGAGAGAGAGAGAGAGAGAGAGAGAGAGAGAGAGAGATTACTGGCATGACTTCCAGGCTGCAGACCAACTAACCCAAGAATGGCCAGCTATACATGGAAGGACCAAGATTCTAGTAATTATTCAGTGCCATGAGCCTGGGTGTTTGAGCTGGTCTTCTGCATACACTCACATCTTGATGAAGTAAGCTCAAAAGATATGCTGGCCAATAAGTTCAAGCAGGCAAAGAATGAGCCTTACTGTCTTTGTTTTACATAAGCCTCAGCAGAAGGTATGGCCCTGATTGTGGGGCGGTAGGGTGTGAGAAGCAGCTGGGTGCCTGGTCAAGCATGAGCTTGGAACTCCGGAACCTTATTGGACTGCAGGATTTCAGCTCTGCTCCCAGGCCCTGATTCTTTTCATTTAGCTTCAGCCCTCCAACAACCACTCCCACAAAGAGGTCTATGGCCATCTGTCATGAGGAACAGGCCTCATGCCCAGAGAAGTTTACATACTAATAAGGTACTTGAAGGCCAGAGGGTGGAGCCAATTAAGCATTCTTCCCCTTGCCCCATCTTCCTCCCTATTTAACTCAGGTCTTCACTGGGTTTCAGAAGGGGGGGTGGTGCATCCAAATCCATCCACCATTCGCCATGGCATTAAAGCCTGTAAAAACCCATGGACTTTCTCATGTCATTGGGGCTGTGCTGTGAGGAACCATGGAGCCACAGCAGCCATTCCTGTGCCCTTCCCCCAGGCCTGAGAAGGCCTGCAAATCTTTTATCACAATAGACCAAACAACAATAGGACCTAGGAGAGGCATTGCTTTACCAGCCTTGGAGCCTTGGAGCCTACTACTTGAGCTAAGAAGAATGGACTGCTTGCTGAGCTAGCCTTGACACCTTCTGGACTCCTATCTCCTTGCTTAGCCCCTGGGCTGAACCGAGAAGAGACTCTGGGGGGTGGGGCTTCCCCTTTATATGTGAAAGCAAATTATTAAACATTGAGCCTCAATCAGAGAACTTTGTCCTGGCTTCATCTTTGCCAGCCCTTTCCCATCCTCAGCCTCTCTTGCAAGTGAACCCAGTTCAACTGTTGCTGCTGGCTTGGAATTCTGGAACCTTATTGGACTGCAGGATTTCAGCTCTGCTCCCAGGCCCTGATTCTTTTCATTTAGCTTCAGCCCTCCAACAACCACTCCCACAAAGAGGTCTATGGCCATCTGTCATGAGGAACAGGCCTCATGCCCAGAGAGGTTTACATACTAATAAGGTACTTGAAGGCCAGAGGGTGAAGCCAATTAAGCATTCTTCCCCAGGCCTTCCCCCCTCTCTTCCTCCCTATTTAACTCAGGTCTTCACTGGGTTTCAGAAGGGGGGGGTGCATCCAAATCCATCCACCATTCGCCATGGCATTAAAGCCTGTAAAAACCCATGGACTTTCTCATGTCATTGGGGCTGTGCTGTGAGGAACCATGGAGCCACAGCAACCATGCCTAACTTCCAGCCTGGAGGAACCCCCAACATTCCCAGCAGCCTTACCTACACCAGATTAAAGCTGTTCCTTAAGATCTAGAACCCAAAGCATGCAGTGGATGTCAACATGTAGAAGAATACAAATAGAGTCATATGTATCGCCCTGAACAAAACTCACCTCCAAGTGGATCAAGACCTCAACATAAAGCCAAATATACTAAACCTAATAGAACAGAAAGTAGGGAATATCCTTGAACACATTGGTACAGGAGACAACTTCCAGAACAGCAATGGCTTAGGCATTAAGATAAAAAAAATTACCTTCCGGCCAGTGCCTTCTGCTAGGGCAGACCACTGAAGATATCACAGTCTCAAGGCCACCAGGAGGTCCACTACAGGCAGAGCAACTCGTGAGAGAACCTTCCCTAACAGCTACAGCGTCTGTTAATTTTGAGCAACTGAGTGAACTTGGGAAGAAGGTTGAAAGAACCCCATGCATCCTATCAGATTACTACAGCTTAAGGCTGTTCTTCAATAACAACAAAAACAATAGAAAACCCACATACTGAACAACTTTCTACGCCATGATATCTTAGTCAGGGACGAAATAAAGAAAAAAATTAAAGATTTCATGTAATTCAGTGAAAATGATGACACAGCATACTCAAACTTATGGGACACAATGAAAGTAGTGTTAAGAGAAAAACTCATAGCTGTGACAGCCTCCTTAAAGAAATTAGAAAGATCCTATACCAGCAACTTAACAGCAAACTTGGGAGTTCGAGAACAAAAGGAACCAAATACACCCAAGAGGTGTAGTCAACAGGAAATAGTCAAACTCAAGGTCGAAATCAACCAAATAGAAACAAAGAATACAGAGAATGAACAAAACCAAAGGCTGGTTTTTTAAAAGGAGCAACAAGATAGTTTAACCCCTAGGCAAACTAACTAAAGAACCCTGAGATATGATCCAAATTAACAAAATCAGAAAAAAAAAGGAAGACATAACAACAGAAACTGAGCAAATTCAAAAAAATTATCAGATCCTACTGTAAAAGCCTATACTTAACAAACTGGAAAATTGAAATGAAATGGGTCATTTTCTAGACAGATACCACATACCAAAGTCAAATCAAGAGCAGTAAACTATCTAAACAGGCCTATATCCCCTAAGGAAATAGAAGTCATTAAAGGTAAAAAGGATGAAAGCTAGCAAAGAAAAAGGGAAAGGTATACGGAAGAACAAGAAAAAAGGCCCTTCCAAAGACGCCCAGTCTGCAGAGGAGAGAGATAAGGGAAAGGACGCCCTGGGAGAGAAATGTAAGGAGAACAAAGATAGGAAAAGGATACCCTGGGAGAGAAACGTGGGGAGGGAGCCAAAGCTCCAGAAAGAAAATCCCTGTATCTGGTACAGGAACTGGAAGCCTTAGATTGATAGCTCTGAGTCAGAGGCCCCTCCGCCTTCTGTGGATGGCTGCTGTTCAGACTCATTCCTTTCAAGGGAAGAACAAAAGAAACTACAGCAGGTGTTTCCTGTGTTTGAAGCAGTTAATGGGGGCCGGGTTCATGCACCAGTTGAGTATGATCAAATTAAGGAACTTGCTGAATCAGTCCATAATTATGGAGTCAGTGTCAATTTTATAATTGCTCAACTATAATATAATAAATATATATATAAATATAATAATACATAATAAATATATAAATATATTATAATAAATAAATATACAATATATAATATGGTATATATTGTATATATAATATATATTATAATAATATTAATGATATATTAATTAATGTTAATTAATTGATTGATATTGATTAATTGATTGATTAATATTGTTAATGTTATTAATGTTAATTAATTAGTTAATAATGATGTTGGTAACATTGGTTAATTAATTGATTAATATTGATTAGTATTAATAATATTATAATAATATAAAATAATATTAATAATAACATAATATATAATAATAAATATATATAATAAATATGTAAATAAATATAATAATGGCAGTTGCTTCATGACCTTCACACTATCAATGCGCAGATGCACTTGTTTGGTTCATTACAGAGAGGCTTGCCACTGCTTTCTGCTTTGCCCAAAAACTGGCCCATAATAATTATAGATATTAAAGATTGTTTCTTTTCTATTCCTCTGTGCCTTCAAGATAGACAGAGATTTGCCTTCACTTTGCCAGCAATTAATCATTTTGAACCAGATAGGAGGTTCCAGTGGAAGGTCTTGCCACAAGGCATGGCTAATTGTCCCACTATGTGTCAGATGTATGTTCAATTAGCCCTTGAGCCAGTGAGAGAGCAGTGCCCATCCCTGCTTTTGATCCATTGTATAGATGTCATCCTTATGTGTAATAAGGAATCAGCAGTGTTACAAAAATTATATCCAATCTAGTTATCTACCTTAAAACAATGGGGGCTACAGGTAGCCGCTGATAAAGTACAAATTGCTGACACAGGTTCCTTTTTAGGATCTATCATTTACCCTGAAAGGGTTACTCCTCAAAAGATAGAAATTCGCAGAGACCATTTACATACCTTAAATGATTTTCAGAAGTTGTTAGGGGATATAAACTGGCTGAGGCCATTTTTGAAGATTTCTACAGTTGAACTAAAACCTTTGTTTGATATTTTAGAAGGGGACCCCCATATTTCTTCCCCAAGAAAATTGACAGCAGAGGCGAATCAAGCTTTACAACTGTGGAAATGGCCTTACAGGATGCTCAATTACCACGACTAGATGAGACTAAACCTTTTGACTTATGTATTTTCAAAACCCACCAATTACCCACAGCAGTATTGTGGCAAAATGGACCATTATTGTGGATCCATTCAAATATATCCCCTGCTAAGGTTATTGAATGGTATCCAGATGCAGTTGCTCAGCTTGCCCTTCGTGGGCTAAAAGCAGCCATTACCCATTTTGGAAGGGAACCTAAGGTTTTAATAGTGCCTTATACTGCCCATCAAGTCCAAATATTAACTGCTACCTCTGATGTTTGGGTGGTGTTGGTCACTTCCTTTAACGGTCAGATAGATAATCACTATCCCAAACATCCCATTTTGCAACTTGCCTTAACTCAAGCTATTGTATTTCCACACATTGTATCTCAGGAACCACTCCTAGATGGAATGGTAGTTTATACAGACAGGTCAAAAACAGGAGTGGGTGCCTATGTGGTTAATAACAAAGTCACATCCAAACAATATCATGAAACCTCACCTCAAATTGTGGAATGTTTAGTGGTGTTAGAGGTTCTGGAAATTTTTCCAGGTCCCTCAAATATTGTTTCAGATTCCTCTTATATAGTAAACACAGTTAAAATTTTAGAAGTGGCTGGACCAATTAGGACATCCAGTAGACTTATAGAAGTTTTTCAAAAGATTCAATTTGTTTTAATTAATAGAAGAGTCCCTGTTTTTATCACACATATTAGGGCTCACTCAGGCCTACCGGGACCCATGTCCCATGGAAATGACCTGGCAGATCGAGCCACAAAGTTGATTACGATTGCCCTTTTGCCAAAATTGGACTTGGCTAAAGACTTTCATAAAAGATTTCATGTGACAGCTGAGACATTACGTCGTCGATTTGACATAACTAGAAAAGAGGCTAGAGATATAGTGACTCAATGTCAAAATTGCTGTCAATTCTTACCCGTGTCTCATGTTGGAATTAACCCTTGAGGAATCCGGCCACTACAGATCTGACAAATGGATGTTACTCACATCCCATCTTTTGGCAAATTGCAATATTTGCATGTTTCCACTGATACTTGTTCTGGAATTATATTTGCTTCTCCATTAGCCAGAGAAAAAGCGGCCCATGTTATTCAGCATTATCTCGAGGCATGGAGTGCCTGGGGAAAGCCTAAAATCCTTAAAACTGACAATGGACCAGCTTACACTTCTCAAAAGTTTAGACAATTCTGTCGCCAAATGGGGGTGACCCATCTGATGGGTCTCCCTTATAACCCTCAAGGACAAGGCATTATAGAACGGGCTCATCGCACTCTCAAGTCTTATTTAATAAGACAAAAAGGGGGAATCAAGGAGGCTCTACCCTCAGTGCCACGAGTAACCATCTCTATAGCACTGTTTACTCTTAATTTTGTAAATCTGGACAGTCAGGGCCATACGGCGGCTGACCATCATTGTTTAGAGCCTGACAGGCCAAAGGAGATGGTCAAATGGAAAGATGTCTTGACTGGTCAATGGAAAGGCCCGGATCCTATTTTAATAAGATCCAGGGGAGCTGTTTGTGTTTTTCCACAGGAAGAAGATAACCCGTTCTGGTTACCTGAAAGACTGACGAGAAAGATCCTAACACCTGGAAATGAACCTACGGATTCCTTGGAAGTTAATTCCAGTTCTCACGATGATTCTCCAGAATTGGGTTCCTAGTATATGGAGAGAATATCATTGGGCTATTCTATCTGCCTATCCAAAGCCTATGGCAATTAGACATAATTCAGTTGTTTTTCCTAAGTTTTTTATAACTAACAAAACTGTGGATTTGCCATATCTCCCATATGACGCTGTGTGGGCACCTTTAGGAGAGAATAGTTCCCTGATAGAGAAAGGCTCTCTCTGCTTCCAATTTGAGAAAGATGGAGGCTGTGTCAAGTTAGTAAGCCAGGCCTTGAGAATGTTTGATGACCAACAAGGTTGCACTTTACCCAGAATACCAGTAACCCTGATATAACTATTCCAAGCAAAACCTTTTGGCAAGAGGCAATTTGGATCAATGGTACCTTTATATCTCCTGGAGCCACTTATAAGGAACGTCCTCCTCAACCTAGGATAGCTCCTCATTGTAGTTTAAATAATGAGGAAAGCATTCCTCCTTGGTCTGATTGTCAGTGCCCTCTTACTAGTTGGGCAAACCAGGATAAGACCTTTTCCTTCTCCCCTAATATGAGGTCCGACCTGGGGGGAGAATGAGATATGAAACAGGGGATGTTCATACAAGATTTCAGGACACACCCTTTCCATAAATGGTGTGGAATTAATGGTAGTTGTACAGATCTCAGTCCGTTGGTTTTTATTCAGGGTGGAACCACAGGAAAGGCCCTCTTTAATGGCCTTTTTAATTTCCAAATTTTATCAGTATCATAAGATACCAATTCGGGGACCTGATGGAACCTCAAGCGTACACGTTAATTCTACTACAGAAATTACTGGGGTTAGTAAAACTCAAACGCAAATTGACTTCTCACTTACCCCGGTATGTGTCTATCCCCCCTTCCTGTTTATTCTTTCAAATTCCTCACTTGAAAATTGCACTAATGATTCGTGCATAATGTCTCAGTGTTGGGCTGCCGAACAAGCAAGCAAGGCATGCCATGATTGCTAGAGTGTCACGATGGGTCCCTGTTCCCGTGGAAACCCCATCTACTTTGTCATTGTTCAGACAAAAAAGAGATTTTGGGATAACTGCAGCTATTATAACGGTGATCTCCATTAGTGCAGTTGCAGCTACAGCCGCCGGAATCACTATGTCAACCACAGTCCAAACAGGTGCAGTTTTAAATCAACTATCCGCAACAGTGACAAACGCAGTTGACCTTCATACTTCTGCTAGTGCCCAGTTAAAAGGCAGATTGATGGTGGTC
Organism: Arvicanthis niloticus; assembly: GCF_011762505.2. NCBI lineage: Eukaryota > Metazoa > Chordata > Mammalia > Rodentia > Muridae > Arvicanthis > Arvicanthis niloticus. Next base: position 8,814,064 of record NC_133438.1, on the reverse strand, counting down.
AATCAGCGCATTGATTTAGTAGAAGAAAGATTGGATATTCTCTTCTTATTGGCCCAATTGGGGTGTGAAAGAAGGTTAGGCGCCCTGTGTATTACCAGTGTACAATATGATAATTACACATGAACAGCTAACTTGTCTAGAAAATTATCTTTATACCTTGCAGGAAAGTGGTCAGAAGAATTTGATGAGACTCTTAAATCATTGCGAGCAGCAGTGATAGCCATCAACTCGACATGAGTGGACCTGTCATTGACTGAAGGACTCTCTTCCTGGATTTCTTCAGCCTTTTCTTATTTTAAGGAATGGGTGGGAGTGGGTTTATTTGGCGCAGTCCTATGTTGCAGATTAGTGTTCATACTCTGGTTGGTCTGCAAGCTCAAAGCTCAACAAAAACGTGACAAGTCGCTATTACCCAAGCACTCGCAGCCTGGGAGCAAGGATCATCCCCTGAAATTTGGCTATCTATGCTAAGAAAGTAATAATTGATGGCTGGGACCCTCAGTCGATGCACCCCAAGGGTTCAGCCCATTGCACTGGGTCGATGAGAGGTCTAAGTCCAACCAGCCCTTGCCTGAATAGCTGTGGCACCTGAATAGTAGGTTGACAGCCCTTGCACTCCTGGGAACTATACTCCATTGCACAGGAATGGGTGTCAATTCCTCTTTACATCCCCTTAGCCCTTGCACCCAGAGGACTTGTTTCCATTGCACCTGGTAGGGTAAGGGAGAATCTTCGGGCTGTAAGCTCTTGATCGCTTATTCCCCCAAGATGGAGTTTGCTTGATCGGGCTTGAGTTCAAATCTTGATTGGTGCCGCACTAGATAGGCCAAAGGCAGTTCCATCTTTATAAAACAAAAAGGGGGAGATGTAGAGAGCCGCGGTGAGCGGTGACAACGTTCACCATTACAAGATGGCACTGGCATCCGGTGCTCCTGCAAATAATAAGTAGACTGCACATGTGCAAGTGGTGAAAGCGCGCCAAGTCACTGTCCAACCCGGGACATAATATGAGGTAATGAGCAAGGAGCCAATTAGAAGTGAACACGCCGCTCTAGGGGGCATAAAAGCAGTGCCTGTTCAGGGCTCGGTGTCTTTCTCTTCATGATGCAATAAAGCTTGCTGCAGAAGAATCTTTGTGTGTCGGCGTGCGTTCTTGCTGGTGAGACATTTCCATGGGTCACAAATACTTATCAATGACAACATTTATTTCTTCAGTTTAGCAATTTGAAATCACTTATCCAGATTTCACACTTACCCTCACACTAGCAAAGATACCTTCTAATTCTTCCTTGTACTGTTACCTTGAATCTTTATGTACCCTTCCCACTCTGTCTCAAGCTGCCCTGGACCTCTCTGCACATCCTCCCCACATAGTCTTTCACAGCCTAGACCAGAAACAGATCAAGTAGGATGCTGTACCCTGGTGTCTGACTCCCTACCCTGGGTCCTAAACCCTTCAGATAAAGGTTATCCAGCCTATATTTTCACACTGGTATACCAGCTCCTCTGCCCCTGCCTGTCTTCACTCTCTCCTCCCCTGGGCTAAAAACACATAGAAACAAGAGCAAATATCATAAAATCTGCTGTTCAGAAACCCTCACACCCCCCCCAAGAAAAAATCCTAAAAGTAATATAACATGACTCAAAGAACAAACTTCATCTGTATCTCTAAGAGCAAATTAAGCAATTCCCAATGTATAGAACTGAAAAGCCAGAGACATATTCAAGAAGGTCAAAGCTTATATAGCATGTTAAGCAACTCAGAAAAGATAGAAATAAAATAATTCATAGACAAAAATAAATGCCTGACAAAGATGTGACAATGTAGGATATAAAAGTTAAATTTAATGAATAGAAATACAGAAAAAATTGAAATCAGTAGAAAATAGAATAAAAATACAATAAACCTAATAGTCATAACTCAAAGAGACTAGGTAGCAGACAGAATATCAGGCTAGAAGACAAGGTAGAGAGCAGCTGGGTGGCTCAGTCAAAGAAAATGATTACTGAGTATCAATTCAATATACTCATATTTTTCATATTACAAATTCTAAATAGCATAAATTGCTCCATGAAACTAGTAATACTTAAATGTAAAAGTGAAATTCCAGCTGTACTTTCCACACTTAACATAAAATATTCTACATTTCAACACTGTAATCCTGGAGAGCTATGTTTGTAAGCTTGATAACCATATCAGTCACTGGGCAAAGGGAGTTACACTAAAAATCCATCTTTACCCTTCCCTAGGAGATGTTCACTACTGCAAAGGAGATGATCTGAAATTACACTATCAGAGATATCGACTTGGGGGATTATATTCCAGGAACTCAGAATTCTGAAAGGAAATCAGTGTTTCAGGAAGTCAGCGTTAATAAACAAGCTAGTGGTATTATCATTCCTAACTCTTCCAAAGTTAATGTGAGGTGTCAGTTGTCCTGTCACATATCCAGGCTCCGCCTTTACTCTCATAGTAGGAATGATTCTTCTGTGTTCATTCCTGTACTGTTGTCTTGAATCCAGATCAGTTATAGTGGTGCTTCAAAATAAATTTTTTGTTTTAATTTTATTTGAAGGAGTGTATTTGCTTATATATAGGCCTGTGCATTTCATGCATGCATATTCTATACACATGTAGATCCTACACACATGCAGATCCTACAGCAGATCCGAAAGAAGGCAAAAGATCCCCTGGAACCTGAGTTCTGAAACTGCAAGAACAGCGAGTCCCCTTAACAACTAGGCCACATGTCCTGCTCTTTAATTGTTTCTTAAATCACTACTGTGGACACTTAGATCAATGATCCGTGCATGAGACAGAATTCATGGAGCACCGCGGACACTTACTTACAGTGTCAGAGTGAGTACCAGATCATGAAAGACAATCAAACAGAAGTGGACTGACAAAGATATACTGAGTCATTTGGAAGCTGGAGACACTGGATGTGAAAACATCTGTCAATCATTATGACAATGATGTCATTGTTAGTATGCAGTGCTGTAGAAAGTATTATACAAATAAATTGTAATTGATGAAGACATGAGAGTCAGAAAGTAAGTGGACCTTGTAGGGAAAAACACTCAGATCAGATCCCTCTCAAGGTCCACAAGTATCTAGGATTCTTTGGTGGTAGCATTCATAGTGTCCAAAACTTGCTATGCAAACCTTGGCAGGCAGAGGAATTATCAGTGTCCATACCCAGATTGGATCCTCTTGTGGTATAATGCCAACCTGGGGGCAAGGCATGGCCACTGCTCTCTTACTTGCAAGACTATTTTGTGGGTAACAAAAGGTTTCTAGTTCAATTTGAGGACAGTTTGACTGGAGAAAGAAAATGAAAAACAAACAACAAATACAAAGCAAAAAACAAAAACCATATCCTTCACTGGGAATTTTCCAAAGCCAGTCATAAGGAAGGTCACAATACTTAGAAAGGTATTCACTATTGACATTTGTGACATGCTCAAAGGGCTCTTTTCATACCCATAGCATAGTGCTGCTTTCAGTCAGGAACAATGAAACTTGCTTTGCCATTGACAAGAGTTATTTCAGAGACTCAAAACTAATCAAATACTGAGTGAGAACAACTGCTTACTGCAGTACCTTAGGTGAGAAATCAATATCACCACATTTACTATTATTCTCAGTGAAATTTTCCAGAATTATTGAAACAGATGCTGGAAAACCAATTCCTTGTCCTATTTCTACTGTCACTTGAGTGCCTCCCCATCCAGTGCTCATTCCCTTTAACAACTTATCTGAATCCTTTGTTACAGTCTCCTGTCTTCACCATCCAATGATGTTGAAAGGAGTGAACTGGCCTGACAAAGCCTGACTCCATGACGGCTGCAAATTAGCAGTTCAGGAAACCAGGCCTGAGTTTCTACTTTCCAGAATGAAGCAAGTTAGTTCAAACCACAGGATTGTGTAAAAGAGACCCTTCCCCAGCTTGTTAGCCAAACTTCCAGCCAAGAGGTCCAGAGGTACTCCCTCACCAGCTTGCAAAAGACAGATAGCCAAGCTTGCCACCAAGAGGTCAAGAGCTATCATTCCTTGGCATGAAACAAGAATAGTTAGTTTGAATCATAGTATCACCCCCACTCCCGGAGATAGAATCCTACAATCAATATGTAGATCACCTACCCCTCACTAAGGTTCCTATTTTTGGCATAAAAACTGGATCAACAAATTTAGTTGGGGTCTTTTCATCTTGTTGGAATTGGGCCTCTGCATGCAGGAATTTGTTCAATACATGTTCCTTGTTTTTGACTATTGCTTGAGTCTGGGGTATCATTCTTCAGCGATTCATGGACCCTAACACCCTTAGTTCTGATTTACAGGTGAGCAACTCTGGCTGACCAGTGGGAGACTTGCATGTTGGAAGGAGATTCTTCAGAAACCACCTGAAGCATTTAAGGAGAAAAATGAAAGATTCACACATACCAAAAGGATAAACATGAAGGAAAGAGGAAATATCATGACAAATCTCTTTCTTCTGTGAGATGTGAGATTCATTCACAAAGTTCACCCACATGCAGAGTTGCTTTCCCATGATTCCTGAGGAAGAGTTTGGAAGACTACAAGAAAACTATATGCTGACCTACACAGTCCAGCCTTCTCTATCAGGGGTCTCTGAAAACAAACAAACAAACAAACAAACAAACAAACACCTTGACTACAATTTCTAGGCATTCCCACACCTGCCAGAAGTCCACAGTCACAGTAACTACTAACAACAAGCTACCGTAGGAGATCTTGGTCCAAACTTAAAATTAAAATTCCACTGTCCCAGGACACATTCTGGAGGGACCACACTCCTTAGTCAGAGGACACTGGCTGGATTAAAATTCAGAGAAAGAAGGGAGAGGCTGGTTAACATTCCTCAGACCACAGGGGAGAAAACCAACCTGTGGGTGAGGAAGGCCCAGAGCAAGGAGACACATTCCAGGAGAGGGGACCAGGATGGGGTTTGACAGGAACCTGGGCCCTTAATGTAATAAACCTGGGCAAACAAAAGACACTCATCATCAGGAAGATAATGTGCAAATCTTAGTCACCTAGAGACTGGACCTGAGGAGGTCAGCCTTTGTGCCCTCGTGTCCTCTGTATAAGAACTGCTCCCAGCCTTTGTTCAGGGTTCTCTTGCCTGCATGCGAGAGAGCCCCAGTACACCTGCATCATTAAACCTCATGTTGTTACAGCAAATCCTCTGTCCCTGTGTGACTCTGCGGGAGTGCATTCCCTGTGTTGGATCTTAGAATCCAACATTGCAACACTACACAACAAAAACCAACAGTTTGGTCACAAATGCACGGACACAGTGCTTTTCTTGAACAAAGGAGACATTTTCCTGATGTAAGTCAGCAATTGTAATTATTCAAAAGGTGATTTCCTATTTTGTTTTCATCTATATTTGGTTTTCTATCTATGAAATACTGTGGTCTGCTATCTTCCTCTCACAACATGTATCCTGGGCTGCCCCAAACATTGTTAGGTCTCAGGGAAACTCAAGAGGAATGGCTGAGGTGCCTATTAACATATCAAAGGTGGCATCCATGGCTAGGTGCTTTCCTGGCTCCTGCTTCCTTTCTTTGCTGCTCTCCTCCCTTCTCTTCCTTTGTCCACACCCACTCCTCCTCTCATGGCCCAGTTCAGTGTGGGCCTTTCCAGATGCCTCTGGCTGTTTTCTCCCTCATAGCCTAAAGCCCAAAATTACCCTGTAAGCACCACCTGCCCAAGAACAAGGTACCTTCCTGGAATGCTGGGAGTTCTAATGCTTGGGAAAATAGCAACGCTGAAGTGTTTATAAAAAGATAAAGAGATAAAGAGAGTATGTTCTGTGGGTGTGTGGAGAGGTATGGGGAAGGGGATGTCTCAGTGGGCCCATGTAGAGGCATCTCTTCCCGTGAGGGACCAGTCACATACTGGTATAGTATAGAATAGAGTTTATTGAGGGCATGGGGAGGGGAGTCAGGAGGGTAGTAGAGGCAGAGAGAGAGAGAGAGAGAGAGAGAGAGAGAGAGAGAGAGAGAGAGAGAGAGAGAGAGAGAGAGAGAGAGAGAGAGAGAGAGAGGCAGAGAAGCAGGCTCAGAGAAATAGAGGCTGGTCATGATCACATGGAGAGAGAGGAAGAGGCAGGGAGGGGACAAGAGAGACAGTAAGAGAGTAAGAGATTAAGAGAGTGAGGAGGGGGCAACCAGCCCCTTTTATAGTGGACCAGTGTTAGTATTCTGTCTAAACTCCACCTCCCCAGTTACCTGGCAACAGCCAGGTATGCTCCTCCTTACAGTTACCTGGCAACCACCAGGTAGGCCGATCCACTATAAAAGGGGCTGCTTGCCCCCTCCTCTTCCTCTTATTCTCTTATTCTCTTATCCTCTTACTCTCTTACTCTCTCTCTCTCTTACCCTCTTGCCTCTCTGTCCCCTCCCCCACCTTCCTCTCTCTCCACGTGGTCACGGCCTGTCTCTACTTCTCTTCTCTCTTATCTCTTCCACCTCCCTCTCCCCACCTTTGCCCTTCCCCCTGAATAAACCTCCTCTCCCTTGGAACCATGTGGTCCTGAGTGGTCTATTCTGAACTGCGATGGGATTTCTTACAACCAGGACTACCTGGTGGTTGCCAGGTAACTGTGGGAGGGACATACCTGGCTGTTGCTAGGTAACTGTGGAGGTGGAGTTTAGACAGAATACTAACAAATGTCTCATAGGAATATGGGGTGGCCTATAGGTTTACCCTTATAAACCTCTGTAGCATATGAGCAGAGTCCACCTCTTGGTCACTATTTAACATTTAATAATGCTTGCTCAAATGGTGGAATTGCTTTTTTTTGCCCTGCAAATCAGAACATTATCATGACCTACAATAAACCCTCTCCTCAGACATACCTTTGAGCAGTCGTCTTCTCATTTTCACTCAGCCCTAAGGTGTTATGTTAACAACTAAGCATATAAAGATACATGTCTGAATGCTGAATTTACATCAAGGAGAGCATGAATCTAAGATGGAAATCTGATACAGAGTAAAACTTTGCATGGTGATGTTCACAGTCATAATTATGGTGCTTTATAATGTATATATTCTGATTCAGTCAAATGCACACTGGTCCTTATATGACTAATATCTACAAACTTCTCTGGGGATGCCTATGCCTCAAGTCAAAGGCCACTCTCTTGAATAGGGAAATGGTGAGGCAAGGGAGTTAAAGAAAGCATGGACGCATTGAAGTTCAAGGAGCTTTGTGACTGTTGTAGCAAAGAGAACCCTGTGTGCAAACTACACATACCACTAATGGTTATTTTAGAAAAATATTCTGGTAACCATAAGATAAATGGGAAAAAAGACACCTTAAATCATAGGATCTCCAATTTCCTCATAATGATAGATATCCATGACAGAATTGTGAGAGCAGCATCCTTAAGAGCAGCTGAGAAATACATATCCCTGCGGCACTCCAACCCATTTCCTAGCCCTGCAGCTTCACTGAACTGGGATGTTCCAGGGCTGCCAGGCTGGGGTTCCCACCACTGAGGGGCTTACTGCTGACTTTCCCAGCCTGCAGTCAGGAAACTGCCTCTTAAAATAGTTTTTGGGTTCCTAGTGAACCAAGCCTAAGTAACTAGACCACAGGTAAGGATCACGTGGCTCCCCAGATACAGCAGTGAATGGTGGAATTTCCTGTTACTCTGGCCTGTGTCTTTGGAGTAGGTCTCCTAGATTCTCCCACTACATCCCTGTTTCAGAAACAGGGTAGTTCTAAACTTTTTTGAGCCCAGTGCTTTCTCTTCTTTAATTACTTTGGAGAGTCCATCTAGCTGCTTTCCTTACCCTTCACACTCCTGGTCCTGCAGAGTCCTGCCCCACAGAGACTGGTTCTTCCCACTCACTCTCCAGTTTCCTGCCACATAGCTCCAGCTGCCAGACTGCTCTGCACCTTCTCTGCACAGCCTCTTCACATGCTCTCTGACAGCCTGGACCTGAACTGGAAACAGTAGCACCTCAATATCTGAGCCTCATAGTAAATTCTGAACCCATCATATAAAAGATAGGAACCCTACGGTTTTAGCTCAGAACACATGTGTCCTGGGCTAAAAATGCACAACAAAAGACAACCAATAATTCTGATTTTTTTTATCTCAATCCCAACACAAAATGCTAAAAATAAGACAACATGTAATGGACTCAAATCACAATCATAGCTGTATCCCCTGAACAGCAATTTAAATAGTATCCCAAATCAAGACTCAGAGTCATGAAGGGCCTAATTATAGGCAAAATGATTGATAGGACAGAAAACATGAGCAAATAGCTGAATGAAATGAGCATAAGGTAGGATAAGAAAACTGAAATGAATTAGTTAGAAATAGCATAAAAACAAACTGAGATGGAACAAGAAATAAACAAATAGAATAAATCTAGTAACTCAGAGATGGAGTAGGAGGCAGAATATCATGCTTGAAGACAAAGTAGAAGAGCAGGAGGATTCAGTCAAAAAATGTTTCATTAAAAGAAACTGCTCCATGCATTTAGTGCTTTGATTATTATGTGTCAGGATAATTTTCTTTTCTGCTTCAATGTATTCTCTTGTAAACAATGTATGTTTATAGGCATCTTCTTCCTTAGGTTGGGGAAATTTTCTTTTATGATTTTGTTGAAAATATTTCCTTGGTCTTAGAAATGAAAGATGGCTTCTTGTATTCCCATTCTTTGTAAATTTTGTCTTTTCTTACTGTTTCCAACTTTTTGAATGATTCCTGTCAGGATCATTTTAGATTTAAGATTTTCTTTGACTGATGTATCAATTTCGTTAATTGCATCTTCTGTGACTTAGATTATGTCTTCCACCTCTTTTATATTATGTTGGTGATGCTTGTGTCTGTAGTTCCTGTTCTTTTCCCTAGGTTTTCCATCTCCAGAATTTCAGAGTTTATGTTTTCTTTATTGCTTCTACTTTCACACTCAGGTCTTAGACAGTTTTATTCATTTCCTTCAGGGATTTATTAATTTCCTCTTTAAAGGCGGGTATCAACAAAGAAATCTCCAATGACCAAGAAGCACTTAAAGAAATGTTTACCATTCTTATTCTTCAGGGAAATGCAAATCAAAATGACTCAAAGATTCCATCTTATACAAGTAGGAACAGCTAAGAACAAAAACTCAAGTGACATCATATGCTGATGAGGATGTGGAGCAAGGGAAACATTCCTTCATTGAAGGAGGAAGGGCAAACTTGTACAACCACTTTGGAAATCAATTTGATGGTTTCTCAGAAAACTGGGAATACCTCTAACCAATACCTAGCTATACCACTCTGGGTATATATCCAAAAGATGCTATGCCATACCATAAAAATTCTAGCTCAACTATTTCACATCGGCTTTAGTTGTAATAGACAGACACTGAAAACAAGTCAGATTTCCCTCAGTTGGAGAATGGATAAAGAAAATGTGTTGCATTTATAAGATGAAATACTTTTGAGCTATTAAAAACAAGGACATCATGAAATTTGCAGGCAAATGAATGGAACTAGAAAATATCATCCTGAATGAGGTTTCCCAGACCCAGAAGGACACACATGATATGTTCTCACTTATATGTGGATATTAGCCATAAAGTAGAGGAGAACCATGGTACAATCCGCAGAATGAAAGAAACTGAGTTACAAGGAGGGCCCAAGAGAGGATGCTTGCATCTAACTCAGCAGAGTAAAGAAAACAGATACGGAAAATGGATGGAAAGAGGGAACTGGGTCGGAGAGGTGGTGGGGAGGGGACTGGTAATAGAAGAGTAAGAAGGCTGAGATCAGAATGTAAAGTGAATAAACAAAGAAATTAATGAAGTAAAATAAAATTCCCCATACAAGTAACACTAGTTAAAGTAAAAGTGCAATTCATTCTGCAAAGTATACACTGATATGAAATATTTCAAATTTCTGACATAGTAAGTCACTCTGGAGAGATTTAGTGGGAAGGTGAATAAAGTCATTTTCTACACTATGTAAATTAAGTGACACTATAAAAACTCTTTATTTTTCCTTCACAAACTTCCATGATTACAAGTCAAATATGTAGCATTACACTATTAGCAATATTGACATGAGGGAAGACGTTTCAGAAACTTATGATTTGGAAAGGATTTAGCTGTCTCAAGAAGTCAGTGGGCTGTCAGTCCATTGATCCCAACTTAAAGCATAAAGAATTCAGTTACATCATGCTCATTAATACGTACAAAGAGAACATCTCTGTATTGATTTAAAAATGGGTCAAGAGAGAAGTATAAAAACAACCTAAAACTGAAGAGATGTCATAAAACAACTGATCAGCAAAACTAAAAACTCTGGCTTTTCCTGGGAGCTGGTTATGACAGTGGGATGGTCTTAGACAATAAGGATTCAATAGTGGGATAGCCCTAAGCAATGACCCTGGCCCTAATTTCCTGGTTTGCTGGGTCTTTATAGCCTGCCCCCAAAATTAAAGTTTCAGAGCTTGATCAGAACCCCAGACTTGCTCTCATTCTTTGTGTCTCTTGTCCTTTCATTCTTTTGTCCCCTTCCCTAAGGTCTCATTGAATCCCCGCGGGCCGGGGCAGTGTTTGAAAATTTCAGTATATACTATTAATCGTATGGTACTTTATTAGTTGATCTCTCTTAACGCGTTTAATGCAAGCCTTCATGCTCATACAAGGAGCTTCAAATTTTGGGGGAGTGCTTGTTGCTCCAGAAAATATTCAAAGGCAGAAAATATTTACAGATAGCTCACTTAACGGGAAGACAGTATATATAATTAGATCACATGTTCATTTCCTTAAGTTTCCCCTGCTTCAGCACAGCTATTGTGGCCAGGACAAATCTCTCTAGGAGTTTAACTTTACCCATGCTTTCCAACTGCCCTGTTGTACTGTTTGCTGTTTCTACAGAATGACCCCTGTCCCCGGGGCTCCCCAGAGAGCTCACAGAGCACCCTCTCATCATTCTCAGTCCCATTTGTCTTTATGCACATTTTCATCTCAGTGGTCCTTCTTGTATTTTATGTATGTTTTAACACATGCTTTGAAAGGGAGACAAACTTTGTGACTCATTTTTAGTACTGTGTTTGTGAATGCAACATAAGAAATCGGAATTCAGGCTGTTGGTTATATTTTGCTGTGCATTTGTAGCCCAGGAGGCTTTATTCCAATCTAAGAAGTTAGGCTGCCTATCTATCATCTGAGGGTCTCAGAACTCACTGTCAGATATCGGGGTGCAGCGTCCTACCAGAACCAGTTCTTGTCTAGGCTGTCAGCAAGCATGTAGGGAGGCTGTGCAGAGCAGGTCCAGGAAAGCCTAACAGCTGGAGCTGTGTGACAGGCTGCCTAAGACTGAGAGGGACGGAACGGAATCCCTGGGGCAGGGCTACTGGCAGGAGCAGGACATTGACAGCAACAGGAAAAAAGAAGGGAGGAGTCTACAATAGTAATAAAGAAAGAGAAAGCTCTTATGGGTAAAATGTTCAGGCGAAGCACGTGACCATATTCATGTTTTAGTGAGCGGGTCTAGGAGAACAGCTTGAATGATCTAGGCCAGAGTGACAGGAACTTTCCCCAATCATCTTGCTGTCTTCCGGTTTCCGCCTCCCAGTTCTCTTTGGACCCCGGAAAAAGTCTCTTCTTATGCAGTTTCCCGACCGCGAGCCTGGGCGAGTCAGCAGCCGGCAGCGCAGCGGCGGGAACCGCAGCCTGGGGACCCTGGAACCTCCCAGGTCAGAGGAGCTGCGGGGCTGGGAAACGGGCGGGAGCGTAGCAGGGGGGTGTTTTCCGCAGCTGCTCTTAGGAGGTGCTCTCACAATTTTGTTGTGGATGTCTTACTGTTGTCGGAAAGTTGAGATTCTATGAACTTGGGTTTATTGTGCTTTTTTCATCCATCCTACAGTTACCAGACTATTCAGTCATAAAGTAAACGCATAAAAGAGCAGTTGCCCTATCTTCTATTCCCTAATGTGGCAATTACAAAGCTAGTGGAAAGTAAATTCCTTCTTGCTTTCTCACTGCCTTGTTTTAATATTTGCTTATTCAAGGGAATGCCTTTGGCCCCGCTTAATAGGCTTCCCTAGAGAGGTAATATTTTGGGAGAAACCAGTGCAGATTTGGCGAACCCAAAAATATACTTTATCGAGCGCTACTGTTATGTAAACACTAATATTTACTAAGCAAACTTTTTAGTGGTCATGAATTTTTCATTAGAGTTGTGTATAGTTTAGGATGTAAATAAAACATTCACCAATATGCCTTCATATGCTGAGTTTTTTATGTTACTTCTTAGGTCCAGGCAAGCCCCGTAGTTCAGTGTGAGTGTATCAGACCCCACTATTTGTGTAATTAGAAAACCCACTATAGATTAAAATAAAGTTTTAGAAAGTATCTTTTGAATAATTATGATCACTCCCCTGTGTCAGAAAATTGTCTTTTTGGTTGAAAGAAAGCACTCTGCCCTTACACATGTGGCCAAATTGTTGTTTTTATTTTAGGGTTTGTTAATTAGGGATGTGATTGTGGACTTCTTGTAGGAGGAGTGGCAATGCCTTGACCCTGCAGACAGAGCTTTTTGCAGACACCTTCCTTTGGACAAGTGCAGCAGTCAGGTTTCTGTGGGTGACAGTGGTTTTCTTGAAATTTCTCTAGCTCCTCCTCATGGTTCAAAGGAGAATGACTGCATGTGTCTGAGCATACATGATTAGAGGAAAGAGACATTTTTATTTGTGATATTTTCTCTCTCCCTCATGTTTATCCTTTTGGAGGCGTCATTTATTTTTGTCCCATGACGAGTTCCTGGTGCTTTCTGATGACTCTTTCCCATATGCAGGTGTCACACTCCTCAGTCAGTCCTGCACCTGTGAGTCTGAACTAAGATCCCTGGATGGTGAAGAGAGGAGACTGTAGCAAAGGATCCAGGTATGTTAGAGGGATGCAGGAAGGGATGGGGAGGGGCTCCAAAAGATAGAGGACATGAAATTAGTTTTACCACATTTAGTTTCATTCCAAATATTTCTAGATACTGCAGTGAGAATAGCATCTGAATATTCTCATTGTAGGTATTAGAAGACTATGTAAGAATTAATACACAGAGGCAAATGTAATTTATTTTGTTTATATGTGAGGGATGCTGTCCACCTCCCACTAACATAACCGATTATATCTTCTTACCAATATTAAATATTTTCATTGTTATAATTTTAATATATTGTTTAGTCAGCCTCTTAGTTTTTCCTGCTCATAGAGTTTTGGAACATTTTGTAATTTGTTTAAGTTGTCTTATCTTTTATGGTTAATTTCTCAGTTTCCTAAAACAATGCCAGGAGGATTTTGATAAGATTTGTTTAGTCACTTTGTGTAGTATTAAACTCTGTCTGTATTACCTTCCCACTGATACCTGCTCTTGTCTGTCGTCCTGTCATCTGTGCCAGATTTGCACTGCTATAATTTTAATATATTGTGAAATCACCCTTGGGTTTAATCCTTCTCTCATATATTTTAAAATTTTTTGTGATTTCTCATTTTATAAATTTTTGGAATGATTTTCTTATATTTAAAAATAGCTGTATGATTTTGATATTTCCAATCTTAAAAACATTTTTTTTGTTTCTTCACATGTTTGAATGAGAACTGTCTTTTATGTGTTCTCATGTCTTCTACTGATGTTAGCATTCCATGTTCTTAGACAAGAATTTTTCAATTCTTACAGTTTTATTAATATTATTTAATCTTTTTTCACAGTCCAGTGGCCATTACACCCTGGTCTGCCCTCTTGACAGTTCCCCATCCCATTCCCCCTCCTCCATCTTCAAGAGGACATCCCCACCCCCACCAGACCACACCTCCCCTTTGCCTAAGGCCTCAAGTCTCTCAAGTGTTAGGTGTGGAGAAGACATTTTTAAATTTGTAATCCTTACTGGGTTTGAAGAATTTTTTCTTTGTTGGTATCTTTATATTTTGAGACACTTTGTCTAGGAAGTCTTGACAGTTCTGGAACTCTGTAGATAAGGCTACCCTTCAACTGAGAAATCCTCTGTCCCAGCCTCTCCAGTGCTGGAGTAAAAGGCTTATACCACCTGGCATGCTGACTTGTTCTGACATGCCCACACTTGAGAATTCTGCATTAGTTTAAGAAGATTGTGCGTCTTCTGCTGTTGTGTGGTTGGATTTCTGGAAGCCTGCTGCTCATTACTGGTTTTCAGTGCTGTTCATGGTTGTCTTTCTAAATGGCAGATATTGAAGCTTATCTGTATCACCATCTATCTGTTTCCTACAGTCATGTCATTGACTGGTTAATACGTGGGGAAACTTTGGGGAAATGCATTCATGTTGATCACATACTTTCTGGAAATAAACCATTTGATCATTTGTTAATATTCTGTGTTTTGCAAGTTGATAGATTTTGCCTTTCCTCTTACCTATGATAATTGTTTCCCACAGTCTTGACAGGAAATGCTTAAAAGCTTTCAATAGGTCTTACCAATTAGTATTCTTTATTTTTTAATAAAGTTGGTGGCTTTCTAATGGACCATAGTGACAGCCACAGAGGCATTGGAGGCTCTGGAGATGTGAACCATTATGTCAGATTTTTTGTTTTTAAATAGCAGAGTAATTCTCCTTCGTGTTCTTTATTTATTCTTCTGTGGATGGCCATGTAAGTTTATTTGAGTTTCTGGATATTTTGGATAAAGATGCAATGAACATGTTTAAGCAAGGGACCTTGGGTAGGTTGGAGTGTCCTTTGGGTATACACCTTAGAGCGATATGGGTGGATCTTGAAGTAATGTGATTCTCATTAATTTGAGGAACTGCCACACTGATTTCCATAGTGGCTGTACAAGATTGCACTCCCCCCAGCAGTGCAGGAGTGTTTCTGTTGCTCCACATCCTCTCCAGCATGAGCTGTCACTTGTGTTATTGATTTTAGCTATTCTGACAATTATGAGATGGGATCTCAAAGTAGTTTTGATTTGCATTTCCCTAACAACTTAGAGTGGTGAGTATATTTTACATGTTTCTTGACACTTGAGTTTTCTCCATTTAAAATCCTCTGTTTTGATTTGTAACCCATTTTTAATTTGGATTATTGGTTTTTATTTTCACATCTAGTTTCTTGAATTCTTGCTATATTTTGGGTATTAGTTCACTATTGGATGTAGAAAAAGTAGAATCTTTTCCTATTTTGTAGGCTCCTGCTTTGTCCAAGTGATGGTGTCATTGCCTTATAGAAGCTTTTCTGTTTCCTGTGGTGCAATATAAAATTGTTAATCTCGGTGTGTATGCCATTGATGTTTTGGTTTTTTGTTTGTTTTGTTTTTTAAAGTATGTCTTCTCCTATGACAATATGTTCACTTTTCTTCCCAACTCTGTCTTCTGTCAGATTCAATTTGTTTGTTTCTTTTTGTTGTTGTTGTTTTTACTTTATCTGCATTTATTTTATGCTTAATTTACTCCTGTGCCATGAGTTTTTGTTTCTTCAGTTTCTTC
Organism: Arvicanthis niloticus; assembly: GCF_011762505.2. Classification (NCBI taxonomy): domain Eukaryota; kingdom Metazoa; phylum Chordata; class Mammalia; order Rodentia; family Muridae; genus Arvicanthis; species Arvicanthis niloticus. Next base: position 8,798,571 of record NC_133438.1, on the reverse strand, counting down.
TGGGATATCCTTTTCTTCTGTGTAACTTCTGGCTTTGGGATAATCTGTTCCTTCTGAGTGAGGATCATCTCAATGTGGCAGGGGGAGCTCAAGTATGTGTTAATCCTGCCATGAGCTCTGGAGGTTCACCTGCACGTCGCATGTGCCTTGTTCCCCTAGATGTGTTCAGTGACTAGAGGATCTAAGTCCAAACCCTTAGGTTCAGAATTACTCTCTGTGTCTTTAAGCATGTGCAACAATAATTCAGCACTCTTTTTTGGCCCCCGTTTCTGTGTCCAGACTCAATGTTTGGTCTGGTCACACCTACTAACTACCATTATACTGATGGAATGGTGCCCATTGCTTCTTTAAAGTGACATCCTTCAGATACACTTTGTGGATATGGATACCCTTGATGGCTTGGGCAATTTCCCAGGTGTTCTTAAAGTGAACAGGAAGGTTTGAACCTCTTGATTTGCATGATTTTGGGGGGTCTTTCTGGGTCAAGAGAGTATTGAACCATCTTCACAGGTCACCTCTGGAGGCTTACAGGAAGAGTCAATCTGTTTGGTTTTATACTGCGGTCTTTGACACACTTGTACTCGAGGTTTATGCTGGGTTAAAGGGAATGGCTCTGCTTAGCTGCACAAACCCCATGCTACTTTTTGTCTCCATTGTATGTTTAACCTGCCCTTAGATTGAACTTAGTTACTGAAAAACCCTCAACTTTTCCAGGAACTGAGACATCTGTAGCATCCCCCACTCCTTCCCCAGTGATAGCCAATTAGCTCTCAGGAGAAAAGTGCCAAGAGGTCCAGATGTCTCAAAAGAGATTGCTTAAGCAAGCAACCACTGTTTATAGCAAGTGACATCATTACTAGCTAATAGAAATGTGTCAAGCTGCAATTTTCAAATGTCAATCAATCATGTACCTGTCAGGTTGGAAATACTGCTGTAGGGGTGACAATAAGGCAAGGCTTCACCACCCATCTACTGCACTGGAGAGGTTGGAGGGTCCGAGCTCCAGCTTAAATAAAGCTGCTTTGGTTTTGGATAGGAGTTGGATTCCTGGTGATATCTGGTGTTATGAGAGGACCTCAAGATCTGGGCATAACAATAAGTATGGGTCCATTTGCATTCTTCTACATGCAGACAGTTAGACCATTTTTGAAGATGTTATCTTTTTTTCAGTTTGTATTTCTGTTTTGTTTATCAAAAATCAGATGGCCAAATATATTTATGTCTAGGTCTTCAATTCATATTCATTGATCAGTGTGTCTTTTTCTGCCAACATTTTTGAGGTTTTTAATCCTGTAGTTTTGTAGAAAACGTGAAATTGGGAATGTTGAGAGAACTCTAGAAGTTGTTTTATTGTTCAGGATTGTTTTAGCTATGGTACACCTTTCATTTATGTAAGAAAGTGCAATTGCCCATTGAAAATCCTGAAGACTTGTGTTGGAATTTGCATGAGGAATGCCTTGAATTTGAATGCTCTTGGTAAGGTGGCTGTTTGTTTAAGATCTTAATCCTCTTGCTCCATGAGCATGGATCTTTCTCTCCTTGAATTTTGTCTTCAGTTTCTTCAGAGAATTGAAGTTTTTATTATACAAGTCTTTCACTTGCTTGCAGAACCCTTTATCATGGTATTTTTCTCTTTCTTTTGCGTTTATTCTTTTGGCAGATGTGAGCTTCTTTCATTTTTGTTTCATGAAAAGCTCCAGGTGCTTTCTGCAGAATCCTTTTCTCACATGAGGGTTTCCCACTCAGCCAGATCTGCTCACCTGTGTATCAGAACTAAGAGCCCTGGGTGGTGAAGACAGAGGAGACTCTAGCCAAGGAGCCAGGTATGTTAGAGGAATTCAGCAAGAGGGGAGGCAGAAGTGGCAATAGAAAGTGGATATGAAATTGGATTTTTCCAGTTTCTCTATAATTAACGATTCTAGAAATTTCGGTGAGAATAATAATTTAATGTGTGGTAATATGGATTTCTGGTTATAGGTTGTACAGTAAGCAGTCAGGTATTCTTAGTATTTGGTTAGTTTTGAGGTTTGGGAATGACTGTTGCCCATTAAATAGTTTCTTTGACCCAGACTAAAAGGCTATGGTTGTCAACGGAGACATTTGAACATGTACCACCAAATGTCAGTCAGTAGTGGATTCCCTTGTAAGGTCTATGGTACTCCTTATTGTTGGCTTTTGGCCTTTTCTTTTCTTTCTTTTTTTCTTTTTTTTTTTTCTGTGCACCTGCCCTCAGATTGCACCAGAAAACCTTCTGTTATACACCAAATTATCTGTGACACCACGATTACATCAACGAGTAGGCCTTCCATGTTGTGATTGTAGCGCACAGGATCCAAATCTGGGTATGGCCATTGATACCTCTACCCCCTGCTTCAGGTCTTCATAGCAGCTTTTTGAGACTGTGAATGCTACAAACAGGGTGTCCTAGGTGTTTGTAGTCAGGGTGAGTTGTCTGGTCTGAGTTGTTATTTTTTTCAAGAAGTTTCACTTGCTTTTTGTCTAAGTTTTCTCTGTCCTTGAATTGTGTACTAATTGATGCACTGTGTTGAGTGAGTCCTGGTTAGGGTGGATTAATTAGTTTCCTTGTTTTGTACTGTTTGCTTTACCTTTGTATCTCTTTGTTATTCTGAGCTATGTTCCTTCTGTCCTCACATTCTTGAGAGTCTTGCTTTGTCTAAGGAAAGGAGAGTTCCCTGCTACTCTGTCCAGTCCTCAGACACTGTTAGAGGTAAAGCTTCCTGGTTCAGTCTGTACATTCACTTGATGCCTGTTGTCATTTTGTATTGTAGGAGGTTGATTTATTCACTTATATGTAGGAACTCTTCAATTCTGATTCACTTGTGTATGACTTTCTTCAGCACTGTGTAAGATGACACTGATGTCCTTGTCATACGTGCAGTGTCCTCCTTTCGCTCTAGTTCTAATACAGCGAGTCTCAAGTTTAGTTTCTGGTAGGTGAACATTTTTTTGTCAGTACTTTAATTTCTGGTGAGTGTCAAGTCTGTTATATTGAACCATTGTATTACCTTGCGTCAATTTCATTGATTTCTAAATAACCCTCAAAATATCTCTTTCAATTCTATTTGTATTTTTACTTTTTCAAAATAGATTTGTTTATTTTGTGTATATGATTACTCTCTCTGCATGTACACCTGTATATGTGCCTGCCAGATGAGGGCTTCAGATCACATTGTGCATGGTTATGATGTACCATGCAGTTGCTGGTAATTGAACTCATGATCTCTGGAAGAGCAGACAGTGCTTTTAACCTCTGAACCATCTCTTCAGCCTCAACTGCATTTCAAAAGACATTACAGACTCTGAACTAAAGTGAAAACTAAAACTGTAGTGATGGCGGCAAATCCTTTTTCTGCTGCTGAGAAAACTCATTGTGAAGAAAGACCTTCTGAATGTACACAGTGTAGTAATTCTATACATTGTTTATCGCAGACAGCAGAGCTTAACTCCTGGGAATTCTTTGTAGCACTTCTAGAAAACTTTGATCTTTGAAATAATGCCATACCTCACCTATACCACAAAACTATCTTTAATATCTTAGATCTCTTTTTACAGCAGAAAGCATTTTGTGATACAGCATATAATAAAGGGATAGTTGTCAATTGTAGGTTTTTTAATATTCAGGAATGGGTTATGGAATATTCACAGGGAATGTTGAGGCTGTCCTCAGAGGACATTGTACACAGACGTGATTTTGGAGAACTATAGCAATGTTTTTTTTTTTGTTGTTGTTGTTGTTGTTTTGGTTTTTTTACGTTAGGATGCTTTTATAGAATGCCTTCGTATTTACCTGCTTGGTGTGTATATACATATACATATACTTATATATACATATACATATACATATACATATACATACTCTCTGTACTGTCTAAAGCCTCCCAGAAATGATGGAATTCTTGGTTATCAACATAGTCCTACCAGAATCCTTTCTTTCTATTGTCTTATTAGAGTTGTCTGGAAGTGGGACCAGTGTTACATTCTGCTTGTTCTCTTCAGGTCTCTTATCTTCTTTCTGGGCCAAGCATATTCATTCCACTACACTTAGTTCAGGTACCCTGGCTCCTGCTTAGATGTGGCTTGAAGGAACTGAGCCATGCAGATAGGATACCCTTTATCCTGTGGGTATGATAGCAGGTGAGTAGTGTGCTCCAGGATTCCTCTCTGCATAACCTATATCTAATGCTAGCTTAGAATTTCATGATAGAATTTATCTTTGAGTCACCATGTCTGGACATGCTGCTGAATTTTCTAAGCCTGCATAGGCTCTGCTTCATTTCTCCATCTTTATTCTGATAAAGTGCTTGTCCCTGTCCCACTGATACCCATCAGTCTCACATTCACAGGCTGCTTTCCACAGCTCCAGCTGTCAGGCTGACATGGACTTGCTCTGCAGACTTCTTATGCCTGTTGCCATCATAGACCAGAATTGTATATGATAACAGTATATAAAGAGCACGGTGTGAGCTGTCTTTTCATTGTGAATATTAACAACTTTGTGGATGTTTATGAATAATTAGGAAAGTCATATCAAGCAGAGGAGCCTTGATTCATGGAACACCTGAAACTGGCATCCCAGGAGTCTGTCCAGTGGGTTACAATCTCCAGATTCTTAAGGGGCAGCCAGAGACTTAAGTTTCCACTGTTTCCTGTTTCAGGTTCATTATCTTTGCTTCGGCAGCAATTAATAAATATTGTTATGTGTTCAAATTGTTTGAGTTCATGTTTCAGCAAACTGTAATGCTAAGAATACCTTAATGTTTTTAAATGATATTTTTTTTATTGCAGGGCTTTTGGTGTCCCTCTTGGTAGTTAGTAATAAAGAAACAGAGATATCTGTATATTATAAGGCTGTTTGCCTGGTTGCTGGGGCACTCCCTCAGGTAGCCTGTCTAACTTAACCTGCCATTGTATCTCTCCATGTGTCTCTCACTGCTCTATCTTTCTGTTCTTCTGTTCTGTCCAACTCTCCCTCAGTCTTTGCCTCCTCCTGCCTTCCCCAGCTCCAGCCTACAGCCTTTCTTGCTGTAATGCTACACTTACTTTGCATACAAAACAGCTATTACCATACTTGGAGAGATTCCTCCTCCATGACAGATTGCCTTTCTTTTGGGCAGGTGAGGAATGGACAAACATTTACACATCCTGCTAGCCTGTCAGTCCCAGCTCAGTAATTAACAATTCAGAACACAGTGATACACTTTCATAGCCAGTTGTTGCCATGTGTGGGTTATCTCAACATTTTCCTATTTATTGTATATGAGTGTCATTTTGCACTGAAATCCCTGAAAATTCTATAGAATGGTATGATTTCATGCTCTGTACCACACTACCCTGTCTAAGGTCTTAAATTTCCGAGTCCCACTATTTTTAGTACCAATATTCTAATTTGGATTTTGAATAAATACTTCCTGAACATTTCTCAGTATGTCAAAATGATGTTCTCACACACACTCTTGGGTAGTTCTAAGTTCTGCATTTACACATATACATTGTCTTATTCATAGGTTTTTTAGAGTTTCATGGTTTCTTTTTATTCGCATAGATGGATTCACGAGGAATTATGTTGAAGATAATTTTCTTACAACATTTGCGTGAGTTTTATTTCATGATGAATTTTCTGCTGTGTTTAAATCACAATGTTTAAAGAACTAGCATTGTTTAAAGAACTTAAGAAATATGTGAAATTTCATCGTTTTTGAGGAAGTGGTAGATTGGAATTTCTGAAGGAAAACAAGCCATAAGTACATCCTAAGTGGGGAGCACTGTTCAGAGATTCAAAGGAGCATGACTCCATGATTGGGTCTTAGCTTTAGTACAGAGGCATGTGTACACATAGCCCAGTTTGGCTGATGTCTCTCACTCACAGTTTGTAAGCATAGTTTCATTTGTCTCTCTGTAGTCTGCTCTCTCTCTCTCTCTCTCTCTCTCTCTCTCTCTCTCTTTCTCTCTCTCTCCCATGAATGTAACAAAAAACTGCTTCCTCTCTAAGGCTTCCTAAGGGTACATTCTATTTGTTTTGGTCCTTTAACAGGACCAAGTACTAGTAATGCAGTAGGCCTGGAACAGTGAGTACAAACAATCTATCCTAATTTAGTTGAAGCATACATATATTTCCTCTAACACCAATTTTCTGGCGTATATGAAATTTGGAGCAAAACCAAATGGGGTCATCACATGTTGCTTGAGGTTCACTTCCTGGAGAGACGCAAAATGAATGTGCATCTACTCATCCAAAATTGGAACTGTTACCAGAACCAAACATTCGTGCCACTGAAGTCCATCCATCTTGTTAAATCAATGAGCTTTATTGAAGTTACTTAATAGTATTATGGGGAAGGAGCCATTTATGGGAACACAAGTAACTCAAAGATGATTTCCATCATGACTCTAAGGTAGCATGGGATACAGGTTATGCACAGTGCTCACCTGCAATCATACCCACAGTTTAAAGGGTATCCCATCTTCCTGGCTCAGTTCCTTAAAGCCACATCTAAGCAGCTTGATTGGTGTGAATTTCTTCATGGGTGTTAAACATAGTGAATCCTATCAGATTGAGGGATTTTGTTGAAACTATGTTTAGTTCCACATTGTCATACTTCTGTGCCGAAGGCCAGCTTCAGCAACACAGGGTAAACTGAGGAGTGCTGACTGTGGAGTAAGCAACTGATCACTCTGTAGACTTTTCTCTGAGGGAATAAAGATTGACCACTGGTAGTGGCGCCCCTTTTAACTGGCAAGAAGTTCTCTAAGCTCTTTAAAATCTTTAGAGGACAAAGAGAATGAAAAGAGAAAAACACTAAAAATTATACATGCGCACGCACACAGGCACACATGCATGGACACGTGCACACACATGGCACACAGACACACAGACACACACACACACATACACATACACACACTGAGTGAATAAAACAAGTCAAGCTCCAATAACTTTACACATACATACATGTACATATAGACAGACAGACAAACATATTGGGTGGGTAGATCAAAGCTCCAAAAAGCTGCCTCAACCTATTTTACACATATACATATAAGCATATGCACGAATTTGGGGTATGGAGCAAACTAAAGAGCTGACTGTATCAACTTTATATTTTCTTTTATTCTTTTTAACCACCTAAGGCAGTGATCTCTAGGAAAATGATTTTTTTTATTGCCACAAGTTACATGCTTTCTAAAAACAATCACCATAAAACATATTCTACAAAAGCAGATTAAAATCATTACAACAGAAGTATTGACTATGTATTCTTCATTTAAGCTCATTCCTAACTAAACATTTTCCATCTGTCTTTCTTTCCAGAAGTTCATAACCCCAATGCAGTAATTCTTTTGTCATTGATTAAGAATGTTTAAGCAAGCCAGTTAATAGTAGCAAGATTTTTCCTATGCTTACTAGACAATTGGAATTTATTTACAACATTCAGATCATCATCTATGTTATAATTTATTTTTGAAGTCTTGTTCAGCTAGCCTGTCTAATCCTCTATTGTCGACTCTTATTCTCAGAATTTATTGCTTTCTATTCATCACGGTGTCATTTCATGGTACACACTGAAAGTTAGGGCCATATCTGTAGATCACAAGATGCATGAAGCCAGACCCAGAATCAATGGTTTGATCATTAACTTGTCCCAAGCCTATTTTTCTAGTCCAAGTATAATTCTATGCTTGTAACTCATGAAAGCTCACTGTACTCCTATTCCAACTTATGTAGCTCTTACTACAAGGGAGTGGGCACAGTCTGTTCTTAATTCTACCTTTATTATACCTAAGTGATCTCCTTAAACTTTATCAGTTACCCCAACTTTCACAAAGTTTTAAATCTAATCAGGAATTTTGTAAAATCATTAATTGATCCAACAATATTATTTTATTAAAAGTCATTGTCCTATTGATCTATGGGAAAGTTGTCCAATAGAGTGGGCTATCTCCCAAGAAGCTCACTTGCCCACTGCAGCTCCTCCTGCGTGGCACCCACCATTTTCAGAACTTTTCACAGTGCGAACTTTTGATGTTTCCTACGACCTGATCAGCACATAAAGGTCTCACAAGTTTCTTATGTTCACAGTGAATCTCTAGTGTGGAGCCTATGGTGGTCCATAAGGATGTAGCTTGGCTAAAGCCCGTGCCACTTTATTTACTATGGACAATTTTCTTTATGGTATGAATTTTCTGATGTTTTCAGAGGCATGAATGTTAGGTAAACACTTTGTCATATGCTTTACATTTTTATGGTTTCTCACCTCTGAATTTTCTCATGGAATCTAAGACATGAGGCAGTGGTAAAGGATTTCTCGCATTCTGCACATTTCTAAGATTTCTCTCCTGTTTCAGTTATCAGACCTTTTTAATAGATGAGGGAAGGGAGGGGAAATGGGGAAATGGGATGGCATCTGAAATGTAAATAAAATATCCAATAAAAAAATATAAAAAATATAGATGAGGGATCGGTAAACAATTTCCCACATTCCCTACTTTTCTTAGGTGTTTCTCCTGGGTGAATATTCTGATGGCTTCTAAGACCTGAACCAACTGAAAGGACTTCTCACATCCAGTGCATCCATAAGGTTTATCTCTTGTATAAATTGATGGCTCCTAATTTTTTAAAATTTAATTTATTTATTAATATTTTATTGTGTATTCACTTTATATCCCACTCAATGTACCCCCTCCCCTATCACCTTTTCCCACATTTTCCCCCTTCTCCTTCATGTTTTCCTCTGAACAGGCGAGAGCCCAACTGGGTATCTCTCTACCATGGTACTTCAAGTTGCTGCAAGGCTAGGAGTTTTCTCTCCCACTGACATCAGACAAAGCAACCTCCTAGAAGAGTATATCCCATGTACAAGCAATAGCTTTTGGGATAGCCTGTGCCAGTGGTTTGGGAATCACATCAAGACCAAGCCGCACTTCTGCTACATATGAGTGAGGAGGCCTAGGTCCAGCCTGTGTATCCTCTTCGGTTCAGACTCTGAGACAAGCAAGGGTCCAGTCTAGTTGACTGTTTTGGTCTTCCTGTGGATGTCCTATCCCCTTTGGGGCCAGCAATCCTTCCTCCTATACTTCTATAAGAGTTCCCAAGCTCCATCCACTGTTTGGCTGTGACTGTCTGTATCTGTCAGAGTCAGCTGCTTGATGGAGCCTCTCAAAGGACAGTATGCTTCTATCTGCAAGCATAACAGAGTATCCTTAATAATGTCAGGGATTGGTGCTTGCCTATGGGATGTGTCTCAAGTTGGGCCGGTTACTGGCCATTCCCTTGGTCCCTGCCCCATTCCCTTACTTATGGACAGGATAAATTTGAGGTTGAAAATTTTTGTGGATGGGTTGGTATCTCTCTGGCTCCACTGGAGATCCTGTTTGGTTACAAGAGATGGCCTCTTCAGGTTCATTATCCCCAATGTTGTGACTTACAGCTGATATCACCTCCATTGATAATTGGGTGCCTCCCTTATCCCAGGTCTCTGTCTCATCCTGAAGAGGACCCCACCTCTTCACCCCTGTCAGTTGGAGATTTTCATTCACTTTCATGGCCATCTGTCCATTGCTTCTATTCTGTTCTATCCACAGCTGATGCTGAGTCCCCTGTTTTCCTCCTCATTCTCCTTACATCCCAGTTCCCTCCCTCCATCTGTCTCTTATGACTATTTTATTCCTCCTTGTGAGATGTCCTGGATGTTCTTGTAGTAAATATTGGGATGAGGTCCTGGTGTGTCAGGCCTCTGATGAGTATCCTTTCTCTGTATGTTTCAGGGCCTGCAGGTTTGTATGGTTCAGGAGCCACAGATCCAGTGAAGGTGGGTGGAGAGGTTGCAGGAGAATTGAGGGACCCCTGTGCTAGCAGACTGCTCAGGGCAGCTTGGCTTCTCCAAGATGGCTCAGAGAGCAGGGAAGATGGGTGTGAGAAGGGAACCTCACCTGTGTGGTTCAGGAGACTCAGTTCTGATGAAAATGGGTTAAGAGGTAGTGGAAGAATTGATGTCTTCCTGGGATAGCTGCCTACTCTGGGCAATATGCCCATGCCTAGAGATCTCAGCAAGCAGGGACTATGGGAAGGGGAAGGGGAACTTACTAGTATTGGTCAGTATCTTGAGGTTTGGTGGATGTGGGGCAAAAGGTGGCAGGAGAATGGAAGTCTCCCTGGGGTCACAGGCTGCTCAGGACAGCTTGACTTGGCCCAGAGGGCTCAGTGAATAGATAAGATTGGATGGGAAAAAGAAGCTTACCTGTATGTTTCTAGAGTCTGATGAAGGTGGAGCAGAGGTAGTAAGAGAATGAAGGGCCCTCTGGGATAACATTCTGCTAAGGGCAGCTTGGCCTGCACGATAGGGCTCAGCCAGCGAGGAATATGGGAGTTGGAAAGGAATCTTACCTTTAGGGTTCAGAATCTGCAGGTCTAATGCAGGTGCAGGGAGAGGTGGCAGCAGAATCGAGGTCTCACTGGGATGTCAGGCTGTTCAGGGCAGCTTGGCTTGGCCCAGAGTGCTCTGCAAGCAGAGGAGATGGTTAAAAGAAGATGTTTCTGTATAAAACTGTTGCCACATTCATTGCATTTGTAAAGTTTCTCATGTATATGAATGTTTTTTTTTGTGTGTGTGTAATTTAAGAGCTGAATCAATGGTAAAGGATTTCTCACATTGGATTTATAAAGCTTCTCTCCTGTATGGATTGTCTAATGTCTCCTAAGTTGTTGTTTCTGGATATATCCTTTGGAACTTCTATTACACTTGGGATTTTCCTCTGCTGTATGAATTCCTCTGATGTTTTCTAATACTTGAGCATCGGGTGAAGGATTTATCATAATCATTACATTTGTAAGTTTCCTTTCCAGTAGATTCTGTATTGTTTTTCTAAATCTGATGCAGGATAAGAACAATTTCCACATTCTGTACAGTTGTTAGGTTTCTTTCCCATGATGCATGTAGCGCATATAGTTACATACATCAACGTCTACACGTGAGTTATGACATGCGAAAAGGCTTCCTGCATTCTGTACATTTATAAAGTTCTTCTACTGTATGAGTTGCTTTATGTCTACTAATGTTTGAACATGGCTTAAAGCCTCGTCCACATTTCTAGCATTGGTATGGTTTCTCTGCATTGTGTATTCGTTTAATGTGGGTTTATATTCAAAGTCAAAAGATTCTTTATTCTCTGTATCTTTATGTATTTCCTTTCTCCTGTGGATTCATATGTTTGTGTCTCATTGTATCCACTGTCCTGATGTATATTCATCATATTCTCACATTCTTCAGGGTTTTTATAATGAGCAAATGTGATATTCAGCCACAAGTGTTTTAGGCATCTATTGAAATGGTCATGTTTCTTCTGAGGATACATATTTGGTGTCTCACATTCATTAACTCATAAGTGTTAAAAGAGTCTTACATTCTTGGCATTACATCAGCTTGTATTTTGTTCTCATGTCACTTAGAGACAATCTCTTTATTTGTGTCCATCCTTGGAAACTGGTTCATGACTTTTATTTGTATGTATTCGGACTTAACTGCTTTTGGTGTTGAGGTAAACCTAGGTATGTGTGATGACTTTCTAGTGTTCCTTTTCTTTGTGTTTGATACTATTTTCTTCTTGTGGTATTAGAATAAGATTTGTCTAAAAGAAAGCATGACTATGTGCTGAATCTGTGTATTCCTCAGACATTGGTAAGGCAAACACTTCCTGCTTCAGTCTCAGCAGTGCTTAATGCCATTTTTAGGCTTATAACTTGGAACGTTGAATTGTTCACTTATTTCTAAGAGTTTGTCATTTTCTTCATAATTCCTTTGTGGTTTTGTGTGTGTGTGTGTGTGTGTGTGTGTGTGTGTGTGTGTGTGTGTGACTGATTTTCTACAGCACTGCATAAGGTATCATTGTTGTCCCTGGCAGACATGACAATGATCCCTGTTCAGCTCTAATTCTCTTACTTGGGGATTTACTTTTTTAGTTTGGCGTAGGGGAAAAATTCTTCGTCAGATATTTTGTCTCTTCATAGAACCAAGTCTGTGTTCTTGATTCATCAGAATGTCTTGAGTCTTTAGTGTGTGTGTGTGTGTGTGTGTGTGTGTGTGTGTGTGTGTGTGAGAGAGAGAGAGAGAGAGAGAGAGAGAGAGAGAATTTGTACACAACCTTACTAATATATTCCAATATACTATTTCAGATTGACTTGTTCTTATGTTTGTAAGCCTTCAGTACAAGTGTCACCTATTTAAGGACAAGGAAATGGGCTGATTGGAAGGAATTAGACATTGGCCAAAGACAAGGAAATGGGCTGCAGGCAGGAATTGGACATTAGGCTAGAATAAAGAAGTAATTACAGGCAGGAATCTAAATCTTAGGCTAGAACAAAGAAGTAATTTCAGGCAGAAATATAAACCTTTGGCAAGAACAAAGAAGTAGGATTCAGGCATGAAAATGATTTGAGGCTAGGACAGGGAAGTAGGCTCAGATATTTTGGTCATCCTGAGAAACCCTTAGAAATAGGGATCACAGAAGTGATCGTGGAACTTTGTTTATTGCCTTGCTTGTTCCTTGACTATTTGCATCTATTGTATTGCTAGTTCCTCAACCTATAGAACCGACCTTAATACTTGCATGTGATTAAAATATTAGAAAAGCAAAAGGAGGAGGAGGATGTATTAGGGGGTTTCTTGGGGGGTGGGGTGGGGAGAGGGGATAACATCTGAAATGTAAATAAATAAAATATCCAATAAAAAAATTACAAGAAAAACAAACCAAGTGGCGCTTATTGTTGTCAAATTGTCTCAGTGTTTCTTTGTCACCTCATTTTGGGGTTCCTGTGTCTTTTATAAGCTCAAACTCAGGGTTATACTATAAGAAAGTGTCCTCAATAATCCATGGAGTCTCTCACTGTTCATTGATTTGTTTCCAAAATAGATTAAGTAAGGAAACTGCTGTAGAGTTTTCTCAGCAGCTAAGAGCACCTGTTGCTCTTGCATTTTCTAAGGTTAGTTCCAAAGACATGCATGGTGACATAAGTCTTTTGTAACTCCGGTTCTAAAAGATCTACTTTCCTCTTATGGCCACTGCAGGCATTGCACGTAAGAAATGTAAAGACCGGGCTTGAGAGATGGCTCAGGAGTTAAGGGCATTGACTGCTCTTCCAGAGGTCCTGAGTTCAATTCCTAGCAACCACATGGTGACTCACAACCATCTGTAATGGGATCTGATTCCCTCTTCTGGTGTGTCTGAGGACAGCTACATTGTGCTCACATAAAATAAGTAAATAAATCTTTAAAAAAGAAAAGAAAAGAAAGACATGTAGAGACCTACATGCAAGCAAACACCTATACACATCACTTTAAAAAAAACAGTAAACAATCTTGGTATTATATAATGAGTCAAGTTAACAAAACAGGCAAGAATTTGGATGTTCCTCTGCTAATATGAGCAAGCATAAGTGTGGAGGTTGGATAAGTGATTTAAATGTTTAAGTGTTTAAATGTTATTTATTAAGAAATAAATGTCAAGTCAATGATTATATATATATGTTTTTATTGTTTTGGAAATATCATTTATGTTTTCATCATGTGTTTGATCAAATTTACCCACATCTTCTTCAGCTCCAGTTACCCAGTTCAATAATGTTCTTCACAACTCCACATTCCGAGTTTTTAAAAGTACTGAGACATATTAGCTTTATGTGTGTGAGCCACATCTCTAAAGAAAGCTTTCTCTCCCTCTTCTAGGGCAATAGTTAGTTACCCTCTGGTGTAACTACCAGTTATACCTCAGGTAGTGGTGTGATGATGCCTTTCACCCAGACTGGGATTTGAGCTAGGTTCATATTATCCAATGTTTTGACTGTACACACAGCTGCCATGGAATTGGTTATGTGGTACTATCAAGTGAGAGAGATATGTTATGATTGACATATGGTATGAGAGACATACCAGATCAGCTATGTCTGTTAACATTTTGTCTGAACCCTGAGTCCCATGTTTAAATGAACATGTTCATATCATACCAGCAGGGCTCCTTTGGGTGGCTTGGGAAAGGCACCATGAGTAAGGCATGGGTGGGAGACACGTCTGGCATGGAGGCAGCCCTGTGACTTCCCAGGACAGTGGGCCTGCAATATTGGGAAACAGGCAGTAACAGGACCAAGGGTGTGATGAGTTCTTTGTTGCAGTTCATCAGAACATGGATTCTGAAATTCTGCTGTGGCTGTCTTAACTCTGTCAGAAGATTTTAGATCATAAGAAATGGGGCTTATTTGATGTTTTTGTTCCTGTTATAATTTTGAGGATATTCGCAGGAACATGATGTCATAGAGGATTTGCCTTATCTATTGTCCAAAAACGTGGTTCTCAGGGACACTGAGACAATTACAAAGATCCTGGAGTTTAAACTCATCCATTATTTCTAACTCTGCTATTTTATGAGTTGCCTATTCAAGGGAGTGGCCGTTCTTCCTGGTGAAGTGGCATCCACAGAACTTTTTAGATGTTAGTCTCATAAGTAGCCAAGGTAGATTTGATGAATCAGGAAGTATTTTTTTTTTTATTAACCTAACAGCTAAAGGCTATGGTTGTAAACATTAACCTGTACTAAGGAAACTTTTTTATGCAGTTAATGTTCTGGGACTTACATGCATTCTAGGATGCAAATGGCACATTCTGAAATGTTTCCTATCTGGGTATGGAGTTTGGTAACGCTACTTCTCACCCAACTCTGTATAGCAGTTTTTGAGACTATGAATGCTACAACCAGGGAGTCCTTATATATTGGTAGACAGTGTGAATGCTCTAATCTAAGTTGGGTTGTTTTGTTTTTTGTTTGTTTGTTTGGTTTTTGGTTTTGTTTTTTTTTTTTTTCCTTACGAAAGGTCCACTTGCTTTCTGAATCTCCCATATTGATCCTTTAAATTTTTCTCTGTCCTTCTTGACGTGTATAGTCACTGATGGAAGCACTGTGTGGGCTTAGTCCTGATTAGAGGAGAAATGTTCCAATTGTGTTTTTTTTGTTTTTTTGTTTTTTTTGTTTTTTTTTTTGGTACTGTTTCTCTAGTTGTGGTTCTCTTTGTTTTTATGATTCTGACATGTGTTCCCGCTGTTCTCACACTCTTGAGAGCTTCTATACTCAGCAAATGTCATATTTTGCCACAGGGCTTTTTATGTATATATTGACATAATCATTTTGCTTCTCTCTTTGTATCTACATCTCTGAAGTCTTACATTGATTAGTTTGTAGGTGCTGAAACAGTCTTGTGTTCTGGTGAGAACTCAGCTTTCCTTCTATTTCTATGGAATTTAGAGACAATCTCTGTGTCACTGTAAATCCTGGCAACTAATCTGTGATTTTTCTTTGCATATAATGGTTTGAGTTCCCCTACTTTGGGCACTGAGATAAAGCTAGCTGTGTGATCACTTTCTACTGTTCATATTCTTTGTGTTTCAGCCAATATTCTCTTTTTGACATCAGTATAAGCTTTGTCTAAGAAAAGGAGAATTCCATGCAAATCCGTCCAGTCCTCAGACACAGAAGAAAGTTCTTCCTGATTCAGTCTCAGCACTCGTTTGATGAATATTCTAGTAATATACTATAGGAGGTTGATTTGTTCATTTTCTTTTATGAACTCATCATTTCTTGTTCACTTCTGATTTATTCTTATATGACTTTCCACAGCACTGCATAATGTAGCACTGACGTCATTGTCATACATTGCAGTGTTGCATTTATATCTCTTGTTCTAATGCACAGAGAGTCATGCTTTTAGTTTCATTTAAGTGAACAATTTTTTGTCAGTACATTAGTCTCTGCACAGAGACAAGTCTGTTGTGTTGAATGATTATATTATCTTTGATCCTATTTCATTAATTTCTATATAACCTTTATAATATCTTTGTACATTCTACTAAAGATTGACTGTTTTACATACTTTTAAGCCCTGAGTTATGTAGTTATGGGTTTTACCAGCCAGTGCCTTAATACCAGTGTATTAAGAGTATTATCAGATTGGAGATTTCTAGTGGAATGTTTGTAGTTTTTGAATTGAATAATCATGTTTCACAAATTATTTGGGAATAATTTGGGAAATTTGGGAAGTAATTTGGGAAAAACATGCATCTAAGTTTTCATTAAAATGTTCTAAGTCTTACTTGCTCTTTGTAAGCAGGGATAACACTGTTATGAGTTAGTGTGAAGCCATTGCACATCCTTTTTTTTTTCTTCTGAGTGCAGTTGAATGATGGAGGCTGGGTTCAAATTATGGAATGATAGGTTAGAATGTTGGCTATCTTGATTATGCTGAGGTATGTTCCTTCTGTTCTCATGTTCTTCAGTGCTCTTATTATGAACCAATGTGAGATTTTGCCCCAGGCCTTTCATGGGTATGTTGACAGGGTTGTGTGTCTTTCCTCACTGATTTTACGTATTTTGTGCCTTGGATAGTTTGTTTTGTGGTTCTTGAAAAACTCTTAGATCATTGGAATGAAAAAAGTTTGTTCCCCTTCTGTATGAGTTAGAGAGAATGTATGTGTCAATGTACATCCTTGCAACTATTCTATGTTTTTTTTTTCTTTAAAAAATTTTTTAGTTCATCTCTTTTTCTTAAAGTCAAGGTAAAGTCAGCTTTGTGTGATGACTGTCTAACTTCCCATTTCTTTCAGTATTCTGCAATATCTTCTGTGCAAGATTCCTCCAGTCCCACGGGGTGTTGAACTAGGATCCGGAGGACCTGAAAGAGAGAACTGGGGGACAGGGGTACACAAAGAACAACAGCCTGTCTGTAAATCTGATCAGACTGTAATTTTAATTTTTTCACACGGGGGGTTATATACACATAGAGGCAGGATGTGGGGAGGGGGATGATGCAGGGTCTTCTTTGTTTCTGGGGAGCACAGATGTTCTCAGGGGGAATGCAGATGTCTTTCAGAACAGGATATTGGCTGGGTGAAAAGTTCACAGAAGAAGCCGGGCAGAACAGGTCACTATATACCTGTCCATAAAAATCTATTATTCATTTACACTTATCTAAGTTAGTACTTCCCAAAGTTACCTGTCCATATGATCTATTGTTCATTTGTTCTTACCTAGGCTGGTACTTTCCTACTAAAGCTACCTGTCCATGAGATCTGTTGTTCATTTGTTCTTATCCAGGCTGGTACTTTTCCATGAGGGCTACCTGTCTACACGATCTATAGCTATCTGTTCTGGGATTAGTGCTTTCCCACAGAGACCAACACTTTGTGTCAGTAGGCATGCATGGCTGACTTAGGCCTATGGCTTACTTAGGCCCATGGCTGACTTAGGTCCGTGGCTGACTTAGGCCATTAATGTATAAGCAAGGTCGCTTCCAACACGAGATTATTATAGGTTTTTCTAAAATCATTGGAGAATTCATTGCTCAATCTGTCCAGACTTCAAACATTGTTAGTGGAGACAGCGTATCAGCACTTGCTCATCACCTGGCCTAATTTTATGTCATAAAAGGTTGATATTCACTTGTTTCTAGAAAAATCATCCTTTTCCCTCTTCAATTCTCATTAATTTTGTATGACTTTCTACACAATGACATCCATTTGCTATTTTCCATATCACCCTAAACAACCTAGTCAGTGGCATAGAAAGAGACCATCCAAGTGGTTGTTAAATGTCTGGAGAAGTATTTAATATGAGAACAACATAGGGTAAATAAAATACACATGCTACTATCATGGTCATGACAACTTTGTGTAGTAATACTGTTTCAATATTGAAAATAAGTTCTTATTTTTAAGACATACATAAACATATAAATACACACATAAATGTTTATATGTGTGTATAGTATATACATATATATATGTATATATATTTACATATATGTGTATGGCTGTGTATAAATGTATATGTATAGGTATATATAACATGAAACCCATCAGAGAGTTTCTGCCATGCCTGCCTCTTGGTGATTCTGCCATGGCATTGCCTAGAACAATTCTCAGCCTGAGGGTCTTGACCCTGTGTGTGTTGTGGGGGAAGCCCAGAGGAGGGGTTCAGTTGACACTTTCACAGGGGTCATGTAAGTCTACCATAAGTCATAGATTTTTGATGGTCTTAGGAACTGAAATGCCACTCCACTGTCAATCTACAGGTGGGCCTGCCACATGTACATACATTAACTCATGAGTTCCTTATACTGTATTAAAAGATTTCAGCATTAGAAAGGCCTAGAACCACTGGCTTAGAACTTTTAGCACATGGACATGCCACTTAAAGACAGGTGTGTCCTGACTTGTAATATTTCCATATTAATAGGTTCACGTGGATTTCAGTGGCCAATATTCTTGCACAAAGGTATGCATGCAACTTAGAAAAGAATTTATTGTTGAAAGGAAGAGTAATTGGAAAGATACATTTTACCTCAGAAACAATGTAAAGCCTTCTTAGATGTGATGGAAATGGTTGTAACTCGACCTGATGATGATTTATCAATTTGAGCAAAAAATGCTATTTGACAGGTAGCATCTGTGTCTGTACAAGACAACAGGACACACATGGAAAAGAGATGTACTGTATCTGCCGGGTAGAAGGAAATGAAACATGACCAAAGGGTCATATATTGGGTTCTAATGTGATAGCTAATGAACTTTATTTAATGCTAGGCATCCATCTTACGGCCCCACTAGCCATTTGCTTCTGACTCTAGTTCTTGAATCATACATTCCCAGTAAAATTCGTGAGTAGTAGTTTTTTTGAAGCTGGTTTACATATACTTTATATCTGTTCATGGTACCTGCTAAGGTTTGAAAAATGCCACAGACCGTACTAATTTTCCTTGCCACATTAAATATACCATTCCATGCTCTCCTGTCTGTAGGAATGTTGTCAAGTTTACTGGTATATTTTCCTTTTTATGTTCTTATATGGTTTAGCATTGTTCATAACAGAGTTGTATTTATTTTAGCTTTTAATTTTTTGAGAAGAGTGACAAGAAGAATGAATGCTTCTCTCATAAATGCTCCTCAGGTTAGTGCCCTTTCCACATTTCTTTGAAATCTCTATTAGTCTTTAAACCATCTGAGACTTTAGTTCTCTACCTCTGGTAATGTTATCTAAAGTGTTTCGTTTCTGTAATTTATCTTTGTTCTTCTCCAGTGATCAAAATTGAGACTTTAGATCTTTCACTTCAAATGGGACAAGCACAGCCTTGTGCCTTTTGTATTTTCACTGAATTTTATCCTGTGAGGACATAAATTTCCAAGGACTGAAGACCTTAAGATCTGATAGAGAATCTACTGCAAATGATTCTCAATGAATATATTGATAGCTAATTTCTACATTGGATGAACTTGTGCCCTTTTATATTACTGGAGAATGAAGGTCTCAGGTGCTTTTTCAGGAATGTTTAAATTTCTAGAAACAAGCTTGTGGATCTGGATAGGCAAATATATGGAAGAGTAGAGTTTATGAGAAAGTAGAATTAGAATACACTCACTCTCTTGAATCCTAATACCTAATATCTGCTCCGTAGAGGCACAGATGATGGAAGGACTATGTGGCTCTCTCTTGCCATAATATTGATGTGTTTTTAGGGAATGCAGATTGTAGTATTCTAGTATCTCTTTGGCATTTTGTGTCACACAATAATCATGGACTTGTTGACACATGAAATCTCTTTGTCTCTGGAGAGTCTGACCAGTGCTCAGTGTGGTAAGTTCTCAATATACAGATGATTATTTTCTATTTCTCCTTTGTTTCATCATTTTTAGGAGTAGTGTAAACACTACAGTGTGTACCTTTTTATTACAGCACATGGAATGTATTAGTAAGATTTTTCTAGAGAGTATTGCCTTGGTACTTTGTATAAGCCATGAAATTTTGATCATTACTGAATGTCCCTCTTAATTTTTCTCTTCTCTTCTTTAATGGAAACAATGTTCCATCCTTCATATGTTTTTTTCTCTCTCTTCCAGGCTATGTATTACATGGGGGGGGGAACTCTGAAGGGCTGTGGTGCTGTTTCTTTACAATAATATTGTTTTCACATGTTTGAGTATTTAAGTGTTTATCTGCATGTTTTTATGTGCACTGAGTGACACATTATGCCCGTGAATCCCTGAGTTTTACATCAAGCTCTTGGGACTGAAGTCAGGCATGGTAGTTAACTGCAGTGTGTGTAGAAAGAAAAGAAAATTAAAAGATTCAAGTTTTCACTTAAGTCCATTTCACTAGCAATAATATATTTAAAATAGTTAGTAATTCTCTCAATTTAAAAACAAAATTTGATGAAAGAAAATTATTCTCCATCTGAGTGCATTGCCACATATACCATTTATTTATACATAAATGTCTGCCGAGAGCCAGCCCGGCTCTAAGAGTGTAGTGGCAGGGGCACAGAGTAGAACTCTGGTGATGGCTTTTGAGTCTGAGGGTCTCAGGGTTTTCTGACTCTCTGACCTGTACTGCAATGCTGATGATAACTTCTAAAAAGTCCTAAAAACTTTTTCTAAGGGTAAAAGACTGCAGGCTTAGGTGATTAACACCTGTATCCTAACATCAGAGAACTAGGCAAACAGCCTTTGCACTCTCAGCAGGAACTGCTGGGCTCTAATTTACCTCTGCTAGTCTGAGGTTGCAGGAAGAAAAGACACTTAGAGAAGTTGCTATAGAATTTATTAAATGTAAAAAGTATCCTATGAAAGCTATTTGAGGGGAAAGGTGGAAATGTCCTAAGTGGGGAAAAGAAAAAAATTCTAACAAAGGAAAAATTCTAAAGGAAAAATTCTAGGCAGAGGAAAAGGAAAGGAGAGGATGAACAGCTCCTAACAAACATCTACATCTACGACTACTCTACTGCTACTGCTAACGACTATGACTACTACTCTGTTTGTCTTTGTCTTCAGTACTTATGCATCTTTCAGAGTACATGGTCACATGTTACAAAGTTCATCACAAGTTCATACCAAAATTCAAATAATAAATTGAAATAGAAGTTTACAACACAGAATGTTTACATGAATATGCATTAGGAGCAATTATCTAGCCAAACGTTTATCACCTGTCTAGCTCCACAGGTTCACCGAAGGTTTAAAACTGCAACTAACAAATTAGTGAAGTTTTGTATAGATAAACCAAGGCAATATTTTCTCTTCTGTCCTGGTACCTATAATAAATTGTGAGTTTGCCTTTTAGTGATCTTGGTTAATTGTTTTACAACTTCTTGGAATGTGCTCTGAGCAAGAGAAAGTCTGGTTACTATCTCTCTAGGGGCAATTAACTGATAACACTCCAGAGACTGGCAGAGTTCTCACTGCAGTTTTGACTATGCATGAGGGACTTAATAGCAGTCCCATTATAAAAGAGCTTAATAATCATTGATATAATTTTAGAAATTTTTATAGGATCATCATTAAGACTTAAGAAGTCATCTATTTGTCTATATAGTATCACTACAAGAGAGTACATCTTTGGGGATCTGCAGAGATCTGCTCCAAAGGGGTGTGCTATTGCTTAGTAATTGTTACATATGTTTAATAATAATAGGAAAATCATATTAATAGCAGGAATTTTTCCTAAAATTATGTCCGTCAGAGCCTTGCTTAATGTGGCACACTCGTCACAGATTATATAATAATCCAAGGCAAGCATTTCAGGATGATCATCTGCTAATTATTAGCTTGTCCCATTATTGCTCCTGACACATGTCTAATTACTTTGTAGTTAAAGACCATATAGAATTTATGAAATTGTTATTATCTGTATTGCATGTCAACATTGAAAAAACTGTAAATAATTTTAATGTTCTCTAATACTGTTTTTCTTTTATATATTTTAATGTTGTGAATATAGTGTCATAAAACATCTTTATAAAGTACTTTATTCTGTGTGTCCTTTGGAATATTGAATGTGTTCACTGGTATTACACTTTTTTTTCCGTTTAAAAAAAAAAGTGTAGTTCTTGATTCATCCAACAATTCTGTGTTTCACTTTCTATCTCTTTGCTCTAGAAAGGGTACAGCATTGTACCTAGCCCTCAGGATGCTGTTGACTAAGAATTTTAGAATACAGTCAGGTGAGACCCAGCTGCAGACAGGATTGATATAATGTCCATGCTTGAGCAAGGCTGATAGCTGTAGAATTTAGAAACACAGTTTTACTCATTGTAATTTAACCATCTGTGATGTTTGATTCTGGTTGACAACAACCCTATAATTCATAGTGGTAAATTCCAGCATCTAGATCTCACATGTTATAATCCCTAAAAGTTTCCTATTTATGATTCCATTATGTAATTGTGTTTTAAAGAAAAGGAAAATACAATAAACACTAAAACTAAGGTAGGTAACATCTTTTATTAAAATTAAATTTCACTTCCTTTTATGTATGTTAGTGCATTTACCTGAATGTATGCATATGTGCTATATATTCCTTCAGCCTGTTGAGTTCAGAAGAGAGCACCAGATTTTAAAGGATTAGAAATAAAAATCTGCTGTGTAGTTCATGTGGGTGCTGGGAAACAATTTAGGATTACAGAATTCAAACTGCACACAAATTTTCAAATGAAGTGATGGTAGCATATTCATCTGTTGCTAAGGTCTTAGAAAACTAAGACCAAAAATTCATGAAGGAGAGAGACCTTAAGAATGTACTCAATATAGTATGTCATTGTCTGCATTGTCTCATAAGAGCAGCAATGCTTAACTTCTGACACATTTCTATAGCACTTCTAGATGTTGTTTGTCCTTGAATATTTCCCATGACTCATATTTATCACAGCATGACTCTTATTCTTTAGGTCTGTTTCATCTACGAAAATATTTTTGTCCAATAGCACATGATAAACTGGTAATTTTCTATTACAGGGTCAGTTAACATTCAAGGATGTGGCTGTGGACTTCTCACAGGAGGAATGGGAAAGTCTTGACTGTGCTCAGAGGACATTGTACATGGATGTGATGTTGGAGAATTACAACAATCTGCTTTTTGTGGGTAAGAATAGCCTTCTTCTAAAATTCCTGAATCATTCTTTGATTTTATCTAGTGTTTATATATAAACTCTCTGACATGTCTAGAGACTCCCAGAATAAGGGAAATTCTGGATAGCAACGTAAGTTCTTCATTGTGTTTTCTTTACATTTTTCTCCACTCTTTAGAAGACGATCCAGTATTGTATTCTGTGTAATCTCTCAACATTGTATCTACTATTAATCAAAAATTCAACGTTCAATAAAACCTGAATATTAGGAGGAAGAAAATATATTGCCACACCTGTTATTGCCACACCTGTAATAATTGGAATATTCTAATTTTACTGTTGCACTTAAGTCTTCAATTGTTTATGAATTTTTAAAATGATCTAAATAGAAAAAGAGCTGTTGGTTGAGAGAATTTTATTGTTGCTTATTTATTTAGTTTTTGTCCTGTGGTTTCTATGTTTAATTCTGGTACAGCATAGCCTTTATATCATGAGTTCCATGCCAGTGTAGATTACATAATGAATTCCTACCTGACCAAAGCTACATTGTGTTACTCTGTCACAAAACATAAACAAGAAAATAGAGAAACTGTTTTTTACATGATCCTTCAGAGAGCTCCTTTCTATAGATGCTTCCTCACCTATTCTTTTCACCTTTTGCAAAGCACAGTGTTTAAATAAGATATAGAACTCTATTGTTTCATGTCATTTCCTATAGATGGGATTTGAGGTTGTTCTAACCATCCATGGTATGATTGTGTAACAGGAAAGACCATTTTTGAGAGCTCTATCTTTGAGATCACTAATTTACATTAGAAAATTTCAGGGAATGTGGTGGTATATTGTCTTGTTCATCTACTAATCCCTGTTGTCTCTAATTTCATTTTGTTTTTCAGAGAATCATGTCATGTGCCATAAATATGAGAACATCTTAGATCAAGACCTACAACATATTGTCCACGAGCATGTGAATATCCAAGTGAAGTCTTATAAATGTCATGAGCTTGTTAAAATCATTCATGAATCCACCCAAAGTGCACCTTATAAAACTAACATCAGGGATACATCGGTTGAATCATCAAACGTAAGCAGGCTTGAAACTGGAAACAACAGAGAACCTTGCAAATATAAATACCCTGTAAACTGTTTAAATTCCTGCTCTACCATTAGTTTAATTCAGGGAATCCACAGAGGAAAGAAAGAATACAATGGTACAGAACTTGATAAGGATTTTGACTCTAAACAAAAACTAATTCAGAAACAAACCAATAATAGAAAGAAACCGTACAAATGTAATGACTGTGCCAAATGTTTCACCAAGAAATGCAAACTTACACAACATCAGACAATTCATACTGGAGAGAAGCCTTACAAATGTAGTGAGTGTGACAAATACTTTACCCAAAAATACAGTCTTATTATTCATCACAGAAATCACACAGGAAAGAAACCTTACAGATGTAGTGAATGTAACAAATGCTTCACCCACAAAGGCTATCTTGGAAAACATCAGAGAATTCATACAGGAAAGAGACCTTACAAATGCAGTGAATGTGACAAATGCTTCACCCAAGTTGGTGATCTTAGAAAACATCAGAGAATTCATACAGGAGAAAAACCTTACAAATGCAATGAATGTGACAAATGCTTTAGCTACAAAAGTGGCCTTAGAAGTCATCAGATTATCCACACAGGAGAGAAACCTTACAAATGTAGTGAATGTGACAAATGCTTTACCCACAAAGGCGATCTCAGAAGACATCAGAGTATTCATACGGGAGAAAAACCTTACAAATGTAGTGAGTGTGACAAAGGCTTTACCCAAAAATGCAGTCTCATCATTCATCAGATAATTCATACAGGAGATAAAGGTTACAAATGTAGTAAATGTGACAAATCCTTTACCCTCAAAAGTGATCTTATTATTCATCAGAGAATTCACACAGGAGAAAAACTTTACAGATGTATTGAATGTGACAAATACTTTACCAAGAAATATCGTCTTAGAATTCATCAGAGAGTACATTCAGGAGAGAAACCTTACAAATGTAGTGAATGTGACAAGTGTTTTACCCTGAAAGGCAATCTTAGAATTCATGAGCGAATTCATACAGGAGAGAAACCTTATAAATGTAGTGAGTGTGACAAATTCTTTACTCAAAAATGCAGTCTTATTATTCATCAGAGAATTCACGCAGGAGAAAAACCCTACAAATGTAATGAATGTGACAAATGCTTTACCCGCAAAAGCAGTCTTCGTATTCATCAGAGAATTCATCTAGGAGAGAAACTTTACAAATGCTGTGAATGTGACAAATGCTTTACTGACAAATATTGTCTTAGAAGTCATCAGAGAATACATTCCGGAAATCAACCTTATAAATGTAGTGAATGTGACAAATGTTTTACCCTGAAAGCCAGGCTCAGCAGTCATCAGAAAATTCATACAGATAAGAAACCTTACAAATGTAGTGAATGTGCCAAATACTTTACCCAAAAAGGCAGTCTTATTATTCATCAAAGAATTCATACAGGAGAGAAACCTTACAAATGTAGTGAATGTGATAAATGCTTTACCCGCAAAAGCAGTCTTAATATTCATCAGAGAGTTCATACAGGAGAGAAGCCTTACAAATGTAGTGAATGTGACAAATGCTTTTCCCACAAAGGCGATCTTAGAAAACATCAGAGAATTCATACAAGAGAAAAACCGTTACAAATATGAATGTGACATATGATTTCCCCCAAAATTCAGTCTTCTTATTCATCAGAGATTTCATACAGGAGAGAAGTCTTTCAAATGTAATGAATGTGACAAATACTTTACCTGCAAAAGTAGTCTTAGAATTCATCAGAGAATTCATGCAGGAGAAAAACCTTAAAAATATAGTGAATGTGATGAATTCTTTAGCCAGAAACAATCTTAGCACTCATCAGAGAATGCATACAGTAGATAAACTTAACAAATGAAGTGAATGAGAAAAACCATTCCCAAGGAATATCATATTTGAATTTATCAGAGAATACTTATAAGAGAGTACTTATAAATGTATTAAATGTACAAACTGTTTACTGTTGGTTCATCAAAGAACACATACAGGACAAAAACCTTAGACATGTATGAGGATAGATCTTTATCCAAATATCAGATCAAAGAAAATATCTGGAAATTTATAGTCAGAAAAACGTGTCCACTGGAAAAAATGGGGCATGTGCTTTATCCAAGCTGTATCATTTCCAACACTTGAGGCTCCACACTGAAGAATTACTTATTATGTATATGAGAAATTTGTGAAGAGATTAATGCTCAAATCTTAGAAACTATCCAGGGTTTATTCTGGGAGAAACTGAAAATGTTACAATGAAGGAAATATTTCATTAAAAGTTTTTACTTGTTCACTTTCAACTTTGTCATAATGAAGACATGATGGAGAAGGTAGAATATGGAATTGTGTAAAGTTTCCTGCAGACCGAAATGATCTATTTCAAAGAGCAGCTAGGAAATACTTGCCTCAAACTAGCAAATGAAACTGACAGTATTCTGTTTCCTTAAGTCAAATTAAGATACTCAGACAAACTATACTTTTAAAAAGAGGATTTGACAAACTAAGCCATAAATATAGGATGTTCTTTATCCTGTAGATATTCCTAGAAATAGGCAGTTTACTCCCAGAGTCCAGTATTCATAATCTATCATATGATGGTTTTAAATTTCAGAGTAACAATTGTCATTTAGTCACTCAGGCTCTCATTTACACAGGCACAAACCAGAGACATAACAGAGATCCACACTTGTGCGCCGGCTTGCAGGCCTACATCATTTTTCCACAGGTGGTGGACAACACGTGCAGAGCTAGCTTCAAGATCGCCCCCCTGCTGCAAAAAACATGAGTAACATCTCTCTCCATCCTCCTCTCTCTCATATTCCTGGCTAACATCTTTTCTCCAATTCTCAGCTACCACTAACTCCTGCCTAGTTCACAAGACTAGGAAAGTCTCTCTATTTCCCCCTCCCCTCTCCTCACCACGTGTTCTCCAGCTCAAGGGCAAGGTGGCTCCCTTGTCCCCTGAAGACCCCCAAACTCGGGAGACACTTACTCAAATATCGGAAAATCACGGCCACCCAAAAATCAAGACAGTGTACCTGGATGCAATCAACAGAGGTTTATTAGGGAGTGAGAGTTGACTAGCCAACGTTCAGACTGCAGACTCACGCAAGAGCAGAGTGTGACAAATTGGCAGGCTGGCTGAAGAACTATAATAAAGGGGAAAACCACAAACCAGGGGAGTGAGGAGGGGGTTAAGGGTTGTCAAGGATACATAACATAAAAATAGCAGAACATTCCAGAGGAACCCACCCTAAACAATCTATCGTCATGAAAGTCACTCTGTACACTCATTCTTCTCAAAAATGTGATTTTACCATGTCACTGTGCCCTACCCTGTCACCAACTATTTATTAAGTATTCCTCACTTGCTTCAGCCACAGAGCCACAGCCCGGTGGTCATTGTGTTTCATCACCTGAATTACTTTCATCCTTTACAACCAATTCCTGAAACTGGCCTGGCTTGTTTCAGAGAAAATTTTCCCTGTCCCTAAAAGAACTTAAAAAGAATCTATATACTTATATTCTATAAAAATTATCTTTATAATTTTTCATTCTTCATCCCCACTTTTCCTATCCCCCCAGCGCCCTGCCAGGCAGGCAGCAAGTTCCACATACATGAGGAAGGTCCTAGCATTACAGGCGGGATCACAGGAAAGTCTTCCATGCTGGTCACTCGAAGGCGGGTTCCAATAGATAAGAGAAATTCTGGTTCCAAAAAAGATTTCAGAAGTTTTATTGTCATGGTGTGGTTGTTGGGTCTAGATGGTGCATGCTCCCTTGCAAAAGCCAGGGGAAAACTGGCTTAAATAGAAAGGGGAAAGAAGGGAGGGAATAACTTAATTAGTTACCCCCCACCTTTAGATAACTCATTAATATGCAAATCTCTTGAGGTGGAGGCCTGTTAGTCACCCCCTCTACCTGTGTCCTACTTGACTGATGGTGCAAATTAAATGGAGATTAGACCAGAGATTAGACCTCCTCTCAGGGCCCTGGGTTCTGGGGGTGTGGCCAAACTCCTGCTGTCTCTGGGTTCCAGGCTCATGCCAACCCAAGAACCAAGATACCCTTTCATGGCCTGACAAGATAGGAAATATGAGATGACTGTTCTGGGCAGAAGAGGGCATTGGATCCCATTATAGATGGTTATAAGTCATCATGTAGTTTCTGGAACTTGAACTCGGGACCTCTGGAAGAAGTCAGTGCTCTTAACTTCTGAACCATCTCTCTAGCCCTTATTTATTTGATTTTTTTAGAGACTGTGTGTATGTGGGAGGGGGGTTGTGTGTGTGTTTATGGGTGTGTGTAGCTCTGGCTGCCTTGGAACTTTCTCTGTAGACCAGGCTGGCCTGGAACTCACAGAGATGTGCCTGACTCTGCCTAACAAGTGCTGAGATTAAAGGCATGTGCCACTTTGCCCAGCTCAAACTATTCCTTATTAAAGTTAACTTTTTTTTTATTTTATGTGTACGACTATATTTGCATTATTGTATTCATGAATGCTGTGCCTTCAGAATTCAGGAGAGAGCATTAAATCTGATAGAACTGGAGGTAGAAACTCTTGTTTAGCATGATGTAGGTTCTGGGAACCAAGTGTCAGTCCTATGGAAGGTCATCTAGTGCTCTTTCCTTCTGACCAATCTCTGTAGCTCCTCTAGAGAACTTTTCTCATTAAATAATTGTCCTGGTTCATATCACAAAATGTCTCTAATTCATAAGGGCTAGTTCATTAGGTAATTTCCTTTTATTTGAGAAAGCATTTTCCCCCAGCAGCACATGGCAAATAAGTAATTTTCCATTATAGGGTCTGTTGACTTTCAGGGATGTGTCTGTGGACTTCTCTCAGGAGAAGTGGGAATGCCTGGACCCTGCTCAGAGGACACTGTATATGGATGTGATGTTGGAGAATTACAGTCTGTGGATATCCAAGAGAAATATTATACATGTAACAAGTTTGAAAAGATGGTTCATAAATCCTCCCAATGTACACAGTATGACACACAAGATACTGCAGAAAATTGCAGTAATTACAGATATGTTAAACACAAGGATGCTTCTGTTGAGTCATCAACCATAAACACTTAAAAGTGGGGATTTTAAAGACTGTGTATACTGTTTAAATTGTTTCCCATCATCAGTAAAAATCAAAGAATCTATTCATGTGTCAGTGTAAACCAGAGAAATCATTCTGGATAGAAACCCCACAAACCTTGAGTCTTGTGGCAAGTGCTTTTATCAGTTGTACCATTACAAAACCCATATTGGAGAGAGACCTTATAAATGTAGTGAATGTCACAAATGTTTTAGCCAACGTACATACCTAAGAAGCCATCAGACAACTCATACAGAGGAGAAACATTACAAATGCAATGAATGTGGCAAAATCTTTACCCAAATGACATACTTAAGAACCCATCAAAAGAAGTTGTACAGGAGAAAAACCTTACAAATATAGTGAATGTGACAAACACTTCATTTAGAAAGCCCAGCTTACAATACATCAGAGACTTCACACAGGAGAAAAATCTTACAAATGTAGTGAAAGTGAGAAATCCTTTACATGTTGCTCAGAACTTAGAAAACATCACAGAATACATATGGTAGAAAAAAATTACAAATATAGCAAATGTAACAAATCTTTACCAGTGGCTCATATCTTAGAAGAAATAAGAAAATTCACACTGAAGAGAAACCTTACAAATGCAGTGAATGTGGCAAATGCTTTATTCAGAAAGTCCAACTTAGATACCATCATAGAATTCTATACTGGCTAGTTTTGTGTTAACTTGACAGAAGCTGTAGTTATCACAGAGAAAGGAGCTTCAGTTGAGAACATGCCTCTATGAGATCCAGCTGTAAGGCATTTTCTCAATTAGTGATCAAGGAGGTCAAGGCCCCATGTGGGTGGTACCATCCCTGGGCTGGTAATCTTGAGTTCTATAAGAAACCAAGCTGAGCCACGCAGAGTAAGCAAGCCAGTAAGTAACATCCCTCCATGGCTTCTGCATCAGCTCCTGTTGCCTGACCTGCTTGAGTTCCAGTCTTGATTTGCTTTGGTGATGAACATCTATGTGAAAGCGTGAGTTGAATAAACTCTTTCCTCAACTTGTTTCTTGGTCATGATGTTTGTTCAGGAATACAAACTCTGATTAAGACAAATTCATACATCCCCATCAAAATTCCAAATCAATTCTTCATAGAGATAGAGCAATTTGCAAATTCTTTTGGAATAACAAAAAACCCAGGATAGAGAGAACTATTCTCAACAATAAAAGAACTTCTGGGGGAATCACCATCCCTGACCTCAAACTGTACTACAGAGCAGTAGTGGAAAAAAAAAAAAACAACTGCATGGTATTGGTACAGAGACAGGCAGGAAGATCAGTGGAATAGAATTGAAGATCCAGCAATGAACCCACACACCTATGGTCACTTGATCTTTGACAAAGGAGGTAAAACCATCCAGTGGGAAAAGGGCAGCATTTTCAACAAATGGTCCTGGCTCAACTGGAGGTCAGCATGTAGAAGAATGCAAATTAATCCATTCTTATCTCCTTGTGCAAAGCTCAGGTCCAAGTGGATAAAGGACCTTTACATAAAACCAGATACACTGAAACTAATAGAAGAGAAGGTGGGGAAGACCCTCAAACCTAGGCACAGGGGAAAAGTTCCGGAACAGAACACCAATGGCTTATGCTCTAAGATCAAGAATTGACAAATGGGACCTCATCAAATTGCAAAGCTTCTGTAAGGCAAAGGACACTGTCAATAAGACAAAATGGCAACCAACAGATTTGGAAAAGATCATTACCAATCCTACATCCGATAAAGGGCTAATATCGAATATATACAAAGAACTCAAGAAATTAGATGCCAGACAACCAAATAACCCCATTAAAAATGGGGTACAGAGCTAAACAAAGAATTCTCAACTGAGGAAACTCGAATGGCCGAGAAGCACCTTAAGAAATGCTCAACATCCTTAGTCATCAGGGAAATTCAAATCAAAACAACACTGAGATACCACCTCACACCAGTCAGAATGGCTAAGATCAAAAACTCAGGTGATAGTAGATGCTGGCGAGGATGTGAAGAAAGAGGAACACTCCTGCATTGTTGGTGGGGTTGCAAGCTGGTACAACCACTTTGGAAGTCAGTCTGGCGGTTCCTCAGAAAATTGGACATAGCACTACCTGAGGACCCAGCTATACCACTTCTGGGTATATACCCAGAAAATGCCTCAACAAATAACAAAGACATATGCTCCACTATGTTCATAGCAGCCCTATTTATAATAGCCAGAAGCTGGAAAGAACCCAGATGCCCTTCAACAGAGGAATGGATACAAAAAATGTGGTACATTTACACAATGGAATATTACTCAGCTATTAAAAATAATGAATTCGAGAAATTCTTAGGTAAATGGATGGATCTAGAAAATATCATCCTGAGTGAGGTAACCCAATCACAAAAGAACACACATGGTATTTACTCACTGATAAGCGGAGATTAGCCCAAAAGTTTGAAACAACAAAGATTCAACTACCAGACGACACGAAGCTCATGAAGAAGAAAGAACAAGTGAGGATGCCTAGGTCTTTCTTAGAAGGAGTAACTAAATAACCAAGGGAGCAAATATGGAGACAAAGTGTGGGTCAGAATCTGAAGGGCGGGTTGTAGGGAGACCATTGTGTCTGGGTATTCATTCCATAGGCAGTCACCAAAAATAGACGCTGATAGGGATGTCAGGATGGGAAAGCTGACAGCAGCCTGATAAGGCTGTCTCCTTAGAGGTCTCTCAGAGTCGGCCATACCCAGAGACAGATACCCACAGCTATCCATTAATCTGATCAAAGTTCCCAGTGGAGGAGTTAGAGAGTAAATTGAAGGAACCGTGAACCATAAGGGCTGGTGGCCCTGTGAGGAGAGCAAGAATACCAACCAGCCAGAGCTCCCCAGGGTCTAAACCACCAGCCCAGGAGCACATAGGGAGAGACACATGACTCCAGCTGTATATGTAGGGGAGGATGGCCCTGTTGGGCATAGGTGGGAGACAAGATCATTGGTACCCTGAAGGCTGAGCACTGAGGGGGGGGGGAATCTGAGGGTGGGGAGGGAGGCTGGGGGTAGGTGGGTAAACACCTTCATAGAGGCAGGAGGAGGGGGGATGGGATAAGGGGTTCCTGGGTGGTGGGGGAAATATGGTAAGGGGATAAAATTTGAAATGTAAATATTATATCCAATAAAAGAGGGGAAAAGTAGAAAAGCAGTTAGAACCAACATTCTTAATAAAATGTCAGCCCTCTTTAAAAAAAAAACTATCTTGATACTAAAATTTGTTTTGAGAATTGTATATTGCAGAATGATCAGCCTTGGTGTATCTACTCAACAAGCAAGCTGGGCAGACCTGCTCAAACCTCTGAGGTCCGTGAATTCCATCTGGAGGGAGCGAAGACACAGCATCAGAGGATTGTCAACTTGCTCTCCCCCCCACTCCTCTTCTAATATCTCAACGCCCATAATCAGCTTGAAGAAGCTAATGATGAGTCAGCGCCCCTATTCCCTGGGCATGGGGACTAAGGTGGTAAATGTTGGGCTGTCTCCCTAGGGAAAAGTAGTGGTTTTGTCGGAATAGAGAGGATTAGCTAGGGTTTATTGCATAGCCATAACCTATTAGTAGAAATCTGTATAATTAATATCAAGATGAAGATATAAATTCTTAAATGGCACCAATTTACTTTGTTTACAAATTTTAAGGTTTTCATTGGCATGAGCTTCTTAGTGATATAAGAGTGAGATGAATATTGTTACTCTCATAGGCATTGTACCAGTATAACGCACTTAGGAATACAAAGCTTAGACCCAGTCCTTCTTTAACTTTTTTAACTGATTTGAGATGGTCAGCCTGTGAGTTAAGGGACTATAGCAAATTCATGACTTGGAGTTTATTATAAGGGTGTTCTCTATGTTTTATTTAGAAATAGCTGAGTGGAGTTAACAGGCAACAGTCCAGATTACCTTACATGGATAGCTGGTTTTCAAAACATCAGAAATCCTTAGAATTGACATGACAAACATTTCTGTATTAATGTTCATTTTCATTAGAGACCTGTCTGCTCCGGACAGCTTCCTATGTTAAATTCTAAGAAGAAATTGAGCATCCTTGGAGTTACTCCAGTTGTGGTGAGACAGCCACTAGGCAAGAATTGCCACTTTCCTTCTACAGACAAATTACTGTCCAGAAAAGGACACACTTGCAGAATAGTCGACTGATTATATCTGCCTAGACAGAGTAATCAGCCCTTAATAATTCTGCAGCACTAAGGTCTGTCAGATGATCCTGGGCCAGAAGGCAGAAGAACAGATGCTCCAACGTTTTGAAGTAGAACGAGTGTCCAGGTGTTCAGAGGTCTCTATAAATTGGCTAAGTTTTAGAAGCTATGCTTTGTGCTTCCCACAATTATAGTCAACTCAGTCATTCTGGATTTCTGATGGGGTTGAAAACTTATAGCTATTTATTTTGAGAGAAAAGATCTGAGTGTATGGTCATCAGCTGACATTCATCCTAAAGCCAAGGAAAAAGCCAGGTTCAGAACTAAGTGTTTTAGTTAGGATAGATGACAGAGGTGCTGGTTAGTCAACAAAAGGATGGACTGGGTATTAGGACTATCTTGTACCTCACTGGTACAAATAGGCACAATTATGCTCTAATTGTATTTTGAGAGAAAAGTTTCCTTTTAACAGGAAGGGTGATGTGTAGGAGGAGCTAAGGTGGGAGGAGTACTGAGAGGAAGAAAAGGAGTAAGAAGAGGAGAAGAAGAAGGAGAGGAGAAGCTAGGTGATGAAAGAGAGATAGAGGGGGGAGACAGGGAAGCAGATGTTCATGTATCTCCACCAGTCAAAGATAGTTGATATATCTAGGTTAGGTAGTGGGTTACACCTCTGATTGAACAATACCAAACTTATAAAGCCTATGATTAACATTTCTTAAAAAAATGTATAAATGCAAAAAGGAAAAGGGGGCATGGGATAGGGGTTTTCTAAGGGGGGAGGGAATGGGGAAACGGGATGGTATCTGAAGTGTAAATGAAAGATCTAATAATAAAAAAAATAGAATATTTTCAATAAAAAAAATGGGGTACAGAGCTAAACAAAGAATTCTCAACTGAGGAAACTGGAATGGCGGAGAAGCACCTTAAGAAATGCTCAACATCCTTAGTCATCAGGGAAATGCAAATCAAAACAACCCTGAGATACCACTTCACACCAGTCAAGGAACAAACAAGACAATGAACACAAATAGT
Organism: Arvicanthis niloticus; assembly: GCF_011762505.2. NCBI lineage: Eukaryota > Metazoa > Chordata > Mammalia > Rodentia > Muridae > Arvicanthis > Arvicanthis niloticus. The sequence continues at coordinate 8,764,213 of NC_133438.1, read as the reverse complement.
CAAAGAAAAAACTAGGAAATAAACAAAGTTCTGTGATCACTCCCATTATCACTATTTCTAAGGGCTTATCAGGATGACTGAAATATCTGAGCCTACTTCCCTGTCCTACACCAAAGTCATTTTCATGCTTGAAAACTACTTCTTTTTTCTAGCCTAATATTTATATTCCTGCCTGAAATTACTTCTTTGTTCTAGCCTAAGGAGTTAACCTCCAAGAAAGACTTGCCTCCATCTTGTTAGTCTTTGAGATGACTATATGCCATTTTCATTATTAATGATTGATGTAGGAGGAACCAGCTCACTGTGTGTATTGCTAACCCTAATAAAAAATTGACCATGGTTGTGTAAGAAAGGAAGCTGCCCTTGGACAGCAACCCAGTGATCTTTGCTATGGTTCCTGCCTCGGGATTCCTCCTTTGGCTTATGTCAGTGATGAACTATAATTCTCGGGATGAAATAACCTCTTTCAGCTCCACTAGGAAAGGTGTTCTGAAAGGACACTTTTTATTTGACTTGAAGTCAGTTGTGGATCCAACCTGAAAACCTGTCTTCTGCTTGATAGAGCTTTCAGTCAGTTCTCTATGTTGGGCTTTCTCTCTAGAGATTGTTCTTTTTATATTTGGCTTGCTTGCTATTCTAAAAGATCTCTCTGTCTACATGCAGCTTGTGTGTGTGTGTGTGTGTGTGTGTGTGTGTGTGTGTATAACCTTCAAGCAGCAGTTTTTATCCTCCAAAATTCTCAAGATAGATCATCTACGGAACACAGGACAAGTGTTTTATTTTACATATAATTCCATTCATTTACTTCAGGTTTCATTATCTTGTAAAGTAGCATTTCATGACCCCAGCACTTTGATTAAGAGAGCAAGCATACAGCTTTTCTTAATATTGCAAAAGAATTCAGAGATCTGTATGCTATTGTTAAGCACAGATGACTAGTTCATTGGGTGGGACCCTGCCTGAAATTACCATTTCTACCACACTTAAGCCTAACCTTGCTCTATCCTAGGCTGATCTTGAACTCAGGAATATGCCTGCCTTTGTATCTACGTCCCTTTGTATATTTCTCACTAGCTGGCTCATTAATGCAGCTGCCTTTGCTTTTTTAGTTTTGTGAAGTACTTCATAAATCATATTGCATACATATATGTTTGCATAGTTGAGACAGTATATATTTTGTACTCATTTTTTAGAGTTCTTTTTCATAGTCTTAAGGGCTGTCCTAAAGGTTCCATCATTTACCATTTTGCTGAAAACTTAGCCATACCCTCAACTCCTGGACTTATTCTGTTTCTAATTATCATGGAGTCATTAATGCTAACAGAGAGGTTATTCCTCAGAGGAATGTGAAATATGTACATTATTATCCAAATAAGCCTAATATCCACAACTGCCATTGACATTCTTAGAGGCTCACATTGGGGCCTTGTTCCAAGAGTATGAAACTTATCACTCTGTCTTCACCAAGGCCACATTGGGTTCAGCATCTAGTGGAGGCTCACACCAGGTCCCTGTCCTAGGGGCAGGAACCATGTCACTCTGTTCACACAGTAGCCACACCAGGCTTGGCATTTGCTTTTTTTGAAAGACAGGGTATCACTATTAATTTTGTTTTTTCTGAAACTCAAATGTAGACTGGACTGATCTTGAACTCACATAAATCTTGCTGCCTCTGCATCCCCAGTACAGGGATTAAAAGCATGTGCCATTATGCCTGGCCCCAAGTTGGTTTGGATAAATTTTTCTCACTCATCAGAAAAGTAATTAAGATGTCTGCTATTTTGTACTTTGTTCTGTAACCATATAAAGCACACACCTTTCTCCATGTAAATAGTACAATCTCTTATAGCTCATCTAGGCTCAAGAGTTCCTCTGTCTCATTCCTAATGATATATATGGTTGGAGTGCTCAGTTCTTCAGCCCACATGTTTTTTATGTTTTTTTTCATTGTCTGAGGTCTTCATTCCAATGTCACTGAGGCTTAGAGGTGCAGCCATTGCAGCTCACTGCCTGCTGCTGTCATAAATCCACTCTATTACCAAGCCATCCTTCATGTTACTTATGCCAGGAATGGTTAGTGGTCCAAACAAAATTCATGCTGCCCAACAAATGCAGATGAGTTTTTTCATATGAGGATAAATGCCCTTCACTGAGGTGCAGGTGTGCTGATGGCTACTCTTCTGTGCTAATGAAAAGGGACAACCCTGAACATTTATAATAAACCTTGCTGCTGATTTCAGAAATGCCAGGGAAATCATGGTGTTAGTGACACATGAACATGACACATAGACTGGCTGGATGTCTTCAATTAAGTCTATTTAGGAAGAGGCTATATAGACAGCGGGGGAAGTTCACACTAACGCTGTAACATAGACAATTGTGCTTAACAGGGGTCACCTCAACTACCTATGTTTCACATGTTTGTCCATGATGAGCAGTGGCCTCTGGGCTTTCTGTGTGATAGAAATGGACTGTCTCTCCTAATCACATGTGCTGTCTTAAATGAGTTTTAAAACACTGTATAGGAGAATTTTGTTTTAATAAATACAAACAAATGAGTTTAATGTTTATATGTAGAAACTCAATAAAAACCATGTCTAATCTACCAGCCTGAACTTTTCATACCTTATTGTACCATATGTGAAATAATAGTCAGTTGCACAGCCAATATTATTTTTAAATCACTACTATCTGTCTGTTTATTTATTTTATGTGCATTGGTGTTTGCCTGCATGTATGTCTGTGTGAGGGTGTCAAATCTCCTGAAACTAGAGTTAAAAAAAGTTGTAAGCCAACATATCAGTGCTGGAATTAAACCAGGATACCCTGGAAGCACATCTTAAACTCTGAGCTATCTCTCCAGTCCCTGCATACCTAATCTTTAACCATTTTGTAAAATTACAGTGGTTTCCATTGGAATATTTTTTGAGAGCACCTTAAACCTCATAAAATTTGCATAATTTTATTTAGTGTTTTTGCTGGCATCTCAAGCAATTAATATATAGCAGAAATTATATGTACATGTACTTGATTTATTGATAATTTAGATAGCTTCAATTACAAAGCTTTAGTCGATACTTTTTTGATTATGTTTCTATTTCTACTACCTGTGTGATCCAACTGAACACCCAGATTTGGGTTTTCTTTCTATGAAAAAATGTTTGTATAAAATTATGGGTAAATTTTAGGTGAAAGTCACTATATAGGATGAGGTGTGTCTTCTGTGTATCTACTAAAAGTACATAACAGTATAACAAAAGATTGACCCAAAGACATAAATAAATTCACCACAGGTGTCATCGTAGTGTCTTAGTTTCTCTTCTATTGCAGTGTAGAAACACAATGACCAAGAATACTCTTATAAAACAGAGCACCTACTTGGGGTCTTGCTTTCAGTTTCAGAGGAATAGTCCATGATTGTCTTTCCAGTAATTGAGGCAGCATACAAACAGGCATGATGCTGGAGACATAGCTGAGACCTTTATGTCCTGATCCTGCATGCAGAGAGGGTGATACTCAGCCTGGCATGGGATTTGAATCCAGAGTCCAACACTCTGAACATTAAGCATAGCTAGTTTGATACCTATCAGGTGCTGTATACTGTATATAGTTTGTATTTAAGCAAGTGGTAGTGACTATGACTGATGGATGCTCAGGACCTCCCTGCTCCACCCAGTCCGACTGACTGCTTGGGTCCTGTGCTCATGGGCTTCAGACTGGGAGACAAAGAAAGGCAGACAAACATTCCAGTCCTATTAACAGGTCTGAGAAGAACCGTACATATTTTTGATGACAGCTCCTTTCCAGATTTTAAAATAGAAATCCTTGACAGGGAACGTTGTGTAAAGGGTAGAAGGTAGAAGCAGGTAAACACGGATTATTCATCACATGAATATCATCTTTTGCTGCCCTCTTTTAAGTTGAAGACATGGACCATTGTAGGTCACAGGATACATTCTGTTCAGAAATTTAGTGTTGGTAAAGTTGAACTACAATGTCTATCACTTGAGTGGGAGGTTTGTATGTTACAGGTAGTGGTAATAATAGTACTTCACCTGAATATAGTCACAGGCAAGGACCATGAAGTTATGTGCCAGGTGAAAATGCCCTGTTTTTTTTTAAATTCAGGCATACTGGGCAGCACAGTAGCACTGACACTGATGGTTCTCCCCACCTCCTCTCTGGTGAGACCACCCTGAGGGCAAGAGCTTTGGGGAGATTCCAACCTCATCCAGACACTTGTCTGGCCTCCTTTCCTCCTTGTACCTCCCTGGATTTTCCCCTTTCTGGCTGCAGCATTGAGTGAGCTAGCAGGGGCATTGCTGGTTGTATGACTGTGAGAAAGCAGGTGAGCTGACCAACACAACTAAAACCCAGGCCCAGATCCAGGCCTCTGAGTTGGCCCACCACAACATCTACCTCATCTATGAACTGCTGGACCATGTGAAAGACCTGCTCCTGGAGAGCCAAAGCTGCAGGATCTTTATGACATAAGGCAACAACAGGGTAGGTTAGAGCAGTCTCAGTGAGGATCTAGTATTGATAGAGTAGCAGAAGCCAGAGGCCTCAAACCATACCAATGGCTCATTGCAATGAACATTTGCAAGTAAAATTGAGTGGACAAAATGGTATACACTGTGACACACTATGACAGTTTTCAAGACAAGATAGGTTTTTGTTTTGTTTTTGTTTCCTCTTGTGGGGAATTCCAAGGCCTTAGTATGGAGGGATGGGGAGATGAGTGGGGTTGTGTTGCATGCTGAGAAACTCACAGAGTCAATAAAAGGTAAAAAAAAATGCATAGCTATGTTCATTTTTTCTAAACCTTTGATGCTGACCAAGAATATCCTGTGCCTGTAACTTTAAGTATTGTAAATTCATGGCAGCATTTTATCCTGTTACTGATTAAAACTGTGTTTTTGTGACTGTTGGCAAACTCCAGGTCAGGTAAGTACAATGCACCTGATATGTATATTGACATTGAAGAAAATGAAATAGGTTAATGGAACACCATCTAACAGGATATATAATCACATAACACAGGACTGTGTTCAGTCTTAAAATAAACTGTGTTTTTTGATTTACGCTAAGACAGCATGGGCATTGAACTCTTGGGAAAACCACGAGATGTAGGGTTATATTTAACTGCACACGAGTTAGATACAAAAGAAAATGGTGTGTATCTTGAGTAATGAAGAAGCAGGATGAAGAAAGCTTAGGTGCCATTACATATACAGTTATGGGACAGCAGATAGTAGCATTTGTGTATTAGTGGTATAGATGGTAATGTCAAGTGTTAATATCAAGGCATGTGTATGTTACACATACATATACATGTGTATGTTTCTTATGTGTATGTTACAATAAATAGAACTCTCTAATTCTTCATATGTTACTTACCTGAAATCACATCAGTAGATACTATGTGCTTTCTTTGTTTTCCAGATAAGATGTGACTCTTTCCCCTTCTAGCCTGGAACATTTTAGATATTCCAGGCTGGCTTTAAATACACAAAGGAACAGCTGACTCTGTTTTTAGAGTCCTGGAATTTAAGGCTTGCCCCACTAGCCTGGATGATACATATTTTAAAAATATCATTATAGCCTCTAAATTATGTCATTTAAAATAATTATTTAGAATTTTACTCAAAATATATTTAAACTGTTGACATTCAACTCTGCCCAGATCTAGCCTTACTTTCCTAACATCCTCCCAAATCTGTTTCTTTCCCATTTGAAAACTTAAATTAACTTCAAGTTCAGTCTGGGTTATCTACATACTTTTGACTATTTGTCCTTATGCTGGAACATGGTGAGCCGCCTAGGCTCCACACCTTTAAAGAAAACAAACTCTCTTCCCCAGAAACAATTAGCTCTTCACATTTCTTTAGATAGGGGTGAGGGCTCATAAAACCCTTCCCACATCATGTTAGCATGTTGTCTGGCTGGAAATTGTATACACAGTCAGAGCTGCTGTTAGGGTATGTGGAGAATGGTCCTCTCATATTCAGAAGACGCTCTTTCTCTTTGGTTCTGTCTGTTGAATTGTTTTCGCTGACCACTGGCTTTTGTAGTCTCTCCATCCATCCCCTTTTCAGTGATGACACCCACGCACTGGGGAGTATGTAATGGAGATGCTCCACTTGTGGCTGATCATTCCTTAATCTAGTATTCCCTCTACTTTGTCTCTTGTGATTTTCTGCATTAATTGCCAGGGAATAACTGCACAGAGTCCTTTTCTAATTCTGTGAGCTGCCCAAACCTATGGTTAATGAGATATGTATATAGAAGGCAATGTCACAAGGTATTAATTTCTTCAAAATTGTAATAAGCTCATCCTTGAAGCCTCTGAGCTCCCCATTCATGGTTTCCATCCACATTTGCAGTACCACGAATGTATTTCCTCCTGTGTAGTGTGCTTTCAATGTAATCAGAGTGTTCTTGGTCCCATAATATTCATGCCACTATTGTACCTATGGATTATCATTCATGCTTTTCATCTTTGAAGTTCTGACATTTCCCATTTGGGTAAGACATTTGTTGTGTGCCAAGGAACAGACTCAGCTTGGAGAGGAGTTCCTGAGAGAGGGGTGTTACAAAGCCTGTCAAATTGTGGGTCCAAGCTTGTGGCTTAGGTTCTGCTATGATGCCTTTCCAGACTGTTCTTTCTCTCTGTGTTCTGCTCTGCCCTAGACAGCTTTCTCTTGTTATTTTAAAATCTCTGTGGTTGAGACAGCTACCTCTCTACATGAGACAGCTTGAAAAGACTGAGACAGGCAGACTCAATGACAGACTTCAAACTGACAGTTCAGGAGACTGGCCTAAGTTTCTGTTTCCTAGACCTGGAGAAGTTCAGTCAAGTCAATTACTGAAAATAAAACCTCTGGCCTCAGCCAGCCAATCAGAAACTGCTCCACCATCAGTTGGTATCAGGAATTCAAGGTACATACCAAATATAATAAAATCAATATACAGCAAACCAACAGCCATTATCAAATTAAATGAAGAGATACTTGAAACATTCTCACTAAAATTAGGGATAAGAAAAGGCTTCCTACTCTGTCCACATGTATTCAGTATAGTTCACAAAGTTCTTGCTAAAGCAATAAGGCAACAAAAGGAGATCAAGGATGTACAAATTGACAAAGAAGACTTCAAGGTATCACTATTTGCAGATGATATGATAGTATACATAAGTGACCCCAAAAATTCTATCAGAGAACTTCTACAACTGATAACAACTTGAGCATAGTGGCCAGACATTTAAAATAAACTCAAATAAATTCATAGCCTCCTTTTATACAAATCATAAAGAGGCTGAGAAAGACATTAAGGAATCAATGTCCTTTACAATAGCCACAAGTAATATAAAGTATCTTGGGGTAAGTTTAATGAACAAAAGAAAGATCTGCATTACAAGAATCTCAAGTATTTCAAGAAAGTAATGGAAGATCTCAGAAAATTGAGAGATCTCACATGCTCATGGATTGGTAGGACTAACATAGTAGGATTGCCTACCCAAAGCAATCTACAGTTTTAATGCAATCCCCATCAAAATTCCAACACAATTCATAGACATGGAATGAGCAATTTTCAATTCCATATGAAAAAACCAGGATATTGAAAACAATTCTTTACAATAAAAGAACATCTGGGGTAATCCTTATCCCTGACCTCAAGCTGTATTACCAAGTAATAGTGTTAAAAACTGAATGATATTGGTATAGACACAGAAAGGTCGATCAATGAAATAGAAGTGAAGACCCAGAAAAAAACCCGCACACTTATGGTCACTTGTTTTTGGACAAAGAAGCCAAAAATTTACAATGGAAAAATAAAGCATCTTCAATAAATGATGCTGGTCTAACTGGCAGTCAGTATGTAGAAAAATGAAAATAGATCCATCATTGTCACCTTTGACAAAGCTTAAGTCCAAGTGGATCAAGGACCTCAACATAAAACCAGATACATGGCACCCAACCTCACAAAACCCAGAGGAAGCGAGGCTCCCAGGAACTCTAACCTGGGCAGTATCTCATGTAAGGAAACTGCAACACTCGCCCCAAACAGGGAGTAACCAGGACACACAGGGACCCAGGAATTCACTCCCAGCCCGAAGCACTGGTACCTTCCAGTCTGGGCCCCAGTGCTCAGCAGAACCCGGGAAATAGCTCTGCACCCAATCTCACAGAACCCAGAGGAAGTGGGGCTCTCAGGAGCTCTAACTGGAGCAGTATCTTAGGTAAGGAGGCAGCAACACTCAGACCAAATGGAGTAACTGGGACCCACTGGGACCCAGGAATTCACTCCTGGGGTGGAGTACTGGTTCCTTCAGGTCTGGGTCCCAGCACAGAGTGGATCCCAGGAGGCAGATCTGCACCCAACCTCACAAAACCCAGAGGGGTCAGGTCTCCCAGGAGCTCTAACCCAGGCAGTATCTCAGGTAAAGAGACAGCAATACTCGACCCAAACAGGGAGTAACTCAGACCCACGGGGACCCAGGAATTCACTCTTGGCCCTGACCACTGGTTCTTTCCTGTCTCCACCTGAGCACTGAGAAGATCTTGGGCCTCAGCTCTAACCCCAGCAGCAACACCCATCCCAAACAGTTCTGACACTACCAAGATAATAGAAAAGATAGTCTCCAGTCAGAGTCAGTTCAGGTAGCACCAAGGAGATCCAGATGGTGAAAGGCAACCACAAGAACACAAGCATCAGCAACCCAGGGTACTCGGCATCATCAGAACCTAGTTCTTTCACATTAGAAAGTCCTGAATTACCCATATCACCAAGAAAGCAAGAGTCAGACCTAAAATCACTTCTAATGACAATGATAGAGGACTTTAAGGACATAAATAACACCCTCAAGGAAATTAAGGAGCACACAGGTAAACAGGTAGAAGCCCTTAAAGAGGAAACACAAAATTCCCTTAAAGAATTACAAGAGAACACAACCAAACAGGTGAAGGAATTGAACAAAACCATCCAGGACATAAAAATGGAAGTAGAAACAATCAAGAAATCACAAAGGGAGACTACGCTGGAGATAGAAAACCTAAAAAAGAAATCAGGTGTCATTGACACAAGCATCACCAACAGAATATAAGAGATAGAAGAGAGAATCTCAGGTGCAGAAGAAACCATAGAAAATATTAACACAACTGTCAAAGCAAACACAAGATGCAAAAAGTTCTTAACACAAAACATCCAGGAAATCCAGGACACAATGAGAAGAACAAACCTAAGGATAATAGGTATAGAAGAAAGTGAGAATTCCCATCTTAAAGGGCCAATAAATATCTTCAACAAAATTATAGAAGAAAACTTTCCTAACCTAAACAACATGCCCATAATCATACAAGAAGCCTACAGAATGCCAAATATACTAGACCAGAAAAGAAACACCTCCCGTCACATAATAATCAAAACACAAAATGCACAAAACAAAGAAAGAATTTTTAAAGCAGCAAGGGAAAAAGGCCAAGTAACATATAAAGGCAGACCTACTAGAATTACACCAGACTTCTCACCAGATACTATAAAAGCCAGAAGATCCTGGACAGATGTCATACAGACCCGCAGAAAACATAAATGCCAGCCCAGGCTATTATACCCAGCAAAAATATCAATTACCATAGATGGAGAAACCAAAATATTCCATGATGAAACCAAATTTGCACAATATCTTTCCACAAACTCAGCACTACAAAGGATAATAGCGGAAAAGCTCCAATACAAGGAAGGCAATTATAATCCAGAAAGAGCAAGAAAGTAATCCTCTTCCAACAAAGCTAAAAGAAGATAACCACACAAACACTGCCTCTACTATTAAAAATAACAGGAAGCAACAATCTTCTCTCCTTAATATTTATTAACATCAATGGACTCAATTCCCCAATAAAAAGACATAGGCTAATGGGCTGGATATGCAAACAGGACCCAGCACTTTGCTGCATACAGGAAACCCACCTCAGTAACAAAGACAAACACTACTTTGAGTAAAAGGCTGGAAAACAATTTTCCAAGCAAATGGTCCTAAGAAACAAGCTGAAAACCAGTAGCCAACATCAAACTAAATGGAGAAACTTGAAGCAATTCCACTAAATTCAGGGACTAGACAAGGCTGCTCACTCTCCCCCTACCTACTCAATATAGTACTGGAAGTCATAGCCAGAGCAATTAGGCAACAAAAAAAGGTCAAAAGGATCCAAATTGGAAAGAAGGAAGTCAAAATATCACTATTTGCAGATGATATGATAGTATACTTAAGTGACCCTAAAACTTCCACAAGAGAACTCCTAAACCTGATAAACAACTTTAGTAAAGTGGCTGGGTATAAAATTAACTCAAACAAATATGTAGCCTTCCTCTACCTAAAAGATAAACTGGCTGAGAAAAAAATTATGAAAGTGACACCCTTCAGAATAGTCACAAATAATATAAAATACCTTGGTGTAAATCTAATCAAGCAAGTAAAAGACCTGTATGACAAAAACTTCAAGCTCCTGAAAAAAGAAATCGAAATAGATCTCAGAAGATGGAAAGATCTCCCATGCTCATGGATTGGCAGGATTATTATAGTAAAAATAACCATCTTGCTGAAAACAATCTACAGATTTAATGCAATCCCCATCAAAATTCCTACTCAATTCTTCACAGAGATAGAAAGAGCAATCTTAAAATTCATTTGGAATAACAAAAAACCCAGGATAGCAAAAACTACTCTCAAAAATAAAAGAACTTCTGGGGGAATCACCATCCCTGATTTCAAGCTATACTACAAAGAAATAGTGTTAAAAACTGCATGGTATTGGAACAGAGACAGGTAGGAGGATCAATGGAATAGAATAGAAGACCCAGAAATGAACCCCCATACCTATGATCACTTGATCTTTGACAAAGGAGATAAAACCATCCAGTGGGAAAAAAAGACAGCATTTTCAACAAATGGTGCTGTTTGAACTGGAGGTCGGCATGTAGAAGAATACATATTCATTCATACTTATCTCCTTGTACAAAGCTCAATTCCAAGGACATCAAACAGGTAGAGATTGACATCACTAATCTGAAGAAATCCCTCATTTCGCTGTCTGAAGTGATCTTCAAAAATTACAAAGGACTTTTTTGGACTTGATTTATTCTTTTAAAATAAAAAGACTGTGTACAGCTCTAGACTGTGTACAGCCCTTAAAAAAGAATGTTGCTTTTACATAGACAAAACAGGGATGATTAAACAGAACGTGAAAAAGGCCAGAGAAAGTCTTGAGAAAAGACAGAGAGAGAGAAAGGGAAAGATGAGAGCTGGTACAAGAATTGGTTTTCAACCTCTCCTTTGTTGTCAACCCTACTTCCTTCCATATTGGGACCATTAATTGGGTTATTTTTGCTTATTTCCTTTGGTCCCTGGGCCTTAAATAGGCTGACTAACTTTGTGAAACAACAGATAGATAATCTGAGAGCAAAATCTATTCAAATACATTGTCATAAGTTAGCTATGGAGGACCAGGAGATTCAAGATGAGGTTGTTACTCTATCCAGGGTGTTCCCAAATCCCATCTCCACCAACCTAAAAGAGGGGACTTCCGCTCCTAGACCAAGCAGGAGGAGCCACCCAGAACCCCCTCTGACTGGTGATCTAAATTCTTGCTTAGGCTGTGAGGCTAAGCACTGCAAGGGAATATTAAAAAAAAGTTAAAAATATGTTTCTGGATTCCCTGAAGGACAAGCCAACTGCACAGGGGTTGATGTCAAAAGTATCTCCTCTCCAGGAAAAAGACGTCAGGATGGGTATGACCCTCATGCCTCACTGGACAATGACAGGAGGACCAGAGCCATTACAAGGTCCCCTTTAATTACTGGAGATCAGGCCTCTATCCTCGCTTTGGCAAGATTAGAATTGTCACGGTCCTTCTATACTTGGAGAAGGGAGGAGATGTCAGTGGCCGCCCTGCTTATACACCGAAGGCCTAAAATCAACCATAAGCCTAAAATCAGCAATAGGCCTGACATACATGCCTGCTAACACAAAGTCTTGAGTCTCTGTGGAAAAACACTGAAACAGATGGCTATAAGTTATTGTAAACAGGCAGCTTTTGTGGAAATTTACCAGCCTGAGTAGTCATAGACCTTGTAGATAGGCAGCCTTGGTGGATAGTACCAACTTAGATAAGGACAAGTGAATCATAGGCAGAGTCATAGTAACCTGTCCCCTGAACCTTCACCAAGCTGATAACCCTGTTCTGAATGATGTCTGTAATCCCTCTGAACACCAATGCTCCTGTGTCATCCCCTTCCCCACATCCTGCAATTTTGTGTTTATAACCCATGTTAAAATGTAAAAATTATGATTTGATAATTAAAAAAAACAATTAAAAAAAGACAAAAGGGTCTACAAATTCCAGGCACCAGTGAACATGAAGAGAAATGTAGCAACAGTAGTTACTGGGTGTTAATGTCAGTGTGAGCTGTGAGCCATATCTGGGAAGGAAGGACATTCTGAACTAGACTCCTAGAGTTTTGACTTTTAGATTTTCTCTCTATGATGTTATTCTCTAGCTCCTTGACTTCCTAAGTATTTCTCTTTTATAAAAGTTGTGTGTTTGTATGTGTGCATGTTGATTTTGCTAATCAATAGTACATTGCTAACTTGATCAATAAAACTGGTTTACTTTAAAAAAAAATAGCCAGATACACTGAATCTAATAGAAGAAAAAGTGGGATAGAGCCTTAATCTCACTGGCACAGGGTAGAGCTTGGGGGTGGAAATTTTCTAAATAGAACACCAATGGCTCAGGCTCTAAGATCAAAGAATTAATAAATAGGACTTCATGAAACTGAAAAGATTCTGTAAGACAAAGGGTGTTGTCAATAGAAGAAATTGGCAACCTACAGACTGGGAAATGATCTTCACTAACCCCACTTTTGATAGAGGGCTAATATACAATATATATAAAGAACTCAAGAAGCTAACTTCCAAAAAACAAAACAACCCAATCAAAAAATGGGACATAGAGCTAAACAGAATTCACAACAGAGGAATCTTGAATGGCTGAGAACCACTTACAGAAATGTTTAAAGTCTGTAGTCATCAGGGAAATGCAAATGAAAACCACTCTGAGATTCCACCTTACACCAATCAGAATGGCTAAGATTAAAACTTTAGGTGACAGCATATGTTGGTGGATGTAGAGAAAGAGGAATATTCCTCCATTGTTGGTGGGATTGCAAACTGGTAAAATCTTTCTGGAAATCATTCTGGAGGTTCCTCAGAAAATGGGAAAGAGTTCCAGTTGAAGACCCAGCTCTACCACTCTTGGACACATACTCAAAAGATGCCCCAACATGACACAGGGGCACATGTTCCACTCTGTCCTAGTGGCCTTATCTGTGATAGCCAGGAGCTGGAAACAATCCAGATGTCCCACAATGAAAGAATGGATACAGAAAATGTGGTTCATTTAAACAATGAAATACTGTTCAGCTATTAAGACCAAGGACATCCTGAGTTTTGTAGGCAAATGCATAGAACTAGAAAATATCATCCTGAGTGAGGTAACTTAAATCCAAAAGAACATGCATGGTATGTACTCACTAAGTGAATATTGTGGGCCTATGTGCTGGAGGCTTTCCACAGAGATCTCTGGCCTTGCCATGCAAAGGTTCAGGCAAAAGGGAGAGACTGCCAGCAGAGAGAGTCAAGCACCTCTGCTTCTTCTGCTGCTGCAGCTGTATCCACTTCCATCTTCCTCTCCACTGTCACCACCTCACTTGTTCCAAGACACTGCTCCCCTCACTCTGTGCTGAGTTGGGGTGGGCTGATCCAGCCAGAGGCCTGCTATTCAGCAAGGAGTGCAGGGGAGGGCTTCCTGGCATTTTTGGAGAACAGATCTTTTCCCAAGTGTCATAGCTCTTATGACAAAAGCTCTCAGATGACAGAGTAATTCTTGCACACCTTTATTCCTTCTGGATAGAATTCTTATATACAGTTTTGGGATGGGTCAGAGTATGGCAGCAGATACTGCCTATTGGGCTTAGCCTGAGAGATTAGGGGGACCTTATCTAAATGTGGGAAGGCTTGGGGTGCTGTCACTATGTAACTGATGGTCACAGACCTCACTGCAGGAGGCTGTGGGGGGCTGTAGCTATGTGAGAAGAGCCAGGAAGCCAGGAACATAACAAAATGCCTATTGTCCGTAAGGGTGACCCATGTTTAAAGCCTGTGCTCCATTAGGTACCAGATGCCTTTAACAGTCAACTGCCCCACAGGATATTAGTCAAAACAGTACAGAATACCTAGGATACAATCCACATAACACAAAACTGTTAACAAGGAGAAGGGTCTAAGTGAGGAAGGATGTTTCAATCCTAATTTGGAAGAAGAAAAAACAATCATGGGAGGTAGAGGGAGCAAGGGAACTGGGTTCAAGGGGGAAGGGCGAGGGAAAAACAAAAACATGATGAGGTATAGAAGTGGACACAAAACAGAAGCCCTGAGGGCCAGCAGAAGAAATGAAAATATGCCACCTTTGAGGGTGGGGGTTGGAGGTACCTTTTAAAAAGTAACAGAGACCTGGGAGGTAAGAGACTCTCAGAACTCAAAGGAAGGGGCCTTAGATGAAATGTCCACAAGTAGGGAGAGGGAGCTAGTAGAGTCCACTTCCAGCAGAAAGACATCAAGTGAAGAAAAGGGTCAGAATAATGGAAGCCATTCCTCAGTTGAGGATTTCTAATCTCAATATGTTTTGGATTGAGTACTCAAGAATGAAACTCACACTTAGTAGTTGGTATTACGTTAGGCAGTATTGTCCTGTGTTGTAAGTACTGACTTTGGACATTATTTAAAGTTGTTGTATGAGTTACTAGGACTCCTTTAGTATCATCAAAAAGATGTATTGAGTATCATCTAACACTTGAAATTGTTAAAGGTTCAATAATTTACCTTTCTACTTTTCAAGAGAATTCTAATCTGGTCTAACTAAAATAACGTAACACTTTGGGACAAAGATACACCCTAGTACCCCTGCACTAGAAGCTAAGATGGAAAAGACCTCCACAGCCACCATGACCTTCCCCCTGGTGCTGTGGTAGACAGGGAGGAATGTAATCCAGACACTGCAGAACACCAGCATGCTGAATGTTAGGAACTTGGCTTCATTGAATCTGTCAGGAAGGTTCCTGGCCATGAAAGCCACAGTGAAGCTCGCCAGAGCCAAGGAGCCCAAGTAGCCCAGGACAAAGTGGAATGCAATGGCTGAGCCTTTATTGCAAACAATGATGGTCTTCCCATGCTCAGACTGTGTATCTCTGTCAATAAAGGGAGGAGATGCTAGAAGCCAGGCTCCACAGAGAACAAGTTGAATTAGGGTACAAATGGGAATGACCAAATTAGGTATCCCTGATACCAGCATCCCTCTCATCTTTATTCCTGGTGTAGTAAGCTTGAAAGCCATGACCACAGTTATTGTTTTGGCCAACACAGTAGAAACAGCCACTGTGAAAAATACTCCAAATGTGGTCTGCTGCAGGATGCAGGTGGCCTTGTTGGGATGTCCAATGAAGAGCAATGAGCAGAGAAAACATAAAATGAGAGAGAGGAGCAGGATGTAGCTGAGAATGCAGTTATTGGCTTTCACAATAGGAGTAGTCTTGTACTTCACAAAAGTGACTAGTACTAGAACTGTGAGGGCAGAGAAGGACAGAGCTGTGCAGCCTAGAGCCATCCCCAATGGATCTTCATAAGCCAGAAATGACACAGTCCTTTGGAGACAATGGGTTTGTTCAAAATTGGCATACTTATCATCTGGACATCTCACACATTGTTCCATATCTGCTGGTAAACAACAACAGACCTTCATGAGGTATCATAATCATGTACTTGATAATTTAGAGTTTGTGTTATCCAGAGGATATCTCCATAAATACTTTGTTGTTGAACATCTATCTGTTACATTCCGTTTTGCTCTAGGAACCACTAACTTAACGTTGCTGTGTATTAAACTGTTTTGTGATGAAAAAATCTCCACCAATAAAGGGAATGGAGCAGAAAAAATACTTATATTTTTAAACAAGAAGGAAATGCTTTGTTTTTTTCAGTGCCTTATGAATAATAGTATGCATAATCTCCACTAACCTTGAACTCACCAGTTACAGATCTGAGTGATTGGCAGACATAGTTCTCAATGCCAACTGATGAAATGCATTATGCACTTTGTTGGCTTTATGGGTTGTGCCCTTTATATATTCACATATGCACAAGAGCATACAATTCTTTATGCAAATGATGTTTGCATAAAGCAGTATTTCCCTTATTGAAGCGGTATGGCTCATACACCTATCTATGTCCCCCTCATTGTGTTAAGCTCTCTTTTTTCCCAACTACACTTTCAAAGCTGGATGGCACGAAGTTTACGGACATTCACATTCATCTCTGTTTCCTTAGCTAGGCTGTGATTACTGGTGAGCACTATCACATCTGTGTGCATTCTTGATATCTTCACTGTTCTTCTAGTTCTTTGAAAGCAAATGGTTTTTTCCTCTAATCAATCTAATCTTCTAAAGTGTTTTTCCTTAAATAACAAGTGTTATCCTGATCATTTTGCCAGGGACAAAACTAGCTGATAGGAGAGAAAGATTATGGAACCAATCATATAGTCAAGCTGCTTTGTACATGGAATTAGGAAGACTGAACATATGCATAGACTATGCCTAAAATTTTGTTTATGAATAGTTACAGATGTTTGTCCCCCTAAATGTCTTCCACAAAATATAAAATCAATAACTATGATATTGTGAGAAAAATGAGTTGTTTGTAGAATATATTTCAGGTTATTTTCTGGGTCCAAAACTTTTGAAACCATTCAAAGGATTAAATTCTGAAATCGAGATTTCAGGCCTTCAGTTTCCATCTAGGTAGGCCATCTCACATTTCTAGTTTGGAAAGAGAAGATACTCAAAATCAGAAATTTTTCCTGCTTGCAAATATGTACCTGTCTCATTGGAAATCTCATTTTCTGGACACTGAGCACAATCAAAGCAGCAGTCTGGTGTTTGTTCCTGATGAATTTTCCTGAATCCAAGTGTGCATGTCACACTACAAGTAGAGGTTGGAACCTGAGGAGATATATATATTAGATATAGATCATATATAATATGCATCATATATGTATACATCATACACAAGTGCACATACATCATGTACACTTACACAAACATATGCACATGTATATGTACATACATATTCATGGTCATTAACAGATATGGCTATACATATTCTACTGCCATCAAGCATCAGATCAATTTCAGGTACTTTATTAATTTGTGTACTGCCCTGAATGTTACAAAATATTTACTACATTATCTGATATTATATGTGCAATGCTTGTATAGTAGATATTAAAATTTCCCTTCTAAGCTGATTAAATCCAAAAAGAATACTTATGTGGTACCAGTTTCTATCACATGATGTATAAATAAAAAAATAAGGATACTGAGTTTGGTGGGAGAGATGATAGGGTAGATCAGAAAAACTTGTTTGATGCATATGAACAAAGTGTGTTGTATAAAACTCTTACAGAAGTTTTTATGAGCTTAAAAAAGCCTTAAATGTGGAGAAATATATCTGTTAATGGGTATATGCTGTTCTTCATTAGGCTATCAAGATATTTATACAAAATCACTATATATATACATATATATGTATTACTTTCATGCTATGAAAATAATATATGTAATATATTATTATATAATAATAATATAACTATATTATTATTATATATCATATATATTATATAATATTTTATATTATATAATATATATATATAAATTTTTCATGCTATGAGGTGCATAAGAATGTGTAATCCAGAGTCCTTTCATCCCTATGACCTTGATTTATAGGAAGTTGTGTGTTACCAAATTTTGATGCTGGTGACTGAGGATGGGCCTTCTGCAAGAGCAACGATTGATCTTAACCACAGAACTAATACTACATTGCCACATATTTTAAAATTTAGGTATACTGAAAAGAATAAAAATTGTGGCATACACACCGATGTTATCCCTGTGACCCACTCCAAATCTTCAGATATATGAAGTTTTTGGCTCTGTGGGAAATATGGAAAATAGCTTCCTATTTTCACTTTTAATCCAAAACCTTGTGGAGAATTCCAAATGTCAAAAATGTCATATATGGCACACTGACTTTCTCTATGATTCATCTTCACGACTTCTCCTAGAGGGTTCGTAAATACTCTGGTCTTCAGAACAGAAGCCACCTAAATGAGATCCATCATTACATGATTACATAAGCATATCAATTAAGGCAAAGTGAAATTGAGAATGTCCCCTGATTTTTAAACAGCTTACAGAAAGGACAGCTGTACTAAAGTTAGTCCATGTAGTAAAATGTAATATATCTAACTGGTAATTGAAAATTAATATACTTCATATTAATGTTTTAAGGAAAAATGTGATAGAACAAATGCTTACCAAATAACAATGAACATGGTGTGTGCGTGTGTGTGTGCATGTGCAAAATTATGAACAAAGTGAAATCATGAACGTGAGAATAAGCTGGAAGCCTGAATGTCTGGAAGTTGTGGAAAAAATACTGGTAGTTCATCTATAATGTACATATAGCATACATAAGTGAAATAAATATAAACAAAATAAAAGGCCTGGTCTTCATCAATTATGTTTTTATAAGTGTTACTTTTAATGGATAACTATTAATAATAGTCCATATATCAATTCTTGAGAAAATTATTCTAGTCTAGTTAATTTAAGGTTTTTATGATAAAACTCTTGACTCCTATTTTAAATATTGAACTCATTTGCTAAAATGTTAAGACCAATTTTCAAAAAAGTAACTGATATTTATACAATAAATATTCTGTCCTATTATATGTTATCCTTGTGAAATGTTCATTAGAGAATTTGTAGTATAGAAAATTTTTATTGAGAGAATAATCTCTAACAAATGAATGTGTGTTTGTCAGGGGCTATTTAAAATATCACATTAATAAATCTAAGCATAATGAAATATAAGAAACTTTACCTTCTGACAGTCAAAAAATAATCCTCTGATTTTTGTCTTTTCCTGAGACTCCACTTGTTGAAAAATGAGTTCGTGGTAGGTGTGGGCCACAGCATACACAGCATTATACAAATTGTAACCTTCTTCACTCAGGTCCATATGAAATCTCTGCTGTGCTAACCATTCCCATGTGTTGTTAAATTTAAAATGATCAATTGTGCTATTGTTGTTTTTGGAGGTTGAACAATTAAAATTATTCCACTCAAGTTTAGTTTTAAAACGGTCTATTGGGTATATGGAGGTGTCCATTGTTTGTATAAATTTCCAAAATTTAGAAATCTCACCATGGTGGTGTGCAAAAGTGACAGTCCCATGGAAGAAATCAAGGCTGAAATCTCTTTTATATGTGATGACATCCCATTGTGAAGTTGTGATCCAGATTCTCCATAATCCTAAATCTTCCCACCTTCTAAAGCTGATTTCTAGAGTAGAGTTCATTTGACCATAAATGACAACAACCTTTGCTGATGATATCATAATTTGTTTATCATATATCGTAGCTCTTTCCAAGTATAGCTGCATGGTTTCTGGTATCACATTCACAAAGGCTAAACAGATCCCATATCTTTGCATTTCTTCTCTCATGTCTGAGAGAAACTGTATACCCTGGTCATCACTTGGGATGACTACTCCTATCCAAGTCCATTTAAAATGTAACATTAAGGAGACCATGGCAGAGGACAAACATGTGTCCTTGGTTGCTATCTGACAGACATAGGGAAATTGATCATGGTCACTCAAGTTTGGATTAAATGGTCCAAAAAAAACCTAAAGGATATGGAAAAAAGAATGAAACATCCACAAGAGGAATATAATTTTAGAAAGTTTTGTCTTATATATGAGTAATGTTATTTTCAGAATACCATCAGAATTCCTATTAAGGATAGTATCATTCCCATATCAATATTATGTATTATTCCTATCAGATTCCATAATATTCCTGAAAAGTCTGAATAGTCTAGGAAACACTTTTGCCTCTTCCCCCAATACATCTATTATCTGAGTATCTAATCCTTCAAAATATGTATAACAGCACACTCACAAATGCATGCTGCCCAAGTTTTCTTCCTAGAAACATGGAATGGAATAAAGAAGGTGTTAACTCATCCAGTGTCACACATTCTCACCTTTGGTTTTCTATTATTAACTGCCAGTTTTAAGGCTGTCATCCATGATGGTCCTGTAAGTTGTATATCACATCTACGGCGTTGTGTACAGTCATAATTAAGAAACCTCGAAGTACTGGTTTTTTCTAAATATTTATTATCCAGAAGTCCAAATGTATCTTCACACATGCCCACAATGATGGAAAATTTCAAAGTCATGTTGGGTAAAAGAAGAGGATTTTTGTTGATCTCATTGGTAACAAAAAACAATGCCAAAAAAACCTCATATTTACTTGGTGGTATTCTAAAAGAAGTCACAGGGATGATTAAAAAGAATGTACAAAACATGAAATTTTCTCTTCACTTGCAGTAAATGTTGCACTACAAGACATGATACACTTCTGTCTAAATTCTGTTTTTTTTTCTAAAATAAACCTGGGTAATTAGACATGATTGCAGTTGAAAACAGTATAAGAATTCATAAACATAGGTTGGTCTGATATGATAATTTTTATATTCATGAAAATCCATAAAGAGCTTGATTTATCTCTGAATATCACCCATGAGTTGATTACATTCTTAGAGAGTAAGACTCCATACTATACAATAGTCTTAGAGTTCTATATCCACAGAAACAAAACCTTATGACTTGAACCATGTATCTAATCCATAACACATTCTTTTTAATTTTTTTATTTAAAATTTTAAATATCAAATATCTTAATCATATCAATTATTTTAAGAATCAAATAATACTTCAAGATATTTCATTCAACTTTCATATGTTTTAGTACCCTAAAATATCATTGACATATATGCAACAATATCCACAACTCAGAATCCCATTTCTTTTTTAAAAGATTTATTTATTTTATACATGTGTGTATACTGTCACTATTTTCTGAGATACCAGAGGGAGGCATCAAAGCCAATTACTGATGGTTGTGAGCCACCATGTGGTTGCTGGGGATTGACTTCAGGATCATGGGAAGAACAGTTAGTGCTCTTAACTATGGAACCATCTCTCTGGCCCTCAGGATTCTATTTCTAATACCTGAGTACAAAAGTATGTTTCAAAGCATACAAGATATTGTTTACAATTGAAGCATAGTAAAAGAACATAAAATATTTAAGAGTAAATCATTAAGAAATATATTCAAGAGCTATCGTATAGTACTATTTCAGGTAGAGTATTCAAATTTTATTATATAAAATTTATCTATATAAATTGTCTAATAATAAGATTACGAAAACAATTTATTCATGTTTTCTATGAGAGAATTTGTTTAATCAGTGGTAAAATTTTACAAATAGGAAAATATGAAAAACTCTTTCATGTTAAATATTAAGAAAATGCTCATTTCATCAATTTCTTTATGATACATGTCACTTAAATTTATATATCCAGTTGAAATATGTAAAATGAGAAAATATACCACATAACAATGTTATTATCCTTTGGGGCTTGTTTACACATCAATTTGATGTTGCCTTTTAGTGTCAATGTTACTATGTCGATGTACTAAAAAATGTATCAGATTTCTCTTAACACCTCAGTTTTACTAATATTCTGCCATCCTTTACATGATGTCTGTGCACTGAGATCTTTTCTCCACTTGAAATGTGTTCATATGTTCCATCACAGCCTCCTAGTACATCTATTACTATTGGCAATTTCCTCTCATCACAAGTAAAGACACTAAACATGCACTTTTGCTCAGATTTGCATATTTCAATTGAGTCTTTAGAGCTGTTTTCATGTTAAACCACAAACGTGGATTGACATAGTTCATATATTTCAATTATAAACATTATTACTGCTTGTAAAAGAGTCATTAATGAGAATTTCTATTATTTTACTGATGAGGTGTGGAATAACATAGGATAAAACAAAAATACAGTTCATACTGAAATAACATCCAAAAATAGTAGTAATATGATGCAACCATTAGTATCAAAGTTTGCACAGTGTATTGTGGCTAACAATTGGAAAATGTATTCTTAAAGTCCAAAAGATGTGGAAATTAATAAGAGATGGGATGAGCATCAGAGACAGTAAAGCACAGGAAACTTCAGTTCATAAAAGAAAGAAGTCTTTGTGACTAGGTGAGCTATTTCAACACTTCTTCCTTCATAACTCTGATCTGCTGTCACCACTGATATCATCTCACACATGAAATCTGAGAACTATGTAGACATTGAGAAGAGATTCTTATATACAGGAAGTAAAATAATCCTCCTAGAATTTCTCTATTGTTTTATTTATTCACTAATTAATAGCAATATTGACCACCTATCTGATACTGATCATAAACTAGTCTGTGACTGTACATATGCACAAGTGGACCAAAATAATACGCTAGTAACAGAATCTCAAACATGGCAGGTTTTCTACATGTATATTCACAACTATATTTGTAATATTATACATTTGATCATGTATACTACACACATATGTATTTCAATGTATGAATGTATGCCCAACTGATAGAGACCAATATTCAATAATTTTTTATGAAGGTCTTTAGAATGCATGCTGATATAGGAATCCTGGGCAGACAATTGAAAATAGACAGTGATAGAGCCTCTTCATATTGAACTCTTTATAGCGGTGTTGATGGTGAATTCAAGGCAGATCAAGACACCTTGTGCAACGGCATCTTTCAGCAAATGAAATCCACAAGAAGGCAAATTATAGAATTTACATTTTCTCATTGTCCAGCTTTGTGAATTGGAGCTCAATGTACTAAATCCAAACTAAACTGTGACACATTTGAAAGTATCACACTGTAAGTAACATGAGGGTTAATTTTCAGTACTTACTAATGTTACTGTGGGTAGAACAGGACAAAAAAAATCACTGTTTGTATGCACAGCTACATATTTCTAATTATGACCTTGTAGAAAAAATTAATTTGATGACTTACCTAAAAAAGATGACATGATTATAATGTGATTTTTCTATGGGTAGGTCATCTACTAGAAGAACAAAACCACAGTCATTTTGCAAATCTCCATCATCGTCTTCATTATTCTTTATTCTCCAAAAACAACCAGGTTCGGTCAAACTGCAAAAGATAAGAGAAAACTTCAGGACCAAGAAGGAAATAGTGAAAGCAAACAACTTCTTCATGTCTGCTAGGATATTATATGGAGCACTTGTGAAATCAATTTCTCATGAAGACAAACATCACACACACACACACCTACACCTATGCATCTGTTTTAATACTGTTGCAGTCTGGAGATCCATTTAATTATATTCCATATTTTGTTTTCACTTATCCCGTGACTTGCTGCCGGGGTACATCTGGAAAATTAGGGCCTCAGGCTCTGCATCTGAGGTCTGAAAATTTTGATCAACACATTTCTGAAAACATGTTGTGAAGATTGTGTTTTCCATACTCAGGTGCCATGACTTCATTCTTATCTATGGCATGAATTCCAATGACAATCTTTTCCTCAGCCATCTGGGCTAGATCATGTGTCAACAGCTATAAGTATGAACACAATTGGCTATCATGATAATGTATTTCATCAGAACTTTTATAGTAAGACAAGAGTTGAGAAGGTCATAAAGGTCCCATGTCAGTCAGATTTTGATTTGAATCATGGGATTTATGCTTTCCATTGTGTAGTGTCTGGAAGGGCAGTCTCATTTGCAACACTGAGGCAGGTGTTGAGAATGCTTTCTGTTGTTTATATACTATTGTATGCTAGTCATGTTTGCAAAATCTCCTCAAACTTACTAAGATTCTTGTTATCAGGACAACCTGTCAGTATGTAAAAATTCAATAGCACCTGGAATTATACAGGCTCAACACTCATCCTGTCCACGGTCAGTACCAGGAATACATTCACTCTCAGTCTGTGTTATAATACTGCTCTCTTGCCTGATCTTCAGTCCCTGTTGGTGACTGCCTTTTGATGAAACATTTCTTTGGTTGAGGTTTATTCACACCTCACTAAGGTGATTGAGAACAATTTCATATATTTTACTCAAATGAAATGAGAGTATTTTATTTCTGTTAGTATATACTTATATTTTTCATTAGTATCTAGTTCTTATTTGTTTTGATATAGTACTGACTTCTAGTACTTTGCAACATTACAAATGTATGTCTGATATACTAATTTAAGTAACTTGGTTAGATTACAGTGTGTGACACATATGGGGCATTGAGTTTGATTTGTAATTTTTGAACTACATTCTACTGATGTGCATAATGGCCACACTGAGTTATAGTTCTACTAGAAACCAAGTGGAGTCTTTAACCCCATCTACCATCATCACTGGATACATTTTTAGGATGGCTGGTACTTCATTGGATTATAGTAGAATATTGCTATGGAGTTCATTGAATTTTCTTAGAACTATAAATTTATTTTATACATTGGTTGAATTATGTCTTTGTTAGTTTAGTTTTTTAGTACTTTTGTATACTTACTGATAGGATGACTTAATTGTCTTGATGCTTGTGATTTTCTATCTTTTTTGGATTTTGTAAGGTGATGCCATGTGAATGAATTGGGAATGTGCATCCTCTCCAAGACAGCTGACTCTTCACTCCACTGTGACAGCATCATCCCTTATAGAAGCTATTAAAATGACATCCTGAGCTGAGACAGTATTTTGGGATGTCATTTGATGTACATAAACATTGGACTAGGATCCAAGAAGCCTATACTTCAAACATTCACGTCTTTCAATAATATTGAATTTGCTTTTGCCCAGACTGACAGGTTAGCCTCCATGTTGTTTTCTGCAGAGACATACATCATGTTGCTTGGGACCCTAGTAGTGCTACTTGCACTTTGTTTCTCATTTTGTCTAAAGCTCATTTTATTGACTTGACATAGTGAATATAATACATACCACACACTACAATGTCCTTACTGATATATCAAAAAAAAATTTTTGGTTTCTTTTTTCCTCATAGGCTATTCTGTTGGCTGGCAATCTCAAGGTACTCGCTATAATACTTGATGAATATTTAAAATAAAAAAATTGCTTTTATGTTTAGCAAATATTATTCTAGAGATTCCCTATGATTTATTGTATCTTTATTTCTTGTTGGTATCCAATATCTGATACAATATTGGGCTATGTGGAACATGTGATAGTTTCTGTCCCCTTAGTAGTTCAAAGAACAATATTAGAAAAATTGGTGTTATATTCATTAAATGTTTGATAACATTCATTAGGGAAAACTTTCCTTGCTTGTTTCCCATTAGTTGGATGCTGTTTATTGTTTTTTCAATCACTTGAAATTTAGTTTGATACAGCAGAGAGGCAAGATATATTCAAAGCATTGAAAGCAGTTTTGAATATACACATAGAATTTTTCACGTAATGGGTCATACCTGGCATGATATGTTACTTCAGTAACATGCAAAGCACATAGCCAAGTAGGTTTGTTGGTAAAAATTCTTCCAAGGTTTTCCCATAAAACCTCCAAACCACAAAGCCAACTTTGTATTAATGAGTTCTTTATTGCCATTGGACAATAAGTCTGATATCATGAACCATACTACTATGGAACACAAGGAAAAAATTTCAATATTTTATCAAAATTTACACTTTATGGACCTATAGTGTCCATAATTACTGGCAACACAATTTATACCAGCTGCTGTAAATTTTTTTCCATAAAATTGTTTCTTCTTAATATATATAAAATATACATACAATATATATACACATGATAATATGTTTCTCTTAAACTCTTTGATGTTCTTTCTTTTTTTGTTGTTTCTTCAAAATCATTTTGCAAATAATTAGTGTATAAAATGAGTAATTATGTCATGAAAATATTCCTAATGTTTTTTAAATTTTATTGAAAATAGTTTGTTTGCAATCCCATAGAAAGAACCACAACATCAACATACCAGACACCCCAGCGCTCCCAGGGACTAAACTACCAACCAGAGTCCACATGGAGCAACCCATGGCTCAGTTCACATATGTAACAGAGGATGGTCTTGTACATTAGTGGGAAGAGAGACACTTGGTCCTTTGAAGACTCAATTTCCCAGTATAAAAGAATGCCAGGAGTAAGGAGAGAAGATGAAGGAGAGGAGAAGCTAGGTGATGAGAGAGAGAAAGAGAGAGGGGGCATGGAGGCAGATGCTCACATGTCTCCACCAGTCAAAGATAGTTTTTATATCTAGGTTGGGTATTGGGTTACGCTTCTGATTGAGCATTACCAAACTTATAAATCTTTTGATTAACATTTAAAAAAATTGTATAAAAGCAAAAAGAAAAGGGGGGGCATGGGACAGGGGTTTTCTAGGGAGGGGAAATGGGGAAAGGGGATGGCATCTTAAAAGTAAATAAAATATAAAATAAAATTTATAAAAAAGAATGCCAGGTTGGGGAGGAGGGAGTAAGTGAGTGGGTGGGGGAGCACTGTAATAGAAGCAGAGATTGGGGAGATGAGATTGGGGTTTTTCATAGGGGAAAACAGGGAATTGGATAATATTTGAAATGTAAACATATAACATATCCAATAAAAAAAAGGTAAAAAAGTAGTTTCACATAATATATTTTGATTATGGTGTTCTAATCCTCGGCTTCTCCGAGTTCATCACTTTCTCTCTATATCAAGTTTGTTTTTGTCACCCATTAGAAATCAATACATATACAGATATATACACAGGAGATGGTCACAGCTAACTACTTAACTGATCACGGGGTAACCAGTGGAGGAGTTAGAGAGAAGACTAAAGGAGCTGAAGGGGCTTGCAGCCCCATGAGCAGAGCAACAATAACAAACAACCAGAGCTCTGGGGGTCTACATCACCAGCCTGGGAGCACATAGGGAGGGACCCATGGCTCCTGCTCTATATGTAGGGGAGGATGGCCTTGTCATGTACAGGTGGAAGAGGAGGTCCTTGGTTCTGTGAAGGTTGGATGCTCCAGTGTGGGAGAATTTGAGGGCAGGGAGGTAAGAGTGTGTGAATGACTGGGGGCACATCCTCATAGAAGCAGAAGTAGGGGGGGATGGGATAGAAAGTTTCTGGGTGGGGAGAGATAGAGAAAGGAGATAACATCTGAAATGTAAATGAAAATTCCAGAGGGAGTAACTGGGACATACAAGGACCCAAAAAATCATTCCCAGCCTGGAACACTGCTTCCTTCCGGTCTGGGCCAGAGCACTGAGCAGATCTTGGGTGGCAGCTGTGCCCCCAATATCCAAGAACCCAGAGAAAGTGGGGAGCCCAGGTGCTCTAATTCGGGCAGTATCCTGTCTGAGCTTGAGCATTGAGCAGATTTTGAGCCCCAATGCTTACCCCAGTAGTTACACCCACCCCACAAATTCTAATACAACCAAGATAATAGGAAAGACAGGCTCCAGTCAGGGACAGGGCAGGTAGCACTAAGGAGATACAGATGGCAAAAGGCAAGCACAAGAACATAAGCATCAGTAACCCAGGGTACTTGGCATCATTAGAACCTAGTTCTCTCACACAAGGAAGTCCTGAATTTCCCATATCACTAGGAAAGCAAGATTCAGATTTAAAATCACTTCTAATGATGATGATAGAGGACTTCAAGAAGGACATAAATAACACTCTCAAAGAATTTGAGGAGAACATTGGTAAACAGGTAGAAACCCTTAAAGTGAAAACACAAAAATCCCTTAAAGACTTACAAGAGAACACAACCAAACAGGTGAAGGAATTGAACAAAACAATCCAGGACATAAAATGGAAGTAGAAGCAATCAAGAAATCACAAAGGGAGACTACCCTGGAGATAGAAAACCTAAGAAAGAAATCAGGTGTCATTGACACAACCATCACCAACAGAATACAAGAGATAGAAGACAGAATCTCAGTGCAGAAGATATCATAGAAAATGTTCACACAAGTGTCAAAGAAAATGCAAAATGCAAAAAGTTCTTAACACAAAACATCCAGGAAATTCAGGACACAATGACAAGAACAAACCTAAGGATAATAGGTATAGATGAGAGTGAAGATTCCCAACTTAAAGGGCCAATAAATATCTTCAACAAAATTATAGAAGAAAACTTTCCTAATCTAAAGAACGAGATGCCCATAAACATACAAATAGACTAGACCAGAACGCCAAATAGACTAGACCAGAAAAGAAATACCTCCCATCACATAATAATCAAAACACCAAGTGCACAAAACAAAGAAAGAATATTAAATGCAGTAAGGGGGAAAGGCCAAGTAACATATAAAGGCAGACCTATCAGAATTACACCAGACTTCTCACCAGATACTATAAAAACTAGAAGATGCTGGACAGATGTCATACAGACCCTAAGAGAACACAAATGCCAGCCCAGGCTACTATACCCAGCAAAACTCTCAATTACCGTAGATGGAGAAACCAAGATATTCCATGACAAAACCAAATTTACACAATATCTTTCCACAAATCCAGCATTACAAAGGATAATAGCAGGAAAGCTCCAATACAAAGAGGGAAATTATACCCTAGAAAGAGCAAGAAAGCAACCCTCTTCCAACAAATTCAAAAGACGATAGCCACACAAAAATAACTTCACCTCTAATAACAAAGTAACAGGAGAAAACAATCACTGTTCCTTGATATCTCTTAACATCAATGGACTCAATTACCAAATTAAAAGACATAGGCTAATGGACTGGATACATAAATGGGACCCAGCATTTGACTGCATATAGGAAATCCGCTGCAATGACAAAGACAGACTCTACCTTCAAGTAAAAGGCTGGAAAACAATTTTTCAAACAAATGGTCCTAAGAAACAAGCTGGAGTAGCAATTCTAAAATCTCCAGCCCGAGAACACAGAAGGAGGGACTCAAGGCTCCAACTGTATAGGTAGTTGAGGGTGGCCTTGCCAGGCATCAGTGGAAGTGGACAGCCTTGGTACCTGAAAGTTTGGATTCCCTAGTGTTGGGGAATTTCAAGAGCAGGGAGGTGGGAATGAGAGGATGGTGGGAGCACACCCTCATAGTAATTGGAGGAGGAAAGATGGGGTAAGGGGTTAGGCATCAGTGGAAGTAGAGGGCCTTGGTGCCTGAAAGTGTGGATCCCCAAGTGTTGGGGGATTTCAAGAGCAGGGAGGCAGGAATGAGAGGATGGTGGGAGCACACCCTCATAGTAATTGGAGTGGGGTAAGGGGTTAGGTATCAGTGGAAGTGGAGGGCCTTGGTGCCTGAAAGTTTGGATTCCCTAGTGTTGAGGAATTTGAGAACAGGGAGGCAAAAATGGGAGAATAGTGGGAGCACACCTTCATTGAAACGCCCAGAATTATATGAATTAGACATGATAGAGGCAGGCAGCCAGAAGACTAGATTCCAGAATTCAAACAAACAATTTTCTTGATACTAAAATTTGTTTTGAGAATTGTATATTGCAGAATACATAGCCTTGGTATATCTACTCATCAGGCAAGCTGAGCAGACCTACTCGAACCTCTGATGTCCTGGAATTCCAGCTGGATGCAGTGAAGACACAATGTCAGAGGCTTATCAATTTATTCTTCCCCCAACCCCTCTTCTAATATCTCAACACCCATAATCATCTTGAAGAGGTTAATGAAGAGTCAGTGCCCCTATTCTCTGGGCTTGGGGACTGAGGTGGTTAATATTGGGTACTAGGTCTATCTTGCATTTTACTGACATAAATTGGTATAGTTATCCTCTAACTGTATTTTGAGAGAAAAGTTTTATTTTAACAGGAAGGGTGATATGTAGGAGGAGCTAAGGTGGGAGGAGTACAGAGAAGAGGAGTAAGGAGAAGAGGAGGAGAAGGAGAGGAGGAGCTAGGTGATGAGATAAAGGGGGGAGCAGACATGGAGGTGGATATTCACATATCTCTGCCAGTCAAAGATAAATGATATATCTAGATTGGGTATTAGGTTACACTTCTGATTGATATCGAGCACTACCAAACTTATAAAGCCTTTGGTTGACATTAAAAAAATTGTATAAATGCAAAAAGGAGAAGGGGGTATGGGATAGGGGTTTTCTAGGGAGGGGAAATGGGGAAAGGGGATGGCATCTGAAATGTAAATAAGATATACAATAAAAATTAAATAAAATAAAATAAATAAAAAATAAATGCATAAAAAAGAAATTTCCAATAAAAATTAATTTTAAAAATGAAATCAAATATGTAATAGTACTTAATGAAAAATAACTAATGCATTGGATAGAGCAACTTTGGGTATTTGCAAATGTTTCGAGGAAGAAAACAGAAGAGAAAATGACATAATGTTATAATACACAAACATAAAATAAATAATTTCTAAAAAGTAATCATCAGCTTTTCAATGATTAGATGCTGATGTTGACCTCCAGGCTGTGATTTGTCAGACTGAAAGGCATTTTAAACCAGTCCATTACAATCAAATTTACTGTTTATCTCTTCTAAGCCTGGGACTGACGGCCCCATATCATGTTAGAAAATTGTGGATTTTATGCACCCCAGTGATTAATTTTTGCAGGTGAACAGAAACCTTAATGATGCTAGGCAGCTGATACCAGTTTATTATTCTCTCTAGTCAGATACTCTAGACAGATACTATTCCCTGTCACAATCAAGAAAGTGCCTACCTAACTCCTGGGAAGCAAGGTTGATTGCAGATTCCAGAACCACTGGTCCTGATTGTAACCGTTCAGAGTGCAAAGATGAAAATTTAAGTTTTGAATTCAGGAAATGAGGTGGTCCCTGATGACATTAAAGAAGTCATAACACAATGACATAAAGGCCCAGCACCCAGGGACAGTGCTGTCAATATCCCTTGCCAAATACTTTTTGCCACATTCACAATATGAACAAGGCTGTTAACAATAACAGGGAATGAAATAAATGACATTGGTCAACAAGGCTGCTGAGGACAGCACACTGCTCTATATGAACTTCATGGACAGATGCAAAATATTGTCTTTTCTACATGAGTTATAAATTCTGAATCAGGATTCCTATATCAGTCTTAGTATATTATAAATGAATGGTTTGTACTGAAAACTGCCTTAGATGCCTTCCTTTTTATAGATCTTACAGTGGGCTCTCTTTTTTCTCTTTTTATTAATCATTTTATTCATTTGCATTTCAAATGGTATCCCCCTTTCTGCTTACCCCTCCACAAACCCCAGTCCCATCTTCCCTCTGATCTTCTACTTTGCCTCTACAAGATTGCTTTTCCACCCACTAACCCACTACCACCTTACTGCTCTAGCATCCCCATATGGTGGGGCATCAATTCTCCACAAGACCAAAGGCCTCCTCTCCCAATGATATCAGATGAGGTGATCCTCTGCTACAAATGTATCTAGACCCATGGCTCCCACCCATGTATACTCTTGGGATGGTTGTTTAGTCCCTGGGTGCTCTGCATGGTCCAGTTAATTGATAGTCTTATTCCTATGGGGTTAAAAACCCTTCAGCTCCTTCTATCATTCCCCTGGCTTTTCCACTGGTATCTACAGACTCAGTCCAGTGGGTGAATGTGAGTATATGGATCTGTATTGCTCAGGTGCTGGTAGAACTTCTCAGGGAAAAGCCATACCAGGTTCCTGTCAGCAAGCACTTCTTGGCCTTAATAATAGTGTCAGAGTTTGGTTTCTGCAGATGGTATTCATCCCTAAAGATCTCAGCTAATGCTCATTTCCCACCTCATTCAAGTATATTGCAGTGCTTCCTGTATCTGTCATCACACTGTCATAGAGACTGGCTGTGTCTACTTTGTCTTATTTGAATATTCTAGAATTTCAGTTCCATCTGTTCTATGTGGCAGCTTTCAAATTTTCTGCCCATGCCATGTTGAACACAAAATAAAATAAAGTGAAAATGTCTACAAAATGAGCATACCGCAAGTTTTTCAGATTTTAACAATCAGAATGGATGACATAGGCTGAATTTCATTTGGGAAAATGAAATTGACATGGCTCTGTGTAAAGATAGAATTAAACACAATATGCTTCTTACAAGAAATGCATAAAAATTTGCTTTATTTGATACTTAATATCTCCTAACATTTGTGATTGTATTTAGAAAAGGACACCATGTCAATATAAATGTAGCTTTAGAATGTCACAAACAATGAAGTCATGACAAGTCATAATGGAACTTCTTATCCAGGCAAGTAGTAAATGAAATAATGAAAAAAGGAAGATGCTGAGACAGGAGTGTTTTTGATTCAATTCATGCCAGGGCTCTTTATGATATTTTGTCTTACTTTGAATTCATTTTTTCTATAATGATACATGCAACCTATCATGATGGTTCTTTCCTTTATCTTCACCAATCAAAAAGCAGACATAGGTATATTTTTGTGATTTTGAAGCCAGCCCTGTTTATCAAGTTATAGGTTTTCCAAAGTGTCAAAGCAGATTCTCAGTGCTCTGTCCCACTAACATCCAATATTTAAATGTAAACAAACCCTAATTGTCAACTTGAGATTTTGGACCAGATGTGTACAGTTTCTCATATGATATATCAACATATTCACACAAAATTAAGAAGTTCTTGATAATGGTTTGTAATCAAAACGGGGCTATGCCTTCTTTTACAAGGAGAAAAGTGTCAGACCAAGAAGTAAAGGATGTCAGAAAAAAGAAGGATGAGCTTGTCGTTTCAGAAACCTATTTTCTAAGTAAAATGGATTCTAAAGGTTAAACACAGATATAATTATGTCATTTTATAGAAAATAATATTGGAGAGCAGTTGAATGTTACAAATTGAAAAAAAATCTCAATTCCAGGAGAAAGGCTATTCTTTACTTCAACAATAAAATATCTATTTTTATAAAGATGGAGGAAGGGCTTGAGTTATGTCCCCAGCAGTTTGCATGTTGTACTGGATGCTCTTGTGAGACTCATGTTTGATTTTTAGTGATACCTAGGCATGACAAGAAAATATAAAGAGCTACAATTAATGATTCTGGGTATGGATCAGTGGGCTCAAATATGGAATGTATCAAACTTTCTGTCAGTAACTTAAGAGCAACAACCTTACTTGTGCAGCAGGGAAGACAGACGATAGTGATCTATTTCACTGATAGATCCCCTCAGACACCCAAATAATGGAAAGCACAATGGTCATCTCCCAGGACTAGATGGCCTGGGAAAATCTTCTTTCTTTGAAGGCCCACCAGGGAAGTAAGAAAAGTGTTCCATTGCATCATGTGACTTCTCTTGCTAAGAAACACTTACATGTCCTACTTAGAAATGTGAGATTACTTCCAGTCTGTGCCTGGGCCTGGGAAAGTCTTAAGGCATCAGCTCTACACCCAATCCCACAGAATCCAAAGAAGTCTGGACTCCCAGAAGCTCTATAATACCCAGGAGTGTAGATGAGTAGGCCACAACCCCCCTCCACAACCAAAAGACCATAATTTGGGAGCCACAGGGACCTAAGAACTCTCTCAAGGCCATTGGCACAGGAACCTTCTAGTTTGTAACTGTGCTCAGAGCACTCCTAGGGTGACAGCTCTGCACTCAATCCCCCAAAACGCAGAGGAGGCTGAAATCCCAGGAGCTCTAACATTCCCAGAAACATATGATAATAGGATCGCAGGATCTCAGGAGCTTGGGCACACCAGGATTTCAGGATCCCCGGAGCAGCCTGGCTTTCAAGAGTTATCACAACAAGTATTTCAAGATCACAGGATTACATAGACAGCTGGAATCTTAGGAGTTCTGACACAACCAAGATAACAGGACAGACAGGCTCCAGTCAGAGACACTGAGTGAAGATAGCACTAGAAATAACCAGATGGTAAAAGGCAAGCACAAGAACATAAGCAACAGAAACCAAAGTTACTTGGCATCATCAGAACCTAGTTCTTCCATCAAAGCAGGTCCTAAATACCCCTGATACCAGAAAAGCAAGATTCATATTTAAAATCACTTCTCATGATGCTGATAGAAGTGATTTTATCCCTCAAAGAAATAGAGGAGAATGTGTGTAAACAGGTAGAAACCCTTCAAGAGATACACATAAATCTCTTAAAGAATTGCAAGGAAACACAACCAAACAGGTGAAGGAATTGAAAAAAAAACACCCAGGATCTAAAAATGTAAGTAGAAACAATGGAGAAATCAGAAAGCAAGAGTACCCTGGAGATAGAAAACCCAGGAAAGAGATCAGGAGTCATGGAAGCAAGCATCACCAACAGAATGCAAGAGATAGAAGAGAGTATCTCAGGTGCAGAAGATACCATAGAAAACATTGACACAACTGTCAAGGAAAACACAAAATACAAAAAAATTCTTAACCCAAAATATCCAGGAAACCCAGGACACAATGACAAGGCCGAATAAAAGGATAATTGTTATAAAAGAAAGCAAGATTCTTAACTTAAAGCACTAGCAAATATCTTCAACAAAATTACAGAACACTTCCCTAACCTAAAGAAAGAGTTGCCTAGGAATATCTATCTGAGAAGACTAAAGAACTCTAAATAGACTAGATTAGAAAAGAAATTCCCCTCATCACATAATAATCAAAACACCAAATGCATAAAACAAAGAAAGAATATTAAAAGCAGTAAGGGAAAAAAGTCAAGCAACATATAAAGGCAGACCTACAAGAATTACACCACACCTATCAGAATTACACCAGACTTCTCACCAGATACTATAAAAGCCACAAGATCCTGGACAAATGTCATACACACTCTAAGAGAACAGAAATGCTATCCCTGGCTTCTATACCCAGCAAATCTCTCAATTACCATAGATAGAGAAAAGAAGATATTCAATGACAAAACCAAATTTATACAATATCTTTTCAGAAATCCATCCCTACAAAGGATGATAGAGGGAAGCCAACACAAGCAGGGAAATTATACCATAGAAAAAGCAAGAAAGTAATTTTCTTCCAACAAACTCAAAAGAAGATAGCCACAGAAACATAATTCCACCTCTAGTAACAAAAATAACAGGAAGCAACAATCACTTCTTATTAATATTACTTAATATCAATGGACCAAATTCCTCAATAAAAAGACATAAACTAAAGGACTGCATACATAAACAGGACCCAACATTTTGCTACATACAAGAAATGCACCTCTTTGACAAAGACAGACACTACTTCAGAATAAAAGGCTAGAAAACAATTTTCCAAGCAAATGGTCCCAAGAAACAAGCTGGAGTAGCAATTCTAATTTCAAATAAAACCAACTTTCAACCAGAAGTTATCAAGATAGATAAGAATGGAGACTTCATACTCGTCAAAGAAAACATTAACCAAGATGAAATCTCAATTCTGACTATCTATGCAGCAAATACAAAGGCACCTACATTCATAAAAGATACTTTACTGAAGCTCAAAGCACACATTGAACCTCACACAATAATAGTGAGAGACTTCATCACCCAACTCTCAGCAATGAACAGATCATGGAGACAGAAACTAAACAGAGACACGGTGAAACTAAGAGAAGTTACAAACCAAATGGATTTAGCAGATATTCATAGAACATTTTATTCAAAAAAAGAATATAATTCTTCTTAGCATCTCATGGTATCTTCTCCAAAATTAACCATATAATTGGTCACAAACAAGCCAAAGCAGATACAAGAACATTGAAATAATCTCATGCATCCTATCAGATCACCAGAGATTAAGGCTGGTCTTCAATAATGATAAAATCAATGGAAAGGCTACATACACATGGAAACTGAACAATGCTCAATTCAATGATAACTTGGTCAAGGAAAAAATAAAGAAAAATATTAGAGATATTTTATAATTTAATGAAAATTAGGACACATCATATCAAAACTTGTGGGACACAATGAAAGCAGTGCTAAGAGGAAAACTCATAGCTTTAAGTGCTTACAAAAAGAAACTGTAGAAAGCACAGACAAGCAGCTTGACAGCACACCTGAAAGCTCTAGAACAAAAAGAAGCAAATACACCCAAGAGGAGGTCAGGGTAGAAAATAATCAAACTAAGGGCTAAAATCAAACAAATAGAAACGAAAAGAACTATACAAAGAATCAACAAAACCAGAAACTTGGTCTTTGAGAAAATCAACAAGATAGATAAACCCTTAGCAAGACTAACCAGAGGGCACAGAGATAGTATCCAAATTAACAACAACAACAACAAAAAACAGAACTGAAAAGAGAAACATAACAACAGAAACTGAGGAAATTAAAAAAATCATCAGTTCCTACTAAAAAAGCCTATACCCAACAAAAGTGGAAAATCTGGATGAAATGAACAATTTCCTACACAGATACCAGACACCAAAGTTAATTCATGATCAGATAAGCCATCTAAATAGTCCTATACCCACTAAAGAAACAGCAGCAATCATTAAAAGTCTCCCTACAAAAAAATAGCTCAGGACCAGATGGCTTTAGTGTAGAATTCTATCAGACCTTCCAGGAAGACCTAATACCAATTCTCTATAAACCATTTCACAAAATAGAAACAGAAGGAAGACTACCCAATTTGTTCTATGAAGCCACAATCACGACACAAAGACCCAACAATGAAAGAGAACTTCAGACCAATCTTCCTTATGAATATAGATGCAAAAATAATCAATAAAATTCTGGCAAACAAATCTAAGAACACATCAAAACAATCATCCACCATGATCAAGTAGGCTTTATCCCAGGAGTGCAGGGATGGTTCAATATTCAAAAATTAATCAATGTAATCCATAATATAACCAAACTCAAAGGAAAAAAACCCACATCATCGTATCACTGGATGCTGAGAAAGCATTTCACAAAATGCAACACCCCTTCATGGTAAAAGTCTTGGAACGAACAGGAATTCAAGGCCCATACCTAAACATAGTAAAAGCAATATACAGCAAACCAGTAGCCAATATCAAACTAAATAGAGAGAAACTTGAAGTGATCCCATTAAAATCAGAGACTAGACAAGGCTATGTATTCAATATAGTACTTGAAGTTCTAGCCAGAGCAATTAGACAACAAAAGGAGATCAAAGGGATACAAATTGAAAAAAAAAAGAAGTCAAAATATCATTATTTACAGATGATATAATAGTATACTTAAGTGACCCCAAAAATTCCACCAGAGAACTCCTAAACCTGATAAACAACTTTAGCAGACTGGCTCAATATAAAATTAACTCAAACAGTTTAATAGCCTTCCTCTACTTAAAGAATAAGCAGGCTGAGAAAGAATTAACTGACAAAAGAGGAGTAATTTTATAAAAAGTAGAAGAAGCTATCATTAATCGATATATAGATTGATTAGTTTTTGGCTGTTTTATAATAGCCCTTTGATAAAAGAGATTATTAATAAAGATTTATACTTCTTTAAATAGTGTCTTCATGACTCTCTGAGGGTGGAAGGAGTGGCTGTTGGCGCTTCTGCCCTGATTTTACAAGAGCTCTGAAAAATTGGCTTTAAAAACAAAAGAGGGAAAACTGTAGCCCCAGAATGAGTCTCCCCAAACTACTCTCCATCATGCCTGTTCACTTTTAACTTTCTAAAACTGAAAGCTCATGGTGAATCTGCTTCTGACTGACTCTGGCATCACTGAGACCAATAAAAACTATGCCACAGCTATGAGGAAGGACCCTCTTACCCTTAAATGGAAAGGGCCCAGTTCTCATATGGGGCCGAAGAGTGATATGACTGTTTGATACCACAGAAGGCACAGCTAAATAGATTCCAAAAAGATCAATGAAATAAATAGATAACCCCCACAAAACCAGGCCCAATTATAAATAAGATGAATAAAAATTGACATACAGGGAAGAGAAATCTCCCTGAGAATTCCCTTCTTTTTCCTTTCCAGGTAAAAATGAATCTCTCGTGATGTCTGCTGTTAGGAGTTCTAATCCTGATGCTGGCCTCTGGACTTACACTACTCAGACCTTCGATGAGCCTTTGACAAGGACATCAAACAGCTAGAGACTGACATCACTAATCTGAAGAAATCCCTCGTTTCGCTGTCTGAAGTGATCTCCAAACTTGCAAAAAACTTTATTGGACTTGATTTACTCTTTTAAAATAGAAACGACTGTGTACAGCTCTAGACTGTGTACAGCCCTTAAAGAAGAATGTTGCTTTTACATAGACAAGACAGGGATAATTAACGAGAGCAAGAAAAAGGCCAGAGAAGGTCTTGAGAAAAGACAGAGAGAGAAAGAGAAAAATGAGAGCTTGCACAAGAATTGGTCTTCAACCTCTCCATGATTGTTAACCCTACTTCCTTCCATGTTGGGACCATTAATTGCGTTATTTTTGCTTATTTCCTTTGGTCCCTGGGCCTTAAATAGGCTGACTAACTTTGTGAAACAACAGATAGATAATCTGATAGCAAAATCTATCCAGATACATTATCATAAATTAGCTATGGAGGATCACGAGACTCAAGAAGAGGTTGTTACTGTATCCAGGGTGTCTCCAAATCCCATCTCCACCCAACCTAAAAGAGGGGACTTTTGCCCCTAGATCAAGCAGAGAGGGGCCAACCAGAATCTCCCCACCCCACTGACTGGTGATCTGTATTCTTTCTTAGGCCGTGAAGCTAAGCACTGCAAGGGAATATAAAAGTTAAAAATATGTTTCTGGGTTCCCTGAGGGACAAGCCTGACTGCATAGGAGTTGATGTCAAAAGTGTCCCCTCTCCAGAAAAAAAGACATTGGGATGGGTATGACCCTCATGACTCACTGGACTACAGGAGGACCAGAGCCATTACAAGGTCCCCTTCAATTACTGGAGGTAAGACCTCTATCCCCACCTTGGCAAGATTAGAATCTCCATGGCCCTTCTATACTCGGAGAAGGGAGATGTCAGGGGCAGCCCTGTTTATACACTGAAGGCCATACCAGCCTGAGTAGTCATAGACCTTGTAAATAGGCAGCCTTGGCTGATAGTACCAACTTAGATAAGGACAAGTGAATCATAGGCAGAGTCATAGTGACCTGTCCCCTGAACCTTCACCCAGCTGATACCCTGTTCTGACAGACAGTACAGTTGTACTGCCCCTGAACACCTATGCTCCTGTGTCATCCCCTTCCCCACATCCTGCATTTTTGTGTTTATAACCTCTGTGTTAAAAAGTAAAAAATATGATTTGATAATAAAAAAAAGAATTTAAAAAAAAAGAAAATATAGATCTTAGCTGGGCAATGATGGCACTGGGCTTCCAGGGTCTGTGGGCCTTTGGGAGGGTCCTCGCCCACTTGCACTGAATACACACCCAAACTCCCAGGATGCCTTCCATCTGTGGTATCTTCAGGGCAACAAACAAGAAGGCACCAGGCAAAAGGGGAGTGGACTTTGGAAGGCTGGGGTTATGGGGTGTGATCCGTGAGTTCACTGAGTTCCCAGTGGCTGTGGGACTTTGGGAGGGTCTCTTACCAGTTGCCCTGCATTCAGCAAAATTCCTGGAATGCCTTTAGGCTGTGGTATCATCAGGGGAGCAGACAAGCTGCCTACTTGCCAACTAGAAAGTGCAGGCCAGAAGGGCTCTACAAGACTTTCATATAATTCAAAGTACTCTTATGCAGGCAGACTCACAAGGAGAGAAAAAAAAATTATGTCTCAGTCCTAAGACCACTGAAAATATGTTTTCTTATGGTCTTAAGCAACCCCTATAAAAGGTTCATTCCAACCTCAAAGTTATTGCTACCCACGTTGGAAATCACTGCTCTAATATGTATTTTATGTTACAAGTTTGCAAGAAATATTAATGTATTTGGTACATTTTTTTGTGGGAGACATTTTCTGTGGAGATACAACACATACATTCATCTACCTATCTCAAGTGGAAATTGAATACAACCAAGTCCAAATTGTTGAACCAATGACCTTTATTGGAGTTTCATACGGAACTCAGGGGAAGGAGTTAGTAAATGAGAGCCCAAGGGATTTAAAGACAATTGCTATCCTGAAATTTAAAACCATCATATGATAAAGAATATGAATACTGGACACTGGGAGAAAACTCCATATCTGTAGACATATCTACAGGATAGAGAGCATCCTATCTTTGTGGCTTAGTTTGTCAAATCCTCTTTTTAAAAGTATAGTTTGTCTGAGTATCTTAATTTGAGTTAAGTATACAGAATGCTGTCCATTTCATTAGCTATTTTGAGGCACGTATTTCCTAGCTTCTCTTTGAAATAGATCATTTCGGTCTCTAGGAAACTTTACACAATTCCATGTTCTTCTAGCTTCTCCATTATGTCTTCATTATGACATAGTTGAAAGTGAAGAAGTAAAATCTTTTAATGAAATATTTCCTTCATTGTCACATTTTCAGTTTCTCTCAGCATAAACCCTGAGTAGTTTCTAAGATTTGTCACATACTTAAATAAATACTTTCACAAGTTTCTCATGTATATAACAATTCTCTAGTGTGGAGCCTCAAGTGTTGCAAACAATACAGCTTGGATATAGCACATGCCACAGTTTTGAGAGTGGACACATTTTTCTGATTATAAATTTCAAGGTATTTTCTTAGATCCAAGATTTGGGTAAAGACCTTTCCTCATACATTACATTTATGAGGTTTTGATCCTGTATGCATTCTTCGCTTTACTCTAGGCGATGAACCAACAGTAAAATATTTGTACATTTACTATATTTAAGGTTACTTTACTATATATAGTCTCTGATGAACTCTAAGATGATCTTCCTTAGGAATGGATTTTTCTCATTCATTTGTTAAGTTTCTCTACTGTACGCATTCTCTGATGAGTGCTAAGACTGTTTCTGGCTAAAGAATTTGTCACATTCACTATATTTTTAAGGTTTTTCTTCTGGATGAATTCTCTGATGGTTTCTAAGACTGCATTTGCAGATAAAGTATTTGTCAGATCCACTAAAATTGTAAGGATTCTCTCCTGTATGAATGGTTGAATGAATAAGAAGCTGAAATTTTTGGGTAAAGCATATGTCACACTCACATTTGTAAAGTTTTTTCTCTTGTATGAATTCTCTGGTGTTTTCTAAGATCACCTTTGTGGGAAAAGCATTTGTTACATTCACTACATTTGTAAGGCTTCTCTCCTGTATGAATTCTCTGATGAACATTAAGACTGCTTCTTCGGGTAAAGTATTTGTCACATTCACTACATTTGTAAGGTTTCTCTCCTGTATGAATTCTTTGATGAATAATAAGACTTCCTTTTTGGGTAAAGTATTTGCCACATTTAGTACATTTGTATGGTTTCTCTCCTGTATGAATTATCTGATGACACCTGAGTCTGGTTTTCAGGGCAAAAGATTTGTCGCATTCACTACATTTGTAAGGTTTATTAACTAAATGTATTATCTGATGAGTTCTAAGACAATATTTATTGGTAAAGCATTTGTCACATTCACTGCATTTATAAGGTTTCTCTCCTATGTGAATGCGCTGATGAACATTAAGATGGCTTTTGCGAGTGTAGTAACTGTCACATTCATTACATTTGTATGGTTTCTCTCCTGCATGGATTCTCTGATGAATAATAAGACCACATTTTTGAGTAAAGCATTTGTCACATTCACTACATTTGTAAGGTTTCTCTCCTGTATGAATTCGCTGATGAATTCTAAGATGGCTTTTCAGGGTAAAAGATTTGTCACATTCACTACACTTGTAAGGTTTCTCTCCTGTATGAATTGTCTGATGACTTTTAAGACGATATTTCTTCGTAAAGCACTTGCCACATTCACTACATCTGTAAAGTTTTTCTCCTGTATGAATTCTCTGATGAATACTAAGATCACTTTTGAGGGTAAAGCATTTGTCACATTCACTACACTTGTAAGCTTTCTCTCCTGTATGAATTATCTGATGAATGACAAGACTGCATTTTAGGGTAAAGCCTTTGTCACATTCACTACATTTGTAAGGTTTCACTCCTGCATGAATTCTCTGATGAATACTAAGACTGCCTTTTTGGGTAAAGCATTTATCACATTCACTACATTGGTAAGGTTTCTCTCCTGTGTGAATTCTCTGATGAATAATAAGGCTGCCTTTGTGGGTAAAGCATTTGTCACATTCACTACATTTGTAAGGTTTCTCTCCTGTATGAATTCTTTGATGTCTTCTAAGATCACCAACTTGAATGAAGCATTTCTCACATTCACTACATTTGTTAGGTTTCTCTCCTGTATGAATTCTTTGATGTCTTCTAAGATCACCAACTTGAATGAAGCATTTCTCACATTCACTACATTTGTAAGGTTTCTTTCCTGTATGATATCGTTGATGAATACTAAGACTGCCTTTTTGGGTAAAGCATTTGTTGCATTCACTACATTTGTAAAGTTTCTCTCCTGTATGAATTGTCTGATGTTTTCTAAACCAGCATTTCTTGGCAAAACATTTGGCACATTCACTACATTTGTAAGGTCTCTTTCCAGTTTTGGTTTGTTTCAACGTGAGTTTTTGTTTAGAGTCAAAAACCTTATTAAGGTCTGCACCATTGTATTCTTTCTTTCCTATGTTGATTCCTTGATTTAGACTAATGGTAGAGCACAAATTTAAACAATATGCAGGGTTTTTATATTTGCAAGGTTCTCTATTGTTTCCAGTTTCATGTTTGCTTATATTTGATGATTCCAAACATGGATCCCTGAGGTTAATTTTATAAGGTGTACTTTGGGTGGTTTCATCAATGATTTTGCCAAGCTCATGACAGTTATAAGAATTCACTTGGATATTTACACATTCGTGGACAATATGCTGTAGGTCTTGATCCAAAATTTTCTGATACTTATGACACATGCAATGATTCTCTGAAAAAAGAAATACAATTAAAGATGACAGGGATTAGTGGATGAGCAAGACAATATCCCACATCCCATGAAATTTTCTAATGTAAATTAGTGATTCTCAAGAATGGAACTCTCAAAAGTGGTCTTTCTTGTTTCAGTCATTACATGGATGCTTAGAACAAAATTCTCAAAATTCATGTATATCAAATGACAGGAAACAATAGACTTCTATTTCTTATTTAACACTGTGCTTGGCAGAAAGTAAAAATAGGTGATATAGAAGTAAAGGACTTTGAGAAAGGATCTCCCCGAATGATCATGTCCAAAACAGTTTCTCTATTTTCTTGTTTACGTTTGTGACAGAGTAACAAAGTGGAGCTTGGGTCAGCTAGGAACTCATTATGTAATCCACATTGGCATGGAACTCATGATATAAAGGCCATGATGTACCAGCACT
The DNA here is from genome assembly GCF_011762505.2 of Arvicanthis niloticus. Taxonomy (NCBI): domain Eukaryota; kingdom Metazoa; phylum Chordata; class Mammalia; order Rodentia; family Muridae; genus Arvicanthis; species Arvicanthis niloticus. Next base: position 8,720,870 of record NC_133438.1, on the reverse strand, counting down.
AGACATAGAAACCACAGGACAAAAGCTAAATAAATAAGGAACAAAAAAATTCTCACAAGCAACAGCTCTTCCTCTATTTAGAAGCTTCTCCATTTTTAAAATTCATAAACAATTTAAGACTCTAATACAACAGTAAAACTAGCATATTCCAATTATTATAGGTATGGCAACATATTTTTTTTGCTTTGAGTATTCAACTGTTTTCTGCACTTTGAAGTATTGATTAAAAGTAGATACAATGTCTTGAGAGATTACACAAAATACAATACTGGATCCTCTTTCAAAGAATGGAAAGAAATGTAAAGGAAACACAATGAAGAACTTATGTTGGTAACTACAATCTCCCTTATTATTGGAGTCTCAGTCATGTCAGACAGTTTATATACACACACTAGGTAAAATCAAAGAATGAATCAGGAATTTTATGAGAAGGCTATTCTTACCCACAAAAAACAGATTGTTGTAATTCTCCAACATCACATCCATGTACAATGCCCTCTGAGCACGGTCAAGACTTTCCCATTCCTCCTGTGAGAAGTCCACAGCCACATCCTTGAATGTTAACTGATCCTGTAATAGAAAATTACCTGTTTATCATGTGCTGCTGGACAAAAGAGTTTTCCTAGATGAAACAGACCTAAAGAATAAGAGTTACGTTGTAATAAATATGAGTCATGGGGAAAAAAATCAAGGACAAACATCTTCTAGAAGTTCTATAGAAATGTGTCAGAAGTTAAGCACTGCTGCTCTTATGAGACAATGCAGACAATGACATACTATATTGAGTACATTCCTAAGGTCTCTCTCCTTCATGAATTTTTGGTCTTAATTTTCTAAGACCATAGCAAGAGATGAAGATGCCACCATCACTTCATTTGGAAATTTGTGTGCAGGTTGGATTCTGTAATCCTAAATTGTTTCCCAGCACCCACATGAACTACAGAGCACATTTTTATTTCTAATCTTTTAAAATCTAATGCTCTCTTCTGAACTCAACAGGCTGAAGGAATATATAGCACATATGCATAGATTCAGGCTAATGTACTAACATAAAGAAACCTGAAATTTAATTTTAGTGAAGGATGTTACCTACTATAGTCATAGTCTTTATTGTACTTTCCTATTCTCTGAAACAGGATTACATAATGAAATTATAGACAGCAAACTTTTAGGGAATATAACATTCGCATGTAAGGCCTTCATGTAGGAATGTACCATTATAAATTATAGAGTTTTTATCAACCAGAATCCCAGTGTCACATCTCAGATGGTCAAGTTACAGTGAGTAAGACTGTGCTTCTAAATTCTACAGCTGTCAGCCTTGCTCAACTGTGGACATTCTATCAATCCTGTCTGCAACGGGGTCTCACCTGACTCTATTCCAAAATGCTTAGTCAACATCCTGAGGCGTAGGTACAATGCTGTGCCCTTTCTAGAGCAAAGAGTTAGAATGTGAATGCTGAATTGTTAGATAAATTGTTTAAATAATAAGAGGAATTTCTAAGAAATGTAGACAGGATACTAACCTGACGAGCATTTAGGAGAGAAGCATTCATTCTTCTTTTTACTCTTCTCTAAAAATTAAAAGCTAAAATAAATACAACTCTGTTATGAACAATGCTAAACCATATAAAAAGACACAAAACTGAAAATTATACCCCAAAACTTGTCAACATTACCATAGAAAGGAGATCATGGACTGATATATTTAATATGGAAAAAAAATAATCACTATAATCTGAAGCCTTTTTCTAACCTCAGCAGGCACCGGGTACAAACACAGAGCACACATGCACGTGCTGTAAAACTTCAGTTATTACTGGAAACTTTTCAAGGACTAGAGTCAGAGGCAAATGGCTAGTGGGGACTGAGATGGATGTGGAGCATTAGTTGAGGTTCACTAGTCATCAAACTAGATCACAAGATCTGACGCTTTGAAGGACGTTGCATTTCATTCTACCTTGCAGATACAGTACGTGTATTTTCCAGGCATGTCATGTTTTCTTCATGTACAGACACAGATTCAGTCTGCCAAATATGCTTTTTTTCAAACTGATAAGTCATCATCAGGTTGAGTTACAGCCACTTCTATTATCATCTAAAACAGCTTTATATTGTTCCTGAGGTGAAATGTATCTTTCCAATTACTCTTCCTTTCAATGTGGAATTCTATTCTAAGTTGAATGCACACCTTTGTGTGAGAATATTGACCACTGAAATTCACCTGAACCCATTTATAAGAAGAATATTACAATTCAAGACACACCTGTCTTTAAATGGAATGACCATGTGTTAAATTTCTAAGCCAGTGGTTCTAGGCCTAATACTGAAATCTTTTAATACAGTACAGGGAACTCATGAATAGATGTATGGACATATGGCAGGCCCACCTCTAGATTGACAAGGGAGTGGTGTATCAGTTCCTAAGACCATCAGAAATATATGATTTATGGTAGACTTAGGTGACCCCTGTGAAAGGGTCAATTGACCCCCTCAATGAGTCATGACCCTCAGGGTGAGAATTGCTTTAGAAAATGCCAAGGCAACCAAGCTGGTCTGCTCCCATGAAGGCACCATATCCTGAGACATCCTAGAAGAGCCACTGAACTCAGAACAGTGGGTAAGAACAATCGCCCACTACCCTACACCCCAGAGCTACAATTCAGAGCAGGGGGCACTCAGGTCCCACCAGGCACCCAACCCCTGCCCCTGAGGAATACCACTCCCCTTCTGCCCCTCACTTGGTCCTTGTGGCTGGAGCACACACATAGCTGGTCTGCTCCCATAAAGACACCATATCCCAAGACATCCTAGAGGAGCCATTGCACTCAGAGCAGCGAACACCATATCCTGAGACATTCTGGAGGAGCCACTGTACTCAGAGCAGCTGGAACTCAGGATCACAGGATCTCAGAGGCACCTGAGGAGTTCTGACACAAGCAAGATAACTGGACCCTGAGGAGTTCTGACACAAGCAAGATAACTGGAAAGACAGGCTCCAGTCGGAGACAGTGAGTGCAAGTAGCACTAGAGTTAATCAGATGGTGAAAGGCAAGTGCAAGAATTTAAGCAACAGAAAACAGAGTTACTTGGCATCATCAGAACCCAGTTCTCCCACCATAGCAAGCCCTGGACAGCCCATCACACCAAAAAAACAGGATTAAGATTTAAAATCACTTCTCATGATGATGATAGAGGACTTTAAGGACATAAATAACTCCCTTAAAGAAGTACAGGAGAACACAGGTAAACAGGTAGAAGCCCTTAAAGAGGAAACACAAAAATCCCTTAAAGAATTGCAAGAAAACACAACCAAACAGGTGAAGGAATTACACAAAACCATCCAGGATCTAAAAATGGAAATAGAAACAATAAAGAAATCTCAAAGGGAGACTACCCTGGAGATAGAAAACCTAGGAAAGAGATCAGGAGTCATAGACACAAGCATCACCAACAGAATACAAGAGATAGAAGAGAGAATCTCATGTGCAGAAGATACCATGAAAAACATTGAAACAACTGTCAAAGAAATTGTGAAATGTAAAAAGCTCCTAACACAAAACATCCAGGAAATCCAGAACACAATGAGAAGGCCAAACCTAAGGATAATAGGTATAGATGAGGGTGAAGATTCCCAACTTAAAGGGCCAGTAAATATCTTCAAAAAAATTATAGAGAAAAACTTTCCTAAACTACAGAAAGAGATGTCCATAAATATACAAGAAGCCTATAGAACTCTAAATGGACTAAGCCAGAAAAGAAATACCTCCCGTCACATAATAATCAAAACATGAAATGTAGAAAACAAAGAAAAAATACTAAGAGCAGTAAAGGGAAAATGTCAAGTAACATATAAAGCCAGACCTATAAGAATTATACCAGACTTCTTACTAGGGACTCTAAAAGCCAGAAGATCCTGGACTGATATCATACAGACCCTAAGAGAACACAAATGCCAGGCCAGACTACTATACCTAGCAAAACTCTCAATCACTATTGATGGAGAAACCAAGATATTACATGGCAAAACCAAATTTACACAATATCTTACCACAAATTCAGCACTTCAAAGGATAATTGGTGGAAAACTCCAACACAAGGAGGGAAACTACAATCTAGAAAAAGCAAGGAAGTAATCTTTCAACAACCCCAAAAAGAAGATAGTTACACAAACATAATTCCACCTCTAATAACAAAAATAACAGGAAGCAACAATCATTTTTCCTTAATATGTCTTAATATCAATGGACTCAATTCTCTGATAAAAAGACATAGACTATCAGACTGGATACATAAACAGGACACAGAATTTTGCCGCATACAGGAAATGCACCTTTGTGAAAAAGAAAGATACTACCTCAGAATAAAAGGATGGAAAACAATCTTTGAAGCAAATGGTCCCAAGAAACAAGCTGGAGTAGCAATTCTAATATCAAATAAAATAGATTTTCAACCAAAAGTAATCAAAAAAGATAAAGAAGGACACTTCATACTCATCAAAGTAAAAAAAATCTACCACGATGAACTCTCAGTTCTGAACATCTATGTCCCACATACATAAAAGAAATTTTGCTAAAGCTTAAAGCATACATTGCACCAAACACAATAATAGTGGGAGATTTCAACACCCCACTCTCAGCTATGGACAGATCATGGAAACAGAAACTAAACAGAGACACAATGAAAATAACAGAAGTTATGAACCAATTGGATTTAACTGATATCTATAGAACATTTCAGCCTAAAACAAAAGAAAATACCTTTTTCTCAGCACCTCATGGTACCTTCTCCAAAAAGACCATGTAATTGCTCCCAAAACAGGCCTCAACAGATATGAAAAGATTGAAATAATCCCTTGCACCCTATCTGACCACTATAGACTAAGGCTGGTCTTTAAAAATGATTAAAAAAAAAAAGGAAAGCCCACATACATGTAGAAACTGAACAATGCTCTACTCAATGATGACTTGGTCAAGGAAGAAATAAAGAAAGAAATTAAAGACTTATTAGAATTTAATGAAAATGAGGACACATCATACCAAAACTTGTGGGACTTCATGAAAGCAGTACTCAGAGGAAAACTCATAGCTCTAAGTGTCTACAAAAAGAAACTGGAAAGAGCATACACTAACAACTTGACAGCACACCTGAAAGCCTTAGAACAAAAAGAAGCAAACATACCCAAGAGAAGTAGATGGCAGGAAATAATCAAACTCAGGGCTGAGATCAACCATGTAGAAACAGAAAGAACTATACAAAATATCAACAAAACCAGGTGCTGTTTCTTTGAAAAAAATCAACAAGATAGATAAACCCTTAGCCAGACTAACCAAAGGGCACAGAGACAGTATCCAAAGTAATAAAATCAGAAATGAAAATAACAAAAACAACTGAGAAAATATAAAAAATCATCAGATACTACTACAAAGGCTATACTCAGCAAAATTGGATAATCTGGATGAAATGGACAATGTTCTAGACAGATACCACTTACCAAAGTTAAGCGACAAGCAGATGAACCATCTAAACAGTCCCATAACCCCTAGAGAAATAGAAGCAGTCATTAAAAATCTCCCCACCAAAAAAAGTCAGGGGCCATATAGTTTTAATGCAGAATTCTATCAGACCTTCCAGGAAGACCTAATACCAAGTCTCTTCACACTATTACACAGGATAGAAACAGAAGGAACAATACCCAATTCGTTCTATGAAGCTACAATTATGCTCATACCTAAGCCTCACAAAGAGCCAACAAAGAAAGAAAACTACAGACCAGTCTCTCTTATGAATATTGATGAAAAAATACTCAATAAAATTCTCACAAACTGAATCCAAGAACACATCAAAAGAATCATCCATCTTGATCAAGTACGCTTTATCCCAGGAATGCAGGGACGGTACAATATTTGGAAATACATCAATGAAATCCATTACATAAATAAACTCAAAGAAAAAACCACATGATCATCTCACTAGATGCTGAGAAAGCATTTGACAAAATTCAACATCCCTTCCTGGTAAAAGTCTTGGAAAGATAAGGAATTCAAGGCCCATACCTAAGCATAGTAAAAGCAATGTACAGCAAGCCAATAGCCAACATCAAACTAAATGGAGAGAAACTTGAAGCAATGCCAGTAAGATCAGGGACTAGACAAGGTTGCACACTCTCACCTTAACTATTCAATATAGTACTTTAAGTCTTAGCCACAGCAATTAAACCACAAAAGGAAGTAAAAGGGATACAATTCGGAAAGGAAAAAGTAAAAATTTCACTATTTGCAGATGATATGATAGATAGTATACTTAAGTGACCCTAAAACTTCTACCAGAGAACTCCTAAACCTGATAAACAACTTCAGCAAAGTGGCTGGATATAAAATCAACTCAAAAAAATCAGTAGCCTTCCTCTACTCAAAAGATAAACAGGCTGAGAAAGAAATTAGGGAAAGGACACCTTTCACAATAGTCAAAAATAATATAAAATATCTTGGAGTGAATCTAACCAAGCAAGTGAAAGATCTGTAGGACAAGAACTTCAAATCTCTGAAGAAAGAAATTGAAAAATATCTCAGAAGATGGAAAGATCTCCCATGCTCCTGGATTGCAATCTACAGATTCAATGCAATCCCCATGAAAATTCCAAATCAATTCTTCATAGAGATAGAAAGAGCAATTCTCAAATTTGTTTGGAATAACAAAAAACCTAGGATAGTAAGAACTAATCTCAACAATAAAAGAACTTCTGGAGAAATCACCATCCCTGACCTCAAACAGAGCAATAATGATAAAAACTGCATGGTATTGGTACAGAGACAGTCAGGAAAATCAGTGGAATAGAATTGAAGATCCAGAAATGAACCCACACTCCTATGGTCACTTGATCTTTGACAAAGGAGCTAAAACTATCCAGTAGAAAAAGGACAGCATTTTCAACAAATGGTGCTGGTTCAACTAGAGGTCAGCATGTAGAAGAATGCAAATCAATCCATTTTTATCCCCTTGTACAAAGTTCAAGTCCAAGTGGAGAAAGGACCTTCACATAAAACCAGATACACCGAAACTAATAAAAGAGAAGGTGGGAAAGACCCTCGAATATCTAGGTACAGGGGAAAAGTTCCTGATCAGAACACCAATGGCTTATGCGCTAAGATCAAGAATTGACAAATGGGACCTCATAAAATTACAAAGCTTCTGTAAGGCAAAAGACATTGTCAATAAGACAAAACAGCATCCAACAGATTGGGAAAAGATCATTACCAATCCTAGATCTGATACAGGGCTAATATCCAATATATACAAAGAACTCAAGAAATTAAGACTCCACACAACCAAATATCCCTATTAAAAATGGGGTACAGAGCTAAACAAGGAATTTTCAACTGAGGAAACTTGAATGGCCAAGAAGCACCTTAAGAAATGTTCAATATCGTTAGTCATCAGGGAAATGCAAATCAAAATAACCCTGAGATACCACCTCACACCAGTCTGAATGGCTAAGATCAAAAACTCAGGTGATGGTAGATGCCGTCGAGGATGCGGAGAAAGAGGAACACTCCTCCATTGTTGTTGGGATTGCAAGCTGGGACAACCACTCTGGAAATCAGTCTGGTGGTTCCTCTGAAAATTGGAATAGCACTACCTGAGGATCCAGCTATACCACTCCTGGGCATATATCCAGAAGATGCTCCAACATATATCAAGGACATATGCTCCACTATGTTCATAGCAGCCTTATTTATAATAGCCAGAAGTTGGAAAGAACCCAGATGTCCTTCAACAGAGGAATAGATACAAAAAAAATGTGGTACATTTACACAATGGAGTATTACTCAGCTATTAAAAGTAATGAATTAGAGAAATTCTTAGGTAAATGGATGGAACTAGAAAATATCATCCTGAGTGAGGTAACCCAATCACAAAAGAACCCACATGGTATTTACTCACTAATAAGTGGATATTAGCCCCAAAGCTTGAAATAGCCAAGATTCAACTCACAGACCACATGAACCTCATGAAGAAGGAAGACCAAGTGTGGATGCCTCAGTCCTACTTAGAAGGAGTAGCAAAATACTCATGGAAGCAAATATGGAGACAAACTGTGGGACAGAAACTGAAGGAGGGGCCATCTGGAGACCATTCTACCTGGGTGTCCATCCCATGTGCAGTCATCAAAGGTAGATGCTGATGTGGATGTCAGGAAGTACATGCTGACAAGAGCCTGATATAGCTGTCTCCTTAGAAGTCTGCCAGAGTCTGACATATTCAGAGTCAGATGCTCACAGCTAACCATTGATCTGATCAAGGAGTTCCTAATGGAGGAGTTAGAGAAAACACTGAGGGAGCTGAAAGGGTTTGTGGCCCCATGAGGAGAGCAACAATACCAACCAACCAGAGCTCCCCAGGGTCTAAACGACCAACCTGGGAGCACATAGGGAGGGAGAGGAGATCCTTGGTCCCATGAAGGCTGAACACAATGTGGTGGATAATTCAAGGGTGGGGAGGTGGGAGTGAGGGTGGGTGGGGGCACATCCTCATAGAAGCAGGAGGAGGGAGGATGGTATAGTGGGTTCCTGGGTGGAGGGGGGAATGGGGCAAGGGAATAAAGTCTGAAATGTAAATATAATATCCAATAAAAGCCAAAAAAAAAAAAAAAAAAGAAAAGAAAGAAAGAAAGAAAGAAAGAAAGAAAGAAAAGAAAAACAAACTGTCAAGGCAGAATCATCAAGAAACAGGTGTGGCAGAAACTCTCTGATGGCTGCTACTCATAAGAAGATATGCATAGAGATAAAGTAAATCATTTCAGGATATGCTCTTGGGATGATTCATACATTATGTCACATCCATCAAAATATTACTGCTGTTGGAAACATCTTTCTGAACATGCATATATTTGTGTTTTGGTGTTATTTCTGGAAGTTCTCAGGTTCCCAATTATTAATAAATATTCCTCAAGTGACACCCCTCAGTTCCTGGCTGCTATGGATTTTCCTTATGATGATCACCCTTGTAATTCCACATGAAAGTAAAAATGTGTGACACGGGTCTCCTGTTATATATACCTATACATAGACATTCACACACAGGCATACAAATTGTGTGTGTGTGTGTGTGTGTGTGTGTGTGTGTAAAATAAGAACTCACTCTGAAGTTGAAATCGTATTTCTACACAAAGTTGTCATAATAGTATATATGTAACTCTTTTTATATATTATATTGACCTTATGTTTATCTCATACCGAATACTTCTCCAGATATTTAACAGACACTTAGATGGTTTCTTAGATGGCCACTTCGCAGGCAGTTTAGTATAATAATAGGAAATAGCAGAGGGATGGCATGGCGTGGAAAGTCATACAAAATTAATGAGAGCTGAAGACGGAAAAATGATTTTTCTGGAAACAAGTGAATATCAACTTCTTATGACATAAACTAGGCCAAGCAATGAGCATGTGTTGACACAGTGTTTCCACTAACAATGTCTAAGGACTGCACAGACTCAGCAATGAATTCTCCAATTCTTTTAGAAAAACCTATAATAATCTTGCACAGAGGATATTGTAGAATATTGAAAGAAAAGAGAAGTTAGACAGTCATCACACAAAGCTGAATTTACCTTGACTTAAAGAAAAAAAGATGAAGAAAAAGAATTTACGAAGGAAAAAAAATCATAGACCAATTGCAAGGATTTGCATTGATAAAGATTCCTTCTAATGCATACAGAAGGGAAACAAGTTGATTTCATGCCAACAATCGAAGACTGCTCCAAGACCCACAAAAACAAATAACTGAAGGCACAAAATATGTAAAAATCAGTGAGGGGAGACATACAACCCTGTCAAAATATCCATGAAAGGCCTGGGGCAAAATGTCACATTGGTTTGCCATAAAAGCACTGAAGAACATGAGAACAGAAGGAACATACCCCAGCATAATCAAGACAGACAACATTCTAACCCATCATTCCATAATTTGAACCCAGCCTCCATCATTCAACTGTACTCAGGAGAAAGAAAAGGATGTGCAATGGCTTCACACTAACTCATAACAGTGTTATCCCTGCTTACAAACAGCAAGTAAGACTTAGAACATTTTAATGAATAAAATATGAAAACAAAGATGCATGTTTTCCCAAATTACATAATTTGGGAAACATTATTATTCAATTCAAAAACTATAATCATTCCACAAGTAAGCTCCAACCTGATAATACTCTTAAAAAGCTATCTAATAATAAAACATCGCTTGTCTTTATACATTGCTAGAGAATATGGTGAGAAATCAGAAGACCACTCATTGTCTAAAAAAGTCATGGATGCACTGGTGTAGAATTCAAACTGCAAAAAGGGCTCTGTAGGCTACTGGGTAAAAAAGTCATCAGTGGCTTTCCTCAGATGCTGACCCCTAGTGCTGCAAGACAAACATGTCCAGCAAGGTATGCCCACAAGCATAATAGTCCCAAGACAACTTTGTAAGTAAAAGTAGACTTTCTGGTTTGATCTGACATCAGCCACAAAGGAAATACATAGCTGGCACTGGAAGCCAGTCAAAAGGCAATGCCTGGAAAGATCGCAGGCCCAAGATAGAATCTATCACTGAGGTACTGCTACATGTAGGAATACTGGAACTGCCTTGAAATGTTTCTACTTACACCATAGCCTGGTGCTGCTTGAGAGCCTAATAAATAAGACAAACATAGTTTGTAACAGAAAATTGTCATTTCAGAGACTACTGAGTATAATGAGTGAAGTTGGGGGAAGGTGACGGTAGTAAAAGCTGGAGGAAGGAAAGTGAGTTATGGAAATCTATACTGTCATATACCAGCACAGTTGGAATTATGAATACATGACAGCCTGGCTACCAATACAAAACCTGCTTCAAATCATATATGAAACATGAGTGCATGACTAGGGCGAAAATGTGAATGACAAGGAATGGGACAGATGATGAAGAGCTGGTCTTCCCCAGAGGCCCCATGTGGCACTGTGGGAACGTTTTAAAACTTATGAGACAAATGCCCACATCCTCCTCCTCTGTTCAGAACCAGTGGGCTGCCTTTGTCCCACATGCACTGGAATGAGTGTGACAGTGAGAATGTTATTCAATGTGTTTGGTTTCAGTGCACTTTGCATATGAACAGCATGGCAGAGTCTGTTGGGTTTGACTTAGGACACAATTAAAACAGAGCCATTAATCCAACTTTTTGTACTAATGCACATGCATTTTCTTGTGTGCAGTTAGAGTAGATCCTCATAAAACTTACTGCTGTCTTACTTCCTACTTGCTAACTTACTGTACCTGTCTACATCATCCATATGATAAATCTTTGCCACGTTACAATGGTCATGAGATATTCGAAACTCTGGAGTCCTTGTACAAAAAAACTTTATTTATCATACACAGGGACCATTCTAGAGGTCTGTCAGCTATCCTGTCCCATATCCAGGCTGCATATGTAGTCCCACAATAGGAGTGACAACTCTTTGTTCCTTCCTGTACTGTGATCTTGACTAGTTTTCAATACCTCCAGAATGTTTACAGTTTCTTTGTTTAAATAAAGTCTATTATTTTAATTTGATTGGGAGGAGTATCTTTGCCTCCTTGCAGGTGTGTGCACTTCATGCACACACAGCCTACAGCAGACAGAAGAGGTCTGGAGTCTGAGTTTTAGACAGATCTAAAGGCAAAGCGCAGAGAACACAACCTGGAAACTGGAAGAACAAGCACCCTTAACTGCTGAGCCACATCACCTGCTCTTAATTATTCCTTAACTACCTACGATAGACACTTAAAATCAAAGAACAGTGAGACAGAACTCATGGGGCACCAAGGACACTTTCAGGGTGTCAGGGTGAGTGCCAGCTCAGGAAAGACACAGAAGTGAGGTGACAGAGCCAAATTTAAAAGCTTGGCAGCTTCAAGTTTCTCTCCATATAGTTAGATGTTGGCTGTTGGTTTGTTGTATATTGCTTCTTTTATGTTTAGGAACAGGCCTTGAATTCCTGAGATTTCCAAGAGTTCTAACATGAAGGCGTGTTGTATTTTCTCAAATGTTTTTTTCAGCATCTAATGAGATGATTATGTTTTTTTTCTTTGAGTTTGTTTAGCAAACGGTAAAGTTTATCTTTCAGAGGTGGAACCATCCAACCATGCTCAGACATACAAATTCATTTAAATATGTAAATTTAGTTAAATTTTAAAAAAATACCTGAAAGGAGTAGAACTGATTTTGTTTCTGCAACTACCTTCTGCATTATCTGTACAAACATCATTAACTGAATTAGGATAGGGTCCAGGGTTGTAGTGTCTCACAGGTGCTCTATTGATATCAGGATCCCTGATGCTTCCATCCCCCTCCCCCCACATAGAGTCAAACCCTGAACACTCACCCTTCCAATCACAGATAGGAAATTCTTTTACCTGTTTAATGCATTTGTCTCTTCATTTGCTCAATAACAACATACATTTTCCTTTTACAGGAAACAATGAAATGACAGACACTGATGAACAACATCTGACAATCAAGCACATGTTACATCTGGTATGTGAGCATCGCTCATCATAGCTGGCCCATAGTTTGTGATTGACTCTGACATCAATCTTCTGTCTGGAATCTCCATGTTACACCTCCTTAATAATAAAACAAAATTCTCAATTAATGTGCATGGAGAATCTCATTTCTGATAGTCAGTGTCCACACTCAATGTTCTCTAGTAATTTATTTTTCAGAAAATGCAACAGAAAAGCTGAGGAACAGTCAGTAGGATTCCAACTTCCTGTAGTCACCATGCAAGTCAGTGTACAGATTCTTCAACAATGAAACAAGCAAAAAATTCACATAAGTTTCAACTATCAGAGGTGGTTTTGTATGAAATAACTTCTTCCTGTACATTCCTGCATTGATAAATAAATACTCACTGATCAACATGGACTTAACAGTGAGCAAATGGAAACAGAAATTACAGACATGACATCACACAGGGTATCGTGTTCTCTTTCAAACAAAAGAACACTCAACAAGGTTTCTGATTTGTAAAGATTCAAAGCAATTTGTTTATGAACAGGGGAAACCCAACTACATGTGGAATTTTGAGAAAGCACAGAGCATTCAAGACCTTCAAAATATTAAACCACAATTTCAAAATCAATTAAATTATTTTAGTTGAAGCCATTAAGAAACAACAGGAGGAGAGATACTAAACAATCCTTATCAAGGTCCTGCTGTCATTATATCAGGAAATGGGGAAACTGACCACAAAAGGAAAAGAACATAAAGGACCTACTGACACCTTCAAAGTTAAAAGATCAGAAAACAAACCTTGAGGCAATAATGCTTAAATGAAGGTAATGAAATTTAGATATTACTGATATGTACTCCAAAAAAATGATAATAATGGAATAAGGATATCATAATACACATGCAGTCAAATAAATTGTGTGTTCTGTTAGTATTAATTATTTATTACACAGGAAGTCAGTGATGTGTGTAATAGGCTAATAATCATGAGACGATTCACAGTAGAATATTCCAAAACCGTTTCCATATAAACAGAATGGAGCAAAAACAATTTCATGTCCCATTTGGTATAACTGCTTTAAAAAATGTTTACAATGTTTTTATTTTAGCTTACATGTAGTAGTGTTTTGCACCATGTATGTATGAGCTCTGTGTGTTCATGGTGGCTGGTGAGGTCCAAAGAAGGTATCAGATCTCTTGGAACAGAATGCATAGATTGTTTCTAGACACCATGGGGATGCTGCGAACTATACCCATGGATCTTTAAGATGAGCAAGTGCTGTTCACTACTGTGACATCTCTTCAGTGCTCCCCCCATCCCATTTCCACTGTCACTTGAACTCCTCATTGATCATACCCCAATTCTTCCAAAATATATATGATTCCTTTGCTATAGTCTTTCTCTCCACATTATAGGGTTCTTTGTCCTGCTTCACAGGGGAGCAGGTTTGGCTACTCAGTTAGACCAACATATAAGAAAAACATCTTCAGAGCTCATCTGGATTTCTAACATGTTACAGTGCCAATGGACAAAAAGGATTCTACAGGTGCTTCTCCAACTGTGCTGTAATGTGAGAATACTAAAAATGTTCTGCAAGGGTCTTGGAGGCAGAAGATGACACATAGACCATGGAACGGTGCTACTGATTTGCTTGCTTTTCCTGGCTTGTACCACTCCATCACCTGAGCTGTCCCCACTGCCCACACCACTGTATCTACCGTGCTCACATCACTGCTGCATCTAGAGTGGTCACCCTTTCCTTAGGGAGAAAATAAGAGAGCGGAAGAGAACATGCAGAATATAACACTGGTCCCACGTCCAGAGAACACCGAAAAAATAGGAAGGGAGTGTTGTGATAGGATTACGTTGATAACCAAGATTTCCCTCATTTCTGGGAGTCTTAAGAAAGTTTATAAATCTACAAAACAGGTAAATACAAAGGATGTATCAGGTACTCTATAAGAAGAGCATCCTTCCCTTAAAAAAAAAAAAAAAAAAGATTGCTAGAATTCTCCAACATCACATCTGTGTACAATATCCTCTGAGCACAGTCTAACCATCCCCATTCTTCCTGTGAGCATTCCACAGCACCATTCCTGAATATTAAAAGAACCTACAATTGACAACTATCCATTTATTAAATGCCGTGCGACAAAATGCTTTCTGGGATAAAAGAAATCTAAGATAATAGAGACAGTTTTGTGGTATAGCTGAGGTATGATATTATTTCAAAAATCGAAGTTTTCTAGAAGTGCTACAAAGAATTCTCAGCAGTTAAGCTCTGCTGTCTGCAATAAACAATGTATAGAATTACTACACTGTGTACATTCAGAAGGTCTTTCTTCACAATGAGTTTTCTCAGCAACAGGCATCAAGCAAGTGTACAGGCTAAACCAGGAAGAGTTTCCACTAACAGTGTTTGAGGACTGGACAGATTAACAAAGAATTCTCCTTTCCTTAAACAAAGCAAAAGAAGACTACTGCCATAAACACTAATAAGGGGAACATTAGAAAGTCATCATACAAAACTGGTGTCACCTGGACACACAAAGCTGGTGAGCCCAAATGAACATATGGAGAGGAAAATCACAAACCAGTTGCCATGATTTACAGACACAGAGACTGTTCTAAATGACACTGAAATAGAAGGAAAGCTGAGTTCACACCAAAAATGCAAGACTGTTTGAATACTTACAAACTAATCAATGTCAGACACCAAATAAGCAGACTCAGTAAGAGAAGAAAAACTACTATGTCAATAGATACATGAAAGCCCTGAGCTAAACTATAGCACTTGCACAATAGAAAAGCTTTCAAGAATGTGAGGACAGAAGGAACATAGCTCAGAATAATAAAGGCAAAGAGATACAAAGGTAAAGCAAACAGTACAAAACAAGGAAACTAATTAATCCACTCTAACCAGGACTAACTCAACATAGTGCATCAATCAGGTCAGAGAAAGCTTTAAACAGGACAATATAGGATAGTCAAAAGACAAGTGAAACTTCTTGAGTAAAAAAAAAAAAAAAAATACAACTCAGATCAGACAATGCACACACTTTCTACAAATACCTAGGACACACTGTTTGTAGCATTCATAGTTTTAAAACACTGCTATGCAGACCTAGGCAGGGGTCTGAGATATCAATGGCCATATCCAGATTTGAATCCTATGTGGTACAATCCAAATCTGCCTGGTAAAGCCTACCCAATGCTATAATAATGGTATCATAGATTATTGTGAGGGGAACAGAATCATTTCTGGTGGAATCTGAGGCTAGCTGCATAGAACAAAAAGTATGACCTATACCAAAAACCAGGTCAAAAGTCAACAATACCATAGGCCTTACAAGGGAATCTACTACCAACCTTTGGAACAAGTTCAAATGTTTTTGTTCATAACCATAGCCTGGTTCTGCATTCAGTCTGAATCAAAGATACTTTATTTAATGAACAACAGTCATTTCAAAGCCTCAAAACTAACCAACTACTAAGAATACCTGACTGCTTATTGTACAGGCAATAACCGGAAATCTATATCACCACACATAATATTATTATTCTCAGTGAAATTTTCTAGAATCATTAATTAAAGAGAAACTGGAAAAATCCAATTTCAAATCCATTTTCTACTGTCACTTCAGCCTCCCCTCTTGCTGAATTCCTCTAACATACCTGGCTCCTTGGCTAGAGTCTCCTCTGTCTTCACCACCCAGGGCTGGTGGGAGTGCAATCTTGTACAGCCATTAAGGAAATCCGTGTAGCAATTTCTCAAATTGATAAAAATCAAACTACTTTAAGATCCACCCATATCGATCTAAGGTGTATACCCAAAGGACACTCCAACCTACCCAAGGTCCCTTGTTCAACCATGTTCATTGCATCTTTAACTATAATAGGCAGAAATTGAAATCAAACTACATGACTCTCAGCAAAAGAGTATATAAAGAACATTTGGTACATTTACACAAAGGAGAATTACTCTGCTATTTAAAAAAAAAAGTGACACAATGCTTCATGTCTCAAGAGCGGCCAATGCCTCTGAGTCTATCACTATGCAACATTACAAAGCCACCAACTTCATTAAAAAATAAAGGAGACTAATAATTGCTAAGACCCAACAAAATTTTGTAAGGATTTGCTGTCAAGAGAGTTGGAAACAATTATGGTTAGCAGGAGAAAAAGCAAAATCTATCAAGTTGCAAAACAAAGAATATTAACAGATGATCAAATGGTATATTTCCAGAAACTATATGATCAACATGAATGCATTTCCCAAAAGTTTCCAAACATATTAACCAGTCAATGGCATGATTGTAGGAAACAGATAGATGGTGATACAGATAAGCTTCAATATCTGCCATTTAGAAAGACAACCATGAACAGCACTGAAAACTAGTAATGAGTAGCAGGCCTCCAGAAAACCATCCACACAACAGCAGAAGACCCACAATCTTCTCAAACTAATGCAGAATTCTGAAGTATGGCTATGTCAGAACAAGTCAGCAAGGCCAGGTGGTACAAGCCTTTTACCCCAGTACTGAAGAGGCTAGGGCAGAGATCTCTCAGTTCAAGGATAGCCTTATCTACAGAGTTCCAGAACTGTCAAGACTTCTTAGACAAAGTGTCTCAAAAAATAAAAATACCAACAAAGAAAAAATTCTTCAAACCTAGTAAACATAACAGATTTAAAAATGTCTTCTCCACACCTATCACTTGAGAGACTTGAGGCCTCAGGGAGCGGGAGGGACATCTGGTGGGGTGGGGATGGAGGGTAGGTATGTCTTCTTGGAGAGAAGGGTGGGGTAGGGGATGGGAACTAGACTGTGAAAAACAATTAAAGAATAATAATAATAATAAAAATAAAAATTGAAAAAATTCTCTAAGAACCTGGAACGGTGACATCAGTAGCAGACACAAGAACACATAAAAGATGTGAATTGTGAGTCACTGCTAGCATGTTCTTATCGAAATGTGAAGAAATAAAAAAGGATGGTTTTAAGATCGGAAATACCAAAATCATACAGATATTTTAAAATATAGAAAAACCATTCTGAAAATTTATAAAATGAGAAACCAGAAAAAATTTTAAATATATGAGACAGTGATCAAACCCAGGGGTGATTTCAAAATATATTACAATTACAGCACTGCAGATCTTGCACAACATCACGTATCAGTGGGAAGGTAATACAGACAGAGTTCAATACTATTCAAAGTTACTAAACAAATCTTATCAAAATCCTGCTGGCTTTATTTTAGGAAATGAAGAAATTAACCATAAAAGATAAGACAACATAAAGAAACTACAAAAATGCTCCAAAATTGTAAGAGCAGAAAAAACTAAGAGGTATCAAATGTTCTGAGTAAACAATACACTAACATTATAACAATGCAAGTGTTTAATATTGGTAAGAAGAATGAGCAGTGATGTGAATGGGAGAGGACAGCATCCCTCACACACAAACCAATTAAATTATATTTGCCTCTGTTTATTAATTTTTACACAGAGAGCTTTCCAATACCTACAATAGGAATATGCTGATGTTATTCTCACTGAAAGTATCTAGAAATATTTGGAATGAAATAGAATCTGGCAAAATAAATCTCATGTCCTCTTTCTACTGGGACTTGAGCCCCTCCCAATCCCTTCCTCAAACCCTCAATCATACCTGGATCCTTTGCTACAGTTTCCTCTCTTCACCATCCAGAGCTCTCAGATTCACAGGTGAGCAGAAGGTTCTGAGCAGTGGGCCCCTGCACATGGGACAGAGTCTTCAGAAAGCACCCAGAGCTTTTCATGGAACAAAACAAAAACAAACCAAAAACTGATGCCTCCAAAAAGATAAACATGAAGAAGAGAGAAAATATCAGAAATAAAAATGTCTCTTCCTCTAACCATGTATGCTCAGACACATGCAGTCATTCTCCTTTGAACCATGAGGAGGAGCTAGAGAGACTTCAAGAAAACCACTGTCACCCACAGAAACCAGACTGCTGCACTTGGCCAAAGGAAGGTGTCTGCAAAAACCTCTGTCTGCAGGGTCAAGGCATTCCCACTCCTCCTACAAGAAGTCCACAGTCACATCCCTGAATAACAAACCCTAAAATAAAAAACAATAATTTGGCCACATGTGTAAGGGCAGAGTGCTTTCCTTCAACCAAAAAGACAATTTTCGGACACAGGGGAGTGATCATAATTATTCAAAAATGCTTTCTAAAACTTTAATCTATAGTGGGTTTTCTAATTATACAAATAGGTCTGATACACTCACACTGAAATACGGGGCTTGCGTGGACCTAAGAAGTAGCATAAGAACTCAGCATATGAAGACATATTTATGGATGTTTTACTTACATCCTAAACTGCATACAACTCAAATGAATAATTCACGGTCACTAAAAAGTCTGCTTAGTAAATATTAGTGTTTATACCCATTACAGTAGCGCTCGATAAAGTATATTTTCGGGTTCGACAAATCTGCACTGGTTCCTCATATAATATTATATACAAAGCTCTCTAGGGGTACGTATTAAGCAGGGCCAAAGGCATTCTCTTGAATAAGCAATTAGTAAAACAAGGCAGTGAGAAAGGAAGAAGGAATTTACTTTCCACTATCTTTGTAATTGCCACATCAGGAAATAGATAATGCAACTGCTCTTTCACGGGGCTTTTTTTTTTTTTCATTTTTATTGGTTATTTTATTTATCTACATTTGAAATCTTACCTGCTACCCTCACAACCCCCCTATCCCCTCTCCCTGATCTATGAGGGTGCTCCCCCACCTGCCCACCCACTCCTGCCTGAGTGCTCTAGCATTCCCCTACCCTGCATCACTGAGCCTCCACAGGACCAAGGGGCTCCCCTCTCAGTGATGCCCAATAAAGCAATCCTCTGCTATATATACAGTTGAAGCCATGGGTCACGCCCCCGCCCCCTGTACTCTTTGGAGGGTGGTTTAGTCCCAAGGAGCTTTGGGGGGTGGAGGGGGTGTCTGGTTTACGAGTTATTTTATGACTGAATATTCTGGTAACTGTAGGATAAATGAAAAAAATCACGATAAATCCCAGTTCACAGGATCTCAACTTCCCGACAATGCTAAATATCCACAACAGAATTGTGAGAGCAGCGCCCTAAGAGCAGCTGCAGAAAACACGCCCCCTGCTCCGCTCCGCCCGTTTCCCAGCCCCGCAGCTCCTCTGACCTGGGAGGTTCCAGGGTCCCCAGGCTGCGGTTCCCGCCGCTGCGCTGCCGACTGCTGACTCTCCCAGGCCGCTGGCAGGGAACTGTGTCTGAGGAGATTTTTCCGGGATCCAAGGAGAACTAAGAGGCGGAAACGGGAAGATAGCAACATGATTGGTGGATGTTCTTGTCACTCTGGCCTGGATCTTTCAAGCTGCTCTCCTAGACCCGCCCACTAAAAAAAAAAACCAGGGTTACAGTCACGTGGTTCGCCTGAGCCTTTTACCCACAAGAGCTTTCTCTTCCTTAATTACCATTGTAGATTCCTCCCTTCTTTTTTCCTGTAGCCCTGCCCCAGGGATTCCATTCTGTCCCTCTCAGTCTTAGGCAGCCTGCCACACAGCTCCAGCTGTTAGGCTTTCCTGGACCTGCTCTGCACAGCCTCCCTACATGCTTGCTGACAGCCTAGACAAGAACTGGTTCTGGTAGGACTCTGCACCCCGATATCTGACAGTGAGTTCTGAGACCCTCAGATGATAGCTAGGCAGCCTAACTTCTTAGATTGCAATAAAAGCCTCCTGGGCTACAAATGCACAGCAAAATATAACCAACAGCCTGAATTCCGATTTCTTATGTTGCATTCACAAACACAATACTAAAAATGAGTCACAAAGTTTGTCTCCCTTTCAAAGCAAGTGTTAAAACATACATGAAATACAAGAAGGACCACTGAGATGGAAATGTGCATAAAGACAAATGGGACTGAGAATGATGAGAGGGTGCTCTGTGAGCTCTCTGGGGAGCCCCAGGGACACGGGTCATTCTGTAGAAACAGCAAACAGTACAACAGGGCAGTTGGAAAGCCTGGATAAAGTTAAACTCCTAGAGAGATTTGTCCTAGCCACAATAGCGAGGAAAATAAATAATGTAAATACTTTGCATGAATATTTTCCTGTAAATAGTCTGACAACCATAACATGAATGAAAACATCACCGTAAGCCCCAGTTCATGTAAGAGAAGATATAATGATAGCACAACAAAATTTTGATATCCAGTAAAAGTAAAATACTCTCGTGAGTTTATAATACTGAAAATTCCATGTACCGGGGACTTATGGACAAGATCAGGATGGCACGGAAAATGGCCATAGTAATAGTTGAATTTTCAAGCGAAAGGACATTTGTGCCGGACACATCATTTTATCACTCTGGTCTGTAACATACAAGCTAGTATTATGATAAGGAATGCATTGAATATGAATATTTCTTTTGGTAGGATGGCCAGTTTTACTATGTTACTCCTTCTCATCCATGAGCATGGGAGATCTTTCCACATTCTAGTATCTTCTTCAATTTCTTTCTTCAAAAACTTGAATTTTTTATTGTACAAAGTAACATCTGTCCATGCACAGCTTAGAGCAGACCACACCAGACTAAATGGTTCCAAGTGGTGTTTATTCAGGAGATAGGGCAAAGATCGGGAGGGGGGAGAATAGGAAGAAGATGGAAGAAGAGAGTGAGGTCAGGGGGTTCTGCCTGTTTTATGTGGGCGATGACATAGCCTCTCCCAGGTAAAGGTGGAAGGTAGCCAGGTGGATTCTGGGAATGTATGGTGGTTGCCTTGGCAATGATGTGGAGGTCGCCTAGATGTGATGTCACTGAGTTTGGAGCCTGATACCAACATACCTCCCTTTCTTCTTATAAAGAGAAGAAAAAAGGGGAGGGGAAGCCAGTGGTGAAAGGAGAGTCAGGGCCCCATGTCTCTTAAACTATTTCCGGCTGTGTAGGGACATAGTCCATTTTGGGGTGTAGCTGGCTTTCACCGTCAGGGTCCACTTGGTAGATGTGTTCATCAGGTTTCTCTGTGGACACTGGCTGTTAATCCCGTAACAGGAACTGATTAATAGTTTGGTTTGAAATAATAACACCAGGAGGATGACTAGAAATGGTGTTACAAAAGAGAGTATCTACTTCCATATGGGGTTTTTATAACTCTCAGAACTGGAGGTCTCATGTTCCCTAAATAACAGCATTCTTCTTGGAGGAATGAAGACCATCTTCTTTAGCTGTCAGGACATCTAGCCTGTTGGGCCTTGGACAAGGTAACTCCATTTAACCTGTTACCTTCAGTCACGTAGGACAGGTAGAGGGTGTGACTAACAAGTCTCCACCTCCAGAGATTTAAATATTAATGAATTATCAAAAGGCCAGGGGCGTAGCTAATTAAGTTATTCCCTCCCCTTTCTCTCTTCTCTATAAGACTGGTCTCCCCTGGCTTTTGGCGGGGGAAGCACGTACCAGTTGCGCCCATTCACTATTTCATGAACAATAAAAGCTTTGGAAAACCGGACTCCATGTGTCTATGGTCTCTCCACCTGATTCCCAGCTTTTGGAACCCTGGAACCTTGCCGATGCAGCCGCCGGCCCGCCCACCGACAGCTACGTGAATGTGGGATCCTCCGCTGGCGGCTAGGGAAGCCCTGATGCCAGACCCGCCCTGAGACTCTGCCACCGGACTCCCTCCCCACCCCCACCCCCACCCCGCCCGTGAGATTTCTTCCCCACACTAGCCCCCTTCGGTTCTGAAGCACCACAGTAGAATCCCATGGGTCTTGTATGTAGAAAACAGTGTCTTGTTGTGTTGGTAGAAGAAATGGCTGATCCGTGATCCTAGCGTATGGATCTGACAAGACCAATATGGGCAGCCCCCATAATTGTCTGGCCAGTTTCTACAATAATTTTCTATCTGGTCAAAGAGAAAGCAAGTGTAGAGAACATAATATTTAGATGGGATAACAGATATAGGGATGATAGCAATTTGGATTGGTTCTTGGCATCCAGCTATGGAGCAATTTCCTGACCCTGTTTAGGAAGACTGTTTGTTATCTGTCGGAGTCTCTTGAACCTCGAATCTCCATATGTAAGGCCTGGATGGAAACAAGCAGCAGGGGGAGGATGAGAAACCCATATCTGTCCAGTGAGGTCAAGCTCGGCTGCCGGAGTGGAGTCTCATTTTCTGGGCTTGAGGACAAGTTGGGTGATCTCGACATTCTCTGTAGCTTAACAGAGCATGTTCCTGTTAGGGTCGACATGTATGAAGAGGAGTCGATTTTAGGTGGAGAGATGAAAGGCTTGCGATGAGACAGGTGGACCCAGTGAGAGAGTCCCTCAAGTTTAACAGCTGTAGGGATCACAAGAATTACCTTAAACGGGCCCTGCCATTTGGGAGAGAGGGGTGAGGCACGATGATCTGAAGGGAAGAGAGGACTTGGTCTCCAATGTTGACAGGCAGTGAACTAGAGACAGTGTGATTGAGGTAGATGGTGGTCAACAAACTTCCATAAGAGAGAACAGAGGTGGCAAAGTAATGGGGTGAGTAGATGGTCTGAGAGTGAAAAGCATTTAGGTGAAAGACCAGGAGTTAGAACTGGACGTCCATACATAAGTTCAAAGGGTGAGATAAGGAGAGGCCACTTGGGGAGAACTCATAGCCTGAAAAGAGCCACAGGTAAGAGTTTTACCCAGTTAGGATGAAGTTCCTGTGACAGCTTGACAAGAGTGGTTTTTAAAGAGCGGTTAGTTCTTTCTACCTTACCTGAAGATTGAGGGTGGTAGGGAATGTGGAAATGCCAGGGGATGTCTAGGGCCTTAGATAGAATTTGAGAAACCTGGGAAGTAGATTCAGGACCATTGTCTGACTGGAGGGAGGCTGGGACACCAAATTGGGGGATGATCTCTTGAAGGAGGAGATCAAAGACTGTCTGAGCCCTTTTGTTAGTTGTGGGAAAAGCCTCTACCCAGCCTGAGAAGATGTCCACCAAGTCCAGAAGGTATTTGGCATGTTTGACAGTGGGCATGTGGGAAAAGTTAAGTTGACCAGTCAGTTCCAGGAAGGAAACCTCTAGTCTGATGGGTAGGAAAAGGGGTGCTATGATACCTTTAGTTGGGATCTGACATCTGACAGATTTTGCAAGAAGCAGTGATAGATTTAAAAAAACTTAAGTCCTCAGGAGTAGGCTATTGATGAGTCTTAACAAAATAAGGCAACGCTTGGTTGTTAGGATGAAAGAGTTGGTGAAGATAGGACAGAGTTTGACAAGTGTCAGGGGGTGTAGGTGGGGATGTGGGTTGTAGTATAAGAATGACTTGGCAAGGCTGAGATGAGTCTAGGCCCCAAAGGGCTGCAGCTCTAGCTGCCTCATCAGGTCGGTTGTTTCCCTTGGAGACAATAGAGTCATCCATCTGCTGGGATCTTCAGTGGACAATCCCAATAGCCGTGGGAAGATAGGAGGCCTTTGGCATGGCCATAATTTGGTTTGCGTTAGTTACTAATCCTCCTTTTGTGTTATGTAACCCACGCTCCTTCCAGATAACAGCTTGGGACAGGAGGATATGGAAAGCATGTTTGGAATCTGTGTAGATGTTGAGGGACTGTTCCTGTGCCAGCTGGAAGGCATGGGTAAGGGCTATTAGTTCAGCCTGTTGGTTGGTGGTATGAGCAGGGAGGGCCTGTGCCTCCACCACCTCAATGTCTGACACTATGGCATAGCCACCTTTCCTGGCCCCTTCATGTAGAAATGAACTTCTGTCTGTATACCAGGTATAGATGGCTTGAGGCAATGTGCCCTCCTGTATGTGTGAGGGATGAGGTAGTAGTTCCTCTAAAGTTTCAGTCCAGGAGTGAGATAGGGAGTAGTTAGTATTAGGTTGAAGAGGAAAATTGGAAATATTAAGAGGTGGGCATGATTGAAAGGTGAGGGAGGAGTCTTCTATTAGAGCTATCTGAAGAGAAAGAACCCTGGAGGGAGGTAGGGTCTGTAAGCCTTTATAAGTTAGGAGCCGTGACAGGTTATGAGAAGAGAGGACAGTTATGGGCAATCCCAAGGTTAGTTTCTTTGACTCTCGAATAAGGAGTTCAGCAACTGCTAAGGCACGAATACAAGGTGCCCATCCCTGGATGGTTAGATCTAGTCTTTTTGACAAGTATGCTACAGGTGCAAAAGATAGTCCCAGGGCAAATCCCTCCTTTTCAGTTACATAGAGGGAAAAAGAATGAGTCAGGACAGGGAGATGTAAGGCTGGGGCCTTAAGGAGAACCTGTTGGAGCCTTTGAAAGGGCTTGGTAACAGGTTTGAGAAGAGGTTCATTGGTGGGGCATAACACTGCTTCATATAAGGGGTGAGAAAGTAGGGAAAAGAAAGGAATCAGACTGAATCAGATTCTTTCTATCTAAGGTAATAGCCTTGTGGGTTGGGGTAATTGTTAGTCCCAAATAGGTGACTTGAGGAGTAGACAGTTGGACTTTAGAAGGTGAGACCCTGTAGCCTTGACTGTAAAGGAAATTTAGAAGAGCAGAGGTGTCATCTTGGCTAATCTCTAGGGAGGGGCTACAGAGAAGGACATCATCTACATAAAGTACAATCTTAGATCTAGGGAGAGATAAAGAGAGCAGGTCAGAAGCCACAGCCTGGCCAAATAGGTGTGGGCTGTCCCGGAATCCCTGAGGTAGAACATTCCAGGTAAGTTGGGTAGAAAAGTGGGTGTCAGGATCTGTCCAGGTAAAGGCAAAAATGTCCTGTTACTGGGTGTCTAGAGGGATAGAGAAAAATGAATCCTGAGAGCTAGGACTGAAAAATGAGAAGTCCCTGAGGAGATAGTAGAAAAAAGTGTTTAAGGGTTAGCCACAACAGGATGGAGGGGAACCACTGCAGAATTAATGCGTCTGAGGTCTTGAACCAATCGATAGATACCATTAGGTTTCTTAACTGCCAGTATAGGAGTGTTAAAGGGGGAAGAGGTAGGGCGAAGGAATTTTATCCTTAAGAGGTCAGAAATGATAGGCTTAAGTTCCCTGAGGCTCTGGAGAGAGAGAGGATATTGAGCTTGGGTGATGTACCTGGTAGGGTCCAATAACTGGATGACAACAGGAGAATGATGTTTAGCAACAAAGGGATTGTGGACATCCCAAACTCAGGGGTCCATCCAAGAAGCTGGTAAGGGAAACATGTTAGTGTTAGTAGGTTGACTGGCTAGAAGGAGTAGAGGAACTGCTGGCGAACTTGGGTTTAGATGAATTGGGGAAGCAAAGCAAATAGAGGCTCCCAACTTAGCTAAAATATCCCTTCATAATAAAGGGATAGGACATGTAGGCACTACCAAAAAGAAATGGGTGAGAGGTACACCCCTAAAAGTGCAACTAAGTGGGAGATCTGGTGAGGAAGGTAAGGTTGTCCTTCTACCCTGACAATAAGAAAACGCAAAGGTGAAGTGGGTCCCCAAAACTCTGTCAGGACCAAGTAAGCGGGCCCAGTGTCCAAGAGGAAGGAGATGGGTCTTCCACATACCATAATAGCTACCCGGCACTCCCTGCTAGTGATAGGCGTGGACAGGTTGAGAGAGCTCCAGTCCATCTGTCCTCCATAGCCAATCCTAGATCAGCTGAAGGGTTCTCTGGGAGTGATGTCCCTCTGTTCTGGATGACATGAGGGCAATTGATAGACCAATGTCACTTCTGATGGCACCTAGGACATGGTCCCCTTGGCTTGCTGGGGTTGGGGCAAGCCCTCACTGAATGACCTTGTTGACCACACTTATATCAGGGGCCTGGTGGTCCCTGAGCCTTCAAAGACCAGGAGTCTGGAATAGCAGCTGAGGCTGGTCAGAGAGACTTTGCCAGCATCTGGTATTTCTGTTTTTGGGCTTTCTCATCTCTCTCATGGTACACATTGAAGGCCAGTGCCAAGACTTCTTCCTGTAGAGTTAGGGGCCCCTTCTTCAATCACCTCAGTTTAGCTTTTATGTCAGGGTAGCTCTGGGGAAAAAGTAGGTCATCAGAATTTGCTTACCTTCTGGGTTTTCAGGGTCCAGATTGGTATACTGCAATAAAGCTTTTGTAAGGCGTTCTAAAAAACAGTTTTCCTATTTGTCCTGGTCAGCCTCTTGGAGTTTCTCAAAGTTTACTGGCTTTAAGGCTGCCTTTCTTAGGCCTGCCAAAACACATGTTATAAATCTATATCTAGCTAAGATACCACCTGTGGAATTATAATCCCATTGAGGATCCTGGTCAGAAACTGCCTCAGATCCGATTGGATATGTTCCATCTGTCTGATGAATCTGATCTGCATGCAGTTTTGCCTCTTCCCAAACTCCCCTGCATTCATCAGGAAGTAAATTGTTAATAAGAATCATATGTACATCATGAAAAGTCGAGCTATAAGATTGAGTGATGTACTCGAGCTCTTTAATAAAAGCAGAGGAGTTAGAGGTATAGGAACCCAGTCTGCTCTCTATTTAAGAAAGTTCACTCAGTGAGAAAGGGACATGTACTCTGACCAGACCATCAATTCCAGACACTTCCCTTAGAGGAAGGACAGATGCTGGTTTAGGTGTCCCTGGAGGAGAAGGAATTGGAGGTTTAGCTATGGCCTTAGAACTCGTGATAGGAGAGGTATCCTTGTGAGAAGAAGAAGCTGAGGTAGCAGTTTGGGATTTAGGCAGCATGAAAACAGGTATGCAATGGAAGGGAGGCAGTTCATGACCTGCATCTAAGGGTGTAGTTTCATCTAACCGTGGTTGAGTAGGTTTCATGGCTAAAAGGACCTAGGGTGGGGAACAGGCAGAACACATAGAGGTATTAGAGTGAAGGTAGATGAATGCTTGGATATAGGGAACTGCTTTCCATTTTCCAGACTGCTGTATGTATGTATGAAGACTCTTTAAAATGATTGGGTCTAGCATGCCATTAGGTGGCCATTTTGAAGCATTATCTAGAGGGTACTGAATCCTGACCTTATTGCAGAGTTGTATCAGTTTGGAAGGCCTCAAGTCAGGTGTTAATTTTAGAGATTTGAGGTTTTTCAGGAGACAACCCAGTGGGGTGTCTGGGGGTACAGTTGAAGACAATTTAGCACCCACTGGGTGATGGAAGTGCTGTTACCAGACTGTTCATATCGGTGTCCCAAGAGAAAAGTCAGTAATGGATCAGGCAGGTGACCTAGATATCAGGTTGTCACGAGAATATCTAGGGGCCCTGGCTGTGGTGAACTCCTGGAGATTGCCAGAAAGCAGATCAACCTGGCACCAGGTATTTATCGGCTGCTGCAAGAGCTTGGGGGGAGGGGAGGTTATGAACTGCTTTCTAGGAGGGATGTCACCCAAAGGCCTAAGTCCCAAGTTATAGGTCAGCCAGAAGGCCAGTCATATGGACTGGGGCATTAAAATGCCAACCCCTCAGCCCAAGAAAGGCTGGCCAGGCACTAGCTGGGCATTTAGGGTCCCTCCCGCCAATGGGAAGCTCCTTACCAATCAATATGCTGGTGTGTGTTTGTAGGCTTTTGCAGTCTAGTATCAGGAAAGGTAGAACCGAGAGGTCTGTGTGGGCCTGTCTGGCTGCTTAGCCCCCATGGCACAGCACCATGTGAGGGGCCACAGTGGCACAGCTCACGTGGTGGAAGTTCCATGAGCCTTGAAGAAGAAGCAGCGGGTAGAGTTGGTCTGCAGTCAGTGACAGCAGGTAGCAGCAGATGGAACCACATGGTTTAGCAGTAGCAGGAAGTGGCAGTGGCAGAGGTGGAGGCAGGCCACATGGCATCAGTCCTGCATGGTCAAAGCAGCCAGCAGCTGGGGCTGCCAGAGGCTTCACAGGTTGCAGTTCCTGAAGTCTTCGGTCCCAATGCACCAATGATATCTGTCCGCACGTGGCTTAGAACAGATCACATGGTTCCAAGTGTGGTTTATTCAGAAAATAGGGCAAAGATGGAGGGGTGAGAAGAGGAAGAAGATGGAAGAAGAGAGTGAGGTCAGGTGGTTCTGATTGTTTTATATGGGCAATGATGTAGCCTCTCCCAGGTAAAGGTGGAAGGTAGCCAGGTGGATTCTGGGAATGTATGGTGGTTGCCTTGGCAATGACGGGAGGGTCGCCTAGATGTGATGTCACTAGGTTTGGAGCCTGATACCAACAACAATCTTACAATTGCTTTCAATGTATTGTCTAAAATATTTAATCCCAACTGTTGTTTCTACCCAGCTTTTGATTATTCACTTCCAAGAAAAAAAGACATACATAATCTTTATAATACACCTTTATCAGCACTAGAGCTAGAAAGATATCTATCCCCCCATGCTATTGTTATGTCTGTTTCCCAGCTGTTAATCCGATAATCCTAATATATTTTGCCATGTTTCATCCGGGCTGCTTTTAACTCCAATTAGCCAGGCAACATGGCCATTATTCTTAGACTCTTAGCTCATAGTGGCTTCCTCTACTTCCACCTTCTTTTTTCTCACCATGTTCTTCTCTGACACACCCCACACCCAAGCCTGTCTCTTTTTAGCCCATCTTTATTCACCAATCGGTGACAACTTTGGGGCAAGGTTATAGAGCATCACCTGGGTACCTGCAGACTCTCTGATCTCTAGGGCGGCAAGGGGCATGCAACCAGGCCTTGGGGCCACTATGTAACATTACATTATGAGCGAAACAGAACATCAACAACATAGAGTTAGCACCAACATACTTTATATTTTTGAGGCCATTGTGAAAGGTGATGTTTTCCTGATTTTTTCCCTCTATTTTGTTTGTCATTTGTATTTTGGAAGGCTATTGGTTTTTGTACATTAATTTTGTATTCAGCTACTTTGGGGAAAGTATTTATGATTTATAGAAGTTCCCTGATGAAAATTCTTGGTTCACTTATTTATACTATCATATCAATTACAAATAGTGTATTTTTAATTCTTTCCTTACCATCCAATTTGTATCTTCTTGATCTTCAGCTGTCACACTGTTCTAGCTATGACTTCAAGTGCTAAGGACAGCATACAATGACAGGGACTGCCTGCAGTAGGCAGGGATGGAGACATCTCAGAAGCCTGCAGCAGCTCCTTGTAAAAGAGGATGGTGTCTGGGACCCTGAGAAACAGGAGACGAATCCCTCCAGGGGACCCACCATCTGAAATAAGGGACTGCCTGCAGCAGCTCTTTGTAAACAACAGTTGTTCCCATTTCTCCTAACCTTAGCCCTGGAAAATGGCCCTATAGATTTGATTTGTGTGTGACTGTTTTTCAGATAGCCTTGGTGTGCATAATTATTCTATTATATCTGACTTTCCTAATTCTTTCTTTTTCTGCTCTGGTGAATTCTGTGAAACTAGATGTTCCTTGATGTAATAATTCTTAAACAATTAAAAATTGAGGCACAGGGCACACAGCACAGTCCTAATGGCCCAGGTGCATGCTGTGAGTTCTCATCTTTGAAACAATGCAAGAACTGCACAATGGTAGTTCTAGATTAATGCCTGACTTACAAAGAAAGTTTGAAGAAATTATTAGAAAATGAAAGAGAGCCAACATTGGGACCCCAAGAAAGAAAAAAAAAAACTATTAAAGTCATGAAATAAGTTTTGCACACCATTTAAGAGTGATTACTGGATAAGCAAGTATAGAATGCATAAAATTATATATTAGTAAAACTAAATCAAAACACTGAGATTCTTAGGAGAGTCATTGTGTGCAGTGTACAGAAATAGAAAGCTAGTGGAACTAATGAGTTAAGGGTTAACTTGATTCTTTCTGGCCACTGCCTTGCAGCTTTGCTCATGTCATTTATCATTAGAGCTTCACAGGAAAATGCAAGTAGCTCTGAAGTATAATAAGTTAAAAGTTACAGTTTAAATAAGGATAAGTTTGCAATTATTATTTTGGCTACAGGCCTGGGAGCAATATAAACGGCTTTTACATGGAAGGAAGAGAGGAAAGAGAGGGAGGGAAGGAGGGAAGGAGGGAGGGAGGGAAGGAGGGAGGGAGGGAGGGAGGGAGGGAGGGAAAGCTTGAAACTTTGGGGAACAACAAGAATTCTTAATTCTTCATGGGATGTGGTTATTCTTTTGAGTTTGATTTGGCAATGATTATACAATGTCTTTTATTTTACCTGCTCTTGGAATATCAATAAAAGACTGCAGCAAGAGAAAGGCTAGTGAGTGAGTGAGAGAGCTAATGAGAGGCTGAATGAAAGAGCATGTGAGGTGAATGTAGAGAGCTTGAGAAGAGCATGTGAAGAGTGAGTGAGGAGAGAATGTTAGGTGTGTATGGTGAGTGTGTGAGTGAAGGAAGAGTGCATGTGGTGTATGTGAGATGTGTGTGAAAAGTGTGTGTGAAACAGGAATGTGCAGAGGTGTGTAGGAGTGTGGGAGTTCAAGAAAAGAAAGGTGCATAGGAGAAAAGCAGAGCATGCAGGAGAATGCGGAGTATGTGCAGCCTCAAGCTGTGAGTGAACGAGTGAGAGAGAAAGAAAGCAAAGAGTGAGAGAGAAGAGAGAGAAACTTTAAGCCTTGAAAAATTGCCTGTCAGCTTGTACCCCCAAAGTAGTCTGTGTATATTTATTAATGTGCCTTCCAGATATCCCTGCTTCCAGTTAAGAACGCCAATCCTGTGTTGAGGCTGGTCCCTGACATTCAAGTACTATATTGAATAGATATAAAGAGAGTGGATATCCTCAGCTTGCTCATGATTTTACTGGAATTGTTTGAGTCTCTTTCCATTTATTTTGATCTTGGTTTTAGGATTGCTGTAAGTGCCTTTGTTATGTTCAGTTATGTCTCTCGAATCTTTTATCTCTTCAGGACATTTATGGAGAAGGGGTGTTTGATTTAGTCAAAGGCCATTTCTGCATGTTATGCGATGAAAATGTCTTTTTTTTTCAGTTCTTTTATTTAGTAGAGTGGATTATATTTATTGTTTTTTGTATATTGAACTATCCCGTCATCTCTGAGACAAAGCCTTCTTGATGTGTTTGGTGATCGTTTTGATGTGTTCTTGGAAGTATTTTATGAGTACTTTTGCATGTATATGTTTCTGTTATTCCCTGTAATTCCAGTGTTTTGTGGTTTGGAATCTGGGTAACTGAAGACTCATAAAATGAATTGGGTTATGTTTCTTCTGTTTATGTTTTTTGGAATAATTTATTTGGAATAATACTATTTTTAACTATTCTTTGAAAGTTGTAAGATTCTGTGCTAAAACCATGTGGCTCTGGGTTTTTGTGGTTTGGAGACTTTTAATGACTGTTTTTATTTAACTATAGGTTAAATAGGTCTATTTGTTTATCTGATGTTTTTTCACTTTGGAATGGGGTACCTAGCAACTCTTCTTCATACATGTTGACCCTAACAGGAACATGCTCTGTTAAGCTCCAGAGAATGTCGAGATCATCCAACTTGTCCTCAAGCCCAGAAAACGAGACTCCACTCCGGCAGCCGAGCTTGACCTCACTGGACAGATATGGGTTTCTCATCATCCCCCTGCTGCTTGTTTCCATCCAGGCCTTACATATGGAGATTCGAGGTTCAAGAGACCCGGACAGATAACAAACAGTCTTTCCAAACAGGGTCAGGAAACTGCTCCATAGCTGGATGCCAAGAACCAATCCAAATTGCTATCATCCCTATATCTGTTATCCCATCTAAATATTATGTTCTCTACACTTGCTTTCTCTTTGACCAGATAGAAAATTATTGTAGAAACTGGCCAGACAATTATGGAAAACGCACTGCTATATGTACCCTAGAGTGGCATGTTCACTTCTGATTGGCTGTTCACTCATTACCCATAATACGCCCCGGGATGGGCAGTGACTTTGGCGCGCTTTTTGCCTTTTGCACCTGCGCAGTCAGTTGTTTACTAGTGGGAGAACAGGATGCCCGCGCCATCTTGTAATGGCGAATGCAATCACGCTCACGCGGTTCCTAACACCTATTTTCGTTTATGATTTTGTTAATTTGGATACTTTCTCTCCACCTTTTACTGAGTTTACAGAAGGGTTTGTTTACCTTATTGATTTTGTCAAAGAACCAACTCTTTGTTTCATTGGTTCATTGTGTTGTTCTCTACTTTTTCATTTTACTATAATTCAGCTTAGAGGTTGATTACCTCTTGCTGTCTAGTCCTTTTGGGTGTGATTATTTTTTCTTGTGTGAGAGTTTTCAGTTGTGCTGCTCAGTTGCTCATATGACATCCATCTAAATTTTAGTTTGTTTTTATATTTCTGTCTTGACCCATTTTTAATTCAATACAGAGGTGTTCGCTTTCCATGTGTTTGTGAGCATGGTGTAACTGAATTCTTCAATGCTGTGCCAAAATACACTGCTTATTTCCACATCTTAGACAGCCACAAGCTTCTCCACAAACCACTGAGTTCTCAACAGGAATTTTCTGTTCTTCGTATTTGAGTTCCTTTGGCATACTTCCAGGTCCAGATATCCACTCCAATAATGCTTCTTCACATCTTCATATTCACAATTTTTTTTAAAGTACTGAATACATTTCATGCTAGCTGTATATGCATGAGAACATCTCTGACGGGATTTTCCCTTTCTTCTTCCAAAGCCCAGAGTTGCTTATAATATCTCATGTAGTTGTGTGATGATCCCTTTCTCCCGTGCTGGGTTTTGAACTGAGTTAATCTTGTACAGAGTTTTTGCATGCAGGCACAGCTTCCATAGAACTAGTTGTGCAATGACATTCACGTGACAGGTATGCAAACCAGATCAGGTGTCATGGTTGTTTACAGGATATTTACATGAGCGTGATGTAGTAGATGATTTCCCTCATTTTTTTTTTTTTGAAAACTTGTTCTCTTGAACATTGTGGCAATTACCAAGATCCTGGAATTTTAATTTAGTCATTATTTCTAACTTTTGTATTTTACTGGTTGACTATTCGAGAAAGTGTCTTTTCTACTGGTGATGTGGTATCCCCAGAGAGCTTTTTAGATATTAGTCACATAAGTATCCATCTCTGATTTGATTGAATCATAAAGTATATTTTAGCAAGCTTTGAAGCTGTGGTTGTAAGCATTAACCTTTACTGAGGAAACCTTTTTCTGCAGTTAATTCTATGATGTAAATGCAGCATTCAGAATTGTTGTTTCATATGCTTAGTTCTTAATATTACACTTATGATTCTGGGAAAGTGAGTAGTATGCATGTTGTGAGACTATATAAGGCCACACTGTTTTTGTTTTTGTTTTTGTTTTTTTTTTTTTACAGATTTTATATGTGCTATAGATCAAGACAAAATTAGAAAACTTCTGTTCAATAGTTCTTATCATTCAAGTATATGAGAAAAATGAACTCTAATTGACTTTGGCTCTTTTTTTCCTAGAAAAGTAAACTCTCTATAACACATGACCAAACTGACATCATGTTGTTGGGTTTTGGCTTTATTTTGTTGAAGAAGTATATCATCATTCTTTTGTCAAGTCTGCCTTAGATCTTATCGTGGACACCAACCTGGTCCCAAAAAGCATCTGCTTGCCTCTGCCTTTTAAGTGCTTGAATTCTCTGCAGGGATTCAGATTGCTCAAACACCCCCTTATTTTGTTATTTAATTTCATTATTTGTTGACAATCAGGGATGTGACTATGGTGTGCTCTCAGGAGGAGGGGCAATGTTTGGATCCTGCTCAACTAGCTTTGTAAAGAGACTGGATATGCCAA
Organism: Arvicanthis niloticus; assembly: GCF_011762505.2. Classification (NCBI taxonomy): domain Eukaryota; kingdom Metazoa; phylum Chordata; class Mammalia; order Rodentia; family Muridae; genus Arvicanthis; species Arvicanthis niloticus. Next base: position 8,686,680 of record NC_133438.1, on the reverse strand, counting down.
AATTGTCCGTTTTCTAGATGTAAGAATAGTTTTCTTCCCATCTCCTTTTCATGGCTCCTGAAAAACTAGTCTGCAAGTATGTAAGCTTTGTGTGAATGAGCCTCACATCTCACAGAAGAAAATTAAATTCTCAGAGGAGAAAAGTGTGTTGCATGATACTGTAAGGCCCCCACGAATGGAGGACCTCACCCAAGCCTCGGGAAATCGCGGCCACCCCAATAACTGCAAGACACCAAACTTGATGTAATCAGCAAGAGGCATATTTTAATCAGTATACTGAGGTCAAGACCTGTAGCCCACACAGGGGCAATGGGGTCTGACCCCGGGGCTTTGGAGACAGAGAGAATTTAAAGCCCCAAACCACAACTTGAGGAGGGGGACCACAACACAGGGGGAGTAAGGGAGGGCTATTGGAGACCACCTGTGGAAAGTACCAGCCCATTATTCAGTTTGTGACAGGGTACAAGGAACAAGCTATTCTCTAAGAGCCTATACATCATCAGCCAAGTTCCTGGTATCTAGGATGTACGGGCACGCTGAGAACTCCCAACTCAAACTCTCCTGGTATCCAGGGTGCACAACTCAAACTCTCCTGGTATCCAGGGTGCACAGGAATGCTAACTTGAACTCTCAGCTCAAACTCTATTCAATCTATCTTATGGTCAGTTTTTAGTTTCTGGTACCCATAGTGCTTGGTCACGCTATCTTGAACTCCCAGCTCTGAACTCTATTCAATCTATCATCTATTTTATCTTGTGGATAGCTAGTTTCCTAGGACCCAGAACGCAGAACAAGCTGATCTGCACTCTTGACTCCATCTGTGGAAGGTTTAAAAATTTTTAACCCTTTCAATACTATGTTCTTTATGTTTGTCCTTGTAGGAGGTGTTAGTCTTTCACTTTCGTTACATGATAAATTCTAAAACACAGTGGAGTATAATGCTGTCATCCCAATCATCCCATTCAGTGTCTACACTTGTATTTTGTTTGATCTGTGGTTAGGAGTGTTGGGATTCAAGTACTGCCAACTGAAAATGCTTCTTAAGTGTTTTTAATATTCTAACCCTGCATGACATCTGGGGAAATCATTTGTAGAATCCTTTATTTTGTTTTCTCTTTATCTACTGAGCACAGTACTATGTTTGAAATCCAAGTACTTACAGAAGAATTACTATCTCATGTTCAGGTTTCATTGATGAATCAGACCTGCTCATTTTTATGCAGATCCCCAAGATCTGGAATGTGGAAAAAAAATGAGACAGTACAAAATATACCATTTATTTTGGAGAAATTAAGGCAGGAATGTTAAGGAGTTCAGATGAAAGTGGAAATGAAATAGCAAGTACTGTTGAGATGATCCAGCAGTTAATAGCCCTTCTTTGTCTTGAAAAGAACATGGGTTCAGTTCCTTGCACCCACATGGAGGTTGACAAATCTCCATAACTTCAGTTCCAGAGATCTGATGCTTTTTCTTACCTCAGTTTACACAAGGCACAAATACAGAATACTCCGTACATGCTGTAAAACACAGATACCCATCACATTCAAAATCAAATGAAAATTTTAATAATAATGAAAGAGCAAATGAGACTGCTCTTGCCACATTCTGTTTCTCTACGAGCAATTCTAGAGCAGTCGTTCTCAAACTTCCTAAGACTGCGCACTTGAGTTCTGAAATCTTTGATTCAGTTCTGATCTGAGTTCTGATATATATCTACATGTGAGCAGACCTACCTGGAGATGGATAGAGGAATTATGTTTCAAATCTTATGATGTTGAGACAGTCTATGCCAGAAAGTTTGGTTGATAGAGTCAGCTAAGACCCAGAGACTAAGTGGACACACACCCAAGACTTAAGCTACTCTCCAGTTCCTGCCAGATTCCTGGTCTGGAACAGGTGCTACACTCCCCACATAAGGAAACCTAAAAGATAGAACTGGAACAAAGTTCTCCATGCTAATGAGGTACCCAAGAGGTCAGTTCAAGAACTTTGGAACACTTGTCTCTCCAGTAGACAGAGACTAATTAACATTCCTCAGACCACAGGGGCTGGGGACCAACCTGCAGGTGGGGGAGACCCAGAGCACATGGACACATTCCACGGGACAAGGGAAGTCCATGCCACCTCATTCCCTAAAGACCAATCAGTTTAAAAGTCACACTGTTCTGCCAATCATACTGTACCTAGTCACTGTTTCTCTATGCTACCCCTAGAAACTGTATAAAGGTCCACCAAATGAGCTGCCCGGGGTCATCAGCTTTCCTTTTGGATGCAGGATGACCCCAGCATTCTGGAACAATAAAATTCCTCTTGCATTTGCATTGATCCCTGGCTCTGTGTTGTTCAGTCAGGGGGTCCCTGGTAAGCTAAAGCTAGTCAGAGTCTTACATTTCCTGGAGGCCCTGAGGGCTTAACCACTTCCCTTCCTAGACATTCCTCCCTGCCAAAGGTGTTTAATCTCTGGTCAGACCCTGAGAAGTAAGTGTACAACTATTTTCCACAATAAACAGCCAATAAATGATATAGATAAACATGGGTTGTCTCTTTCATCTACCCCCACCCCATGGGGAACATGCAAAATGCCTTCATTTACAAACCCAGAGCTAAATCTCACATAGATCCCATCTGCCCTCCCAGACAACATTTTCAAGCTAAGGACAATCACTGATGAGCTAAGCTTGTACTCCCCCTTCCCCCAATCCCAGGCTACACTCTATCCTCAGCCTGTGGGTCCCCTGATTCCATTTTCTCAGCCCTTCTGTGACTCCCAGTGGTTCTTAGTTGTCCAAGAGTCAGAGAACTCCTTGGCCTTGGCCTCATCGCAGGACCAGAGACCCCCCCCCCCGAAACAAGCTCCAGCTTTCCCACATCTCAGATTGCTTTCCCACCCCCGGAGTGGCGTCTTGGTGCTTCCTTGAAGCCCAGGACCCACCTGGTGGCAGCATGGGATAAATTCAGTCAAACTCACTGCATTTCACCTCAGGAGCTGTCGTCCCCTGAGGTGGGTGGAACACAGACCAACATATGACCATTGTAAATATGTGATTCTAATGGACTTAGATACCACCCACGCCAAGAATCACAAGCCACAGTTTGAGAACAGCTGTTTGAGAGTATTCTAGAAAATGTTATTTATTATTGTACATGACAGTAATGACATCTCCATCCTATTCAAATCTCTATTGTGTCTTTATATCAATACAAATGATTTTATTACTTTAAAAATTACTTATAGAATCAGGAAAATTTGTGTCTCTAGATTTGTTTCCAGATCTTTTACCTATGAGGGGTTTTTTTTTGTTTTGTTTCTTTAGATTCAATTTCTTTAATAATTTCACTCCCCATTTTCTAAAACAAAGCCCTCAGGACTTTGATAAGAATCACTGGGTATCTAGAATTCTTTCCACTGCATTTTTTTAGGACATTGGTTTGTCTTAGATCAGTTTGTTAAACTGCAATGACAGTCTCCTGAGGAGGAAAGTCCAGATCAGCCGATGTAAAAAAAGATAGCAAAGTTAGGATAAAGAGATCATGTCTTATGGCAAGCAATGTTACTAAGAAGTACAGCATCTTAAACACAATCTTTTCTCAAGGTGTAAATAGGATAACATCATAAAATCTGTATCATATAATGAGATGAACTAAATGGGAATCTAATCAATCTGTCTTGCATAAAGCATGCACAGGCTATCTCAGTAGCACCAGAAACATGCACACACATAGCACAAGCAGCCCTGACCCCTTGTAGTGCAAAGATGTGGGTTCTTTAGGGTAGTCATTTTTACCAGATGATTCTTAGCTCTGTTAAGAATATTCTTGGTTTTAGAAGAGGAAAGTTTTCCCTTCATCTATCAGGTCCTAGGGAAAGCCTTAGATTGATATTGCCATCACAATTTCTTGATTTGGGGGTGCTGGGTGATATAGATGTTTCATTTATCATGGGAGAATAGAATATTTAAAATTTAAAATTAAATTTAAAATTTAAATTTAAAATTTAAAATCCAATTTAACTCATTATTGTTTTATGTCTTTACAGTACTATTAGATTTACTGATGAAACTTTAGCACAACACCTTTCTTTGATTGTGAGCAAGTATTCAGGGACATTTGCCATCAAGAATTATTAGGAAAGCTACTATAGTGTATGCTTCCACAGTACTGATGACCTACCATTCTACTTGTTACTGACCTGTTTCCAGAATGTGACATGAATTCTCTAGCCAAAAAGAAACATCATATTCAATCATAATGTGGTTAACTGTAATACTTTCTTGTCTGTTGCTTTCATAAAGCACCATGACCAATGCAACTTTAATATAAAAACCTTAGTTGGCTACTGGTTCCAAAGGGCTAAGATCCCATGGTGGAAGGCCTGATAGCAAGCAGCCATGTTGATGGAATAGAAATCTGAAAGATCACACCATCAGCCATGACTACTAAGTAGAATGTCAGAACTAAGCTGATTGAGCATCATTTTTCATTTCTTGAGAAACTGAGGCACACCCTCAGGTAATGAAGCATTCTGGCCATTTTGGGTTTCTCTGTATGGTTCTTTAGAAGTCAAAAAGTCCTGTCATATTCTCCAGTAGCCACATTCAAAATTAAAAATAGAGTATAGATGAGATCTTGGAAGGATTTGAGAACTCCCAATGACTGCAGGACACCCTGGGGAGCAGAACTGGTAAAGTTAGTGCAATGAGGGAGAAGCTTGGCAGGAAAATTGTTCTTAGACATTAATATTATGTACCCTGTAAAGTTTACAAATATCATTGTGTACTTGCACTTACAACTATTGGCTCTGGAAGTTATTACTACAATTTGTTTCTGGTAAGAATATAAAACTTCTGATTGCTCTCAGTAAAATTGCCATAGCCTGTCTTATCGTGGCCTCTACAACCTTAGTTTAATTTATTGCCTGCCTTATCAGGTAAACTTAGCCCAGTAAGTACCTACAGGCTCTGACACCTATATTCTCTCACATGCCTAGTCAAGAGCATTCTTTGCCAGCAGATTTTTTTTTTTAAAAAAAAAATAATCCCATGAGGAACCAGTGCAGATTTGATTGATTCAGAAAATACAGCTTGAGTTGATTGACTTAAACCCCATAGTAATGGTTTAACATTTATACTTTTTTGGACATTTATAAGCAAATTTATACTTTCCATTAATTTTCTATCATACAAATGCACTCTGTGATGTAAATACAGCATCCAGAAATGTGTCTTCGTATGTTACTGTCTTTTGGTGGTATTTATTTAGTTAGTTTTTATTTTTAAGACTGTGTTTCATTGTGTGAGACAATGTACAGTGCCAGGAAACTTGGTGAGGTTGAGCAGGTCTAAGACCCTGGCAGTGAGGTGCCCAAGTGAGATGGTAGGCATCTCTCTGCTCCCTACCAGATACCTGGCCTGAAATATATGCCAAACTTTCCACATAGGAAATGTGGCCTGTGGTCATGTAGCCCAAACAGAGTTCTCCATGCTAATGAGGTATCTAGAGGCCCTGAAGTTCTAGCCAATAACCTTCTCTTCCCAGACATTTCTTCCTGCAAAAGGTATCTAATATCTGGTCTGCCTGAGGAGTTGGTATGCACTCGTTTCCCACAATGAACAAGCAATAAACACTCTGGAACCCAGGAGTGTCTCTTTCATCAAGAACCACCATGAAGAGCATGGAGAAGGCCTTTAACTATGGAGCTGTGCCATCTAAACCTCCAGCAAAAAGCCCCTTTGTGCTCTCAGACAACTGTTAAGCTAAGGACTTTTACAGATGAGCTAAGCTGGCACTCCCATTTCCCACCCCATGTACCCCCAACTTCGTTCCCAACTCCCCGAGAACCAGGGACACCTGGATGCCTAGGAAATTGGGAGTCCCTGGTCCCGGGCTCATCATCGAGGAAGGATGGAACCCCATCCTTCATTTAGACTCCTCTTTGCTGGTTTTCCAGTGGTGACTGCATGCCCAGGAGTCAGGGAACTCCAGTTTCAGTCTGCCACATCCTAGGCTGCATTTCCCGACTCCCTGAGCAGTGTCTGGGAGCTTCACTTGAACCCAACACCTGACAGTGGAGGTGCAGGGTAACATCTCTGCATTTTGTCTGCCCTGCACCCTAGCAGCAGAACGAAAGACAGACTCAAAATTGTGTAGCGCTATCCATCCTGGAACTCACTACATAGTGGCTGGAATCAAACTCACAGAGATTGCCCTGCCTCTGACTTCCAAGGGCTGATAATAAAAGCATGTGTTGCCACTTTTGGATATATAAGCTGACTTCATAATGTTACACCTTAGAGTCTAAGAAGAGCAGAATGCATGCATGCTGTGGGAGGATATAATCCCACACCCTTATAAGAGAAATAGATCTATAAAATAGAACACAATTAGAAACCATGTTAAATAATTCTTATCACTCAACCATATGAGCATCATTTGACTCTAATTGTCTTCTGTCTATTTGGTTCAACAAAAGCACTCTTTTTCAAATTGACCTGATGTTATTATTTGGTTTTGGCTTTCTTTTGTTGAATAAACATATCATTCTGGTGCCCTATCTGGCTCAGAGCTCACCAAGTAGACAGATCCTGATCTCATAGGGGGTTTATCTGCTTCAGCCTCTAGAATGTAGGGATTAAAGCAGTGAATCTGCACAGATGACTCATACACTCACACTTTACTTCTAGGATTTGACTGCAGATCTGTGGCTGTTCACATCTCTCAGGAGGAGAGGTATAGATCCAGCTCAGTGGGTTTTGTACATAGAGTGAATGTGGCAGAATTGCAGTCGTCTGTTTTCTGAATGTGAGGATAATTTTCTTGCACTGTGCATTGTTCTTTTTCAGGTTTCTGGGGACTACTCTGCAAATTTGTGAGCTCTGTGTGAATGAATCTGACCTCTCACAGAGTAAACTGTAATCAATGGAAGAGAAAAGAGCAGTGCATTATACTTTGTCTGTTCTTCATATTGGTTCGTTTGGAAAGTATAAGGCATCTTTCATTTGTGTTCCAATATAACTTAAAAGGCTCAGGAGTACAAAACATTGTAATCCCAATCATTCAGTTCTATTTCTGCCATCTAGTTTTGATTGAGCTCTGATTAGAAATGCGAGAATTCATGTTATCCTAATTCAAAATACAGAGAATTTTCAGTATTCGTGCACCACACAACAGAGCTACACAGAGGAGCCGTGTCTCAGTTCCTAAGAGCATATGTGTTGTCCAACAGTCTTAGATGATCCCTTTTGGGGTCATGACCCACAGGTTGAGAACCACTGAACCATATCTTTGGTTTCAAGAGACCTGAGATCTTTTTCTGACCATAGCACACACCAAGCACAAACACAGGTCACATGCATACTTGTTGCAAAACAATACAATCCATAAGTTTAAAAATAAAATATAATAAAAATATTTAAAAGGAAAAGGGGACAAATGTGATATAAAATTTGTTTTTATACATTCTGTTTTTATAGAAATGGTTCTTGTATATGGTACTGTAAATCATTTCATGACTATCCTATTGGACACATTACTGACTTTCTATATAATAATACCAGAAGAAAATATAATTTATTTGACTGTGCATGTGTATGAAGATGCCTCCTATTCCATTTTTACCTATTTTGTATTAATGTTCATATTACATAAATTTCATTACCTCAACTTAAAAATCCTGTGAAATTAGTAATATTCTTTGCTCAACATTTCTTTTCTGATTGCCGAACTTTGAAGGTCTCTATAGTTTCTTTATACTCTATAACTTTAGGGATCAGTTTTTTTATTTCTGATTAAATATAAGGATATTAATAAGAATTACTGAAGCCGGGCAGTGGTGGCACACGCCTTTAATCCCAGCACTTGGGAGGCAGAGGCAGGCGGATTTCTGAGTTCAAGGCCAGCCTGGTCTACCAAGTGAGTTCCAGGACAGCCAAACCCTCAAAAAAACCTCAAAAAAAAAAAAAAAGAATTACTGAGTATCTCTGCAGAATATCAAACTGTTTATATTGTCTTCAGATTGATTTCTCTTGTTTTATCTCAATGCAATACTTTTAATTTATTTTGATTCTTGGTCTAATTTTTGGAAGTTTTAGAACTCTCTGTACCTTCTCAAAATGTCATTTATAGTTTAGACAACATTGTTCAAAAACAAATTGCTTAGTATCTAGAGAAATCAGAAATCTCACCAATTGTGTTTCACTGTTTTAGAGAAGTCTTATGTTACTTTTCACATGTCATGTATGTATTTTCTGATTCAATTTGCTGTTACTGATCATATGCATGTAGATCAATGAGCATTTATTAATTAATGAAAGAATGGACTATAATCAACCATTCAATCTAGAATCACATGTATGATATAGTTGAATTTAATGTTGTTTTTTCTTGTTTAGTAATAGAAAAGTCTGAACACTGACCTGCATGGTGACTGAAATAAGTTGGATTTCCACTGACACTGTGTCTCTCAGTTCGTTCCATTGCTTAGTCTGAAAGATTAGTTACTAAAAAACCTTGAACATGGACACTGACCAGGTATAGAGAGTAATCTCCTGCACATTAATTGAGAATTTTGTTTATGACTATTGCAGTGTAGCATGTAGACTCCAGACAGATACTAGTTTCACAATGTAACAGTGGGAAACCCAAGATACATGCCAAGTATAATGAGTGCTGCTCACAGACCAGATGTAACATGTTCCCTGAATGTCAGGTATAGTTTGTCAGCATCTCTAAATACACTATGTTTTTTGTAAAAACAACAGCAATAAAACCATCAGGGTGGTTATTGGACAAAAGTGAAGACAAATGCATTAAAGAGGTGAAAGAATTTGTCATCTGTGATTGAAATGGTGAATATGTGAATTTTTAATTCTGTGAAACAGAATCAGAAAACAAGGGAGGCAGAGGTCTGACCCTATAATGCTGGATGTTATCCTGACTCAATGAACAGTTTTTATAGAAATAATGTAGAATGTAGTTGCAGAAATTAAAGCATCAAGTCTTCTCCTTCCATGACATTTTTTTACTTGAATTCTCTGAATTTAACAGTTATCTATCTGACCTGCCATAGGAAGTTACTTAATCCTGGGCAATTCATTAATGGCTCTGACTAAAAATGACACCCATCCACTCTCTGCTATGAACTGCCAATAGACAGTCATAAAGTCTCTGAAACTCAGAGGCCCCTTTCTCAGCCTTGATAAAATACTGTTTGTTTCAATCTCATCAGACATTGTGCAGATGAACAGAAATAGCTATTTCAGGCCAGAAGTGCTTTTATTTTATTCTTCCCCGTTCTGTGGCTTTGGCTCTTCCGTTTTTGCACTATGTCTTCCAGGATGTTACCTCACCTGAATCACAAAGTCTTTCTTCAGTGACAGCCTCCTGAGGAGGAAAGTCGTCTGTCTTAGTTTGTGTTTTACTACTGTGATCACACAGTATAACCAAGGCATGTCTTATAAGTAACAACATTTAATTGGGGCTGACTTACAGGCTCAGAGGTTCAGTGTATTATCATCAAGGTGGGAACATGGCGCCATCCAGGGAGGCATGGCACAGGTAGAGCTGAGAGTTCTACATCTTCATCTGAAGGTTGCTAGCAGAATACTTGCTTCCAGGTAGCTAGCATGATGGTCTTAAAGCCCATACCCACAGTAAAACACCTACTCCAACAGAGTCACAACTTTTAATAGTGTCGTTCCCTGGGCCAAACATATACAAATCATCACATTGGATTCCCTGGCAGCAGGCAGCCATGTTGGTGGAATATAAAACTGAGAATTCACATCCTCCTTTGCAATCAGTAAAGAGGGAAAGAGAAAAATAAAGAGATTTGTGGGTTTTTTCCTCTGAGCCAAACACCAGTGAAACTACCCAATACATTGTGACCAACTAGGGACATAAATTTCAAATACATATGCCAATAGGAGACATTTAAACTAATACAATTACCCTTCTAATAGTCACGCTATAATTGTACCAAAAGGAACCTTTTTCAGGATTTTAATTCCATGTGAAAAATGTATCTTAAATTTCTTGTTTGTTCCTAAAACAGGGCTTCACTCTGCAGCCTATGGTGATCTATAACCTGATGTGGAGACTATAAATCTGCTGGCTGTGCATCCTTTGTTCTGAAAAGAAGTAAACTAACATATATATGTTATATGTATATGTGTGTTAGTTTACTTCTTTTCTATATACATAAACTTTAGATACTACCATGAGAAACAATGAATTAAGTAATAACTTTTAATGATTAGTTTCAGCCAAGCAGCATCAGAATTTGGTAGTTTTAGCCCTCTGGTTCTGGATTTACAATCAATAAAGGTATAGGACCATGGATGTTAATCTTGCACTCTAGTCAAGAAAACCCCCTGAGGCCAGGAATATGACAAAGGAGTTCCTGCATGAAGACTAGGATAGGCCTTTATGTAGAGTTGTTAAGGTGAAGCTTAGAATGCTTTAGAGACTCCAAGATGTTGGAGATTCCAGACTCTTGGGATAACTATCAAAAAGAGATTTAAAAAGGGGTGCCAGGGAAGAGTCAAACTAGCCCACTAGAGAGAATTCAGCAAAACAAGAATTTAAGAGACATCTAAGTCAGTTTCTACTAAATGTAGAGTTACAGGATTGGGACTTACCCTGCTGGTCTGTGGTCTTGGTTTGCAATATTACCACACTCTGTCTGATTTCCTGCATTTTGGAATGGTAACATATATTCTATTCCATAGTATTTTGGAAATATGTCTTCTTTTTACAGGAGGTTACAGTTAAGAGATTGTCTTGAATCTCACCTCAACTTTATTCTTAAAAACATTGTTGAGACAATGAAAGAACATGGGGACTATTTAGTATCCAGTGAGTATATTTTTTTATTAAAAATTGATATAGATATTCCTGGACTGGAAGTGGAAGATGGTAATTTACATTTTACAGGCTCCATATGCTCCTATGTTTGACTGCTTGTTCCTATGTCCCCAGTTAGCGGATTTATTTGAGATTGTTAGGAGGTGTGGTTTTATTCTTTTAGGCCCATGCCTGCCAACTGAGCTATCACTTTTTCCCCTCTAGACTGGAATTTTTAATGTAAAAATAGACATAACCTAGCACAACTATGTACATTTATATACTTTATCTCTAGTATGAATTTTCTGAAATAAAGCAAGATTGTATTAACTTGAAGGCTTAGTCAAATCCTTCAGGTTTCTCCCATTTTCTCTTTATAGATTTTATTTTCTCTTTGTATTTTTTGAGGTAGAATGAATAAAATAATTTTATGATAGATGTTTCTGCTTTGTTACATTTGAACAGATTTTTAAAGTACAAATTCTTAATGTTTTCTAAGATTAAACATTTCTAAAGGCTCTTACAAGTTTCTCATGTTCATAATTGTTTAGTATGGTTCCTGTTTTGCTTTGTTAATACAGAGCCCTGGGTAAACAGTGTGCCACACTCCACACCATTTTCAGATTTTGTTCGAGTATGAATTCTATAATGGCTTTTATAATGTATGGCAACTGAAAAATTACTTACATTTTTATTTCATTAGAATTCCTCAGTAGAGTGAATTATCTGATGCATTTCTATATTACAAGATGATGCTGAGACGTGAACAGATGATCAACTGTGTCTAAAATACCTTAAGCTCCATGATGGTATTATTCAAAAGGCAAAAAGAGCTCCATAGGTTTGTGGGGAAAATCATCAAAGGCTGATGCTGACCCTGTGTGCATAAATATAAAGGAGATAGTCAATCTATGTACATTACTATAATCTGACCAATAGTATTTTCTAAGTAACAGGAGACATTTTTGGTTGGATCTGAGCCTGGCCATGGAAGGAAACATAGTCATGACACTCCAAAAGCCAATGCCTAGATCAAGAGCTCTAGGAAGGAACACAGTTTCCTACATGTAGAAATATGCAAGCTTCCTTTAAATAGCTCTGTTTACATCATAGCCTAGTGCAGCTATCTGACTGGCTCGAAAACTTTGTTCACAAAACCAAAGTATTTTCAGAAATGTATAACTGAGCCAATAATGAGAACAACTGACTGGTGTCTGAACAGCCTATAATGGGAAGTCCAAATCATAGGAGACATTACTGAATTAGCTGTTAAATGATGGTAAGAGTTGGAGGTTGGAGATGTGAACTATAAAACCTTATCTTCTGAGATGACATAGAGGTACAATCATGAACAAATGACAGCATTCCTAACTACCCAAAAGTGGCACAAAATCATATATGAAATACCTGAGGGAATGACAGGGAAGATAACAGACAAGAAAACAAGAGTGGTATAGTGAGAAAAAATAAAAAGATAATGGTAAGCATGAACTATCATTACAGCTCAGTGAATAATTCCATATAATGTTTAAACATAAAACTTTATTAATGACAAAACTTAAACAATACCTATCCAAATACAACTGAAAAAGAAATACAGGACTATATAAACACAGTAGTGTATTTGGAAGCAAATTTTGGCATAGAAGCTTTCAAAAATACTTTTAAAAATATGTTTCTCACAAACAGGGGAAACATTATTTACCAGTAACAGAAAAACCCTTATTTTCCAGAAGGAAAATCACCAAGAAGCACAGGGTACCCTAAATATTGAGTGTCAGGGCCGCTGGTTTCAAGATTTCTGATCTTCATGTCACCTGATTCAAAACTTTCACAAATTCCAAATCTGGTAACTTCTGAATGATACACAGCAAGCACTGTAATACCTTCTCTGATACATACACACTCTTGTAGTTCATCAACATTGTCTTTCCTTTGAAACAGACTAAGACTAAATATACAATACTACCTTTCACAATACAAGATTATTAATCCCAAAGAAAAGTAGAATATGGATTTGCTAGTTGAATTAGTAATTCATCCTTTATTCTGATGATTTATCGTGTCTAACAATGTTTTAATACTATTCTTTATTCATGAGAGAAATGTACATACTGACCACTTGATTATACCCCTACAGATGGGGCACTTTCTCAGGGAAGGACCACATTTCTGGCAGATTACCAGATGACCACAAGGAATGAACACATTAGAAACCTTTCTGTTCATACACACTTTTCAAGTTCATTCTTCTTGCAATCTCCACACCAGTTCTTCCAATGACAAGTCTGAAACATCTTCCATTGGAATATACTTCCTATTCTTTTCCACAAAGTTTTCATACTGTGGGGTCTGAACTTTTCATACTGTCTGAACTTCCTTCAGACAGTTTTTGAAAATGTTGGCTACAGCATTTCCCTTGACTAAAACTCTAAAGCTCTCTTGCTTGTAAGGGTATCTGTGTTTTATGTCTGACAATATCATATTCCTGTTTTGTAATTACATTGGCCTCAAGAAGATTATCCAGAATAGGAAAGACACGTATCAATTGTTGAAAGAGAGCCATCTTATTCTTTCAAATTAATGACAAGTCACTTGATGCCATTTCTGCAGTTTGTATTTCCTTCTCTTCTTTCATGTTCAGCATAAAAAAGGCTGTCACAATATCATTAATGGTCCCTTAGTTCTCCCCAGTGACAAGGATTTGACACCAAACTGTGTTTTATCAGGCTTCTACTGAAGCCAACTTCCAAGGCTTCTTTAACCACAAGAGTGTTCATCATGATCACATTTTCTGAACTTTCACCAGGTCCTAAATGCACAGTTGAAGGGTGAGTCAATGTTTTCTTCTTCAAGAATGTCTAAAGTGGACAACATATGACCAAGAAGATGAGGGTATCTAGCTTGAATCTCCTCAAAAAACACCTTCCTCTTCATCCATATCAAAAACTTACACTTTGGAAAACATTTGGCGTGTTCTATTCAGGAGTCATCTCCACATTCTCACATCTCACGCCATGATTACAACAAAAGCAGTTGACATCATTATTGTGCTCCATATTTTAAAATCCAGCACTTGCAAGCTTCTCAGGCTGAACAGGAACACTTGATAGTCAGTACAAAAATGTCCTCATTTGTGCAGAGTGTGTCTGCATACTGAGATTTGATATATTAGACCTCTGTGTTTGAAGAATTCTCCAGAAATGGACAGTCTGGAAAATGTCTCCAGTGCTCTGACATAGCATTATGTTCCCAGTTCCTTCAGTTTTCAGTTGCTAAGTTTCAAACCATGGGCAAAACAGGCCACCCTGTCTCCAGGCCTTATGTACTAGAAGCTGGCCACCTCTGCTGGTGACAGAAAACTTAATGGCCACATATTGTAAGTAAGAAATCTGGCCACTTCCACCCTCATGGCTTAGTTGCAGGGATTAGTCCTCAATGCTTCCATGCTCTAGAATTTAAAGGGTTTGAAAACACATTAGAATGACTGCCACTATCTTCCAGAGGAGGTGATGAATGTGCAAACCTACTTCTCATGGAAGATGTGTTCTTAGATAGGGACTACAGAATAGCTGAAAGCAGAGTCTGTAAAAAGCAGCATCTGAGATAGAACTGGGATTTCCAATACAATTGTTCCTTTGTTTCCCATTGTCCAGCATCAGGCCCCAGCAGAAGCATTTGACTTTTTCATTCATACCTATGTAATAAAAGCAAGCATGAGCCAGAATCCTTTCTGAGACAGGAACTCCCAGTGGGAGAAAGCTGAGTGTGTGGGCATTCTATAGAGTTAACATGAAAAGCTATACTTCATTTTTTTTTTCCTTCTCTTTTGTGCAATTTGACAAGATTGTGCTATTCTCCATTATACTTTTAATCTTTTGGTACCTTGGACAAGTCTTTGGGAGATAGTTTTGTCCATGATTAGTAAAAGTATTTCTGACATCTTAAACTGCCATGTGAGGCTTCTCACTACTTCACACTAAGATTTCTACCACAGATATGAATGAAATAGCAGACACCTATTCACTGTATTCTGATCAGATTTATATGAGTTCATGTTTACATAGGTCAAATCTTTCTCATTTGCCAAGATACTATGCTACTCAGTACTCTGTGGGGGTCATATGATCATTTCTGGGTAACTTACAAGCTATTTATCCATAACTTACTTTTCATCACATGTTATAAAGCTTAGATACTAAGTCAATTGCTCATTGACTGTCTTGGTTAGGGTTTCCATTGCTGAGACCCCATGACTAAGGCAACTCTTATAAGGGACAACATTTAATTGGGGCTGGCTTACAGGTTCAGAGGTTCAGTCCATTTTCAGCAAGAGAGGGCTGCATGGTAATATCCAGGCAGGCATGGTAGTAGGTGGTTACTTATTTGTTTTAACTAGCTATTCTTGCTTCAGGCCAGATGACAAGGTATGCTCAGATTGGCTGCTTGTAGCTATGGTTGGCTAACCACAAGTTCCTGGATCCTATTCTCATTTCTGGGAAACAGAAACTCAGGCCTAGTCTTTGAAACTGCCAGTTTTTAGCCTGTTCCAGAATAAGCCTGGCTCTGGTTAACTCAGTCCTCTCAGTGTGTTTAGGTGACCCAAAAAATTCCACTTTCTCCATAATAGCTGAATACAAAATTAATGTAGAAAATCATTAGCCTTCCTATTTACAAATGACAAACAGATTTTTAAAAAGAACAATCAGAAAAACAGCACCTTTCACAATAGCTTCAAATAATATGAAATACGTTGAGGGTAACTTTGCAAGCAAGTGAAAGACTTATATAATTAAAATATCAAGTCTTTGGAGAAATTGAACATATTAAAAGATGGAAAGATCTCCCATGCTTGTGGATCAAGAAGACTAAGGTACTAAAAAAGCCATCTTACAAAAAGCAATATACATATTTAAGGCATTTCTCATCCAAATTCCAACACAGATTTTGAATGGGTAATAGCTTAAACAATCGTGAACAATAACAGAACTTCTGTGGTTCTCACCATTGAAATTTTTAAGTTTTCTATGAAACTATAATATAAAAATCTTAAAAAAATATTGGCAGAAAACAGACACATTGATCAATTAAAATGAATGAAAGACCTAGACACAAATACAAAGGGCCACATGATTTTTAATAAGGAAGCCAGAAATACAAACTGACAAAAGATAGCACTTTCAACAGCTAGTGCTGGCCTAACTGGATGTCTTCATCTAGAAGCATTGAAATGGATTCATACTTATCACTCAGCACAAAAGTCAAGTACAAATGGACCAAAGATCTGAATATAAAATTAAACACATTGAATCTGACAGAAGATAGAATGGGGAAGAAAAGTTAAGATATTGTCACAGGAGAAGACTTTATTTAAAACAAAAGAAAAATCAATAGTATGGGCTTTAAGAATAGTAATTAATAAATGGGGCCTTGGGAAACTGAAAAGCTTCTATGAAGCAAAGAATCCCATCATTTGGACAAAGCAGCAGCCTACAGAGTGGAGAAAATTTTACCAATTGCATACCCAGTATGGAAGTAATATCCAAAATATATTGTTAGAGTCTGTGAATTGCTGAAGAATAATACCCAAGACTCAAATAGTATACACAGGCAATGAGTGTTTATTCTGCAGAAATTACCAGAATGCTAGGGTACTCCATATCAAAATGGAGACCCTTTGAGTGGTTTGCAGGCCTCCTTTTATGCAGGTCTAGAGGAATTCAACTCCTTTGAGAGAAAAAAACAAAACTTTCAATTGAAAATTAGGGAGAGGTTTACTCAGGTGGTTAAAATTGCAATGCATCTGTAATGGCTTTTGCAAGCAATATTTCCATCCTTTCATCTCCTACCTTTGCTCTCAAGAGAGCATGGAGATTCAACCTTGGTATGTCTGAAAGTTACTGGTAGTGCTATAAGGATGAAGCAGTATCCCACTACTTGAAGTCCTCCAGGGTATCAAGCCCCATATCAGTTGCATTCACAAATCATGGTATCCTGATTTCCTGCCATTTTCCCTGGAACATATCTGTTTTGCAGGTTAAAAGCTTGAAGAACAAGAATATAGACTGGTGGAAGATCTAATAGAGGTAAACAAAAGGGTAGAAGATATCCATCCAACAGTTCCAAACCCTTGAGTTTCCTACCACCAGACTGACATGTTTGTACAGTATTAGGCTTGAAAGATGCCTTCTTTATCTTGCCCCTAGACAAGAACAGCCACTTTTTGCCTTTGAATGACAAGACCCAGAGAATGGATTCAGCAGACAGATGACTTGGAGAAGATTGCCACAAGGATGTAAAAACTCACCTACCGTTTTTGATGAGGCCATCCACCAGGACTTACATGAGTACAGGCAGATTATGCCACATAATTTTTTGCCCCAGTATATCGATGATTTGTTTTTGCCTACCACTGATGTTGACTCTTGCAGGAAAGCAACCAGCTCTCTTCTAGAAATAATGCAAGAACTCAGGTATAGGGTTTCAGCCAAGAAAACTTAGATCTGATGTGACTGACCTACTTGGG
This sequence comes from Arvicanthis niloticus, assembly GCF_011762505.2. Lineage (NCBI taxonomy): Eukaryota > Metazoa > Chordata > Mammalia > Rodentia > Muridae > Arvicanthis > Arvicanthis niloticus. The sequence goes on along the minus strand of NC_133438.1, from coordinate 8,669,315 downwards.
TTTCCGGATTAAGGGGGAAGGGTCAGTGAAGTCATTTTCAAGTCTATAAAAGACCATCTTAAGCATTCTGACACTTAAGACCAGGAATCTAGTACAGGAATTCCTGGGGTTGGCTGGTTTTTGTAGACTCTGTGTACCAGGTTTTGCTGAGATAGATAAATCCCTCTATGAGATCACTGGAGGCAGGAGGAAACTTTCATATCAACCAAAGAAAATAAGAAAGTTTTCAAGAATTGAAATTGCCACTGTTATCTGCCCCAGCACTGTCTCTTCTGATGCAACTAAAAAACTTTCATTTGCTTGTTGATGAAAGCCAAGGCATTACCAAAGGGGCACTGACACAAACTTTGAGTCCCTGGAGATGACAAGTGTCCTACCTATCTCTGAAATTGGATCCAGTGACAGCAGGATGGCCAAACTACTTGAGGATTATAGTGGCCACTGCCCTGCTAACTAAAGATGCAGACAAATTAACTTTGGAATAGACTCTGACCAAAACGTCCCCTCATGTCACAGAGGGAGATCTCAAGAGTTCCCCTCACCTGGATTTCAAATGCCCAGCTAACTCACTATCAGTCTCTATGGTTTAACCATTTCTGAGTGTCCTTTGCCCCAGCACCTCACTTAACCCTGCTACCCTGTTACCTAATCCAGACTTGGAAAACCCACTGATATATGAGTGCTTGGAAACCCTATAACATGTACATGGAATCTGACCCAAGCTGACCGACTGGCCCCAGCTCAAAGTAGATCTCATCATGGGCAATGATGGAAGCAGCTATATAGTAGATGGCTCCATGTATGCAGGAGTGGTAGTGGTGGATTTGGACAAGACAATATGGGCATTTCCTCTCCAGAACTGGACTTTAGCTCAAAGAGCAGAATTAATAGTCCTCATTGAATAAATTAAATTAGTCAAGGACAAAGTGTTTAAAATCTACACTGATAGGCAATATGCACTTGTTCACAGAGCAGTATATAATGAAAGGAGACTACTGACTGCAGAAAAAAGGCAATCAACAAACAGGAGATCTAAGATCTCCTAGCTTCTCCCTGGCTTCCAGAAAACCTGGTCACCATACATTGTCCTTGACATCAACAGGACAGACCCCTGAGGCCATCTATATCTGTAAAACAGACCTGATAGCTAAGGAGGCACCCAAATAGCCTGTGACACATTTGCTGGTGACCCTCCCAGACCTAAACTTACCTGGAAATCCAACCTATTCTAAGGAAAATGACTAGGCTAATTAACTCTTGCCTAATACCCACATAAAGGGTGGATGTCAACATATAACTGATGAAGAAAACTTCAAGCAAAAACTTTGGACAGAACTTTGGCTCAAGGTCTCCATGACAGCACACACTAGGAATAAATAAGTTGAAAAAATTAATATGTACAAAGTTCTTTATTCTAGGGCTAAGTAGAATAAAGCCAAGGAACTAAAGGATATTATTACTAGATGTCATTCTTGTCAGATGACAAGTCCAACTCCCCAAACAGCATATGCTAGAAGAGAAAAAGTAACTTCACTAGGAGTCTACTGGGAAATAGACTTCAGGTAAAACTAGGAAAATTTGGTTACAAATATCTTTTAATGTTTACAGATACCTTCTCAGAATGGAATGAGGCATTCCCAACCAAGAAAGAAACTGCTAAAACTGTAAATAAAAACTCATTGAGGATATAATTGATTTGGAATTCCTACAACCTTGGGGTCTGACAATGGACCAGACTTATCATTCAGGTTAGTCAAAGTTTAAAAAAAACATTGGGTGTAAATTGGAAACTTCATTGCACATACTATACCCAAAGTCCACGTGAGGTAGAAAGGATGAGTTGGACCTTTAAAGAGGCCTAAAGTAAATTAACTTCAGAAACTACCAATGACTGGATGTCTTTCCTTCCCTTTACTCTCTACACAGCTAGCAACACTCCTAATATAGATGGAATAACTCTTTATGAGATAATGTTTGGAAGGCCCTCTCATTTCCTTCCTCAAGTCAAGGCATATTTGCTATCTGAGATTTCTTTTTTGTTTGTTTGTTTTTGTTTGTTTTTTATTGGATATATTATTTACATTTCAGATGCCATCCCCTTTTCCCATTTCCCCTCCCTAGAAAACCCCTATCTCATGCCCCCTTCTCCTTTTTGCTTTTATACAATTTTTTATGTTAATCAAAGGCTTTATAAGTTTGGTAATGGGCAATATCAAGATGCCCATACAATCAGAATTGTAACCCAATAACCAACCTAGATATATCAACTCTCTTTGACTGGCAGAGACATGCCAATATCTGCCTCTATGTTCCCAAACCCCCTCTCTCTGTCATCACCTAGCTCATCCTCTCTTTCTCCTCTTCCTATCCTTACTCCTCCTTTTCCTCTGCATACTCCTCCCACCTTAGCTCCTCCTACATATCACACTTTCTGTTAAAACTTTTCAGTCAAGATATAATTAGAGCATAACTATACCAATTTGTATCAGTAAGATACAAGATAGACCTAATACCCAGTCCATCATTTTGTTGACTAACCAGAACCTCTGTCATCTCTCTTAACTAAAAGACTTAGTTCTGAACATGGTTTTTTCGTGGCTTTAGAGTGAATGTCAGCTGAAAACCATCCTCTCAAATTTGTTCTCTGAACATAAATAGCCTGAGTTGGCTATGAGACTATAGGGTTTCAACCCCATCAGAAATCCAGAATGACTGAGTTAACTGAAATTATGGGAAGCACAAAACATAGCTTCTAAAAACTTAGCCAATTTATAGAGACTGCTGAACACCTGAACAGTCCCTATACTACAAAATGTTGGAGCATGTGATCTTCAGCCTTCTGGCCCAGGATTATCTGACAGACCTAGTGATGCAGAATTATTAAGGGCTAATAATTCTGTATTGGCAGATATAATCAGTCTATTATTCCACAAGTGTGTCCTTTTCTGGACAGTGATTTGTCTGTAGATGAAAAGAGGCAATTCTTGCCTAGTGGTTGTCTCACCACAACTGAAGTAACTCCAAAGATGCTCAATTTCTTCTTAGAATCCAAGACAGGAAGCTGTCAGGAGGAGACAGGTCTCTAATCAAAAAAGACATTAATACAGAAATGTTTGTAATGTCAATTCTGTGGACTTCTGAAGTTTTGAAAACCAAATATCCATGTAGGGCAATCTGGACTGTTGTCTGTTAACTCCTCTCAGCTATTTCTAAATAAAATATATAAAACACCCTAACAATAAAGTCAGAACCATGAATTTGCTATAGGCCCTTAACTCACAGGTTAACCATCTCAAATCAGTTAGAAAAGTTAAAGGACTGGGTCTAAGTCTTATATTCCTAAATGTGTTATATAGGCACAATGCCTACAAGAGAAACAATATTAATCTCTCTTTTATATTAATAAGAAGCTCATACCAATGAAAACCTTAAATTTGAAATCAAAGTAAATTTTGTACCATTTAAGAAATTATAACTTCATCTTGATACTAATTATACATATTTCTACCAATAGGTTATTGCTATGCAATAAATCCTAGCTAATCCTCCCTGTTCCAACAAAACCACTACTTTTCCCTAGAAAGACAGCCCAATATTAACCACCTCAGTCCCCAAGCCCAGGGAATAGGGGTGCTGACTCTTCATTAACTTCTTCAAGCTGATTATGGGCATTGAGATAATAGAAGAGGGGTAGGGAAAAGAGTAAATTGATAAGCTTCTGACGCTGTGTCTTCACTGCATGCAGCTGAAATCCCAGGACATCAGAGGTTCAAGCAGGTCTGCTCAGCTTGCTTGATGAGTAGATATACCAAGGCTGTGTATTCTGCAATATTCACTTCTCAAAACAAATTTTAGTATCAAGATAACTTTTTGTTTGAATTCTGGAATCTAGTCTTCTGTTGGCCTGCCTGTGTCATGTCTAATCCATATAATTCTGGGAGTTTCTATGAGGGTGTGCTCCCACCATCCTCCCATTTCTGCCTCCCTGCTCTCAAATTCCCCAACACTATGGAATTCCAAACTTTCAGGCACCAAGGCCCTCCACTTCCACTGATGCCTAACCCCTTACCCCATCCCTTCTCCTCCAATTACTATGAGGGTGTGCTCCCACTGTTTTTCCATTCCCACCTCCCTGCTCTTGAATTTCCCCAACACTAGGGAATCCAAACTTTCAGGCACCAAGGCCGTGCACTTCCACTGATGCCTGGCAATGCCACCCTCAACTACCTATACAGGTGGAGCCATCAGTACCTCTTTGTGTTCTTGTTATGGAGATTTTAGAATGGCTACTCCAGCTTGTTTCTTAGGACCATTTGCTTGAAAAATTGTTTTCCAGCCTTTTATTCTAAGGTAGGGTCTGTCTTTGTCACTGAGGTGGGTTTCCTGTATGCAGCAAAATGCTGGTTCCTATTTACGTATCGAGTCAATTAGCCTATGTCATTTAATTGGATAATTGAGTCCATTGATGTTAAGAGATATTAAGGGACTGTGATTGTTGCTTCCTGATATTTTTGTTATTAGAGGTGGAACTATCTTTGTGTGGCTATCTTCCTTTGAATTTGTTGGAAGAGGATTACTTTCTTGCCTTTTGTAGGGTATAATTTCCCTCCTTGTATTGGAGCTTTTCCACTATTATCCTTTGTAATGCTGAGTTTGTGGAAAGATATTGTGTAAATTTGGTTTTGTTGTGGAATATCTTGATTTCCCCATCTATGGTAATTGAGAGTTTTGCTGGGTATAGTAGCCTGGGCTGGCATTTGTGTTCTCTTAGGGTCTGTATGACATCTGTCCAGCATCTTCTAGCTTTTATTGTACCTGGTGAGATGTCTGGTGTAATTCTGATAGGTCTGCCTGTATATGTTACTTGGTCTTTTTCCCTTACTGCATTTAATATTCTTTCTTTGTTTTGTGCACTTGGTGGTTTGATTATTATGTGACAGGAGGTATTTCTTTTCTGGTCTACTCTATTTGGCAAACTATAGACTTCTTGTATGTTTATGAGAATCTCGTTCTTTAGATTAGGGAAGTTTTCTTCTATAATTTTGTTGAAGATATTTATTGGTCCTTTAAGTTGGGAATCTTTACTGTCATCTATACCTATTATCCTTAGGTTTGGTCTTCTCATTGTGTCCTGGATTTCCTGGATGTTTTGTGTTAAGAACTTTTTGCATTTTGTGTTTTCTTTGACACTTGTGTCAATATTTTCTATGGTATCTTCTGCACCGGAAATTCTCTCTTCTATCTCTTGTATTCTGTTGGTCATGCTTGCATCTATGACTCCTGATTTCTTTCCTAGATTTTTTTCTCTCCAGGGTAGTCTTCCATTGAGATGTCTTTATTGTTTCTACTTCCATTTTTATGTCCTGTATGGTTTTGTTCAATTCCTTCACCTGTTTGGTTGTGTTCTCTTGTAATTCTTTAAGGAATTTTTGTGTTTCATCTTTAAGGGCTTCTATCTGTTTACCTGTGTTCTCAAATTCTTTGAGAGTGTTATTTATGTCCTTCCTAAAGTCCTCTATCATCATCATTAGAAGTGATTTTTAAATCCGAATCTTGCTTTCCTAATGATATGGGGAATTCAGGACTTTCTTGTGTGGGAGAACTAGCTTCTAATGATGCCAAGTACCCTGAGTTGCTGATGCTTATGTTCTTGAACTTGCCTTTTGACATCTGGATCTTTTTAGTGCTACCTTTCCTGTGTCTGAGTGGAGCCTGTCTTTTCTATTATCTTGGTTGTATCAGAACTGTGTGGTGTGGGTGTTACCACTGGGATTAGAGCTGGGTCCCAAAATCTGCTCAGTGCTCAGACACAGAGTGGAAGGAACCAGTGCTCCGGGCCAGGAGTGACTTCCTGGTCCTAGTGGGTCCCAGTTACTCTGTTTGGAGCTGGTGTTGCTTTCTCCTTACCTAAGAAACTGCCAGGGTTAGAGCTTTTGTGAGGCCCACTTCCTCTGGGTTCTGTGAGACTGGAGGCAGAGCTACTGCCTGGGATCTGCTCAGTCTCGGGCCCAGACTGAAAGGAACCACCGTTCTGGGCCAGTAGTTGATTTGCATTCTTGTCCATGTTGACCACCAGTTGTACCAGCACCATTTGTTGAAAATGCTGCCTTTTTCCCACTGGATGGTTTTTAGCTTCTTTGTCAAACATCAATCGGCCATAGGTGTGCGGGTTCATTTCTGGGTCTTCAATTCTCTTCCATTGATCTTCTTGCCCGTCTGTGTCATTTTTATCACTATTGCTCTGTAGTACAGGTTAAGGTCAGCGATGGTGATTCCCCCAGATATTCTTTTACTAATGAGAATAGTTGGGTTTTGGTTATTGCAAAAGAATTTAAGAATTGCTCTTTCTAACTCCATGAAGAATTGAATTGAAATTCAATGGGAATTGCATTGAATCTGTAGATTGCCTTTGGCAAGATGGCCATTTTTACTATATTACTCCTGTCAATCCATGAGCATGGGAGATGTTTCCGTCTTCTAAAGTCTTTGACTTCTTTCTTCAGAGACTTGGAGTTCTCATACATATTTATCATTTGTTCGGTTAGAGTCACACAAAGATATTTTATATTGTTTCTGACCATTGTGAAGGATGTCATTTCCCTAATTTCTTTCTCAGCCTATTTATCCTTTAAGTATTGAAAGGCTACTGATTTGTTTGAGTTAATTTTATATCCAGCCACTATGCTGAAGTTGTTTCTCAGAATTAGAAGTTTTCTGGTGGAATTTTTGGTGTCAATTAAGGATAATATCATATCATCTGCAAATAGTGAAATTTTGACTTCTTTTTTTATTTGTATCATTTGATATCCTTTTGTTGTCTAATTATCTTGCTAGAAATTCAAGTACTGTATTGAATTGATAGGGAGAGAGTGGACAGCCTTGTTTAGTCCCTGATCTTAGTGGTATTGCTTCAAGTTTCTTTCCATATCCTTTGATGCTAGCTAATGGTTTGCTGTATAGTGCTTTTACTATGTTTAGGTATGAGCCTTGAATTCCTGATTTTTTCAAGACTTTTAACATGAAGAGATGTTGAATTTTGTCAAATGCTTTTTCAGCATCTAATGATATCATCATGTAGGTTTTTTTCTTTGAGTTTGTTTGTGTAGTGGATTACCATGATAGATTTCCATATATTGAAACCATCTCTGCATCCCTGGGATGGAGCCTAGTTGACCATGGTGAAGGGACATTTTGATGTGCTCTTGGATTCAGTTGGTGAGAATTTTATTGAGTATTTTTTCACTGATATTCATAAGGTAAATTGATCTGAAATTCTCTTTCTTTGTTGGGTATTTGTGTGGTTTTGGTATCAGTGTAACTGTGGCTTCATAAAACAAATTGGGTAGTGTTTCTTCTGTTTCTATTTTGTGGAATAGTTTGAAGAGTATTGGTATTACATCTTCTTTGAAGGTCTGATAGAATTCTGCATTAAAACCACCTGGTCCTGTGCTTTTTATGGTTGGGAGACTTTTGATATCTGCTTCTATTTCTTTAGGGGTTATAGGACTGTTTAGACGGTTTATCTTATCCTGATTCAACTTTGGTACCTGGTAGCTGCCTAAAAATTATCCATTTCATCCAGATTTTCCAGTTTTGTTGAGCATAGGCTTTTGTAGTAGTATCTGATTTTTTAAAATTTCCTCAGGTTTTGTTGTCATATCTCCTTTTTCATTTCTGATTTTGTTAATTTGGATACTGTCTCTGTGCCCTCTGGTTAGTCTGGCTAAGGGTTTGTCTTTCTTGTTTATTTTCTCAAAGAACCAGCTCCTGGTTTGTTGATTCTTTGTATCATGCTTTTTGTTTTATTTGGTTAATTTCAGCCCTGCTTTTGATTATTTCCTGCTGTCTACTCCTCTTCAGTGTATTTGCTTCTTTTTGTTTTAGAACCTTCAGGTGTGGTGTCAAACTGCTAATGTATGCTCTCTCCAGTTTCTTTTTGGAGGCACTCCTAGCTCTGAGTTTCCCTCTTAGCCCTGGTTTCATGTGTCCCATAAATTTGCGTATGTTGTGCCTTCATTTTCATTAAATTCTAAAAAGTCTTTAAATTCTTTATTTCTGCCCTGACAAAGTTATCACTGAGTAGAGCGTTGTTCAGCTTCCATGTGTATATGGACTTTCTGTTGTTTTTGTTGTTACTGAAGACCAGCCTTAGTCCATGGTGATCTGACAGGATGCATGGAATTATTTCAATCTCCTTGAGTCTGTTGAGGCCTGTTTTGTGACCAATTATATGGTAAGTTTTGAAGAAGGTACCATGAGGTGTTAAGAAGGTATATTGTCTTGTTTTAGGATGAACTGTTGGATAGATATCTGTTAATTCCATTTGATTCATAACTTCTGTTAGTTTCATTGTGTCTCTCTTTGATTTTTGTCTGTCCATTGCTGAGATTAGGGTGTTGAAGTCTCCCACTATTATTGTGTGAAGTGCAATGTGTGCTTTGAGCTTTAGTAATGTTTCTGTTATGAATGTGGTTGCTCTGGCATTTGGAGCATAGATGTTCAGAATTGAGAGTTCATCTTGGTAAATTTTTCCTTTGAGGAGTAGGAAGTGTCTTTCCTTATCTTTTTTTGATAACTTTTGGATTAAAATTGAATTTATTCGATATTAAAATGGCTACTCAAGCTTGTTTCTTGGGACTATTTGTTTGGAAAATTGTTTCCCAGTTTTTTACTCTGAGGTAGTGTCTGTCTTTTTCATTGAGGTGCATTTCCTGTATGCAACAAAATGTTGGGTCCTGTTTATGTATCCAGTTTGTTAATCTAAGTCTTTTTATTGGGGAATTGTGTCCATTGATATTAAGAGATATTAAGTAATAGTGATTGTTGCTTCCTGTTGTTTTTGTTGTTCGAGTTGGAATTATGTTTGTGTGGCTATCTTCTTTTGTGTTTGTTGACAGAAGATTACTTTCTTGCTTTTCTAGAATGTAGTTTCCCTCCTTGTGTTGGAGTTTTTCATCTATTATCCTTTGTAGGGCTGGATTTTTAGAAAGGTATTGTTTAAATTTGATTTTGTCATGGAATATCTTGTTTTCTCCATTTATGGTAATTGAGAGTTTTGCTGGGTATAGTAGCCTGGGCTGGCATTTGTGTTGTCATAGTATCTGTATGACCTCTGCCCAAGATCCTGTCCCAGACTCCTCCTTGATTTCTGTGTCCTGAAGGCTCCAGGTGGGACCCTCTTGGGCCAGGTATTTGAGCAGAAGTGATGGTTTTACCTGTGCTCACAGGTGTGTCAGCAATCCTGAGAGACCTGGTCTCTTCTGGTGGGGCTTGGATATTGAGAGCTGTGGCACAGGATTAGCTCAAGGCACAGCTGAAAACCAGAAGGATCCTGTCTCAGGCTGCTCCTCAATTTCTGTGTCTATGGGCTCTGGGGATGAGGGTCCCTTGGAACATAAGTGTTGGTCCTATACCTGTGTCCACTGTTATGCCAGCACTCTTGGGAGACCAGCTCATTCCCTGTAGGATCCAAGTATGGAGAGCTGTGGCACGGGGTCAGCTTCTGGGAGCATATGGAAACCGGAAGCAAGACTGTCTTTCTTGGAAAAGGATTTATAACACACACTGCATTTGTAAGGTTTTTCTTCTGTATGAATTCTCTGGTGTATTCTAAAATGGTCTTGCTGGATGAAGGATTTGTCACATTTAATGCATTTGGAGGGTTTCTTTCCTCTATGAATTCTCTGGTAAGTACTAAGAATCATTTATCATTAAAGAATTTGTCACATTTCCTACATTTATGTTTTCCTCCTGTATGAATTATCTGAAGAGTTATAAGATAGCCTTTCCAAGTAATAAATTTGTTACATATACTGCACTTGTAAGGTTTTTCTCCTATATGAATTGTCTGATGAGTTCTAAGATACTCTTTCTGGGCAAAGGTATTCTCATATTCACTATGTGTAAAGTGTTAAATATCAGGGGAGCTTTAAAACCTGATATTTGCTACAATCATTTCATCTAAAAATGTTTTTTCTTATGAAGGTACTATAATGGTATTCATGGTGGGACAATGTATAAAATGACCTAGAACTTTGATTATATTCAATGGACTCTGTGCTCCATGGATTTTCTTATGATCTCTATACCTGAGCAGCACATAAAAGATTTGTCATAATCACTACATGTGTATATATTCTTTCTGGTGTTCATCTTTCAATGGCTTCCAAAATATGGTAAAAGCACTTACCATATTCTGTACATTTTTATGGATATTCTCCATAATGGGATTTCTAATGTATTTTGAGTTGTGACAAATGCAGAAAGGATTGACTATAGTTTGAACATTCATGGGGCCTCTCTAATATGAGCGCTCTCACGTCTATTGAGGCTTGAGTACATTCGGAAGCATTTTCCACATTGCCTGCATTTGTGTGGTTTCTTTCCACTATTTGCTCAATTCATCATGAGTTTGTTTAGAGTCAAAAACCTTTACATGCTCGGCATTGTTGTGTTCCTTTTTTTCTGTTTGGACTCTTGGATTAGACTTCTGATGGAAGGGAAATTTAAGAGAGGCTATGCAATTTTTGTATTTCCAAAGTTCTCTGGTGTTCCCAGTTTTTGTCTCTTTAGGTTTGGTGATTCAACACAAAGGTATCTCTATGGTTAGTTTTACAAGGCATACTTTGGGAGGATTCATGAATCCTTTTGCGAAGCTTGTTACATTTATAAGATTCCTCTTGGATAGTCACATACTCTTGGACAATATTCTTTATACCTTGATCCAAGACTTTACACTATATGTGATGATTCTCTAAAAAAATGAGTAAGTAGGGATGACAGGGATTGATGTATGAGTAACAGATTAAATAACCAATGTTTCTTATTGCTCTAGTTGGAACTTCACGTATTATATTCAATAAATAGGAAGAGACTGGAAGCCTTGTCTTGATCATGATTTTAATGGGATTGCTTTACGTTTCTCTCTATTTTATTTGATGTTGACTTTGAAGTGCTGGATATTGCTTTTATTGTGTTTAATATGTGCCTTGAATCTCCTCTCTCTTAAAGATTTTTAACATGAAAGGGTATTGTGTGTTTACAGCATCTAATGAGATGATCATGTGATTTTTTTTTCCTTTCACTTTGTTTATACAGTGGATTGCATTGATGGTAGAATTCTGTATTAACACCATCTGGCCCTAGGGGTTTTTTTTTTTTTTTTTTTTTTGTTTGGAAGACATTTAATGAATGTTTCTATTTCTTTAGTGGTTATAGGACTATTTAGATATTTTTACCTAATGCTGATTTAACTTTGGTAAGTAGCATCTGTGTAGAACATCATCCACTTCATTTATATTTTCCAGTGTTGAGGAGTACATGTTTTTGAAGTAAAACCTAATATTTTAAATTTCTCAGTTTCTGTTTTGGGGTCTCCCTTTTCTTAAGTGATTTTGTTCATTTGGATGCTGTCTCTGTGCCTTTTACTTAGTTTTGCTACAGGTTTGTCTACCTTGTTGATTTTCTCAAAGAACCAGCTCTTGGTTCTGTTGATTCTTTGTATTATATTATTTGTTTTTAATTGATCTCAGCCCAGAGTTTGACTCTTTCCCCCATTTACTACTCTTTGATGTGTTTGCTTCTTTTTGTTCTAGAGCTTTCAGGAATGCTAATAAGTTGCTAGTGTGAGAACTCTGTAATTTCTATATGAAGTCACTTAATGCTGTGAATCTCTTAGCACTTCTTTCATTGTGTCCCACTGGTTTGGGTAAGCTGTGCCTTTACTTTTATAGAATTCGAGAAAAGCTTTTAAGTTTTTAAATATTTCTTCCCTAACCATGTGATCATTGAGCAGAGTTTTTCAGGTTTCATGAGTATATAGGCTTTCTGTTGTTTCTGCTTTGGTGAAGTCCAGCCTTAATCCGTTGTGATCTAATGAGATGTGAGGGGTTATTTCAATATTTTATATGGGTTGTGGCTTACATTGTGCTCAATTATATGATTAATATTGGAGAAGGTTCTGCAAGGTGCTGAGAAGGATATTCGTTTGTTTTGGGTTCAAATCTTCTGGATTTTCATGGAGCTTGAGTATAATAAGCAAACAATGAAGGCATCAGTTCCCAGAAATGTTGAAGGAGATACTGGATATCATCTTTGTCCATTGCTCTAGTTATATCTCCGAGAGGTTTTTTTTTTTCAAGATTTAAATCTTTACAAGTTGGAATATTCTAACAATATGCAAGAAAGGAATTACTAAGAAAATGTGGTCTGAATCTTCCCTGGAAGTCAGCAAGGAAGGGAAAGAAAATGAATATGATTCATGTTACTTCCTGTGTATACTCAGGACCTCCATGTGCTTAACTTCTTGTATGCATCCCAGTATGCCAGGAAGAAGGTCACTAGCTTCCCTGTGTCCTCACAAAGAGCTCCTTGAGAAAAAGATGCTATAACTTACTGTTTAATTTTAACCTATTATTTTCTTAGATTTTCCCCACTTGAAAATGCTGCAATTTGTTCTTTCTCTGCTCTTGCTCTCTACCTGTGAGAATAATGCTTCAATTGTTAATAAACAAAACACAAAAGAAACAAACAAAATGCTCCATTCTGTTGGTCATGAAGAAAATGCACACCTACTAGGCAGGGAGACTTCTACTATACCTACTCATTTTCCACAAACAAGGTCCTCAACAATGATACATATTGCAGACAATGAAACAGAATGAAACCAGCAATACAGTGGCAGTGAAAATGCTACTTACTGCATCCCCCAAGCAAGTCAGTATGCAGGTATTAACATGCAAACAAGCAACAATATATGTAAGATTCTAATATATCATACATGTAGTTATTTATGAAATAACTAACTGAAATATTCTTCCAATGGGAGAGATTGGTTAAGTGTAAGGGTAGTAAGAGGCATAGGGCTTGAGGGTGGGCTAGGGGTAGAAACAGGCTTAAGTGTAGGAGTAAGGTTAGGGCGCTCAATCTCTCTTCTGATACCACCTGTCACAAACCTGTTCCAATCAAGCAAAAGTTCCCCCATCAACTCCGATTACCTCCCTTCCCCAAGCTGTTCCACAGGGTGATCTGCAGCTCAAGAGTAGCTTTCCTGTCTCTGAAAGGTAGTGTCTGAATCTGAGTTCCTAAAAACATAGCTTGTGAAAGTTCCTCCACGAATGCTAATCAGGTTCCTGTAATATGGCTTTTACCATGCTCTTCCACAAATGATACTTAATGTTTCAATTTCACAGATTCTGTTCCATTGGCCATCAACCCTCTGACATGGTGATAGTGTCTGCCCAGTAGAATTGCTTATTTCTCACTCTGCACAAGTGCTCCTCCACATACCCACCCGAACATATTTTGTGCACTCTGATCATATGCTTGCGGCCCCTTAGACAAGAAGTATGTATAAAAATCATTACAGAATAAAGAATATAATATTGTGTCATGGGTAAGATATCTTTTCATTGTACCCAAATTTGAAAAAACATAACATTGGAAATCTGTGTGTGTGTGTGTGTGTGTGTGTGTGTGTGTGTGTGTATAAACTTTAAGCCTGCAGTGGAGTCTAGATCCATTGAACATGTACAGTTCAAATCACCAGACACTGTCCATCTGATTGCAAATTTCCAGATTGTTAAGGGCCAGTAGAGACACCTAAGTTTTAACTGTTGGTTCTGTGAGAATCAATATCCTTGATGCAGCAAATGGTAGTAATTATTTGTGAGAGTTTGAAAGAATGGGCCTCTATGTACTCAAGATTCTACCAACAATGAGATCATTTTCCAACAAACTCCTGAGAACAACACAATGTTTTAACTCAGTGGTTTCTCATGAGTTTAATTAATTCCTTGTTTTTAAAATCAGTGAAAAATTATGTAGTGATATGGTTTCATAATATAGCACGTTGTGCCGGGCACTGGTGGTGCACACCTTTAATCCCAGCACTTGGGAGGCAGAGGCAGGTGGATTTCTGAGTTCGAGGACAGCCTGGTCTACAGAGTGAGTTCCAGGACAGCCAGGACTACACAGAGAATCCCTGTCTCAAAAAACCTTGGGTAAGGTCCAAATTCTGAGTCTTCCTGAAATTATAATAATAAATAAATATATATTTATATTATAGTATAAATATTTACTATAACAACATAAATATAAATAATATTATATTTGTAGTCCTTATTATAATAAATTTATTATTAATATTTATAATAATATAAATAATAAATTTATAATAATAATAAATATAATATTCTAATGTAATGCTTTGCCTTTGAGTGAAGACTTTCTCTTTTCTTTTCAGTACTTCAAAATGATTTTCCACAACTTTAAGATTCCTAAACTGTACTTCAACATGTACCTCATGTATTGTTCCTGGGTTAGCTTGTTAAAGCTTCATAATCTCATGTTATTTTTAAGATTGGACCCATGCATGAAGTTGAGATTAAGGTAATACCTTAGTAAAGCCAGTTATTGAAACTTGTTTCTGGATAAAATGGTCTCACAAGTATGATACTACCATTCTATGAATTATTTAATAAAAAGAACTTAACTCTAATTCATCCCTTGTGATATATAAAGAGGAGTGTTAAGCTACAACAGGACAGGCTACCACAATGGTCTGTAATATTTGCCCATAGGTAGCATTGTTCTGAGGGTAATTGGCGTTGACTTGAATAATGTATTAATATGAGTTAAGAGTCCCATAGGGACACAGTCCAGTGAATTTTGTCTGTCACCGACAACCTTGAAGGTATATATTCATTTGTATATATAGAACTTGGTAGAACTTTCTCTCACTCTTCTTGGAATTCAAGGTAGAAAGCAGCCTTATCCCTCAAACTCCCAAAGCTTCTACATTATGTCTATGTGGAGCCATTATAACTTAACCTAGTACTACTACGGCAGTAGGAAGAAGCATTGAACAGTCTCCCTTATTTTAGCTAACACAATTGCATTCTAATACAGTGTTCTAATATTTCTAATGCTACAGAACTGTCATATAATTCAAAGTATAATAATGCAGGTGGGTTTACCTAGAGACAAAGGAATGATCATCGGAAACATGTGTTTTCTTATGGTCTTATGTAACCTGTTAGAGGTTCATAATATCCCCAAAAGAATTGCTATACACAGGTTGAAAAATATTGGTCTACTATTAATTTCATGTTATAAGTATGGAGAAGTTAGTAATGGGTTCAGCATGTTGTGTGAGAGACATTTCCTACAGAGTTGCGACACACATATTCATCTACCCATCTCAAGTTCAAACAGAAAACAACCAAGTCCAACTTATCCGATCAATGAAATTTATTACAGTTACATACAGGACTATGGTGAAGAAGTTGGTGATCAGAGCCCAAGGGACTCATAGACAGTTGCTATCTTGAAACTTGAAACCAGCATAAGATACAGATTATGAATACTGAACACTCAGGGTAATCTGTGTTATCTGTAGGAATACCAGCACAATGAAGAGCATTCAATTTTGATGGCTCAGTTTCTCAAATCCTTTTTTAAGATGTATGATTTGTCTGAGTTTCTTCATTTCAGTTAAACATACAGAATGCTATTGGTGTCACTATATTTGAGAGGTGTATTATCTGCTGTAAACAGATTTCCTTCGCAATGGATTGTTTCAATCTCCAAGAAAGTCTTACACAATACTGCATTCTTGTGGCTTTTCTACTTGGTCTTCATGATGAAATATTTGATAGTGAACAACTTGAAAAATTTTCCTTGTCACATTTTCAGAGTTTCTCTAGCATAAATGCTTCAGTTTCTTAGATTTGAACATTACTTAAATGCTTTCACAAGTGCCTCATATTCACAATAAACTCTAGTGTGGAGCCTTAAGTGTTGCAAAGAATTTCACTTGAGTAAACTATATGCTACATGTTTTCCTGTGGGAACTTAACCCCCTACTATCTATTTCTAGATATTTTCTTAGACCTAATTTTCAGGTAAAGATCTTTCCTAATGTAACATTTGTGAGGTTTCTCTCCTGTGTGTATTCTCTAATCTACTGTCAGAGATGAGCTTATAGTAAAGGGTTTGAATATTTACATTGGAAAGGTGTCTCTCCTGTATGTATTCTTTGATGAGTTCTAGAATGATCTTCCTTGGTGAAGGGTTTGTATTACTTGCTTCATTTGTAAATATTCTCTAATGTATGCATTCTCTGATGAGTGCTAAGACTACATTTATATCTAAAGAATGTATTACATTCATTACATTTATATGGTTTCTCTCCTGTATGAATTCTCTGATGAATACTAAGAGTGTGTTTTTGAAAAAAACATTTGTCACATTCACTACATGTATAAGGTTTTTCTCCTGTGTGGATTCTCTGATGACTTTTAAGGCTGCTTTTGTAGGTAAAGCATTTGTCACATTCACTACATTTATAAGGTTTCTCTCCTGTGTGGATTCTCTGATGACTTCTAAGGTGACATTTGTGATTAAAGCATTTGTCACACTCACTACATTTGTAAGGTTTCTCTTCTGTATGAAATCTCTGGTGACTTCTAAGACTTCGTAAATAGGTAAAGGATTTGTCACATTCACCACATTTGTAAGGTTTCTCTGCTGAGTGAAACCTCTGATGGTTTCTAAGACCGCTTTTGTGAGTAAAGCATTTGTCACATTCACTACATTTAGAAGGTTTTTCTCCTGTATGAATTCTCTGATGACTTCTAAGATTATCTTTGTGAGTAAAGCATTTGTCACATTTGCTACATTTATACGGTTTTTCTCCAGTATGAATTCTCTGGTGAACAGTAACACTATATTTTTGGGTAAAGCATTTACCACATTCATGGCATTTATAAGGTTTCTCTCCTGTATGAATTCTCTGATGAATTAAAAGATTGCCTTTCTGGGTAAAAGATTTGTCACATTCAATACATTTGTATGGTTTCTCTCCTGTATGAATTCTCTGATGAATTCTAAGATCAGTTTTGAAGGTAAAGCATTTGTCACATTCACTACATTTATAAGGTTTCTCTCCTTTATGAATTTTCTGATGAATTAAAAGATTGCCTTTCTGGGTAAAAGATTTGTCACATTCAATACATTTGTATGGTTTCTCTCCTGTATGAATTCTCTGATGACACCGGAGTCTGGTTTTCAGGGCAAAAGATTTGTCACATTCACTACATTTGTAAGGTTTTTCTCCTGTATGAATTCTCTGATGACTTCTAAGGTCACCTTTGTGATTAAAGCATTTATTACATTGACTATATTTGTAAGGTTTCTCTCCTGTATGAATGGCCTGATGTTGTCTAAGTTTGTATTTCTTTGTGAAACATCTGGCACATTCACTACATTTGTTAGGTTTCTTTACACTATTGGCTTGTTTCAGACTAATTACTTGATTAGAGTCAAAAACCTTGTCAAGCACTGAAACATTGTGTTCTTTCTTTCCTATGTGGATTTCTTGATTTAAACCAATAATAGAACACAAATTTAAACAGTTTATATATTTGCAAGGTTCTCTTGTGTTTCCAGTTCCATGTTTGTTTAAGTTTGATGATTCAACACTTGTATCCTTGAAGTTAGTCTGGTAAAGTGCACTTTTGGTGTATTCATGAATGATTTTGCCACGCTCATGACATTTATAAGACTTCTCTTGGATATGCACATACTTGTGGACAATATGCTTTGTGCCTTGATCCAAGACATTCTCATATTTAGGACACATGCAATGATTCTCTGAAAAAAAAAAAGTGCAATTAGAGATGACAGGGATTAGTGGATAAGTAAGACAATATCTCCTGTTTCCTGAAATGTTCTAATATAAATTGATGATTCTCAAGGGTAGAGCTCTCACAAGTGGTCTTTCTTGTTTTACAATCATAACATGGATGCTTAGAACATCCTCAAATCTCATCTATAACAAATGACAGGAAATGAGACAGCCTCACAACCCATATATAAACTTTTTGAAGTGTTTTGAAGAAGGTAGAAAGAAGAGCTTGAGCAGTAAAGAACTTTGAGAAAGGAGTTCACTAAAAGATCATATAAACAATGTTTCTCTATTTTCTTGTTTCTGTTTTGTGACAGTGACACTGTGTAGCTTTGGTCAGGTATGAATTAATTGTGTAATCTACACTGGTGTGGAACTCAAAATAAAAGACCATGCTGGGTTAGTACTAAACATAGAGACCCCATGTCAAAAAGTCAAAAGATAACAACAAAGTTCTCAAACCAACAGCTCTTTCTCCATTTAAAACCTTCTCAATTTTTAAAATTCATAAATAAGTAAAGATTTTAATGCAATGGTAAATTAAAATATTCCAATTATTATGTGTGTGGCAATATATTTTCGTGCTCTGAATATTCATTTTTTTGGAACTTGGAAGTTTTGATTAAAAGCAGACAATAAGTTTGGGCACATTACTAAGAATATAACACTGTTTCTTCTCCAAAAGAATGGAAAGATATATAAAAGAATGAAAAGTTATGATGATAATCAGAATTTCTCTTATTTTGGGAGTATTTAGACCTTTCAGAGAGATAACATAAGCACACAGTAGGTTAATTAAAAAATTGTATCAGGAATAGTGTAAGTATTCTACAAGAAGATTATTCTTTGCTTCACTATGACATGACTTGAGTCCAGTGAGATCTCATTAGGATTAATATTTCCGGAATCTTTAATATTTTGATTTGTTTTCCCAAGATTGAATTTTATTGTATTTTACCTGATATTTCAGTTCATCTAAATCTTGCATTCTGTACATGTGTTGTTTGACTGTACCATTGACTGTTATGGAAGTTCAGCATTGTATGTCTCTCTACACTGTGGTGCACTTAACCTGTAGATTTTTTTATACTAATAATGTAGAATAAAGACTATTTTGAAGATCTGAATAAAGTGATGAAGTTGCATTACAAAAAAAAAAAAATTATTCTTACCCACAAAGAGTAGATTGTTGTAATTCTCCAACATCACATCCATGTACAATGCCCTCTGAGCACGGTCAAGACTTTCCCATTCCTCCTGTGAGAAGTTCACAGCCACATCCTTGAATGTTAACAGACTCTGTAATGGAAAATTACCTGTTTACTATGTTCTGCTGGAAGAAAGTGATTTCCCAGGTAAGAGTTCTAAAGAGTTTGAGGTAATTTGTGATAAAGTTGAGTCATGATAAATATTTAAGGACAAACAACATCTTCTAGAACTGCTTTAGCAATGTGTCATAGGTAAGCATTGCTGCTCTTTCATAGGCAATGTGTAGAATGATATACTATATTGCTTACATTCACAAAGTCTCTCCCCATCAATAACTTTCTAATGTTTTCTAAAACCTTAGCAGTAAATGAAGGTTTCGCCACTATGACTTCATTTGAAAATTTGTGTGCAGTTTGGATTCTATAATCCAAAGTTATTTCCCAGCTCACATATGGAACCACACAACAGCTTTTTAATTTTAATTCTTTGAAATCTAATGCTTTACAGGTTGAAATAATACACAGCATATATGCATATATTCAGCCAACTGAACCAACAAACATAAAAAAAATTAAATTAGTTTTAATAAAGGATGCAAAATAGTCAGTTTTTATTATATTTTCTATTTCTCTAAAACAGTATGACATAATAGAATTGTAATCAGCAAACTTTTAGGGAATATAACATACACATTTCCGGCCTAGATTCAGGAATGTACCTTTATGAAGTATAGGTTACTATGAAACAGAATCCCAGTGTCATATCACAGATGGTCAAGTTACAATAAGTAAAACTGTGATTATAAATTCTATAGCTGTCAGCCTTGCTCAACTATGGACACTCTACCATTTCTGTCTGTAGCTGGGGCTCACATGACTCTATTCTAAAATTCTCAGTTGACATCCTAAGACCTAGGTGCAGTGCTGTACTCTTTCTAGAAAAAAGACATAAAATATGAAATGCAGAACTATTGGATGAATCAAGAATTACATTTAATTCTTTAAAAATAAAAAGGAGTGTAACATCAGTGAACACAGTCAATATCCCAAAGGACATACAGAATCAAATACTTTGTGAAGTTTTTTTATAAGACTGTATTCATAACAGTAAATAGAAAAGCCAGTATTAGACAGTGAAAAATTATTGAAAGTTTTCACAAAGTTGATATATGTGACATAGTTAATAACAATATCATACATTCCATATGGTCTTTTACTACATGATAATTACATATGTATGTGTAAATAAACGGCATATGTGACAATGCATTCAACGGAAGTATAATCATTTTTGATCAAATCAAGTTTTTAAATTGAGAATTACACAAATTCTTCGTGGATTTTTAAAAACACTATTACTCGTGAGATGCACTGCATTGAAAATTCAAATCTTGTAATTTTAACTTTATCTTCTTTTCTCTCTACATACAAACAAAATGATTGCAGGTCACTCTTATGTGCACTTGAGTCCCAAATAATGGAAGCTGAATTCAGGATTTCAGGGGCACAATGCATTACACAGTGGACATCAAAATTTGAAGATAAAAAGTTATGTACTCAAAAAGTATTATTGTAAAGAAAAATTGCCACAGCCCTTCAGAGTTTTCCTCTATGTAATACATAGATCGAGAAAAAAACATAGGATGGATGAAACATTCATTTTGCTAAAGAAGAGAACAAATTAAGGACATTCACCTATGCTTAAAATTTGATGCACAGGCATAGTACCAAGATAATATTTTCCAGAAAATTCTTACTAACATGGCATGTACTGCAATACAAAGATACAGTAGTATTTATACTACATCTATAAACTGAAACAAAAGAGAAGAAAATAATCATCTGAATATTCAGAAGTGACCACACTAAGCACTAGGCAATCTCTCTCCTGAGACAAACAGATTTCAAGTGTCAAGAAACTCAAGATGACTATGTGACATAAGATGCTGAAAAGAGATATCAGAATACTACAATCTGCATCTCCTCACAAACACATCAATGTTATGGTAAGAGAAAGCCACATACCTTTCTATCATCTATGACTCTAGGGAGCTAAAATATTTACTCTCAGGTTTCAAGACAGTGATTGTCTTCTAATTCTCCAATTCCATAAATTCTGTTCTTCCATACGTTGCTCAGTGGTGTCAGTGTCTATGTATGCACAGATCTACATTCACAAGGTTGTTTCTGGAAACCTAACTATTTCTGAAATGCTATTTATGTGGCACATGAGACCTTGTTTCCCCAGAAATATTAAATGACACAAGTCCATTGAATATAGAAATTAGCTATCAAAAAATTCTGTGAGCATCAGTAACAATACATTCTCTTTTAGAACTGTAGATCATTGATCCTTGGAAATTTATGTCCTCACAGTATAAAATCCAGTAAAAATATAATTGGACAAGGCTGTGCTTGTTCCATTATAAGTGGAAGTACTAAACACATAATTTTGATTACTGGAGAAAAAGATACATGAGAGAGAAAAAAAAAACACTATAGATAACATTACCAGAGAAAGAAAAGTAAAGTTCTGATTGCCTTAAATAATGAAATATGGACAGGACACTCACCTGGGGAGCATTTACCAGGGAAGTATCCATTCTTCTTATTGCTCTTCTCCAAGTTTCTATCTCAGGAATATAAACTGGAAGTCTTACTGAAATTTCACTTCAAGCTTTCCAAAATTAAAAGCTAAAATTAATACAACTGTGTTATGAACAGTGGTAAACCATATAAACACACATAAAAACCAAAATGATACCGGAAATCTTGTCAAAATTCCTACAGACTGGAGAGCATGGAATGATATATTTAATATGGTAAGGAAAATAACTACAATCTGTGGCCTTTTTTTCAAACCTCAGCAGGTACTAGGCACAGATATAGGGTATATGCATGTCTGTGGCAAAAAACTACTACTCGGGGTTATTACTGGGAAATTATGTTTCAAGAACTAGAGCAGGGGCAAGTGAATCATAGGCAGAGTCATAGTGACCTGACCCCTGAACCTTCACCCAGCTGATACCCTGTTCTGAAAGATATCTGTACTCCCCCTGAACACCTCTGCTCCTGTGTCATCCCCTTTCCCACATCTTGCATTTTTGTGTTTATAACCCACATGTTAAAAAGTAAAAATTATGATTTGATAAAACACACACACACACAGTGTACCCTTGGTTCTGCTGACTTAGCTCCTGACAATCTATTTTCTTGTTCTCAGAAATACTTTGAATTATAAAACGTTACTGTGGTTTTTGTTAGTATGCTGGGTAAAATTATTTTTATTGATCTCATTTTAAACTTCAAAGTTTGTAGTGAGTTAAAATGTCCTTTAACAAAATTATGGGTCATGTTTATTTTCATATTGTAAAATGCTAGTTGATCTGTTGAACATTTTAAAAAACTGGATTCCTTTTTGAGAATTTCATATATGAACACTGTATTTGTATGGTTTTCCCCTTTCTCTCCTTCCTCCCACTTTTCCCATCCCCCCCATACTTTTTAGATACATCTTGTTATTTAATTATTGTTTATATATGTGTACATGTATAAGTATGTATGTTTATACGGGTATTGATGAATAAAGTGTTTTGAAAAGAAATTAAAAAATTAAAATTATTCAACAATTTATAATATGTTTTTAATAAACCATGTGATGTGCTACATGATTCAATAAAATGAATACATAGTAATAGTTACAAAAAAAAAAAAAAAAAGATGTCCCAACATACAACAAGGACATAGGCTCCACTATATTCATGGCGGCCTTATTTATAATAGCCAGAGCTGGAAAGAACCAGATGTCCTTTAACAAAGGAATGGATACAAAAAAAAGTCCTACATTTACACAATGGAGTACTACTCAGTTACTAAAAACAAGAATTCAGACAGAACCAGGCCTGGGTAAAATGCCTGCAGTTAGGGAACATGTGCCTTACCCAAACAGTAAAGGCAACGGTAGATTTTCCTGTCACTCTGGCCTGGGTCTTTGGAGCAGCTCTCTTAACCCTCCACAACACAACCCTATTCCAGAAGCCTGGTAGCTCTAAACTTTTTCAGGCTAGGCTTTTTCTCTTCCTTAATTTGCTTTGTATAGTCCATGCAACTTCTTTCTGTTCTCCTTCACTCTCCTGGTCCTGATAGTATCCCTGCTCCTTGGAGACCCTTCCCTCACACTGAGATTCAGGCAGCCAGCCACACAGCTCCAACTGCCAGACTCTTCGGACTTTCTCTGCACAGCCTCCCCGAATGCTTTCTGACAGCCTAGGCCTGAACTGGATCTAATAGGATACTATCCCAGTATCTGAGCCTTAGTGAATTCTCTGGAAGTCAGTGAACTCTCAACCAATCCAACCCTAGTGCAGAATTCATCCTGTGATATAGGTTTCATCACTAGATGGTGATTTGAAGGTAGTCTAAGGCAGGAACAATTTTGTCTTCAGGGAAGCATGCTAAAGGAACTCTAATATGCAGAACAGAAAATCACTTTTGAAAACTCAGTGGTTTATGGAGAAGCTTGTCAATTGTCTAAGATATAGAAATAAACAGTGTATTTGGCTCAGTCTTAAAGAATTCAGTTAGATAATACTCAAAAGCAAATGGAAAGTGATCAACTCTATATTATTAAAAATAAGTTAAGACAGAAGAAGAAACAAACTAAACCTACACAGATGTCATATTAGCAACTAAGCAGGAAAGTGAAAATTCTCAAACACAAAAAGGTAATCATAACCAAGAGGAGTAGACAACAAGAAATAATCAAAGTCAGGGCTGAAATCAATAAAATAGAGACATGGAGAAAAAGACAAGAAATCAAGGAAACAAAGAGTTGTTTCTATGACTAAATAAATAAATAAATAAATCAAGAGGATAGATCAAACTAACTATATCCCTGACCCTTATCCAAACTAACTATAAGTGCTCCAGTCCCACGGGGCATTGAACTGGGATCAGAAGACCTGGAAGAGAGAACTGGAGGACAGGGTAACTAGAAGAATGACAGCTTGTCTATAATCTGATCAAACCGGAATTTTAATTTTTTCACATAGGGATTATATACACATAGAGACAGGATGTGGGGAGAGGGATAGCGCAGGAACGTAGGTGTTCTCAGGGAGAGTACAGATATCTTCCAGAACAGAGTGTTGGCTGGGTGAAGAAGCAGGGAACAGGTCACTAGTACCCTCCACCAAGGCTACCTATCTACAAGACCTATGACTACTTGTTCTCATCCAGGCTGGGAGTTTTCCACCAAGACCACCCGTCCACAAGATCCACAGCTATCTGTTCTAGGGCCACTGCTGTCCCACACAGACCAAGCCTTTGTGTCAGTAGGCATGTATGGCTAACTTAGGCCTATGGCTGACTTAAACTTTCAGTGTATAAGCAAGGTTGCTCCCAACATATAAGGATGGGAGAAAATGTATAAATTAACAGAATCAGACACAACAATGGAAACATAACAACAGACAGATGATGTGTAAAAGAAATATATAGTTTAATCAATAGGTATCACATCTTAAACTTAAATCAAGATCAGATAATCAAAAAGACCTATTTAAAACCTAGTGAAATAGAAGTAGTCATTAAAGTCTCCCATTCAGATGGAATAAGCCCAGAATTCTACCACTTTCAAAGAACAGTTAAAATTAGTACTCCACAAATTATTCCACAAGAAACAGAAGGGTCATGAGGCTACAGTTACCCTGATACCCAAACCACATAAAGATGCAACTAAAAAGGAGAATTACACACCACTTTCCCTATGAACATACTTGCAAAAATACTCATAAAAGTACTTGTAAACACAATTCAAGAACACATTAGGAGATCAGCAACCATGATCATGAGATGAAGGAATGAATATCTGAACATACAAAAATCAGTAAATATAATCTACCAGATAAAACAAACTGAAAAAGAAAACACCTGATCATTTTGTTACCTGCACAAAGGCCTTTGACAAAATGCAACACCATTTCACCATAAAAGTCCTATAGAGATAAAATGCACAAGACACATACCTAAATATAATTAAGGAGGTTACAGCAAGCCTAGAGCCAAGGTTAAATTAAATGGAGAGAAACTCAAAGCAATTCCACTGAAATCAGCAAGAAAACAGGCTCTTCATTCTCTTTATATCTATTTCATAATAGTACTTGCATTCTTAGCAAGCCCCCCAAAAAACCAGCTCAATGAGATCAAGGTAAACATTAGATTTCCAATGAAGAAGTCAAACTCTTTACTTGCAAAGAATATGACATATCTCTATCTATATCTCCACCCATCTATATACACATGTTTCCCCCTAAAATAGCTGAATACAAAATTAATGCACAAACACCAATAGCCTTCCTATATACAAATGACAAATGGATTTTAAAAAGAAAAATCAGGAAAATAATACCTTTTACAATACCCTCAAATTATAAAAAATATGTATGTTCATGGTAACTCTGTGCAAGCAAGTGAAAGACTTCTATAATAAAAACTTTAAGTCTATGAAGAAAGTGAAGAAGATATTAGAAGATGGAAAGATCTCCCAAGCTCATGAATCAAGAGAATTAAGATATTAAAACAGGCCATCCTACCAAAAGCAATCTACGGATTCAAGGCATGTATCATCCAAATTCCAACACAAATGTTCACAGGTTTTAAATGGCTATCTTCACTTTTAAATAAATTCGGGAGGAAAAAAGGGAAAGTTGCTAAAACAATCATTAACAACAACAAAAAAAACCTGATGTTCTTACTTTCCCAATTTCAAGTTTTCTTAAAAACTACAGTATATGAAAACAAACAAATAAACAAACCTCAAAATATCAGAACAGACACATTGATCAATGAAAATGAATTGAAGACCTAGACATAAATACACATGGCCACCTGGTTTTTGATAAAGAAGCCAGAAATACAAACTGTGTAGTGAGCTGCGCCCTCTGGTGGCGGAAGCCTTAATAGCAAGCCATCAGCAGAACCACGCAGGTAAGCCAAGCTACTGTGTTCTCAGGAATGAGCGGGGAGTGTAGGAGCCGGTGGCCCTGTGCTACCCACAGGGCCACGGTCGGGCGTCTTAGCCTGTCCGGCGCTTGCCCCGCCCCCCGACTCCTAACCGGCTGCGGGGGGATGGAGCGCGCGAATCTGGCAGCCAGAAAAGTGCAGAGAGGCGAAACTACAAGCTGCCGGGCTCGGCGGGGCTCTGTCTCAGGATGCAGCTCACATCCTCTCAGGCGTATAGCCCCATATGTAAGCGCTAGGGCTAGGGACGCGCTATCCCACCGTTCCACCCAGGGTATAGTATTGGGCAAGCAGCCAATCGGGAATGTACACGCCACTCTAAGGGCTATTTAAGCTGGCACTGCTCGGGCTTCTTGGTCTTCCTCCTCATGGTACAATAAAACGTTCCTTGCAGAAGGATCCTAGCCCGTGTGCTTTCTTGCAGGCGAGAAAGAGCACAGTTTACAAATGAAAATGAATTGAAGACCTAGACATAAATACACACGGCCACCTGTTTTTTGATAAAGAAGCCAGAAATACAAACTGAAAAATTTTTTTTAACCATTTCCAACAAATAATGTTGGTTGAACTGGGTGTCTGCAACTAGAAGAATTCAAATGGATCCATACTTACAACCCAGCACAAAAATCAAGTACAAGTGGATCTAAGACCTCAACATAAAACCAAACACTTTGAATCTGACAGAAGATAGACTGGAGAATAGAAGTGAACATATTGTCACAGGAGAAGACTTTCTTTAAAACATAAGAAAAAAAACAACATAGGTGCTAAGAAAAGCAACTAATTAATGAGACCTCAGCAAACTGAAAAGCTTCTGTAAGGCAAAAGACACCATCATTTGGAGAAAGCAGCAGCCTACAGAGTGGAAAAAAAATGTGTATGAACTCTACTTTCAATAGATAACTAATATCCACAATATATAAGAACTCAAGAATCTAGCTTTGAAAAAAACAAACGTCCAATTTATAAACGCATTTCAAATCTAAACATGGAATTCTAGATGGAGGAAACTCAATGGCCAAAATGGACCTTAAAATATTCAACATGCTTAGTCTTTAGGGAAATGCAAACAAGACTGCAAGAAAATTATTCTGACCCACACAATCTAAACTGTTGTAGTTCTCCAACAGGTCTCTGAAAAAAAAGCCCTGACTGTAGGGTCTAGGCATTCCCACAACTGCAAGAAGTCCAGTTTGAGAAACTCATAACAACATACTACAAGACAACAATAAAAAAAACTAGTGCATGGACATAGTGCTTTTTTGAACCAAGGAGATATTTTTCTGATATATGTGAGCAGTCATAATATTTATTTAAAAGATGCTTTCCTATTTTTTTAAATCTATACCAACTTTTCTATCTATAAAAATAGAGTGTGGCCTGATATCATCCTCTCAACCAAATGCACACTGGGTTGGCCTTTTTATGTCTCAGAGAAACACAAGAGGAATGGCTAACTGAAGTGCCTATTAAAGCATCAAAGTCCACATTTTTGGCTAGATGCTTTCCTGGCTCCTCATTCCTCTCTTTGGTACCCTCCCCTCCCTTCCCCTCTCCTCCCTTCTCTTCCTTACTTCAGCATCCACCTCCATGCCCACTTCAGTCTGGCCTTTTCTTCAAGAGGCCTCTGGCTGTTTTCTTCCTCATACTGTAAAATCCAAAAAACACCCTGTAAGCACCATCTGCCCAAGAACCAAGAACCTTCTTGGAATGCTGGGAGTTCTACTTCTTGGAAAAATAGCAAAACCTCATGGTGGCCTATAGGTTTATCTTTATAAACCTCTGTAGCATGTGAGCAGAGTCCAACTCTTGGTCAGTCTTTTACACTTAATAACGCTTGCTCAAATGGTGGAATTGCTTTTTTTCTCCTACAAATCTGAGCATTATCATGACCTACAATAAACCTTCTCCTCAGCCACACCTTTGGGCAGTTGTCTTCTCTTTTTCACTCAGCCCTAAGGTGCCATGCTAATAACTAAGCATATGAACCTACATGTCTGAATGCTGAATTTACATCAAAGTGAACATGCATCGAAGATAAACTCTAATGGGGAGTAAAACTTTGCTTAGTAAAAGTTTAATGCTTACAGCCATCATTTTGGTGCTTTAAAATTTATATTTTCTGATTCAGTGAAATGTGTACTGGTTCCTCCTATGACTAATATCTACAAAGCTGTCTGGGGATGCCTATTCCCCAGGCCATAGGCCACTCTCCTGAGTAGGCAAGTGGTGGGGTAAGGTGGTTAAGAAAGCATGAATGAATTTAAGTTCGAGAAGCTTTGTAACTGCTGTTTCAAAGTTTGCTGTGTGCAATCTGCAGATACTGCAAATGTTCTACGAAATTATTTTAGGAAAATATTCTGGCAACCATAAGATAAATGAAAACATCACGATAAACCCCAGTCCATAGGATCTCAAACTTCCCAACAGCGACAAATAAACAAAACAGAACTGTGAGAGCACCTCCTAAGAGCAGCTGCGGAAAACACCCCCCTGCTCCGCTCCCGCCCGTTTCCCAGCCCCGCAGCTCCTCTGACCTGGGAGGTTCCAGGGTCCCCAGGCTGCGGTTCCCGCCGCTGCGCTGCCGACTGCTGACTCTCCCAGGCCCGCGATCGGGAAACAGGATCTGAGGAGAGTTTACACGCTTCAGAAAGAATCCGGCCAGGGTAACTCGCCCGCAGTTACAGTAGAGACCACGTTGCTCCAACAAGTACTTTAAATGGAACGATGGGTTTTCCGGTCTCTCAGGCCAGGCTATTTGGAGCGGCTCTCCTAGACCCGCCCAGTGCACCACGGTTCCGGTCACGTGATAGGTCTGACCCCACCCCCATTCAGGCCCGGCGCTTTTCCTCATTGATAACTTTTGAAGAGTCCAGCCAGCTGCATTCTTTTGTAAGTCAGCAGCCTGTCCGACGTGAAAATCCATCTTTACCCCTGATAGCTGAGTAACCCACGTGTACCCGAGCTCAGCGCTGGTTTGGGGGGTTGTAGTTTCCTCCGGAAACCGGAAAACTGTTCAGATGCAGTTTCCCGACCGCGGGCCTGGGCGAGTCAGCAGTCGGCAGCGCAGCGGCGGGAACCGCAGCCTGGGGACCCTGGAACCTCCCAGGTCAGAGGAGCTGCGGGGCTGGGAAACGGGCGGGAGCGGAGCAGGGGGGTGTTTTCCGCAGCTGCTCTTAAGGAGGCGGCTCCCACAATTCTGTGTGGATACCTTACGGATGTCCGGAAGTTGCGATCCTATGAACGGGGGGTTTATCTTGATTTTTTTTCCCCTTTATCCTATAGTTACCAGAATATTCAGTCATAAAATAACTCGTTAAAAAAAAATGCTACAGTACTCGCATTATCTGCTGTTTGCTATTGTGTCAGTTACAAAGCTTACGGAACGTAAATTTATTCACGCTAACTCCTGTGTTTTACTACTTGCTTATTCAAGAGAATGCCTTTTATCTTGCTTAGTAGAGCTTTGTATACATACTAATCATATGAAGAACCAGTGCAGATTTTTTTAAAACCATAGAATATACATTATCTATTGCTATAGTTATGATTGTTAATATTTACGAAGCAGACTTTTTAGTGTCCATAAATTTTTCATCTGGGTTTTATGCAGTTTAGGATGTAAGTGAAACATTAAGAAATGTGTCTTCATATGCTGAGTTATGTTATTCCTTAGGTCCCAGCCAGTATTGCTATGTGAGTGTATGAGACCACACTATTTTTATACCTAGAAAATCTACTATAAAGTTTTAGAAAGTATCTTTTGAATAATTATTATCCCCTTTATCAGAAAATTGTCTCCTTGGTTGAAGAAAAACACCCTGCCCTTACATATGTGGCCAAGCTGGTTTTTATTTTTTTTATTTTTTTTATTTTAGGGTTTTTTAATCATTCCGTGGTGTGACTGAAGACTTCTTGTAGGAGGAGTGACAATGCCTAGACCCTACTGACAGCCCTTTTTTTTTTCAGAGACCTCCTTTTCAACAAGTGCAGCAGTCTGGTTTCTGGGGTGACAATAATTTTCTTGCAGTCTCCCCAGCTCTTCTTCAGGATTTCTGGTAGAATGACTCTTCATGTGTCTGAGCTGTGTGTGAATGAGTCTCACATCTTATAGAGTACAGTCAAATCCTTACAGGGAAAGAGACATTTTTATTTGTGATAGTTCTCTCTTCCTCATGCTTATCCTTTTGGAGGTGTCATTTATTTTTGTCCCATGAAAAGTTCCTGGTGCTTTCTGATGACTCTTTCCCATATGCAGGTGTCACACTCCTCAGTCAGTCCTGCTCACCTGTGAGTCTCAATTAAGATCCCTGGATGGTGAAGAGAAGAGACTGTAGCAAAGGATCCAGGTATGTTAGAGGGATGGAGGAAGGGATGGGGAGGGGCTCAAGTCCCAGTAGAAGGAGGACATGAGATTGGTTTCACCACATTTAGTTTCATTCCAAATATTTCTAGATACTGCAGTGAGAATAGCATCTGAATGTTCTCATTGTAGGTATTAGAAGACTATGTAAGAATTAATACACAGAGGCAAACATAATTCAATTTGGTTTTGTGTGTGATGGATGCTGTCCCCCTTCCATTCACATCACTGATCATATCTTCTTACCAATATTAAATATTTTTGTTATTATAATTATAATATAATGTTTGTCAGAACAATGGGTGCCTCCTAGTTTTTCTTGCTTTTACAGTTTTGGGGCATTTTGCATTTCCTTTCTCTTGTCTTTTATGGTTAATTTCTCCATTTCCTAAAATAATGCCTGCAGGATTTTGATAAGATTTGATTAATATCTCTACAAAGTATTAAACTGTTGATATTACCTTCCCATTGATATCTACCATCATCTGTCTTCTTCTTAACTGTCAATATTTCGCAGTGCTATACTTTTAATATATTGTGAAATCACCCTTGATTTTGATCCTTCTCTTATATTTTTAAAAATTCTTCGTGGTTTCTCATTTCATGAATGTGCTTGGAAGAATTTCTCTATTTATATTTCAAAATGTCTATAGGATTTTGGTATTTCGAATCTTAAAATCATCCTTTTACATTTCTTCACATGATTGAATGAGAACAGGCTAGCAGTGACTCAATGTTCATTTCTTGTATATGTTCTCCTGTCTATTGATGCCAGGATTCAAGGTTCTTAAAGACGAAATTTTCTAAACTCAGGTCGTTACTAGGTTTGAAGACTTTTTTCTTGCTGTTACTGCTGGTTTTTGAGACACTTTGTCTATGTATTCCTGCCAGTTCTGGGCCTCTATACATAAGGCGTCCCCTGAACTCATAGATTTCTCTTCCTCAGCCTCTCCAGAGCTGGAATAAAAGGTTTATACCACCTGGCCTTCCTGACTTGTTCTGATACGGACACAGGGTACAATGCTGTATGAAATTTGAGAAGATTCTGTCTTCTGCTGTTGTGTGGATGGTTTTCTGGAGGCCTGCTACTCATTACTGTTTTTCTGTGCTGTCCATGGTCATCCTTATCAATAGTGGACATTGAAGCTTATCTGTATCACTGTCTCTCTGCTTCCTACACTTCTGTCCTTGCTTGTTTTATGTATTTGGAAACTTTTCTGAAATGCATTCTTGTTGATTATATAGTTCCCTGGAAATGTACCATTGGGTCATTTGTTAATATTCTTTGATTTGTAAGTTGATAAATTTTGATTTTTCTCTTACCTGTCACAATTGTGATCAACCTTCCTTAAAAATTTCCTTGAGTCTTAGCAATTTGTATTATTTATTTATTTATTTATTTATTTTTAATAAAGTCAGTGGCATTGTAATGGGCAGTGGTGACAGCCTTAGAAGCATCGTTGACTCAGTAGACATGATCCAGTGTAATGAGTGAATTTAACATATTAAAAGTATATAGCATCTCTTCAGATACAATTATATACCGTATAAGGTATTCAAGTGATACAAAAGCATTTTTCAGTGTCTTCACCTGAGAAGGACACTATTAGCCGCGTTTTCCTCCTGAGGTGGCTCATATTGAGTAAACTTTGCTTTCAGTTTCTTATTTTTGTCTGCAGTAGCATTGTTTCTCTTTCATTCTGCCAATTCTAAGCAAAGCAGCTCTATTTATGGGTTTTCCATGGTAGCAGCTCCTAAATGATGCTTTAAAAAATCCAGAGCACTGGTTGGCTTCTGTGGTTCTTAATATAAGGCTAGCAACCCTTATATCACAGTGCCAGCACCTTGGACTTCTCCAAGTACCTCCATAACTACTTGTGCTTCAAATCTGAAATGGGCATTAGTGACAGCCACAGAGGAGTAGGTGGCTCTGGAGACCTGAACTATTATGTTCTTTTTTTTTCTTAATAATCTCTTATGTAAATGTACTACATTTTTTTTTAAATTCTTTTGTTGATTCCAATTTCTGGGTATTATTAATAAAGCTGCAATCATCGTGTTTGAGCAAGGGTCCTTGGGTAGATTGGAGTGTCTTTGGCTATATGCCCTAGAGTGGTAGGAGTGGATCTTGAAGTAGTTTGATTCTGATCAATTTAAAGAACTGCCGCACTGATTTCCATAGTGGCTGTACAAGATTGCACTCCCCCCAGCAATGGAGGAGTGTTTCTGTTGCTCCACATCCTCTCCAGCATGAGCTGTCACTTGTGTTACTGATTTTTAGCTATTGTGACAAGTACAAGATGGGATCTCAAAGTAGTTTCGATTTGCATTTCCCTGGAGGCTAAGGGTTTGAGTATCTTAAAGCATGTTTTGGCTATTTGAGTTTCTTCCCTTTAGAACCCTCTGTTTAGATTTGTAACCCATTTTTAAATTGGATTACTGTTTTCTTTTGTTTTTTTTTCACAGCTAGTTTCCTAAGTTCTTGATATATTTTGGATACTAGTTCACTATTGGATGTAGAATTAGTAAGATCTTTTCCTACTCTGTAGACTGCTGCTTTGTCCAAGTGATGGTGTCCTTTGCCTTATAGAAGCTTTTCAGTTTCCTGTGGTCCCATTTATTAATTGTTAATCTCGGTGTGTATGCTACTGATGTTTTTCTTTCTTTCTTTTTTTTTTTCTTTTTCTTTTTTTTTTTCTTTTTTGCCATTTAAAGAACATCTCCTGTGACAATATGTTCAGTTTTCCTCACTGTCAGATTCAAAGTGTTTGGTTTTATGTTGAGGTCTTAGATCCACTTGTACTTGATTTTTGTGCTGGGTTGTAAGTATGGATCCATTTGAATTCTTCTAGTTGCAGACACCCTGTTCAACCAACATTATTTGTTGAAAGTGGTAAATTTTTTTTTCAGTTTGTATTTCTGGCTTCTTTATCAAAAACCAGGTGGCCATGTGTATTTATGTCTAGGTCTTCAATTCATTTTTATTGATCAATGGTTTTGTTGTTCCGATATTTTGAGGATATATATATATATTATATATAGTATATATCTATATATATACTTTATATAGTATATATAGTATATATATTCTATAGTATATATAGTATATATAAATATATATATTTTATATAAATATATATATAAATATATATAAATATATAAATATATAGTATATATATATACTATATATAATATATATCCTCAAAATATAGTATATATGTATATATTATATATAGTGTATTATATATAATACATATATATTATATATTATATATATTATATATTATATATACTATATATACTATATATAATATATAATATTATTATATATTATATATAATATCTATATAATATATAATATATAATATATATAATATATAATATATATACTATATATATATATACACACACACACACACACACACACACACACACACACATATATATATATAGTAGTTTTTAAGAAACTTGAAATTGGGAAAGGTGAGAACACCAGAAGTGTTTTTTTATTGTTAATGATTGTTTTAGCAATTCTCTCTTTTTTCCCTTATTTATATAAAAAGTGAAGTTAGCCATTTAAAACCTGTGAACATTTGTGTTGGAATTTGGATGATACATGCCTTGAATCTGTAGATTGCTTTTGGTAGGATGGCCTGTTTTAATATCTTAATTCTCTTGATCCACGAGCTTGGGAGATCTTTCCATCTTCTAATATCTTCTTTACTTTCTTCATAGACTTGAAGTTTTTATTATACAAGTCTTTCACTTGCTTGCACAGAGTTACCATCAACATAATTTTTTTTATTATTTGAGGGTATTATAAAAGGGGTCCTTTTTCTTATTTTTTTAAAAATTTATTTGGTTTTTGTATATAGGAAGGCTATTGGTGTTTGTGCATTAATTTTGTTTTCAGCTATTTTGGGGGCAAATTTTTATCAGTTGTAGATGTTCCCTAGTGGAATTTTTTGGGTCACTTATATATACTATCATATCATTTATAAGTAAGAATATTTTGACCTCTCCCTTTGTAATCCAATGTGTATTTTCCTTATCTTCTTCAGTTGTCTTAT
Organism: Arvicanthis niloticus; assembly: GCF_011762505.2. Lineage (NCBI taxonomy): Eukaryota > Metazoa > Chordata > Mammalia > Rodentia > Muridae > Arvicanthis > Arvicanthis niloticus. The sequence continues at coordinate 8,634,968 of NC_133438.1, read as the reverse complement.
TGCTCTAGCTAAGAATTCAAGTATTATATTGAGCAGTCACAAAGAGCGTGAACAGCCTGATTTCTTCCTAATTTTAATCAATTGCTTTGAGTTTCTCATTATTTACTTTAATCTTAGCTCTAGGCTTGCTGTAACCTGCGTTTACTATATTTAGATGTGTCTCTTATATCTTTTATCTCCATAGGACTTTTATGATGAAATGGTGTTATAGTTTTTTTGTTTTTGTTTTTGTTTTTTGTTTGTTTGTTTGTTTTGTTTTGTTTTTTTGTTTTTTTTTTCCAAGACAGGGTTTTTCTGTATAGCCCTGGCTATCCTGGAACTCACTCTGTAGACCAGGCTGGCCTCGAAGTCAAAAATCCGCCTGCCTCTGCCTCCCAAGTGCTGGGATTAAAGGCGTGTGCCACTATTTGGTGGAGTAGAGGTTTTTAATATGTTTTTTTAATATGTTTTAGGATTCTCTGGATTTCGTCTGTGTCTGTTATTATGTTCCCACTTTGTGTCTGCTTTTGTTAATTTAGATATTTTCTCTCAGGCTTATAGTAAATTTGGATAAGGGGTTTGTATATCTTGTTGATTTTTATCAAAGAACCAAGTCTTTGTTTCATTGATTCCTTGTATTGTTCTGTTTCTATTTTATTGGTTTCAGCCCTGAGTAAGATTATTTTTTGCTGTCTACTCCTCTTGGGTGTGATTATTTTTTTGTGTGTGAGAGTTTTCAGTTGTGCTACTATGTTGTTAGTATGACATCTGTGCAGGTTTACTTTGTTTTTTACTTCTGTCTTAACCCATTTTTAATTTTTAATGTTTAATTTTAAGAGTTGTTCGCTTTCCATTTGCTTGTTAGCATGGTACAGCTGAATTTTTAAGCCTGAGCCAAATACACTGCTTATTTCTGCATCTTAAACAGCCACAAGCTTCTACATAAACCAGTACATTTTCAAAGGGATTTTCTGTTCTGCATATTAGCGCTCCTTTAGCATTCTTCCCAGAAAACTAAATTGTTCCTGACTTAGCACTACTCCAATATCACTAACTAGTGATGAAATCTACAGCACGGGGTGAATTCAGCACTAGGGTCAAATTGGCTAAGAGACCTTTGATTTCTTGAGCATTCACTATGAAGCTCTGATATAGGGTACAGCATCCTACTAGATCCAGCTTAGGCTCTCAGAAAGCATGTAGGGAGGCTGTGCAGGGAAGGTCCAAAGCAGCCTGGCAGCTGGAGCTCTGTGGAGCCTGCCTGAATCTCAGTGGGAGGGACTGGTTTCCATGGAAGGTTGGGGGATATTCTCAGGGCCAAGAGAGTGAAGGGATGAGTGAAGGGAGAGTGAAGAAAGTAATGAGATGGACAATACAGTGGTCCTTAAGGAAGAGAAAGCTCCTGGCCTGAAATGATTTAGAGCAACCACATTTCTGGAACCAGGTGTGATGGGTGGGGCTAAAAGTTTTGCTCCAAAGATCCAGGCCAGAGTGACAGGAAAATCCACCAATCCGTTCCCTTCCTGCAGGAGCCACTTGATCCGTAACCTAGGGCATTTTACCCTGGGCTATTCTTTCTGGAAACCTGAAAACTATTCAAAGATGCAGTTTCCTAGCTGTGGGCCTAGGAGAATCAGCAGTCAGCAGCAGAGCTGGAAGGAACTGCAGAGTGGCTGCCTTGGAACCTCCCACCCAAGTCAAAGGAGATGCAAGGCTGGGAAAGTGGCCTAACTGGAGCAGGGATAGATTTTCCACAGCTGCTCTGAAGGATGCAGGTCTCACAATTTTGTTTTGGATCCCTTCATTGTCAGGAAGTTTGAGATCCTATGAACCAGAGTTTACAGTAATTTTCTTTGATTTATCTTATTGTTGGTAGAATAGTCTTCTGCATTATCTCCTAGGGCATTTGTAGTATATGTAGTTTGCACAAGGATTTGTCTTTGCTACAGCAGATATAAAAGCACTAATTCAAATTCATCCTTGCATTTTAACTCCTGTCATTCATCATTTGCCTATGTAAGAGAGTGGCCTTTGGCCAGGGAAACAGGGATCCTCAGAGAGCTTTTTAGGTAGCAGTAATAAGAGGAACCAGTGCTGATTTGACTGACTTGGAAAGGAAGGGTCTAGACTGAATCAGGCTGTGAGCAGTGGGTTGGTTTAGTTTGTTTGTTTGGTTGGTTGGTTTTGGTTGGTGTTTTGTTTTTGTTTTTTTGTTTTTTAATTGACTTGTTTTGGACTTTTCCTGTTCTGGGAAACAGAAACTTAGGCCTCGTCTCCTAAACTGCCAGTTTGCAGCCTGTTATGGCATCAGCTTGGCTCTGGCTGACTCAGTCCTCTCGGTCCTCTGTCTAATTTATAACTGAATCAAATTATTGATTCATTGCTTCTTTTTCCCTAGTCATTAGCCAAGGGCTCAATTAGAACCTAAGAATGATAAGTTATTGCCTGTTGACTTATCATCTCAGGCTGTAAGGTAGGATAATAAACGTATTTTTCTTCTGTATCTAAATCCTGTTGGGATTAGGACTTTGTCCCTGGTGACCAGGCATGCTGAAAAGTTAGTCAAGGGCTAGGCAATGGGGCATTTATTAGAAGTATCTGGCTAGGTTGATACCGTTGAAAGGCAGGGAATTGTCATATCAGTTGGGCCTTCTTTCTTGTTAACATTACAGACTGTGGGTTGTATCATGGGTATTCTGTACTTTTAGGCTAATATCCACTTCTCAGTGAGTACATACCATTCAGGTCCTTTTGGGTTTAAGATACCTCACTCAGGATAATAAATTGTAGTTCCATTCGTTTGCCTGCAAAATTCATCATGTCTTCATTTTCAATAGATGAATTGCATTCCACTGTGTAAATGAACCACATTTTCTGTATACATTTTTCAGTTGAGGGATATCTGGCTTGTACCATTTTGCAGTTCCACCAGCAGTGGAAGAGTGTTCCTTTTTCTCACATCCTCATCAGCATGTGCTGTCTCTTGAGGTTTTGATCTTAGCCATTATGATTGGTGTAAGTGGGAAATCTCAGGGTAGTTTTGATTAACATTTCTCTGGTGACTAAGGATGTTCAACATTTCTTTATGTGCTTCTTGGCAATTTGAGGTTCCACCATTGAGAATTCTCTGTTTAGCTCTGTAACTCATTTTTTAATTGGGTTATTTGGTTTTTCTGGAGTCTAACTTCTTGAGTTCTTCATATATTTTGGATATTAGCCCTCTGAAATATAGAGTTAGGGAAAATCTCTTCCCAATCTGTAGGATGCCAGTTTGTCCTACTGATAGTGTCCTTTACCTTACAGAAGCTTTTCAGTTTCAAGAGGTCATATTTACTACTTTTTGATCTTCAAGCCTGAGCCATTGGTATTCTGTTGAGGAAATATTCCCCTGTGTCCATGGGTTCGAGGCTATTTCCCACTTTCTCTTTTATTAGATTCAGAATATCTGGTTTTATGTTGAGGTCCTTCACTTGGATTTGAGCTTTATGAAGGGTGATCAACATAAATGAATTTGCATTCTTCTATATGCAAACCACCAGTTAGACCACCACCATTTGTTGAAGATGCTTTCTTTCTTTTCCACTATATGGTTTTGGCTTCTTTATAAAAGATCAAATGTCTCTAGGTCTGTGGGTTTATTTTTAGGTCTCCAATTCTATTCCATTGATTGACCTGTCTGTCTCTGAACCAGTAATATGTGTTTTTTATCACTATTGCTCTGTAGTACAGTTTGAGGTCAAACATCGTGATTCCTCCTGATGTTCTTTTATTCTTCTGCTGGCAGTAGGCTGTGTGCATGATGTAAATTGACCTACATTCTGGCAAAGTTACCCCTCTAAAATAAATTAAAGTAAATAAATAAACTTTATTGTGAGAAGAGAAAATATAGACAGTCTGGAGGTATTGAATAGTAGTCCAGATAACAGTACAAGAACAAATGTAAACTTGTTCCTCTTAATGTGAAAGTAAATATGGAGCTTGGATATGTGACAGGACAGCTCACACCTTAAGTCAATATTGGAATTGTTAGAAATGATCTCTCTGTGTGATTTAAAAAAAAAAAAAAAAAAAGTTGTTTGTATAAATGGAGCCCAGAGTGGCAAACATCACATGCTCATTGTAATGTGGCAAAAGATTTATCATTTGATGATATCGTTAGGTACATAGCAATAACTTTTATGAGCATCCACTGTAATTGTGGAATAATTTATATTACAGTAAAATGCTGTCCATCTAGCATCTGTATTAGTAAAATAAGTTGGATTAAGGGATTCGTGTTAATTGTGTCCTTAGTCAAACTCAACAAAGTCTTCCATTCTACATATGGGAAGTGCACTGAAACCAAATACATTGAGTGATAGTCTCACTGTCATACTCAACTCCAGTGCGTATGGGACCAGGCAGCCACATGGTTCTGAACAGAAGACAAGGATGTGGGCATTAGTCTCATGCATCTGTGAATCCTCCCAACTGTGCCACATGGGGCCCCTAGGGAAAACCCTGTATTGCTTCTCTTTCCTGTCCCTTGTTACTCACATTTTCATATCCCATTGTTCCCCTTATATTTCCTGTATGGTTGAGGTTTGCAGTGGGTAGCCAACTACCCAATTCCAACTACCATGATATGAGACAGTATAGATTTCTATTGCTCACTCCTGAAGTGGATATTTAAGAGTTCTTTGAAAAGTCTGCTCTGTTGAATGTTATTTGTTGGGGCAAACACATAAAGGACCGTTTTTCTGAAGTAGGCTCAAGGAAAAGGATATCTTGATGAAGCAAATACGTGAAGGAGTGTTTTACTGAAGTGAACACAGGTGAAAGGATATTTTGTTAAAACAAGCACATGAAAGGACTCATGATGAAGGATTCTTCACTAACGACATGCATGTATTAGTCTGTTACATTGAGTAATTGAGCTCCATTTGGGAATCCATGGAGAGAAATGAACCAAAACACTTCTGGTGGTGTGCTGCGGCTTCTTGCCACTTCCAAGGACTGGGGTTGATTTGCAGAGTGATGTCAGCTGATACAGAGTTATATGGAGTTTTGTTGAGTCAAACTCACTTGCTGAGGCAAGTCACATGGTGAGGCAAGAACTGTGAAAGACACATGATGTTTGGAGGGAGTATAAATAGTACTCAACAAACTGGAGAGGGGCTTGCTTGTTGAGCTAGCTGGGCAACCTTGCTGAGAGAGTCCAGGCAAAGAACTCCTGATGTCCCTGCTGGTCATAATCCCTACTGCTGGCTCATGCCAATTCATCTGAGGCCTGGCTGTCTCTGTTAGGTTGTGCAACTGTTGCTGATTTGTGTTTGTTGTCAATACTCTACTGAACTGTACTGATGGTATATTTGTGGTATATTTGCAAGGGGATGGAGTTGCTGCTGCTGCTGACACTGCTGATTTCCTGAAATCCCTCAGATAAGATATGCTCCAAAGAACAATTTCTAAACAGATCCACTTCCCTGTATCTAAAGCTTATAAAAACCATCATTAGAAAGTAGGCTTCGAAAAACTACAGACTCCCCTTACTCCAGCTCTTAGAGCCTTTCACCTCCCCTCTCTTTGTATTCAACAATCTCTGAAATGAAAGTTTCCTGTTGCCAACTATGTGTTTTTGACTTAGGTTTTCAGCAGCACTGGGCTAAGTTATAAGCAGAATCATTTCAAGTCAATTCCAGGATTCCTACATTGTACTGGTTTGAATATTTTTGGCCCAGGGAGTGGCAGTTTTAGGAGGTTGAAGCCTCGTTGAAGGATGTGTGTGACTGTTGGGGTGGGCTTTGAGACCCTCCTTCTCGCTTCCTGTGAAATAGTCTTCTATTTGACTTTGGAACAAGTTGCTGAACTTTCAGCTCCTCTAGCGCCATGTCTGCCTGGATGTTCCCATGCTTCCTCCAGTGATAATAATAATGAACTGAACCTCTGAACCTATAAGCCAACCCTAATTCAATGTTGTCTTTTATAAACGTTGCTTTGGTCATGTTGTCTCTTCACAGTATTGCAGACCCTAAGTCAGAAGTTGGTGCCAAGGACTGAAGTATTGCTGTGATAGGTCTGACCATGTTTCTGTTTGGAGGAATGTGGATTTTGGAACTTTGGATTTGGGATGCAGTAGAATATTTTAAATGGGCTTAATGGATCATCCTAGTAGGAATCTGGAAGAGATTGATGCTGAGGGTGTTTTGAACATTGCAGCCCTGGCCCAAGCTGATGCAATGGAGAAGAATGTGGCCTACAGACTGATATTTTGATATGTTAGTGAAGAAATTGGCTGCTTTTTGCATTTGTAAGAGAGTATATCTGAGGCTAAGGTAAAGATTTGGATAAATTGAGAAACCCTGTCTCAAAAACAAAAAACAAACAAACAAAAAAAACCAAAAGATTTGGATAAATTTCCTTGACAAAGGAAGTCTCAAAAAAGCTTAGTATAAGTTCTGTTGTGTGGTTACTAACGTTCCCTCTCATAGAGATGTTCTTGATGAAAATGAAAAAGCTGAGAAAGAAAAATTACAAAACGTATGGTTCAAGTAATAAAGGGGCATCAGGAAGTACAGTTGAGGTAAATCCTGTATTCAAGGAGATTAAACAGATGAAGGTAAAGATGATATGAGGTCAACATATCTCTCAATATAAGATATCTCTCAATATAAAATATCTCTCAATAAGCTTATTGTTTGTGTCTGCAGTTGAACAAGGAATAGTTGTCATGTTGGTTGTTATAACCTGGTTATTGTTTTTATTTTGGACATTTAATCTGAGGAGTACTGGTCATGAAAAGCTTAGGCCCAGGCATGATGGTACACATCTTTAATCTTAGGAGACAGGCAAGGAGATATCTTGAGTTCAAGGCCAGCCTGGTAGATAAAGCATTTCAGGTAGAGTAAAGCTTAGGTCCATGTGTAGTGGACCACACCTTTAACCTCCGCATTCAGGAGACATAGCCATGCAGATCTCTGAGTTCAAGGTCAATCTGCAGGACAAGTTCCAGGTCAGCCAAGCTTAGGCAATGAATGAAATAATGGAAAACGGGAAGCTGGTGAAGATATAATAGACCCATGGGGCCATGTTCCAGTGCCAACATGCAGAAGAACTCGGCAGCTCCTGCTACGTGACTCTTGCTTTAGAGTCAAGAGTAGAAGGCATTACTGCTACAATTGATGCTGATTAAGTGGAACTAAGAAATTGGCAGTGATTAAGAAGAGTTTGGCATCAGTGAGGTAAAACCTTTTGAGAAGTATTTTCTGAGAGCACAAAGAAGCTCTCAAGAGATAGCCAAGGTTGTACTTTGTGCTGCAGCTGTACTTGGTACTGTGTAAGAGTCACCCAGGTAGTACTGGATTTGAATGCATAAAGGGTTAAAAAGAGAGCTGCTAAGGCCTGACATTCTCAGAGGCTAGGGAAGGCCATTGGTGAAGTTGTAGCCTAAGTTACAGTTGATGGCCCAAGACTGAAGGGGTCATGCAAAGAACTTCAGGCTTGGCACCATGAAAGGAGCCTATGATAGGCTATTGGTCTAGGGTAATTGCAAAAAAAAAAAAAAAAAAAAAAAACCCAAACATGTTGTAGATGGCCTTACCAAGGGATAACCAGCAAGAACATCAACAAGAGTGGAGTGGCATCAGGCAGACACTGGAGTGCTACAGAGGGTGGAGCTGGAGAAGTGACCCCAGCTGGAAAATCATGTGGGTGGGAATCCCAAACTTCAGGAAAAAGCAGCTGGAAATTTCAAGGTGCCTTGGAAACTCCAAGGTGTTAAGAGATGCCAGATCTGTGGAAGACCTGCCAGGGCAAGCTGCTAACAGGGAAAGGAATCAACCCAAGAGAAAAGTGTGTTCCAATCATCAAAGCTAAAAGGAGTTGTTCATCAGACAGGGAGATGCAGAATTTGAAGTTTGCCCAGCTGCCTTTTGCTCTTGCATTTGTCCAGTATTTCCTCACTATAACGTTTTGGAACAGTAATGTATATCTTGTCGTGTTGAAGGTATGCGGTCTGCATTTTTTAATAGGGTATTATAGTAAATTGACTGGATGAATCTCAGAAGAAACTTTGAACTTTGGACTTTTAATGTTGAAACTTCTGCACACTATGGGGACTTTTGAAGTCCTAGGAGCCATCAAGGAAAAGCTAAAAACTAGCAGGTGATCTTCCTGAGATGGTTCTACCATGAACTATAAAGTTAATGACTGATGTGCTTTTTGAGGCAAGGGTGAGAAGATTTTATCTGAGGAAAGATTCCTGCTATTGACGTGCTTAATGTGTGTAATGTTCTTTTATTACAATGACTATGTATTAGCTCACTCGTTTGAGCAGATTTTGGCAGAAGTGCAAAGATGTGCTGTCTTGTGGTGGTGCTATATAGACAAATACCTGATTCCTTAGTTCCTAATAATGATTCTATAAGAATTTCTAATACTAGTAAGATATTAAGATCTTTTATACGATGACTGCTATTAAGTCCTCTCTGATAATCAAAACTACAGTGAGAACTCTGCCAGTCAAGTGTCACCAGTGAATTGCTTCAGAGATAACAAACAGGCATCTACACATTAGAGCACATTCCAAGAGGTTGTAGAACCATTAACCAAAGGTCATAAAAAGGAAACTAAAGATTTACTATAGGTTCAATGACAGAAGATATAAACTACTGACTGGATTTTATCTATATAAAAGTTCACTAATAACTTAGTCAGAAAAATCACTGCTTTTAACTTTCAATGAACTTATTGAGCTTGTGACAGATAATGAATGTTTAGCCAGATAATTACTCCTAATGGATATGCATGTAAACATTCTCTGTTTTATACTTCTTATTCAATTTATGATTTGAATTTATATGTAAACTAATGGTCAACTTTATACCAAGTGATAATGTATTCTGAAGGATGTATTAAGTTCTGAGGACAAAGAGATGAAACAACTTAAGAAGAACTTAGAAGTAAAGGCATTGGAAGAAAAGGCATTGAGAATAAGGAATGCAGAGCAAGGTCATTGTTTCATCACAACAGGATGAAAGAGCAAGATAAGGAAAAAAGAGCAGAGAGAACCTTTTAAAGAGAACTGAAGAAGAACTTTTTAGAGAGAAGAACCTTGTAGAAAAACTTTCCTAGAGAACATTGATAGAAAACTTTTTAAAGAGAACTTAGAAATAAAGATTAAAATCACCTTTCAAAGTGCCCCTCTTTTCTTTCAGAGACTTCAACTAACAGGTAGTAAATAAAACAAAGGCTACCTTACTTAATCTCCTACTGTTTTTGATGAGGTGCTAAACAGTTTCTGGCCTGAGGGGAACTCAGACAGGCAGGTCAGCTACTGTCAGCAAAGTTACTAAGACTTATGATAGGTAAGCATTTTATTATTAAACAGCAACCCTAAATATCTCGAAAGACCAAGTCTTTCCTATACCAATGCACTTCCCTCTCCGCTGTCTCAAGAGGAACCAAGAAAAAAGTGCTGGGGCTGGGCCTCAGCAGAAGTTAGAGTAAATATATTTCTGATTATGCTATGGCTTGGTATAACCTCCATATAACTTATATATTTGAAGAAGCTTATGGGTGCCAAAAAGTAGAATGTGGTAGTTTAAATATGGTTGGCCCAGGGATTGACATTATTAGGAAATGTGGACTTGTTGGAGGAAGTGTGTCACTGTGGAGGACATAATTACTTTTGGGAAAGGTAATATATACCTTGAGCCATTGTATGTTAAAAGTATGTGGTCTGCCTTTTCATTTTGATTTTTACAGGGTCTTTCAGTTAAGATTGCATGACTCTTAGAATAGATTTTTAACTCTGAACTTTTAAACATGGTTGAAACTGTTAAAGAGTATAGAGACTTCTAAGTTGACCTCAATGCATTTCTGCATTATGTATGGCTACAAGGTTATGGGAGCCATGGAGTGGAATGTGGTAGTTTAAATAGGACTGACTTTCATAGATTTATGTACATAAGTGCTTTGTCAAAGGGAGTTGCACTATTAGGCCGCATGGCCTTGTTGGAGGAAGTGGGTCATGGGGTTAGGATTTAAGATGTAAGAAGCTCAGGCCTTGCCAGTGTATCTCAGTCTTCATTTCTGCTACTTCCAGATCAAGATATAGAATTCTCGGCTCCTTGTGCAGCATCATATCTGACTGCACACTGCCATGCATTCAGCCATAATGATAATGGATTAAACCTCTTGTCAGAAGCCATCTAGGAGAAAGGCTAAGACTAGTGGATGTCTTTCCTAAGATGGTCTACTTTTTTCCATGATCTGTAATTGATGAGCTCTTGGAGACAAGGCCCAAGAGACTTCATCTCAGAATTGACTCTTGTTATTGATATGCCTTTCCTGTCATTATTAAATTAATATAACAGTTCCTGGTCATTAGCCTACACTATTGGACAGATTTTCTTCAGATCAATGAAGATGTACTATCTTATAGTGATACTATGTAGACAAATACATGACTTCTTAAATCCTAATAATGACTATAGAATTCTTATGTTTACACTTTATACTAGTCATTATTGAACCCTTTATAGAAAGGGCTACAATTAAGGCCCTGCAAGTCTTAAAATGTCATAAGCTATTTGCAACTAGGAAATAATATATGCACGAAACAGATTTAGAATCTTTAAAAAACATTCTTTTCTGCTACACAACCATCATCTGTTAACTAACAGCCATAAACTGGGAATAAGCTGTTTATTGTTGGTACAAGAACAGAAGATAAAATATTGACTAAGATAAAATATTGTTTATCTATACATGACTTCGATACTAATGAGACACTAGACAGATGTTTTGTCTGTTGACATAGTGTGTGAACTTAGACCTAAGAATTATAGATTTAAACTCTCAATGAGCCTGTGGAGGTAATGGCAGATAATGAATGTTTAGTTAGATAACTAGTCTTGGTGGAAACTCATGTAAACATTTCTGTTGTGACTTCTTATTCAATTTATGATTTATTTGAATTTGGTTTTGAACTTATCTTCTGAGAAAAGATGCTTGAAATACCATGTGATCATGTATATAAGAACAAGGAATGATAAGGCAGAACAGAAGAATAGAAGACAGAGAGAACACAGCAAAGAAAAGCAGATAAATATAACAGGGCTGAAAAGAAAGCAGTGTAAAGGCAAGAAAGGGTTTTTTTCCCGCCTTATGTTTAGGCCTTTCCATAAGATTAACAAAGAGACGTGTCTTTTTCTTAAAGCTAAGCTTTTCCTTAAGATTAAGAAAGGGACAGGTTTTTTTTTTTTTTCAGGCCTTTCCCACCCCATCCCCTTTTTCTTTCTCTAAGAAATAAAAATTAGAATTGCTTTCAAAGTGGTTTTTTATTTCTGCAACAAACTCTAGCTGGCAATTAGTTAGTGTTAGTGAAATGAGGCTGGGGACTTTGGAGGACCTGTGTTGGGGAGTGGGTGGAGCACACAAAGAATGTCTTTACTTAATGCTCACTGTTTAATTAAGTGTTTAATTGAGTATTCCTTGCCTGAGGTCTTTGGTTTCTGGCCTCAAAATAACTTGGAGTCAAGACTGGTAAATGTTATTTTTATAGTAAAGTTAAGTAAAGTTGATTATATTAATTAACCTTTAGCCTCATAAAACTGAATTTTGTCCCCCCCCCAATGATGCCCCCCCACCACCGATGCTCCCCCAATTGTCTTTGTTCCAGTTCCAGGGAGAACACATGACAGGAGCAGGCTCTTGGCAACCTCTTAAAAGTGCAAGCCAGCTACAATGAAATGGTTTCCTTTGAGATTTGTAGTGGTCATAATGTCTCTTCAGAGCAATAGAAACCATGAGTCTATGTATTTAATCCACTTGGACTGAAATTTATGCAGGGTGATAGATATGGATTTTTTTGCATTCATCAACAAGGAAGAAGTTCAGTTAGACCAGTACCATTTGTTGAAGATGTTTTCTTTTTTCCATAGTGTATTTCTGGCTTCTTTATCAAAAATCAGGTGTCCATATGTATGTGGATTTTAGTCTGGGTCATTCATGTATATTATTATATAACTTACAAATAATTATTATTTGTAAGTTGTGTTTTTCCTTGACTCATTTATTTCTACTCTTACTTTAACTTGAACTCAATGTACTACATTGAACAGACAAGGAGAGAGTGGACAGCCTTGACTTGTTTTGAATTTTAGTAGAATCACTTTGAGTCTCTCTTCACTTAACTTGCTTTTAACTATGAACTTGCTGGAGATCACCTTAAATATGTTTCAGTATGTTCCTTGTGTTCCAGATCTATCCATGGATCATGTCAAAGGCTTCTAATGCAATGATAATGAGGATTCTTTTCTTTCAGTTTGTTTATCTGATGGATTACATTGACTTTATTATATATGCTTTCTGACTTAATGATATGGACTGAATCTCTGACCCTGTATGCCAACCCCAATTAAATGTGGTCCTTTATAAAAGTTGCCTTGGTCTTGGTGTCTCTTTACAGCAATGGAAACTCTAACAACAATATATATGTAGCAGTGCATCAGTCATAGATTCCCTTCTTGAGCCTGTGATCTTTCCTGTTCTTGACTTTTGGCTGGCTTCCAGTATCAGCTGTGCATTTCTTTTGTGGGATGACCTCAATTCAAGCCAGGAAGGCTTTTGTTACTTATAAAATAGTAGTGGTGCTATTGTACTGGTTGACATGCCTTGCCCTCCAGGTTGGTATTACAACACTAGAGGTTAGCATGTGAGAGTAACCACTGATGATTTGCTTTGCCCAGCAGTTTACACAGTGCTTTTAGCAGTTTGAATGCTACACCAGCGTATCCATAGCATTTTTAGACATTGAGTGGTCTCCTGACTTCTCAGCCTATTCTCTAGGAACGTGTAAAACAAAGTGATATTTTCTGGTATTTTAAAATAGCTTATTAAGAGTATTATCAGATTGGAGCTCTCTTGTGGAATGTTTGTAGTTTCTGAAGTAAAGAATTGTGTTTCCCAAATTATATAATTTGGGGAAAAATGCTTTCCTTGTTTTCTTATTTGTCATATTGAAAATTTTTGTAGGTCTTGCTTGCTCTTTGTAACCAATGATGCACTGTTATGAGTTATTATGGAGCAGTTGCACATTCTTGATTTTCTTCTGAGTATAGTAGAATGATGACAGCTCTTGTCAAATTTTGTAAAGACAGGGTTAGGATGTTGGCTACTATCTTCATTATTCTGTAGTATGTTTCTTCTACTCTTATGTGGGACAATGAACTGTGCCAGGAAACTTAGTAAGGTCTGAGAGATAGTAGGCACCTCCCTGCTCCCTCTTAGATGTTTGGCTGGGAATATGTGCCACACTCCCATGTAGCCCAAAATGGAGTTCTCCATGCTAATGAGGTACCTGGAGGCCTTGAGTGTTTAGCCAATAAGCTTCTCTTCCCAGACATTCCTTTCTGCAAAAGGTATTTAATCTCTCTCTGTTCCATCCTGAGATGTTGGTACACAGCCATTTCCCAAGATGAACATGGATAAACATGGACTGTCTCTTTCCTTGAGAACGATCGTAGGGAGCAAGAAGAAGGCCTTTGCCTACAGAGCTGCAGTTTAAGTCTTCCATAGAAGGCCAATCTGTGCCCAGAACCCTAATTTCAGCTTCCCACCCCCAGAGCAGTGTCTCAGCACTTCCCTAAAGCCCACCACCCAAGTGCTTCACAGATCAATACTCTGATAGTCTTCATTGCTTTCATAGTGAGCTAGTATGATAATTTGCCCAAGGCCTTTCATGGATATGTTGACATGAAAAGTTTTGTTTATAGGAAACTTGATTTTCCTCTTTAATTCTCAGTAATTATATAACTTTCTACAGCATGTCATCCTTCTGGTGTTTCTCATTGTCACCCTAAACTATATAGAGAATGGCATAGAGTGAGACCATGTAAGTGTCTGTTAAATGTCTAGAGAATTATTTAATATGAGAGAAATATAAGGTCAATATAATATATTGAAAGAATTGCATATATGCTAATATCATGGTCATGACAACTTTGTGTAGTAATAGTATTTTAACATTAAGAATGAGTACTTATCTTTGAGACATACATAAGTGTATATATATTTGTATGCCTGAGTGTGAATGTATATGTATAGGTATATTTGACAGGAGTCCCATGTCACACACTCCTATTTTCATGTGCAACTATATGGGTTATCATCATAGAGTAAATGCATAACAGTCAAGAACTGAAGAGTCTCATTGGAGTCATTACTAAATTTGGGAACCTGAAAACTGGCTGGAACAATATACCAAGACACAGATATATGCATGTCCAGGATGATGGTTCGAAAAGTGATAGGATTTTGACGGATCTGACATAATGAGTAAATCTTTTCTCCAAGGGGATATCCTGTAATGATTCACTTTATTTCTATGCACTTTATTTCTCTTATGCATAGCAGCCATCACAGAGTTTCTGTCATGATTGCTTCTTGAAGATTCTGCCTTGACATTGCCAAGCAAAATTATTTTCAACTCATGGGTTGTGACCTTTTGGGGTCAATTGACCCTTTCAAAAAAGTAGCTTAAGACTACCATATTTCTGATAGTATTAGTAACTGATATACCACTCCCGTAGTAATCTACAGGTTTGTCTACTGTAGCTGCCTGCAGCCACGAGTAACCGGGTTCTCCTGAGAGAAAGTCTAGGAATGAACAGGAATGGAGGGCGAGAGAAATGAGGGGCCAAGACAAAGTATTCTGATCAAGGCCCGAAGTTTAATAATTTGCTTTCACATATAAAGGGGAAGCCCCACCCCCCCAGAGTTTCTTCTCGGTTCAGCCCAGGGGCTGGGTAAGGAGATAGCTGTCCTGAAGGTGTCAAGGCTAGCTCAGCAGGCAGTCCATTCTTCTTAGCTAAGGTAGCAGGCCCCAAGGCTCCAAGGCTGGTAATGCAATGCATCTCCTAGGTCCTACTGTTGCTTGGTCTATTGTGGTAAATGACATTCCAGGCCTGCTCAGGCCTGGGGGAAGGGCACAGTCTACCATATTAACTTATGAGTTTCTTGTAGTATATTAAAAGGTCATAGCATTAAAGAGATAGATAGCCACTGGCTTAGAATATTTAACTCATGGACATTCACTATAAAGCCATGTTTGTCCTTGTCCCGCCCCACTCGACCAGCAAGGAAGACGTGAACAACCAGATAGCCTTCTCAATAGCCTTTATTGTAGAAGTGCTTCTTCATTTTGCAGGAGGACCCCGAGTGCCCAGGGCGAGCTGCTTATATACCCTCAGCCCTGGGCAGGGAAAACGTGTGGAGGTGCGCAATTGGTCAGAATTGCAGTGCTTCATTAGCATACCCCGCTTCGGAGGGGGTGATTGGTCAGGATTGCAGTACCTCATTAGCATATCCCACTTGGGAGGGGTTGGTGCCAAAACTGAATTGGCCCAAAGATGATCGCATGCGCAGTGCACTTGTTTACCAGTAGATCATACCAGAAGCCTGTGTCATCTTTACCAGCTGAGTCAGGTCAGCGGCCTACATCTCCCCCTTTTTTGTTTTATTGCAAACCCTGAGTCACAGAACAGGTACATGATAGTTGCCCTATGAGTGTAGTTGTACAGTGAGGGAAAGCAGAGGCCTGATCCCCTGTGCAAAATGAGATATTGTAATGGGTTTCTTCTCTTGTCGTCGTGCAATGAGTAATACTTCCCATACCCATCTCGATGCCTTTTGATGGGGAAAGGGCACCTCCTCCCTGGGGCGCTCGGGCTGGCTCCATGTGCAGAGAGGAGGTTTTGGCATCAAACCTTTGTGCAATCAGGCATACTTTCGGGAAATATAGCCACACTCGTGGAACATTCCCTGTCGAGTACCCACTCGAAAACACCCCAAACTGCCTGTAGTGTACTCTTTATGGGCTCGTATCTGCTGTAACCCACTCATAATTCCTTTAGGGTTGCAAGCCAAACATGGGGGTGGTTCACCATTCTCGATAGCGGCCAAGGCTTGGTAGACTATGGTTTTGTGCCTGGCATGGTCTCTTTTTAGTTTACAAAGAAGCCACATGCAAAAGACGCAACCGGCCAACACCACGGCTCCCCAAATAAAGACTCCTGCCCACTCTTTAAAAAAGGAAAAGGCATTGGTTATCCAGGAGGTGAGGTCACCCAGAGAAAGAGGCTCCAGTCTGGTCCCATTCAGCTGGGCGATCTGAGCAAACAATCTGGTCATCATTTCTTCTGTTTGCAACAACCAGTTGCCTCTCAGGTATTCCGACAGCACCCTGGATTGATTGACAGACTGAGAAAAGTTAGCTTGTAGGGGGGTGACACAGAGGCCTCCCATGGAGTATACACAGGAGGCCTGAATTCCCTTAAATAATTCTTCCAATTGGTTTTGGACTAAATCAATGCGCTGGTTGGCCAGCAGTATTCCAGAGGTAAGATGGGCATTAATTTCTCTCTGGGTAGTCAGTGCAGCAGCTGTCTGCTCCACAATGGAATTGACTGTCTCCTTTCTCTGTACCTGAGAGGCCATAGTGACTGCAGCAGTAGTGGCCATGGCGGCAGACACCACAATAGTGGCTACTATCGCTGCTGTGATACCAAAGTCACGCTTATGGCGCAAAAGGGTAAGTATGGGAAACTCTTTAGGATCAGCTTCAACTGGGATGGGTACAAAGGTTGGTAACCACACCACCAGAGCTGTGGTACTTGTCCCATCCCAGCACTCAGATATCAAGCAGGCAACCCCAGAGGCATTGCAACTTAGCGCCTCCTCTGAGGTATTAATCAGAATAAAGAAAAAGGGGGGCTTCACACAAACAGGAGCCCCTGTATAAGAATGGTTCCGTAATTGTCCATTAATCTTGATACCTGTTAAACTCACATTAGGATGCCTGATGGCACTAATATTGACTAATGAAAAATTGCCCCTTCTCAACCTAGAAAATGGGGTGAGAGAAGTAAAGGCTGACTTATTGTTAGAGAGCAGCCATTGATACCAGGGCCAGATATTACCTGGCCTGGTTGCAATCCTGGACCCATTGATATACTTGGCTCTAGACAAAGGAGGGCTAAATTCAAATCCAGAAGATAACTGGTTGTCCCGATAATCGGGACTCTGGCAAGGGGGAATAATCAGGGGGAAAATCTTGGTAGGGTGGACAATTAGGCAGGACTTTACCTTTAGTGGAATTGCCTTTGGTGGAATTAGCTTCAGAGGGTATAATTAGGTACTGAGACATAAGTAAGGTGGTAATATTAAGGGGGGAGCTAGAATTAGTACCCGTCTCTCCCGTACCCTGGCTAGAACCATAGCTCACTAGTGATAGAGCTGCGTGTAATACTCCGGTGCTCACACCCCCTAGATTCATGGAATCTAGCCAATTTACTAAATACCAGGATGCCAGGAAAATGCATAGAGAGACATTCTTATTAAAGGTAAAACATAAGGTGCCTGCCAAGGTATAATTGGTGGCTGTATAACTTGTGGGGGCCTCCTGAGTGGGAATAGTGCAAGGCATATCTTGCTCACAAGAGGTGGAGAAAAAGGTGGTCAGAATCGGGGAATTGCTATGGATGGGCATGGGAACTGGCCAAGTTCTGGCGATTGCCCACAGTTGGGTGGCTAATCCCTGAGTTACCAACAGCAGTAGACTCAGTGTCTGGATCCTCATGCGTGTCCACCACATTGTCTCGGTCCTGGGATGGTCTGATGCATCTGGTGAGACGTTCAGGGACCCAAATCGGATCTTCCTGGTCCTATGGAAAAACACAAACAGCTCCCCTGGATCTGGAAATAACCGGATCCGGACCATGCCATGAGCCTGTTAAGACATCTTTCCATTTTACTTCTTATTTAATGGTCAGGGTGGACAGTGAATGCCGGTCGGCCGCTGAGCGTCCATCCACATCAAGTGTCAAAAAATTTAGAGTAAAGAGGGCTAAGGAAAGTTGTTCTTTTGGGTAGTGGCCGTGAGCTATTCCCCTTTTCTGTTTTTGTAACAGTTCCTTTAGCGTGCGATGGGCACGTTCCACGATACCTTGACCTTGAGGGTTGTAGGGCAAACCAGTGATATGTTTCACATTCATGTTTTGATAAAATGTAGCGAAGGGCCTGGATGTATAAGCCAGTCCATTGTCTGTTTTAATGACATCGGGCTTGCCCCATGCTGCCCAAGCTGCAAGGCACTGACTTATCACGTTGCGGACCTTTTCCCCGCTTAGGGGAGAGGCATAGACAATGCCTGAGCATGTATCAACAGAAAAGTGAATATATTTAAGAGTTCCAAAGTAGGATATGTGGGTAACATCCATTTGCCAGAGTTTGAGAGGCAACAGGCCTCTAGGGTTAATGCCAATATGAGGCGGATGAAGAAATTGGGCACAATGTGGACAATTAATTACAATATCTCTGGCTGCCGCTCGTGGCAGCCGAAACATATGACGGAGTGTGGTGGATGGCACATGAAACTGCTTATGAAAAGCAGAGGCTTTGGTGATTGTATCCATGTGGAAGACAAATTCCATGCAGGTAGCAGCATCACCAGAGCATTACGCTCTGTCATAGGACCTGGCAGCATAGTATGGGCTCTCATATGTTGGATAAAAAACTTATTTTTTCTTAGCCAAATAAGCTTCTGGATCTGTTGGAGAAGGTGGCAGACAGGACTACTAGACTTAATAGGTCCCTCAAGTTCCAAAGAAGCTACAGCATTGACTACATAACTGGAATCTGATACCAAGTTAAATGGACCGGGGAAAGTTTGGAAGACCACCAAAACGATCTGGCACTCCACGAGCTGTGGAGTTCCAGGAGTGAACTGGATTTGTACTGGGGGTTCAGAACCAACAACGTAACTGCCAACCCCTGTTTTGGAGCCATCCGTGTATATGTCCACTGCCTCAGGTATAGGTAATGAGGCAGTAATTTTTGGAAATATAACAGGTTGATTAGCAACAAATTGAAGAATAGGGTTCTTGGGGAGATGATTATCAAAATCCTCATCAAAGCTGCATCTAAGAATGGTCCAGTCATCTATGGTGACACACAAGGTTTGCATTTGTTGACTAGTTTAAGGGGTGATAATTCTCATTGGAGGTACACTGAAGTGTGCCAAGCACAACTTGAGGCCCAATAAAGCTAACTGCGCAACGGCAGTGGGATAGTGTTCCAAGGTTTTATTAGGAGAAACATGAGGATGTATCCATAATAAGGGGCCCTCCTGCCATAATACCGCAGTAGACTGTCTCAGTGTCTAAAACACATAAAAGGATGGAATGCACATCACGGATGTGAGTAATTTGTGCTTTACTTAAAGTGGTTTCCACCTTATTCAAGGCCAACGTAGCATCTGATATGAGGCTCCTAGAGGGGTCAGGTAGAGATCCCCCTTCAAGATATCAAATAAGGGAACCAACTCATGTTTGGGGATCTTCAGATAAGGTCTAATCCAGTTGATATCACCCAATAACTTTTGAAAATCATTTAGAGTATGTAAATGATCTTTTCTTATGTTTATTTTTTGAGGTTTAATGTCCCTGGGAGATATTACTGCTCCCAGGAATCATCCCACCATTTCTGTTTGTACCTTCTCTGGAGCCACATATAAGTGTGCTTTCTCTAGTTGTTTAATTCGTGCTATATAAGCAGAGTCCAGCTGGTCTCTGGTGGGAGCTGCCAGCAAAATGTTATCCATGTAATGGCAAACTCTAACTTTCGGGAAGGCCTGCCTAACCGGCAGCAAAGCATGTCCTACATATAGCTGACACATAGTAGGACTGTTGGCCATCCCTTGTGGTAGCACCCGCCACTGATAACGTGCGTCGGGTTCTTCATTATTTATGGCAAGGACAGTAAAAGCAAATAGCTCGCAATCGGCAGGGGCTAATGGTATGGAAAAGAAGCAATCCTTGATATCAATAATAAAAACAGGCCATTCTATTGGCAGGCTAGAAAGCAGAGGGAGGCCTCGTTGAATGGGGCCCATAGGCTGCATCTGGGCGTTAATGGCCCGCAAATCATGCAGCAATCTCCACTTCCCCGATTTCTTTTTTATTACAAAGATCGGGGTGTTCCAGGGGGACTGGGATGGTTCTACATGTCCTGCCTCTAATTGTTCTTGCACCAAGGCTCTTGCTGCCTGTAACTTTTCTATAGGTAACGGCCACTGAGGGACCCACACTGGGTCCCCCGTTTTCCAAGTGATAGGTATATATCCCTCAGTGGCCCCTAAGAAAAATTCAGCCCAGTCCTATCATATTTGGGATGACCACATCTGGGGTACCCTGCATATTCTTTCCCAGCCCTTTGCCTGGCATATAGCCCATGCTCTGCATCATGTCTTGCGATTGAGGAGAGTAATCATTTGTAAGTCTCATGCCTCATTGTGTTAATACGTCCCTTCCCCATAAGGTGACCGGGAGGTCCAAAACATATGGTGTAAACCTTCCAGTTTTCCCTTCCTGATCGTTTCATACCAGTTCCTTAGAGTTTATCATGGGGGAGGATTCATAACCCAATCCTCGAAAGTTTTGGGCAGACCTCTGGGTCGGCCATTTGGCAGGCCAGTCATGGGCAGATATGATGCTACGATCTGCCCCTGTGTCTAACAGTCCCAAAAAGGATCGACCCTCTACCCAAAGCATCATCATAGGGCAATCTTGTAATTCCAAGGAAAGATAGGCGAAACGAGACCCAGTGGACCCGAGCCTGCTATCACCTCTGACTTTGTTATAAGATGGAAAATAGCTATGCAAACTGGGCAATACGAACAGTTGGGCTATCCTATCCCCTGGGGAAATGGCCGTAATTCCCCTCCGAGAGGAGGCCAATATTTTGACTTTTCTAGTATAATCTGCATCTATGACTCCTGGAATAATCTGTAACCCCTTCAGAGCTGAAGATGATCGTCCCAAGAGCAGGCCTACAGTATCTTTGGGCAATGGTCCTGAAAAGTCAGACTCTATAGGCTGCACTCCCATTTGCGGTGTCAGCACGAGTCTGGTGGTGGCACTGAGGTCCAATCCTGCTGAACCCAGAGTGACCCTCCTTGGTTTTGAGGGATTCGCAGAGACGGACTCTGAATGGCCCCATACATTTGCGGGCCCTGGGGTCGTGGGCCCTTCTGCCCGTTTTTGGACGAGCACCACCATAGTTATTACTTAGGAGGCATCCATTAATATCTTTGACAGAGCGACATTCATGTGCCCAATGATTCCCCTTCCTACATCTGGGACAAGGCCCCGGGCCCTGTGTTTGTTGTCCCATATTCTTATTCCTTTCGGGGCACTGTTTTTTGAAATGTCCGAGTTTCCCGCATGTAAAGCAGGCTCCAGTTCTCCCTACTCCTTTTGTAGCTTGTAAAACAGCAACTGCCCAATAAAGGAGAAGTATCTGGAAATTTGACGAAGGTTATTTAGGGACTCACGGAGCCATTTTCCGACTTTGTGGCATGTATGATGGAAGCAGCAGGGAGGATCTTTGGCAACCCAGATACAGCCATGCCATTGGTAGAACAGCTTATATACGAACAGTGTACTAAGGAGTGTAGGACTGCTATCACTCTGTGGAAGGCTAAAGGACTGCAGGCATGGATGAAGGCATGCAGGGAGATAGGAGGCTGTCTAATGCAGGATTAGCAGCTGCTGTTTTACAAGCTACAAAAGGAGTAGGGAGAACCAAAGCCTGCTTTACATGCGGGAAACTCGGACATTTCAAAAAACAGTGCCCCGAAAGGAATAAGAATATGGGACAACAAACACAGGGCCCGGGGCCTTGTCCCAGATGTAGGAAGGGGATGATGAGAAAAGCGGCAATCAGTGGATCAACGCCAAAGCTCAGCATAGTCAGTCAGATACAGGGCTAATATTGCTTCGTTCCCTTGGAAACTTCCCCCGTCGCTTTATCGCTGACGGATAAATTGCCGCTATACCGTGGACTTCCAAATCTCCGCTATACCACGGACTTACCGGTACCACCACTTCTAAGGTGAAGAATTCTGGATCCGTGAGAATTTCTCCTCAGGTTCCCAGGTTTCTTCTTTCCCGGGTTTCTTCTTGTTCCCGGGTTTCGGCACCACTTGTCGTGCCCCACTCGACCAGCAAGGAAGACGTGAGCAACCGGATCCTTCTCAACAGCCTTTATTGTAGAAGCGCTTCTTCATTTTGCAGGGAACCCCGAGTGTCCAGGGCGAGCTGCTTATATACCCTCAGCCCTGGACGGGGAAAGCGCGTGGAGGTACTCAATTGGTCAGAATTGCAGTGCTTCATTAGCATACCCCGCTTCGGAGGGGGTGATTGGTCAGGATTGCAGTACCTCATTAGCATATCCTACTCGGGAGGGGTTGACACCAAAACTGAATTGGCCCAAAGATGATCGCATGCGCAGTGCACTTGTTTACCAGTAGATCATACCAGAAGCCAGCGCCATCTTGACCAGCTGAGTCGGGTCGGCGGCCTACATGTCCTGAATTATAATATTCTACTTATAAATGCATTCATGTGGATTTCAAGTAATCAGTATTCTTACTACACAAAGGTGGCTTAGTAAAAAAGGAAGAGTAAATGGGAAAGATACATTTACTTCAGGAACAATGTAAAGCCTTTTTAGATCATGATGAAAATGACTGTAACTAGATCTGATGACAATCAGTTTCATAAAAACATGGTACTTCCTTACTGACATAAATTGGTATAGTTATGCTCTAACTGTATTTTGAGTGAAAAGTTTTATTTTAACAGGAAGGGTGATATGTAGGAGGAGCTAAGGTGGGAGGAGTAAGGAGAGGAGGAGGAGAAGGAGAGTAGGAGCTAGGTGATGAGAGAGAGAGAGGGGTGTCAGACATGGAGGCAGATGTTCACATGTCTCCGCCAGTCAAAGATAGTTGATATATCTAGGTTGGGTATTAGGTTACACTTCTGATTGATGTTGAACATTTCCAAATTTATAAAGCCATTGGTTAACAGTAAAAAGTTGTATAAAAGCAAAAAGGAAAAGGGGGTATGGGATAGGGGTTTTCTAGGGAAGGAAAATGGGGAAAGGGGATGGCATCTGAAATGTAAATAAAATATCCAATAAAAAAAGGAAAAAAAGAAATGTCAAAAATAAGAAGAAAGAAAAAGCATGATGGTTCACTGTTCATAATTCAAAATAAGTAAAATAAAAGTAACATTTTGTGAGAAAAAAAAACCCATGGTGCTTTCCAGATAGAATCTCTGTCTGTTCCCCACAACCACAGGGAACACATGGAAAATAGATGTACTGAATCTTCCAGATAGAATGAAATGATATTTGAACAAAGGGTCAGATATTGTATTCTAGTGTGATGACTAATCAAACTCCATTTAATGTTAAGCATCATCTTAGTACCTACTAGCCATGTGTCCCTGACTCTGGTCCTTGAATGGTAAGTTGCCCGTAATAACCATGAATAGTAATGTTTTGCAGCAGGTATACATTTGTTCTGTTTGTGCCTCTTAAGTACTGAGGTTTGAAAAAGGCCTGAGATTATAGTCATTTTCCTTGCCACATTAAATGTCATCCGATGCTCTTCTTTCTGTGGGAATGTTGACAAGTAATTGTATCTTTTTTGTTTTTGTGTCCTTATGTGGTTTAGCATTGTCTATAACAGAATTGTATTAATTTTAGCTTTTAATTTTTGCAAACTTGATGTGAAATTTCAATTTGAATTTCAGTCTATATTGCTGAGACAGAAACTCAGAGAACAGCAAGAAGAATGAATGCTTCTCTGGTATGTGCTCCCCAGGTCAGTGTCCTGTCTTCATTTCTTTGAAAATTCGTTTTATTATTTAAACTGTTCAAGACATTAGTTCTCTGCCTATAGTAATGTTATCTAAAGTGTTTGTTTTCTGATTAGTCTTTGTTCTTCTCCAATAATCAAAATTAACTCTTTAGATCTTTTACTTATGATAGGACCAGCACAGCCTTGCCCAATTATGTTTTCACTGGATGTTATACTGACAGGACCTAAATTTTCAAGGACTGAAGACCTGCAGTTCTTAAAGACAATGTGTTGTAAATGATGTTCAAAAAATATATTTATGGGCAATTTCTACATTGCATGGACTTGTGTTCATTAGGAAAGGAAGGTCTCCTGTGTCATATAAATTGCATTTCAGAAATAGTATAGTCAGGTTTTCAGAAATAACCTTGTAAATTTGGATCTGCACATACATGTACAGTGACATCATTGAGCAATATCTGGAAAAGTAGAATTTATGGAAGAGTAGAATTATAATACACTCACTGTATTGAATCCTAGTAGTAAATATGTCAGCTCCCAAGTGGCACAGATGATGGAATGAATATGTGATTTTCTCTTGCAATAACATAGATGTGATTGTAGGTTGATGCAAATTTCAGTAATCTGGCATCTATCTCTTTTTGGCATTTTATGTCACACAGTGATCATTGGTGTTTTGACACGTGAAATCTGTTTGTCTTCGGAGACATTCTGCCCAGTCTCAGTGTATGTGGTAGTTTGAATATGCTTGGCCCAGGGAATGGTCTTGGTAAGAGTAGGTGTGGCCATGTCAGAGGAAGTGTGTAACTATGGGGGTGGGCCTTGATACTCTTCTCCTGGCTGCCTGAAGCCAGTTTGCTCCTGGCTTCCTTTGGATGAAGATAGAGAATTCTTAACCTCCTCCAGTGTTGTCTTAGTTAGGGTTTTACTGCTGTGAACAGACACTATGACCAATGCAAGTCTTAAATAATATTTAATTGGGTCTGCCTTACAGGTTCAGAGGTTCAGTCCATTATCATCAAGGAGGGAACATGACAGAATTCAGGCAGGCATGGTGCAAGAGGAGCTAAGAATTCTGCATCTTCATCTGAAGGCTGCTAGCAGAATACTCACTTCCAGGCAGTTAAGACTAGGGTATTAAAGCCCACACCCACAATGACAGACCTATTTCAACAAGGCTACACCTCCTAATAGTGCCACTCCCTGGCCTAAGCATATATAAACCGTCACAAGCACCATGCCTGCCTTGACTCTGCCATGATTCCCACCATGATGACAAAGACTGTACCTCAGAACCTGTAAGCCAGTCCCAATTAAATGCTGTCTTTTATAAGAGGTGCATTTGTCTTGGTGTGTCTTCACAGCAATAAAACCCTAA
Organism: Arvicanthis niloticus; assembly: GCF_011762505.2. Lineage (NCBI taxonomy): Eukaryota > Metazoa > Chordata > Mammalia > Rodentia > Muridae > Arvicanthis > Arvicanthis niloticus. The sequence goes on along the minus strand of NC_133438.1, from coordinate 8,609,904 downwards.
GACAACGAGGACATTTCTAGTATATGGATAGTTATTTTCTTTTTCTCTTTAGTTTCATTTTTTATAAGTAGTGTAAACACTGCTGTCTTGAACTTTGTAGTGCATTACATAGAATATATTAGTAAGAATTTTCTGGAGAGTATTACCGTGATCCTGTGGGAAAGTCATCAATTTCAAGCATGAATGAATTTCTCTCTTATATTGTTCTCTCTTTTTTCTTTAGCAGAAAGAATGTTATATCCACCCTATGTTTTTCTACTTTCCCAAGCTATGTATTACATAGGGAACTAAATCTTCCTTTACAATAATATTTTATTTTAACTATATAAATGCTCATCTGCATATTTTTATGTACACTGGATGATACATTATGCCCCTGTATACCTGAGTTTAGCAACAAGCCCCAGGGACTGAAGTCACACATAGCAGTAAGCTGTAATACGTGTTGAAAGAAAAGAAAATATAGTTAACATTTAAAGATTCAAATTTTCAGTAAGTCAGTCTCATGAGCAATAATGTTTTTTTTTAAATTTCTGAATAATTAGTATAATTCTTTCTCAATTAAAAAACTTGATTAGATCACATCAAATGATTCTACTTCATCTGAATGCACTGTCACATATGCCATTTATTTTCACATATAGTAATTATAGTGAAAGACCATATAGAATTTATGAAATTGTTAATATCTGTATTGCATATGAAAATGTTGAGAAAAAAATTAAATAATTTTAATGCTGTCTAATGCTGTTTTTTTCTATTTTATTATTTGGAATATAGTTTATGACTATTTTAGATAGCATCTTTTATTAAAATTCAAAGTTAATTTTCTTTTATGTATGTTGCTACATTTGCTTGAATATTTGTACATGTCCTGTGTATCCCTTCAGCCTGTAGAGCTCAGAAGAGAGCTTTGGATTTTAATCAATTGGGATTAAAAATCTGTTGTATAGTTCCATGCGGGTGCTGGGAAACAACTTTAGATTATACAATCCAAATTTCAGATGGAATTTTAATGAAGTGGTGGTGGCATATCCTTCATCTGCAGCTTAGGTTGTAGAAAACATCAGAAAATTCCTGTAGGGGAGGGACATTATAAATGTAAGAAATACAGTATTTTATTCTATACATTGTATAAGAGCTGCAATGCTTAACTTCTGTCACATTTCTTGAACATTTGTAGAAGATGTTTGTCTTCACATATTTGCAATGACTCATGACATATTTCTTCATATTTTAGGTCTTTTCTACCTAGGAAAACACTTGTGTCCAGCAGCACTTGGTAAACAGGTATTTTTCCATTACAGGATCTATTAACATTCAAGGATGTGGCTGTGGATTTCTCACAAGATGAATGGAAATATCTTGACTGTGCTCAGAGGGAATTGTATGTGGATGTGATGTTGGAGAATTACAAAAATTTATTCTTTGTGGGTAAGAATAATCTTTTTGTAGAATTCCTGATTCATTCGTTGAATTTACCTACTGTGTGTTTATGTAAACTCTCTAAAATTACCCCCTTTCTCAGTCCACCCTTCCATAGTTCCTCACCCCATTCCTCCTCCTCACTGTCTCCAAGAGGATGTCTGCTCCCCCAGCACTTGACACTCCCTGGGACCTCAAGTCTCTTGAGGGTTAGGGGCTTCTGAGATCTCTCAGACCCAGAGCCACCAACAGAGAATATACACGAGCTACTCTGAGACCCCTGACATATATACAGCAGAGGACTACCTGGTCTGGCTTCAGTGGGAGAAGATTCACAACATGGTTTTTATATCATGAGTTTCATGCCAACATGGATTACCTGATGAATTCCTAGTTGACAAAAGCTACACAGTGTCACTGTGTCACAACACATAAAGAAGAAAATAGAGAAATTTTGTTTATATGATCCTTCAGTGAGCTCCTTTTGCAAAGTTCTTTAATGCTTGATCCTACCTTCTGCAAAGTACTGTGTTAAATAAGAATTAGAAGGCTATTGATATTTTCAGTTATTTGATATAGAAGAGATTTGCGGTTCTTCTAAGCAAACATGTCATGATTTTGAAATAGAAAGACCTCTCTTGAGATCCCTGTCCTTGAGAATGGCTAATTTACCTTAGAAGGCTTCAGCAAACACAGGATATTCTCTTACTTATCGATTGATACCTGTCATCTCTAATTGTACTTTTTTTCAGAGAGTCATCGTTTATCTCATAAATTTGAGAACATCTTGGATGAAGACACACAGTGTATTGTCCACAAACATGTGAATATCCAGTCATATAAATGTCATGAACTTGGAAAACTCATTCATGACTCTACCCAGAGTACATCTTACGCAACTAGTCACAGAGATACGTCTCTTGAATCATCATGCGTAAACAGACATGATTCTGTGAATACCAAAGAACCTTGCAGATATAAAAATTGTGTAAACTGCTTAAATTTGTGCTCTATCATTAGTCTTTATCAAGGAACCCACATAGGACAAAAAGAACACAATACAGAGTTTGATAAGGTTTTTGACACTCAACATGAACTCATGCTTATACAAACCAATAGTGGAAATAAACCTTACAAATGTAGTAAATGTGACAAATGCTTTACCCGCAAAGGAGATCTTTGGAGTCATCAGAGAATTCATACAGGAGAGAAACCTTACAAATGTAGTGAATGTGACAGATGCTTTACCCGCAAAGGAGACGTTATTATTCATGAAAGAATTCATACAGGAGAAAAACCTTATAAATGTATTGAATGTGGTAAATGCTTTACCCACAAAGGTGGTCTTAGAAGTCATCAAAGGATTCATACAGGAGGAAAACCTTACAAATGTTGTGAATGTATTAAATCTTTTAACCGGAAACGCAATCTTAGAATTCACCAGAGAATTCATACAGGAGAGAAACCTTACAAATGTCCTGAATGTGCCAAATGCTTTACACGCAAAGGAGATCTTATTATTCATCATAGAATTCATACAGGAGAGAAACCTTACAAGTGTAATGAATGTGAAAAATGCTTTACTGTCAAAAGTGACCTTGGAATTCATCAGCGAATTCATACAGGAGGGAAACCTTACAAATGTAGTGAATGTATCAAATCTTTTACACAGAAAGGCAATCTTAGAAGACATCAGAGAATTCATACAGGAGAGAAACCTTACAAATGTAATGAATGTAACAAATGTTTCACCCAGAAAGACATTCTTATAAGACATCAGAGAATTCATACAGGAGAGAAACCTTACAAATGTAGTGAATGTGACAAATGCTTTACCCAGAAAGGCGATCTTATAAGACATCAGAGAATTCATACAGGAGAGAAACCTTATAAGTGTAGTGAATGTGAAAAATGTTTTACCCTAAAAAGTGAGCTTAGAATTCATCAGCGAATTCATATAGGAGGTAAACCATACAATTGTAGTGAATGTGAGAAATGCTTTACCCAAAAATGCAGTCTTAATATTCATCAGAGAACGCATGCAGCAGAGAAACTGTATAAATATAGTGAATGATAAATTCTTTACCCAGAAATGTAATCTTAGCACTCATTAGAAAATACATACAGGAGAGAAATATTATAAATGAGGTGAATAAGACAAATTGTTTACAAATAAATATCATTTTAGAAGTCATCAGAGAGTATGTACAGGAGAGAGACCTTACAAATGCAGTAAATGTGCAAATATTTTACTGTTGACTTATCTCTTAGAATACATCAGAGAACACATAAAGGAGAGAAACCATACAGATACAATGTATTTGAAAAGTTCTTTTCCAAAATCTCAGGTCTAAAAAAATATCTTGTAATTCATGGGTGGAAAAAGTTTCCACTGGGAAAAGTGGCATATGCTTTATTCAAGCAGTACTTTGGTGGCACTTCAGTCTCTGCACTATGTTTCTTGTGTCATGAACATAAGAATCTTGTGAAAACCTTTATGTAAATGCTCAAATCTTAAAGACTATTAAGCACTTACGCTAAGAGAACCTTTCAAAATGTGACAATGAAAGAAAATTTTCTTTAAACCTTTTTACTTGTTTACCCTTCAAATAGTTCATAATAAAAACCAAGTGGGGAAGCCAGAAAATGTGATATTCTATAGCAGTTCCTTGGAGACTGAAATATCCATTGCAAAGGGAATTACCCACTGATTAAGATTGGTAATGCTCCCAAAATAACGACACCAGTAGCATTCTGTATGTCTAATTCGGATGAAAAATCTCAGACAAATTATACTTCTTAAAAGGAGATATGGCAAACTAAGCGAACAAAATATGATGTTCTTTATCCTTAGATGTGCTCACAGATATACAACTTCCTCCAAATGTCCAGTATTTATAATCTATATCATATGCTGTTTTCAACTTTTAGGATAGCAACTATGTTTGAATCTGTTGGATTTGACCACTAACTCCTTGCCCATACTCCTGTGTGTAACTCCAATAAATCTCATTGATTCAACAAGTTGAACTTGTTTGTTTTCAGTTTCCACTTGTGGTGGGGCAGGTGAGTGTATATGTTGCATTTCCCCAAAAATTTCTCTCATAAAACATAGCTTAATCCACTAAGATTTTCTGCAAACTTGTAACATAACATTAATAGCAGTGTTTTTCATCCAGTGGTTGGCAACTCATTTGGGAGTGGAATGACCTTCTCATGGAGATTGCTGAAGACCATAGGAAAACACATATTTTCAATGGTTTTAGGACTAAGACACCATTTCTTTGTCTCCAGGTATGTCTGCCTGATAAGAATACATTGAGTTGTGTGACAGTGCTGCATTTGTGAGAGAATGAATGCATTTGTGTTAAATAAAATATAGAAGATTGTGTTCAGTGTTCCAGGCTTACTGGCATAGGCGTACTAGGTAACCTTACAATGGCTCTGCACTCAAAGAATGGAGAGTCTTTGGAGCCTGAGCAAAAGTATGTTCTCTTCCTTGAATTCAAATAAGATTCAAAGAACAAATGAAAATCTTCATATTTGTCGGTGACAGGCATTATCCACTGGGTTGTGTCTCTATGTGGATCTTAACTCATAGGCCTTGATTCAACCCAAATCCAATACCCTCAGAACAATTCTTCCTATGGGCAGATACTACAGACCATTGTGGTGTCCCCCTGTCCTGTTGTACCTTAATACTCTACTTTATATACTACATGAAATGAATTAGATTTGTTATTTTTGTTGAATAATTTATAGAATGTTAATATTATACACGTCCCAGAACACTTACTGTGAAATAAAACTCAGTACCTGGCTTTACAAAGGTGTTTTCTTCATCTTAATTTCACATGTGATTACATTCTTAGAAATATGAGATTATGAAGCTTTCAAAAGCTAACCAGTGAACAGTAGATGAGGTACATGTTCATTTACAGTTTAGAAGTACCAAATGTGTCCTGGAAATTAACTTTTAAGAACTGAAAAACAAGGAGAAAGTCTTCCCTCCAAGCCAAAGCATTATACTAGAATATTGATACTAAATTGAGAAAGACGTAGAAAAATTGGAACTTTAGGCAAAGTGGTATGTTAATAGTGAGCAAATCTATGTAATTACATAATTTTTTGGTGATTTAAAAAAATAAGCAAGTCATTTAACTCATGAGAAATTAGGAAATTATGTTGCTTCCTGTTTTGAGTGTTGGTTGAAACATGAGCTCATTTTTAGTAAAACTTGAGTACATAGAGGCTCCTCCTTTCAAATGATCATAAACAGTTTCTATCAGTTGCTGTGTGCGGGATGTTGAAACTCTCACACCAGGCACTTGACAGGTGTCTAGACTGACCCTTAAAACTCTGGAAATTGCAACCAGCTGGACTGTCTTTGGTGATTCCAATTTCACTTGTTGAATGGATCTAATACTCACTGCTTGATGACCTTTGGATTCTTATCCTGAATCTTAAATGGTAAGTTTTTAAACTTTTATACAATGAAAAGATATAAATTTTGCAGGCAAATGGGTGGAACTTGAGAATACTGTCCTTAGCGAGGTAACCCAATCCCAAAAAATGCGTGGTATATACTCAATTGTAAGTGGATATTAGTCTTAAAATACAGGTACCATGTTACTCTCCACAGACTCAAATAAGATAAATAAGAAGGAAGGTCCAAGGGAGGAAGTTTGAATTTCACTTAGAAGGTGGAATAAAATAATCATAAGAGGTAGATGGAGGAATGGGGAGGGGAATGGAGGATTCGAGATTAAGTTTGTGGAAGGACAAGAGAGATGGATAGATGGCCATAAAAATGAGTGTAAATTTGCACCTGGTGGGGGTGAGGAGGTAGGGAACATCTTCAGAATGAGACAGACCTGGGATAAGGGAGGTGCCCAAGAATCAATGGGGGTGACATTAGCTGTGACTCACTACATTGGAGGTATGGAACCTGAAGAGGCTACCTCCTATAGGCAGACAGGAACACCAGTCAAGCAATAGAGACCCCAACCCACCCACAAAATTTTCAACCCAAAATTTATCCTGTCTGCCAGTAATACAGGCATAGGGAATGGAGCAGAAGCTAAGGGATTGGCCAACCAATAACTGGCACAACTTGAGACCCATCCCATCGGCAAGCACCCATCTCTGACACTATTAATGGTACTCTGTCATGCTGGCAAACAGAAGTATGTTGTCTTCTGAGATTCCACACCCAGCAGCTGACTCCTACATATACAGGCACAATAGCCAAACAGTGGATGGAGTTTGGGGACTCATACAAGAACAGGAGGAAGGATTGCCGCCCCTGAAAGGGATAGGAACTCTATGGGAAGACCAACAGAGTCAACAAATCTGGACCCTTGAGCCTGTCAGTGTCTGAGCTACCAAAGAAAATATAGGCTCAACCTAGGCCTCCATGCTTATATGTAGCAGATGTGCAGCTTGATCTTCATGTTGGTCTCGAATAACTGGCTATCTCAAAAGCTGTTGTCTGTACTTAGGATATGGTCTACTAGCCGTGCTTCTTTGTCTGGCCTCAGTGGGAGAGAAAGTGCTTGGCCTGGCAGAAACTAGAATTAACAGGGTTGAGGGAATACTCAGAGAAGAAGTGGAGAGGGGGTTTGGGGAAGGATTGTTGAAAGGGGTAATGGGGTGGGGGGACAGTAGGTAAGATGTAATATCAATAAGTTAAAAAAAAGATTATAAACCACAGGATGTCTAGACCAAGACCTAAAGTAAGCAGTTGAGTCAGAACACCAATCTAAAGAGAAGGCTGATCAAGAGTCACCTGGTTCATTTCCCAAAAACTGTCCTTGCTTCCCCTTATTGTATCACTCTTACCCTAAAATATTAACAAGATGCTCATTCTAATTCTATAATATTGACTAAACTATGGTTGCTCAAAAAAAAAAAAAAACCCCACACAAAACAATCAAAAGCAATTATGTGATAATGCCTTGTGTAGAAATCTACAGAGTTGAGACAAATGTAGTTTATACATTTAATAACTCTAGCCGTGGTTTTCACCTTTTGCAACATCTCTCGAATTGGCAAAGGAAACAAATTTGTTTTTCATCTTTTAAATTTAAGTTTCATCCTGTGGGTTCTCTCTCAGAGATCTTGAAATCTGCAAAAGAGAACAGCAGGAATCAATCTAAATTCCAGAAGTTTTCTAATTGCCCCAAAAGCAAATAGCACTGAGTCTTCAAAGGACCGATAATGCAAGTCCTCTACCAGATTATTCTTAGGTAAAATATTCTGGTAACTACAAATTGTATGAAAGAAATCAAAATTAATTCAGTGTATTTGATCAGACTCCTGGTTATGTTCTTTGCCATTTCTCAACCCACTTTCTCTGACTTGGGAGGTTCCTGGCCTACCAGGCTTCAGCTGCCACTGCACTAGTGATTGGTAACGTTCCTAGGCCACTACATGAAGTTCTTGTTAGTGAGAGGAATTTTCATGCCATTGCAAAATCCAGGCCTTTTACATATGCCCTTGTTATGGAACTATTTGTTCCCTATGGCCTCTGGAAATGAAGGGTTTTCCTTCCCATCCTTCCTGCTTTTAGGTCCTCTGTGCATCCTCTGGACTCACCGCTCCAAGTTTTGGTCGTGTGGTTCCTCTAATCTCTATGCTACTTACTTCTCTAGTCCAGCCAGTCTCTACGTCTTTTTCTGCCCCACCTGGATCTGTCCAATCCACTCTGTCTCAGGCTGTGTTCCAGACAGTTTCAGATGTCAGGCTGTCCTAGATTTACTCTAGAGAAGCTCCCCCAACCCCTTATGCTTGCTGTCAGCCTAGGACAGAACCACACCTAGTAGGACCCTAGAACCTGGCCACACACCATGGGTTCTGAACACTTCACATACAGGTTATCCTGCCTAAATTGTCATCTTGGAATTCCAGCCTCTTGGATAAAATATACACAGCAAAAGAAAACAAACACCCTAATTTTGATGCTCAGTTCTCATTTCCACAATACAGTATTACAACTTAAGACAAAAATACCCTTGCCTACAATCACTCATTCCTCAGCAGTGTCCCCTAAGAAGAGTGATACAAATTATTCCAAAGTCACAGAAGGAGAAAAAAAGCAATTGGAGAATGTTCAAGGACCAAAGTATGCAAAGAGGTAACAAGCATATGCATGAAATCAAAGACGACAAAATGATTGGTAGTCAAGAAAACATGAACAAATGGCTAAAAGAGATGATGACAATGAAGTTATGAAAACTCAATTCAAAGAGATAGCGAAAGAAAGCCGAACTTGAAGGTAAATAAAAGCTGGGCGGTGGTGGCACATGCCTTTAATCCCAGCACTTGGGAGGCAGAGGCAGGCGAATTTCTGAGTTCGAGGCCAGCCTGGTCTACAGAGTGAGTTCCAGGACAGCCAGGGCTACACAGAGAAACCCTGTCTCAAAAAAAAAACAAAAAACAAAAAACAAAAAAAAACAAAAAACAAAAAAAACAAAAAAAGAAGGTAAATAAGAACGGAAAAACTCACCAAATGTAAAAGAAATTTTATGGATCAGAAGAAATTAGGTAGGAGACTGTCTGAGCATGAAGACAGTGTAGGAGAAACAAATGCCTCATTGAAAAAAAGTTCTAATTTGTTTTAACTTAGTCATTTTGCATCCTGCTCATTGCCTTTGTCTTGTTCACACTCCCACAATCCTTTCCTGTATTTCCCAATCCACCTCTCTTCAAAGCAGGTGGGGGTACCATGTACCCTGGCACATCAAATCTCTGGGAGGCTAGGCACTTCCTCTCCGGTTGAGACCAGGAAAGGCAGCCGAGCTAGAAGGACATATCCCATACACAAGAAGAGCTTTTAAAATAGCCACCCCTTCCCAGCTCTAGCTGTTCAGGACACACATGATAACCAAGCTGCACATCTGCTACATTCGTGCAGGGAGGCCTAGATCCAGCCTGTGTATGTTCTCTGGCTGGTGGTTCAGACTCTGAGAGCCCTAAGGGCCCAGGTTAGTTGACTCTGTTGGTCTTCCTGTGGAGTTCCCATCTTTTTTGGGGGGGAGGGGGGGAGGTTGCAATCCTATTTCCTAGCAAACAGACCTAAGAAGCAAGCTGAAGTAACCATTTTAATATAGAATAAAATAGACTTTCAACAAAAAATAATCAAAAGAGACAGTTCATACTCATCAAAGGTAAAATCTACCCAAGAAAAGATCTCAGTACCACTCATGGTTTCCCCAAGTTGAAATTTTGTGCTATCCATTCTATGGTCTGTCATAGCCTTCCCTTCTGTCATTCCTTTAAATGTCTCTTTTAAACGAACAAAGACAAATGACTAATCAGGTGTTTTATTTTGCATTGAGATCTTGGAAAAACTAGTTTATAGGAGTAGGTTCTTTATAGAGTTATTTGTGTCTCAACTACTATGTGCAAGGAAGGACATGAAATCATTTTGGAATGTGTGTGAACTGCATGGAAATTATATTTCACATTTTGTATATTTAAATTAGGAAATAGTTTTCACGAGTATGTGATAAAAGCAAACACCATGGGATTTGCATAAGGAAATTCTTAAAGTGAAAAACTGATCCTCTGAACAAAAAGTGAGATCTCAATATTACTCAAGTGGTCTGAACTGAACTTCAGCTACACCCTGAAATATGACACTTTGCAGAAGGCATTCCATGTACAGTAGGTGAAATACATACCATTGTCAGGTTTGCTTTGCTAAAACTTCATCATACAACCTGTTGTATGTGGTTAGAATGTCTCCTGGAGTTCAGGTGTAGGAAATGTTGTAAAACTGTATAGCTTGGCAAATCTGTTTTCATGGTTTTGCACATGATCTAGACTTCACCCTGAACCTCTCCTGCCTTATTTCAACATATGTCAAACAAAGGCTAATGACAAGGATCATTTCACAGAGACTGATGAAAGTATGGGTTTATCTCCTTCAGGATCATCCTGTACAGTCCTGTCCTCATGTATGTTGTATAGATTTATTATCTACTTTACATGTTATGTTTCAGGCATAGTGATGAAGAAACTAGCAATTACTTTAACTTGTTCACATTGAAGTTGAATTTACAAATTCAACTTGTTCTTCGGTCATTGGAAAGTGCCTTAATCATGAGGGTCTAACTATGAATTCAGACCCAAACATAAACCAAGACAATTCCAGGTAATGTCTATCACTGGCACACAGTTTTGAAACTATACTTTTAGTTGATTCTCTGTAGCTCTCTCATTCTTCATGGCTGCTGAAAAAAATAGCATGTTCTTCTTTGATGCTCCATAAACTTCTACATTCTGTCTCTGCATAAACTCTGTCAATAGGCCACAGACTGTGATAGTAAGCCTGAAACATGGACCATAATCTTTCCTTTTACAGGTGACTCAGCAATTTGTCTTGCACAAAAATGGAAAGAGTACAGCAACACATTCCTTGGGAACATTCTGTTCTGTTGCTGACTCATGTCTGAAGAGATTGACACACATACACATATTCACACGCACACATGCTGCTGCTATCTCACAGGTAAATATAACCCAAAGTACAATGCCTTTAGACACTTTTTTAAATATGTAAGAAAAGACAAACCTGTATGCTCAGTGGCCTTGAGAAGGACCGGAGTCTAAGAAAAGTACTGACTGGTGGTTTGTAAATTCAACTTCAATGTGAAAAAGTTAAAGTAATTACTCATTTCTTCATCACTGCACCTGAAACATGACATGTAAAGTAAATAATAAATCTATACAACATACATGAGGATAGTACTTCAGGATGTGCCTGAAGGAGATAAACCCATACTTTCATCAGTCTCTGTGAAATGATCTTTGCCATTAGCCTTTGTTTCACATATGTTGAAATAAGGCAAGAAAGGTTCAAGGTGGGTTCCTTCCGGTCTGGGGCAAAAAACTGAGCAGATCCAAGACGGGAGCTCTGCCCCCAATCACACAGAACCCAGTGGAAGTGGGGCTCCCAGGAACTCTAACCCGGGCAGTATTTTAGGTAAGCAGACAGCAACATTCACCCCAAACAGGGAGTAACTGGCACCCACAAGGACCCAAGAAGTCACTCCCGGCCCAGAGCACTGACTCCTTCGGGTCTGGGCCAGAGCACTGAGCAGATCTTAGGTGGCAACTCTGCCCCCAATCTCTAAGAACCCAGAGGAAGTGGGGATCCCAGGTGCTCTAACTCAGGCAGTATCTTAGGTAAGCAGACAGGAAGGCCTGCCCCAAACAGGGAGTAACTGGGACCCACAAGGACCCAGGAAGTCACTCCTGGCCTGGAACACTGGTTTCCTTTGGTCTGGGCCAGAGCACTGAGCAGATCTTGGGCGGCAGCTCTGCCCCCAATCTCTAAGAACCCAGAGGAAACAGGGCTCCCAGAGCTCTAACCTGGGCAGCATCCTGTCTGCGCTTGAGCACTGAGCAGATTTTGGTAAGCACCAGCGCTTACCTCGGTAGTTACACCCACCCCACAGAGTTCTGATAAAACCAAGATAATAGGAAAGACAGGCTCCAGTCAGGGACAGGGCAGGTAGCACTAAAGAGATACAGATGGCAAAAGGCAAGCGCAAGAACATAAGCATCAGTAACCCAGGGTACTCAACATCATTAGAACCTAGTTCTCCCACACTAGAAAGTCCTGAATTCCCCATATCACCAGGAAAGCAAGATTCAGATTTAAAATCACTTCTAATGACAATGATAGAGTACTTTAAGAAGGACATAAAAAAGACTCTCAAAGAATTTGAGGAGAACACAGGTAAACAGGTAGAAGCCCTTAAAGAGGAAACATAAAAATCCCTTAAAGAATTACAAGAGAACACAACTAAACAGGTGAAGGAATTGAACAAAACCATCCAGGACATAAAGATGGAAGTAGAAACAATCAAGAAATCACAAAGGGAGACTACCCTCAATCAGGAGTCATAGACACAAGCATTACCAACAGAATACAAGAGATAGAAAAGAAAATCTCAGGTGCAGAAGATAACATAGAAAATATCAACACAACTGTCAAAGAAAATACAACATGCAAAAAGTTCTTAACACAAAATATCCAGGAAATCCAGGACACAATGAGGAGACCAAACTTAAGGATAATAGGTATATATGAGACTGAAGATTCACAACTTACAGGGCCAATAAATATCTTCAACAAAATTATAGAAGAAAACTTCCCTAATCTAAAGAAAGAGATGCCCATAAACATACAAGAAGCCTATAGAATGCCAAATAAACTAGACCAGAAAAGAAATACCTCCTGTCACATAATAATCAAAACACCAAGTGCACAAAACAAAGAAAGAATATTAAATGCAGTAAGGGAGAAAGGCCAAGTAACATATGAAGGCAGACCTATCAGAATTACATCAGACTTCTCACCAGATACTATAAAAGCTAGAAGATGCTGGACAGATGTCATACAGACCCGTAGAGAACACAAATGCCAGCCCAGGGTATTATACCCAGCAAAACTCTCAATTACCGTAGATGGAGAAACCAAGATATTCCATGACAAAACCAAATTTACACAATATCTTTCCACAAACCCAGCACTACAAAGGATAATAGCAGGAAAGCTCCAATACAAGGAGGGAAATTATACCCTAGAAAGAGCAAGAAAGTAATTCTCTTCCAACAAATCCAAAAGAAGATATCTACACAAAGATAACTTCACCTCTAATAACAAAAATAACAGGAGACAACAATCTCTATTCCTTAATATCTCTTAACATCAATGGACTCAGTTCCCCAATTAAAAGACATAGGCTAATGGACTGGATACATAATCGAGACCCAGCATTTTGCTGCATACAGGAAACCCACCTCAGTGCAAAGACAGATTCTACCTTAGAGTAAAAGGCTGGGAAACAAATTTTCAAGCAAATGGTCCGAAGAAACAAACTGGAGTAGCCATTCTAAAATCTCCAGCCTGAGAACACAATAGGATGGACTCATGTCTCCACCTGTATAGGTAGTTGAGGGTGGCCTTGTCAGGCATCAGTGGAAGTGGACAGCCTAAGTACCTGGAAGTTTGTATTCCCTAGTGTTGCGGAATTTCAAGAGCAGAGAGGTGGGAATGAGAGGATGTTGGGTGCAAACCCTCGTAGTAATTGAAGCAGGGGGATAGGGTAAGGAGTTAGGCATCAGTGGAAGTAGATGGCCTTGGTGCCTTTAAGTTTGGATTCCCTACTGTTGGGGAATTTAAGAGTAGGGAGGTGAAAATGGGAGGATGGTGGTAGTACACCCTCATAGAAACTCCAAGAATTATATGGATTACACATGACAGATGCAGGCTGCCAGAAGACTAGATTCCAGAATTCAAACAAAAAAATTATCTTGATACTAAAATTTGTTTTGATAATTGTATATTGCAGAATACATAGCCTTGGTGTATCTACTCATCATGTCTGCTGAGCAGACCTGATCGAACCTCTGATGTCCTGGAATTGTAGCTGGATGCAGTGAAGACACAGCGTCAGAGGCTTATCAATTTACTCTTCTCCCTGCCCCTCTTCTAATATCTCAACACCTATAATCAGCTTGAAGAAGTTAATGAAGAGTCGAGGCCCCTATTCCCTGGGCTTGGGGTCTGAAGTGGTTAATATTGAGCTGTCTTTCTAGGGAAAATTAGTGGTTTTGTTGGAACAGGGAGGATTAGCTAGGATTTATTGCATAACCATAACCTACTGGTAGAAATATGTATAATTATTATTAAGATGAAGTTATAATTGCTTAAATGGTACAAAATTTGCTTGGATTTCAAATTTAAGGTTTTCATTGGTACGAGCTTCTTATTAATATAAAAGTGAGATGAATATTGTTACTATCATAGGCATTACACCTGTATAACATATTTAGGAATACAAGGCTTAGACCCAGTCCTTCTTTAACTTTTTTAATTTATTTGAGATGGTTAGCCTGTGAGTTAAGGGCCTATAGCAAATTCATAGCTTTGAGTTTATTGTTAGGGTGGTTTCTATATTTTTTTCTTTTAGAAATAGCTGAGAGGAGTTAACAGACAACAGTCCAGATAGCCTTACATGGATAGTTGGTTTTCAAAATATCAGAAATCCACAGGATTAACATTAGAAACATTTCTGTATTAATGTTCATTTTGATTAGAGACCTGTCTGCTCCTGACAGCTTCCTGTCTTGGATTCTAAGAAGAAATTGAGCATCTTTGGAGTTATTCCAATTGTGGTGAGTCAGCCACTAGGCAACAATTGCCTCTTTCCATCTACAGACAAATCACTGTCCAGAAAAGGACACACTTACAGAATAGTCGACTGATTATATCTGCCAAGACAGAGAAATCAGCCCTTAATAATTCTGCATCACTAGGTCTGTCAGATGATCCTGGGCCAGAAGGCTAAAGATTGGATGCTCCAATGTTATGTAGTATAGGGACTGTCCAGGTGTTCAGCGGTCTCTATAAATTTGCTATGGTTTAGAAGCTATGCTTTGTGCTTCCCATAATTTCAGTTAACTCAGTCATTCTGGATTTCTGATGGGGTTGAAAACTTATAGTCTCATAACCAATCCTTGCTATTTACTTTGAGAGAAAAGATTTGAGATAATGGTTTTCAGCTGACATTCATTCTAAAGCCAAGGAAAAAGCCAGGTTCAGAACTAAGTCTTTTGGTTAGCATAGATGACAGAGGTTCTGGTTAGTCAACAAAATGATGGGCTGGGTATTAGGTCTATCTTGCACCTTACTGACACAAATTGGTATAATTATGCTCTAACTGTATTTTAAGAGAAAAGTTTTATTTTAACAGGAAGGGTGATATGTAGGAGGAGCTAAGGTGGGAGAAGTAAGGAGAAGAGGAGTAAGGAGAGGAGGAGGGGAAGGAGAGGAGGAGCTAGGTGATGAGAGAGAAAGAGAGAGGGGGGCCAGACATGGAGGCAGATGTTCACATGTCTCTGCCAGTCAAAGATAGTTGATATATCTAGGTTGGGTATTAGGTTACACTTCTGATTGATATTGAGCATTACCAAATTTATAAAGCCATTGTTTAACATTAAAAAAATTGTATAAAAGCAAAAAGGAGAAGGGGGCATGAGATAGGAGTTTTCTAGGGAGAGGAAATAGGGAAAGGGGATGGCATCTGAAATGTAAATAAAATATCCAATTAAAAAAAGAAAAAAAAGGAAAAAAGAAAGGTTCAAGGTGGAGTCTAGATCATATGCAAAACCATGAAAACAGATTTGCCAAGCTATACAGTTTTATAATATATATATATATATGATTTTCCAATTATGACAATAAAAACCATTATTTTAGAAAGATGTGTAAAATTAAAGTTAGTATTCATCATTTCCAAAAACACGGCAGATGTGTGAGTTTTATTAATATTTACTAAACACAGTAATTTTTTATGATTATTTTTGATTTTCCTTATTTAAATTTTTTCTCTCCACAAAGATTTTATTGAAGACATCCAACCATTCCTATTAAATTAAGATAGTAATAGCGGGTCCCTGTTCCGGAGGGTGTCCCATGACAATCTCTGACCCGGCTGGGCACACGGTGTGAGCAGGAAGGGTC
The DNA here is from genome assembly GCF_011762505.2 of Arvicanthis niloticus. Classification (NCBI taxonomy): domain Eukaryota; kingdom Metazoa; phylum Chordata; class Mammalia; order Rodentia; family Muridae; genus Arvicanthis; species Arvicanthis niloticus. The sequence continues at coordinate 8,593,940 of NC_133438.1, read as the reverse complement.
CACTGCTGCTTCCACCCACATTTCAGCTGTCCATAGATCTCTGGTTTGGCCTGGTGCAGGAGGTCCAGGCCAAAGGGGACAGAGTGCAAGCAGGAAGGGGGAATTTGGCTCTGCTGTCTCTGCTGCTGCACCTGTCTCTCTCAGCTCTCTTGAGCCAGTCCCGGCTGTGCCAGTGAGGCGCCAGCTAGCTAGTGTTACAGCTCTTGCTCAGCTGGTGAGGTGCCACCTAGCTGGCGAGGAGAGGGACCAAAAGGCACCTAGGGAAAGCAGATCTCTTCCCAAGTGTTACACCTCTGGTGACAGAAACTCTTGAACGACAGGATGATTTTTGCACACCTTTACTTCTCCTGAATAGTGCCCTTATATACAGTTTGGGGGTGGGTTAAGGTCTGGCAGCAGGTAACCCCTATTGGCTTGGTCTGAGAGCTTGGGGATGCCTCATCTACATGTGAGAGAGCCTGAGGCACCATTCCTAAGTGACCGGTGGCCATAGACCTCTCTTTGGGAGGGGCTGTGGGGGGCTGAGACTGAGTGAAAAGAGCCAGGCATAGTCTTCTGTCCCATGAGGGCCCAGGGTTCGAAGCTTGTGCTCAAACAGGCACCCAGCTGCTTCTCACAGCCCACCGCCCTCCAAGTAATCACTCACTCCATGGATTTGCCAAGAATTTTTATAAATTTGTGAAAAGGACCATTTTATTTGAGACAGAATGTCTGTATGTTGTTCTGGCCAAACTCAAACTCACACATATCTGGCTGTGTCTACCTACCATGAGCTGAGTTTAAAGGAATGCACAACCATGTCTTGCTCATGTGCTCATTCAAATATTGATGACAGCTGATTTCTTTGAACAAAGTGGTGGATGTCTGCTTCTCCTTCACAAGGACACTCATTTTCATCTGTGTTTCAGTAATGAAGTTTGGTTGGGCCATTAGTCAGCCATTGGGTGCTGATATTAGTGATGCCTTGTTAACAGAGACTGGATTTCAAGTGTCAGCAGGCATTGAGCTGCAATGGTTGCTCTTGTAAACCGTGTCAACTGTGAAATCCTGCCCATAGACAAGGACAACCAAACCCTGCAACAAATGAGTTGAACAGTTCAGACAACATTTATTAAACATGCAATTCAAGAATAATCCCAGAGAGTGCAGGGGTTCCAAAATCAGATTCTGCTCAAGTGGAAATGGCTGCCATAAACTGGTGTAGTTATTCAAAGATCATCAATCAGAGGGACATTGGGCTCTGCAGTTTCTGTATAGAGATGCCATTGTTTCAGAGAGCTAATGAACATACATCTGGTGTCTGTCCCAGTTGTGGTTCCCATGTAGTTAGTCACCAGTACCTCAATAACCTAACTTTCTTGACTACTACTGTCTCATGTTCATCAGTGCTGATTCAACAAAACTCGATGGACCTTCTCACATAATTATGAAAAAACAAGACAGCATACTTTTTGTTGTTTTTGCATTTAAGCAACAAATTGTAATTTTATGTAAGTGTACCTCAATACTGGGGTCACAAAAAGGTTCCCAAGGAGTATTTTTACATTTACTTAAATACAAATGTCCCAATTCAGTGAAATGTATGTGAAATTCAAGTATCTTTTGTATTTGTTCTTTGTAACCCACTAAATTCACTAATGTCCATAAATCTTTGTTTCTTGGTATTTCTAGTATAAATCCTTGGTGGCTCTGAATGTTGTGATTGGAGTAAATAGTCTTCAAAATGTCTTGAGAATGGAAACATGAATGGGCAACATGCTCTTGGGAATTTCTAAGCTCTCCTTGTGCAAACATACCTTATCTCTAAGTTCCTCATATTTTTGCTATCTCTGCATTTGCCTCCAGAATATTTTGAAGCTGCATAAAGATGAAACATTATTAAATCACTTCCTTTCATTTCCCTTCAGTAGGTGTTATCTGATTTGTTTGCAGTTTTAACATTAGGTAATGATTTGGCAAATTTTGTTCATTCGATGAGATTCTCTAAAGTAGAAATTAGTTTTTTTTTTTTTTACAATCCTTGTTTTTTATTTTTCTCTTTGTTTTTATTTATTAATCATTTTATTTGTTATGTGTTTATTTATTTGTTATCCCCCTTCCCAGTCTCCTTTCCATTAACCCCCCCCACCCTATCCCTCTCCTCTTTGCCTCTAAGACAGTGCTCCCCCACCCACCCACTCCCACCTCACCCTTCTAGCATCCCCCTTCTATGGGGCATCATACAGGACCAAGTGCCTCCCCTCCCACTGATGCCAGATGAGGCAGTCCTCTGCCATATATACACTTTGGCTAGTGGTTTAGACCCTGGACGCTCCAAGATTAACTGATACTGTTATTCCTATGAAGACATGAACATATTTGGGTTAAAATTTTTGAGATGAGTTGGTGGCCCCATCCCTCGACTGGGGACCATGCGTATCTACTGGAGGTGGTCTCTACAGGTTCTATCTCCCCTTCTCTGTGCATTTCAGCTAAAGTCATCCCCGGTGGGTCCTGGGAGCCTCTTGTTTCCCTGGCATCTGAGACCTTCCACTGGCTATCCTCAGTTCCTCATCCCTCCTGCTATATAGTTTTATTCGATTTCTTGACCCTCTGAACCTCTCTCCTGTCTCCTCCATTATCTGATATTGCCCCTTATTTCTTCCCCCTCCTCTCTCCCTCCCACATCCCCTCCTCCCTCCACCTCCTACAATCACCATGTTCACCCCCAGTGCAGTACTGAAGCATCCACACTCTGCTCTTTCATCTTCCTAAGCTCCATATGGTCTGTGGGTTATTGGGCATATATTCTCTTATCAGTGAGTACAGGGGCCTTTTAAATTTCATAACAATGACCCAGCTATACCACTTCTAGGAATATACTCAAAAAAATCCTCCACCATACCACAAAGACACATGCTTCACTATGTCTGTCCACACCAGCCTTATTTATAATAGCTATTTAAAAACAATGACATTGAGCCGGGCAGTGGTGGCACACACCTATAATTCCAGCACTTGGGAGGCAGAGGCAGCAGGCAGATTTCTGAGTTTGAGGCCAGCCTAGTCTACAGAGTGAGTTCCAGGATAGCCAGTGCTACACAGAGGAACCCTGTCTCGAAAAAACAAACAAACAAACAAAAACAAAAAAAAGCCAAGGACATCATGAAGTTTGCTGTCAAATTGATGGAACTAAAAAAATATCATTCTGAGTAAGGTAATCCAGAAAGGAAAGGACTGGAAAGGACATGCATGATATGTACTCACTGATAAGTGGATATTAGCCTAAAAGTTCAGAATACCCATGATACAACTCACAGAGTATAGGAAGCTTTAAAAAGAAGGTAGACCCAAGTGTGGATACCTCTAACACACTTAGAAGCAGGAACAAAATAATCATGGGAGGTAGAGGGAGAAAATGACCTGGGTGGCAGAGGGGAGGAGGAGAGGAAAGGGGAGCAGGATCAGGTATTGGTGAAGACAGGAGAGAAGCCCAGAGGGCCAGGAGAATGAATCAAAATATGCAGCAGTGGGAGCTGAAGGGCAGGGGGAACCTCTAGAAAATCCCAGAGACCTAGTGAGAGGCTACCAGGACTCAGTGGGGATGACATTAGCCGAAATGCCCAACAGTGGGAGATGAAACCTGAAGATATCACCACCAGAAGATACACATTGCCCCCAGTTGAGGCAGGAGGGCACCCACACATCTTCAAGATTTTTAACCCAGAATTGTTCCTATCTAAAGAAAATGCAGGGAAAAAAATGGAGCAGAGACTGAAAGAAAGGCTACTCAGTGACCAGCCCAACTTCGTATCCATCCTATGCACTGACACTATTACTGATGGCATATTGTGCTTACAGACAGGAGCCTAGCATAGCTGTCCTCTGAGAGGCTCTCCCAACAGCTGACTGAGACAAATGCAGACTACCATTGGATTGAGGTTAGGAAGAGTTAGGGAAAGAACTAAAGGAGCTGAGAGGGATTGCAACTCTATAGAAAGGACAACAGTGTCAACTAACCTGGACACTTCAGAACTCCCAGAGACTAAGCCCAAAACCAAGGAGCATACATGGACTGCTTCATGGCCCTGGACACATGTTTAGCAGATGTCTACCTTGTCTGGTCTCACTGGGAGCTTAATCTTGTCGAAACTTGATGCCCCAGGGAAGAGGGGTGCTGTTGGGGGTGAGGTTGGGGTGAGTGGGAAGGTGAGAGAGCAACCTCTCAGAGGCAGGGAAGGGAGGGGGATGGAGAGAAGAACTTGTGGAGGGAGGACCAGGAAAGGGACAACATTTGGAATGTAAATAAATGAAATAATTTAATAATTAAAGCAAAACAAAACAAACAAACAAACAAACAAACAAAAAAAACCAACCCAACCAAACAAGTACAATGAATATGGCAACAGCTTTATCCAGAAACCTCTTAGGATACAACAGACAATTCAAACAGCAGAGAAGCATTATAAACGTAGTGAATGTGAGAAATCGTTTCAGTGGGTTTAGGTCTTAGAAGTCATCAGAAAATTCACATAGGAACAAACTTACAAATGCAGTGGATGTGAGAAAAACTTTATCAATTCTTCAAGATTCCTGAGGATGAATACAAAAGCTGGGCATCGTGAGTGCTGTATGCTGGAGGCAGACACAGGCCAATCTCTGCACATTCTGGGCTAAGTAAAAAGACCCTGTCTCAAAAAAATGTTTAAAAAAAGGAAAAAATTTAAAATAGAAACATATTTACAATTTGATTTGCATCCACCACAGGTGGAAAATTAATGGTAAAGTGTTATATAGTAAATGTGCATGATTATAGCCACACCTGTGTAGCTTGCAAAAGCATATGTAGTGACTTAATCACATCTTCAGTTGATCCTTATGTGATTAAAAACTAAAAGCATTTTACACGAGAATTCATAGGCTTTATGTGTCACTGTCTTGCATAAGTTAGTGGTGGAACATGGAAATTGGAAAGGATGGGTTAAATTAAATGACAAAAGCATTGTTGTATCCAAACTAAAAAAAGAGAACACTGTTTGAAACATCAGTACATACATTCACTTCTTGTGGGATTACGTTTAAGAGAATATTCCGGCAAACATATGAAATAAATGAAAAAAAAATCTAGGTAAGGCCCATATCATAAGATCTCACCCATATGAACAACAGTAAGATATACACAGCAAAAATGTGAGACTCCATCACTAAAGCAGCAGAGAAACTCATCAGAACCCCACTCATTCTGCGTATCTGCCAGGCCTGCAGTTCCTTTGACTTGGGAAGTTCCAAGCAGTTATCACCTGTGCACTGATGACAAGTGACATTCCCAGAACAAGCCATATGGCTCTTAAAGGTGTGGCAAGATTCCTAGACCCTGAAAAATGTCAGGCCTATTTGTTTAATCCCTGATCTCAATCCATGAGGATACTGGAGGTCCCTCAGAAGAGATTCTTTTTCAGTTCCTCAATGCTTTGAGTCTTTAGGGCATCCTCAAACCCCACTTCAAATGTCCATGCTTATGGTTGTATTCCAACTCTAATTCTTCCCAAGCTAGGCAATTACTTCAAGGCTAACCAATTTTCCACTCCATCCCCTGACCCATCTCCCACTCTGTCTCAGGTAGACTTCCACATAGCTTCAGGTTGTCCTGGATATATTCTATTTAGGCACAGCCACCCTACCAGCGCGTTACCTGCCTAGAGCAGAGGCGGACCTAATAGGTTGCTCTACCTCAATACCTAGCCCCCAATCTTAGATTCTCAACTCTGAAGGAAAACATTCCACATTAAAATCCCAGCCTTTTGACCTAAAATCCCATAGCAAAAGACAACTAGAACCAAAGCAATATTTCAATATTTAGAAGGAGTAACTAAATACTCAAGGGAGCAAATATGGAGACAAAGTGTGGGACAGAATCTGAAGGAGAGGTTGTATGGAGACCATTCCACCTGGGTATTCATTCCATGTGCAGTCACCAAAAATAAATGAAAGGAAGGGAAAGCTGACAGAAGCCTGATAAGGCTGTCTCCTTAGAGGTGCCACAGAGTCTGACATACCCAAAGGCAGATACTTGCAGCTAACCATTAATCTGATCAAAGGTTCCCAATGGAGAAGTTAGAGAGTAACCTGAAGGAACTGAAAAGGTTGGTGGCCCCATGAGGAGAGCAACAATACCAACCAGCCAGAACTCCCCAGGGTCTAAACCACCAGCCTAGGAGCACATATGGAGGGACACATGACTCCAGCTGTATATGTAGGGGAGGATGGCCTTGTTGGCCATAGGTGGGAGATGAGATCTTTGGTACCTAGAAGGCTGAACACTGAGTGTGTGTGGGGGGGATCTGAGGGTGGGGGGGGTAGGTGGGTAAACACCCTCATAGAAGCAAGAGGAGGGGGGATGGGATAAGGGGTTCCTGGGTGGTGGTGGGGGAATGGGGTAAGGGGATAAAATTTGAAATGTAAATATTATATCCAATAAAAGAGGGGGAAAAAAGAAAAGCTGTTAGAACCAACATCCTTAATAAAATATCAGCCCTGTTAAAAAAACTATCTTGATACTAAAATTTGTTTTGAGAATTGTATATTGCAGAATGATCAGCCTTGGTGTATCTACACATCAAACATGCTGGGCAGAACTGCTCAAACCTCTGAGGTCCGGGAATTCCATCTGGAGGCAGTGAAGACACAGCATCAGAGGAATATCAATTTCCTCTTCCCCCCATTCCTCTTCTAATATCTCAACGACCATAGTCAGCTTGAAGAAGCTAATGAAGAGTCAGCACCCTATTCCCTGGGCTTGGGGACTAAGGTGGTAAATGTTGGGCTGTCTTTCTAGGGAAAATTAGTGGTTTTGTGGGAATAGAGAGGATTAGCTAGGATTTATTGCATAGCCATAACCTATTAGTAGAAATCTGTACAATTATTATCAAGATGAAGTTATAAATTCTTAAATGGCACCAATTTACTTTGATTACAAATTTTAAAGTTTTCATTGGTACAAGCTTCTTATTGATATAAAACTGAGATGAATATTGTTACTCTCATAGGCATTGTACCAGTATTGTATACAGTAATTGTACCATTTAAGAATACAAGGCTTAGACCCAGTCCTTCTTTAACTTTTTAAACTGATTTGAGATGGTCAGCCTGTGAGTTAAGTGACTATAGCAAATTCATGGCTTGGAGTTTATTGTTAGGGTGTTTTCTATATTTTATTTAGAAATAGCTGAGTGGAGTTAACAGACAACAGACCAGATTACTTTACATGGATAGTTGGTTTTCAAAACATCAGAAATCCACAGAATTGACATGACAAACATTTCTGTATTAATGTTCATTTTGATTAGAGACCTGTCTGCTCATGACAGCTTCCTATATTGAATTCTAAGAAGAAATTGAGCATCCTTGGAGTTACTCCAGTTGTGGTGAGTCAGCCACTAGACAAGAATTGCCTCTTTCCATCTACAGACAAATTACTGTCCAGAAACGGACACATTTGCAGAATAGTCGACTGATTATATCTGCCTAGACAGAGTAATCGGCCCTTAATAATTCTGCAGCACTAAGGTCTGTCAGATGATCCTGGGCCAGAAGGCAGAAGAACAGATGTTCCAACATTTTGTAGTAGAGGGAATGTCCAGGTGTTCAGAGGTCTCTATAAATTGGCTAAGTTTTAGAAGCTATGCTTTAGGGAACTGCAGGTGGCTTGGCCCTTAAGGCTCCTGCCCGCAGAGGGCGCACCGTCTTTAGGTGCGCGGGTTCGAGTCCCGCTGCTGTGTCCCATTTCCCCAGTCTTGTGGGAAAAAAAAAAAAAGAAGCTATACTTTGTGGTTCCCACAATTATAGTTAACTCAGTCATTCTAGATTTCTGACAGGGTTGAAAACTTTTAGTCTCATAGCCAATCTTGGCTATTTACCTCGAGAGAAAAGATTTGAGTGGATGGTCGGCAGCTGACATTCATCCTAAAGCCAAGGAAAAGGCCAGGTTCAGAACTAAGTGTTTTAGTTAGGATAGATGACAGAGGTTCTGGTTAGTCAACAAAATGATGGACAGGGTATTAGGACTATCTTGTACCTCACTGGTACAAATTGGCATAATTATGTTCTAAATGTATTTTGAGAGAAAAGTTTCATTTTAACAGGAAGGGTGATATGTAGGAGGAACTAAGGTGGGAGGAGTACTGAGAGGAAGAGAAAGAGTAAGAAGAGGAGAAGAAGAAGGAGAGGAGAAGCTAGGTGATGAGAGAGAGAAAGAGGGGGGAGACAGGGAGGCAGATGTTCATGTATCTCCACCAGTCAAAGATAGTTGTTATATCTAGGTTGGGTAGTGGGTTACACCTCTGATTGAACAATACCAAACTTATAAAGCCTATGATTAACATTTTTTAAAAAAAATGTATAAGTGCAAAAAGGAAAAGGGGGTATGGGATAGGGGTTTTCTAAGGGGGGGAATGGGGAAAGGGGATGGCATCTGAAGTGTAAATAAAATATCCAATAAAAAAAGAGAATGGGAACAAAAAAAAAAAAAAAAAAAAAGAAAAGAAAAAAGAGAAGTTTGGAGGACATTTGGACCAGGAGAAGCACCTAGTCACCCAAGCTGCTATAAGACTCCAGGGTGAAGGCTCAGAACTTAGGAACCAGTGCCCTAAGGAAAGAGCATGGCAGGGCCTTGAGTATTATCTGGAGACCCAGCTGCAGATTAAGACAGGACCAAAGACTCACTGGAAACTTGAAGAAAGCAAGGCTGTCTATGTCTCAGACTTTGGTTTAATGAGAAGACTATTTTAGAAGTCAGAACTAAAGAAAATACAGGTGTCCATGGCTCCCACTCCCACCTCAGTATGAAAAACATACCTACCACTATGCTGTGTTTGCCAGGATTCCAGTGAGGCTGAGACCCAGTACATAGTCTTGTGTACTTTGCACCCTGGGTGCTGTGATAGATGGTAATCAATAAGCAGAACATTAAGCTGGCCTGGATAAAGTACAGTGTGTCAATCTGCTGTCTGTTGTAACAAGTGCCTGAAATAAACACCTTAAAAGGGGAAAAAAAAAGTGAAATTCATGTCAGGCACGGTGGAGTAGGTCTTTCATCCTAGCACTCAAGAGGCAGAGGCAGGCATAGCTTTATGAGATAGAAGCAAGTCTGCTATCTATATCGGGTTACAGTCCAGGTAGGGATACCGAGGGAGACTCTGTTTCAGAAACAAACAAACAAACAAACAAACAGAAAAGTTAGTTAAATGTCCATCCTACCAAACATATTCAATGTATTCCTCATCCAAATTCCAGCCTGTATGTTACAGACAAGAGTGATAAACTGATGTGCCAGGAACAAATGCCCTTTCCCTTGAAAATTCACGCAGTTCCATGACCGTTTTCCTTACCATCCTGATCCTGACCATGAGTCCCCTGTGCACAGACTATTAAATATTATAAACTCAAGGTGTCGTTTCATATTTTCCTGGCTACCAAAATTCTGTTGTGCTATCATTATATTTTCGCTTATATGAACTGCAGCTTATGCTGACGTTTTCATTAATGTTATGGTTGTTAAGACTATTTACAGAAAAAATATTTGAGCAAAGTATTTGCATTATCTATTTCTTTGCTATTGTGGCCATGAAAATTCTCCTGGAGTTTAACTTTATCCATGCTTTCCAACTGCCCTATTTTACTACTTGCTCTTTCTACAGAGTGTTCTTTGTCCCTGGAGCTCCGGTGAGAGCTTGCCCAGTTCCCTCTCACCATTCTCTGTCCCATATGTTTTTATCTACATTTTCATGTGATTAGTCCTTGTACTTCATGCATGTTTTGAGACTGGCTTTGAGAGGGAGCCAGGCTTTTTGACTTATATTTAGTATTTTGTGTAGGGAACGGAACAAAAGAAATCAGAAATCCGGGTGTTGGTTTGTCTTTTGGTGTGTAGGTTTAGTTCCGGAGGCTTGTATTCCAAGCTAAGAAGTTAGGCTACCTACCTTTTCTCCGAGGGGTTCAGAACTATCAGATATGGGATGTAACATCCTACCAGATCCAGTTCTGGTCTAGCTAGCTCCAGGCATGGGGGAGGGAGGTTATTCAGAGCAGGTCCAGCTTGACAGCTGGAGCTGAGTGACAGGAAGCCTGAGACTGAATGAGAGGGACAAGAATCCCTGGGGCACGGATACTCTTAGGACTAGGAGAGTGACGCAAAAAGGAAAAGGGCTGGGTGGAGTCTACAAAATAAGGAAGGAAAGCCCGGAGTTTGAAAGGCTTTAGGGGAATCCCGTGACCACAACCAGGAGGTAGTGGGCGGGTCTAGAATTATCCAGGTCAGAGTGACAGGAAAATCCACCATTCCTCTTGCTACTGAGTGAGCCACCGGTTTCCTAATCACAGGCCGGTTTCCACGTCGGAATTCTCACCAGACCTTGGAAAACTCTCCTCAGGTCCTGTTTCCTGGCTGCGGGCCTGGGAGAGTCAGCAGTCGGCAGCGCAGCGGCGGGAACCGCAGCCTGGGGACCCTGGAACCTCCCAGGTCAGAGGAGCTGCGGGGCTGGGAAACGGGCGGGAGCGGAGCAGGGGGGTGTTTTCCGCAGCTGCTCTTAGGAGTCGCTCTCACAATTTTGTTGTGGATATCTTACCCTTGTCGGGAAATTTGAGATCTGGTATTTATCCTCCCCTCCCCCCCCGTCCCCCCCCCCCCCCCCGGTTACCAGAATATTCAGTCATTAAATAACTCATTAAAAATGTGGTAGAGCAGTTACGTTATCTACTGTTTGCTGGGTTGGCAATTACAAAGCTCCTGGAACGTAAATTCTTTTATGCTTTCTAACTTCCTCGTTTTACTAATTGCTTATTCAAAAGAATGCCTTCATCCCTGGTTAACAGGAATCCCCAGAGAGCTTCGTGAAGAAATATTTTGTAAAGATTTGCTGTGAACAGGGTTGCATAAGAAACCGGTGCAGATGTTATTGAGCCAGAAAATATACTTAGTCGAGCGCTACAGTTAGGACGATAAACATTAACATTTACTAACCAGACATTTTAGTGGCTATGAATGTTTCATCTGAGTTCTATGCAGTTTAGGATGTACATAAACCATTCAGAAATGTGTCTTCATGGGCTGAGTTTTTACGGTACACCTTAGGACCAGGCAAACTCAGTATTGCTGTGTGAGTCACACCACACTATTTGTATAATTAGAAAATCCACTATAGATTAAAATAAAGTTTTTTTTTAAAATAAAGTTTTAGAAAGTATCTTTAAAATAATTATTATCAATCATCTGTATCAGAAAATTGTCTCCTCAGTTGAAGGAAAGCACTCTGCCCATACATATATAGCCAAGCTGTTGTATTTTATTTTAGGGTTTGTTATTCAGGGATGTGACTGTGAACTTCTTGTAGGAGGAGTGGAAATGCCTTGACCCTGCAGACAGAGCTTTTTGCAGAGATCTCCCTTTGGCCAAGTGCAGCAGCCTGGTTTCTGTGGGTGACAAGAGTTTTCTTGCACTCTCCCTAGCTCCTCCTCAGGATTCCTGGGAAATGACTCTGCATGTGTCTCTGTGTGTGAATGAGTCTCACATCTCACAGAGTGAAGTGAAATCGTTAGATGAAAGAGACATTTTTATTTGTGATATTTTCTCTCTCCCTCATGTTTATCCTTTTTGAGGAGGCATCATTTATTTTTGTTCCATGAAAAGTTCTGGGTGCTTTCTGATGAATCTTTTCCATATACAAGGGCCCGCTCCTCAGTCAGTCCTGCTCACCTGTGAGTCTGAGAGCCCTGGATGGTGAAGAGAGGAAACTATAGGAAAGGATCCAGGTATGTTATAGGGATTGAGGAAGGGATGGGGAGAGGTACAAGTCACAGTAAAAAAGAACATGAGATTTCTATTGCCAGATTCTATTTCATTCCAGATGTTTCTAGATAATTGCACTGAGAATGATATCAGAATATTCCATTCCCATTGTAGGTATTAGAAGACTCTCCATGTGAGAATTAACATACAGAGGTAAATGTAATTTAATTTGGTTTTGTATGTGAAGGATGCTGTCCCCTTCTCATTCATATCACTGATCATATCTTCCTATCAATACTAAATATTTTTTATATAGTTTTAGTATACTGTATAGTCGGAAAAGTTATTGCCTCTTAGTTTTTCCTGCTCTTAGAGTTTTGGAGCATTTTGTAGATTTTTTTTTAAGTTCTCTTATCTTTTATGGTTAATTTCTCCATTTCCTAAAATAATGCCAGCAGGATTTTGATAAGATTTGGTTAATATCTATGAAGACTATAAAGCTATATCTACATTGCCTTCTACTGATAACTCTGTGGTCTGTCTTTATGTTAACAATCCATGGTTTATGTAGCTTTAATTGCTGTGTGTTTTAGAATCACCTCTGGGTATCTCCCGCCTCTCGTAATTTTTGAAGTCTTATGGCTCTTGCAATTTTAAAAATTTTAGGAAGATTTTCTTTACATAAAACATGCCTATAGGATCTTGGTACCAATTTCTTACAATATTCATAAAGCACAAACATGTTTTTATATTTCTTCACCCATTTGAAGGAGAACATGCAAGTGGTAAGTCAGTATTCACATGTTTTTAATGTAGTTTTCTCTTCTCTATCTACTGTTGATGTAGGCAGTCCAGGACAATGGAATTCTTGGAGAAGACACTTTTGAGACATTGATCTTTACTAGGTTGGTAGACTTGTTCCCTTTCTAAGATATGGTCACAGGTGAGCATGCTGGTTGAAGTTTGAGAAAAGTGAGCATCTTTTACTGTTGTGTGCATGATTCTCTGGATCCCTGCTAGGTATCATTAGTTCTCTGTGTTGTTCATGGTTGTCTTTCTCAATGGTTGACATTAAGCTTCCTGTATTACCATCTCGCTGCTTCCTACTGTTCTGTCATCTCTGCTTCCTACAGTTCTGTCATTGATTGTTTCATGTGTTTGGACGCATGTTTTGTAAAATGCATTCGTTTATGTTGATCAATAGCTTTCTAGAAATGGAACATTTGATTTTTTTGTTAATAAACTTTGTTTTGTGTGTTGATATGCCTGGCTTTTCCTCTTACCTGCCACAATTGCGACCAACCCTCTTCACAGAAAATCTTTACAAAATATTTCTTCACTCTAACCCTTTGTAGCCTTATATTTGAAGTAAGTATTTTCATAGAAAGTATATATTTTGAGTTTAGTGTGTTTTTCTTTTTCTTTAGAAGCTGTATCCCATTTTCATGTTTGGTTTGGGGAATATTATCTATATTCATTCACAAAATTCCTGAAGGAACATAGAAACACATAAAACCACTTTGTTCATTTTTCTTTATGACATTTTCCCCTCTTTCCGGGTTTCTTTGTATTTCATTGATATTTTGCAGTATATTTTATTCCTTGAGAAACTTGAGTAGTATTTTCTCTAGGTTCTTGTTTGGTCATTCACAAAGTTGCACACTGCTTGCCTGGTGGCTTCAGTGAGTTGAATTTCTATGACACTGTTTCTCTGTGTTCTCCCTCCTACATTGTTTCTAATTTTTGTTATTGTTTGGGACATTTAGTGTGGACACTGACTAGACAGAAAGAAGATTGTGGTGTACATGAAATGTGCACTTCTTTGTGACTAAATGTTTTGAGCATGTACTATTTAATTTTGGCTCTTTCAACTTTTTTTTTTGCTTTTTAAAATTACACTATTACTTGCTTTTTGTTTTATTTTTAAACTTGGGAAAATCTGCAGGTTTGTTTATTATACTATGAAATGTTTGTGATAAATATCTTAAGTCTATAGGCTGTTTCTTCATATACTCAGTTATTACAGTTGGCTCTAGCTTGTGTGTCTTGATAGTTGGTAATCTGTTCAGAAACTATGCCCCTATGTCTGTATATGAGTTCATTTTTCCTTGTGTTGCTCTGTAAGTTTCACCAATTGATGAAATTTGACCTGATTTCATTTGTTTATATATTACTTACTTTTCCATGCAGGACTTGTTGATAAGGCTGCCTATTTTTGTAACATAACTTTTGATGTGTTGGTGAAATTCAGTTGGTCATAGATGCTTGGGCTTTTTCTGTCTCTGCTGCTCTTATTGCCTGGGTGTTTTGCCATGCTGTTTTTTTTTTTTCTTGTACATCTGTAATATCATCCAAAATCACAGATGCTATGACTCAAGCTGGCTACATGTTTCTGGGGTTGCTCAACATACTCATGATCTTTGTGCCACCATATATATCTGTAGGACTCTTTTTTTTCCATATCTGTGAAGTAAATATGGGGAGCTTGTGAGTTTTAAGTTAATCATGTAAATCTTCAACACTGAGCTTTTTCACCGTAATATATTCAATTCCATGTGCATGTTTTCCATCTTCCCATGTCATTCTTTATTTCTTCAGTGCATTTAAGTTTCCATTTTAAAGGTCTGTCTTGTTTTTGGTTAGTTTTTTAAGAGCTATTTCTTCTTTGTTTACTGTTCAGATTTAATTGAATACATAAAAGCAACGTATAGTATAAGACTTTTCTAATTGTGTGGTTTTATAGATGATAAAAAAAATTCTTCCTCCAAATAGACACTTATTTCCTTTTTAACATCTCATTTGTATAAATTGTTTGCTTTTTATAATTAACAAATGTTGATATTTATTTATTACATTGCTCTATTCACTTACTGTGTTAGCCCTTTGTCACCCTCTGTCCCATCCTAGGTTAGACATGTTTCTTCCCAGTTGTCCTCCTCATATTTCGTGAATGATTTTTGTCCAGGATTGGGCCAGGTAGCCAGGATTTCACATGTCTGTAATTTCAACTGTCATGTCATATAGCAAGACTGTTTTTTATGTGCCACCTCCTCATCCAGCTCTTAAAATCTTTTCTTTTTTTCTGCTGTAATATTCTTTGCAATTTAGATGTGGAGGGTATGGAATTTCCATTATACCATAGGCAGTACGAAGTCAATGGTTGTCAGTATTTGAGCAGTTATGAGTCTCATTTTTATATTACTGTTGCCCACTGAAAGCACAGTTTCTTGGACAAAGGCAGAAAGTAGTTCCAGGCTATGGTGTGAACAGAACCATGTAAAGGCTGCTTGAGTAGTTGTAGATAATGTCAAGCCCTTCTAGGACTTATGACCTTTCCAATCACTGGCTTTTGTTTCCATATATATCCTTCTGTGAGGTGACCTCAGAATCAGAAAACCTTCTGTTACCCACAAAATCATTGACACTATGACACCGTTGGGCATGCCTTGCCTTGCAGATTGAGATTAGAGCACACAGATCCAAATCTGGGTATGGCCATTTTTAACATGGCCTCTTGCCCAAGCCGGCATGGCAATTTTTGACACTGTGAGGGTCCAAGATATTTGTAGACACTGTGTGTGGTCTGCTGAATTCTAAGCATCTTCTTGTTGGTATAGGGAAAAAAGTGAGGTTGTGTGTCAGGTACATAGCTTATTAAGATGCTGTTAGGTGTCAGCTTTCTCGTGGATATTTATAACTTTAAATTACAGAATTCTATTTTTTAAATAAGCAGCCCACTTGCTTTCTTACTCTCCCATATTGTCTCATTTAAAATTTTCTCTTTCCATGAACTGTGTACCCACTGATGAAATGTGTTGGGTGTGAAGGACACACTTCTCTGTTCTGATTAGAGGGAATTGATTCCAGCTGTCCTTTTGTATTGTTAGGTTCAGGTTTGTGTCTCATTGTGTTCCTTGGGCACAGGTATATTCCTTTTGTTCTCATGTTCTTCAGAGGACATATTTTTATAAGGAACATATGTGATATTTAGCCACAGGCCTTCCAGGGAATCTATTGTCATGGTCATGTTTCTTCTGAATCTACATATTTGTGTCTTAAATTGATTAATTCATAGGTGTTAAAAAAGAGTCTTATATTCTTGGCATTAAATCTGCTTGTATTCTATTCTCATGTAATTTAGAGGCAATCTCTTTGTCTCTGTCCATCCTTGGCAACGGGTCTTTGATTTTTCTTTGTGTATATTTGTTTGGACTTAACTGCGTTGGGTGTTGAGGTAAAGCTATGATGGTTTCTAGTGTTCCTTTTATTTGAGTTTGAGATAATATTCTTCTTGTGCGGTATTAGTATAGGATTTGTTTAAAGGAAAGAAGCATTCTTTGGTGAATCTGCCCATTTCTCAGACATCCTTAGAGCAATTGTTTACTACTTAAGTCTCAGTACTGCTTAATGCCTTTTCTAGGTTTGTAATGTAGAAGGCTAAATGGTCACTTGTTTCTAAGAGCTTGTCCTTTCTTCTTCAATAGTTCTGTGTGTGTGTGTGTGTGTGTGTGTGTGTGTGTGTGTGTGTATTTGACTTTCCACAGCACTCCGAAAGGTATCATTGATGTTGCTGGCATACATTACAATGTTCCCTATTCAGCTCTAGTTATCTTACTTGGGGATTCACATTTTTAGTTTGGATTAGGTGAAAAATGCTTCCTCAGATTTTTTTGTCCCTTCACAGAAACAAGTCTGTTGCCTTGACTCATTGAAATGTTTTTGAGTCTTTATTCTATGATTTTCTACACAACAAAGTAATATCTTTCTCTATACTATTTCAGAGTGACTTGTTCTTATGCCAGAAGCCAGAAGCCACATAATCATGGACAAATGCTTTTTACAACCAGCAACTCTTATTGCCAAAACTTCTCAGTGTCTCTTTGTCACCTCATTTTTGTGTGTCTGTATCTTTTATGATCTGGCTGGCACTCAGGATTATATTCTAAGAAAGTTTCTTTAGTAATCCATGAATTCTCTCCCTGTTCATTGATTTGAGTGTCCATAATAGCTAATTAAGGAACAATTAACCAAGTGCTGGAGAGGTGGCTCAGCAGTTAAGAGCGGTTGTTTCTAGGCTCAGTTCCAAGTATATACATGGTGACTTTACAGCCTTCTGTAACTCAGGTTCTAAAGGATCCATTGTCCTCTTATGGGTACTGCAGCTATGGCAAGTAAGAAATGCACAGACCTACCTGCAGGCAAACACCCATACGTAGCAAATTAAAGTACATAAATCTTAAGAAAAAGAAACAGTAAATAATTTGGAGGTACTATATAATGATTCAAGTTAACAGTATAGGTAAGAGTTTGGAAGTTTTTCTGCTAGTGTGAGAGTAAATGTGGAGCCTGAATAAGTGATTTCCAATGGACAAACTTAAGGAATAAATGTCAAGTCAGTGATATGTATTGGTTTTTATTGTTGTGTGCTGGGGACCAGCCATGACTGTTCTCTTTTCTGTTTCTGTCTCAATGGTAGCAGAAGAGGAGAAGAGTGCCAGTCGGGGCAAAACCTGGTCTTGGGAGATATTAGGGTTGCTGTTTAAATAAATTTACCTGTCTTAAGTCTAAGTGACTTTCCTGTGGTAGCTGACCTGCTTGTCTGAGTTCCTCTGAGACCAGAAAACTTTAGACTCTGGCATTTAGCACCTCACAGTCAAACAGTGGGGGATTAAGCAAAATGGCCTTTGTTCTATCTCTATAGCAACTTTTTGATTCTAACTCCCAGCCTGTTAGTTGAAGTCACAGGAAGAAAAACATATAATTTGAAAAGTGATTTTAGCCTTTATTTCTAGGTTATCTGTAAAAAGTATTTCTCTTGCTCTCTAAAAATTCTCCAAAGTTTTCTCCAAAACAGTTCTGTGTTCTCTTCTAATCTTGCTCTCTCCTCCTGCTCTGATGTAACAATGCCCTTGCTCCAAATGCCATACATTGTTCTTTCATAGTCTTTTGTACCCTTTCAAGGAGAATATGTCACATGGTTTATCCAAGCATCTTTACACACACACACACACACACACACACACACACACACACACACACACACAAGTTCACTAGAATTGAATAAGTTTACAACAGAGATGTTTACATGCACATCCAATTAGAGTAATTATCTAGTTAAACATTCATTATCTGTCACTAGTTCTCCAAGTGCATGGAGAATTAAAGAATTAAAGCGTACCTAAGTTGAAATTGAAATGGTTGTAAACATTAACTGTTACTGAGGAAATTTTTTTTTGTCCAGCTAATTTTCTGGGACATATATGTATTATTGGATGCAAATACCACATTCAAAAATGTTGTTTTATAATACATGTTCAGTTCTAAATATTGCATCTTATTGTCTGGAAAAGTGAGCATGTATCAGGCCACACTCTTTTTGCAGTTATTAGATGTACTATAGGTTAGGACAAAATTCTTACCTGTGATTCAACTAAGAGCCCTGGATGTTGATCAGAGAGGAGACTGTAAGCAAGAGATTCAAATATGTTAGAAGGATTGTGAAAGGTGTGAGGTGGGGCTCAGGTGAGAGTAGAAAGAGGACATGAATTTGGTTTTGTCAGTTTGTTTTGTACTAATGGTTCTGGAAATTTTTTCTGAGAATACTCTTAGATGTGGTAATATGGTTGTACAGTAGGCAATCAGATGTTCTTAGTATTTGATTAGACTAGTTTCGAGTCTCTGAAATAGCTTTTGCCTACGGAAATGCAGTTTCTTTGATCCAGACTGAAAGCAGCAACACACTTACTATGAGTGTGATTCAACACTTGTGAACTTGTAGGAAATGTCAGTGGCGGATTCTCTTCTAAGTCCTGTTATCTTCATAACATTGGCATTTGTCCAGGTTCCCTCTGTTATCTGTTCTCTGTCCCTACCCTCCCCAGCTACCCCCACCCCCCCCCCAATACACACCTGGTAGAGCTGGCCTCAGATTTAGCCAGAAAGCCTTCTGTTACCCACACGACAGTCTTGCTACTATCACAGCTGTGGGTATACTTTGCCTGAAAAATTGAGATTATAGAAAACAGGATCCAAACCCAGGTATGGACATTGACAGTTCTGCTGCTCATCCCAGTCTACACAGCAGTTTTCGAGACTATGAATGCTACCACCAGGGAGTCTAAGATATTTGTAGGTAGTGTTCCTGGTCTGATCTGAGTTTTTTTAGTTTTTGGGTTTTTGTTGTTGTTGTTATGGTTGTTGTTTTGTTTTTTTTTCTCAAGAAGGTTCACCTGCTTTCTGACTCTCCTATATTGATTGTCCCCTTTAAATTTTTCTCTGGCTTTTTGGAAATGTGTTCTCACTGGTGCACTGTTTTGAGTTAGTCCAATTAGAGGAGAAGAGTTACAGTTTTTTTTTTGTTTGTTTGTTTGTTTGTTTTTTTGGTTTTTTGGTTTTTTTTTTGTTTTTTTTTTTTGTTTTTTTTTTTTTGTTTTTTTTTTTTTGTTTTGTTTTTTTGCTTTAGCTGTGCTTCTCTTTGTCTTTATGTTCTCCCACTCTTAGAAGCTTTTATACTCAGCAAATGTCATATTTTACTGCAGGGTTTTTAAGTGTATATTGGCATGATCATTTTTCTTCACTTACTTGTGTCTACATATTTGGTGTCTTCCATTGATTAGTTTGTAGGAGGTGAAAGAGTCTTACGTTCTGATGTTAACTCATCATTCTTTCCATTTCCATGGAATTTAGAGACAGTCTCTGTGTCTGTGTAGTTCTTCGAATCTGGTCTCTGATTTTTCTTTGCATATAATTGTTTGAGCTTCCCTGCTTTGGGCATTCAAGTAAATTCAGCTTTATATAATCACTTTCTAGTGTTCCTCAGATTAACTTATTCACTTGTTTCTAGCAACTGATCATTTAATCTTCAATTCTGATTTATTTGTATATTACTTTTTACAGCACTGCATAATATAATGCTGATGTCATTGTTATACATTGGAGTATCCTCTTTTTCTCTCTTGTTCTAATACATAGTCATTTTTTGTTTTTTTTTTTTCTAGGTGAACAAAGGTTTGTCACTACTTTAGTCTCTGCACAGAGACAAGTTTGTTGTATTGAATGATTATGTTATCTTTGAGTCTGTTTCATTAATTGTGGAGAACCATTTTGCTACTTCTCTGAAGCAGAGAAAAAAAGAGAGAGATAGAGAGAGAGAGAGAGAGAGAGAGAGAGAGAGAGAGAGAGAGAGAGAGAGAGAGAGAGAAAGTCTACCTGCCTAGCAAAGTCAAAATAGGTCAGAGCCTGTTGGCAGATTTTCTGCCGGCTGAGGTATGAAATGATAAGAAGAGGTACACCTGAGGCTCAAGGTTAGGGACTGGAGATCATTTTCAGCTTGGTGGAAGGAACAGAGGCTTTAGGGATGGGAACAAATATTTCCTGTACATCTTAACAAAATTGTTTCTGTTAGCTTGTGGTTTTGCTTCCCATGGTACTGTAGTATAAGAAAGCTATAAGAGAAATACACTTGCAGCTGGTGTGGTATTAACCAAGCAGCCCTCCCATACCTGTCTCTTGAATCTTTTTTCTATGTTTCCTATAATCAGCTTCTCTCCCCCTCAGAGACTTCATACAGGCCAGACCAGTACAATTAGTTACTACATAAGCTTACTAATATCTTTCTACATTCTACTTCAGATTGATTTTTTCATTCTTTTAAGCACTGAGGTATGTAGTTGTGGACAAAAGTCTTTCCAAACCAGTGTCTCTTGCTGCCAAACATTTCTATATGTCTTGGTCACCTCATTTCTATGTGATTATCCTTCCTGAGCTGGCACTCAATTTGACACTTTGAGAACAAGTTCTCTGTGCTCCATAAAGTCTGTCTCACTGTTCTTTGATTTAAATCTCTATAATAAAGAATTAATAATTAAAAGCAGGAGATGTAGCTCAGTGGGTAAGGGCACTTGTTTTTTCAGTTTCCAGATTAAGTTCCCTATAATTCCCTGGAGCCTTTATATTCATCCAGAACTCAGATTCCAGCCTTCTTGTGCCTGCTGTAGGCTCTAGGGACATGATGTAAACAGATCAACATGGAGGCAAAGATACCCTTCCAAATAAAATTAAAATAAATAAACCTTTTTAGAAAAAAACTATAAACAATCTGGAGGTACTGAAAAGTATTCAAGATAACAGTACAGGAACAAACATAGTGTTGTCAGTCCTAATGTGAGAGTAGAGATGGAGCCAGGATATGTGACACAACAGCCGACATCGTAAGTCAACATTGGAAGAGTTAGGAATGATCCCTGTTTAAGATAAATAAAGTTGTTTGTGTACATGGACCCTACAGTGCTGAATATCCTATGTCCTTTATAATGTGGCAAAAGATTTATCATATTGATGATGAAGTTAGGCACATAGCTGTTAAGCTTTATGAAGATCCATCCTAATTGTGGAATAATTTATAATACAGGAAAATGCTCCTACCCAGCATCTGCATTAGCATATGTTGGATTAAGGGCTCTGTTTTAATTGTGTCCTAAATCAAACACAGCAATCTCTTCCATGCTATTCATATGAGAAGTACATTGAAACCAAACACATTGAGTGACATTCTCATTGTCACGCTCACTCTAGTGCCAGTGGGTCAGATATTATATTCTAGTGTGATGGCTAATCAAACTCCATTTAATGTTAGGCATCCATCATAGTACCGACTTGCCATTTGCCCCGACTCAAGTCTTTGAATGACAAGTTCGCAGTAATAACCCTGAATAGTAGTGTTTTGTAGCAGGTGTTTTGTAGTAGTGTTTTGTGCCTGGTGCCTGCAGAGGTTAGAAAAAAGCCTCAGACTGTAGTCATTCTTTTCTGTCACATTAATATATCATCTTATGCTCTCCTGTCTGTATGAATATTGATAAGATTTCTGGTATCAGTTTTGCTTTTGTGTCTTTTTATGTGCATTGTCCATAACAAAGTTGTATTTATTTTAGCTCTTAATTTTGAAAACCTTGATGTGAATGGTTATTCCAGTCAGTATTTCTGACACAGAAACTTGGAGAAAAACAATAAGAAGAATGGATGCTTCTCTGGTAAATGCCTCCCAGGTCAGTGTCCTGTCCACATTTTTTTGAAAATTCCTTTTATTATTTAAACCATTCAAGATTTTAGTTCTCTACCTCTTGTAATGTTATCGAAAGTATTTGTTTTCTGTAATTTATCTTTGTTCTTCCCCAATGATCTAAATTAAATCTTTAGATCTTTCACTTCTAATGGGACAAGCACAGCCATGCCCCATTGTATTTTCACTGGATTTTATACTGTGAGAACATAAATTTCCAAGAACTGAACCTGACATTCTGAAAGAGATTGTATTATAAATGGGGGGTCAAAGAATATGCTGATGGCTAATTTCTACATAGGATGGACTTGTGTACTTTAATATTAGTGGGTTAGGAAGGTCTTTTGTGCCACATAAATTACATTTCAGGAATAGTTAGGTTTCTAGAAACAACCTTGTGAATGTAGATCTGCAAATATATGGACATTGACATCACTGAGCAATGTATGGAAGAAGAGAAATTATGGAATTGTAGAATTAGAAGACAATCACTGTCTTGAAACCTGTGAGTAAATATTTTAGCTCCCTAGAGTCATAGATGATGGAAAGAATATGTGGCTTTCTCTTACCATAACATTGATGTGTTCGTGAGGAGATGCAGGTTGCAGTATTCTGATATCTCTTTTCGGCACTTTATGTCACACAGTGATCATATTCTTTCTTGTTCTAGAAGGGGTACAGCATTCTACCTAGGCCTCAGGATGTCAACTAAGTATTTTAGACTAGAGTCAGGTGAGACCCAGTTACAGACAGGATTAATATAATGTCCACAGTTGAGCAAGGCTGACAGCTGTAGAATTTAGAAGCACAGTCTTACTCACTGTAACTTGACCATCTGAGATGTGACACTGGGATTCTGGTTGATAAAAACTCTATAATTTATAATGGTACATTCCTACATGTAGGCCTTACATGCAAATGCTATATTCCCTAAAAGTTTGTTGTTTATGATTCCACTATGTAATCCTGTTTCAGAGAAAAAGAAAATAAAATAAAGACTAGGACCATTTTAGGTAACATTCTTTATTAAAATTAAATTTCAGGGTTTTGTTTTTGTTTTTGTTTTTTTTTTGTTGTTGTTTTGTTTTTTGAGACGGGGTTTCTCTAATTAGCCCTGGCTGTCCTGGAACTCACTCTGTAGACCAGGCTGGCCTCGAACTCAGAAATACACCTGCCTCTGCCTCCCAAGTGCTGGAATTAAAGGCATGTGCCACAACTGCCCGGCTTCAGTTTTCTTTTATGTATGTTTGTATATTTGCCTGAATATCTGCATATGTGCACTGTATTCCTCCAGCCTGTAGAGTTCAGAAGAGAGCATTGGATTTCAAAGAATTGGGATTAACAATCTGTTATGTAGTTTCATGCGGGTGCTGGGGAACAATTTTGGATTATGGAATTCAAACTGGAGACAAATTGTCAAATGAAGTGATGGTAACAAATCCTTTACCTATTCTTAAGGTCTTAAAAAATAATCACCCCTTCACAATAGTCACAAATAATATAAAATACCTTGGTGTGAATCTAACCAAGCAAGTAAAAGGACTGTATGACAAGAAAAAAATCAGAAAATTCATGAAGAGGAGAGACCTTATGAATATAATCAACATAGTACAGCATTCTATACATTGTTAATAAGAGCAGCAACACTTAACTTGTGACATATTTCTATAAGATTTCTAGAAGATGTTTATCTTTGAATATTTGCTGTGACTCATCATTATCACAAATTACTTCATTAGATCTTTTTTACCTAGGAAAATATTTTGTCCAGAAGCACATAGTAAACAGGTAATTTTCCATTACAGAGTCAGTTAACATTCAAGGATGTGGCTGTGGACTTCTCACAGGAGGAATGGGAAAGTCTTGACCGTGCTCAGAGGGCATTGTACATGGATGTGATGCTGGAGAATTACAACAATCTGGTTTTTGTGGGTAAGAATACTCTTCTTGTAGAATTCCTGATTCATTCTTTGAATTAACCTCCTGTGGAAACTCTCTGACATATCGAGAGACTCCCAGAATTAAGGAAATTCTGCTTAACAACATATCTTCTTCATTGTGTTTCCTTTACATTTCTTTCCATTCTTTGCAAGAGGAACCATTGTTGTATTCCATGGAATCTCTCCAAACATTGTATCTACTTTTAATTAAAACGTCCAAGTTTAAAAACAGTTAAATATTCAGAGCAAAAAAAAATATATTGTCACACCTGCAATAAGTGGAATAAACTAGTTTCACTGTTGCATTAAAGTTCTCACTTGTTTGTGAATTTAAAAATGAAGAAAGTTCTAAATAAAGAACTGTTGGTTCTGAGAATTTTTTTTTTGCTTATTTTTTTTTAACTTATTGACTTGTTGTCTCTATGTTTATTACTGTTATAGCATGGTTTTATATTATGAGTTCCATGCTAATGTGGTTTGCTTAATGAATTTCTAGCTGACCAAAGCTATATATTGTCACCCTGTCACAAACCATGAAAATAGAGAAACTTTATGTGATCCTTCAGAGAGTTCCTTTCTCAAAGTCTTTAATGCTCCATCACCTATTCTTCTTATCTTCTGCAAAACACAGTGTTTAAATAAGAATTAGAAGGACATTATTTCCTGTCATTTGATATAGATGAGTTTTGAGGTTGTTCTAAGCATCTATGTAATGACTGTGAAACCAGAAAGACCTCTCTTAAGACCTCTGTCCTTGAGAATGGTTAATTTACCTTAGAAAATTTCAGGAAACACGGGATATTGTCTTACTCATTTACTAATCCCTGTCATCTCTAATTGCAACTTTTTTTTCAGAGAATCATTGCATATGTCATAAATATGAGAACTTCTTGGATCAAGATGCACAGCATATTGTCCACGAGCATGTGAATATCCAAGAGAAGTCTTATAAATGTCATGAGCTTGGCAAAATCATTCATGAATCCACCCAAAGTGCACCTTATAAAACTAACCTCAGGGATACATCTGTTGAATCATCAAACCTCAAGAGACATGAAACCGGAAACACCAGAGAACTTTCCAAATATAAAAACTGTATAAAATGTTTAAATTTGTGTTCTAGAATTAGTCTGAATCAAGGAATCCACATAGAAAAGAAAGATGATGAGGTTTTTGACTCTAAACAAAACCTCATGCTCAAACCAACCAATAGTGGGAAAAAACCTTACAAATGTAATGATTATGACAAATGCTTCATCCAGAAAGGTGATCTTAGAAGTCATCAGAGAATGCATACCGGAGAGAAACCTTACAAATGTAGTGAATGTGACAAATGCTTTACCATCAAAAGTGATCTTAGAGTTCATCAGAAAATTCATACAGGAGAGAAACCTCATAAATGTTGTGAGTGTGAAAAATGCTTTACCAACAAATATCATCTTAGAATTCATCAGAGAGTACATTCAGGAGAGAAACCTTACAAATGTGGAGAATGTGACAAATCTTTTACCCAGAAAGGCAATCTTAGAAGTCATCAGAGAATGCATACCGGAGAGAAACCTTACAAATGTAGTGAATGTGACAGATGCTTTACCCAGAAATGCAGTCTTATTATTCATCAGATAATTCATACTGGAGAGAAACCTTACAAATGTACTGAATGTGACAAATGCTTTTCTAACAAAAGTGATCTTAAAATTCATCAGAGAATTCATACAGGAGAGAAACCTTACAAATGTAGTATATGTGACAAATGCTTTACCCACAAATGCAGTCTTAGTATTCATCAGAGACTACATTCAGGAGAGAAACCATACAAATGTACAGAATGTGACAAGTGCTTTACCCAAAAATGCAGTCTTCTTATTCATCAGAGGATTCATACAGGAGAGAAACCTTACAAGTGTACTGAATGTGACAAATGCTTTACCAACAAAAGTGATCTTAGAAGTCATGAGAGAATTCATACAGGAGAGAAACCTTACAAATGTACTGAATGTGACAAATGCTTTACCCACAAGTGCAGTCTTAGTATTCATCAGGGAATTCATGGAGGAGTAAAACCTTAAAAATATCATGAGTATCATAAATTCTTTAACCAGAAACACTCATCAGAGAATGCAAACAGTAGAGAAACTTTAGAAATGAAGTAAGAGAAAAAACATTTACCAAGGGAGATCATCTTAGAACTCAACAGAGACATTATATAGGAGTGACAACTTACAACTGTAGTAAATGTACAAATTTTTTACTGTTGGCTTATCTCTTGAATACATCAAAGAAAACATACAGGAGAAAAATCTCTGAAATGTAATGTATGAGGACATTTCTTTACCTGACTCTCAAGTCTAAGAAAATATCTGGAAATTTATAGCAAAGAAAATGTCTCCACTGGGAAAAAATGTGGCATGTGCTTTATAAAAGTTGTATTCTTCGCAACACTTCACATTAGAGAATTATTATCAACATAAGAAATTTGTGAACCCCTTTAGGTAATGTTCAGATATTAAAATCTATCCAGCATTTGTTCTGAGAGAAACTCTGAAAATGTGACAATGAAGGAAATAGTTCATTAAAGTGTTTAATTTCTCCCCTAAATATTCAATAATGAAGACAAAGTGGGAAAGCCAGAAGAATGTGATGCTGTGTAACAGTTTCCTGGAGACTGAAATAATCCATTGCAAAGAGAAACTGATTAAGGCAGGTAATACACCTCTTAAAAAATTAATATTCTGTACATTTAACTCAAATGAAGAAACTCAGACCAGTTATACTTCTTAAAAGAGGGCATGACAAACTGAGCCACTAAGATAGGATGCTCTTTATCCTATAGATATGCCTACTGATATGCAGTTTGCTCCAAGTGTCCATTCATAATCTGAATCATATGCTGGTTTTAAGTTTCAACATAGCAATTGTCTTTGTCTCTCCATAATTGATTCTGCAGTAATCTATCATGAATAATCGCCAGATTTTCCTAATGTTAATGTGATTGACTTTCTATATAAAAAGTAATGATAGGGGAGGTTATAATTTACTAAACTGCGTGTCACTGATTATGTCACTATTCTCTTCATATATCTTTTGTGTCCTCAGCAGGAGTAAATGATTTTCATTATAATTTTAGTGTATGGTTAATTTGGGGGAAATTCATTCTTCTTTGTTTAGATTTTTATCTTTTTGAAGGTTTGGGTAGTTTCTCCAAATTCCACTTGTTTTGTGGTCAAGTTTTCTATTTTCACAAATGATACCAGCAGAATTTTGATAAGAATTGCTTACTATAACCACAGGATGTAAAACTCTGTTTGGATTGCTTTTCCATTAATATCTTTTGTCATCCTGAGGCAAAACTCAATAATTTTCATTACTATAATTTTAATATTGATTTTTTGCATATTTGGATGCTTTCTCGAATGTTTATATCATCTTCACATTACTTTTTCTAGGTTGTAGGAATGGTTTGATTTGTTAAAAACAAATTGTTTAGAATGTTTACATAAGAGAAACTTACTTGACAATTGTGTTCCCATGGTTAAATGAGAACATTCTAATGTGTAAGTATTCACATATCATATATGTATTCTTCTGTTTTATATCTCCTGTTGATTTTCTTATGCATGTTGGTCAGTGAGTCGTTATTCATTATTGAAAGAATGTATTTCAGTTAGTCATTTCATACACAACTACCTGTATGATATATTTGAGTCTTAGTTAATTTTTTGCTTGTTTGGTTGTTTGAAAACTGCACATCGACTTGCATGATAGCTACATTTCTACTGACACTGTACCTCTGCTTTCCGTTTGTTGAGTTATTGGCTGTATTTGTCAGTTTTGAGGACCTTGTGTATGGACAATGAGTGGGCATAGTGGAAATCTCCCAGCCTAGGAGATGTGCATTTTATTCATGACTAACAGAGTGGAGCATGTTTAATGTGCATATTGTCCTTTTGAATTCCTTTTTACCAAGATACATTAAAATTATTCACGTATTTCTTCATTTAATTATCATTTATTTACTTTATTTTTTCTCTATTTTATTCTACATTCTGGCTATTAACCAGTTGTACTATGAATAGCTAACTGATCAATTTGTCAATTGAAAGAAAAAATTTCAATCACAATACATGGAGAAACCAGTATATCCAATATATTCCACGACCAAACTACACTTATACAATATTTTTCTACTACTCCAGTTCTACAGAGGATAGTAAAAGGTAAAGTCCAACACAAAGAGGGTAACCACACCCAGGAAAACACAAGAAAAGAAAATAATCATCTCTCAGTAAAACCAAAAGAACACACACACTCACACACTCACACACACTGAGTACTACAGCAACCATCAAAATAACTGAAACTAACAATCACTAGTCATTAGTACCTCTCAGCATCAATGGTCTCAATTTACTAATAAAAATAAACAGGTTTACAGACTGGATGCCAAAACAGGATCCATTATTCTGCTGCATACAAACACACCCCAGCAAAAAAGATAGACATTATCTATCTAAAGGGCTGGAAAATGTTTTATAAGCAAATGGACTAAAGAAAACCTGGAGTAGACATTCTAAAATGTGATAAAATAGATTTTCAACCAAAAGTAATCAAAAGGGATGAGAAAGGACACATCATACTCATCAAAGGAAAAGTCCACCAAGATGAAGATTCAGTTCTGAACATCTATACCACAAATTCAAGGGCACACACATTTGTAAAAGAAACTTTACTTAAGCTCAAATAACACATTGAACCCCACACAATTATAGTGGGGTACTTCAATACCCCACTCTCACCAATGGATAGGTCATTGTAACAGAATATAAAGAGAAAAGCAATGAAACTAATAGCTATTATAAACCAAATGGATGTAACTTATTTCAACAGAATTTTTCATCTCAAAACAATAAAATATGCTTCTTCTCAGCACCTCTTGGAACCTTCTCCAAAATTGAATATACAATCAGTCACAAAACAAGGTTCAACAGATACAAGAAGATTCAAATAAACTCTTGCATCTTATCAGTTCACCATGGATTAAGGCAGGACTTCAACTACAGAAACAAAAAAACCCCACAAACTTACGGAAACTGAACAACTTTCTATTCAATGATCACTGTGTTAAGGAAGAAATAATGAAAGAAATTAAAGACTTTCTAAAATTCAAAGAAAAGGCAAAACATACCCAAACTTGGGAATTTGGGGGGCAAATGGATGGAACTTGAGAATATCAACCTTAGTGAGGTAACCCAGTCTCAAAAGGACATGCATGGTATAAACTCACTTACAATTAGATATTAGTGATAAAATACAAGATACCCATATAACTTCAATTATTTTCAAATCTTATTTTTAAATGATGTTTCTTAAATGATTTAACCTTATTTGTAAGCCAACCACCCACCTGAAGTATTGGAAAAGAAAGAAAAAGGGGGAGAAGTGGACCTGCTTAGAAGGTTCTTTGGAGTAACTCTTGTCTGTGTTGTCTAGAAATCAGGTTCTGAAGTTAGCCTGCAGCAGCAGCTTGGATACACCAGCAGTCCAGTTTGGTAGAGTTGGGTAAGCTAGAATAGTGACAAGACCTAGCAGAGACAGTCAGGCCTCAGCCTCAGGTTAAGTCAGCAGGAGGGACCAACAGGAATACCAGAAGTTCTCGGCTGTGCCTATCTCAGGGAAGCAAAGATCAGTGAAGACTTGAGAGCATTGCACAGCTAACTGAACCAGCAAGATAAGCTCTGTCTCCATCACTTCATGGCATTCTACTTTTACCCTCCAAACATCACGTGTCCTTTACTTGCCTTGCCTCAGCATGGCTCTTGCCTCACCATGTGTCTTATCTCAGCACGGGTCTTTGGAAGTGGCAGCACACTGTAGTACACCACAAGTTTCTTGGTGCATTTCTCTGTATGGCGACCTGACAACTGCAGCTCAACTACACAACATAAAGCCAACCAATACATGTGTGTTCTTAGCAAAGAATCCTTCATCACGTGTCCTTCCACATGCTTGCTTTAGCAGAACATCCTCTCTCCTGTGTCTACTTCAGTGAAACATTCCTTCATGAGTCTGACTTAGCCTATCACAACTGTGTCCACTTTAATGAAATGTTCCTTCATGTGTTTGCCCCAGCAAAATACCATCCACCCGACTTTCCAAAGAAGCCTTTAAGTTTTTACTTTTTACCTATGCTATACTCCAGAGACCCAAAGAAGCTAAGTAAGAAGGAAGGCCTAAGCAAGGATGCTTGAATCTCACTTACAAGACCTAATAAAATAGTCATAAGAGGCAGATGGAGGGAGGGAATTGAGTGGGAGAGGGGATTGGGAGGGAAACTGTGGGGTTCAGGATCAGGTGTCAGGAGAGGTAGTAGAGGTGGCTGGATTGCCATGAGAATTAATGGCATCTGCAGCTGGTGGGGTTGGTGAGCATTTTGAATACATGCCAGAGACCTGGAATATAGGAGGCTCCCAAGAATTAGTGGGGGTAACATTAGCTGAGACAATAGTGAGGATATGAAACCTAAAGAAGCCACCTTCTGTAGCCAGGCAGGAACCCCAGTAGTGTGATAGGGACACCAGACCACTAACAAAACTATCAACCCAAATTTATCCTGTCTACAAGAAATGCAGGGATTGTGGATGGAGCAGAGACTGAGGGAATGCCCAGCCAATAACTGGCCCAATTTGAAACCCATCCCATAGGCAAGCACCAATCCTTGACACTATTAATGACACTTTGGTATGCTCATTGACAAGAGTCTAGCATAGCTGCCCTCTGAGAGGCTCTACTCAGCAGCTGACTCATACATATGCAGACACCTACAGCCAAATAGCAATTGGAGTTTAGGGATTCCTATGGAAGAATAGGAGGAAGATCTGTGATGTGTAAGGGGTTAGGGACTCCACAGGAAGTCCAACAGAATCAACTAACTTGAACCCTTGGGCTATTAGAGACTGAACCACCAACCAAAGAACATACATACAGAGGGTGGACCTAGGCCTTGTTGCACATATGTAGGAAAGGTGCAGCTTGGTCTTCATGTGTGTACTGAACAATTTGAGCAGGAGCTATCCCAAAAGCTGTTGGCTATACATGGAATATGTTCTTCTAGCTCGGCAGTCTTGTCTGGCCTCAGTGGGAGAGGATGTGTCTAGCTTCACAGAGCCTTGATGTTCTGGGGTCAGGGATTATTCAGGGGAACTCCCATCTGCTCAGAAGAGATGGGGAGGGAGGATGGGGAAGGATATGTGGGCGTGACCAGGAGGGGGACAGTGAGCAGGATGTAAAGTGAATAAAAAACAACAACAATAAAAACTTGGAGATATCTCATACTAGCAACTTAATAGCACATATGAATGCTCTGGAACAAAAAAAGGTAACACACCAAAGATGAGTAGGAAGCAGGAAATAGTCAAACTCAGGGTTTAAATCAATCAGAAACAAAACAAACAATACAATCAATCAACAAAACCAGGAGCTGGTTCTTTGAGAAAATCAACAAGATAGATAAACCCTTAGCAAAACTAACTAAAATGCACAGAGACCATATCCAAATTAACAAATCACAAATGAAAGGGAGACAAAACAGAAACTGAGGTGACCTAAAAAATCATTAGATCTTACCTCAAAAACCTTCACTCCATAAAAAAAATGGAACCTCTAAGTGAAATGGATGATTTTCTAGACAGATACAATGTACTGAAGTAAAATCAAGATCCAGTAAACTGAAAACACCCAAGGAAATAGAAGCAGTCATTAAAAGTTTTCCAACCAAAAAAATAAATAAAAAGCCCATGGCCAGGTGGTTTTAGTACAGAATTCTACCACACAATCAAAGAAGAGCTAATATGAATACTCTTCAAACTATTGTACAATAATAAAAACAGAAGGAACACACCTAGTTTCTTCTATGAGGCCTCAAACACCCTGATAGCTAAACCACACAAAGACTAAACAATGGAAGAATCTCAGACCACTTTGGCTAGTGAACATCGATTCAAAGATTCGCAACAAAATACTCACAAACTGAATCCAAGAACACATGAAAGATGTCATTCAACATGATAAAGTAGGCTTCATCCAACGAATGCAAGAATGACTCAATATACAAAACAGTGTAATCCAGTGTATAAGAGAAAACTGAAAAAAACCATGGCATGATCATCTCATTAGATGCTGAAAAAGCCTTTGACAGAATCCAACGCCTCTTCATGTTAAAAGTCCGGAAGAGATTAGGGATAAAAGGCACATACCTAAAATAAGTAAGGCAATATACAGCAAGCAAATAGGAAACATCAAGATCTTCACTAACCCTATATCTGACAGAAGACTAATATTTTAAATATATAAAGAACTCAGATTGTTAGACTCCCAACAAACCAAATAACCCAATTTAAAATGTGGTATATAACTAAACAGAATTATCAGCAGAAGAATTTGAAATCATCGGGAAGCACTTAAAGAAATGTTCAACATTCTTAATCATCAGGTGGCAGGAGCCAGCCTGGCTGGGAATAGTTTGAAGTAGGACACAGCATCAGATGTAGTTTTAAAACTGATGCTAACTATACTGAATGCTTGCTAGTAAATTTTGCCTCTTGCATATTCTATGGCTGAAAACTGCTGACTTCTTTTCTCTTTAACTCTGTTTTTAAAAATAAATCTATGATTCATTAAATGCTGTATTTTATTTTATAAGTCTGTAAGTGTTCTGTGTTTCATTATGCACTGAAAACTCTATTACTGTTCTGTGCTTCATTAAGCACTGAGGAAACAACTCTTATTGTTCTTTGATAAAAATTCAACTCCTTGTGCTTAAATAAGCACTAATATCTGGCAATTATCACATGCCGTTTAGAAAGAGGAATTCAGTAAAGGATTTATTGCTAATGCTACTTTTTCTGGAGAGCCTGTGTAGTTAACTACATGTGAACCAGCTAGAAAGAAAAGAAAAAGAATCAAAATGCATTATACAGGCAAATATGTAGACATATATACATTATTACCCCCACAGTGTCCAGGCCCAATCATTTGTCACAATCAACTCCACAAGTATTCATGAATGCTTACATACATACATATACATATGCACATATATGTAGACAAACATACATATATATTTGGAAGGATGGATGGATGGATGGATGGATGGATGGATGGATGGATGAGACAGAGCTCCCCAAGCCAGACCATGGAACCAACAATTTTATTTCTTTTCTCTGGCCTTTTAATATATTTTTAGACCAACTTTTTTAGAAAAACACCTCAGATAAAATGTTAATATAAAATGGGAGTTACAGAAGGATGTTGATAATAAATTCAAAGCAGTTTTTCATTCTGTATGCCCGTTATACATTCAAAGCTTTTACATGGCCTTGCCTTCACAGTACATATTTGTGGCTATATCCTTGGACCTAAATGTTTTTCTTTGAACACAAATTTGTTCCAACTCTATTTCTTTTTTTTTAGTGTAATTATGGATGCTCATTTTATTTCTTATTAAGCAGCTGTTACTTATAATATGAGTAATCGGAACATTCTAGTCTTGATTCTAACTTTATTACATCTTTCTAACAAAGCAACTAAGACCATCTCTTAATTTTTCCCTACAATTATTTTAATCAAATCAGGAATTCCATAGAATATTTAATTTATGTAAACAGCATTAATTCATAAAAATTTATCTTATGTTAATCTGCAAGAAATATGGTCAATAGAGTAATAGTATTAAATTAATTTAATAATGACAGGAAAGGCATATCACTTTTAAGAAGCAATCCTGAGATGAAGTCTTTTTGGAACCTTGCTATCAAGCTCACCCAACGCAGACCAAGAAAAATGGCGGGTCACCTCTAGGAAGGCTACCTGTTAGCCTTAGCCTATCCCAAACATCACCTGACAATCAGGGAAATGCAAATTAAAATGATTGTGAGATTCCATCTTACACCCATCAGAATGGCTGAGATCAAAAACTCAAGGGACAGCACATGCTGGAGAGAATGCAAAGAAAGATGAAAACTCATCCACTGCTGGTGGGATTGCAATCTACTACAACCACTGTGGAAATCAATTTGGCAGTTTCTAAAAAGAAAAAGAAAAAAAATAGAGCTCTATCTGAAGTCCCAGCTATACTGTTCCTGGGCACATACCTAAAAGATGCTCTACCATATCTGAAGGCTTGTGCTCCACTATGTTCTTAACAGCTTTATTCATAGTAGACAGAAACTGGGAACCACCCAGATATCCCTCAACTGAAGAATGGATACAGAAATTATGGTTCTTTCATACAATGATATACTATTCAGCTATTAAAAGCAAAGACATCATGAATTTTCACTCAAAGGGGTAGGACTAGAAATTATCCTGCAAGAGGTAACGCAGACCCAAAAGAACCTGCTTGCTATGTACTACTCACTGATAAGTAAATATTAGCCATAAAATACAAGATACCCATCATTCATCCCACAGACCCAAAGAAGTTAAACAAGGAGGAAGACCTAAAGGAAGATGCTTGAATCTCTCTTAGAAGGAGGAATAAAAGAGTCATAGGAGACAGGGGGAGTGAGGAAACTGAGCTTCATGGAAATACTATTTCACATTTTGTTAACTTAAATAATGAACTAATTTTCACATGTATGAAATAAAAAAGCAAAGGCCACAAGATTTGTATAAGGAGATTCAGAAATTTAAAAACAGGTCGTCTGGCTCAACTTGAATTAAACAAAAAAGGTGATCTCAATATTAGTCAAGTGCTCAGTAATGAACTCAAGCCACAGCCTGAAATGTAACATTTGACAGAAGGAATTACATGTATGGTAAGTGAAATACATGACATTTGTCAAGTTTACTTTGCTAAAATTCATTACACAATTTGTTTTATGTGGTGAGAATGTCTTCTGAAGTTCAGGTGTTTGCCTGTGGTAGAACATGTTCTTGGGTCATTGGAAAGTGCCTGAACCATGAGGGTCTAACCATGAATTTATAGAAATACAAAAACAAAGCCGAGTCTTGGTGATGTCTGTCAACAGCACACAGCTTTGGAGCTATATTCTTATTTGTTTCCTCTGTAGATTTCTCCCACTCTCCGTGACTGCTACAAATATAAGACTCTTCTCTGATGCTCCATAAATCTCTACATTCTGTCTATATCTATAAATTCTATCAACGAGCCAAGGACTGTGGCTGTAAGCCTGGAACGTGCTGACTAGAGCTGACTCAGCAGTTACTCTTGTGGGCACGCCCGCGCGCCCGAGCGCGCGCGCGCGCGCACACACACACACACACACACACACAAAGATCATCAGTACAGAATTCACTGGGAACAGTCTGTTCTACTGCTGATTCTAAATTATGTGTCTAAAGATATTTACACACATAAGCATACACACACATATACTATTGCTATCTCACATCTAAAACTACCTCAAAGTACAATGTCTTAAGGCACTTCTTTAAATATGAAGGAAAAGGCAAACCTGTGTGCTCAGTGGCCTTGACAAGAACTGGATTCTAAGAAAAGTACTGACTGGTGGTTTATAAATTCAACTTCAATGTGAACAAGTTAAGATTCCAGTTAGACTACCAGGTAATTTCTACTGTCTTCATTCCTGTCTATGAAACATGACATGCAAAGTAGATAATAATAATACACAATCTACATGAGGACAGGACTGTGCAATATAATCCTGATGGAGATAGCTCCATTGTTTCAATCTCTGTGAGATGATCCTTGTTATTAGCCTTTGTTCCACATGTATTAAAATAAGACAAGAGAGGTTCAGGGTGGAGTTTAGATCACATACAAATTATGAGTTCCTATGTAAACTAAAACATGTTTTTACCCAGTAATCAGTTTATCATTTAAAATACATATATGATTTTCTAATACATTATGACAACAGCAAAAATATTGCTTTATAAAGATATATAAAACTAAAGTTAATATTTATCATTTCCAAAAACAAAGTGGTTATGTGATTTTTGTTAAATCTTACACAATTATATGTTCTCTAAGATTAGTTTTGATTTTCCTTAGAGAGTTATATTTTATCTCTTCACAAAGATTTTATTTAACACATCTAACCATATTATTAATAATCACTCATTTTGTGGGTTTGCCAAGATTCCTTATGAATTTGCTATAAGGACCTTTGGCTTTGGTCCTTATATAAGTTGAACTCAAACACACAGAGATATGATTGTATCTACCTATCAAGACCTGGGGTTAAAAAGGTGTAACCATGTCTGGCTCGTGTGTTCTTCCAAATATTGATGACAGCACCCTTCTTTCAACAAAAGGTGTTGATACCTACTTCTACTTCACAAGAAAGCTCATTTTCCTTTGTTTCAGAAAGGAAGTTTGCTTAGGTCATTAGTCACTCATGGGATGCTGATATTAGTGATGCCTTTTTAATAGAGTTTAGATTTGAAGCATAAGCAGGCATTGAGCTGCAGTGGTTGCTCCTGCAAATAGTGATGATGATGACCCTTAACTTCTGCACTCGAAAAGGACAACTGAACCCCACAACAGATGAGTTGAGCAGTTCACTTTATTACACATATAAGCAAAGAGTAACTCCAGAAACTGCAGGCGTTCAACACCAGAGTGTGCTCAGGTAAAAATGGCTGTATTGAGCTGCTGTGCTTATCCAAAGGTAATCAATAAGAGGAACATTGGTCTCTCCAGTATCTTCTTAAAGAAGCTTTGATTCAGTGAGCCTCTGAACTTGCCCTCAGGGGTCTGTCCAGATTATTATTTTCCCTATGTAGTTAGTCACTAATTTTTACTATTTAACCTAACTGGCTTCTGCCTCATGTTCATCAGCTCAAATTCAACAATTGATAAACCTCATCATATAATTATGTAAAAACAAGATAGCATAATTGTTTTGTTTTTGCATTTAAAGCAGCAAATTGTAATTGTATGTTAGCAAACCTCAGTATTGGAATCACAAACAGCTACTTAAGAAATATTTTTACATTTACTCAAATATAATGAGCATCATCCAGTGAAACACATGAGAAATTCAAGTAACACTTTAGATTTGTCCTTTGTAATCCATCGGCTTCTCTAATGTTCACAGATCTTTGTGTCTTGGTATTTCTAGTATGAATCCACTATTACTGTGTGTTGTGGTTGGAGTAAATGCTACTCAAAATGTCTTGAGCATGGAAACATGAATTAGCTACATGCTCTTGGAAATTTCTAATCTGTCCATGATTAAACACAAGTTATCACATTCCCATTATCTTTTTAAAGTTCCTCATATTTTAACTATTTGTACAGTTTGCCTTCTGAATATTTTGAAGCTGGATAAAGATAAGCAATCATTAAAACATTTTCTTTCATTTTCCTTCAGTATTTTCTGATTTGTCTGTAGTTTTAATGTTAGGTCAAGATGTGACAAATTTGGTGCAATTGATGGGATTCTCTAGAGTATAAATTAGGTTTTATTTTCTTTAATTTTTTATACTTCTTTTATGTTTATAGAAGTTTTCTCTCATGTTTGTTTTTGTAATACATATATGCAGTGTCCATAGCAATGGCAAGATGAGGACATTAGGTTTTCTTGGAACTGCACTTATAGACAATTGGAAGCTGCCAGTTGTGGGCTGGAAATTGAACCCCATTCTCTAAAAGAACAGCTACTGTTCTTCACCACAGAGCCATCATTTCAGCTCCTCTTGACTGCAATTTTTAATGTACAAATAGAAATGAACATAGTACAACTATATACATCAATATACCCCCCCCCCCGTGCAGAATGAATATTCAGACAGAAAAGGTTGAATGAACTTGAAGGCTTGGTCACATCTTGCAGGTTTCTCCCCTTGTCTCTTTACAGAATTTCTTTTTATTTTGTTGTTTCAGTTTGGTTTTTTGAGTGGAATGAGTAAAATAACTTTACGACAGTCTTTTGTATATTGTTACATTTGAACAATTTTCTTTAGTACAAGTTCTTAATGTTTTCTGAGATTAAACATCTATTAAGGGACTTCATAATTTTCTCATAATGGTTTTGTATAAACTCTGCTCTACTTTCTGAATGAAGATTTCTGGGAAAACAATGTGTCACAATCCTCACTGTTGTCAGGTTTCTTTCCAGTATGAATTCTGTAATGGCTTTTACAAGGCATGGCAACTGAAAACTTACAACATTTTTTGTTTTTACCTCAGTAGTGTTTCTTATTAGAATGAATTATCTCATGTATTTTTATATTCCAACAAGAAAGTATTGTGAAGTCCCCAGACTTCCTACAGTGTCTAAAAATACCCTAGTCTCAATGGTGATATTAATTAAAGTGCTAAAATTTCTCTGCTGGCTGGTGTGGAAATTCATGAAAGGCAATGTTGATCCTGTGTGCTTCAATATAAAGGAGCTAGTCAGGGTGTGTATATTAGTAAAATCATACCAAGAATGTTTTCTGAGTAACAGGGGTGTTTTGTTTGTTTGTTTTTATCCGAGCATATTCATAGAGAAAAGAGAGGCATGACATTGGAAACTTGGCCACAAGCTAATGGCTAGATCAAGGGGTCTAGGAGAGAATCTAGTCCTCACAGTGTGCTACATGCACATATACTTACACTTCTTTTAATGGCTCTTTTTACACCATAGCCTGGTGATAATTTCAGAATGGCTCAAAAACATTCTTTCCAAAGCAAAACAAAACAAAACAAAGAACAAAAACAAAGTAATTTCAAAAACTCATAACTGGTCAAATAATAAGAACAACTGACTGCTGCCTAAAAAGTTCACAATGGGAAACTCTGACCCCAGGGAACATTACAGAAGAAGGGGGTAAATGACTATAAGAGCTAAAGGATGCAGATATAGGTTATGAAACCTTATCTTTTGAGATGACACAAAAGTACAATCATGAACACATGACAGCATTCCTAACTGCCCAAGAGTATCACGAAATCATACATGAAATAACAGAGAAAATGATGGGGAAGAAAAAAAGACAAGAAAAGAGGAGTGGGCTGTAGGCAGATAAAGAGGACAATGGTGAACATTAACTACTATCTCAGTGCAGTGAATAATTACTTTCAATATCACAATTTAAAATAGCAAAACAAGCAATATCTTATCAAATACAAGTAAAGAAGAAATACTACTATGTATTTGGAAGCAAAATATGTAAGCTTTAATCAACAAGCAATTAGAATAGCTTCATAATACATTATTATTATCAAGCATGGCATTGAACAATGTGAAATTTTCTCATACACATGCAAAGAGACATATCATGAAAATCTCAGTATTCATAAAAATAACCAGTATGAGCAATTTAACAACCATTACAATCAATATGCCTATGATGTACTTCACAAATACAATATAGAACATCCTGAGAATATAGAGCATGCCAGGCACATAGAATGGTGCTTGATCAATTTAAGCTTTAATTGCAGATGACAATGACCAACAATACTATGGGAGTTGTATAAGCATACACAACATAATTCATTAACATAACAGAACTAGAATTAGCCCAAAAGAATATCCATATGAATTTCAAAAATTCCATAAACAAGTATTACATATTAGGCAGAATTGTAACCAAGTTTTTTTGTCAAAGGTATCTATCCAGGAATAGTATCCTGGGTCCCATTCTT
This sequence comes from Arvicanthis niloticus, assembly GCF_011762505.2. Lineage (NCBI taxonomy): Eukaryota > Metazoa > Chordata > Mammalia > Rodentia > Muridae > Arvicanthis > Arvicanthis niloticus. The sequence continues at coordinate 8,554,563 of NC_133438.1, read as the reverse complement.
TCCCACTGTAAAATAAATCACAGATGTTGATGTATGATCTAGAATACAGAAACCTGAAGAGTAACATAACACCAAAGAGAAATACATACATCTGTAGACACAGAGAACTAGTTTCTGAACGTAACAACACATTACCAGGCCACAGAGACGAAACTGACAAATAGTGACAAACAGGACTTCATGTAATTAAACTCCACATAGATATGGCCTAAAATTAAACTACAGCTACACAGATTTTACAATGGATACATTAATCTGTTAACTATCTCAAGTCACATAATAAAACTTAGAATACATTAAGAGTTTAATGAAAATGGAAAGCAAAAACAACAATAACAACAGGAACAAGAACAATAACCAAAAGTAAGACAAATCAAATCAAACAAACATATCTCCAAACATAACAACCTAACCCATGAGGAAGTCAAAAACTTAAACAGGCAGAAAAGCACTTGAAACTACCAACAGGTATGTGCTAAGTTTGCTTCACATTATTAGCCACAGAGAACATTGTCATCTATAATACAATGAACTTCCTTTCAAACTGGTAATGATCTATAACTAATGCTAATGACAATGTATGAAAAAGAACATAGAGGCACAGTGTCAACCAGAATTCAAGTTGCAGCAGCAACCATGCAAGTCAGCACAGGCAAGTCTACATAAACAACACAAAAACTGTTAACTTCAGCAAGCCTTCACAAGAGTGAGGGATTAGAAATTGAGGGTCATTCAGAACAACTTCAATAATGTTTAATCTACCTCTAAATATGAATAAATAAATGTTTCAATTGACTATACATTCAATAAAAGAGAAACATTTTAGTTAATGAAATTAATGTGTTAAATTATATGAGAATTACCCTGTTCTCATTACTTTTGAATATACTATTCCTCACAGCAATAACTTAAAAGAATATTTTCATCTTCTACTTTTAACTTCTTATGTATTTGAGATCTAGTATCTAATGGATTTTAGGATCTATAAACAACTATCATTTATGACATCTTAATTTTTTTCTAGGAAGCAAAGAGTAAAAATTATAAACTGTCTCCATTGTGAATGTTCAAGAAATATAAACCTGGGGTTTGGTAATATGACTTAGCATTTAGAGAACTTGTTCTTATAGAAGAACTGGGTTAACTTCACAGCACCCACATTGGCAACTCACTAGAGTTGAAAAAAGCAGTGCCTTCTTCAGGCCTGCATTGTCACTGCAAGAGCATGCAGTACACACAATTACATACAGAAGAATATCCAAATCCTTGAATAAAAATAAATATTTTAAAAAATATAAATAAAAATTTCCACACTAAAACTATTTTTCCAGACTATCACCTTTGAAATATCCCTATAAAGTCAATTTAAAGAGTTCAATTTTGCTGATTTTTTTTTAAGCTTTAGAAAGTATATTATTATCAAGATCCTGCAGCTAGCCTTAGATTCATCTGGTAACCAAGCCCATGAGTTTGTTGTTGTTATTGTTTTTTGTTTTGTTTTTCATTTTTTGTTTGTTTGTTTTACACATCCCTGTAACACTTTCATGAATGAGGGGAAAGCTACTTCAAAGCTTAGTCAGATGGGTAGAAATTAGTAGGCATGATTTCTTTTAACCTTAATCCATAAAACTCTCCCTGAGTCCTTTTCATCATAGCTACAACGCATTACTAGCCCATGTGAATATTTTCATGAATTAGGCAAATACTTCAATTGCCTATATATTGCAACATCTTTCCTTCAAAGGCCATGGAATATTCTTTGTCCAGCTTGTCTGAATGTGTCATCACTGTCTGGGAGGCACAGAGGTGGATGCCTTCCTAGCAGGGATAAAGCCTCTGTTTCCATATCCAGCTCCTGAATTTGTATCATTGCCATGTACTGTGCACTGCTGAGCCTAGAAATGAAGGGGCCTATGGTCCCAGTCACCTTAGATGATACAAGCCAAGAAAAAAATGTGTAAATCACATGAGGGAAAAAAGAGCAAGCCATATATTTTTTCCATTGCCTGTACTCCCTAGGGAGTTAAGTTTTAGTATTAGAATTCAAGACAGACTCTGATTATACTTCTCTTGAATAGATTAGTATTCCATCAAAAAGTTCATGTGTTTTCATGTCTGCTTACATGAGCCGGGTTGTGGAAGGTCATCCCTGAAAACAATCTTTTTGGTAAATTAGGGCATTTTTTCCTCATGCATATATAAGGACATGAGTCAATCCACTCTAGAAACTGTGCATCAGTATATCTTTGACTGTATTGTACAATAGAAAGCTGTTCAGATCTGCAGGTCTTAGGTTCATGAATAATACTTGCCCTCAAAAGTATAGTTATGGAATGATACAATTGATTCAAGGTTGTGCTACATTAGAAACAAGATTTACAGACTTAAACTTGGCAATCACAATGAAGAAACAGAGGAACATAAGAAACAGTTTAGAAAATATATACCAGAAGCAGTGAATTAAAGGCTGAATGATTTCATTACTCAGTAATTTTCAAAGCAATATTGACATGACACCTGTATTGCACTATCAGGGAAATGGCCATTTTTCTCTGTTGCTCTTCTGTGAATTTCTGTCTTAGAAATAATACTAGAATTCTTCTTGATAGTTCATACCAAGCTGTCAAAAATACAAAACTAGCCAGGTAGTGGTGGTGCACACCTTTAATCCCAGCACTTGGGAGGCAGAGACAGGCAGATTTCTGAGTTCGAGGCCAGCCTGGTCTACAGAGTGAGTTCCAGGACATCCAGGGCTACACAGAAAAACCCTGTCTCAAAATAACAACAACAACAACAACAACAAATACAAAACTAAAATGAATACAACTCTGTTTAGGAAGAAAGATAATCCTCATATAAACACACAAAACAACATATAAGAGCATATGACATAAGACTTGGCAACAGTCTCATAGGCAGGGAAGTATGAAAAGGTATTTTTAAAGTGGTAAAAGCAAGGACCTGTCAATCATGTCACTGCACCAAGAACAACTGGCTCAAAATTTCAAGAAGGAGGAAGGGAACTTGAAAATATTATGAAGTAGCACCGGTTATTTATGAAAGCATCCTGATAGATCATAATTAGCGTAAACTATATATAAAAGAATCTAAGAAAAATTATCCATGCAAAGAAATATCAGAGACAAGTTTCAAGGATGGAATTAGACAGAGATATTATCTAAGGTACACAGAAACAGATTTCAAGTTGATTTCATGTAATATATGCAAAACTGTTTCAACACATAGAAACACATCAATATATTTCACGACATATTTAGGCTCAGTGAGAGAAGGACCATGACAATGCCAATTGATTCACCAAAAGCCTGTGGGAAAATAACACATTTTCCCAGTATAAAACTTTTAAAGGAGAAAACAGAATAAAATATTCCAGCATAAAAAAGATGAGACAAACTTAGCCTAACATTTCACAAAATTAGAAAACTGGAAAAATTCCATGCTAATCAGAACAGAGACATGAGTGTCAACTCCCACTATACTAACACAGCAAAGTGGATGGGTGAATGCCCCACCAGGGTGGGAGGAACAATTTTTAACTGATGTAATCAGGACTTTTTCCCCAAATATAATTCAAAAATTTAAAACTTACAGATATATCAGTTGTGGTAATATAATGTCTTTAGTGTAAGCACACAAGAAGTAGGTGTGGGCACAGTGAGGGAAAGCCAGACTGATCTACATGGAATGTTTCAGTGTTCAGAAAGGGCTACATATTAAGACATCATAGCTTAGTTACTGTTTTATTGCTATGAAGAGACACCATGACCAAGGGGACTCTTATAAAATGAAACATTTAATTGGAGTTTGCTTACAAATTCAGATGGCAAGGCCTGGATTGGCATGATAGGATGCCTGGTGGTAGGCAGGCTGGCAAGCAAGGGTGTGAAAGCTTAAATAGCTCCACTAACTGGGGACGAAGCATTCAAGCATCTCAGCTTATGGAAGCCTTTATCATTTAAACTGGCACATTGCACCCACAGACCCACATAGGCCTATAGCCATGTCTTAATAAAAATATATCCAGTGGAAACTCAAAAGTCCCCGTGGTTTTTCAGTCTCTCAACACAGTTTTAAAGTCTGAATTATATCTGAGACTCAAGGACATCTCTTAACTGTAACCCCCTATAAAAACCAAACATATTTCTAAGACATGATGGAACAGATTCTATATTACCATTCCAAAATGGAGGAAAAGGGACATAATGAGTAAATATTGCAAAGTGAAACCAAAGAACACCAGGACAAGTCCAAATTCTGTAACTTCATCTTCAGTGGACTTAGATGTCTCTTTTATTCTTGCTTTGCCAAGCACAATACATTTCTCTGTCATGGGCTAGTTTGACTCCCTTTCTATATCTCTTCTTGATAGGTGTCCCAAAGATATCACATCTACAACATCTCAGGGTTTCCAAGGCATTCCAGGCTTCACCTTCTCAACTTCACACAACGGCCTATCTGGGTCTTCATTCAGGGACTCCTTGGCCAGATTCCTGGCCTCAGGAGTTTTCTTGACTGCAACAGGAAATTTCCTAACCCTGTTCTTGATGTTAAATCCAGAACCAGGTGGCCAAAGCTACCAAGCGCTGTGGCTGCTTGGCTGAATCCCAGTCCACTCAATAAGGGCAACTCTTTAATTATTTGCTTTTCTGTTTTGTTTTTTTTTGTTTGTTTGTTTGTTTTTCGAGACAGGGTTTCTCTGTATAGCCCTGGCTGTCCTGGAACTCACTCTGTAGACCAGGCTGGCTGGCCTCGAACTCAGAAATCCGCCTGCCTCTGCCTCCCAAGTGCTAGGATTAAAGGTGTGCGCCACCACTGCCCAGCAATTATTGGCTTTTCATGATGTTATCTACAGTGATATTTTCATAGTTCTGCAATTTTTCTCTTTCAGGGCACACAGGATGAAGAGGCAGGTAGATCTATTTGACTTAGAAGCCATCCTGGTATCCTTATCAGGTTATAGTCCAGCCTAAATTACATAGTGAAACTTGTTTGAGAAACAAGAAATTCAAGGCATATTTTCTAAATTGACTTACAATCCTCAAAAATGTGTTTTTTCAATAATAGCATGAATATTAGAACACCAATTGTATTGGTTTAGATGAGCATGCTGCCCCACCCACTAATTCATAATTTTTGAGCACTATGCTCCCATTCGGTCACAATGCATTGTGAATTTTATTTATTGAAACATTAGTGAATAAAGTATGTCACTGGTTATTAACTCAGAGGAAAACAAAAAGCCATAAGTGTCCATATTTTTCTCTCTCCCTCCTTAATGACTGTAGATGCGGATGTGCATTTTCAGTGTTCTGTTCAATCAATATGGCTACTTTTTGAAAAAAAAAAAAAACCCTTCCTGACATGATAGACTCTTTTCCCTCTGAATTTTGGCTAATGGCACCATTAGCCAAAGTAAATTCTTTTTTTATAAGTTACATAGGCTATGGCACTTTATGAAAAACAAACAAACACGTATATCCTACGAATAATCATTTTTTAATTGGATTTAGGGCTTCTTTTCAGAGACTGAATTCAAGTCAGATTATGAAACTTGCATAGGAACAGGAAATATAATAAATGATGGGAACTTGCTATTGTTTTTGTAAAAAACTACCAATGGGAAACCTCCTTGTTAATACTTGCTGATATTCAAAGTAAACTTCTGTACTAAAGTTTCATCAGTAACCCTTCCTATTCCATTGCACAGACATTAGTACAGAAAACCATAATGTGTCAAATAAAATATTAAATGCTACCAGAGTCCCTATGCTTAGTGGGGCATCTGTATTTCCCCCTCCAACACTCCGCAAATGGTGATGCCTACATCAATCTGAGGTGGTACCTGAGGCGTTGATATGTGGAGAAGCAATACCATTACTCTTGTATACTGAAGAATATGCTTGGAAGTCCAAAACAGTATGGGTCAAGGAACATGAGGACTTGTAGCTTCTAACCTGGAGAATCCAACTCTTCACACCATATGGGGCTGGGAATACCAGTACCAAGGCTGCCATGTGCTTTTCTTCTGATGCTATCGTGATACTCTGTACTCCTTGTGTGAAACAGTGATTGAATAGATCTCTCTATACTTTGTCCAAATGTATTATATTCATTTACTGACAGTGTACCATTCCCTTTTTTCAGGAAAAATGCTATAGAAGTTGCTGATAACTTCTTGACAACCTTATTTTGCATAAAGACATAGTTTCTGAAAGACCCCACATGTTCATCTTTTAAATCTTTTTCCTGTTTTTTCTTGGCAATACTCTTCAAGGCCTGTCAGTAAAGAACAAATTCCTACTCCAGTTTAAAGAATCATCCTGGAATAAACAGTGGAAACTATAAGAGCCAGAGCCAGAGCCAGAGCCAGAGCCAGAGCCAGAGCCAGAGCCAGAGCCAGAGCCAGAGCCAGAGCCAGAGCCAGAGCCAGAGCCAGAGCCAGAGCCAGAGCCAGAGCCAGAGCCAGAGCCAGAGCCAGAGCCAGAGCCAGAGCCAGAGCCAGAGCCAGAGCCAGAGCCAGAGCCAGAGCCAGAGCCAGAGCCAGAGCCAGAGCCAGAGCCAGAGCTCAATAATCACCCAAATTTTTTTTTTACAAGAAAAGTAATGAAATGAGAAATGATGAAGAACTACACGTGACACTCCAGGGACCTGTCGCTTCTAGTCAGTGAGCATTATTCATCATGGTACACAAATACCTTGTTTCCCACTGATTCACCGTGAAAACAATTTGTCTAGAATCTATATGTCACATGCTGTTATCCAAGAAGAAGATTTTCAATTAATGTGCATGAAGAATCTTTTCTCTGCCTGATCAGTGTCCACACCCATGGCCCTCTAGTAACTAATCTTTTAGAAAAAGCAGCAGAAAGAACTGAAAGACATAATACCAGTGGGACTCCATCTTACCACAGTCATCATTCAAGTCAGTTTTCAGTTTCCCTACAACTAAACAAGCTAAAATTCATTTAAAATTCAATTAAAATTCAACTACATCACATGGTTCTATATAAAATGGCTAATTATAGTACTTTTTAGAAAGTTGAACAAACACCCGTGATCAACATGCATTCAAAATGCAACAGCAAATAGAAAATACATGCATGACATGTGAATATACAGCTAGCATCTGCTCATTAAAATACTGTAACACAATTGACAAAGGTTTCTGTTTCCTAAAGATTCTAAATAATTTGTTTATGAACTAAGTAATTCTTATTTTATATGGACTGCTAAGAAACGGTTTGCAGCCCCATGAGGAGAGCAACAATACCAACCAACAAGAGCTCCAGGGTCTAAACCACAGCCTGGGAGCACATAGGGAGGGACCCATGGCTCCAGCTGTATATGTAGGGGAGGATGCAAGTGGAAAATCACTGGACTCTGAAACTCAGAAACTGGATCAGATCGGTGAAGATGAACTGGAGCTGCTTAAAGAAGAGACTGGCGGCGCTCAGGAAGGCTCAAGTGCAAAAACAAGAATGGCTTTCCAAAGGGCACGGGGAGTACTGACAAATCGGCAGCGAGAGACACTTCTTCAAGAAGTCAAGGAGAGTGAGAAAATGATTTGCCCTTGTTACAGAGACACCACATTCAGGTGTAAAATACTAGACAGACATTTGGCAATTCTGGGCAAAAAACATCTCGTAACCAAGTTTTTGAAGCTGAATGTGGAAAAGGCACCATTCCTCTGTGAGAGATGTGGATCAAAGTCATCCCCACACTAGCTCTCTTGAGAAAGCTAGACACGAGAAAGCAAGACACGAGAGTATGTTGTTGAATTCACTGACCTAGGAAATACAGATGACTCCACTACAGAAACTTTAGAATGGAGACTTGGTTGTTTTGATGTTATCAATTACAGTGGAAATTTAATGGAGCCACCATTTCAGAGCCAAAAGAAATTTGGGATAAACTTCACAAAGCTGGAAAAGAAAACTATCTGAGGAAAGAAATCCGATTCTGATTCTGATGATGATTAGACCATGCTGTACTTTAAAGTCTTCTGTCTGTCTGTCTCTCTCTCTATTTCAGAGTTAAGTGTGTTTTCTAAATTCCACTTGAGAGAAGCAGATATTTAAATTATAGGGCGTGGGGAGTGTGTCCATAGTATGTTTCATTTAATGGGACAACTGGTGAATGTAATGGTTCCCTCAACTTAGTAGGCCCTCCTTACCCACTTTTCACTCTCAAAATTTAGAGCAAATCTCTATGTCTACGTAGATCCTGGTAACTATTCTGTCAGTTTTCTTTGCATATTTTTGTTTGAGCTTATCCGCTCTATGTGTCAAGGTATAGCCAGCTTTGTATGAAGTCTTTTTAGGGTACTTTTTTTTTCTTTTTTCTTTTTTTTAAATGTAATATTCTTTTGGCATTAGTATAAGATTTTTTTTTTTTAAGGAGAAGAGAATCCCATACTAATCTGTCCAGTCCTCAGAGACTGTTAGAGAAAATTCTTCCTGCTTTAGTCTCAGCACTTACTTGACTGTCTTATAATGTAGAATGTTGATTTAGTGAGACTTGTTTCTAGGAACTTCCTTTTTCTCCGTCAATTTTGATTTATTTATGTATCACGTTCTAAGGCACTGTATCAGGTAGCACTGATGTCATTGTCATTGCATTGCCTCCTTTTTATTTCTAGGTCTAAGACATATAGATTCAAACTTTCAGTCTAGACTATGTGTACTTTAGTCTCTGCACAAAAAGTCTGTAATACTGAATCATTGTATTATCTTTGAGTCTCGATTTTATTAATTTCTATATAACCTTAGCAATATCCTTCTATATAGTATTTCAGATTGACTTTGTTTCATACTTGTAATACCTCAGGCACATAATTATGAACATAGGTTTTCCACAGCCAGTGCCTCCTACTACCCAACTTCTCAGTGTGTTTTTGTTATACCACTTCTGTGTGATTATCTTTCCTGAGCTGGTAATTACCCTGACACTCTCAGAAAGTGTCCTTGGTACTCTATGAATTCTGTTTCACCGTTCATTGATTTAAGTATCGACAGTAGCTAATTTAAGGAACATTTAAAGAGCAGGAAATGTGGCTCAGCAGTTACAAGCACTAGTTCTTGTAGTTTTCAGGTTCAGCTTCCTGTATCTGCCTGGGAACTCTACTTTCTTTCAGACATCAGGTCCCACGTGATTTGTTGCCCTCTTGTGGCTACTGTAGGCTCTGCATGCATGAAGTACACAGTCTACATGCAAGCAAAGATATCCTTTCAAATAAAATTAAAATAAGTAAACCATACTAAAAATGAAACTATAAATGCAATGGAGGTATTGCATAAGTATTCAAGATAACACTACAAGAAAGAAAACAGAATTATCACTCGTAGTTTGAGAGTAAATGTGGAGTCTGGATATATGACATGACAGCTCATGTAAACATTGGAAGAGTTAGGAATGATCCCTATGTATGATAAATAAAATTGTTTGTGTACATGGAGCCCAGAGTTGGAGAGTATCCCATGTCAATTATAGTGTGGCAAGAGAAGAGTATATTGATAAGATAGATAGGTACATATCAGTAAATTTTAGGCTCATCCATGGTAAGTGTGGAAGAATTTATAATACTGGATAATGCTGTTATCTCGCATCACATCACAAAGAAGTACGTTATGAGAGGAAAATTAGTTGTATCAAATGCCATGGTTTTTTTATTCAAAGGTATAACCACAGGACCCAGATCTGAAACGTCTTTACTAATTGGTAAGGTATGGTGTAGAAAGGACATGTTTACACTCTAAATAGTTCATGATCAGCTAACAGGACTTGGCTTCCGTTTGCATTATTAAAACCAATTGGTTTAAGGGCTGTGTGTTGATTGTGCCTTAAGCCACATTCAACAAACTATTTCTAGCTGTTCCTATGTGAAGTGCATTGAAATCAAACCCTTGAGTGACATTCTCACTCTCACTCCACTGCAATTTTGAGCTTCGAAGGTCTTGAAGGCCATGCATAGTCTCTGAGGAAATTTGACTGCATGCGGTGTATTCACTGGGAGCTTTTGGGTTTGCTGCATTTGACCTTCACATCTACAGTTCTGCCAAATTCTGTGTTGCTGCTGTGACTTTCCCTGATCTTATCATGGAGCCATCTTCAGAAAGGATAGATCCCATTTCCATTCCTGATAATTAGGTCCTTCCCCTTTTGTTTGTTTAAGACAATGAATTCTCCACACCTGTGTCCTTTGGTTTCTGCCATGTAGGGTTAGTAGAGCTGTCAGTGATGTCTTTCTCATTCCTCAATGTAGCAGATGTTTCCTCTAGTTTCTCATATTGTATGTTTCAGAACTACAGTCTGTTGTTTTTGTTCTATTCTAACTCGGGTTTTGATCTTTAGATGAATTTCCTGACCCCATTTTATTGCTATTCTTCTTGTTTAGCTCACTGTGTATCTTCCAAATTTCTCGAGGAATTGAGAAATATCTGTATTTGGTTTTTAGAGATTTATTTTAGCTTTTTCAAATTTATCTTTCTCTGTGAAAATTCTCTTGATTGTTGTTTGCACTCGATCATGTAATAATCATGAAGTATTTTGCCAAAAAATACGGGAAAATGTAGAGTAATTCTGCTGAAATGGTGGGGAAGAAATACAAAATGCCCCTTTCTGTGACTGAGTAAGATCAGGTGGGTATGAAGTTAGTGATAAGTGGCATCCGCTCTCCCATACTTACCCTAATATTCTTCAATAAGAAATTATAGAAATTCACAGTAACTGTTAAGATAATTCCATGAGATGATACAGATGTAACTATGACATGAATGCATAGGTACATAATAGTGGTTCTATAATAATGTAAACATAATATCTGTCATTCACACATGTATAATGAATGCTTATTTTGCGACACAGAAATGACATAAGCTATAACACATAGCTAAATTAGCTAGGAGATTAGGCACATGTCACATATTTCAAATTTCTTGTGGAAGTGATTAAGGAATACTAGACCAAGAGCTGGAGAGGCGGCTCAGCACTTAAGAGAACTTGTTGATCTTGCAGTTTACAGGATCAGTTCTCTATACAGCAAAGTGACTTAACTGCCTTCTGTAACTCGAGTTCCAAAGAATCTATTGTCCTATTATAGCTGCTTTAGGCACTGCTCTCACTAGGTGCACAGGCCTACCTGTGGAAAAACGCACATATAAATAATATTAAGTGCATAAATCTTAAGAAAGCGAAACAAAATCTAGAGGTCTTCCTTCTTTCAGAGTCTAGATATTTACTTCCTTACATTAATATATCTGTGCATGCTGAAACAACCTTGCATCCTTCAGATTTTGGAGAATAATATGGACAGTGCATTTTTTTCAACGCTCCAAAGAGATTTCCCGTTTGCATTCTCACCAGCAGTTACATCACTGATCTGATTTGCCATTTCCTAAGCTCTGTTTTTGACCATTTGATTTCTTTTTGAAATTTTTTTTTGAGGAATGTCTTAATACATAGCTGTTGCTGGTCTGAAACTCACCATGTAGACAAGGCTAACAGCAAGTTACTGAGTTACACTTGCAGCTGCATTGAGAGTTATTTTCATTTTCTGTGAATAGGTGTTTTGTCATAGTACATGCCTGTGCAACACAGGTATTTAGTGTCTATGGAGGTCATGTATAGGCATCAGATCTGTTGAGAAGGAAGATAACAATGGCTGTGAGCTAGATTAATAGTGATAGTCTTTGAACCCAAGTATTCTGTAATAACTGTAGCTGCACTCACCCACTGAACAATCTCTTGATACATCAATTTGTTTTCTTTGTGTTAGCCATTTTTGCTAGTGGGAGATGGAATATCAATTTGTTATTCTCTCAAGGCTAAGTAGTATGAACATATTAATGAATACTTTGGGGAATTCTGGAAGGCTTTTAAGCTACAATCTATTAGATATTATCCTAATTTATTTTCAGTACGCTCATCATTGGCAGAAGAAAACTGGGCAGTTTTGTTGTTTTGTTTGTTCGTTTTGTTGCTTTTTTTAAACTTTTGTATTCTTCAATGTTCCTAATGCTGATGTCATGTATAAAGGTGGTATTTTCAGGTTATATATGCAATCATACCATTAATGAAATGGCTGAGTTAAGCATCTAAATTTTCTATTGTATCTGTTTGCTTCCTTTCAAATTTCTGCAGTTTGTTACTTTACCATTATTGTTACATGTGTCTGGACTTTTGTTCCATATTTATGTCTGTGCACCACACATGTGCAGAGACTACAGAGGCCAACAGATGGCATGGAATCCATTGGAACTAGACTTAAACTCAGACAGTTTTAATGCTCTGCCATTTGATTGTTGCTCTAGAACCCCAGACTTCTGGAAAAACAGCCAGTGTGCCTAGCCATCAATCCCCACTCCATCCTCTATAGCTAGGTTAAAACTATGGTAAATATGATCGGGAAGAACGTGAAACTTTGTCATGTTTCAGTGTCAGCTGAAGACTGTACATTTTCTTCTTTCTGGACTGCAAACCTAGAGTCACCAATATGCTCTTTATTGTGTTGAAATGTGTTTCTTTTATTCTGACTTGTACTAGGGATTTTGTGGTGATTTTTGATCAGTGGAGGAAATACTGTTCTGACTGAGATTTTCTTTCTTAGGGGCTTGAATTCAGAAGGTATTTCTGGCATTTTGGCTGATACATTATTATTCGTGTTGTTTTTCATTCCCAGTGAGCGTTAGTGCTTTCCTGTGTTATACAGGATGGCTTCTTTTATGTCTCTGATATTCATTTATTACTTACATGAAATTTTTCTCTCTTATGTGTCTTCATGGACAATTCATGTCTGATTCTTCTATATATAGTTTTATCTGATTGTTACATAAGTAGGATCTTGGGTGAAAAATTTGTGTAAAGTTTTTACCACCTTCAAGAAAACTTCCTTTCCTCTCACTTCTAGCAGTTTTTTTTTTTTTTTTTTTTTTTTTTTTTCTGGACGTAATGCTACAGTTCACATTTATTTTCTTCCAGGCCTTTAAAAATATCATTCCATGCTTTGCTGACATTAGTATATGTTCAACTGTTCATGAAAGTATTTTCTAAGCCTCCATTGGTGTTAAAATATAGGAGAAGACAACAGGAAAACAGATACACATGGTAACAGCACATAGATGTGAAAATAGCTGGATAGACCTGGGAGATGAAGAAATCTGTCTCTGAGAGACCATCCCTGGTAAATCTAGACTGGACTTCTGTGGTCTCCTACAATTTAGAGTCCTACTTTCTCAACAGTACACACAGCTATTTGAGCTTTTTCTACTTTAAACAATTCATGTTGAAACAAGTGATAAGGACCTTTGAATGGAAGACTCAGAAATGTAGAAAAATATCTGTTCATAAGTAGCTGTGTATTTGAGCAAGTGTCAATCCTAGATTGTATACAAGCCCTGTATCATGTATTTCATAGCGGAAGCATATAATACCTCATCCCATCCCAGAATACCTTCTTAATCTTCATGAAATTGAAGCTGCATTTTTTTTCAATTGAAGACATGAAAAGAATTATGTCATGGGACACATTCATTTCCCATATACAATACTGCTTAAATTAAAAAACAGCATTTCTCACTGGTGCAAGAATGTTTGATTTGTTGCTGATAGAGTTAATAACATTTCTCAGCCTGTACGTTACAGACAAGAGTGATAATGTGATGTGCCAAACACAAATATGCTCCTTCACTTGAACATACATGCAAAAATACTTGCAAAGAGATTCGAAGAACACATCAAAAAGATCACCAAACATGATCAAATAGGCTTTGACTCAGAGATGAAGTGATGTGTGAAAACCAATAAATGCAATCCACCATGACATGGTCATTTCATTACATGCAGAAAATGTCTTTGACAAAATTAAACATCCCTTTTCCATAAAAGTCCTGTAGAGATAGAAGATACAAGGGACATATCTAGACACAGCTTACAGCAAGCCTGGAACCATGTTCAAATTAAATGAAGATAAACTCAAAGCAATTGCACTATAATCAGGAACAAGCTGAGAATGTCCATGCGTTCCATATCTATTCAACATAATACTTGAAGTCTTAGCTAGAGCAGAAAGACAACTGAAGGAGATAAAAAAAAAAAAGATACAAAGTAGATTGAAAAGGAAGAAGTCAAATACCCTTATTTGCAAATGATATTATAGTATACATATGTGACCCAAGCATTTCCATCAGGTAACTCTATAACTCATAAACACTTTCCCCAGAGTAGCTGAATACGAAATTAAAGCTATTAAGTCAATAGCTTTCCTATATACAAATGACAAAGGGTCTAAGGGAAAAAATTAAGAAAGCAACACCTTTTACAATAGCCTCAAAAAAAAAGTATGTTGGTGTTAACTTTAGGCAAGCCAGTATGATAAAAACTTCAAGTCTTTGAAGAAATAAGTTAAAGAAGTTAATTAGAAAGTAGAATGGCTATCCTACCAAAAGCAATCTACATATTCAACACATTCCTCATCCAAATTCCAACCTGTATGTTACAGACAAGAGTGATAAAGTGACTTGCTAGCACAAATGCCCTTTCCCTTGAAAATCCATTCATTTCTATGCCCATTTTCCTTACCATCCTGATCCTGACCATGAATCCCCTATGCTTGAAATTTTAAATAATGTAAACTCACGACATTTTCTTTTTTTCTTGGCTATCAAAATTCTGTGTTGCTATCATTATAGTTTCACTTACATAAGATGGGTCTTATGCTGATGTTTTGATTCATATTATGGTTGTTAGGCTATTTACTGAGAAATATTTGGAAAAAGTATTTGCATTACCTATTCTCTTTGCTATTGTGACCAGGACAATGCTGCTGGAGTTTATCCACGTTTTCCAACTGCCGTGTTCTACCACTTGCAGTTTCTACCAAGTGTCCTTTTTGCCCCTGGAGCCCCTGTGAGAGCTTTCACAGTTCCCTTCTTATTATGTTTTTATCCACATTTTCATATGGAGGTGTCATTTATTTTTGACCCATGAAAAGTTCCTGGTGCTTTCTGATAACTCTTTTCCCATATGCAGGTGTCACACTCCTCAGCCAGTCCTGCACCTGTGAGTCTGAACTAAGATCCTTGGATGGTGAAGACAGGAGACTGTAGCAAAGGATCCAGGTATGTTAGAGGGATTGATCATTTGTTAATATCCTTTGTTTTGTTAGTTGATAGTTTTTTCTTTTCCTCTTACGTGCCATGATTGTGACCAACCCTCATGAAAGCAAATCTTTTAAAAACTTCCTTGAGTCTTAGCAATTTGTATTCTTTTTTATACTTTTAATAAAGTTGATGGCTTTGTAATTGGCCATATTGACAGCCTCAGAGGCATTGGTGGCTCTAGAGATGTTTCATCAGGTTTTCTTTTCATAGCAGAGTGATAGTCCATTGTGTAAAAGTCCCACATTTTTTTTAGAGGATCATCTAGGTGGATTCCAATTTCTGGCTGTTATAAGTAAAGCTGCAGTAAGCATGGTTGAGCAAGGGTCCTTGGGTAGGTTGGAGTGTCCTTTGGGTAGGTTGGAGTGTCCTTTGGGTATATGGCCTAGAGTGGGTGGATCTTGAAGTAGTTTGATTCCCATCAATTTGAGAACTGTCATACTGATTTCCTTAATGGCTGTACAAGATTGCACTCCTTCCAGCAATGCAGCAATGCTTCTGTGCTCCACATCCTACCAGCATTAGCTCCCTCACATGCTATTCTGACAAGTAATAACATGGGGTATCAAAGTTGTTCTGATTGGCATTTTCCTGAAGGTTAAGATTGAATACTTTTTAAGTTCCTCTTGGCTATTTGAGTTTCCTCCATTTAGAATCCTCTGTTAAGATTTATAACCCATTTTTAACTTGTATTTTTTTTCACATCTAGTTTCTTGAGTTTTTACTGTGTGGAATTGATAAAATCTTTTCCCAGTCTGTAGGCTGCTGCTTTGTGTAGATGATGGTGTGCCAAATTAAAACTTTTCAGTTTGCTGAGGTCCACTTACTGAATCAATTGCCTGGGCTATTGATTATTTTCCTTTTTTTTTTTTTTTTTTTTTGGCTGTCCTGGAACTCACTCTGTAGACCAGGCTGGCCTCGAACTCAGAAATCCACCTGCCTCTGCCTCTGCCTCCCAAGTTCTGGGATTAAAGGTGTGCACCACCACTGCCGGGCTTCTCTTTTGTTTTAAAGAAAATTTTCTCCTGTGACATCTGTTCACTGTTCTTCCCCATTCTATCTTCTGTCAAATTCAAAGTGTTTGGTTTTATATTGAGGTCTATGACCTACTTGGACCTGAGGTTTGTTTGTCCTGGGTGATAATTGTGGATCCATTTGTATTCTTCTTGATGCAGATAGCCAGGTAGACCAGCACTATTTGTTGAAGATGCTATCTTTTTTCAGTTTGTATTTTGGGCTTCTTTGTCAAAAATAGAATAGCCATATATATTTTTGTCTAGGCCTTCAGTTCATTTTCATTGATCAATGTGTCTTTTTTTTTCTGCCAGTATTTTTGAGTTTTTAGACTGTAGTCTTGTTGGTAATTTGAAATTGGGCATGGTGAGAACTCCAGAAAGTTCTTTTTTTGTTCAGGATTGTTTTAGCTGTTTTGTAATTTTTTGCTTATTTATATCTAAGTGAAGTTACCCACTTAAAATGTATGAAGACTTGATTTGGATTTTGGATAAGAAATGCCTTGATCTGCAGATTGCTTTTGGTAGGATGGACTTTTTTAGTATTTTAATCCTCTTGATCCACAAGCCTGGGAGATCTTTCCATTTTCTAATATCTTCTTCAATTTTTTCAAAGAGTTGAAGTTTTAATTATACAAGTCTTTCAGTTGCTTGCACAGAGTTATCATCATCATATTTTATATTATTTGATGGTATTGTGAAAGCTGTTGTTTTTCTTTTAAAAATCCATTTGTCACTTGTATATAGGAAGGCTATTGATTTTTGTGAATTCAGTTATTTTGGGGAAAGTTTTTTTTATCAGTTCCTTGGTGGAATTTTTTGGGTCACCTATATATACTGTAATATCATTTATAAAAAGGATTTTGACTTTTTTTCTCTGTAATTCAATGTCTATTTTCTTGATCTCCTTTAGCTTTTTGTTCTTGCTAAAAATTCAAGATTCATATTGAATAGACATGGAAAAAGTGAACAGCCTGGTTTGTTCTGATTTTATTGGAATTGCTTTGAGTTTCTCTCCATTTAATTTGATCTTGTCTTTATGTTTTCTGTAAACTGCCTTTATTATATTTAGGTATGTCCCTTGTATTATTTATCTCTGTAGGACTTTTATGTTGAAACTGTTGGCTTTTTGTCCAGGCCTTTTGTGCATGGACTGAGATGATCATGACTTTTTCTGTAGTTTGTTTTGTCTGATGGATCATATTTATTGATTTTTGTATTTTGAACTATCTGAGACACAGCCTTCTTGATCATGGTTGATGGTTTTCCTGATATTTTCTTGAATTGTCTTTGCAAGTGTTTTTGTGAGTATTTTTGCATGATGTTCATAGGGGAAAGTGGTCTGTAATTCTTCTTAGTTTCATGTTTATGTGGTTTGGGTATCAGTGTTAACTGGGGCCTCACCAAATAAATTGGGTGGATTCTTGTGGAATAATTTGAGTCTTAATTTTAATTGTTTTTTGAAAGTCTTAGAATTGTGGACTAAAACCATCTGTCCCTAAGCCCTTTTTGTTGTTGTTGTTGGGAGAATTTTAAGGATTGCTTCTATTTTACTAGGGGATACATAGGTCTATTTGCTTATCTGATATTGATTTCACTTTAGGATATGGAACCTGTTAATTAAATTACCCATTTCTTTTAGATTTTTATCAATTGTGTGGAGTAGACCTTTTTAATATGTTTTACGATTCTCTGGTTTTCCTCTGTGTCAGTTATTATGCCCACATTTTTGTTTCTGATTTTGTTAATTTAGATATTTTCTCTCACCCTCATAGTTAGTTTGGATAAGAGTTTGTTGATCTTGTTGATTTTGTCAAAGAACCATCTCTTTGTTTCACTGGTTCATTGTATTGTTCTCTATGTTTTTATTTTATTGATTTCAGCCCTTAGTAAGAATATTTCTTGTTGTTTAGGTTTAGTTTTTTCTTACTTCTGTCTTAATCCATTTTTAATGCAATAGAGTTGTTCACTTTTCATTTGTTTGTCAGCACTGTATAACTGAATTCTTTAAAACTGTGCCAAATGCACTGCTTATTTCTGCATCATAGACAGCCATAAGTGTTTCCATAAACCACTGAGTTCTCAAAAGGAACTTAATGCTTTGCATAGTAACGCTCCTTCAGCATGATTCCCAGAAGACAAAATTGTTCCTGACTTAGCACTACCCCAGTATCACCATCTAGGGAGGAAAGCTACAGCCCAGGATGAAGTCAGCATTAAGGTTGAATTGGCTGAGAGACCTGATTTCTTGAGACTTCACTATGAGGTTCAGACATCTGGGTGCAGTGTCCTCCTAGATCGAGTTAAGGTCCAAAGCCAGCCTGGCAGCTGGAGCTCTGAGGCAAGCTGTCTGAATCTGAGTGGGATCTACCTGTCCTCAGGAGGCCGGGGAAACTATTAGGACCAGGAGAGTGAGGGGGAAAAGAAAGTAGTGGGATGGACTCCACAAAGGCAAATCAGGACGAGAAAGATCCTGGCCTGTAAAGGGGTTAATGCTGCTCCAAAGGTCCAGGCCAGAGTGAAAAGAAAACCCACCCTTGCCTTTACTACCTGTAGAAGTCACATGGTCCCTAACCGTGGGCTTTTTACCCGGACCCGGTTCTGTTTGGAAACCCTAAAGCTATTCTAACTCGCAGTTTCCTGGCTGCTGGCTGGGAGAGTGAGCAGTTAGCAGAGCAGAGGTGGGAACCGCAGCACTGAACCTCTTCAGTCAGAGGAGCTGCAGGACAAGGAGGCAGGTTGGAGGGGCTGGGAAACAGGGTAGTGGAGCAGGTGTAAGTTTTCTAGCTGCTCTTAAGGACGCCGACCTCTGATATCCTATGAACCCGGGTTTATCTTGAAGTTTTCATTTGTCTTCTGGTTGGTACAGTAGTTTTCAACATTATCTCTTAGAGCGTTTGCAGTATGTGTAGTTTGTACACGGGGTTGTCTTTGCTACAGCAGTTACAAAGCTCAAATTCTCCAGATTCTCCCCAGCATCCCTCAGTCCCTACCTGGCATACCCTGCCCCAACTCTGAACCTTTCAGTCCAGGGACAGGGCTTACCTGCCTTCAGAGGCTTTTCCCTATATAATCCAGATATTTTACATGTTCTGTATCCCTTCTCATCCCCTCTCCTCCCCCATTCTCTGTTCTGCTCTTCTCTCTTCATGCTGGCCCTTTCTTTCTCTCTCCTCTCTAAATCCATGGTGACTCCCCTGGCCTCAATCCTAGGGGCCAGTGAACTCCCTCTAGAGCAGCTTCCCAGTAAGCCTGAATTTAATATATTTTATCTGACTTGAATTGGCTGATTTCACTTAAGGAGAAATAACCTATCAAAAATGTTAATGGGCACCTGAATTAGCCATTTTTCCTGAGTTTCTTTGAGGCCTAACAAGGTCTTAGCCAACCTATTATACATGCTGTGAGAGGATGATATCTGGCCAGACTATCTTTATAGATAGAAAACCCAGTATAAATAGAAACAAAATTAGGAAGCACATTTTCAATAATTATGATCACTCAGAAAAATATTCGGTTCAAGAAATGCACTGTACCCATGCATAAATGGCCAACCGTTAGTTATTTCATGGTTGCTTGACCTTGAGTTCTGTGACTGTGGACTTCTTGCAGGAGTAGGAATGCCTAGACCCTGTAGTCAGGGCTTTTTTTTTTTTCCTCCAGAAACCTCCTTATTAGAAGTGCAGCAGTCTGGATTCTGGGGGTCAGAATAGTTTTCTTGCAATCTTCCTTGCTCCTCCTCAGGGTTCCTGGGAAAATGACTCTGCATATATGTGAACTCTCCGTGAGTGAGTCTCACATCTCATAGAATAAAGTGAAATCCTCAGAGAAAAAGAGACATTTGTCATGGTATCGTCTCTTTCCTTCATGTTTATCCTTTTGGCAGGTGTGAGCATCTTTCATTTTCGTTCCATAAAAACTTCCTGGTGCTTTCTGAAGAATCTCTTTCCCAC
Source organism: Arvicanthis niloticus (assembly GCF_011762505.2). Lineage (NCBI taxonomy): Eukaryota > Metazoa > Chordata > Mammalia > Rodentia > Muridae > Arvicanthis > Arvicanthis niloticus. The sequence goes on along the minus strand of NC_133438.1, from coordinate 8,534,424 downwards.
TGCTCAGCCTGATCTGCTCACCTGTGAATCAGAACTCAGAGCCCTGGATGGAGACTGTAACAAAGGATTCAGATATGTTGGAGAGATTGAGCAAGGGGTGCAGTGGGTCTCAAGTGAGAGTAGAAAGAGGACAGGACATGAAATTCTATTTGCCAGTTTCTCTGTTTTATAAAGGTTTATTTATTTTTATTTATATGAGTACACAGTAGCTGTCTTCAGAAACACCAGAAGACGGCATCAGATCCCATTACAGACAGACTGTTGTGAGCCACCATTCAGTGGATGGAAATGGACCTCAGGACCTCTGGAAGAGCAGTCAGTGCTCTTAACCACTGAGCCATCTCTCCAGCCCTGCCAGTTTTTCTTTAATTAATGATTCGAGAAGATTTCACTGATTATAATATTTTGTGTGGTAGTATGAATTTCCAGTTATAGGCAGTACAGTGAGCAGTCAGCTATTCTCAGTATTTGGTTAGTTTTGAGACTCTGAAATGACTGTTGCCCATTGAAAATAAAGTTTCATTGACCCAACCTAAAGCAGCAGCAGGTTATGGGTGTGAACTGAGACATTTTAACGTGTAGCTAATGTCAGTAATGGAATCCCTTCTAAGACCTTATTGTTGGCTTTTTTCTCTTCTTCCTCAGTTGTATACTAACTGATGCATTGTGTTGAGTTAGTCCTGGTGAAAGGCCTAAGACTCCCCAGAAGGGGACCCCAGGGGACCCCACTCGAGTCTCAGGACAGCACTCACCTAAAGGACACACGAAAGACCATCTTGTTGCAAGCACATGAGGTGGTTTAATGACGGAACGTTCCGGGACGCCCAACACGTCTTGTGCAAGAGACAGAGGGAACGACCCTGAGGCTCCAGGTTTTAGAGTTTTTATAAGGACGGAGTGGGGAGAAAGGGGGAAACTTCGCTCGGGTACACACAATTGGCTGCTCCACATCAGCAGCTGTACAAGTCGAGGGGGCAGAGGGCGGTTCCTGCAGGTGGAAGCTTATCTAAGTTAGCATAGTGTCTAGTCTCGTTAAACTTAAATTGCAGTTTCTTGGACCTTGAGAAGACCTCAAGGGGGGGAAAGGGTTTGGAGGAACACCAGATGGCCTATTATTCATTTAGACATACTCCGGGGCACATCCCTATTCTCTATTTAAAAGTGTCCTTGCATACCTTTTTTATCTTTATGTCTGGCCAAGTCCTTGGGAGGCTCAACAGGCCTTTGTCCTTGGTCTTATAACTCTATATTTTCTGTAACTAATTAACTGAGCCCAAACCTGCTGACAGGCATTTTTAACTATTTAGGTTAGGGAAAAGGAATCACAGGGGCCTGCTAATTTTATTAGTTTGGGCCTATTTCAAAATTTTCTTTCACTGGTTAGAGTAGAATAATTAGTTTCCTTGTTTTGTACTGTTTGCTTTAGCTTTGTATCTCTTTGCCTTTATTATTCTGAGCTATGTTCCTTCTGTCCTCACATTCTTAAGAGCTTTGTACTGAGGAAAGTTGTTTTTTTTTTTTTTTTTTTTTTTTTTTTTTTTTAGCATAGGGCTTTCATGTATCTATTGGCATACTCATTTTTCTTCTCTCACAGTCTCTACATCATTGGTGTCTTACACTGATTCAAGTGTTGAAACAGTCTTGAATTGTCAGTATGAACTCAGCTCTTCTTTCATCTTGTGAAACTTAAAATCTGTGTCTGTAGATCCTGGAAACTGGTCTGTGATTTTTCTTTGCATGTATTTCTTTGGGCTCTCCTGCCTTAGGTGTCCAGGCAAAGCCAGCTTTGTATGATGACTTTCTAGTGTTCTTTGTGTTTTAGGCAATATTCTCCCTTTGACGTTAGTGGAACGTCAGATTTGTCTAAGGAAAGGAAAATTCCATGCTAATCTGTCTAGTCCTCAGATACTGTTAGAGGAAACTTCCTGCAGATGGTTGATTTATTCAGTTACTTCTAAGAAATCTTCAATTCTCATTTATTTATGTATGACTTTCCTAAATACTGTGTAAGGTAACACTGCCATCATTGTCATGCAGTGCAATGTCCCCTTTTTAGCTTTAGTTCTAATACACAGAGAGTCACTCTTTTAGTTTCACTAGGTGAACATTGCTTTGTCGGTACTTTAAACTCTGCATAGAAACAAGTCTGCAGGAATGTATAGGAAGAAGTAATTTCATACAAAACCAGCTGTGATAGTTGAAATTTATATGGATTCTTTGTTTTATTGTTGAAGAAGCTGCATACTGACTTGCATGGCAACGGCAGGAAGTTGGATCCCTCCTGATTGTGTCCTTCCTGTTGCTTTGTCTGAAAGATTAGTTACTAGAGGATCTTGAGTGTGTACACTGACTAGGCAGAGAAAGGATCTTTGTGCAAATTAGTTGAGAATTTTATTACTAAAGATTTATAGCATGGAGATTCCAGATAGAAGATTGGTTTCAGAATGAAACACAAGATACATGAGCTGCTCGCTGGCCAGCTGTAATAGGTGTTCTGAGGGTCAAGTATAGTTCATTAGTGTCTGTCATTTCATTATGTTTCTTGTAAAATAAAATTTATGTGGTTATTGAGCAAATGTGGAGACAAATGAACATGTGAAAAAATTTTTCATCTTCGATTGGAAGGGTGAACGTGTGGGCTGTTAATAAAATAACGGAGTCTGGTATCAAGAGGGCACTTGTGAGAACCTAAAACTCTGGACTAAATCCTGGTTCAATTAATAGTTTTTATTCAAATACTGTAAAAGGCAGCTGCAGAAATGAAATCACTTCTCCTTTATTTCTTTATAAATTTAACTAAATTTGCATATTTAACTAAATTAACCATGTGTGAGCATGGTTGGGAGGTTAAGAGTTGATCCTCAACTCCTAAATGGCTCTACCTCTGAAGGAGATGCCCCTTCACCATCTTCTATGAACTGCCTGTAGACAGGCAGTTATGGTCCCAACCTCAGGGCCCCTCTCGGCCTTGATGAAATGCTGATGGACTCAGTCTTCTGAGGCATTTTGTTGATGATCATATAGGATTCAGGTCCAGAAGTTTTTCACTGCATATTCTCTATCCTCTGGATCTAGCTCTTGCATTTTCCCACTGTTTTGTGTACTATATCAATTTCTTCTATCATATCTTCTATCATATCATTCATTCTATCATTTCTATCATATCTATCATTTCTTCTATCATATCTTCATATCTTCATGGGATACAGTGAAAGCAGTATTAAGAGGAAAATTCATAGCCCTAAGTGCCTTCATAAAGAAATTGGAGATAACTCATTCTAATGATTTCAAAGTACACTTGAAAGCTCGATAACAAAAAGAAGCAATCTCAGCCAAAGGAGAAGAGGGCAGGAAATAGTCAAACAAAAAATGAAATCACTCATCTAGTAACAAACAATAAATATAATCAACAAAACCACGAGCTACTTCTCTGAGAAAATTAACAGGATAGAGAAACCTTTAACACAAATAAATAAAAGGTAGAGAGACCTTTACCAAATATAAAAATCAGAAATAAAAAGATATAACATAGAAACTGAGGAAATTCTAAAAATTATTTCATCTTAGTTCAAAAGCCTATACTACCCAAAATTGGAAAATCTACATAAAATGGATGATTTTTTAGACAGATACCATTTAAAAGAAGTAAAATCAAGATCAGGTAAAATATCTAAACATAGGTAAACATTCCTGTAACATTTGAGGAAAAAGAAAGAGTCATTAAATTCTCCCAAACAAAAATAAAATAAAAAAAAACAACAAAAAACCAGTGACAGATGGTTTGAATGCAGAATTCTACAAGACTTTCAAAGAAGAGATAATAACAATAACCTCGAAATAGTCTACAAAATAGAAATAGAAGAAATATTGCCAAACTCATTATGAGGTCACAGTCAACCTGATATCGAAACCACAAAGACAACAAAGAAAGAAAATTTGCAACCAATTTTTCTTATGAATATCAATGCAAAAATATACAATAAAATACTTGGACATCAAGTTTAGGGACACATTCAAAACATCATTTATCATGATCAAGTAGTTTTCATCTTAAAAATGCAGGAATATAACAATATATAAAACTGCATCAGCATTATCCACCACACAAATAAAATAAGGTAATAAAACACATTATCATCTAATTAGATGATAAAAAAGCCTTTGAAAAATCCATCACACGTTCATGTTAAAAGTCTCGTGGTGATTATGTACAGAAGGCATTCCTAAACATAAAAGGAATATATAGCAAACAGATGACCAACATTAACTAAATAGAGAGGGACTGGAAGCAATTCCACTAAAATCAGGGACAAAGCAAGGCTGCACACTCCCTCCCTATCTATTCCATATAATGCTTGAAGTTCTTCACTATTTAAGCATGGATGATATAATAGTATACATAAATAAGCCTTAAGTTCTACCAGAGAACTCCCATAGCCATAGCTGATACACCTTCAGCACAGTCACAGGATAGAAATTTAACTTTACAAAAAACCACCAGCCCTACTTCATATAAATAATAAACTGATCATGAAAGACGTTAGGGAAATTACATCCTTTGCAGTAGCCAAACATAATATAAAATACCTTGGCATAACTTGAACCATGCCATTAAAAGTCCTATGAGACAAGAAATCAACTTTCTGAACAAGAAAATTGAAGAGGCTTCAAAAGATGGAAAGGCCTTACATACACATGAATTGGTAGGATTAACATAGTAAAAATGGCCATCTTAAAAAAAATTTGCAGATTTAATTCAATTCCCATAAAACCCACAATTATTCAGACTGTGAAAGAGGAATTCTCAAATTTCCTTGTGAGATTTAACATTTTGTTTGTCTACTATATCAATTTCTTCTATCATATCTTCTATGCCTGATATTATCTCTTCTATTTTCTGTATTATTTTGGTAATGCTTGTTTCTGTTGTTCTGTTCTCCTCTCTAGATTTTTCCATCTTTAGGAGTCCCTGTTTGGGTTGTCTTCATTGATTCTATTTCTACTTTCAGGTCTTCCACAGTTATATTTATTTTCTTCACCTGATTAATTGTGTTTTCTTATGTATCATTAAGGGATTCATTCATTTTCTCTTTAAAGGCCTCTATCATCGTTATATGGTTAGATACAAAGTTATTTTCTTTTGCTTTAGTTGTGTTAGGATATCCTGAGCTTGCTGTAGATAAGTATCTGTGCTCTCAATTTGTCATATTGCTCTGGCTTTATTTTGTTGTGTTCTTTTGAGGATCTTTAGTCATCTGGATGGTTTTGGTCCCTGGATATTTCTGATGTAGTATTTATTGGGACAGGGATTAACCTTGATGGTTACCTCTGGTGGGTATCCTTGCACTGTGTGAGTCTGTGGGTCCCTGTTCTGGAGAGCATTCCATGATGATCTCCAGCCTGGCCTGGTGCAGATTGCAGGGGGTTGGGGGGGGGCTCATCTGGGCCAAGGGGATAGAGTGCCAGCAGGGTTGGGGAATCACCTCTGCTGCTGCTGCCGCCTCCACCTGTGTCACTCCTCTGTTGCCTCTCAGTCACTTCAAGGTGCTGCACCTGTCCCTCTGTGCTGAGCCTGCCCAGAATGGGCCAGTAAGAAGCCAGTTAGCTAGCAAGGAGTGGAGGGTCCTGCAGGCGCTTCAGGAGAGCAGGGAGAGCAGATGTCTTCCCATATGTTGCAGCTCTTGCAACAGAAACCCTTGGACAACAGGATGATTCTTGCACATCTTTACTTCTCCCAAATAGAGAGCTCTTTTATACAGTTGTGGGGTGGGTCAGGGTCTAGCAACAGAAACCTAATGGCTTGGTATGAAAGCTTGGAGATACCTAATCTATAAATGGGAGAGCCTGAGGCACTGTTCCTCCTGACTGACCTCCATAGACCTCTTTGTGGGAGGGGCTGTAGACGGCTGAAGCTAAATGAAAAGAACCAAAGCCCAGGAGCAGAGACAAACACCTGCAGTCTGATTAGAGTCCATGGTTCAAGGCCTGTGCTCAACCAGGTGCCCTGTTGCTTCTCAGAGCCCACGATCCTACATGATTCTAGTCATGAAGTCTGTTTGGTTCACAAGCTGCAGATCAGATGAAGGTAGACAAAGAGGTGATGGGAGAATGGATGGCCACCTGGGCTTTCAGGCTTCTCAGGGTAGCTTGCTGTGCTGAGAGGACTTTAGGAGCAGAGAAGGTGGGTGTTGGAAGGGAATAGCTACTTATCTACAGTAAGCCCTGGATGTCCTACCTGTATGTTTGAGGCTCAGTAGGTCTGATAAATATGGGAGGAGATGTGGAGAGGAGAAGTAGGTCCCTCTGGGATTGCAGGCTGCTCAGAGAAGCTGAGCTTGCTACAGACAGCTCAGCATGCATTGAATATGGGTGGGGGAAGTGAAGTTTGCCTGTTTGGTTCCAGCTCATCTGGTCTGAAGAAGGTGGGAGAGGAGGTAGCAGAGGAATGCCTATCATTATTTTAAACAGTATTCATTCATTGATAATTTCATATTTATATGTGATGTATAAAACTCTTCATTCCACTGATGGCAATTCTTTTTCAACATGTATCTCAGGGTTGAAGACCTATAGTCTCATAGCCAATTCTGACTATTTACTTTGAGAGAAAATATCTGCGTGGATGGTTTTCAGCTGACATTCATTCTAAAGCCAAGAAAAAAGTCAGGTTCAAAAGTAAGTGTTTTAGTTAGGAGAGATGATAGAGGTTCTGGTTAGTCAACAAAATGATGGACTGGGTATTAAGACTATCTTGTACCTCACTGGTACAATTAGGAATAATTATGCTCTAATTGTATTTTGAGAGAAAAGTTTTATTTTAACAGGAAGGGTGAAGCTAGGTGATGAGAGAGAGAGAAAGAGAGAAAAAGAGAGGATGGGCATGGAGGCAGATGTTCACGGGTCTCAACCAGTCAAAGATAGTTTATATATCTAGGTTGGGTATTAGGTTACACTTCTTACTGAGCATTATCAAACTTATAAAGCCTTTGATTAACATTTTAAAAGTGTATAAAAGCAAAAAGGAAAAGGGTTCATGGGATAGGGGTTTTCTAGGGAGGGGAAATGTGGAAATGGGATGTCATCTGAAGTGTAAATAAAATATAAAAAAATAAAAAAATAAAAAAAGAAGGAGAAAAACATATTTTAATAACATCAATTTTTACCAATTTAACAAAGGTGATTAACTTTGAGGAAATAAAAGGATAAAGGCTGCCTAGGTGATTAAACTAAAATAGAAAAGTGAATACAGTGTCAGGAAGTAGTTACATCTGCAATCGTGATGTAACCATAATTCAAAGACTGGTTGCACATATTGACTACAATTATGTTTTTCAGGTTGACATTTGTCATTGTGTAATAAAATGAGGTCCTAAGTTTGCAATACTGTACTATGGATCTCATTATGCAGTGACCTGTTATAGAATAATCTTCATGAAAGCTTCCACCAACTACAAAGAAGTTAGATTTCTTCAGAATAAAATATATATGAAAAGAAAACATGAAAATTTTGTGAAATGTCAAAACTTTAGAACAAAGTAATATATTGACACAAATTTGCTGTATTGAATATCAAATTTACAAATTATTTCAAAAAGGCAAAGTTGATGTATATGACTTCAATCTGTTTTTCAACATATGTAACTGAAAGAGGAGACAAATCTTTATAAAACACAGTTGTCAAATTAATTAGATGTATGAATGATGCAAGGGGAAGAACTCACAAATAAGGATTTCAAAAGCAAACTAAATAAAGAAAAATTATAGTGAATACAGGATTTAGACAAAAACAGAGCATATCTTTCAACATGAAAAACAGATTAGCCTAATATGATTCACTAAAGAAATAATACCTTGTGGCATCAACTACCACATTACAACTTTATATATAAGTTTTCAGATGCTGAAGAATAATAAGCCTTCAAATATATTGTTTAATTTAAGAAATGCAGAAGCTAGTTTTTAAGAAGGTTTTTTTCTCTTAGTATATGTTTTGTCCCTGATATAATGAAGTGAGTTCATTTCTGGCCTTAATAATATGATGTAACACTTGGGGACAAAGATGATGCCTAAGAGTGATGCACTGGAAGCCAAGATAGAGAAGACTTCCATAGCCACCATGATCTTCCCCTTGGTGCTGTGGTAGACAGGGAGGAAGGTGAGCCAGACACTGCAGAACACCAGCATGCTGAAAGCCAGGAACTTGGCTTCATTGAATGTGTCAGGTAGATTTCTGGACAAGAAAGCCATAAAGTAGCTCCCTAGGGCCAGTGCTCCCAAATATCCCAGGGTGCAATGGAAAGCAATAGCTGAGCCTTTGTTGCAAATGATGATGATGTGTCCATGTTCTGAGTGAGCATCTTTATCAATAAATGGAGGAGATGTTGTCAGCCAAATTCCAGAAAGCACAACTTCGATCAGGGTACAGACGGGAATAATGTAATTAGGGGCTCTTAATATCAGTAGCCATCTCCTCCTTCTTCCCGGAGACGTGATCTTGAAGGCTATAACTACAGTAATCGTTTTGGCCAACACAGTGGAAAGAGCCACGGTGAAGAGAAGTCCGAAAATGTTTTGCTGCAGGACACAGGTGGCTGTGTTAGGACAGCCAATGAAGAGCAAGGGACAGAGGAAACAGAGGGTCAGAGTGATGAGCAGGGTGTAACTGAGAGCCAAGTTATTGGCCTTGACAATGGGGGTGTCTCTGTATTTCAGAAACATCACAAGAACAAAAGCTGTGAGTGAGCAAAAGCCCAGGGACATGAAGCTAAGCGTCTTCCCCAAGGGGTCATCATAGGCCAGAAATGTCACAGTTTTCTGTAGGCAGTGGATTTTGTCTTTGTTGGCATAGTGAGTTTCTGGACACTTCACACACTGATCCATATCTGCCAAATGTTCAGTTTATAGTGAGTTCATACTTTGTTTTCATCCTTTATCTTAAGGCATTTCCCAGCTCCAGCACAAAACACTTGCTTTGTTTATGACACAAATATAAAAACACTTTCCAGATAATATTTCTAAACTCAATTTTCTTTTACTTCAAATTAAACAGCTTTAATGCTTTTTCCTGTTATTACACACATGGTACTCTTGCATTTAGTGACACTGTTGTATTTTTTTAGAAGACATCAAAACACTGAAATATATTGGATAAACATAATTTGGCTCTGCCTAAGCAAGTGACTCTAACCAAGCAAGTAAAAGATCTGTGTGACAAGAACTTCAAGAATCTGTGTAAAGAAATCTAAGAAGACCTCAGAAGATTGAAAGATCTCCTATGATCATGGATAGGTAGTACTTGCATAGTAGAAATGGCCGTCTTACCAAAAGCAATCTACAGATTTAGTGGAATCCCCATAAAAATTTCAAATCAATTCTCCACTGTGATGGAAAGAGCAATTCTCAAATTCATCTCTAGTAACAAACAAACCAGGACAGCAAAAACTATTCTCAACCCTAATTGAACTTCTATGGGAATCACCATCCCTGACCTCAACCTATACAACAGAGCAATAGTGACAAAAACAGCATGGTATTGGTACAGAGACAACAGGTAGATCAATGAAATAGAATTGAAGAATAAAATAAGAAATAAATGCACACACCTAAGGTCACCTGACCTTGGTCAAAGAAATCAAAACCATCCAGTGGCAAAAACAGCATTTTCAACAAATGGTGCTCATTCATGTGGCCATTCAGCACTTCCAAGAATGAAAATTGATCCATTCCTATCTTCTTTTAAATTTAAGTCTAAGTGTATCAAGGACATAAAACATAAAACATGATTCACTGAGTCAAATAGAAGAGAAAGTCAGGAGAAACTTCAAACACATATAGACAGAGGAAACTTTCCTGAAAAGAACACCAATTCAATTTTCATAAAATTGAAACTTTTCTGTAAGGCAGAGAACACTGTCATCACAACAAAATGGCAACATACAAGTTGGGAAAGGATCTTTATCAACCCTAGATTCCATAGAGGGCTATTAACCAATAAATACAAAGAATTGTAGAAGTTCAACACCAGAGAACCAAATAACTCTATTAAATGGGGTACTGAACTAAACAAAGAATTCTCAACTGATTAATCTCAAATGGTTGAAGAGCATCTAAAGAAATGTTCAACATTCTTAGTCATCAGAGAAATGCAAATCAAAATGCCCTATTAAGTCTGGCTAAGATCAAAAACTCAGGTGACAGCAGATGCTGGCATGGATGTGGAGAAAGAGGAATATTCCTCTATTGCTTGTGGGATTACAATCTTGTACAACCACTCTGGAAATCAGTCTGATATTTCCTCAGAAAATGAAAATAGTTCTACCTGAGGACCAAGCTATACTACTCCTTGGTAAATAGCCAAAAGCTGGTCCAACATGTAACCAGGACACATGTTCCACTATGATCATAGCAGCTTTATTTGTAATATCCTGAAGCTGCAAAATATCCAGATGTCCCTCAACCAAAAATAGATATAGAAAAAGTGGTATATTTACACAATAGAGTACTACTCCACTATTAAAAACAATGACTTCATAAAATTCATTTGTAGATTAAGAGATGGATCTAGAAAATATCATCCTGAGTGAGGTAATCTAGTCACAAAAGCACACATATTGTATGTACTCACTGATAAATGGTATTTACTCACTGATAACTGGATATTAGTTCAGAGGCTCAGAATACCCACAATACAACCCACAGATCATATGAAGCTCAAGAAGAAGAAATAACAAATTGTGGATACTTCAGTCCTACTTAGAAAGGGGAACAAAACAATCACAGGAGGTCGAAGGTAGGAGGGAAATTGGCAAGAGTAAGGAGGGACAGGAAAATGGGGGCCAAGATCAAGCATGGGAGAAGATGGGGAGAAGTACAGGAAATTGAAAGGAGGTGTGTAATAGTGGAGAATGGAGAACTGGTGATAGCTACTAGTAAGTCCCATATTCAATGGAAGAAAAAAAAAACTCCCAGGTTTCAATGGGTATTATATTAGCTGAAATACCCTACAAAGGGGAAATTGAATCAATACAGACCATATCAATTGGATAGGTGTAGGTAATTGTGGCTGAAGAACACAGATAGTTCCCTATGTCACGCTGTGGGTAGTTGGCTGGGAACACCTTGGGTTCCTCCAGCTGGAAGTTAGGCCCAGCTGCTCACTAAAGGCCTCTTCAAGGCTCCTCACAGCATGGCCCCAACACAGAGAAAGTTCTTGGGTTTCCAAAACTGGTTTATTGGCATGAAGGATGGTGGATGGATCTGGATGCACACCCCTCTAAAACCCAGGTCAGTCCTGAGTTAAATAGGGAGAGAAAGAGTGGGAAGGAGCTGGGGAATAATGCTTAATTGACTACACCCTCTGGCCTTCAGGTACCTTATTAGTATGTAAATCTCTCTAGGGTCTGAGGCCTGTTCACCTTCTACCTGCCCTCTACCTGTGTCCTACATGGCTGAAAGGTGAAGGTTGAATGAAGATTAAACCTCATGTCCAACCTGACAGATAGGCGTGGACCTTGGTTGAGGTATGGGGCCACCCACCCAACTCAAAAATTTTAACACAGAAATCTTCCCATGTAAGGGAAATGCAGGGCCAAATGATGGAGAAAAGATGAAAGGAAAGGCCACCTAGAGACCACTCCACCTAGGGATCCATACCATCTCCAGACATGCAACCTAGATACTATTGCTAATGCCAAGAAATGATTGCTGACAGGAACCACTTATGGCAGTCCCCTGAGAGGCTCTGCCAGAACTTGAACAATACAGATGTGGATGCTTGTAGCCAATCATCAGACTAAGCATGAGGACCCCAATGGAGGACTTAGGGGAAAGACTGAAAGAGCTGAAAGAATTTGTAACCCCATAGAAAGAATAATATAAACTACTTGGAACCCCTAGGGTTCTCAGGGACTAAACTACCAACCAAAGAATACATATGGAGGGACCGACCCATGGCTTCAGCTGCATATGTACCACAGGATTAATTTATCTAGCATCAATGGGAGGGGAGGCCCTTGGTCCTTTGGGGGCTTGATGCCCCAGTCTATGGAGATGCTGGGGTGATGGCAGAAATGGGTGGGTAGGTGTGGGAACACTCTCATAGAGGCAAGTATAAGGGGAGTTGGATGGGCATTTGCTGAAGGCAAAACTGGAAGGGGGCATTTCTAATGTAAATAAATTAATTAATCTATAAAACCAACCAACAAACAAAAACTACATATAATCATTCACCTTGATCTAGTAAACCTCATCCCGGGGATGCAAAGTTGGTTCAATATATTAAATCCATTAATGTAATTCATTATATAAACAAACTCAAAGCAAAAAATATCACATAATCATCTCATAAGATGCTGAAAAAGCATTTGACAAAACACAACACTGTTTATGTTAAAAGCTACTGTAGTATCTAACAAAATAGTTTAAAACTAAATTTAATCAAAGAGATGGAGAATGACATTTCCTACTCATCCAAGAAAAAAATGTACCAAGATATATTTCATTGTTGAATATATATGCCCCAAATGCAAGAGCACCCACAACTGTAAAAGAAATATAACCAAAACATAGATAACATATCAGAGCAAACACACACATTAACAGTGAGAATCTTCAATATTATACTCTCACCAATTAATAAAAATTAAACAGAGAAATAATAGCATTAAAACATTATGTATCAAAATAAATTAATTAATAAATTAATGAACTAATGGATATCTTCAGAATACTTTACTCCAACAAAAAAGAACACACCTATTTCTCAGCACATCAAAAAACATTCTCAAAACTTGATACCTTCTTGGTCACAATGTAAGTCTCAACATTTTGAAGTAAACTGAAATATCCTCCTGTATCCTGTCAGACCACCATGATTAAAGTTATACTTCAACAAAAACAGAAACAACAGAAATCTTATAAACTCATAAAAACCAAACAACTCACTACGGAGGAGTTAAGTCAGAAATAAAGAAGTTAAAGTGTACCAAGAATTTATTGAAAATTAAGCCAAAACAAACCCAAACTGATTGGACACAATGAAAGCCAAGCTAAGAGGAAAGTTGATAGCACTGAATGGTTTAATAAGGAAAGTGGAGAGATCTCAAAATAGCAACTAAATAGCACACATGGAAGCTCTAGAACAAAAGGAAGCAAAAATACCCAAGAGGAGAAGATGGCAGGAAATAGTCAAACACAGGGCTGAAATCAATACAATAGCAACAAAAGAGAACAATACAAAAAAAATCAATGAAACAAAGCATTGGTTCTTTGAGAAAAATCAACAAAATAGACAAATTCTTGTATAAACTGACAAAAAGACAGAGAGAATATTTGAAATAACAAAATCATAAATGAAAAGGGGGACATAACAACTGACCTTGAAAGGGTCAATTTCATATGGAAAACAATGTCCAGTGTAAAGAAAACAACTCTGAATAGTAAAAGAACTTTGAAGGTATAGCTATTGTTGATTTCAAGATGTACCTCAGAAGAATAGAAATAAAAACTTCATGGTATTGGCATTAAAACAGACATGCTGATCGGTGGAATTGATCTGAAGTCTTACACATAAATCCACTTACGCAAAGACAGAAATACACAATGGAAGAAGAAGTCATCTTCAACAGATGATGTTCATCTAACTGGGTGTCTGCATGTAGAAGAATGGAAATGGATCCATATTATCACCTTGCACAGAACTCAATTCCAAGCACATCAAAGACCTCAATATAAAATCTGATACAATAAACATGATAAAAAATAGAGAATAGTCTTGAACATATTACTACATTAGATGACTTTTTGAACAGAACAATGATAACAGTGGTACTACAATCAAAAATAAATGAGAACTCATGAAACTGAAAGGTTAATATAAAGCAATAGAACAAACTGTCAGCCTTCAGAATGGGAAAAGTTTTTCATCATCTCCATTTCAGACAGACGTGTAATATCCAAAATATATCAAGAACCCAAGAACCTAGATATTAACAGAACAAGCAATTCAATTAAAATTATCAGTGAAAATGGAGACATAACAATGGACATTGAGGAAATTCAAAGAATCATTAGGACATAGTTCAAAAGCCTGTTCTCTACAACATTTGAAAATATAAATAAAATGAAAGATTTTTCAGACAGATAACAACTATCAAATCTAACTCAACATCAGGTAAACTATAGGAATAATTCTATACTCTCTAAGAAAATAGAAGCAAGCCATTAAATATCTCCCAAGCAAATAAAACCTGGGCCAGATGGTTTTAGTGCATAGTTCTTCAAGGCTTTCAAAGAACAGCAAATGCAAATACTCCTCAAAATATTCCACAAAATGGAAACATAAGGCACACTGCCAAACTCATTCTATGAAGCCACAGTCAGGCCAATACCTAAACCACACAAAGACTCAACAAAGAAAGAGAATTTCAGACCAATTTCTCTTATAAACACCAATGCAAAAAATACTTAATAAAATACAAGAATACTGAATCCAAGAACACATAAAGACATTGTCCACTCTGATCAAGTAGGCTTCATTCCAGTAATGATGGTGTGAATAAATATGTATAAATTCATCATCATAATTCACCAAGTAAAAAACCAAAAAAAAAAACATGTGATCATCTTACTACAGACCAAAGAGCATTTGATAAAATTCAACACTTCTTAATAATGAATGTCTCAGAGTGATCAAGGATAGAGAGGTCATACCTAAACACAATAAAGGCAATATACAGCAAGGCAATAGCCAACGTCAAATGAACTGGAGGGAAACTTAAAATATTTCCATTAAAATTGGGAACAAGAGAATGCTGTCCAATCTCCCCCATCTCTTCAATATAGTACTTGAAATTATAGCTAGAGCAATAAGACAAGTGAGGGAGATGAAGTCGATACATATTACAAAGAAAGAAGTCAAACTATAACTATTAGCAGGTGATATGACAACATTCATAATGAACCCATAAATACTACCAGAGAATTTTTCCAGCTGATAAACACCTTCAGTAAAGTGAATGAACACAAAATTAACTAAAAGAAAACAGAAGTCTTTCTCAACACAAGCATTAAATGGGCTGAGAAAGAAGTTAGGGAAACAGTAGTCTTCACAATAGCTAAAAATAATGCAAAATATCTTAGTGTAACTTTAAGCAAGTAAGTGAAAAACCTGTGTGACAAGAACTTCAAGTCTCTGAAGAAAAAATTAAGGAAGATCTCAGAAGATGGAAAGATCTCTGATGCTCATTGATTCGTAGGATTAACATAGTGAAAATGGCCATCTTACCAAAAGCAGTCTAAAGATTCAATGCAATCTCCATCCAAATTCAAACACAATTCTTTACAGATCTTCAAATTACAATTCTCAACTTCATATGCAAAATATAAAACACAGTATTAACTAAATGACCACAAAAGAACTTCTGGAGGTTTCACTATCCTCTAATTCATACTATACTACAGAGAAGTAGTAATAAAAACAGCATGATTTTGGTGTAGATACAGGCAGGTAGATGTATGGAATAGATTTAAAGACCCAGAAATTAACCCACACCTAAGGACACAAGATGTTTGTCAGAAGAAAGCAATACTATACAATGCAAAAGGGAGAGCATCTTCATCAAGTAGTGCTGGTTTAACTGCATAGATCCATATTTATCAACATGAACACATCTAAGTTCAAATGGATCAAAGACCACAAGAAAAAGCTAGATATACTAAACCTAACACACAAAAAGTGGGAAATAGCCCTGAATTCCTTGGAACAGGAGACAACATCCTGAATAGAACACCAATGCTTCAGGTGCTTAGGTCAGTAATTAACAAATGTGATTCCATGAAACTAAAAAGGTTCTGTAAGGCAAAATGCACCATCATTAGGACAGAATGAGAGCCTACAAATTGAGGAAACATCTTCACTAACCCCCCCATCTGACAGAGGTCTAATATTCAAATTTTACAAGAAACTCAAGAAGTTATAAACCAACAACACAAATAACTGAATTGAAAAATGTGCTAAAGAGCTAAACAGAGAATTCTATACAGAGGAATCTTGAATTGTAAAAAAAAAAAAAAAAAAAAAACATTGAGAGAAATGTTCAATGTCCTTAGTCATCAGAGAAATGCACATCAAAAAGACTGAAATTCTACCCTGAAGCTATCGAAAATGATAAGATCAAAACCTCAAAGTACAGCACATGCTGGAGAGATGATGGTGCAAACAGAACACTTCTTTCTGTGGGTGGGAGTACAAACTTGTACAGTCACCCTGGAAATCATTGTGGCAGTGTCTCAGAAGATTTAGAATAGTTCTACCCCAAAATCCAGCTATACCACGGCTGGTCATGTATCTAAAAGTTTCTTCAATATCCCACAAGGCCACTTGCTCATCTATGTTCATAACAGTCTTCTCCTTAATATCCAGAAACAGTGCCTCAACTAAAGAATGGATAAAAGGTATGGATAATTCACACAAGGGAACACTACACAGATATTTAAAACAAAGACATCATGAATTTTACAGGCAAATAAATGGAACTAGAAAAGATCATTATGAAGAAGGTAACTCATAACCAAATCTCACTTATAAGTGAATGTTAGTCATAAAGTACAGGATAACAATGCTGTAATCAACAAACTCCAAAAGCCAAATAACAAGGAGGGCCAATCTAGGATGGTTAAATCTTTCTCAGGAGAGAAAATAAAATAGATATCAGAAGTCAATGTCAGGAAATAACTGGGTGGATGATGGGATCAGGAGAGGAGCCAGATGGGTAGCGATCATATGTAGGGAGAGCAGAAGAGAGCAGGGAGATTTTCAATGGGCAGGAGAGAATCTTTAGGACATGCCAGAGGCTTGGGATTAGGGAAGACCTCATAGGGTCTATTAGGGTAACTCTAGCTGAGATCAGTTAGGGATATGAATCCTGAAATAACCACTCACTGTATCCATGTCAGACTCACAGTAGAGGGATAAGGTAAGTAACCCACTCACAAAAACAGAGACAAAAACAAAATGGTTCTTGCCTAAAGAATGTGCAGGGATACAGAGAGCAGAGACAGAGGGGATGTCCAACCAATGACTGTCCAAAATTGAGACCAATGCCATGAGTAAGAACCAATCCCTGACAGTATTAACGATATTCTTATATGTTCACAGATGGGAACCTGGCATAACTGTCCTCTAAGAGGTTCACCCAGCAACCAATGGAAAGAAATGCCAGACCACTTTTGGGAATAAACTCCAAAGATGCCCAATTCCACCAAAAGAATATTTTATTAAATATTTTTACAGTGGTTTTTAAAATAATAGCCAGAAACTAGAAGCAACCTAGATATCCCTCAACTCATGAACAAATAAAGAAATTTTCAGTCATATAGAAACTAGAAAAATCCATTCTGAGTCAGGCAAGACAGACCCCAAAATAGAAACAAGATATGTCATCACTTATCTATAGATATTAGTTGTGAAACAAATAAGGATCATTACAATCCATAGATCCAGAGAGGCTGATTACCATGAATGGCTTGAGGGAGGATGCATGGATCTCCGTGAAAAATAAAAATAGAAAAGAATTTGTGTGGTGGACTGGCAGTGGGTAGGAAGAGAAAGGATACAATGGAGGAGGTATTGATAGAAGGAGAAAATATAGATAGAGCCATCTGCAATTGATGGACATTTAGGGAGTTATGTAGAAACAGTGCAGTGGAAAAGATACTGGAACCTATGAAAGTAACTACAGAGGATTTTTAGTAATGGACCTCATGGAACCTAAACTGGCCAGATCTGCAACCAGGCAAGGCTCCTGGTGTTGGCACGAGGACACCAACCCAACGTCAAAACATTTGACCCTATTCCATGCAAAATGTGCTAAGGCAATGGCTGCTCAGAACTTGTAGTGACTAGCCAGAGTGGTCTATTTTAGGCCCAAGTTAAGAGAGAGATCCTGGCACTACCTGGATGGCTATGAACATGGAAGTGATTGGTTCAGAGACCTAGGGTAGAACCAAATATTACTGACCAAAAAAGTTAACAAAGTGATTCTGAATGATATTCTGCTATACACAGAGATAGGAGCCTTGTCAAATCACCATCAAAGAGGCTTCCTCCAGCAGCTGATGGGAGTAGATGCAGAGACCCACAGCCAAATACTATGGGAATCTTGAAGAACTGCTCAGGAGAAGGAAAGGGAGGGCTGTAGGAGCCAGAGGAGTCAGGGTTACCAGAACAGGGCTTATAGATGGGCTCGCAGGTATTAAAGAAGTAATCATGGAGTCTGCATTAATCTGTGATAGGCTTTTCCTATACATGCTGTAGCTTTTAAATGTGAGTTTGATTTAATGGGATTCCTGATAGTGGAAGTGGTGGTGTGATTGACTCTTTTGCCTGCTCATTTTCTGTTCTCCTTTTTTTCCTACTGGGATGAGGGTTCATGCCTAGTTTCTTTGCATTTTGCTATGGCATGTTCAGTTGACATTTCTGCCATTTTTCAAAGGGAACTGCAAGAGCAATAGATTTTGGTGGAGAGGGGAGGTAGGGTGTAATGACTGGGAGGTGGGGATGTGTCAGGATGTGTTGTCTAATACATAGAATTTTTATATATAGGTAAATTTTAAAGTAAAAAAATAACATTATGACTTGCTAACAAGAACATGGGTGTCAGGGAGCAAAATGAGGTGATGTGAATGAAAATATCCCCCATCACATATTTGTATGCCTTGCCCCTAATGGACAGAGCTATTTGAAAAGAATTAGGAGGTATGGCTCTGTTGGGAAAAAGAGTTATTTTTGCTGTGGAAGGGCTTTAAGGATCTTGCAGTTCACAGTGTGTCTTCTTTGACTCCTAATAGTAGATTAGTAAGTGAGCTCTCAACAGTTATTGTTGTCATGTTGTCTTAGTTAATTTTCTACTGCTGAGAAGAGACATCATGACCAAGGCAGCTTAAAAAAGAAAGAATTTAAGTTGTAAAATCACAGTTCTATATGGAGAACATAGAAAGCTATAAGACAGAATGGACCTAGAAAAATAGCTGAAATCTTGCATCTGATCCAAAAAGGATGTGGGAGGAGGAGAAGAGGGGAAAGGGAGAGGTGGGAGAGATGGAGAGGTTATGCTAAATGGAAATGATGTGGGATGTTGATACCTCCAAGCCCACCCTCAGTGATAGTCCTCTTTGAACACTGGCACACCTACTAACACTTCCCAAACAGCTCCATAAGTATAGACCAAGTATTTAAACATGTGAGCATATAGGAGTCTTTCTCAGTCAGGCTAGTACACATGCCAAATATAAGGCAATTAAATGCTTTCTTTAAGTTGCTTGCTCATGTTGCTTGTCATATCACTAGGAAAAAACTAATTCAAAATAGATGGTGAAATGAAGAATATTACTTTGTTGTGGGTAGAGCGGTTTTCTGTAGGCAGTCATAAGCACAATATTTGAAGAACACAAATCAAGTATGAATTTCAATGTCAAGAGTATATTGTTTATGTTGGAAAATGGACTGTAACCTGTGATTTTCTGACATTTGGATTGAAAAGAATTATCTTCATTGAAGTGAACTGATTGCAGTTCACTTACACGTGTTTTCCATTTGCTTAGATTATTACACATAAATATTTTCTGCATGACTGATAATTACCTGTCTCATTGGAAATCTCATTCTCCAAACAAGGAGTGCAGTCAAAGCAACAGGCAGCTGTGCCCTCCTGGTGGGTTTTCCTAAATCCAGGATGACAGCTGTCACTGCATACAGACCTTGGAATCTGAGAAGGAAATGTATAATAGCAAATGGTCTGGTTTTTATGGAATCTCAAATAGAGTGGTTTTGAATGTAGAATCATTAATTTTTTAATGTAAGTTTCTCTAAATTCAGATAGTTGAATTGCATTTACTACTAATATGTCATTCATAAGCTTATGTGGTCTATGCTTGACGCTAATAACATGAATTTGTTACAAAATTGCAGAAAGATTATGGGTTGAGGCACATAAGTAAAATCTTAGGTTATTGGCATTATCTCTTGCTATGATTACAAACCTACTGCCTCTTTACTCTTTGATACAAAGACAAATAATTTTTCCCATTGTAAAAGTTATTCTTGTAATTTGATAGGTTTTAGAATCATTGTGAAAATTGATCTGTAAGAATTATATATTTGATTGTTTTAGGTTAGATTGCTGGCAGGTAAAAGATCATCTCCACAAGTGGGTAACCTTAATATATTGGCTATGGTTCTGGAATAAATAAAAAGCCAGAAAGAATGGTAGCAGCAGCATTCAGCAGTCTGTGTACTTCTGTGTACCCTGACTACTGATGTAATGTGAACCATTGTCTCTACAACTAAGAATATAGCTTTTTGCAGTATTAGTATATACTCTTAAACTGTGAGCCATGAAAACCATCTAATTATGTTTTATTAGGTAGCATTTTTGCAGCAGTAAAACAAACAACTAACATAGCTACATATTCTCATGCTTTTCTGTATTGACAGGAGCCTTGAAACAAAAGGCCAACTGACCATTGACTCAAAACTTCCAAGCTGGGATCAAAATAAATCTTCTGTCAGATAATCTGTGAAAATTATCCTGAAAAGATGATATATTTATAATATTGAATAAATGAGCTGATTCTAAAATAAATAGTTCATTCAGCATAATTAGGTGTTAAGATAACTCTCTTTATTGGTGTATATACTATGTTTCTATGAATGGGTCTTGTGTGAGCAATGAAGTGTCTTGACACTCAGAATTATAGTTTTGATTTTTACATACTGGCCAAAACACTGAAGTAACATGCAACCTACCCTTGTGGTTCCAGTGGCCCATTGTATCATGTCATCAGTTACAGACAAAGTCTGGCCCTCTGGAACATTTGCAGAAAATGTTCCTACTTTCACATTCAGCCCAAGACCTTTTGGGAAATTCCAAAAGTTGAAAATGTCATACTGTACATGTGATTTCCTTTTCCAATCCAGACCCACATTGTCAGCAGCATGATTGATGAGTTGTTTGTTCTTTAGAAAAGTGTGAAGCTAAAAGAGATGCATATGTTTGTGTTACATAACCTCCCAAGAAGTTAATCAGAAGCAGAATCTGGAAACGTCTCCTGTTGATTTTAATCCCTGATATGAAAAATGTCTTTAATATAGGGTTAATCCCATCTAACATATAATATCTTAAGATAATGAAAACATCATTATGCTTCTAAAATATTACAATCAGTTTCATTAAAAATTTTAGAGCCAAATATCTCTAAACCATGACTGTTCCTAGAGAAAACTTTCAGCTTCTTTGAAAATATAGTCATACCCAATTAAATTTTCAAAATATTTAGTTTCACACTGTAAAAGGAATGATCTTAAGAGTAATCATTTAAACAACATAAGCATCGTAGAAGTGTTCAGGTACATTGTGATTACCTCTGTTAGTATCTTTTCTGTTGTGTGAAATCTCAGGGGTAAATGTACTTCTCATATTCAAATTTTTACCTGGAAATTATCGTACGGCTCTTTGTAATGCTACTATATATTGACTTAAAAATAATTCTTCTTTGCAGTCTCTCTTGCAGGTTTTTGCCAAAATAGTCTACAATATATAATGCCTAGATTTTGCGCATTTATAAATCTTTAGAGTGTCAAGTTGCTGATGTCACAATACAACTGAAGTGATCTACCTGCCAGGGGAAGAATGTCATCTCTTTTCCTTTTCCATGAGTTTGCAATTGATTGAGAATCATCTCATGCAGACTGTGGGCCACAACATACACAGCATTGTATACATTATAACTCTCTTCACTCATGGCCATGTCAAATATGTTCCCAGGCAAGAATCCCAAGGAGGCATTAGGCAAACAGTTTTGTGCAATTTTACAATCTTTCCTAAAAAATGAGCAATTGAAGAATATGTGCCACAATACATGAAGATAAGTATCTTCTGGGTATTTGAAAGGATTGACTGTCTGAATAAAATCTGTAAAATTAGTAATTTCTTCATTGTGGTGTGAAAAAATAAGAGCCCCATGCAATGAATCTATCATGAAATAATCATCAAATCTGGAATTATCCCAGTGTGAGTTCAGAACCCAGACTTTCCACATAAGCAACTTCTGCTTTATATTTACTATTAAGCTTAATAGAGAATCAGAGTCTCCATAAATGATAATCACATTTGATGATGATTCCAGGATGTGTGCCTGATTTTTCCAGGATTTGGTGAAATATGATCCCCTGCTGACTTGGATCATTTCCACAAATGCTATGCAGACTCCATTTTTATCCATCTCACTTCTCAAATCTGACAGAGTCTGGGCACTTTTGTGATCATCTATGATGAATAACCCCACCCAGATCCACTTGAAATGAAGCATCAAAGATACAATGCCAATTGTTAGAGATGTGTCTTTGGGGGCCACCTGGTACAGAGAAGAAAACCGTCTTTGTTCACTCAGAAGATTATCAAAAGGCCCGAAGGTTAGCTGTAGAGAAAAATAATCAGAAAAAAGAACATTGTCACACAATTGAACTCAATTCTACAGTTAAGTTTTGAAGCCTTTATGACAATCTTGTTTTTCAGGTCAAACTTGAGTTCCTATTAGTTTTCCATAAAAGTACATAAACTATGCATAGGTTCAATATTGTGTTGCGTTTACTCTACCATTCATCTTCTATATATTCAAAGTCAGAAAAATATAGATGTACCATCAACTGTCTGCATAATTTTTCTATCCATGAAAGTGATTAGATCCTCCTCTTTTTCCTCACAATGTTCTAACATGTCACCAAGTAGAGCTGACACCATGTCTCATCTCATTACCATCTCACCTGTGGAAATTTGTAAAGATCCAGCAGTGTCCCTACATTTTCAGATATTGCCCATGATGGTCCTGTAAGTACAGCAGCTGAATTACTCTCTCTTGCATTTCTGTAGTTAGGAATGGCATGATCAGGCCCTGACAGTGAGCCAAAAAGATAGGCTAGAATGTTCCTTTGACCATGTGGGATATTGTGGATCTCAAATCCTAGTGATGTGTTGGGTAAAAGAAAGGGGTTGCTGTTGATCTCCTCAATGGCAAACCTCATGGCCAAAATACATTGGTAGTTCCTCAACTTAAACCTGTATGGAAGGTTGAACAATATTTAGGGTGAAGACTCATAAGGTATATCACATAAAATATGTGCAAGCTTAATGTAATGGCTTGCACAGTTTGAATGCTTCTGTTTTCAAAACTCCACATTTAAATATCTTACCAGTACTTGGTGTATTAAAACAGTAGTATTCTATATTTTTTCTTATTTTTTTATCAAAAATATTTTGTTTTTGTACTATGTATTCTAATTACAGTTTTAACTCTATCAAAATATTTCCAGGCCCTCCCTACATCCCATACCACCCAAATCCACAATTTTTTCTGTTATGAGAAAACAAAAATGCATCTAAAATAATAATAAATTAAAAATTAAAAAAAGAATAGAACAAAATAAATAAGAAAACAAATAAAATAATCAATGAAAAATTATAAGAATTAGATGTAGATAGAGATGTAGAGAAATAATTGTTTTCATATACAGAAAACCATAAAACAACAACAGACTAATATATATATGCAAAAACTTGTAAGGTTTGTAAAAAATTAAACTTCCAAAATGCCATTGTTTGAAAATTTTGTTTTTCAGTTACTAATGAACATGGGGCCTGGTCTTAAGGATAGTTTGTGTTACCAATGAGACTCCTTTAGAGGAAGCTAAGTTTTGTATTTGCCATTGTATTTGGCAAGGGCTTGTGATACTTTAAGGACAGCTTCGGAATTAAAGATGTGGGCTTGTCTCCACTCCTTGTTTCAGCACTGGATTCCCATCTGTCCTAGAATAGTACATGTCCTGTCCATACTTTTACAGTCCCTGTGAATTCATATGTTCCTTTATTTAAAAGCCCTTGTTTTTTCAGAGTTCTCTATCTTCTGTTGTTAGTGGAATTTTTCCTCCTCCTCTTCTGTAACATTACATGAGCCCTGAATAGGTTTTATGAATACAACCATGAGTACAATCATGAAATTTCTGTGATGATGACTGAATGAGACATGGATCTATGAATATAGAATGTCCTATGGAGTCATTTTATTGCTACATTACTTTAACAGAACAGTATTATTTGGTTCTCCTCTAGGTCCATGGACTATCTAGTTCTAGGGTTTCAGAAACCTAAGCAGTGTTGTTTCCACCTCAAAAAGCAGTGGACCTTAAATCCAATCAGAAATTATATGGTTAGTCTCATAAGCTTTGTGTCACTATTGCACTGTTGCATACTCATATCTTGCAGGCAGGAAACCATTGTTGATCAGAGGGTTTGTAGCTGGGTTGATGTTTGTATTTCTCCTTTGATATATTACAGAGTACCTTTCAGTACCAGGAACTTTTGATCTGCAGAATCACACACAAAAAAACAAATGTTTCTTTATCCAGCCACTGGTTACTAAGACTTTGTTTAATTCATGAATGACAAGTCATTCAACTGGACATCAGATACCAGTTCTATAATTAATTTAATTGGAGTGAGTGTTTATGTGATATTTATACGTGATTCTCTGTTCTCTCTCTCTCTCTCTCTCTCTCTCTCTCTCTCTCTCTCTCTCTCTCTCTATCATTCTCCCTCTCCCTGTATGTGTATTCATTGCATGTGTGTATGAAAATTGATGCTAGACTAAAACATTTATGGATGAGGGTCATCATTATCTACCTTATCTAATACCAGGTTGTTTTGAAGCTCATGGAGCAGTGCAGATTCTCTTGCTCCTGTCGCTCATTTCACCAAGTGCAACAGGATTATACATGGGCAGTGAAATGGCCCCTGCTCTTTTCCTTTAAATAAACAATCTGTAGATGTACATTCAGTTTTCACATTATCACAAACACATGCTTTCATACAAAATTAATCATCAGAGACAGGGAAGGATACTTCACATGTATCAAATGAAAATTCTATCAAGATAATACCTAAAGTCTGAACTTTTATGCCCCAAACAAAGGGCACATTTGTAGAAGAAACATTGCTACAGATAAATCATATATAGAACCCCAAACATTAATAGTTGGAGAGTTCAATCTCTTCAATTGACAGGACATTCAGAAAAAAATCTAAACATAGAAATATGAAACTAACAGATATCATGAATCAAATGGACCTAAGGAAAGGTACAGAATATTTCATCAAATTGTAAAAAAAAAAATACCTTCTTAGCAATTGATAAATTCTTCTCCAAAACTGACCATACAGTAAGTCACAAAGCAAGACATAAGATATACAAGAAAATTGAAATAATGCCTCATGTATTATCAGATCACCATGGATTACAATGACAAAAGCAACAGAAACACCAGAAAGCCTACAAGCTTATGAAATTGAACAACTCTCTACTGAATGGTCAGGGAGGAATAAAGAAAAAAAATTAAAGACTTTCTAGAATTAAATGAAATGGAGTCACAACATACCAAAATTTATGAGATGCATAGAAAACAGTACTAAGAGGAAAGTTCACTTAGTGCCTCTATAAAGAAATTAGAAAATTCATTTATCAGCAATTTCAAAGTACACCCGAAAGTTCTAGCAAAAAAGAAACAAGCACACCAAAAAGAGTAAAAGACAGGAAATAGTCAAAATTAGGGCTGAAAACAATCAGTTAGAAACAAAGAGAACAATAAAAAGAATCAGCAAAATCAAGAGCTAGTTCTTTGAGAAAATCAACAGGATAGAGAAACCATTAACCAAACTAAACAAGAGACATCTTCTACTTTATTTTCTATTAGATACAGAGTGCCAGGGTTTTTACATGTTTCCTGATAATCTGGAATTTTGATAAATTATCTTGTTCTGACATGCATCTTCACTAACTCTTTCAAGACACATCCCGTTGTCTGTCTATCTAATGCTTTGTCCTTGTATATAAACCCTTTAAGACAAATCAGTGCTGCTTACGTATTCTTGGATACATGATCTCCTGCTGAAATGTTGAATCAACTATGTTGGGCTCATAGGAGCTCACAGAGACTGGACTGACAACCAAGGAGCCTTCATGGGACTGATTAGGCTCCCTGTATATATGTGTTACAGTTGTAGAGCTTGGTCTTCTTGAGGACTCCTAACAGAGGCATTGAGGGATGTCTGTAGTGCTTTTGTTGGCCTTTGGAACCCTTTTCCTTATACTGGATTGCCAATAATAATAATAATAATAATAAAAAAAAATACAGTAATAGCAGTAGTAGTAACCTCTCTGACAAGTGTTGAGGGATCAATGGAGATAACGATATGTTATTAGGATTAAGTTTTACATTGTGTCCATTTAGAAGGATAGTAGTAATTGTTTCCCCGCTAGGGTCTTTATTTTGTACCATTGTTAATACTTGGGCCAACACTGGTACAAGGGATAAGTTTGTCATATCAAGAAGAATTTACTTCAATCACAGAATGATTCATTAATCCCTTGATGTATGTCTTAGTTTTCTTTCTGTTCTGATGGTAAAACAATGACCAAGTGCAACTTGGGGAAGAAAAGAATTATTACAGGTCCATATACATGGGAAACCATGGCAGAAATCAAGGTAGGAGTCTGGAGATAGGAACCTACTTTGCAGGGACCATGATGAGCAAATTTTTTCCGGCTTGCTGCTCATGAATTACTTAACCTGATTTCTAATATAGCACGGAACACCTTGTCCATAGTGCCACCACACACAGTAGCCTCAGTCCTTACACATCAATCATTAATTGAGAAAATTCTATGGAATCTTGCCTACAGACCCACCTTATAAAATGAAACTCTCAATGGAGAAATAATCTTTTCATACCTGTCTAGATTTATGCATAACCAGCTCAGTGTTTATTTTACTCTTGTACTAGGTGGCACATCTTACCATGTTTACTGATGAAATTCAGAAAGCTGATAGTTACATGTGCTTTGTGGTTACTCTTTTCCTCTAACAGTGTTCAGAGCATCATATCACATTGAAAAAGATACACATATGCTTGATTTCTGTATGCATTAACTCAAGTATGTACTTTCTTCTTTAATAGGGCCTTACCATATGTTCTACAAAGTTGTCAAGAGCAACAGTAATACCCTGTACTTGTTGGGTCTACCCCTGATACATCTGATAGTGTGCTAATATCCAAAATATATAAAGAACTCAAGAAACTAGATATCAACAAGCCAATTAATTCAAATAAATGCATGGTAGAGAACTAGAGAAAGAATTATCAAAAGAGAATTTCAAATGATTGTAAACCACTTAGAGAAATGTTTTACATCCTTAGCCATCAGGAAAAAGCAGTCTACATGACTTTGAGATTCCATCTTACACTTGTCAGAATAACTAAGATCAATAACACAAGGGGCAGCACATGTTTGTGAGGAGCAAGGGGAACATTTCTCCATTGCTGGTGGTAGTGCATACTTGTATAAGAACACTTGCTCAAGTGTATTTAAAGTGGCTTTATTCATAAAAGCCAAAAACTTGAAGCAATCAAGATTTTCCTCAGCTGAATAATGGATAGAAAAATATGATATATGTATATAATTAATTATTATTCAGCTGTTAAAAATGACATTATGAAAATTTCAGTCAAATTGATGAAACTAGAAAAAAATCATCTTGACTCAGGCAACACCAACCTAGAAAGAGAAATGCAATATGACACACACACACACACACACACACACACACACACACACACACACACACACACACACACATATATATATATATATATATATATATATATATATATATATATATATATATATATCCTAGAAGTAGATATTATTTTATAGGTTAATGATAATCATGCTACAATCTACAAAACCAGAGAGGCTAATTAACAAGGAGCACTCTGAGGAGGATGCATGGATCTCCCTGGGAAGGGGAAATAGAATAGATTTTGTAGGTATACTGTGGGAAGGTGCAGATGGGAACAGGAGGGATTAGAGAGGATTGGTGAAGATACAGAAGGAGAGAATACAGGGATAGACAGCTGGGGGAGCAATATGGAAACCTAGTACAGTAGATGCTTCAAGGATTCTACAAAGGTTGCCAGTAGGATTCTAGTGAGGATTCCATGTAAAGGAGGATACGGAGCCTGAACCATCCATCTTTTGTAACCAGGCAGGCATTTGTGGTGGGACTGGAGCATCTGCTGAGTCTGGCTTGGCTATGGAAGGGACACATGGCATGGTTCCTGTCCCTGGAACAAACCCAGCAGAATATGAGCCTCCCCAGTTGTTGATGGTTGCAGGGCATGCGGCTTGTTTACACACACACACACACACACCCACCCCCACACACACACCACACTCACACACGTGTGTGTGTTTAGCTTGGAAAATATTCTCCCTGCCATGGTTATCAGTTCATGTTCTCCCTCCCAAAGTTTATAACGTCATGGTAATCAGAAACAGCATGAGTCATAAGAAGTGAGGGTGTGGCTAACTTCTAAACACAATGTAAATGCTATGATATTCAGGAAAGCCCTTAAGGCTGTGTGAGAGAACTCTGAAAACATGAGTTTAAAAATATAAAATTTCTCAAGTATACACAATATAAGGTTGCAATGTGAATTGCTTATGAACTGGGGAGCTACACTATGAACCAGCATATCAGAAATATACTAAGAATGAGATAAAGAGATTTAGGCAGTGGTGATTCCTGGGCAAAATCCACCCAGTTAACTTTTTTGTGTTTGTTTATGCTTACAAAGACAGGCAGATTTCTGAGTTCAAGGTGAGCTTGGGACAGAGGGCATTTAGGTCCAGATCCAGGCATTCTAAGAATGGTAATTTCACCCAGGTAGCATATTGCCTGTGTTTAACAAAGGCAGGCAAATCTCTGAATTCTTTAGTCATGTTAAAAATATGCTTGCTGTCTCTTTCTAAGAATCAAGTGACTAGGTTCATGAAATGCAGACTCATGGGATGATGAAAAGGGAACAGAGTGGATAACTGAATTGATATATAAATAAAAAACTGGGATTTTGATCTGCAAGAGATTAGCTATCCAGGGATATTAGAAGTGCAAGAGAAAAATACCTTAAACTGAAAACACACACACACACACACACACAAAGAGAGCGAGAAAGAAGGAGAGAAAGCGCAAAATCTCAAAATTGTCTTGAGCAGGCCATACACTATCAACTTGTAAACTATGATTTGACATCAAATTGTTTTTTTAAATTGCTGCTAGACACCCCTTTCTCAGAAACCCTGTTCAAGCCAAGGCTGGTAAATGGCAGACATCAATGCCAGAAAACCTTCCACCTAAAATTTTTCCTGCCTATGAGATGTGCTGAGGCATTAGAGAGGTAGAACTTGTGGGAGTAGCCAAACAATGATTGGTCTTATTTGAAGCCCACACCAGGAGAATGAACCCATGCTGGATACTGTCTAGTTGAGCAGGAACCAGAGGTTGAATATAAGCATATATTAAAAATGAATAAAATGACTCTCAGTGATATTTTGTTCTACTCAGATTAGTGCCTAGCTCAATAGTTATCAGAGATGCCTCCACGGGGATCTGATGGCAGCATATGCAGATCCTACTGCCAAATATTAGGTGGGGAGAGAACCCAAATTGGAGATCTCCACTGGGTCTCATCTTTTGGAGCACTGGGAACCCTGTGGAAGAGGAAGAAGAATTACAGGAGCCAGAAAATATTGTGGACACCAGAAAACCACAGCCTACAGAATAAAATAACTAGGGCTAGGTCCTCTGCATATATACTAAGGTCATTTAGCTTGGTGATTTTGTGGTTCTACGAGTAGTGAGAGTTGGAATGTGTCTGATTCTTTTGTCTGCTCTTCAGACAGTTTTCCTCCTTCTGTATCTTCTCACTCACCCTTGATGTGAATGTTTGTTCTGAGTCTTATAGTACCTTGTTTTGCTGTCTGTGTTTGGCTGGTACCCCTGAGAGGCCTGTTGATTTCTAAAGAGAAAAGGAGGCAAATATCAGAGGGGGAATGATTTGGAATGAGGCTGGGATTAGTGGAGGGAGGGAAAATTGTGGTTGGCATGAACTGAAAATAAAAGCAATAATAAAAAGAAATATAAGCAAGCATAGCTATCCTCCGATGTTACAAAGCAGACACTAAAAAAATTCTTCAGAAGAGATAATTAAGCATACTCTATACTCATTACAGGAAAAATTCAACTGCAGGATATTACCATCTTAATCATATGCACTTCAAACATAGGAGCAGCCAACTTCCTTAATGAAGGAGTATTAGATGTAAAAGCACAGATCAACCCAAGCACAGAGTTGGTGAGTCAATTCAGCACCCCTCTTTCAGCAATAGACAAGTAATAAAAAAATATTAAATAGAGAAATTCTGAAGTTAAGTTATATTATTAGTCAGTTCTACCCCTATATGTAAAACACTTTGTGCCTTCTACACCTCTAGATAAAAGTCATGTTTACAGTAAGTATTGTTTGTCCATTATGTACCTGGCAGCCTTCAATGACCCACTCACATTTTCCAAATGTCTTGAAAATGTGAGCATTCTGTCCCAAGAACCCTTTTGTTCTCTATCAACCAATGGTTTATGAAGCCTCAAAATTTAAGAAGACCATTTTAACAGAAAATGTATTAGTTTGAAAGCATTTTTACATTTATAGAGACCAGATGATGTAAATAAGGACTCCTTTATGTAGGATACTGTATAAACAACAATTCAAATCTATATGGGACAATGGTTCTCTGTCTTACTGTGAGCACACAGACCTAGAACTTGGCATTTGCTTCTACTGGGAATCAAGACACAAACACACTGATTTATATCCTTCCCAACCAGTATTGTATATAAAATTTCACCAAAAGATATTTACATACTGTGTTGTTTTACTACTTTTACTTATAAAGCATCTTTGGCACTTGTGAGAATCTAATAATATATTTCTAAATGAGTACTTAATATATTTATTTGACTGTTCCAGAATTTTTGTGTAGATCATGCTTGTCCTGCAAACATAGATCTACCAGTCTGTGCCTCACAAATGCTCAAATTACAGGCATGCACCACCATGATGCCTATCAAGATACTTGGTTTGACAGCACATGGTTTTTAATAAGATGTATAAATAACATGAATATAGTTGAAAAAGAGAATAAGTTAAATTCCATGATTTAATCATTGTACATTTCACATAGGATGAAATGTCATCTTGTATCCCACAAATAATTACTGACTTCATGATGATAAATGAGTGTGTATAAATATGACTGTAGCTCTATCAATGCAAAACATAAAGAAACTGGTGTAATGGTTTTAGAACAAAACAGGAATAAAGTGCCATATCTGAAAAATAGAGTTTAAAAGCTGATAAATATTTGTACAACTAAATGTTTATGTAATTTTAAACCTTCAGCATAAACTATCAGACCTATTTTAAGTAAACATTATGTTGTAAAAAGTTGTCAAGTAATCAGTAAATAGATAATTATGTCCTTTAATTAGAAAAATGCTGAAAATTAGAAAATATCCACAGAAAAGTAGAAAAAACTGAAAATCGGACTTTTTGTTTTCTTCTAATACATAAATCTTTTCAAGTTATTAATACACAAATGCACATATAACTGATAAAATGCAACTTGGACATACTAAGTCTGTGCTAAGCCAGCTATATTTTTAATTTACTCCAATACATAGTGAGAGAAACTGTCTTTCATTATTGCTTTGCAGGTAAATTAACTATCATGCTTAGAAGATTCCATATTGTGCACATGTAGTTCTATGAATTAATCCACTTTAATCAGGTGATAGACATATTTTGTATATTTTGAACCTATGAAATATTCATTTACTGTCTTCTTAATTTTGACAGCAAGAAAGTTAAATTCAATTAGAAAATTAGACCACACAAAAATATATCATTGAAAATAATCTATTTGTACTACTTTTGTTCTTTTGTAGTTATGGCAAATAAGTATAATTCTGCATCTACAACTATAACATGAAATTTAAATGAAGAAAGACAGAACAATTTCTCTTTCAAATTAAAGTTTCTTACACCTATGTAAAATGTTTTATTAAATATATGAAAGTAATTGTGAGCCTTGAAGAGTATATGTTTGCATGTGCTTTACCCTCTACTAAAAGTATAATCTAAAAATGTGTTGCCTATATCAGACATGTTATTTTTTTTATAGCTTTTATAATTGTAAATTTGTTTTGGTTTTTTTTTACTTCAAAAGATACTAAATTGCACTTACACAGCACTCTCTTCTTGTATATATTAAATAAGCCATAAAGGTTTAATTTTCTAATTGAATTTAACTTTCTTGCTGTCAAAATTAAGAAGACAGTAAATGAATATTTCATAGGTTCTAAATATACAAAATTTTTCTACCATCTGATTAAAGCAGATTAATTTATGGTATTAATTCATATTCCATTGCTGAGTTGAGACTTGTATGCAAGCTATAATTCTCATTTCAAATACTTATTGTGTGGTTACCTACAGCAACTGGCATGTTTGCCTGGGATAAAATGCAACTGTCTTCCTTTAAACACTAACATGCATGATTGTTTCACATTATCAGGATCTAAGAAACTCAAGCTGACTTCTCTGATGTGTGTCTTGATCTTGTATCTTTGAGAATGCCAGAAACATTTTTTCAGAGTCTCAGCACAATCTAGTGTACACAGAAACACATTCATGACAATGAACAAATACACAATGGATATATATGCAACAAACAGGTAACAATGGTAAGTTATCAAAGAATACAAATATTAAAAGTTAGATAAATCATCTGTGACAGATGAAGTTATTTCTAAAACAGAAAGTAAGTTTCAATGTCTAATTTTGCCATTCCTGCTCCCAAGTCTTTATCAGCACACACATACATTATTTGTCACTCTAGTGTCACACAAGAAAATTGTTGGAAACTAACCTCAGTAGCATTATCCCTTTTCATAGGAGCACAACTAGATTTCCAGAACCCCCTCAAATACTTTATTACTAGATAATCTTTTTCCTGCAGAGTTAACATTGAAAACATTTCAACTCTGAGGAGTTATAAGCATAGCAGATCATATCGGGTAAATTCCCAGTGTAGGATATGGTGAAAAATCCCAAATTACTTTTTTTCCTTTGAAAGTACCAGATGAATCACTAAGAAGACAGCACTGCAAAGAGATGTAGAAATGGAAGAGAGAAAATGTGGTAAAGTGGTAAAGTGTTAAAATAATGATGTTTGAATGTGTACTTTTTCAGGAATGCCAAATATTGAAACAGAATAAATGAGTAAAAGACTTACTCGATCATAAGCTCATTGGTAAATTTAGTCATCCTCCAATCAGTTGTTTTGTTGAGTGGATAGGCAGCATAAGCAGGGAAAAATCCAACAATCACCACATTTCCATTTCCATGTAAATGGTAGTTCATCCTTACTAAACATTCACTGCTGCTGTAAGAGCATGCAAGAATTGGAATCTGCAGTAACCAAGAGATAGACATCCAAGAGAACTGCATATTAGCAAAATATCTGCCTCTCTGTGAGCATGGTAAGGTGAACTCTGCAGTGTTCAGCACTCATACGCATGTGTGTGTGTGCATGTTTGTTTAGAATTTTATTGGTGACTGAAATCATAACTTTAATCATCCCAAGATTCTTCTGAAATGACTCTTCAGCCCCATCTGGAATTGTCTAATAATTCATGCCCATAGGCTTTAAATCTGAGTTTCTACATTCATTATGAATAAACAATATTTATTAAGAATTGTCTCCAGCCACAGGCAGTATGATTTCATCCAAGACTACAGAGATCCAGTCTCAAGACATGAAAACCTTAGTGAATTCAGCCACAAATGTGAACCAAGGACTACTCATGGGAAAGCCATTTATGATGATACAAACATGTTGCATGTCACACCACATGATACCATGGTAGATGAAAGGGTAAATGGCAAAAAACAGGCCCATGCCAGGCCTGTCCAACTTTTGATGACCAATAGCAGATAGTATGCTCTGTAGAACTGGAGACTATCCATCCCAAT
The DNA here is from genome assembly GCF_011762505.2 of Arvicanthis niloticus. NCBI lineage: Eukaryota > Metazoa > Chordata > Mammalia > Rodentia > Muridae > Arvicanthis > Arvicanthis niloticus. The sequence goes on along the minus strand of NC_133438.1, from coordinate 8,500,387 downwards.
TTGGCTTTCTGGCATCTCTATGATTCACATAATATTCCCTTTTTTTATGGATGTGTGTCAGGTACCACTGTTATGTACATGCCCAATTCTTAAATGTTGTGTCTCTTTCAGATGAAACTAGTGGTTCTGTTGCACTAATTTACAAAGGACCAACTTTACATTAACACAGAAACCAAGTTACCTGTGGTCTCCTCATGGGGTTGAATCTTTGTTGTTTCAAACTTTTGAGCTAATTGCCACTTATCAGTAAGTAAATATTAAAGGCGTGCACCACCACCCAGCTAATTTTGTTTATTTTTTCTTGAATATTTTATTTACATTTCAGATGCCATCCCCTTTCCCCATTTTCCCTTCCTAAAATACCTCTACCCCATTCTCACTCCTCCTTTTTGCTTTTATACAATTTTTAAATGTTGATCAAAGGCTTTATAAGTTTGGTAATGCTCAATAACAAGATGCCCATACAATCAGAAGTGTAACAAAATACCCAACCTAGATATACCAACTATCTTTGACTCGTGGAAATACTGGGAACATCTGGCTCCATGTTCTCCTCCCCCACTTCTTGTCTGCTAGCTCGTCCTCTCCTTCTCCTCCTTTCCTGATTCTTCCTCTTTCTCTTTTTACTCCTCCCATTTTAGCTCCTCCTACATATCACCCTTCCTGTTAAAATAAAACTTTTCTCTTAAAATACAATTAGAGCATAACTATACCAATTTGTGTCAGTAAGGTGCAAGATAGTCCTAATACCCAGTTCATCATTTTGTTGACTAACCAGAACCACTGTCATCTCTCCTAACTGAAAGACTTAGTTCTGAACCTGGCTTTTTTTCTTGGCTTTAGAATGAATGTTAGCTGAAAACCATCCTCTCAAATCTTTTCTCTCAAAGTAAATAGCCAGGATTGGCTATAAGACTATAAGTCTTCAACCCCATCAGAAATCCAGAATGACTGAGTTAAATGAAATTATGGGAAGCACAAAGCACAGCTTCTAAAACTTAGTCAATTTATAGAGACTGATAAACACCTGGACACCCCCTATACTACAAAACATTGGAGCATCTGTTCTTCAGCCTTCTGGCCCAGGATCATCTGACGGAGCTAGTGATGCAGAATTATTAAGGGTTGATTACTCTGTCTTGGCAGATATAATCAGTCGACTGTTCCACAAGTGTGTCCTTTTCTGGACAATAATTTATCTGTAGATGAAAAGAGGCAATTCTTGCCTAGTGGCTGTCTCACCACAACTGGAGTGACTCCCAAGATACTCACTTTCTTCTTAGAATTCAAGACAAGAAGCTGTCAGGAGCAGACTGGTCTCTAATTAAAAAGAACATTAATACAAAAATGTTTGTAGTATCAATTCTTGTGGACTTCTGACGTTTTGAAAACCAACTATCCATGTAAGACAATCTCTACTGTTGTCTGTTAACTCTTCTGAGCTATTTCTAAATAAAATATAGAAAACACCCTAACAATAAACTCAGAGCCATGAATTTGCTATAGGCCCTTAAATCACAGGCTAACCATCTCAAATCAGTTAAAGAAGTTAAGGAAAAACTGGGTCTAAGCCTTGTATTCTTAAATGTGTTATATAGGCAGAATGCCTTTGAGAGTAACAATATTAATCTCACTTTTATATCAATAAGACAGTCATACCAATGAAAACCTTAAATTTTAAATGAAAGTAAACTTTGTACCATTTAAGAAATGATAACTTTATCTTAATAACAATTTTATATATTTCTACCAGTAAGTTATGGCTATGCAATAAATCCTAGCTATTCCTCCCTTTTCCAGCAAAACCACGACTTTTCCTTAGAAAGACAGCCCAATTTTAACCACCTCAGTCCCCAAGCCCAGGGAATAGGGGTAATGACTCTCCATTAACTTCTTCAAGCTTATTATGGGCATTGAAATATTAGAAGAGTGGCATGGGGAAGAGTAAATTGATAAACCTCTGACACTGTGTCTTTACCTAATCCAGCTGGAATTCCAGGACATCAGAGATTTGAGCAGGTCTGTTCATCCTGCTTGATGAGTAGACACAGCAAGGCTGTGTATTCTAAGATGCTGCCCGGGTTAGGACTCCTGAGAAGTCACTTCCTCTGGGTTCTGTGAGATTGGTTGCAGAGCTGCTACTCAGGATCTGCTCAGTGATTGGGACCAGACTGGAAGGAATCATAAGTTAAGTTTTAAGCATATTATATGTGCATATTAGATATTCTGCAAATATTAAATATTTATCATCTCTCTAATCATGACAATAATAGAATAAAAGTCAATCTTAATCAGAAAAATTAGTGTAATACAGATAATGCTAGACACACAGGTTGTGATCCTTTTAGGTACAGTATATTAGAAAAATACGTACGAACACAGGTACAATTACAATGTGAAACTATTAGCCAGAGAGACAGAAGAAGTGTTCCTACAAAATACATGCACAGTCTTTTACAACTATGTAAAACATTTATTAAAAAATTGAAGTTTCTAACGTTTAAAAATTATATTACTTTGTTTGCCATTGTCTACAAAAAGTAGAAATTTTAAAATTGTGTTGCATCAAACAAACATGTTAACTAAATGTTTGTATGAAGAACAAGATTTTCCTACTTATAAATTTATATTGGTTTCATTCCCTACTTCATCTTATAAGTGTTCCTGAGACATTAGTCTCCCTTGAATATATTGGACAAGCTAGGCACTAAAATCTCATGTAATTACAACAGTGTTCTGCCCAGTTATAGACACTCATAATCTGAAGAGGGACTCATGAAGAAAGATTTAACATGTATATTAGTTCTCTGTGTCTCTCTCTGTCTCTCTGTCTTTTTCTATCTATCTATCTATCTATCTATCTATCTATCATCTATCTATCTATCTATCTATCTATCTATCTATCTATCTATCTATCTAAGCTCTTTTCAAGAATTTATTTTCTTATACAATACAAGCTAAACATAGTTTCCCTGCCCTCAACTCCTTCAATGCCTCCAATGCTCTTCCTTCCCCCTTGCCTACTTCTCCTCTCCCATAGATCCACTCCTCCTTCATTTCCCTGCAGAAAAGAGCAGGCCTCCTATAGGGAAGTTGGACCATGGTACCAGACAGAAGAACAGGTAAGTTTAAAGCAGGTTCAATAACTGCAGTAAATCTCACACTTAAGAATCTCAGTTGTTGGAACCAGCTCCCATCCAGGTTCTATCTGTCCTGGAACATGTAACCAATACAGCCCATTGAGAGGGTCATGACCACCAGTTGCATTGGGACAACACCTCAAGTCCTTCTCCATGCAGCTAAAACAACCTGAATAACTCAGATTGAGCTAAAAGGAAGCATCAAACCTGGACCCCACTTTACCTCTAAAATATTTATAATGTTCCTATCCACATGGAATCAAGTGCAGAAGTTATTTCATCAGGAAACATCTAAGTGTGGCTGTTTTATTGAGCTGTAACATTCCAGGGGAGGGTTTTCTCCTTCTAAATCCTTTATTGATGCACCTTGGTTCCAACCTGCAGGCCAGGCTTCCACTCTTTTGGCACTGCATCTACCATTCACTGCCAGTTGCAGTCACATCCTGCCTCTCAGTGACTCCAGCTATGGCTTCTGACTGCCTGCTGCAGCTTGTCACTACTCCTACTAGTACCGGGATTATTTCAGTAAGAGAAATTTGGCTGCCTACCCCACCCTGGCTTCCCTAGGAGAGCTGTATCACTTTGGTCATATTGGCCAGGCCAGAGCCCCATGTAATCTTTCCTTCTGGTAGAGGTAGCAATTATCCGATTTGCATTCTGTTCCTGTTGAGAAGCCTGCTATCAGTGCTCCTGCATCCCAGCATGGAGGCATGCAGCTGAACAACAGGCACAAAGATGTTGGGCATGAATGGTTAACTTGTATCATAACTGATACCCATGCAAATTCAACAGGACCTCTGATTCGACAGGAAGGGTAAGACCAACACTCTTGAGACAAGCAACCTGTTTTTTTCCTACTTTGCTTTCAGTTAACGCCATCCTGTGGACTCAGGTAAGTGTAAGAGACAAAGGGAACCTTCTGGCCAGAGCCACTGTCTGCAGCTCAGATCTATATAGGCTTTAAAATTGTCACTTCAGTCTCTGTGAGTCCTTGTGAGCCCTGTTTATTTGTATAGATGGGCCCTGTTATCCTGGTATCCTTGACTCTTCTGTCTTCTACTACCTTCCATCTTTTCTCTTCCTTCCCCATATCTGTCAAATGTTTGGCTGTAAGTCTCTGCATCTGCTCCCATAAGTTGGTGAATGAAGCCTCTTTGATGATGATTTGGCTAATCTCCAGTCTGTGAGTTTAGCAAAATATCAGAATGAATCCTTTTATTGATATTTTTAGGGAGGGGGAACAGCTGTAGTCCGTTGTAACCTAGGTCTATAGGTCCAGCCTGTTTCCTGGCCATGCAGAAAGTGTGAGGAATTGGCTCCCTCTTGTTGTGTGGTTATGAAAGTAGAAGACTAGTCACTGATGGGCCATCACCACAAGTTTTGTGCCTACTTACTCCATAATGGTTCTTAAACAATTAGGATTAGAAAGCAAAGGAACAGAGAATATTGGTAAGGACAACACTTTTATTTCAGGACACAGGTAGCCAAAGCCTACTAGATCTTTGGAGACAGCTGCCTGATCTTTGAAAAAAAAAAAAAGGCGGATTCCTGGGGCCATTTCATTATTGATGAAACAATACTTCTGAGTGGAAATTTTTGACTTTCTGTAGCCCTCATTGATATGGTTAATATACTTAAGAGATCCTTAGTGTTAAATTCTATTTACACTTTTATGTTTGTTTTCCTCCTGCACTATTCCTCAACACATTCTCCATAAATTTTCAGCAAGGGCAAAATAATGCCACTTTGACAATAACACATTGTTTTAATAATTGAATACCCATTGTCTCTAACATGATTCATGAATGCATACATACATATTTCTCTTTTGCTCTGAATGTCTGATTTTTGATTGGATATTTTATTTATTTACATTTCAAATGTTATCCCCTTTCCTGGTTTTTCCTCTGCAAACCCCCTATCCCACACTCCCTCCTGTGCTTCTATGAGGGTGCTCTCCCACCAACCCAACCGCCTCTGTCTCACTGCCCTAGCATCCTCCTTCTCTGGGGCATCAATCCTTCACAGAACCAAGGGCCTCCCCTCCCACTGATGCCAGATAAGACCTCTTCAGCCCCGTCAGTCCTTTCCCTAACTTGTCATTTGGGGTCCCTATGCTCAGTCTGAAAGTTGGCTGTGAGCATCCACATCTGTATTGGTCACGATATGGAAAAGCCTCTCAGGAGACTGCTGTATCAGGCTCCTGTCAGCAAGCACTTCTTGGCATCCATAATGGTGTCTGGATTTGGTGCCTGCATAAGGGATGGCAAAGGACACTGTCATCAGGCCTTGATTTGTCCCTGATTTTAGTGAAATTGCTTCAAGTTTCTCTTATTGTAATGTGATGCTGGCTGTTGGTTTGATGAATATTGCTTTTTTAAATGCTTATTTATGTGCCTTGAATTACTGATCTTTCCAAGACTTTTACCATGAAGTGGTTGTATTTAGTCAAAGGCTTTTTCAGCATTTAATGAGATGATCATGCGTTTTTTCTTTGAGATTTTTTATATAGTAGAATATGTTTATGGATTTTTATGTATCATACTGAACCTTCCCTGCATCACTAGGATGAAGTCCACTTGATCATGGTGAATGATTATTTTGGAGTGTTCTTGGATTTTATTTGTGAGAATTTTATTGAGTAGTTTTACATCCATATTTAAAAGTGAAATTGGTCTGAAGTTCCATTTCTATGTTGGGTTTTTGTTTGGTTTAGATATCAGTGTAACTGTGGGCTCATAGAATGAATTGGGTAGGATTCCTTATGTTTCAATTTTGTGGAATATTTGGAGAAGTATTGGTATTAAGTCTTCTTTGAGGTCTGTTAGAATTCTGCACTAAAACCATCTGGCCCTGGGCTTTTTTAGTTGGGAGACTTAATTACTGCTTCTATTTCTTTAGTGGTTGGTTATGAGCCTGTTCTTGTTTTAGCTTTGGTACCTTGTCTGCCTAGAAAATCATCCATTTCATCTAGATTTTCCATTTTGTTCAGTACAGGCTTTTGTGGTAGGATCTGATGAGTTTTTTTTTAATTTCTTCAGTTTCTATTCTTATATCTCCCTTTTCATTTCTGATTTTGTTAATTGGGATACTGTCTTTGTGCCCTTTAGTTAGTTTGGGTAAGAATTTTTCTATCTTGTTGATTTTCTCAAAGAAGCAGCTCTTAGTTTTTTTGATTCTTTGTATAGTTCTCTTTGTTTATAATAGGTTAATTTCAGCTGAGTTTATTTCTTATTCTCTTTGCCTCCCTGGCTGTGTTTGCTTATTTCTGTTCTAGAGCTTTCAAATGTGCTGTTATATTCTTAGTACAGTATCTTTCCAATTTCTTTATGAAGGTACTCAGTGCTATGAATTGTCCTCTTAGTACTGCTTTCATTGTGTCCCATCATTTTGTGCATGCCATGCCTTCATTTTCCTTAAAGTTGAGAATTTCTTTAATACCTTTGTTTATTTGTTCACTGACCAAGTTATCACTTAGTAGAGATTTATTCAATTTCCATGAGTATGTGAGCTTTCTGTTGTTTTTGTTGAAGACCAGCTTTAGTTTGTGGGAATATTTCACGGGAATATTTCATTCTTCTTGTTTTTCTAATTGATTATTTTATTTATTTACAATACAGATATCATCCCCTTTCCCCATTTCTCCTCTCTAGAAACCATTATCCCATCCCCCTCCTTCTTTATGATTTTATACCATTTTGATTACATGCATGTATTAAGGTCAGTACTAGGTCGAGTGTTTAGCAATACAATAGATGCAAATAGTCAAGGAACAAGCAAGACAATAAACACAAATAGTCAAAGAACAACTAGGGCATTAAATTCAGTTATGTGAACACTCACTCCTGTGATCACTGTTTCTAAAGGCTTATCAGGATGACCAGAGTATCTGAGCCTACTTCCCTGTCCTAGCCCAAGGTCATTTTCATGTCTGAAGCATATATTCTTGTTCTAACCTAAAATTTAGATTCCTGTCTGAAATTACTTCTTTGTTCTCACCTAAGATTTAGATTCCTACCTGAAATTACTTCTTTGTTCTAGCCTAATGTCAGATTCCTGCCTGAAGCCTACTTCCTTGTCCTTGGCCATTGTCATATTCCTGCCAAGCTGCCCATTTTCTTGTCCTTGGCCCATGTCAAATTCCTGACAAGCTGCCCATTTCCTTGTCCTTGGCCCAGATTCTATCTAAGCAGCCCCAGAGGCTCTCTGTCTTTCTTCCTTTTTTATTTCATTAACAAGAATGAGCCTGTCTTAGGCCATTCTGACAAGAATGCCTTCTTTACCTGTCATGCAATATGTATTATCAAGAGCAATGCACTTCTGTCTTAGGTTTGTAAGCCTCAAGGCTTGTTTTGTGTCCAATTATATGGTCAATTTTGAGAAGGTACCATGATGTGCTGAAAAGAAGATGTATTCTTTTGTTTTAGGGTAAATTTTTCTGTAGATATCTGCTAAATCCATTTAGTTCATAACCTCTATTAGTATCACCATGTCTCTTTTTAAATCAATTTGTGAATGTGAAATGTTCAAGTTTTCGAATATTCTTGTGTGAATATCACTGTGTTTTGAACTTTAATAATTTTTTTTTTTTTTTTACAAATGTGGATGCTTTTGCATTTCAGGCATAGATATTCACAATTGAGGGTTTATCATTTTGGATTTTTTTGTTGGTGAGTATGAAGTGCCTTTCCTCTTATCTTTTGATAACTTTTGGTTGACAGACTTTTATTGAATATTTGAATGTTTACTCCTTATTTCTTGGTACCATTAGCTTGGAAATTTTTTTCAAGTCTTTTAATCTGAGGTAGTGTCTGTCTTTGTTACTGACATGCATTTTCTGTATGCAACAAATTTTGGGTCCTATTTACTTATCCAGTCTGTTAGCCTATATCTTTTTATTGGGGAATTCGGTCCATTGATGTTGATAGATATTAAAGACCAATGGTTGTTGGTTCCTGTTATTTTTGTTTTAAGTGATGGTATCATACTTGTGTGGTTCTCTTCTTTTGAGTTGTGAGATGATTAATTTCTTGGGTTTTGTTTTTGGGTGTAGTTTTTCTCTTTATGTTTGTGCTTTCTTTTTATCATCCTCTGTAGGGCTTAATTAGTGAAAAAATATTGTTTAAATTTGGATTTTTCATGGAATATCTGAGTTTCTTCCTCTATGATGTTTGAGAGTTTTCCTGGGTATAGTTGCCTGGGCTGGCATTTGTGTTCTCTTAGGGTCTGTGTGACATCTGTCCAAAATCTTCTGACTTTTAGCATCTCCTTTGAGAAATCTGGTATAATTCTGATAGGTCTTCTTTATATGTTATTTGGCCTTTTAATTTTTTTGTTCTGGCATTTAGTGTTTTGATTATTATATGAAGGGAGGAATTTCTTTTATTATTGAGTCTATTTGCACATCTGTATTCTTCTCCATATCAAATTATATGGCTGTAAGGGAATGACATATGAGTGAATGGTAGTCTTTCTCAGGCAGTATTTGTCCCTTGTAATTACATTTAATTTTAATTAGTGGAAAAATAAAGTTACCCTATATATGCATATCACCTTATAGTCATACACATGTTATTTTACCTTTCTAGTTTATTTATTACATGTAGAAAAATTATTTCATAAATATTTATTTTTTAATAAATTTAATAATTGTATTTGGAGAAAGATGTATGTAAGTATGCATTTGTGATTATATAAATATTCATTGCTCATTTAGGCCATTAATGAACAATGGGTAGTATGGTTTTGAATAATATTTTTCCAGGATAGTCTGTCCTCAAACACACAGGGATATACCTGATCCAGGTACTGACTGCAGTTGTTTAGGACATTCCTTATGAACCCAGAATTGTTAATTTATATTTAATTATAAAGGCATTTGATATACTCATAATTGGTATATCTCAGTGATATAATTTTTCTTTTGGAAAGCATTTTCACTAATTTCTGAGGTATACCAACACAGCACTACCATCCCACTGAGATCTAGAAACATCTGGAAATTGTACAAACATCTTTATATCCCATTGATACACATTTGGAAAGTAAAATAATATAAGATGTAAAATGTATGAAAAACATTCATGGTTTGTTTTTGTATGAAAATGAGCTACAAGTCAGTTGTAGTGAAATAATACCATTTGTGTATTTATGTTTATGAGAAAAATAATAACTCCTATGTCTTCCAAGTTATTTCAAATTATGTGACCAAGAAACATCACTCATGTTCCTACATTCTCAACGATTCACTCCTATAAATATTATCTGGTTCCTCTTAGAAAGTACACATATGTGGTACCCTTATATATAAAAAAGAAACACTTTGAACATTATTTATCAACAAACAGAAAAGTGTTGTCTTCTAAATTTTCAGTAATTAAAAAACAAATTTGAGACTAGAACTTCTAAAACTCCAACACTGACTTATGAACATTAACATTAAAAGCATTGAATTATTTGAGCTGTCAGAGTGAGCTAGTCTTCTTCTTCTTCTTCTTCTTCTTCTTCTTCTTCTTCTTCTTCTTCTTCTTCTTCTTCTTCTTCTTCTTCTTCTTCTTCTTCTATTTGTTTTATTTTTTTCAAGACAGGGTTTCTCTGTGTAGTCCTGGCTGTCCTGGAACTCACTCTGTAGACCAGGTTAGCCTCGAACTCAGAAATCCGCCTGCCTCTGCCTCCCAAGTGCTGGGATTAAAGGCTTGCACCACCACCACCCGGCTGTGAGTTAGTCTTCTAAAGTGGCTGTTTGAAGACAACTTTCAGGAATCCACAATATCAAAATTGTATAGTGTTTACATTGCGAACATATGCAGCTAAACTTAATTCAATTTCTGAAGGAGAAACGTGTTAAATGTAAAATGTGTAGGAACATAAGTAAATTATACTTAACAAGAGAAGATACATGCTTTTTCATAATGGCAAATATAAACTATTAAGTTTCTCCTTTATCCCTAATTTCAATTGTTCCCAGGTATCAAATGCCACAGCTGTAACCCTTGTAAGTGACAAGGGGAGAAAGTATAACAACTATTAAAAAATCCGAACTTTTCAAAGAATGCAAATATATCATTTATAGACCATACTTTCCTTCTTTATTTTTAAGAGACAGTAAGGAATTGGTGTTTGTAATTCTTAAAAGCTAGTATATACACACACACACACACACATATATGTGTATATATATATATATATATATATATATATATATATATATATATATATATATATATCAGTGAATTATAGAGAGCAATATGATGTTCACAGTGGACAGATATCTTCCTTCAATTTTCAATGCAGCATCTGCAGGAATAGAGTAATGACTTGTAGGGAATTTGATGTAGTTACTGAATATCTATGTGAAAGCTCTGCTGAAAGTTTGGTACTAACATTAGTGTCAAATGGACATGCACTTGGAATTATATAATGAAGGAAGGAACATCATCAGATGCAATAACCATTTGGTTGCACACACCTAGTATAAAACTATTAAAATTTTCTGAGGATTCTTTTGAGAGGATATCACTAGTTACTGTGCTGTTGAACTTGTCAAGAGGAGAGATTCATGTGATAGATCAATGTTGATTATTTTTTATTTGGTTATGGCCTTTTCAGTGGGAGGCAGACAGAAAAAAGTACACACTGGGTCACTTTAAATTGGTAGAAGATTATTGAGTGTCTAAAAGTATTTGGTGCTGTTTCTTGGATATCAGGTGTAGTGAACATGACAGAGACGTGTAGCATTGCCCTTCTACCCATCCTTAGAGCCCTTGGGAAATATTCATGATGACATTTACAAGGAAAATATAAAAGCACATACTCAGTATTGAGAATATTATTGAAGTAGTCTCTCTCCACTGGCCATCTCACTAGTTCAAATGTGTAGATACAAGCTGTTTTCAGGTTTCCATCCTTCTTTTCATTCTGCTTCATTCTCCAAAAGCACCTGGGATGAATCAAACTGACCATGAGGAGTGGAATATTCAGGAGCAAGAAGAATAAAATTAAAGTGAGTGTAGTTTTCCTGCTCTAAGCCTGGGAAGTAAGAATGGTGAAGTGCCATGCAGATCAGCAAATCAAAGATGCTCTATATATTATAATATGCTTTTCTTTTTGTGGACAAAGAAGAGATTACTTGTGTATTCATGCCTTCTTGTGTTCCAAGTGCCTCCTCACCTCTGGAAATATCTTTGACAATTTTCTTGGGCTCTGCATCTGGTGTCCACAGTGCATGTGAGAACTGGTTGAGCAATGTATTAAATGTTTGTTTTTAAATATTCAAAAAGATCTAGTGAAAACTCCAAAACTGTGTAACTCATATCAGATGTACCATAAGATGTAGCATTCTTTCTGCCAAGCATTTTTAATTAGAAACTAAACTGAATTTTGGGTTCTTAAACATGATCTTCCTCCCTGATCCACAGGTCTCACATATTAAGACTTGTGTAACTAGGTTTCTTTTACTTTATATTTGATTCTCTGACTTGATTTTTTTCATTTCAAATTCCAGTAGTGACTTTGAAGAAGTTTTAAATTGAACTTCTTAGAAGCAAGTAGTAAGAAGAAATTGATATTGTGTTTAAATAAAAAGTTCTGATGCAATTTTCCTGGTCAACTATTTATTATGGTTTAGAACCTTAGTGCTAGTGAAAGTTAATTGATGATTGTGTGTTGATGACTGTATACACACACACACACACACACACACACACACACACACATACACATATGTTTAAAAAGAAGCACAAATATAGGCAATTTTTTCTTTCTTTCTTTCTTCTTTTTTTCTTCATTCACTTTTCCCTCCACCCCTCCCTCTTCCTTTCTTCTCTTTCTTTCTGTGTTTCTGTCTTTCTTTCTTTCTTTCTTTCTTTTTTTCTTTTTTTCTTCATTCAGTTTTCCCTCCACTCATCCCTCTTCCTTTCTTCTCTTTCTTTCTTTCTTTCTTTCTTTCTTTCTTTCTTTCTTTCTTTCTTTCTTCTTTCTTTCTTTCTTTCTTTCTTTCTTTCTTTCTTTCTTTCTTTCTTTTCTTTCTTCAAAACACTCCCCTTCCATTCCCTCTCACAGAGTCCCTACAACATAGCCCCTCCCATTCTCCTCAGAGAGAGTGTGGTTTCTATTGTAATCCCTCAACCTAGCACATCACTGTAGCCGCCTGTGGCCACAAGTAAACTGGGTACACTGAAAGGGGGGCTGGGAATTGAAGGGGGAAGGAGGGCGAGAAGAGATGAGGCCAAGACAAAGTTCTCTGATCAAGGCCCCAAGCTTTAATGTTCAGCTCTCAATTTAAAGGGGAAGACCCAACCCACAACCCCTTCTGGTTCCAGATGGGTGGGATAATCCATGGTCCATTCCAGGTCATGGCCGAAGATGTCTCAAGGCAAGCCCAGGGGCAGTTCTGCTTCTGTATTCTGGGCAACCAAGGTGGGTAACTCCACCTAGATTCTGTCACTTGACCTTGTTGTGGTAAACAAGGTCTCTCAGGCTTGCTCATGGTGGGGGGAAGGTACACATCACATTGCTGCAGGATTAGGTGCAATCTCTCCCACTAAGGCCAGAAGAGGCAGCCCTGGTGTTGAATCACTTCCACAGTGAGGAAAGAGCATTATAGAGAGCATCTACTCCAGTTGTTGGGGTACATACATCAAGAATAAGATGCACATCTTGTATGGATGTGCAAAGCACCTTGGTCTAACCTGTGTATGCTCTTTGTTTGGTGGCACAGTCTATGTGGTCTCCAAAAGGTTCAGGATAATTGACTTTGTTGGTCTCCTATATGATTCCTAACCCATTTAGGACCTTCAATCCTTCCCTAATTCTTTCATAAGAGTCTCTGACTTCCTTATAATATTTATCTGTGTGTATCTTCTGTTTCAGTCAGCTCCTTGGTAGAGGCACTCAGGGGACAGTTATGTTAGGCTTCTGTCTACAGGTATAACAGAGTAATAGTGTTAGTGTCAGGGATTGATTTTTGCGCATGGGATAGGCCTTAGGTTGCACTAAATATTGGTAGGACATTCCTTGAGGCTCTGCTCCTTTTGTGTCCCTGCATTTCTTTTAGACGAGGCAAATTTTGGGTCAAAATTTTGTGGGTGATTTGCTGTCTTCATCACTCCAATAGTTGTCCAATAGTGTTTGGCCATGCCCCCAGACTCCAGGCTACTGACACAAGGCTTTCTCCCAGCAAATTCCATTAACCCATGTAGGATTCCATTAATTCAGTCATGTAGGATGCAGTCCCACCCTTAGCCCCTCCCTACACAGGTAGAGGGCATGACTACAGGCTTCAGCCTCAAGAAATTTCCATATTAATGACTTAATGCCAGAGGGTGTAGCTAATTAAGTGACCCTCCTCCCCCTCTCCCTCCCTATTTAAGCCACGTCCCACCAGCTTAAGTGGGGGTGCACATCCAGATTCAACTACCATTTGCCATGTCAATAAAGCTTATGGAACCCTGGACTTTCTCGTGTTATTGGAGCCTGCTGCTGTACTGTTGTCATGGAGGACTTTGCTGTGTTCCAGCCATGGGAGGTGCCATCCAAGCCAAGCAAGTAGAATAAGTGAGCACTTCCTGCAGGGTGCTGTTCCAGAGCTCTCTCTTCTCCCCTTGTCTCTCCCAATATGCCAGCTGGCTGCTTGCCAGTACATTCTCCTTTCTGCTGACCCCTGTCCCCCATTTTTACTGCTGCTGTTAATGGCATTATTGTCAATTTTTAAAGAATCGTTTCATACCTCACTTTGCTTCTCTTAATATTTTTTCTTTGAAGTTAGAATATAACTAAACAAGTTTTCCAGTTTTTTAAAAATTTCTTTGAATAGTTCCAATATACACCAAATATTCTCTCAGTCTCTCTGTCACTCTCTCTCTCTCTCTCTTTCTCTCTCTCTCTCTCTCTCTCTCTCTCTCTCTCTCTGAAATCCATGCTTATTTGTTGGCTTATTGTTAACTTTTGTTAACTCTTGATCTACATGTATTGTCTGGAAACGTATGTCAATAAATATTGTAAATTTGCAGAATAAAAATACAACTAGGACTCTGGTTCCTGACGCACTAGAGTTTTCATATTGATTATTATTTGCTTGATACAGCTAATGTAGTTATCAAATTTTCCCTGAGCATGTATTTATTTAAATGTATATGTGAGTTTTGCATACATATACATATATACATGTATATACATACATGTATATATACACATGTATATCTATACATGTGCATATATGTATATATATACATATACATATATACATATATATATACATATACATATATATTTGAGATGAGTTTAGCTGCCATGTGGGTGCTGGGAAGTGAACTTAAGTTCCCCTTGAAGTACAGTCAGTTCTCTAACTGGTTAGAAGTCATTGGTGACTTAAGTATTATATTCTATATTATATTCTAGATGCTTGCTTGCTTGTATGACTGTGAGGAAAATATCATAGTAATGTAAACTCTAGGTTGAGAAATTAAAGTTGTTCTTTAATTTGTAAACATGTGTATGCATGTGTATGAATATTTATAATGCATATGCACATATATGTGTGTTTATGCGTACATGTTTTGCCTGTCGATGTATGTTTGCATGTGTGTATGTGTCTTGCCTCAGGTATTCCTGGTGCCTGTGCAATTCAAAATTTCAAGAATTAGAGTTATACTCAGTTTTGAGCCATGTTATGGGGTCTAGAAATCAAATTGAATTGTTCTCCAAGAATAGCATGTGCTATTAAATGCTAAGTCATCGCAGAATACAAAACATAAAAGGATAAATAATCAAAATGCAAGTACAATTTCCCAAATTTTGATTCCAACCCATATAATATATGACTTCTTAATGGAATAAATATATGTGGGAAGAGAATAATAGTGGAAAGAACTGAGCATGACTAGAGGGGCAGGACATATTTTCTACTAGAGTTCACTTTAGTGGTTCCACAGTTTCAGAAAAGTCATACAAACATTCATGCATGCAGAAGATAAAACATGAAAGTTAAGTATCTCCTAACCATGGGCACTTAAAGTGTCTGACTATTCTTCAAGAGGACCTGAGTTCACTTGCCAGCTCCTCATGGAAGACAACAATCACTTCACTTCTAGTTCTTAATATTCAAAGCCTTATTCTTGTCTCTGTGGTTTCTACATGAATATTCTTAAACAATCTTATATAGGAAAGTTAACAAAAATATTTGTTTAGAAAAGAAATCTACCATTTATAACCTAGCTACAGAGGAATTTATACTATAAATTCACCATCATTTATAAATCCTATATAATACAGTAGTGTTGAGATTGATGTTTTATTTCAAGATTAATGTGATAAATGCAGAGTTTTTAGGGCTACTCTTGGACAGGACCATGCAGGAGTGACAAATGGCTTAGAATTCATGGAATATGGCCCACCAGTTAGCACAACCACTATGGGTACACCCGAGTTAAGGCAAAATACAAAGAACTGTGTCCTGAAGGTTTCATGTTGTTATGGAGTTCTGTTCTGCTTGCTGCCATGATTTTCCTCTTAATCTAAGAATTATATGAAAACTCAAAAGCGGCGTCCAGCACCTCATTGAGTAGTATCACTCACACTCAAAATAATAAAGCTTGATCTTTTCCAGGCTGGAGCAAAGTAATGATTCAATCACCACCCTTGGCAAAAACAAAGAGGTGTAAATTGTCAGCAATATCCACCACCCTTAGAAAGCATTTAGTGAAGCATTATTAAGGTGTTTTTGCTACTGGCTTTGATGTAGAAAATCTTGGGGAACAGTATGAAGTTCAGAAAGACATAATTTGGTTAGTTAAGCCAGAGTATTTTTTTTTTACCTTTAATCTTTTTTTAACAGTCCAGTAGTTATCCTACTGTTCTGCCATCTGACAGTTCCTCATGCCATATTTGCTCCCCATTTTAATAATATGTCACCACTCTTCCACATCCCTCCCCTGACAGGCCTTCCCACTCCCTGGGGCCTCAAGTCTCTCAAGGGTTAGGTGCCTTTTCTCTCACTGTGGACACACGAGGAAGTCCTCTGCTGTTTATGTATCGGGTTCTTTTTAAGGACACAGAACAAGGAAAATGGCAGTATTGGCTGATGTGACTTTAACTGAGGCTAACCAGTGATGGTTATTTTCCTATACCCATCTTGCTCTCAGCTTTGTGATATGATTAAATAAGAATTGCTGATCAGTACACTCACATTTAGATGATTTAAATTAAATATGACTGATCTTTAAATAAAAGTTTATGTATGTGAATCTTTTAAGACTCTTATAAGGTTACCAATAAAGATAAATAATAAAATAATCATTCCTTTCTTTGTAGGTGCAGATTGCTGCCTGCCATTCAGAGAAACTGACTGAGAAAAATATCTTACTTGTCTACACTTTGTCAAGCTATAACAAGTTGCTTACGTGTACTATATATATTTTTTGTAAAGGTGTTAGGAACATAGTTTTGTTTTGTTTTTTTCATAGTCATTTATTAGAAGAAAACTAAAGCATAATCTAATACTTTCTGAAAGACTTTTCTGGGCTATAAAAGCCATGGGAGAAAGAATAAAGTAGTCAGAACCCATCAACTGTATGTACATATATACATGTGTAAAGTTTGTCTGAAGGTATGTTGAAAATACAGTCTTTCCACCTTCCAAGTACACACACACACACACACACACACACACACACACACACTTTTATGTGTGTGTTTATTATATGTGTGTGTGTGTAGGTATGTGTATCCATCTATTTATCTAAGTATTTATCTATGTATTTATGTAAATATGTATCTGTATATCTATATATTTGTATATTTATTTAAATTTGTATATATGTATATGTTTATATGTATATGTGTATATATTTTTATACATTTATAAGTATATATGTTTATGTGAAAAGTTTGTATGAGTGTGTGTTGGAACTTTGTTTCACACATTATATGTATATGTATGTATATATGCAAACTTTGGGTGTTTGTTGGAGCTTGCTTCTTTCACCAGTTATGTGTATATATATGTATATTATGTATGAAATTATTGGAGCCTGCTTGTTGGAACTTAGTTCCATCTGTCCACCAGTACTTGTGCATACTTATGTAAGTGCATATGTGTATATATGCATATATGTGTATATGTGAAATCCTTTTTGTGGGAGCATTTCTCCAGTCTTCTTATGTGTGAAAATATATGTATTTGTCAGTCTGTCTACCTGTATATTTGTCTGCATGTCTGTTACTGGACCTTGTTATTATTCAAACATAGTGTGTGTGTGTGTGTGTGTGTGTGTGTGTGTGTGTGTGTGTTTGATTTCACCCTTTATCTTTGCTAACTGCTGTCTTCCAGAAAAATCAGGCCCAGTTGATTTCATATACCAACACCCATTAGCTGCTCTCAACACTAACACCCTAGTGACTGCCTTCCTCATTTTATGTCAAAGGTTATCTTTTTCACAGAGTCATATAAATTTCATATATTGAAGAGATTGTTTCAACACACTAGGCTGTCTTTGCCAGTTTCTTTACTGTGTCTTTTATGGTACACTTAAAAGTTGAGGATTCTTATGTAAAATGCATGAAGGTAAACCCACTCATCTCTACTCATGTTTCATCCTTTCTGTGTAGGTTCCTGTAATTGTGACTTCTTAGTAGAACATTAAAAAGCAGAATGCCAATGGAAAATCTTAACCATGTTCTATATTTTTTAAAAAGTTATGTAATTTTAGGTGTGTGTGTGTGTGTGTGTGTGTGTGTGTGCATGTGTCTGTGTGTGATTATGTGAATAAATATGTTCAGGTAAATTTGGAGCCTAGAAGAGACCATCTGATCCTTTGTAGCTATTGATACAGGAGGTTGTTAGTAGCAATTGATGGCTTTTGATATTGAATTGGTTCATCTACAAGAGCAGAACATGATTTTCATTGCTGAGACATCAGTCCATCTCTTGTAATATTCTATCAACTTGATGATAATAATATTTTTTTACTGTTACATTCCTAGAATAATTCATCTAACTCTTAGAATGGATCAGGATTATTTTAACTCTTTCTTGCAAAGAGGAAGATTGTTGTAGGACATTGTGGAAGATTATAGGGGAAAATGTAGACCTCATTAGACACGATATTGCTAGGCAATATCATTAGAGAAAAAAGTGAGAGTCATTCCAAAATGGAGAGTTATGTTAATGTAATCTAATATTTGGTGATTATGAACCACCTATACATGTGTTAGTTATATTTTATGAACAGTGAGTTGGGGAAGATGATTTCTTCCTGATCTTTTGAAGACAATTTCTGTCTGGTCTAAACAGTATTGTGTAACATTTGGGAACAAAGATGCAGCCCAGCATCCCTGCACTAGAAGCCAATGTGGAGAAGATCTCCACAGCCACCATGATCTTGCCTTTGGTGCTGTGGTAAACAGGGAGGAATGTGACCCAGACACTGCAGAACACCATCATGCTGAATGTTATGGACTTGGCTTCATTGAAGGCACCAGGTAGGTTTCTGGAAAAGAAAGCAAGAATGAAACTTGCAAAGGCCAGGCAGGCCAGGTATGCCAGGGCACAGTAAAAGGCAGTGTTTGAACCCTTGTTGCAAACAATGATGATGTGGCCATGCTCATATTGTGCATCAGTATCAACAGAAGGAGGAGAAGCTCCTAGCCAGACTGCACATATCACAACTTGAATGAGAGTACAAATGGGAACGATGTAGTTAGATGTCCTTGAAACAAGAAAGTATTTCATTCTTGGAGAAGCTGTGACTTTGAATGCGAGTACCACAGTAATTGTTTTGGCCAATACAGTGGAAATAGCTACTGTGAATACAACTCCAAATGTGATTTGCTGTAGGATGCAGGTGGTCGAGTTCGGGTGGCCAATATAAAGCAAGGGGCAGAGGAAACAAAAGATGAGTGAGATGAGCAAGACATAGGTGAGAGAGCAATTATTGGCTTTAACTATGGGGGTAGCATGGTGCTTCACAAAGACGCCAAGAATCACAGCAGTGAAAGCAGAGAAGCACAAGGCCATTAAAGAAAGTGCCATCCCCAAGGGGTCTTCATAAGTGAGAAAAGTAAGAGCTTTGTGAATGCAGTGATTCTGCTCCGTGTTAGCATATTGGTCCTCTGGACACTGGACACACAAATCCACATCTAATGGAGAAATGAAAGTATTATTAGTGGAGCTTCAGCAATTTTACTGTCAGAATATTTTATTTAAATATAGAATAATTGTTGAAATATGTGAATCTGGTTGCTGAGAATACTTTGAAGGTTGTTGATACATAAAATAATTGATTCCATTAGTAAATTGTTTTCATTGTTATGGGGAATGAAAGGATGAATATTTTCTATTTTGTCTATTTGTTGTGATCATTTATCATGGGTGTTTAAATTTATAAGTGTCTTTACATGTAAAAATAAATTTTTATCATGAACATGAGAGTAATTGGTTTTGTATGGGTGAAGTATGAGATTGAGAATAAAAATTCAAGGTTATATGAAAATATTTTCAATGTTTGTAACTGCAAATATAAAAAATATATCAAACTCTCTCCTCTTTTGGCTGTAGTACCACCATAAACTTGAGGCTTTTCATACAAAGGAATAAACCTATCCCTGAAGGATATCCTCTGTAACGCCCACCACTGTATGTGTGAAAAATCTGATTGCCGTTGCTCTGAATTACTGGATAATTGCAATAAGGGATAATATGCTGTCAAGATTTGAAGTCTTTTATATGGAAAATTGCTTTTGTTGACAGCTTATATCAGTTAATTTGTTGGAGGGAATAGAATTTTAGCTTGGTCGTGAATAGAATGTGTTGCTCATAGAGAGTACTTGAGTTTGGTTCCCAGCAGAAATGTCAGGTGAACCCAAACAGCCCTGTTGAATTGCTTAAGTGTATATTTTATGTAGAACTGCAGGCATATCAGAACAACAACATGTAGGAGTTTGTGACCTCCTTTTTAATGAGTTCTGGGGACAAACTAACACAATCATAATTAGTGGGATAGTTTAAACTGCTAAGCCATGTTACTAACCATAAAAGCCTTTAAGTTCTTCCATTCAATTGTGTTGGTTGACACATTAAATGAGGGAATAAATGGATGCCTGCCAATTGTGTTTAGTAAATGCTGACTAAATAGTTTTTTGACTAATATGGGCTATACAAGTTCAGATAACATTTAAAAATTGTGGCTAATTCCTTGAAGGACAAAACAATTTTAATCTATTCTCTCATGGAAAATATGAACTAGGTACTATGTATTCTAGTATTGAGTAGACTACTTTTACTTTTTACACATCATGTGTCAACAGTGATTCTCAGTTTTCTACATTTCAAATATCATTGAACATTTTTTAAAAATTCTCTAATAAAGATATAAGTTTGTGTCAAATTTTCTTAAAATAATTTTGTTTAATCAAAAAGTGTCTATATCATACAAAATCTTCTGAATCATGCTTAACATTTTCTGATAATTTTAACAAATTATTATTTATCCTCTTCATTAGTCTTACAAAGAACATGAATCTAGTTCCAACTAACCACCTGCCTTATTCTGTCTTTCACGTCCTTCTGTACTTGATAGAGATGCACAAACTTATATAAGGGTACATACCTCAAGACAATATTAATAAATATTTTAAAGATTCTTGATCTTTAGAGAGAATTAATCACTAAAATAGATCTTGTATAGAACATGCTAACACTGAAGTTTTCTTATCAAAACTCTTTAAGAATATGTTATCTAGTATAAATTTTCAAGCAGTCAATGATATATTACAAGTTCTGTTTTTTTTTTTTTTTTGAGACAGGGTTTCTTTGTGTAGTCCTGGCTGTCCTAGAGCTCACTCTGTAGACCAGGCTGGCCTCAAACTCAGAAATCCGCCTGCCTCTGCCTCCCAAGTGCTGGGATTAAAGGCGTGCGCCACCACCGCCCGGAAAGTTCTGTTTTTCTTAGAAGGATATTTTAATTATTTTATTTCTATAATAACTAACTTTAAAAACTAATATACTTTTTTAATGTTCCATTTTAGACCACTTCAGTGCTCCTATTTGGGTGCAAGATGATAATCAATTTGAAGAATTTAACCCCAAAAGAAATACTCACTTGTCTTATTATAAATTTCATTTTCTGGGCAGGGACTACAATCAAAACAGCAAGCTGACATTCCATTCTTAATGAATTTTCTAAATCCATGACCACAATCAGCACTGCACACAGAGGTTGGCAACTGAAAAAAATAGATGTATCATTCTATCAGGAGTTTTAATTACTCCATTTAAAAATTATATTAGAATGTGATATTTATGAGCATATATATATATATATATATATATATATATATATATATATATAACAAAATACTGGGAGCAGTATTGCCTGTAGGCAGTGGGACATTAGAAATCATGCAGAATAAGCCAGTAAGCAGAAGTTCCTGAAGTGACTACATTTCAGTTGCATTTTCCAGATCCATGTCTCATCTTCCCTGGAGTGTATTCCATAAGCCAAGTTGAACTTTTCCTCATCAATTTGCTTATAGTTCATATTTAATAAGAGCAACTTAACCAATTGTTTGTGAAGGACATAAAAACATGGGAAAGAAGACCTCAAATAATAGCTAACCAAAATAACCTCAATAACATTAGGATGACAGACCTTAACAAACTAAGCAGAAACAGAAAAACAGGTGCATATGGCCACTTCTAATGCATTTGTGGTGAGGAGGTGCTGAGTTTCTGTATATTCAGCTGGACAGTGGAGTGTTTCCTTTAGTGAAAAAGCTTTATAGAGCCTGAAAATATGGTGAAAATATTGTGGATTTCTGTATTCTGCATTTCCATCCGTTGTATCATGTTAGGTTTGATGTTGCCATCATAGAGTGTATTCTTCACAGGCTCATGTCATGTTCTCCAGAAATATGATTAAACATAACTCTTCTTTTTTGGTTTTTGTTTATGTTGAAACAAGGTCTCACTGTCCTATTGTCATCCCAACCTGTATACTTGCCCCAGAAACCAAGAAACAGAAGTAGGTTAAACTGGAAGCCATAAAAATAAATCTTAAAATGTATAGTAAATAATTTGAAGTTAGCTTTCCAAACTTGACTGCTTCTTGAGGGAGTTTTAGAAGTAATAACTAAGTTCTATTTATGGGGCAGAAATTGAGAGTGTGACCACACTCCAGTGTCTTAGTTTGAGTTTTACTTCTGTGAACAGACACCAATACCAAGGCAACTCTTATAAGGAGAGTATTTAATTGGGGCTGGCTTCCCGCCTAACAGGCTCAGTCCATTATCTTCATGGAACCTGACAGCATCTAGATAGGCATGGTGCAGGAGGACCTGAGATTTCTCTATATTCATCTGAAAGCTGCTAGCAGAATTCTGACTTCAGAACAGCTAAGATGGGGGTCTTAATACCCACACCCAAAGTGACATACCTCCTCCAACAAGGACACACCAACTCCAACAGAACACTTCTCTAAATAGTGCCAATTCCTATGCCAACCTTATACAAACCATCACATCTAATATATATATATATATATATATATATATATATATATATATATCAAAAAAAACTTTTAAAATTTAATTTATCTTATTTTTGTGGGGTGCATTCCTAGAGAGAAAAAATGAAAGGACTAGGAATGGGGTATAAACATGATGTATAATTTGAATTTCCAAAATAATCAATAAAATATTATCAATAACAGTAGCAATAAAAATAAACTAAACTCATTTCTGTGATGTTTTTTAGAGATGAGCCCAAACACTCAATTACTACCAAAAATTATGTGTAAATTATTACTTAGGCTTTATTTCAGTATTTGATATTTTTCTAATACCTGTTTTACCTGTCAGGCATTTGAGTGGTGTTTATACTTTATTTTGACATCTTGTGTTCTTCTTACTTTTAAATATGTTGGAGTTCTTTGAATGTCATTCAGAGTCCTCATTTAATAGTTATGGCGTCTTATAATTGTGTTCATCCTGAAAATTTTTCTTTCTCCTTTCACTACAAGGAATATACTCACTGGATATAGTAAATGGAATGGCAGTTATGACCCTAATATTTTAAGCACATAATTTTTATCCTCCTCCTATAAGGAAGATAAGAATATACATGGTGTGTTACACTACACATAACTAAAGAAGCTAAGTAATAAAGAGGGCAAGATTTGGGAAATATGTATCTCCCTGCAAGACAAAAATAGAATAGACACCATGGGTGAAAGGGTTTGCGGACTGAATGGGAATGAAGTGGGATGAGAATAGAAGGGGAGGACAGAGGAACAGATTCTTTGCAAAGACCACTGAAGTGGGGGTGGCACCTCTGAGTCAATCTAGAATCCTAGGGCATTAGAAACTCCCAGAAATTTATGAGGATTGCCATGGCTAAGTCTCCTAGCAAAGTGGGATACAGAGTCCATATTGGCCATATCCAATAACCAGACAAAATTTCCAGTATTGTTACTAAAACAATGTTCTATCCACAACATCTTTAACCTACAATTAACCCTGCCTAAAGATCTGTGGGAATAAAGATGTAGCAAAGAATGGAGATAGCTAACTAATAACTGGCCTAGCTTGAAAACCTTGGATGAGAGAAACCCTACCCCTGATGTTGGTAATAATATTCTGTATATCTGCAGGCAAGTCTTGCATAACCATCGTCGGAGAGAATTCACTAAACAATTGATGGAGACAGATTCAGAGATCAATACCCAAACAATTTACAAAGTTTGGGGAATTCTGGATAAGATGGGGAATGTCATGCCTGGAGGGATGTCTTGGTTCTTGGGTGGGCACGGCCCTGGAACTCCAGGAGAAACAGCAGGCATTTGGCCATGCCCCCAGAATGCAGGTTCCTACATGTGGTCCACATCTCTCATTAACCTGCACTGTCAGTCACATAGGACACATGTAGAGGGTGTGACTAACAGGCCTCTCCCTCGAGATTTCCATATTCATGAGTTATCTAAAGGCCTGGAAGTGAAGCTCAGTTAAGTTCCTCGTCTTTTTCCCTTCCTATTTAAGCCAGCTCCCCCTCATTTTGTGAGCCTTTTCACTGAAATAAGTATTTGATTTATTTTCTTTTTACAGTATGTATTTGAGCTTTAATTTCATCTATTATTTTGTACCCTTATGAAATCTCTTTGTCAAAAACTTACTCAGGGTCTTACTGTAATAAAATATTAATATTTTTACTGTATTCTCCCAGCGGTGCTACTTTCCTCTTTGATTTTTTTTCTAGCAATCTTATAATTATTCTTTCATTCTTTGTTTAGTGTAACATTTTATATACACTCACTTTAGTCTGTGACTCTAAGGTATGGAAACATATTGCCTTGATACTTGTTTTTATTTATTAGGTTCCACATTGGGATTAACATATATGTGAATCAAATACTGGTTACATTGTTAAAAAATGTCTACCGTCTATCAGTGGACAGTTTGTAAGGCTCAAGTAAGGCCTGTTTAAAAATCACAAGTGATTTCAATGCTATCATTTTTATGGTTATGTAGCCCTGTAAATAAACTTTCAGCTTTTATGTTTTTTCACTAAGAATGGCATTCTTTAATCCACTGTGTAAAAATATCTGCTATAATTTTATAATATCTTAGCAAACTGAGTCACTTCGTATCAATCCTGAAGACATTTAAACAACTTTTGGGTGGAGTAATATGAATATGATGTATTAAACCGAGCACGTCAGAATTCATAGCTATAATATACCTGTCGTGCATCAGAGAGATTTCATTTCAAATTCCCTCAAAGGCGTGTTTTTATTACTACCAACTCCTCCCCACACTGAGAAGGAAACTACGCACATCCCTGTTTGTTTGAATATTTTATGCAGGAATTAATGGGGCTGAAGTGTTTCCTTTAGTCAACATTATCTTTTACAAGGTATGAATCAGGGCTGCAGACATGGCTCAGCTCTTAAGAAAAACTGCTACCAGTAAAGAGGACACAGATTTGATTTGCAGCACCCACTGAGTGGCATGGAGCTCTTGCAAATGCTTTGAGATTCGAACAGCTCTCCAGTCATTCATAAATACCATACAATCAGGTGTTGCACAAATATACATGCAGGAAAACCACTCATACCCATAATAAGAAAAACAGTAAAAACAATATATAGTTCATAACATATCTAAAATTGTCATAAAATGTTATTATATGGTTAGCTAGAGGTGTTGGAAATTCATGAGTAGTTGGTAAACAGCCTTTAAAATTACATAATAAAATTCAGTTACTTAATTACATCGAATTTAAAATGACCAGGAGTTTTTTTTTTTTTTTTTTTTTTTTTTTTTTTTTTTGGATATTTTTGAAGAGGTTCAACATAAGACTGGAAATCACTCTGTAGTTGTTAGAATAGTATTAATAGAAAATTGCTCACTTTACTGGAAATAATATCAATTTTTTTCTAAAACCATTTTATTTTAGTGTTAAAGGCAAGAAACGGATTCTAATATGATATAAATACATTGTAAACATGTTAGAAATTCTCAGTGAATTAATAAAATCTCATTCAAAAAAAATAAAAAGAAGAAGATAGATTAGGAGGCTAGAAATTGGTCTCTCACATGACAATCCATTTCATTTCACTAGTTTTGAGGAAGGTTGGATACACACACTTGACATGATTTACTGCTGTGTAATTTAAATTAGTACAGTAAAGACAAACACACCTGTGTGCTTCCTGTTGCCCACTCTATCATATCTTCAGATAAATGTAGCTGTTGACCATTTGGAAAATAGGGACTAAACATTCCTATTTTCACTTTAAGTCCAAGTCCCTGTGGAAAATTCCAAATGTAGTAAATGTCATACTTTCCTTGCAGTTTGTCTCTTTGGTTCATATTCACTCTGTCACCAACAGGATTAGTGAAGTAGGTCTTTCTCAGAGAGGAACACAGCTGAAAGACAGGCAGCATACTATAGACTACACATTCTTCCTTATAATAACAAAATGTATTCTTATTTCATCTTAAAGACAATTTTATTTACAGTATGCAGGCAAAAAATCCCAGTGAAAGTAATAGCAAAAACAAAATTAAAATGTTCTTGTTATTTTAGATCTCTAAGAGGAGATTGCCAAACAAGCACAAATATGCATGCAGACACCAAACATATATTTACAATATAGAATATACAAACACAACTAACTGAGAGAGACTGACATCCTTGTAGAGATATACACATAGCAGAAGTACACATAAATGTACAAGTACATGCCCATACTCATATTAGGAATTACAAATATACACAGAGACATAATTTTCATCAAAAAGTCAAAGACACAGAAACACACAAAACAATTACCCAGCCACACACACACAAAAGCACATGTAAGAACATGCACAAATAAATACACACACACACACACACACACACACACAGAGTAACATTAGCACACAGACAAATTTATGCTTTCATACAAAAGCACAGAGGCAGAGAAAAACAGTAATATGTAAATGAAAGAACATACACAAAACACAGGCACATGTAGTCACATGCATTGATAAATGTACACAAGAATATACACTTAGACAAAACCAACCATCCAGATAGTAATTGGAACACAAAAAATTAATGTTAACTGCAATAGGCAGATATATAGACAGAAACACACACATTTACATATACATATCTCCTGCTTTCTCTCTCTCTCTCTCTCTCTCTCTATATATATATATATATATGGAATTTTGTTTAATATATACACATATATATATATCTATATTAAACAAAATTTCATGAACACAGCCTTTATGCTCACTCTTGATGTTGTTTATTGCAACTTATTTTTTCTAATGGCTGCATGAATTAGGTATGAATATATATATGAATGATTATATATAATATATATGAATAAGTCATAATTCATAATATATTATGACATATATATATATATATATATATATATATATATATATATATATATAATGAATGATTACTAAACTGGTAGGTTGTCAGCCTCCCATGGCTTCTGATATCCTCATCTGCATTGCCTTTTCTAAGCCTGATGACCAATGTAGAAGATAAACATATCTTTCCTTTTAATTCTAGTTTATATCTGAAAATCTGAGTGCCTGTTCAAAGTTGGATACATGCAAAATTTGCATTAATGAAACTTTTACATCATAAAGCAATATATGAGCAGTTTATATACTACTTATATATTTCTCTCTCTCTCTCTCTCTCTCTCTCTCTATATATATATATATATATATATATATATATATATATATATATATATATATATACATACATATATACTTGGATACCTAGATATGGGTATAAACACAGATATAGAGACACAGAAACATACAAATATACAGCAAGAAATATACATTTATACCCATAAGCACACAAGATTGTAGAAAACTGAATTATCATGCTATTCTTGTATATAAAAGACTCTCAGACCACCAAGTGATGTCCCTAACCTACAGTGGGAAGAGCATAAGTTTAGATCTCTAGTTAAAACATTTCCTTACAGTAATTATAGCATATTTGACCATTAATGAACAAGGATTCACCATTGAGTTGAGTAAGTTCATGGGCGAAGGACTGAATATGTTTTCAGTATTAGAACATGGGATATTTGGGAAATCTGTAAGAAAGTTGCAGTGCCACATCAACAAATTCTGCCTTTGGTTTCATTCCCTGTATATGAGAGTTTTATACAAACATATATATTTACATGAACACCAGGAAAAATGTTTATAAACCATTTTATTTTGGAATATATTTTCTAGTACACTTGGTTTGAGCATCTAGGTGACTCAAAGGCATTGATAACATGAGATATCATATAATGGAAGAAGCCCCACCTTTTTGCAGTCATAATTTTGTTCTTTCCCATTGCCAGTAGGAATATTATCAACCTTTTGAAAAGTCACTGGATGGAGGGCATGAGCAAAAGCATACACAGCATTGTATATGTCATAACTCCCTTCAATAAAGGCCATGTCAAAAGAATGTTCAATTAACCATTCCAATGAGTGATGGGATGAGCAGTTCTTCAGTGTCTTACATATAGATGCTGAGACATTACAATTAAAGTACATCCATTCCATCTTTACCAGATATTCATCTGAGTATTTGAAAGGTTTCAGTGTCTGGACAAAATTTTTAAAACCAGAAATTTCACCATGGTTTTGTCCAAAAGCAAGAGTCCCCCATATGTTATCAAATGTCAAGTCTTTCTTACTAGGAGTGACATCCCACTGTGAGGTGGTGATCCATATTCTCTTTATTCCTAGAGATTTCCACATTCTAAAGGTCACAGCTAAGGTACTGTCTGTGTCACCATAAATGATGACAACATTTGTGGATGATGTTATGATTTGGTTGTAATGCACTTCTGCTCTTGTCATGTATAAATGCATATTGACTGGTATCATGCTGACAAAAGCAAAGCAGACTGTATTTTTTTCCATCTCTCTTCTCAAATAGGAAAAAAACTGGATACCTTTATCATTGTCTGAGATTGCCAATCCTACCCAGTTCCACCTGAAATAAATTATGAAAGAGACCAGGGCAACAGCTAGAGATGTATCCTCTGAGGCCATCTGATACAAATAGGAAAAATTTTCATGATCATTCAGGACAGGATGAAAGGGTCCATAAGTAAGCTGAAGGAACTAAAACACAGAAAGCAGTATGATGTACAATGCATTTCTAAGAACTCATAAACACATTTTTTCTGCAGATTATAGAAATCTCAGCTAGCTATTATTTTCCCCCATCTCTGTGTCATACAAGAACACGTAGAAGTCCCATCAATACTAGGTCCATTAAAGTACACACACACACACACACACACACACTGGCTCAGGCCTAGTAAGGACATGGTGACACCAACAGATATATGATTTCATGAATTTCCACCATTAACTCAATACAGTCACACACACACACACACACAGAAACATGCACACACACACACACAAGCACAAATATATACACACACTTACCTGCTGAAATATGAAATTCTTTGCAAATATATGAAATGTAATAGTTGCTGAACAATTTAGTCCTGTAAGTACCACTACACAACTTGTGTCATATATACAGTTATAATTAGGGAGAATTTCATGATTTTGTAATGACGAATGTATAGCTTTGAATAGGAATTTCCAATTACAACTGTATTCTGAGAAAGTAAATGCTAGAGACATATTTGGCAAAAGATCAGGGTTCCTGTTGATATCATTCATGGAAAAAGCCAAGGCCAGAGCATATTTTCGGTTCTCAGTATGTGTTCTGTAAAAGATTACATGGTTTATAAAGACAAGAATTTACACATGTCATTTGCATTCATTACAAGGACAATCCTGCACTGAATTGTATTTCCCCTACTTCTTAAGGATTGAAATGACCTGTGTACTTTGGTTGGGATGATATAAGAAACTGGAAGCTCAAACAACCTTTAAATGTTCATGATATGTAGAATTTTCGTGTTCTCACAGAGAGTTTTTCTTCCCATTTTTTAATGTTTGGTAAGAAGGTAAATAAATCATCAAATGCTTTAACCAAATGGTAAAAATATTCACATATTTATTTGAAATTAGTGAAGAATATGTAAAATACCTGGTATGTGTGTGCCATTAAGTTTATGGTATTTTATGAACTTGACTCTATTGGCTAAGACAGAGAAAGAATGACTGTTGAGTTCACAGCAGTCTTCTATAATAATACTTGGCTCATGAAGTTAAAATTAATTTTCATTAGGGTCCAATATATATATCACACCAACACATAGTTATCCTTACCTTAAATTCTCTTTCTTTCTAAAATTCTGTTGAAATGTAATAATACTGTTTTTGTTTACCTTTTTGAGAATTATAACTATTGTCTATTCAGAATTATTTCAAATCATCTGATTGATAAAGATCAAATATGTTACCTTATTATTAATTTTTACTGAGTTAAATATCTGTATTCCAGTTAGAAACTGTACATTTGTGATATCTTTCTATAAATACAATACATTTTAGAATATTCTTCATGAATACACAGAAAAAGGTGCCTTTAAAATTTCAATAGCAGAGTACAGAAATTTGTGTCTAGTACTTGTAAAAATCAAACAAAAAATCACACTGCACTGTGATGGAAGTACCACCAGTAGATTTTATGGCCATTTGCCTAAACATAGGAAGTGTAAACTCATAGAAAATTTATGCAGATTCTTTCAAAAAAAAAGATACCATTGGATAGTCTGCTATGGAAACTGTCAAGTGGAGGGATATATGTGGTAGATAAAGGACAAGAGTTGTTTTACTGTTCAGTTTGTATCCTTCTAATTTAGAGGCTGATGGAAAAAATATATCCTAGGTAAATTTTACGTGCGAATACATTAAGCATTTAATAGAATTTGGAGTTTTTTCTTGTTTTGTGGGTTGACAAAATAGAACAAAAGACTCATAGCACTGCCTTGGTTTTCATCCTCAGTAGTCCCAGGAAACATCCATGATGGCATTTACATGGAAAATACAAAAGCACTTACTGTATGTCCAGAATATGACTGAAATATTCTTTCTCCACAGGCTGTTTTACTATATGAATAGAGAAGATACAACCCCTTCCCAGGTTTCTATTCTCATATTCATTCTGCTTCATACTCCAAAAGCACCTGGGATAAATAAAATCAGCCACAAGAAATGGAATGTCCAGGAGCAATAAGGGTAAAATCAAGGTGAACATATTGTTTCTTCTCTGAGCATGGGCAGTATGGATTGTGAAGACCACACAAATCAGCAAATCAAACAGGTACCAATATATCTCGATGTACTATTATAATTGTGGCCAAGGGAGATGCCACATCTGTATTCATGTTTCCTTTTTTACAGGTGATTCTTCACCCCTAGAGGAATCTTATACACTCTCTCCTGAGGAGCTTCATTTGATGTCTCCTCTGCATGTAATAATCTTCGCTGATAAATATAGATCACTATGGTGAATCTCGATGGATGACATCACACATATTTGTTGAAATTAAGGTCCCTGAAAAGATTCCACTTTGTGAAAATTTGATCCCAGTACTGACTTAAAATCAGTTTATGTGAATAACTTATGTAATATCAATAGATTATGTTAGTTGATCTACCATGAGACATGCCTTAATGTTTTAGAAAGGACTCAGAAAGTCTGATGCAATAGTTACACACTGGACCTGATGACACAAAGAGTGTGGCAGGCATAAGCAGCCTCATGTTTCGAGCATTTTCTATCATGGAGAATGCAGTATTGACAATCTTACAGCAGTGATTGGTACAGAATATCTAAACAAAAAATCTGCTTACATTGTCTTGGGAATCAAAATGACAAATCCAGAAATATTCTGAATCCCGCTGTATTCAAAACTACCCAGAATATCTGAGAACCACAATTTACGTACATACCAAATGTTACTTTTTCAATATTCATCATGATTCAGAGAGAATGCTGGACATGTCTGCTTCATTTCAAACACTATATAAAAGCTAGCACTCATATTCCCAATTGTTATCAATGAGAAACTAAGGAGAATATTTGACTTCTAAAACACTATTTGTAATCTGACCCTCAGTTCTCACAGATCAATACCTTGTCTTGACTAGTTTCTTCTAGACTTTGATTTCCTATACTGATTTTGCTAATTTTACTTTCCAGTAGTTACTGTGAAGTCTTACATTATTATTTTAGAAGCAAATACTAAGTGTCATGTGAACATGTATTTAATTTACACACTAACTCTCCTCATACAATTTTCTTAGTCATCTAATATCGACTATATTTTAGATCCTGCAGTTCCAGCAGGAAAGTCTACTGATAATTGTGGCATGATGAGTCTCTTTATGTATGGACTGCAGAGAAAGCAGCACTAATAAAAGCAATTCTTTGTTGTGTGTTGTGATATGTCATAAATTAGCATTTCAGGTGAAGCATACAAGGCTTTTTTTCTGCATTTCTCTGTCAATTTAAGTAACAACAGTTTTTATGTCCATGAACCAAAAGCACTGTCCCAGGAGGCTAGGTATGGATGTAGAGAGATGTTAGATGAATACTTTTTCATGGTAAAGCAAAGAATAATCATCTTTCATGAGTTCAAATGAAATTTCCAGTAGTTCAGATTCAGCCTTGTATCCAGTTTTGTCTGTATGAAATAATCATTTAATTTTAAATGAATACGCCATAGTATGTTTTATTACGACACATCCACAGATATGTAGCCTGTACTCTGTCAGTTGTGGCCATCTGTCAGGCACATTACTTCTTCATGTTAGTACTCATTCCATTCCTTAGTTCAACAGCCTCTTTCTCAATTTATGACCTTTGTGTTGAATTTATAAGAAAAAATATGATACTTTCTTCTGTTTTTTTCCCCACTAGCTTCAAATGACTCCCCGTACTCTAATGCTTTGAGTCATTTGAATTCTTAAAAGTACCTCTCCTACTTGCTTCCTGTAAAAACACGTGTGTATACATACATACATACATACATACATACATAAAGATATACATCTATTGACTTCTGTGTATGTAACCTTCCTTGCTTCTCTGTAATAAAATCTGCATTATTATCATAGTTGATATTTTTGATTTGTTCACAGATTCACTTCACAAAAATTTTGTTGATTATGTTTTATCAAACTTCATAAGAGAAATTAGTCTATACATTTCCTTCTTGGTTAGGTCTTTCTCTTTTTTGGGTATGATGGTGACTGTCATTTTATAATTGAACAGTGTTTTTTTTTCTGTTTATCTTGTTTGGGATAATGTAGGAATAATGATGTTTTATTGTATATCTGAAAGTATTTTGTCATAAATATTTTTGTCTCTGAAACTTTTGGGGGTGTTGTGAAAATTTAAGTGAGTTTTACTTTTACACTATTGGTTAGAGTACAATGTAAGTTGTTATTTTCTGTAGACTAGGCTAGCCTCAAATTTACAGATATCCTCCTGCTTCTGTCTCTCACATACTAAGATTAAAGGAATTTGTCACTGCAGCCCTGATGAACTTACCTCTTTCAATGGCTAGGACAATGGTGACCAATGATGTAGCAGATTATCTTCCCACTACTTTTGTATAAAGCTCAGCGATTGGGCTGTATAAGAGGTAGGTGGAGTGAAGAGTTATGAGGAGGGAATAAGAAGGAGAGGAAAAGGAGGAGCTAGGAGGAAACAGGAAAGAGGTAGCTGCCATGGAGAACTATGGGTGGATCAAGAACAGTCCTTGGTAAAAATTTATATCTAAGTTTAGGTGTTGGGTAAGAACTCTAATTATGTGGATATCTTGTTATTATAGCATTTACAAATATATAAATACTGGAAAACCATTAAGCATTAAGGGTCACATTTCTACCAGGTACATCGGTCATAGTGGGATGGTTTGGGTTCAGCCAAGCATTGTGGACAGCATGGTGGATTGGCAGAGCCAGACACCACGTTGGCATCTTGTGGGTGCCAGGGCCGGTGCTTCTGGCTTCCCTGAGCCATGGTTTGAGCCAAGCAGCAGTGGGAGCATGCTGCCACTCTTGGCCTTTGGTCGCTTCTAGTCAAAAACATGGCAGCTGCTCATAAACGAGCAGGATGATGGGCTGCTTTTTAAACATTACTCACAACACAGTGACTTTGTATATGCTGTGTAATCATTATCAATGAATTCAAAAAATGCTTCTCATTATTTTATTTTTGTCTTGATCCATTTTTTATTTTGTGGAGAATAAGTCAGTTTCCGTGAGTTTGCATTTGTTCTGATGTTAATATAGTTGTTTATATACAGCTGTAGTCCATTATAACTGAAGGATACAATGAAGCTAGTTTTTCAATTTCCTTGTGTGAATTTTATTTATATCTTTATATCTTAGTATTTGCTCAACTTTTGATAAAACTTTATAAGAAGCAGAGAGCAATATTAACTATGTATGTTTTGTGGAAGATACTGTAAATATCTGTTATGTCTATTTGGTCTGTTCCATTTGGTAACTTCAGTATTTCTCTGTTTTCTTTTTGTCTGGATGACATGGCCTTTAGAGAAAACTGATTATTGAGGACTACCACCATGCATGTTTTGGCTATATGTCAGGCAAGTGAAACCATGTCACCAGAAAATAACTGAAAATGTTAAATGGATTTAGAAACCTCAGTATTTTCATTTCTGAGATCAGTTGGCTTTTCACCTGCTCCTCACTCAGTTCTTTTCCTGGAGCATGTGATCACAACACCCCACATGGAGATCATGACCACTAGTCTCATAACACAGAGGTATCTAAATAGGCTGGACTTAAGTTTTAGCCAGTAAGATTTCCATCCTGGACATTACTTACTGCAAAATGTGTTTAATCTCTGGTCCTCTGTGAGTAAGTTATATGTACCCATTGTCAATGAGGAACAATGAATAATTAGGACAGACAATCAAGGTCTGTCTCTTTCATCAAGAAATGATGTGGGAGACACCTTAGTCATACAGAATTATGCCACCTCTCACAGAAGTCTGTTGGCGTCCACACTAGCCCCACGTTGGAGCAGCCAAAAAGGTCGCAGCCCAGGCAAAATGTTGAGGCCTGGGCCGACCCACGTTTGGGCGGCCACTGTATCCCAGCCCAAGCTGCCACTCCGGTCCCCGAGTCGGGGTTCAGCAAGAGCGAGGGTGAGGGCAGACTCGAAGAATGGAGACCAGACAGGGTGTGATTCAATCCCGTTTATTCTTCAGTCTCTCTTCCTCTAAGTGTCTCCTTCTCTGTCTCCTCTGTCTGCTGTGTCTGATTCATCTGATCTATAGTCTGATTCTGATCTGTTCTGTCTCTGCCTTTTATATGTCTCACTTCTAAGCCACGCCTCTAAGTTACACCTTTAATCATGCCTTTAGGTCTTGTCTCTAACTCTGATCTCTATACTTCTAAGTCATACTCTTAAGTCACACACCTTTAATCTCACACACCTTTAATCTCATGCACCTTTAATCTCAAGGTATCTAAACAAAGATTATCGGAGTGTGCTTAGCTGTTGTAGGCTATTGTAATCCAAATCTCATGTCAGGGTATATGGCTCAAGATGGCTGCAAAGCTGATAGCCACTTTCTGCTAAAAGTTGGCCCCCAACAGAAGTCCTCAGAGTTCTACCAGCTCTCAGACATTTGCCACTAACCAAATTTGGAGTTCCCCTCACCCATTCTCCAGTGTATCCTCTGTAAATACAATTTCAAATGTGATTTGCATCCAGATGCAGGTGGCTGAGTTTGGTTGGCCAATGAAGAGCAAGAGGTAGAGAAAACAAAAGATGAGTGAGATGCGCAAGATGTAGGTAAGAGTGCTCTCATTGGCCTTAATTTTGAGAGAGTTGCGGTGCTTCAAAAAGATGCCATGAACCACAGCTGTGAATACAGAGAAGATGATATTATTTATCATAGTGTCACAAAGAACAGATAGTGTAGTACAGTATAGATGCTATGCTGAAATCATTTACATTAGTGAATTCACAGATGCTAAATTTGCTAAGGACATTTTTGCTGAGTGTATTTGAAATCACAGATATTTTGGATTTTTCTGATGTCTTTTTTCTCTTATATGAATGCCGTCCCAAGAGAAAATGTCTTCTATTAGGACAAGACATGTAATAGTTTTTCTAGTTAATATTTGCCAACCGAAAATCATCACCGATGAATCTATACTAAATGGGATCAGTAGTGTATGTATATACTGGTAAGTGTGTTTATATATAAAAGTGAAAAATGAGCTCATGAGTCTGAGAGTAACAGTGTTTATGTGAAAAATGAAAAGGGGGAATGGGAGAGGTGAATCTTATAAAATATAACAATAATGCTTAAAAACTACAAAAAATCTTAGTTTTCTATGAATCTAACATTATGTACTTTGTACTCTTAACATATTTTCATAAGAATGCATTAACCCTATAACTTAAGGGAAACACTTGTGTACATATTTTACTCTAAATATCACTTCATATTGACTTGACAACAACTGAGAGCAGACAACACTTTTCTTCTTCCAAAATTGCCATATCTATGAGACTGGTACTCAGTCAGTATAATCAAGCATGAAGGAAAGGTTTATATACATTATATAAAAAGATAAATCTAGATTTTATAGCAAGAATGTCAATTAGGAATGTTTATGTTACTCAATAATACCCCTTTCATATATTGTAATCCTCACCATTGTAAATGTAGAACATATATGATTTCCATTGCACTGAAGTATTGACTAAGTAGAGAAAGGAATGATTCTCCCAATATTTGAATTCTTTTTTACAAGGAAACATGCATCCATGGGGTTATGTTGTTTTTTACCTTGTTTATGACCATAAACAAGGCTCAGTGTGGGGAGACAACAGATGGCAGCTATCATCCTTGCAGCCATCTTGAGCCATATACCTTGACAAGAGACAAGTTTTCAACAGCCTACAAATTTTGGTGTAGTATTCTGAGTTCCATTTTCAAAGTTCACAAATTATTTCAATCCAGGAATGTGGACAAAGTGTTGGCATATAATATAGAAAATATGAGAAACATCATATGCAGTATTTAATATACAGCACACATTTATTAATGTAATTATGTAATAGAATATAATGGTTTTGCATTTATAGCAATTAACTACAAATATTCAAATATCATTGAAATCTATACAGTCCATATTAGTCAAATGATTATTTACTTATGGTAGGAAAAATGTAAATAGCTAATGGATTATTTCTTAATTATTTCATCTATCGTCTATGCGACTAAAAGTTTTTAAAAAGAGAGAATAAGATGGGGGCAGAGACATCCCAGTAGATTGGGAGGGGAATAAAATTTGGAGTTAAAAATAAATATATTATTTAAAAATAACTTGAAAGAAATCATTTCTTGCCAGTGAGATGGTGCAACAGTTAAACTACTTGCCACTTAGGCTGATAACATGTGTTTTTACCCTTAGGATCCATGGAGTAGGATCAAACTCTGAGTAGTATAGAAAGTAAAGCAAAGAACCCATGGAGTGGATTAGTTTGTTTGCTGGTCATAAATCTGTTAACATTTTACATTTTTAGATATTTTATTACAAATACAGGAGAATTTCAAGGACTAGTAGAGCCCTCAATATGTTTGGCATCCAATATATTTAGTATCCATGGGTTGCTTCAGGTCTCCATGGAGGCCTGTGGTCCTGGATGTAGAAGATCTGGGAGACCTCAGACAGTGTGTGGGGCCTTCAGAGGAGCAGAAAAGTTGATGATCTGCCCTTGTTGAAGTTCAAACCATAAAGGGTGTAGAGTTCAAGGAGGTGTTGAGGGTATGGATGACTCCTGAGTCAGTGGGGCTCTTTGGGGTTCCCAGCAGCTGTGGTTATTTGGGAGGTTCCCTTACCTGTTGCACTGCATGCAGCAGATCCCCTGGGAGGTCTTCAGACTGTGCCATAACTTCATTCTCTTCCTGATTGTCATTTGTATAAAGGAGGTCTACTGATTTGTTTGAGTTAATTTTGTACTCAGCCACACTGCTGAAGTTGTTTTCAGCTGTAGGAGGTCTCTGGTAGAATTTGGGGGATATCTTATGTATGCTATCATATTATCCACATAGTGATTCTTCTACTTCTTTCTTTCCTATGTGAATCTTCTTGATTTTTGTTAGTTGTGCTACTGCTCTCATTAGAACTTCAAGGTCTATATAGAATGGAATGAGAGAGAGTAAGGAGCCTAGTCGTGTGTCCCTGTTGCAGAGGAATTGCTTCAAAGTTTCTCTCCATTTAGTTTGATGTTGGATATTGGTTTTCTGTAAATTGCTTTGATTATTTTTAGGTATGTGCCCTGTATTCCTGATTTCTCAAGTACTTTTATCATGAAGAGGTGTTGGATATTATCAAAGAAATTTTCAGCACCCAATGAGATAATCATGTGATTTTTTTCTTACAGTTTGTTTATTGTTGATTACCTTGATGGATAGTCATGTAATGAACCATTCTGGCATTCCAGGAATGAAGTCTGTTTGACCTGAATGGAGAGGATTTCTTTTATGTATTCCACGTTTTGGTTTGTGAGTATTTCGATAAGTATTTTTGCATCAATGTTCATAAGACAAATTGGTCTAATGTTCTCTTTCTTTGTCATGTCTTTGTGTGGTTTAAGTATCAGGCTGACTGTAGCCTCATAGAATGAGTTTGGTAGTATTCTACTTTGTGAAATAATTCAAGGATTAGTGGTATTAGCTTTTCTTTGAAGGTCTGCTTTGCTAAATCAACAAGATGGTCAGGGGCGATATCTTCCTAAGTACAACTTAAAAATACTGACATCCAAATGTTCATCAATACCATATAGAAATGTGACTAGCACTTGCATGTGAACTGTGTTGTGATCCTGAGACCTTGCTACGGCCCTAATCTTAGTCCTGACTATTTTTGTCAACTTACTAATAGACTATATATACGATTGGTCTCTGAATAAAGATAAATTTAAACTCTAAAACAGTCTGCTTTGGAATTCTGCATTAAAACTAAGGGCTTGGGCTTGTTGGGTTGGGAGATTTTAATGACTGCTTCTATTTCTTTGGGGTTTATATGGCTGTTTAAATAGTTTACCTGATCTTAAATTAATTTTGGTAAGTGGCATCTGTATAGAAAAACTTCCATTTTGTTAAGATTGTTTAATTTGATGGAGTACAGGCTTTTGAAGTAATACCTAGTGATTCTTTGAATTTCCTCAATGTCAGTTGTTATGTCTACCTTTTCATTACTGATTTTGTTCATCTGGATTCTTTCTCTCTGTCTCTTGGTTACTTCAGCTAAGTGTTTATCTATCTTGGGTTTCTCAAAGAACCAAAATCAAAATCAAAACATCACTTATGATCAAGTAGATTTCATCTTTAAAATGCAGGAATGTATCAATATATAAAACTGCATCAGCATTATCCACCACACAAATAAAATAAGGTAATGAAACACTTTATCATCTAATTAGATGATAAAAAAGTCTTTGAAAAATCCAACACGCCTTCATATTAAAAGTCTCGGGGTCATTATGGACACAAGGCATTCCTAAACATAAAAGGAATATATAGCAAGCAGATGACCAACATTAAACTAAATGGAGAGGAACTGAAAGCAATTCCACTAAAATCAGGGACAAAGCAAGGCTGCACACTCCCTCCCTATCTATTCAATACAATACTTGAAGTTCTTGCTAGAGCAAAAAGACAAAAAGACTATATATATATATATATATATATATATATATATATATATATATATCTCAAGAGGATGTAAATTGAAAAAAATGAAGTGAAGATATCACTATTTAAGCATGGATGATATAATAGTATACATAAATAAGCCTTAAGTTCTACCAGAGAACTCCCATAGCCATAGCTGATACACCTTCAGCACAGTCGCAGGATAGAAATTTAACTTTACAAAAAACCACCAGCCCTACTTCATATAAACAATAAACTGATCATGAAAGACGTTAGGGAAATTACATCCTTTGCAGTAGCCAAACATAATATAATATATCTTGGTATAACTTGAACCATGCCATTAAATGTCCCATGAGACAAGAAATCAACTTTCTGAACAAGAAAATTGAAGAGGCTTCAAAAGATGGAAAGGTCTTACATACACATGAATTGGTAGGATTAACATAGTAAAAATGGCCATCTTAAAAAAAAATCTGCAGATTCAATTCAATTCCCATAAAACCCACAATTATTCAGACTGTGAAAGAGGGATTCTCAACTTTCCTTCTTAGATTTAACATTTTGTTTGTCTACTATATCAATTTCTTCTATCATATCTTCTATGCCTGATATTATCTCTTCTATTTTCTGTATTATTTTGGTAATGCTTGTTTCTGTTGTTTCTGTTTTCCTCTCTAGATTTTTCCATCTTCAGGAATCCCTGTTTGGGTTGTCTTCATTGATTCTATTTCTACTTTCAGGTCTTGCACAGTTATATTTATTTTCTTCACCTGTTTAATTGTGTTTTCTTGTGTATCATTAAGGGATTTATTCATTTTCTCTTTAAAGGCCTCTATTATCGTTATATGGTTAGATACAAAGTTATTTTCTTTTGCTTTAGTTGTGTTAGGATATCCTGAGCTTGCTGTAGATAAGTAGCTGTGCTCTCAACTTGTCATATTGCTCTGGCTTTATTTTGTTGTGTTCTTTTGAGGATCTTTAGTCATCTGGATGGCTTTGGTCCCTGGATGTTTCTGATATAGTATTTATCGGGACAGGGATTAACCTTGATGGTTACCTCTGGTGGGTATCCATGCACTGTGTGAGTCTGTGGGTCCCTGTTCTGGAGAGCATTCCATGATGATCTCCAGCCTGGCCTGGTGCAGATTGCAGGGGGTGGGGGTCGTCTGGGCGAAGGGGATAGAGTGCCAGCAGGGATGGGGAATCACCTCTGCTGCTGCTGCCTCCACCTGTGTCACTCCCCTGTCGCCTCCCAGTCACTTCCAGGTGCTGTACGTGTCCCTCTGTGCTGAGCCTGCCCAGGATGGGCCAGTAAGAAGCTGGTTAGCTAGCAAGGAGTGAAGGGCCCTGTAGGCACTTCAGGAGAGCAGGGAGAGCAGATGTCTTCCCATATGTTGCAGCTCTTGCAACAGAAACTCTTGGACATCAGGATGATTCTTGCACATCTTTACTTCTCCTGTACTTTTATACAGTTTTGGGGTGGGTCAGGATCTAGCAGCAGATAACCTAATGGCTTGGTATGAAAGACTGGAGATACCTAATCTACATATGGGAGAGCCTGAGACACTGTTCCTTGTGACTGACCTCCATAGACCTCATTGTGGGAGGGCCCGTAGAGGGATGAAGCTAAATGAAAAGAACCAAAGCCCAGGAGCAGAGACAAACTCCTGCAGTCTCATTAGGGTCCATGGTTCAAGGCCTGTGCTCAAACCAGGTGCCCAGTTGCTTCCACAGCCCACCATCCTACATGATTCCAGTCATGCAGTCTGTTTGGTTCACAAGCTGCAGATCAGATGAAGGTAGACAAAGAGGTGATGGAAGAATGGATGGCCACCTGGGCTTTCAGGCTGCTCAGGATAGCTTGCTGTGCTGAGAGGACTTTAGGAGATGAGAAGGTGGGTGTTGGAAGGAAATAGCTACTTATCTACAGTAAGCCCTGGATGTTTGAGGCTCAGTAGGTCTGATGAATGTGGGAGGAGAGGTGGGGAGGAGAGGCAGGTCCCTCTGGGATTGCAGGCTGCTCAGGGAAG
This sequence comes from Arvicanthis niloticus, assembly GCF_011762505.2. Taxonomy (NCBI): domain Eukaryota; kingdom Metazoa; phylum Chordata; class Mammalia; order Rodentia; family Muridae; genus Arvicanthis; species Arvicanthis niloticus. Next base: position 8,459,041 of record NC_133438.1, on the reverse strand, counting down.
CTGGGCTTGCTACAGAGAACTCAACATGCATTGAGTATGGGTGGGGGAAGAGAAGTTTACCTGTATGGATCCAGCTCAGCTGGTCTGAAGAAGGTTGGAGAGGAGGTAGCAGAGGAATGCTTATCATTATTTTAAACAGTATTCATTCATTGATAATTTCATATTTATATGTGATGTATAAAACTCTTCATTCCACTGATGGCAATTCTTTTTCAACATGTATCTCAGCCACAGTGGTACCGCTTTGATGCCTCTGGGAAATGTGGTCATGTTGGGGGCATAAGCAATTCTAAGATCATTAATAAAGTGATTCTTTATAGTATTTAACTTTCTGGTTTGTATATTCTGGGATCTTGTATCATATTAGTTATGTTATATTTTATTTTTTAGGCAATGGTGAATGGACTTGTTTCTCTGATTTCCAATGTTGTTTGTCTTCAGTGTTGCTACAGGGAGCACAAGAGAGATGGCTATTCAGACACAATATGTAGCCAATTGAAAGTTTTTATTCTGGCAGACTGCGAACACACCAAAATATACAGGTACCCTAGGATAGCTCCATATTTTCAGAATGCAATTTCCCCCAATACATTCTGACTTAATTTTTCACTCTCCCATCACGTCTATTTCATCCTATCTCATCTCCTCTCTTTTTCAGATCCACTAGTCTCCCATTTCCATTAAGAAAAAAAGGCTTCCTAGAGACATTCACATTATACTTAGCACTTACTGACGAAAAAAAAAAAAAAAAAAACTTGTCCCACAGGGATCCTTCATGTGATGGATGCAGGTCAGAAATTTGTGGACATGTCTGAATTTCACATTTCCTTACTGGGCTTTTTCAATATTCAGTGACCTCTGGTGGACCTCTGTGAGTTTGAAATGAACCTGGTCTATACAATGTGTTCAGGAAAGACTGGCTTTTTATAAATGGAGAAACTCTGTCTTGAAAATACTATCTATCTATCTATCTATCTATCTATCTATCTATGTATCTATCTATCTATCATCTATCTATCTATCTATCTATCTATCTATCTATCTATAATTGGTTTCCTGATGAACAGAGGCAAATAATTACAATAAAACATTTTTTAAAACATATTTTAAAGGAAGACCAAGAAGGGATGCCTCAGTTCTACTTAGAACGAGTAACAAAAATACTCAAGGGAGCAAATATAGAAACAAAACATGGAACAGAAACTGAAGGAGGGGCCATCAGGAGACCATTCCACCTGGGTATTCATCCTATGTACAGTCACCTAAGCTAGACACTGATGTGGATGGCTGGAAGTGCATGCTGTCAAAAATATGATATAGTTGTCTCCTTAGAGGTCTGCCAAAGACTAACACATTCAGAGGATGATGCTTACAGCTAACCACTGATCTGTTCAAGGGTTTCCCAAGGGAGGAAAGCAAGGATACCAAACAACCAGAGCCCCCCAGGGTCTAAACCACCAGCCTGGGAGCACATAGGGAGGGACCCATGACTCCAGCAGTATATGTAGGGGAGGATGGCCTTGTCAGGCATAGGTGGGAGAGGAGTTTCTTGGTCCCATAAAAAAGGAACACAGAGTGTGTTGGGGAATGTGAAGGTGCGAAGGGGTAGTAGGGGTGTAGGTGCGGGCACTGCCTCATAGAAGCGTGAGGAGGGGGGATGGGATAAGAGGTTTCTGGGTGGTGGGAGGAAGTGGGGTAAGGGAATAAAATCTGAAGCATAAATATAATACCCAATTTTAAAAAAGAGATGAAAAAAGGAGAAAAGGAGAAAAAAAGAGAAAAATAAAGAAAAAATGAAAGAAAAAAAAGAAAAGTAGGATATTTAATAACACAAAGGGAAGGATTTAGAAATTTAGGAGGAAGTTTATGTTAATAGAAACAGTATCATAGAAACTGGAAAATCACACCCTCATGGAAGCACAAGGGGGGGGGATAAGATAAAGGGTCCTCGGGCGGTGGGGGGAATGGGATAAGGGGATAAAATTTGAAATGTAAACATTACAACCAATTTTAAAAAGGGAAAAAAAAAGAAAACTTGTTAGAACCAACATCTTTAAAAAAATGTCAGCCCTCTAGGAAAAAAATTTTTTTCTTGAAACTAAAATTTGTTCTGAGAATTGTATATTGTAGAATACACAGCCTTGGTTTATCTACTCATCAAGCATAGCGCCCCTATTCCCTGGGCATGGGGACTAAGATGGTTAATATTGGTCTGTCTATCTAGGGAAAAGTAGTGGTTTTGTTGGAACAGAGAGGATTAGCTAGGACTCATTGCATAGCCATAACCTATTGGTAGAAATCTGTATAATTAATACCAAGATGAAGTTACAATTTCTTAAATGGTACAAAATTTACTTTGATTTCAAATTTAAGGTTTCCATTGATATGAGCTTTTTATTGATATAAAAGTGAGATGAATATTGATACTCTCATGTGCATTGTGCCTGTATAACACATTTAGGAATACAAGGCTTAGACCCAGTTCTTCTTTAATTTTTTAACTGATTTAGGACGGTTAGCCTATGAATTAAGGGACTATAGCAAATTCAGGCTTTGAGTTTATTGTTAGGGTGTTTTCCATATTTTATTTAGAAATAGCTGAGAGGAGTGAACAGACAACAGTCCAGGTTACCTTAAATGGATAGTTGGTTTTCAAAACATCAGAAGTCCATAGAACTGACACTACAAATATTTCTATATTAATGTTCATTTTGATTAGAGACCTGTCTGCTCCTGACAGCTTCCTGTCGTGGATTCTAAGAAGAAATTGAACATCCTTGGGGTTACTCCAGTTGTGCGGTGACAGCCATTAGGCAAGAATTGCCTCTCTCCATCTACAGACAAATTACTGTCCAGAAAAGAACACACTTGCAGAATAGTCGACTGACTATATCCGCCTAGACAGTGTAATCAGCCCTTAATAATTCTGCATCACTAAGGTCTGTCAGATGATTCTGGGCCAGAAGGCTGAAGATTTGATGCTCCAATGTTCGGTAGTATAGGGGCTTTCCAGGTGTTCAGTGGTCTCTATAAATTGGCTAAGTTTTAGAAGCTATGCTTAGTGCTTCCCATAATTTCAGTTAACTCAGTCAGATGACATTCATTCTAAAGCCAAGAAAAAAGCCAGGTTCAAAACTAAGTGTTTTAGTTAGGAGAGATGACAGAGGTTCTGGTTAGTCAACAAAATGATGGACTTGGTATTAGGACTATCTTGTGCCTCACTGGTACAATTAGGAATAATTATGCTCTAATTGTATTTTGAGAGAAAAGTTTTATTTTAACAGGAAGGGTGAAGCTAGGTGATGAGAGAGAAAGAGAAAGAGAGGGTGGGCATGGAGGCAGATGTTCATGGGTCTCAACCAGTCAAAGATAGTTTATATATCTAGGTTGGGTATTAGGTTACACTTCTTACTGAGCATTATCAAACTTATAAAGCCTTTGATTAACATTTTAAAAATGTATAAAAGCAAAAAGGAAAAGAGTTCATGGGATAGGGGTTTTCTAGGGAGGGGAAATGTGGAAAGGGTATGGCATCTGAAATGTAAATAAAATATAAAAAAATAAAAAATAAAGAAGGAGAAAAACATATTTTAATAACATCAATTTTTACCAATTTAACAAAGGTGATTAACTTTGAGGAAATAAAAGGATAAAGGCTGCCTAGGTGATTAGACTAAAATAAAAAAGTGAATACAGTGTCAGAGGAAGTAGTTACATCTGCAATTGTGATGTCACCATAATTCAAAGACAGGTTTCACATATTGACTACAATTATGTTTTTCAAGTTGACATTTGTCATTGTGTAATAAAATGAGGTCCTACATTTGCAATACTGTACTATGGAGCTTATTATGCAGTGACCTGTTATAGAATAATCTTCCTGAAAGCTTCCACCAACTACAAATAAATTAGATTTCTTCAGAATAATATATATATGAAAAGAAAACATGAAAATTTTGTGAAATGTCAAAACTTTAGAACAAAGTGATATATTGACACAAATTTGCTGTATTGAATATCAAATTTACAAACTATTTCAAAAAGGCAAAGTTGATGTATATGTATATGACTTGAATCTGTTTTTCAACATATGTAAATGAAAGAGGAAACAAATTTTTATAAAACACAGTTGTCAAATTAATTAGATATATGAATGATGCAAGGGGAAGAACTCACAAATAAGGATTTCATAAGCAAACTAAATAAAGAAAAATTATAGTGAATACAGGATTTAGACAAAAACAGAGCATATATTTCAACATGAAAAACAGATTAGCCTAATATGATTCACTAAAGAAATAATACCTTGTGGCATCAACTACTACATTACAACTTTATATGTAAGTTTTCAGATGCTGAAGAATAATAAGCCTTCAAATATATTGTTTAATTTAAGAAACGCAGAAGCTAGTCTTTAAGAAGGTTTTTTTTCTCTTAGTATATGTTTTGTCCCTGATATAATGAAGTGAGTTCTTTTCTGGCCTTAATAATATGATGTAACACTTGGGGACAAAGATGATGCCTAAGAGTGATGCACTGGAAGCCAAGATAGAGAAGACTTCCATAGCCACCATGATCTTCCCCTTGGTGCTGTGGTAGACAGGGAGGAAGGTGAGCCAGACACTGCAGAACACCAGCATGCTGAAAGCCAGGAACTTGGCTTCATTGAATGTGTCAGGTAGATTTCTGGACAAGAAAGCCATAAAGTAGCTCCCTAGGGCCAGTGCTCCCAAGTATCCCAGGGTGCAATGGAAAGCAATAGCTGAGCCTTTGTTGCAAATGATGATGATGTATCCATGTTCTGAGTGAGCATCTTTATCAATAAATGGAGAAGATGTTGTCAGCCAAATTCCAGAAAGCACAACTTCGATCAGGGTACAGACGGGAATAATGTAATTAGGGGCTCTTAATACCAGTAGCCATCTTCTCCTTCTTCCTGGAGATGTGATCTTGAAGGCTATAACTACAGTAATAGTTTTGGCCAACACAGTGGAAAGAGCCACAGTGAAGAGAAGTCCAAAAATGATTTGCTGCAGGACACAGGTGGCTGTGCTAGGATAGCCAATGAAGAGCAAGGGACAGAGGAAACAGAGTGTCAGAGTGATGAGCAGGGTGTAACTGAGAGCCAAGTTATTGGCCTTGACAATGGGGGTGTCTCTGTTCTTCAGAAACACCACAAGAACAACAGCTGTGAGTGTGAAAAAGCCCAGGGACATGAAGCTAAGTGTCTTCCCCAAGGGGTCATCATAGTCCAGAAATGTCACAGTTTTCTGTAGGCAGTGGATTTTGTCTGTGTTTGCATAGTGAGTTTCTGGACACTTCACACACTGATCCATATCTGCCAAATGTTCAGTTTATAATGAGTTCATACTTTGTTTTCACCCTTTATCTTAAGGCATTTCCCAGCTCCAGCACAAAGCACTTGCTTTGTTTATGACACAAATATAAACACAGTTTTCAGATAATATTTCTAAACTCAATTTTTTACTTCAAATTAAACACCTTTAATGCTTTTTCCTCTGTTATTACACACATAGTATTCTTGCATATTGTGACACAGTTGTATGTGTTTTAAAAGACATCAAAACACTGAAATACATTGGATGAACATAATTTGGTTCTATCCAAGGAAGTGACTCTAACCAAGCAAGTAAGAGATCTGTGTGACAAGAACTGCAAGAATCTGTGGAAAGAAATCTAAGAAGACCTCAAAAGATTGAAAGATCTCCTATGCTCATGGATAGGCAGAACTTGCATAGTAGAAATGGCCATCTTACCAAAAGCAATCTACAGATCTAGTGGAATCCCCATAAAAATTCCAAATCAATTCTCCATTGTGATGGAAAGAGTAATTCTCAAATTCATCTCTAGTAACAAACAAACAAGGACAGCAAAAACTATTCTCGACAATAATTGAACAACTATGGGAATCTCCATCTCTGACCTCAAGCTATACTACAGAGCAATAGTGACAAAAACAGCATGGTATTGGTACAGAGACAGACAGATAGATCAATGAAATAGAATTGAAGAATAAAATAAGAAATCAATACACACACCTATGGTCACCTGACCTTGGTCAAAGAAATCAAAACCATCCAGTGGTAAAAAGACAGCATTTTCAACAAATTGTGCTGGTTCATGTGGCCATTCAGCATGTAGAAGAATGCAAATTGATCCATTCCTATCTTCTTGTAAATTCAAGTCTAAGTGTATCAAGGTCATCCACATAAAACCTGATACACTGAGTCAAATAGAAGAGAAAGTCAGGAGGAACTTCAAACACATGTATACAGAGGAAAATTCCCCAAAAAGAACACCAATTCAATTTTCATAATTGAAAATTTTCTGTAGGGCAAAGAACAGTGTCATCAGGACAAAATGGCAATCTACAAATTGGGAAAAGATCTTTACCAAACCCAGATTCTATAGAGGGCTATTAACCAATAAATACAAAGAATTGGAGAAGTTCAACACCAGAGAACCAAATAACTCTATTAAATGGGGTACTGAACTAAACAAAGAATTCTCAACTGAATAATCTCAAGTGGCTGAAAAGCATCTAAATGTTCAACATTCTTAGTCATCAGAGAAATGCAAATCAAAATGCCCTATTCAGTCTGGCTAGGATCAAAAACTCAGGTGACAGCAGATGCTGGCATGGATGTGGAGAAAGAGGAATACTCCTCTATTGCTTGTGGGAATACAATTTTGTACAACCACTCTGGAAATCAGTCTGATATTTCCTCAGAAAATGAAAATAGTTCTACCTGAAGACCAAGCTATACTACTCCTTGGTAAATAGCCAAAAGCTGGTCCAACATGTATCCAGGACACATATTCCACTATGTTCATAGCAGCTTTATTTGTAATATCCAGAAGCTGCAAAATATCCAGATGTCCCTCAACCAAAAATGGATATAGAAAAAGTGGTATATTTACACAATAGAGTACTACTCCACTATTAAAAACAATGACTTCTTGAAATTCATTTGTATATAATGAGATGGATCTAGAAAATATCATCCTGAGTGACATAATCTAATCACAAACCACACATATTGTATGTACTCACTGATAAATGGTATTCACTCACTGATAACTGGATATTAGTTCAAAGGCTCAGAATACCCACAATACAACTCACAGATCATATGAAGCTCAAGAAGAAGAAATAACAAAGTGTGGATACTTCAGTCCTACTTAGAAAGTGGAACAAAACAATCACAGGAGATAGAAGGTGGTAGGGAAATTGGCAAGAGTGTGGAGCGACAGGGAAAATGAGGGCCAAGATCAAACATGGGAGAAGATGGAGAAGTACAGATGGTCAGGAAGTTGAAAGGAGGTATGTAATAGTGGGGAATGGAGAACTGGGGATAGCTACTAGTAAGTCCCTTATTCCATGGAAGAAGAAAAAAGCTCCCAGGTTTCAATGGGTATTCTATTAGCTGAAATACCCAACAAAGGAGAAATTGAATCTATAGAGACCATATCCAGTGGATAGGTGTAGGTAATTGTGGCTGGGGAACACAGAGAGTTCCCTATGCCATGCTGTGGATAGTTGGTTGGGAACACCTTGGGTTCCTCTAGCTGGAAGTTAGGCCCGGCTGCTCAGTAAAGGCCTCTTCAAGGCTCCTCACAGCGCGGCCCCAACACCTGAGAAAGTTCTTAGGTTTCCAAAACCGGTTTATTGGCATGATGGATGGTGGATGGATCTGGATGCACACCCTATAAAACCCAGGTCAGTCCTGATTTAAATAGGGAGGGGAAGAGGGGAGAGGGGCTGAGAGGAATGCTTAATTGACTCCACCCTCTGGCCTTCAGGTACCTTATTAGTATGTAAATCTACATGACTGAATGGTGAAGGTTGAATGAAGATTAAACCTCATGTCAGGCCTGACAGATAGGCATGAACCTTGGTTGAGGTATGGGGACACCCACCCAACTCGAAAATTTTAACACAGAAATCTTCCCATCTAAGGGAAATGCAGGGGCAAATGGTGGAGAAGAGATGAAAGGAAAGGCCATCTAGAGACCACTCCACCTAGGGATCCATCTCATCTCCAGACATGAAACCTAGACCCTATTGCTGATGCCAAGAAATGATTGCTGACAGGAACCTCTTATGACAGTCCCTTGAGAGGCTCTGCCAGACCTGAACAATACAGATCAGACTAAGCATGAAGAACCCAATGGAGAACTTAGGGGAAAGACTGAAGGAGCTGAAAGAATTTGCAACCCCATAGAAAGAATAATATAAACAACTTGGAACCCCCAGGGCTCTCAAGGACTAAACTACCAACCAAAAATACATATGGAGGAACAGGCCCATGGCTTCAGCTGCATATGTAGCAGAAGATTAATTTGTCTAGCATCAATGGGAGGGGGAGGCCCTTGGTACTGTGGAGGCTTGATGCCCCAGCGTATGGAGATGCTGGAAGGGGAAATGGCAGAAGTGGGTTCTTAGGTGTGGGAACACTCTCATAGAGGCAAGTATAGGGGGGATGGGATGGGGGTTTGCTGAGGGTGAACCTGGAAGAGGGCGACTTGCAATGTAAATAAATTAATTAATCTATAAAAACCAACCAACGAACCAAACAAACAAAAACTACAAATAATTATTCACCTTGATCTAGTAGACCTCATCCCAGGGATGCAAAGTTGGTTCAACATATTAAATCCATTAATGTAATTCACTATATAAAGAAACTCAAAGGAAAAAATACCAGATAATCATCTCATAAGATGTTGAAAAAGCATTTGCCAAAACACAACACTGTTCATGTTAAAAGTATTGGAGAAATCATGAATTCAAGGTCCAAACCTAAGCATAATAAAAGCAATATACATCAAGCTAACAACCAATATCAAATTAAATGGCAAGATACTTGAAGCAATCCACTAAAATCAGGGACAAGACAAGGATGCCGACTCTCCCCTTATCTAGTCAATATAGTACTCAAAGTTCTAACAAGAGCAATAAGACAACAAAATGAAATCAAGGTGATACAAATTGACAAAGAAGTCAAGGTATCACTATTTGCAGATGATATGATATTATAAATAAGCAATCATACAAATTTTTACCGGAGAACTTCTACAGCTGATAAACAACTTCAGCAAAGTGGCTGGATATAAAATTAACTCAAACAAATCAGTAGCTTTTTTTATACAAATGATAATCAGGCTGAGAATAAAATAGTGAAACAAAATCCTTCAGAAATAGTCAAAAATAATATAAAATATCTTGAGGTAACTCTAACCAAACATGTGAAAGATCTGTATGACAAGAACTTCAACTCTCTCAAGAAAGGAACTTAAGAAGGTGTCAGAAAATGGAGAGAACTCCCATGCTCATGGATTGGTAGGATTAATGTAGTAAAAATGACAATCCTACCAAAAGCAATCTACAAATTCAATGCAATCACCATCAAAATCTGAATACAATTCTTCACAGACATGGAAAGAGCAATTTTCAATTTCATATGGAAAATCAAAACCCAGGATAGCAAAAACAATTCTAAACAAAAAAGTAACTGTTAGATGAGTTACCATCCCTGACCATAAGCTATACTACAAAACAACAGTCATAAAAAACTGCATGGTATTAGTATAGATACAGATAGGCTGATCAATGGAATAGAAATGAAGAAGCAGAAATAAAACTCTACACCTAAGAAAACTTGATCCTTGAGAAAGAAGCAAAAAATTAACAATGAAAAAAGAGAAAGCATCTTCAGTAAATGATGCTCATCTAACTGGCAGTATATGTGTTGAGAAATGAAAATAGATTTATATTTGTCACCTTGCACAAAGCTCAAGACCAAGTAGATCAAAGGACCTCAATATAAAACCAGATACACTGAATCTAGTAGACAAAAAAGTGGGGAAAAGCCTTGAACTCATGGGCAGGGAGATAAATTTTCTAAACATATCTCCAATGGCTCATGCTCTAAGATCAAGAATTGATAAATGGGTCCTCATGACATTAAAAAGCTTCTGTAAGGCAAAGGATATAGACAATAGAATATATCAGCAATCTGATGACTGGGAAAAATTTCTACAAACCCTACATCCAATAGAGGGCTAATATATAAAATATATTTAGAACGTAAGAAGCTAACCTGCAAAACCCCATACAACACAATCTAACAATGGGGTATAAAGCTAAACAGAATTCACAACAGAGGAATCTTGAATGGCTGGAAGCACTTAAAGAAATGCTGAAAGACTTTAGTTATCAGGGAAATGCAAATTAAGATGACCCTGAGATTCTACCTTACACCAATCAGATTGTTATAGCACCTTTTGGGTATAAGCCCAGGAGTGGTATAGCTGGGTCATGAGGTAGAGCTATTCCCAGTTTTCTGAGGAAAAGCCAAATTGATTTACAAAGTGGTTGTATAAGTTTGCACTCCCACCAGCAATGGGGAAGTGTTCTACTTGCTCCACATCTTTGCCAGTATGTGCTACCCCATGAGTTTTTGATCTTAGCCATTCTGATAGGTGTAAGATGGAACCTCAGTTGTTTTAATTTACATTTCTCTGATGACTAAGGACTTTGAATATTTCTTTAAGTGTTTCTCAGCCATTCAAGATTCCTCTGTTGATTATCTCTGTTTAGATCTGTACTCTATTTTTAATTTTAAATTACTGTATTTATTTACATTCCAAATGTGTCCCCCACTCCCTGAGTTCTTCACCACATGCCCCTTTACTTCTGAGAGGGTGGTCCCCTCTAAACCCAGCCCAACCTCATCCCCATCAGCATCCCCCTTCCTTGGGGCATCAAGTTTCTACAGGGTTAGGAGCATTCTCTCCTACTGAGGCCAGACAATGAAGTTCTGTGGTACATATGTGCAGGGGGCCATGGACCAGCCTATGTATGCTCTTTGGTTGGTGGTTTAGTCTCTGAACACCCTGAGCCATCCTGGTTAGTTAATACTTTTGTTCTTCCTATGGAGTTGCAATCCCTTTCAGCTCTTTCAATCCTTCTCCTATCTCTTCCACAGGGGTCCCCCAACATCAAACAAATGGTTGGCTGTTAGTATCTGCATCTGTCTCAGTCAGCTGCTGGTAGAGCCTCTCAGAGGACAAGCGTGTTAGGCTCCTATCTGCAAGCACAGCATGGCATCAGTAATATTGTCAGGTTTCAGTGTCTACGCATGGGATGCATCTCAAGTTATATAATTTGGGAAGACATGCCTTCCTAATTTTCTTGTTTGACATATTGAAAATGCTGTAAGTCATATTTGTTCTTTGTAAACATCAATGCACTGTTATGAGTTAGTGTGGAACATTGCCCATCTTTGTCTTTCTTCTGAGTACAGGAGAATGATGGCAGCTGTCTTTAGATTTTGTAAGGACAGGGTTAGGATGTTGACCACTGTCTTGACTGTGCTGAGGTATCTTCCTTTTCTACTCTCACATTCTTCAGTGCTTTCATAGTAAGCTAATGTAATATTTTGCCCTGGGCATTTCATGGCTATGTTGACATGGTTGTGTCTCTTTTCTCACTGACTTTTGCATATTTTGTTCCCTGAATTCTTTGGTTTGTGGGTGTTGATACAGTCTAGCATCCCTGGTATGAAATCAACTTCAGTTCCCTTATATTTAGCCATTAGGGAGAAGCTCTTTGTCAGTGAACATCCCTGCAACTGGCCTATGCTTTTTTTTCTTTATAAATAATTTCTTTTGCTCACTGCTCTTTTTATCTAGGTAAGGCCAGGTTTGTGTGATGACTGTCTAACATTCCTTTTCATTTTGTATTCTGTAATATTTTCTTTGCAAGATTATAATATTTTTAAAAAAAAAAAATAGAAAATTCACTGCTGAGTCTGTCCAATGCTCAGACATTGTTAGTGGAAACATTGTGTCAACATTTGCTGAGCAGTTGTCTGGCCTATTTTTATGACATAAAAGGTTGATTTTCACTTGTTTCTAGGAAATGATCTTCTCTCCTTCAGTTCTCACTAATTTCATATGACTTTCCACAGCATGTCATCTGTCTGTTATTCCCCGTTGTTACACTAAACTACATAGGCAGTGGCATAGAGTGAGACCATATAAGTGTTTGATAAATGTCTATAGAACTATTTGATATGAGAGAAATATAATGTAAATGTAATACATAGAGTTGCTAATATGCTAATATCACAGTCGTGACAGCTTTTTATAGTAATAGTATTTAAACATTCAGAATGAGTTCTTATTTTTGAGACATGCATAGTTTGTGTGTATATGTGTGTATATCTATACATATATTTATATGCCTGTATGTGAATGCACATACATATATATATTCATATATATACATATATTCATATATACATATATTCATATATATATACATATATATATATATGAATGAATGACATGACAGGAAATCATGCTGCACATTCTTACTTTCATTTGGAACTACAATGTACAACTATCATAAGAGCCAGGAACGATTGATTCTCAATCATATTTATTACTAATTGGGAACGTGAGAACTGCCTAGAACAATACCAAGACATAGACATATGCATGTTGTAAAAGATATTTCCAACCGTGATAGGATTTTGACATATCTGATATAATGAGTGACTCATTCCAAGGTCATACCCTGAAATGACTCACTTTATCTCTGTGTACATCCTCTTACACGTAGCAGCCATCAAAGAGTTTCTGCCATCCCGCTTCTTGATGATTCTGAATTAATATTGAGAAGAATAGTTCTTCTCAATCTGTGTGTCGTGATCTCATTGGGGTCAACTGACCCTTTCACAGGGGTTGCCTAAGACTACCATAAAACACATAATTCTGATGGTCTTAGGAACAGATACACCATTCCTGTATCAATATACAAATGCATCTGCCACATCAACTTATTAGTTCTTGGTACTGTATTAGAAGGTCACAGTATTGAAAAAGTGGAGAAGCACTGGCTTAGAACATTTAGCACATGGACATTCCACTTAAAGACATGTTTTTCCTTCAATTTCAATATCTACTTATGAATATATTCACATAAATTTCAAGTGATTAGTATTTCTACACAAAAGTATGCATGAGATTTAGAAAATATGTACACATTAAAGGGAAGAATAAATTGGAAGATACATTTTTCCTTGGGAACAATGTGAAGAATTCTTAGATGATGAAAATTGCTATATCTAGATCTAATGACAGTTTGTCAGTTTGAGAAAACCATGTCTGTACTCTAAGGCAACAGGAAACACAAGGAAAATTGATGTATTGTATCTTCCAGATAGAATGAAATGAAATGTGACCAAAGGGTGAGGTGTTGTTATATTCTAGTGTGATGGCTAATGAAACTCCATTTAATTCTAGGTGTCCATTTTGGTACCCACTAGTCATTTCTTCCTGACTCCAGTCCCTGGAAGATAAGTTCCCAGTGATAACACTGAGTAGTGTTTTGCAGCAGGTATACATGTATTCTATGTTTGTATCTGTTTCCTGCTGAGGTTTGGAAAAGGCCTGAGATTGTAGTCATTTTTTTACTACATTTAATATATCAACTCATGCTCTCTGTCAGACTGTTGATAAGTATTCTGGTATTATTTTAGTTTTTATATCTTTTTATATGGTTTAGCATTATCAATAACAGAGCTTATTAATTTTAGCTTCTAATATCTGAAATATTTATTGTGAAATTTCAATAATTATTCCAGTCTATATTCCTGAAACAGGAACTTGGAGAGGAACAAGAAGATGAATGCTTCTCTGCTAAATGTTACCAAGGTCAGTGTCCTGTCCACATTTCTTTGAAATATTCTTGTTTTATTTAAACCATTCAAGAATTATTTTTCTACCTCTGGTAATATTACACAAAGTGTTTGTATTTTGTGATTTATCTTTGTTCTTGTTCTCCAATAATCAATTAACTCTTTAGATCTTTCACTTACAAGCAGAGCCTTGTCCATTATATTATCACTGGTTTTTATACTGAGAGGACATAAATTATCAAGTACTGAAGACTTGCAGTCCTTATGGAGAATGTATTGTAAATGATGCTCAAAGAATATATTTATGCTAATTTCTGCATGGCTAAGTTTTAGAAGCTACGTTTAGTGCTTCCCATAACTTCAGCTAACTCAGTCATTCTGGATTTCTGACGGGGTTGAAGACCCATAGTCTCATAGCCAATCCTGGCTATTTACTTTGAGAGAAAAGATCTGAGTAGATAGTTTTCAGCTGACATTCACTCTAAAGCCAAAAAAAAAAAAAAAAAAAAAAAAAAAAAAAAAAAAAAAAAAAAAAAAAAAAAAAAAAAAAAAGCCAGGATCAAAAAGTAAGTGTTTTAGTTAGAAGAGATGACAGAGGTTCTGGTTAGTCAACAAAATGATGGACTGGGTATTAGGACTATCTTGTACCTCACTGGTACAATTAGGAATAAGTATGCTCTAACTGTATTTTGAGAGAAAAGTTTTACTTTAACAGGAAGAGTGATATGTAGGAGGAGCTAAGTGGGAAGGAGTATTGAGAGAAAGAGATGGAGTAAGGAGAGAAGATGAAGGAGAGGAGAAGCTAGGTGATGAGAGAGAGAAAGAGAGAGAGGGCATGGAGGCACATGTTCACAGGTCTCCACCAGTCAAAGATAGTTTTTATATCTAGGTTGGGTATTGGGTTACGCTTCTGATTGAGCATTACCAAACTTATAAATCCTTTGATTAACATTTAAAAAAATTATATAAAAGCAAAAAGGAAAGGGGGCATGGGACAGGGGTTTTCTAGGGAGGGGAAATGGGGAAAGAGGAAGGCATCTTAAATGTAAATAAAATATTAAATAAAAAATAAAAAAGAATATATTTATGCTAATTTCTGCATGGCATGGACTTGTGTTTTTTAGTATTAGTGGGATAGGAAGGTCTCCTGTGCTACATACATTCCATTTCAGGAGTAATCACGTTTCCAGAAACAATCTCATGAATGTGGATCTGCACATGATTGAAAAATGAAACACTGAGCAATATATCAAAGAGTAGAATTTATGGACGTGTAGAATTAGAATACACTCACTGTCTTGAATCCTAACAGTAATAGTTCAGCCTCCCTATAGGCATAGAATATGGAAGGGATATGTGGCTTTCTCTTACCATAATATTGATGTTTTGGGGAAGAGATGAAGATTGTAATATTCTTTTTTCAGCATTTTATGTCACACAGTGATCGTGGGTATGCTGACCTGTGAAATCTGTTTGTCTTAGGAGAGTCTGCCCAATGCTTAGTGTGGTAAGTTCTCAGTATACAGATAAATATTTTCTATTCCCCTGTCACTTCATTTTTTTAGAAGTAGTGTAAAGAGTACTCACTACACTGTATTGCAGAACATGGAATATATTAATAAGAATTTTCTGGAGAGTAGTGCCTTGGTAGAGCACATAAACCATAAAATTTCAAGCATCAACGAGTGCCCTTTTTTTCTTCTTTTCTTTATCATGAAGAATACTTCATTTACCTTACTTTTTTGTCTCTCCCCACAAGCTATGTATTATATAAGTAAAAACTCTGAAGGATTGGGTCAATGTTTCTTTAAAGTGGTATTTTATTTAACTATATGTGTTCATCTGCATATTTTTATATACACTGAGTGATATGCCCCCAAATCTCTAAGTTGTGCAGTAAGCCCTTGGGACTAAAGTTAGGTATGGTAGTAAGCTGCAATGTGTATAGAAAGAAAAAATAATAGTAAAGGTAAAAATACAAGATTCAAATTTTTAGTTAAGTCAATCTCATGAGCAATAATGTTTTAAAAAATTCCTGAACAATTGGTATAATTCTCTCTCAATTTAAGCACTTGATTTGATAAAAGAAATTGATTTTATTTCATCTGAATGCATTGTCACATATGCTATTTATCTACATATAGATAACTATTCTTTACTGAAAGACCATATGGAGTTTATGAAATTGTTATAATCTGTATTGCATATGTCAACTTTGGGAAAACTTTAAATAATTTTAGTGCTGTCTAATACTGTTTTTTTCTATTCACTTTTCAGTTGTTAATAGTGTCATGAAATAACATCAGAAAGTAATTGATTCTGTGTACCATTTGGAATGCTGAATGGTTTCAGTGATTTTACACTCTGTTTATGTTTACAGAAAAAATTATGATTCTTAATTAGTCTAACAGTTCTGCATTTCATATTCTACCTCTTTGTTGTAGGCAGGGCTCAGCATTGTACTTAGGCCTCAAGATGTCAACTGCACATTTTAGAATAGAATTAAGTGAGACCCAGCTGTAGACAGGGTTGATATATTATCCATAATTGAGCACGGCTGACAGTTATAGGATTTAAAAGCACAGTTTTACTCATTTTAACTTGACCATCTGTGATTCTGTTTGATAGCAACTCATATTTCATAAAGATAAATTCCTGCATCAGGCCTCAAATGTGTATGTTATATTCCCTAAAAGTTTGCTGATCATGATTCTATTATGTCATCACGTTTCAGAGAAATAAAAAATACAACAGAGACTTTGACTATTTTAGATAGCATCTTTTATTCAAATTAAATTTCAATTTACGTTTATGTATATTGGTACATTTGCTGAATTGTATATGTTCTGTGTATTCCTCCAGCCTTTAAAGTTCAGAAGAGAGTGTTGGATTTCAAGGAATTGGGATTAAATATCTTTTGTGCTGTTGAATGTGGGTGTTGGAAAACAACTATGAATCATAGAATCCAAACTGCAGACAGATTTTCAAATTAATTGATAGTCAAAACTCCTTTCTCTGTTGCTAAAGTCTTAGAAAACTTTAAAGTTCATGAAGGGGACAGAACTTATAAATGTCAGAAATATACAATGTCATTTTATCCATTGTCTATATAAGAACACCCCTAGAAAACACTTTTGTCCATAGCATATGGTAAACAGATAGTTTTCCATTATAGGGATTGTTAACATTCAAGGATGTGGCTGTGGATTTCTCACAGGAGGAATGGGAATGTCTTGACTGTGCTCAGAGGGCTTTGTACATGGATGTGATGCTGGAGAATTACAACAATCTGTTTTTTGTGGGTAAGCATATTGTTCTTGTGAAATTCCTGATTCCTTCTTTGAATTTACTTACTGTTTATGTAAACTCTATGAAATTTCTAGAGACTCTCAGAATTAGAGAAATTATGGTTACCAACAAAACTTTTTCATTGTGATTCCTTTCAATTTCTCTCTATTCTTTGGAAGAGAATCGGTGTTGTGTTCTGTATAATCTTTCCATATACTATGTCTACTTTTAATCAAATCATCCAAGTTCAAAAACAATTGAATATTCAGAGCAAGAAAATAAATTGCCACACACATAATTAGAATATTTTAATTTTACTATTGCATTAAAGTCTTTAGTTAGTTATAAATTTAAAATGCAAAATGTTTTATATAGAGAAAGAGCTGTTGGTTGTGAGAATTTTGTTCTTTCTTATTTACTTTATGACTTGTGGTCACTATGTTTAGTCCTGGTACAGCACGGTCTTTCTGTTGGTAGTTCCATGCCAGTGTGGATTATATACTGCGTTTCTAGCTGACCAAAGCTACACAGTGTCACTGTCATAAAATACAAACAACAAAATAGAGAAACATTGTTTATATGATCTTTCATAGAGGTCTTTTCTCAAAGTTCTTCACTGCTCAGTCACTTATTTGCCCAATTTTCTGGAAAGTAGTGTGTAAATAAAATTAGGTTATTATCATCTCCTGTCATTTAATATACATGAGATTTGAGGTTCTACTGAGCATCTACGTAAAGGTTGTAAAACAAGAAGACCTCTCGACCTCTCTTAAGAGCCCTATCCTTGAGAGTGGCTAATTTACCTTAGAAAATTTCAGGATACATGATATATTGTTTTACTCATTTATTAATCACTGTCACCTCTGCAGTTTTTTCAGAGAATCATCACATATTTCACAAATATAAGAATGTCTTGGATGAAGACGCACAGTATATTGTCAACCAAGATGTGAATATCCAAGAGAAGTCTTATAAATGCCACGAGCTTGCCAAAATCATTCATGAATCCACCCAAAATACTCTTTATAAAATTAACTTCAGAGATACAACTGTTGAATCATCAAACCTAAACAGACATATAACTGGAAACACCAGAGAGCCTTGTAAATCTAAAAACTGTACAAACTGTTTAAATTTGTGTTCTAACATTAGTCTGAATCAAGGAATCCACATAAAAAAGAAAGAACACAATGGTACAGAGTTTGATAAGATTTTTGAGTCTAAAGAAAAATGCACGCGGAAACAAACCAATAGTGGAAAGAAATCTTACAAATGTAGTAAATGTGAGAAATGTTTCACCCAGATATGTGATCTTAGAAGTCATCAGAGAAGTCACACAGGAGAGAAACTTTGCAAATGTAGTGAATGTGACAAATGCTTTGTCCTTAAAAGTGATCTTAGAAGTCATCAGCAAACTCATACAGGAGGGAAACCTTACAAATGCAATGAATGTATCAAGTCTTTTACCCAGAAATGCAGTCTAAAAAGACACCAGAGAATTCAAACAGGAGAAAAACCTTACAAATGTAGTGAATGTGACAAATGCTTTACCCATAAATGCATTCTAAATATTCATCAGAAAATTCATACAGGAGAGAAACCTTACAAATGTAGTTCATGTGGCAAATGCTTTACTCTCAAAGGAGAGCTTAGAATTCATCAGAGAATTCATACAGGAGAGAAGCCTTACAAATGTAGTGAATGTGAGAAATCTTTTACCCAGAAAGGCAATCTTATGACTCATCAGAGAATTCATACTGGGGAGAAACCCTACAAATGTGGTGAATGTGATAAATGCTTTATCCAAAAATACAGTCTTGTAACTCATCAGCGAATTCATACAGGAGAAAATCCTTACAAATGTAGTGAATGTGACAAAAGTTTTACCCTCAAAAGTGGTCTTAGAATTCATCAGAGAATTCACACAGGAGAAAAACCTTAAAAATGTAGTGAATGTGACAAGTCTTTTATCAAAAAATTGTACCTTAGAACTCATCAGAGTGTTCATACAGGAGAGAAACCTTATAAATGTAGTGAATGTGACAAATGCTTTACTCACAAATGCAGTCTTAGTAGTCATCAGAGACTTCATACTGGAGAGAATCCTTACAAATGTCATGAATGTGACAAATGCTTTACCAACAAAGGCTATCTTGGAAGTCATCAGAGAATTCATACAGGAGAGAAACCTTACAAATGTAGTGAATGTGACAAATGCTTTACCCACAAAGGTAGTCTTAAAAGACATCAGAGAATTCATACAGGAGGAAAACTTTACAAATGAAGTGAATGAGACAAATCTTTTACCAAGATAGACTGTCTTAGAACTTAACAGAGGAGACCTATAGTAGAGAAATGTAATAAATGTTCAAAGACTTTACTCTTGGCTCATCTCATAGAATACTTCAGAGAATATACAGGAGAGAAATTCACAAATAAAACATGTGAGAAAAGGCCTTTTCCAGAATCTCATGTGTAACAATATATCTGGAGATTTATAGTGGGGACAAAACTTTTCACAGGAAAAAAATGTGGCATGTGCTTTATCCAAGTGGTATTTTTCATGACATTTGAGGCTCCACACTAGAAAATTATTATGAACATGAGAAACTTATGAAAGCCTTCAAGTCTTAGAAGCTATCAAATATTTTTGCTGATAGAAACTGAAAATGTGACAGCAAAGAAAATTACTTGTTCTCTCTTAAATATTTCATAATGGAGACAAAGTGAGAAAGCCAGAAGAATGTGGTACTGTGTAACAGTGCTGGGAGACTAAAATAATTCATTGGAAAAGGAAACTGATTAAGGTAGTTAATACATCTCTCAAAATAGATGTGAGAAGCTTCAACGATTTCCCATGCTAATGGATTGGTAGAAGCAACATAGTAAAAATGGCCATCTTACCAAAAGTAATCCAAAAATTCAATGCAATTCCCATCAAATCCAGTGCAATTTTTGAAGACTTGGAAAGAGAAATTCTCATATTCATATGGAAGTATAAAACACCCAGAACAGCTAACAGAATCCTGAACATTAAAAGAATTGGCATAATCACCATCTGTGATCTCAACCTGTACTGGAGAACAATAGTGATACAAACTGCATGCTATTTGTATACACACAGAAACATTGATCAATGGAATTTAATAAAAAACCCAGAAATAAACACACAGAACTGTGGACACGTTGTTTTTGACAAAGAAGTCAAGGCAATACAATGGGGACAAAGAGAGCATCTTCAACAAATGGTGCTTATCTAAGTGGATTTACGCATGTAAAACATGCAAATAATTACATATTTATCACTGTGCAAGTGGTGCAAGGACCTCAGTACAAAACTGGATAAACTAAATCTAATAGAAGAGAAAATGGGAAATAGCCTTGAACACTGTGGTAGAAGAGACAGTGTCCTGAAGAAAACACCAATTGCTCAGGCTCGAAGATGATAAATGGTACTTCATGAAACTGTAAGGCAAAGTACACTGTAAATAGGACAAATGGGCTGCCTGTGGATAAGGAAAAGGTCTTCCCTAAACCTACATCCAACAGATATCCAAAATATATAAAGAGCTCAAGAAGTAACAGTCCACCAAAAAATAAATAAATAAATAACAATAAAAAATAACCAAGTTAAAAATGGAGCAGAGAACTAAACAGAATTCTTAACCAGAGGAATCTTGAATGGCTGAGAAGTTCATGAAGAAATGCTCAGCATTTTTAGTCACCACCAAACTACCAACCAGAATGGCTATGATCAAAAACTCAAGGGACAGCACATGCTAGCTAGGATGTGGAGAAAGCAGAAAACTCCATTGCTGGTGGGACTGCAATCCTGTATAAGCACTCTGGAAATCTCAGAAAATTGGAAATATTTCTGCTTGAAGCCTGAGTTAAGGTTTCATCTTTTACTATGTATTGTAACACTAAGTGCCAGCCCCAGAGATGAGAGTCCACACATAGATCCATGAGGCACTAAGTAACCTTACCCCCTAAGCTATTTTTGATTGGTGAATAAAGATGCCAACAGGCAATAACTGGGCAGAAGAGACATAGGTAGGGTTTGGGGTTCCTGGGTTTGGGGGCTGGAGGAGAACCACATGTGGGAGAGGAAGGAAAAGGAGGAACAAGAGACATTGTGCCTTCATATTTAGGAAAACATGGTTCTGAGGGCTATCCAGTTAGTGTTAAGAGCAGCACAGATGAAACAGTAATAACTTGGTGTTATCAATAATAGATTCTAATAGTATAAAGTAGACTCTAGTAGCATATCTGCCCAGTTCTTGAGCTGATTAAGGCTTATTGTAAATAATAAAAGTTATATGTCTTTTATCTGGGAACTAAATGGTCAAAGACATGGTAGAAACACTAGATTGGTATTAAATTTTTCAGCAACAGCCAGCTATAAGGGTCATTGGCATATATTCAAAAGACGTTATACCATACCAAAACAGTGTGCTCCACTGTGTTCTTAGCAGCTTTATTCCTAATAGAAACTGACAACCGTCCTGATGTCCCTCGATGAAGGAATGGATACAGAAAACATTTCATTTACATAATGGAATACTATGCAGCTTTAAAAAACAAGGATATCATGAGTTTTCCAGGCAAATGGATGGAACTAGAAGTTATCCTGAGTGAGGTAACTGAGACCCAAAAGGGCATGCATGGTATATACTCAGTGTTAAGTATGTATAAGTCATAAATACAGCATACCCATAATGTGCTCCAGAGATACAAAGAAGTTCAATAAGAAAATGCCCAAGCCAGGAAATTTGAATCTCACTTAGAAAAGAGAATAAAGTAGTCACAAAAGGCAGGGATATGGAAGGAACTGGGTTCCAGAGGGGAATTGGAAGGTGGGGGGCTAAGAATCAGGTTCGGGGACAGACAAGACAGAGGGCCTAGAGAATGAATGGAGGGTGGGGGAATCTCTAGGAAGTCACAGAGACCTGGGATGGGGATGCATGTCCTTAGCAAAAATGCCTAACAGTGGGGACATGGAACTTGAAGAAGCCTACTATACCCATGCAGTAACCCCCAGTGAAAGGATAAGGACTCCAATCTACACACAAAACTTTTGACCCAAAATTTGTGATGTTTAAGAGAAATTCAGGGACAAGGATGGAGCTGAAGATAAAGTAATGGCTGATCAATAACTAGGCCAGCTTGAGACCCATTTCAAAGGCAAACACCAACACTACTACTATTAATGATACTCTGTTATGCTTGCAGACAGGAGCCTATCATAACTGTCCTCTGAGAGGCTCTACCCAGCATCTAACAGAAATAGATGCAGACACCCACAGCCAAACAATGGAAGGAAGTGGGGGACGCTTAAAAGTTGAGGGAAAGACTAAAAGCCCTAAATGGGATAGGAACCCACCAAGAAAACCAACAGAGTCAACTAACCTGAACCCCTGGGAGTTTGCAGAGATGGAGCCACCAATAAAAGAGCATACATGGTCTGGATGCATGCATTCCCTGACACATACGTAGGAAACATGCAGCTCAGTTTGTGTGTGGGTTCCCCAACAACTGGAGTGAGGCCTGTCCCTAAAGCTGTAGCATGACTGGAAGCCATTCTCTAACATGGCTGCCTTGTCTGGCTTCAGTAGGAGAAAATGTCCAAATTCTGTAGTGACTTGATGCACCAGGATGTACTGATACCCAGGAGGCACCCACCCTCTCAGAAGGGGAGGGGGATGGGAGGAGGGACTCTATGAGGGGTTGACTGTGAAGGGGGGACAATGTTTGGGATGTAAGTAAATAATATAAAAGCAAATGGAGCTCAAGGACTCTTATGGAAGAGTTGAGGGAAGAATTCAGAGACCCAAAGATTTCCATAGGAAGACCAGGAGCATCAACTAACCCTCGTGTCTCCCAGAGACTGAACCACCAAAGAAAGAGCAAGCACCAACTGGACCTAAGCCACCTGCAAATATGTAGCAGAAGCCGAACTTAATCTTCATTCAGGTACCCCAACAACTAAAGTGGGAGCTGTCCCTGATTCTGTTGCCTGCTTGCCTGTGGATTCTGTCTCCTAATTGAGCTGCCTTGTCTGGCCTCAGTAGTAGAGGATGTGCCTAGTAAAACAGTGCCTTAATGTGCAGGGGTGTGTGAAGGGGTAGTGTGTGGGTGAGGAGGGAGCAATGGAAGGAGGATCTTTGAGAGGAGACACTGGGAGTAGGGGGCACAATATTTGGATTTAAATCGAGTGTTTTAAAAGTGTTTAAAAAAGAATCTTTACAGAAAAAAAATATTTTGTAGGATATTTGTATTAAGTTAAAAAAAATATCGTGGCTATTTTTAAGCTCTGCAACTTATTTTCATCTCTGCTTTCCTATGCCCCTTTTCTGCCACTTGGATTTTTAAGAGAGAATGATGCAACTGGGGCTTCCCAGAGAACTTGAACTATTACCCACTTATTGTCCTCTGGCCAATACTTGGTTATGCAGATTTTCTGCTCATTATTCCACCTCATATTTCCTGTATGTTTTGGGGAAGGTTTTGTCTAAGTGACCAGGCTGTCATGTATTCATAATTCAAATTGCAATGTAAATTATATTATAGTTTACCATACTTAACCCCACATCCTGTAGCTTTGACATTTTTTTTCCCAACTCTCCAGTGATCTCCTATGATTTGGATCTAGCTTGGTACTCAGCAGTCTCTGAAAAAACTGATTCTTGTTGCAAAGTTCCCTTCAGCCAGGAAAAAGGCAGACTCATGTTGAGGCATATGCAGAAACATTAGGTGAAGTTTTAATATTTGAACATGTAGCAATATCCTAAGACAGGATGTCTTCCTAGGGCTGTGCCTTTTTTTTGCCATTGGCTTTTGGCCAGCTTTGCAGTACCATCTGTGTCCTTTCTTTATGGAGCTACCTTACATTAATCTAGAAAGTGTTATATTACCCACAAAATACTCTTAGCACCATTACACTGGAGGACATACCTTGTCTGGCAGGTTGGTATTATAGTACACAGTGTATGCTGAGGACAGATATCAAAGATTCTTCTTAACTAGTAGTATGCATAGCACTTTCAGCTGGTTGAATGCTGTATCTGGAATTCAAAGATATTTTTACATACTGTGTAATCTGCTTCTCAGCATCTTCGGTTGGCATATTCAAAACCAAGTGATGTGTGTACATTTTATATGGATTATTAGATCTGAGATTTCTTGGGGAACATTTAAAAGATTTGGAGAACTCAATTTGTTTCATAGTTTGAGAGAACTTGCCTTTTTAATTTCTTTGATACATTATATTCTCTCTGTTCTTGCTATGGGTAAGCACTTATCCACTGTGAAGAGTTAGTGTGGAAGGAGTGAGCACCCTTTTCTCTACCTTGATTACTGCTCAATGACGGCAGCTGACCCTTTGTGGGCAATGTTACGTTGAGATTTTGGGGATTTGTCTTCAATAATGTTGAGATATATTCCTTCTGTCCTCACATTCTTCAGAGTATTTATACTGAGCAATTGTCATATTTGCTACATACCATTTATTAATCTATTAACATGACTGCCTTTTATGTGTTTACATATTTTGTGACTGAATTAATGTATTTTTATTTATCTTATGAGTCCCAAGAAGATAATTTGCTAGAGGATTTGCATTATCTCATTTGCAAGAATGAGTCTCACACTATCAGGGCAATTACAAAGATCTTAATTGAAATTCATTCATAGTATTGATGCATAATATTAAACTGACTATATTGTTTTTACTCCAGTTTCTTATCAATGGATTCTACTGCCATACTTGTAATTGGTTTTGAAATGCTGATGTAATCATTGAAGGTTTTTGAACTTTTTTTCTCAAAATTTTAGATATTTAGAATTACTTTGTTCAAAATGAACTGATTAGAACCTATAGAAAACAAAACTTCACTAATTGTGTTCTGATATTTTAATGAGAAGATACTAATTGTCTGTCACTGTTAACATACAATGTATATATTCTCTGATTCTATTCCTGTTGCTGGTCATAAGCATGTTGATCAGTGAGTATTCATTATTTAAAGAGTGCATTATAATTAGACATTCACAGAAAATCACATGTGGGATATAGTTAAATATTACTTGAATTTTTGCTTGTTTATTTATAGAAAAAGCTGCACACTGGTATGCAAAACAATACTACCTATTAGCTTAAAAACAAAATATAATTTTAAAAAGTTAAAACCAAAAACTGTACAAATGTGATATAAGATTGCTTCTACTACATTCTCTTTGTATAAAAGTGGTTCTGGAATATTGTACTGTAAATAATCTCATGATTATCCCATTGTACACATTTCTGACTTTGTATGTAATAATTAATACCATAAGAAAATATAATGCATGTATATAATGAGTCCCTGTATCCATTCATAACTCTTTTGTGTTCATGTTAATGCTAAATAAAATCCATGACCTTCATTTAAGCATATTTGAAGGAGAAAGAGATTCATTAGAATGCACCTGGATTTCTAACAGTACTCACTAGAATGAGAAAACAAAATAAGAGGATTCTACATGTGCTTTGACCATTTCCATGTAGTGCCAGAATAAAGAACATACTTAGGAAGCATTTTCAGTTAATATACCTGAAGTCCCACTACTTCTAACCACAGATCAATAAAAACATAGAGATGAAGATGGAACTGAATGATTGGGATGACAACATTTTACATCATATAGTTTCTGAATTTAACATGGAACAAAAATGAAAGAAGACTTATTCCTTCCAAGACATATGAATAAAGACAAAATATGCAATGTTCTTTTTCCTCTATGTATTTCATTTTAATTTGTAAGGAAATGGACTCATTAACACAAAGCTCATATACTTGCCAAGTAGATTTTCCAGGAGCCCTGAGAGAAAAAAGCAAAGGAAACTACAAGAAAACTATGTTCACCACACAAACTTGACTGTTGGAATTTCATAGTATCCAAACAATTTATACAACATTAAGCAGTCTCCTTTAGCCCTATTCCTGAGAGTAGTACAGACCCACAGGAATGAAAACCAAGAGGTCAACTTTAAAAAAAAAAAGTATTTGAGCTAGCTGTGTTTCTATACTGCTTTAATCCCAGCCCTCATGATCTAGAAGAATACATGGAGTCAATGGGACAGTTATTGCAGCAAGGAGACACAAATACTGGCAAACCATTCTTTACCACTCCAAATAAGAAAGTGAATGTTCAACATAATTTAGTGGCTCTGGTATCTTGTTAATCACAGATGAATTTAAACATTGCCTAACCATATAAATGGACTGGTAGCATCTTTGCTTGCCTCTGAAACTTCACACACACCTAAGAAGTTGGGAGAATTCATGCAATAGAGAAACTTTACAACTATAGTGAGGTTGGCAAATCGTTTATCTTGATCTCAGGTCTTAGAACCACTCCCCCCCCCCAAAAAAAAATTACATAGTGGGAGAAAAACTTTTCATGGAAATTGATGTGGCATAAAATTTCCCCAGACTTTTATCTTTACAGACCACCTAAGTCTCTACAATAAAATCCTTATGATCACGAGAAACTTGTAAACCCTGTGATACATATTTTAATGTCAAAAAACGTTAAGAATATATATTGTGGGGAGAAAATCTGAAAGTGTGAAAATGTTGGAAAATCTTTCATTATTTTACTTTTTAAACTTTAAAACATTCCTAATAAAGACAAAATGGGGAAGACAAAATAGGACTTATGAGAAGCCTAAAGCATGTGTTGTGCAGAAACTAAAATATTCTGTCCTATAAGGAAGATGATTTAGGCAGAAAATGAAACACCTACTACTGGCTTCAGAAAGCCCCTGAGACTGACCAGATTCACTAGGCCCTGCACAGACTCCTGGTGCCAAGATTAGATGCTCCCTGGGTCAAAGCTCCTCTTCAGGAAAATGCTTCACTGATCAAGGTCCTGCTCCTCCATGTCCTTCAGATTACTATAGTGGTTCATGAGAGTACTGGAGCCAGGGCAAGCTCTGTTATTGTGTGCCTGCAAAGACAATTCCATTCTGACAGCTTACTCTTGATTGCTTTCTTCATTGTTTCAATGAAGAAACCTTAGCCATTGCCACTCAAGCAGAATCCTATCTTTAAACCTCTCCAGTTTTAGGGGTTAAACCTTCAGTTTTGATTGGCTATGGGAAAGATTCTGGGACTACAGGAGCTTACAGGTATAGTCATTGGTGTTTTCTGACAAATCCACATACTTCCTTAATAACATCACTTGTGACATGAATAATTAATACCTAAGGACAATTTATATCTATAAAAATGGAAAGCAGCTTTCATTTGAATAAGAAGATGTAATGACCTTGTAGGATTAGGTTTTTTGAAAGCTACTTTACGTAGGGTTCTAGAATGCTTCAACTTCTCTTCTAGCCCGTGGGCCAGAGGTAGGAGAAAAATAAGGTCTATAGGAAAAGGGGCTTGTGTGCCTGTTTAGAAATAGTTATTTGGGGAAGGTTCTACTAGTCATTGTAAGGACACAAGCAGTCCAGTCCAAGAGCAATCACAAATGATGAATCAGTAGCAACGGCTTGATCCAGGAGAAATCACAAATCAACAACGCAAGTCAGCAGGAGCAGCAAGAATCGCCAGAATACCACAAGAAGTTTTGAAGCATTTCTAAGACACAAAGAGCAGCAAAGCACTGCAAAGCCCACAAGGACTGCAATGTATTGCACAGCCAATGAAGACCAGTGAAGGACTGCCTAGCCGGTAAAGACCAGTGAGGAATTGATCAGCAAAACATTGCAAGGCATAGCAATGTTTGTCTGTGGTATTCTACTTATACTCTTTCCAAACATTACATGACAGCCATCGGATGTCTCAAACATCTGTTCCATCAAAACATCCTCTTATTTCAACAAAACATCTCCTCACAAGTCATCATGTGACACAACTGAGTCTCTAAAGAAACCAGAAATGTCCACATCATGTATTTTACTGTATAATGTATGCTTAGCTAAAAAAGGGGGGGAGGGGATATCCTGAATATTTGCAAGAAAACACTTTAGGAGTCAGGTGTAGATTTGGCTGCCCTTACATTTCCACACTTGATAGAATGTGAATGCAGGTTTCAGTGTACAGGATCACAGAGGGCTACATATTAAGACTTCGTTGTGTAATAACTGCTTTATCGCTATGAAGAGAAAACGGACCAAGGATAATCTTATAAAAGGAAACATTTAAGTGATAGCAGCTTACAGATTCAGAGGGCAGGGCTGGGATCAGCATGGTAGGATGCATGGTGATAGGCAGGCTGGCAGGCATGGGTGTCAAAGCTTAAATAGCTCCATTTACTGGGGATGAAGCAGTTAAGCATCACAGCTTATGGAGGTCTTTATCATTTAAACTGTCACATTGCACCCACAGACCCACATAGGCCTATAGCCATGTCTTAAAGAAAAATGTATTCAGTGGAATCTCAAAATTCCCCATGATCTTTTA
Organism: Arvicanthis niloticus; assembly: GCF_011762505.2. Lineage (NCBI taxonomy): Eukaryota > Metazoa > Chordata > Mammalia > Rodentia > Muridae > Arvicanthis > Arvicanthis niloticus. Next base: position 8,430,573 of record NC_133438.1, on the reverse strand, counting down.
TAGTCTCAATACAGTCTTAAATTCCAAAGTGCTATCAATCACTGAGACATCTCTTCAGTGTTCCTCCCCATTCCATTTCTACTGTCACAAGAACTCCTCAATAACCCCACCTCACTTCCTCCAAAATACATGGCCCTTTTGACACAGTCTCCTTTCAACCTTCAGAATTTTTTTTTCTTCCTGTATCACAAGAGTGCAGATCTCACTTTCAGGGAGACTTCCACATAAGAAAAAGTTTCTTTAGAAAGCACTTGCATTTCTAACACAGTACTGTGCATAGCAGATAAAGATAAAACTAAGGAGATGATTCTACCAATTATTCTGTATGTTATATGTTATATAACTATGTTATATATATAATATATATATATAACTATGTTATATGTTATATAACATATAGCTATGTTATATAACTATGTTATAGAGCGAGACTCTCTTACAGAGAATTTTCAGTTAGTATAACCTTAGTTTCACCACTTTTAATCATGGCTCAGTCAAAACTAAAGAGAACAAAAATGGAACTGAGTCATTGGGATGAAAATATTTTATACTCCCGAGTTTTTTAATTTAAAATGCAACAAAATGAAAGAAGCCTTAAACTTTCCAAAAGAATCAATATGAAGAACAGACAAAGTATTATGCAGTACTAATTTCTTTTCTGAGGATTTCATTTTCCTTTCTGAGAGGTAAGACTCATTCACAGAAAGCTCACAAGTTTGTAGAGTAGTATACCCAGAATCCCCAGGAGGAACAAAGCACAATAGAAGAAAGATGTGTTCACACAGAAACAAGACTGCCTCAATTATGCAATACTCATCTCTTTACAAAGCACACTGAATAGAGTCTACGAGTTCTACAAAAGTGATAAGCCACAAAGCTGTCATCAAATCCTGAAATTTAAATGTGGTCTATGAGCTAGCAGGTAGAATTGCTGGCTTAACTGCTGCATTCTTGAGGCTGAGGCAGACAAATCCACTGTAAGATCAGGTTCAGTCTATATGAGGATTTCTGAGCCAGACAAAGCAACAGAGTGATACAGTTATCCAACAAAAGAAACACAAAACTAAACAATAATATCAAGCCATGCTTTTCATGAACTAAGATGACAAAAGACAGAGTCAATGATTCTCAATATAGTTAAATAATTATAATTATTTAACAGTTTCTAATTTATTTCTAATACACAGATCAATTTCTAACTGCAAAAATTTATCACGATATCCTTTCACAGCATGCAAATATTCTGTGCTTTCCCAGACTCTATGGTGTAACATTAAGAAGTCAGCATATAAGTCTAAATATGCTAATACAAATCTTTAGTCCCGTTACTTGGGAGTCAAAGGCAGGTGTACGGCCTGCTCTATATACTGTGTTCCAGAACAGCTAGAGCTACACAGTGAGACCCTGTATTAAAAATAAACAAAATAAATACATACCACCAAAAGAATGCAACATATGATGACACCTTTCTGAATGCTGTGTTTACATCATCCAGAGCATTTGTATGATAGAAAATTAATGAAATGTGTAAAGTTGCTTACTTAGTAAATCTTATTGTTATATATCTCAGGGATTGCTTAGTCTGAAAGGCAAAGGGCACTCTCTTCAATTTTTAAGTGACAGAATATAGCTGTAAATGCTCATAAATACTTACTGGTTCAAGGTAACTTGATATAGCAGATGAGAAATTAAACCAGGCTTGGGGTGGTGAGGCAATAGCAAGACTGAGGATATGACAATTTTATTGAGACCAATCAGACTTTTTATACCCTTATCAGAAATGTAAAATAGTGGTGATATCCAGGATCAATACAGTTACAGGTGATAGGATACAGTGATATTTACAAATTCTAGAAGGCACAAAAGATAATGTCTACACCAATTGTCTTGCCAAGGCTCCATGCTTTTGTTACTTCTAAGGAACATAGAGAGGAATGCAAAATGGTCTAAAGGCCTCCCTGTCTGAAGAAGTGCCTCAGTTTCTCAGGAACATAAAGGCAGACAATGTCCAGGAGCCAAGGACTCTAACATGAAAAACAATGAAACATGTTTCTCTAGACAGGTAGAACAGGCCAACTCCATGGTTCCCTGCATAGGGGAGTTAGAATGCACGCATGAACTTAAATTGTAGATCTTTGTAATTGCCCAATAGCATGAGACCCATCTTTGCAAATACATAATATCAATCTAGTGCCACATGATTTTTCTTCATACCCATAAAATGAATGAAAAAAAAATCCTCATTATTTCCAGTTCAGATATTCTAAAATTCATGTGATCTAAGTGTATTTACCTAATAGGTAACTGTGGTCACTCATTCTTCCAATGGCCCATTTCTGTATAGTAGGCACACTGGTTTTCTGAAGCCTTGGGCAGGGTTGTGAGTAGTCAAATTGTTTGGTCTTGTCTTATCTTATTATTTCGGGGTCTTAAGGACCTATACGTCTTGTATAACCTCCTGGAGATTACTGAGTTGCAATAAGAATTTCTGCCAGTTTCTTAGTTTGTTTATCTTCTTGGCTTTTACTATTATTAAAAATCTTCTGAGAAATTTCAATTAATTTAGACAAATTCTTACCTTTAAAGCCTTCACTTTTCTGAATCTTCTTCTGAATATTAGGGACTGACTGACACACAAAGGCCCCATTAATAGCTTGCTGGTTCTTGGATAATTCAAAGTCATTGGGGTTTAGGTGCAGCTCATATTGAGGAACTATTCCAGTTGATAAAATGTTTAAAATCTCCTGGGAATGCTACATTGTTGTAGGCAACATTAATACAGAATCATCAAGTTAGAGGCATGGCAGAATCTAGCTAGAGAGAAGAGAATGTTGAGGAAGATACAGGGACAAGGACCCTTTAAAAGCTTGTCCTTGTGATTATATCCTCACTTGATCTGCCTTCTTCACGCTTTTTGTACTAGCTTCAAACAACTACATTTCATTATGAGCTAATATGTGGACAATTCACTGACTGCCAAAAATCTTCAAATTGTATCCTGTGCAAGAGCATCTTAGATATAGAGCAGTGTGCTAAGCAGATTTTAGAAAATTTTAAAATTAGATTTACTCATTTTATTTCATTTGTGAATGTTATGCCTGCATGTATTCATGTGGATCTTCTTTAATTACCTGCTATAGAGACATAAATTAAAGAACAGTGAGACAGACTTCATGGAGCACCAAGGACATTTTCTTAGAGTGCCAGATTGAGTGCCAGGTCAGGAAAGACAGTCACATAGAAATGAAGTGACAAAGACACGTTGAAAAGGTTGGAAGCACTCTGCCCGGTCTGCTGTTGTGTGGACCCCGGATTCCGCCCAAGACATCCTGGAGGCTCCACGGATCCCACAGCCAGCATAGGTAGGAAGACACACACACTGCCCTAAGCCCATAGCTGGGTGCTAAGAGCTCTCAGATTCCAGCAGATACCCAACCCCCCTCCCCCTGCCACGGTGGACTAGCACTCCCCTTCTGCCCTTCTCTCCGATCTGAGGCCTGGACCAGACCTCTGCCCGGTCTGCTCTTGTGTGGACCCTGGATTCCGCCCGAGACATTCTGGAAGGTCCACTCAACCCAGAGCCATTTTGAAAAAGCAGTCAATCTTAAGTAGTATGTAGAAAGATATTAGTAGGGTTATTAAGAAATTAATGAAATAGACACAAAGACAATGTAATCATTCAACACAACACACTTGTCTCTGCAGAGACTAAAGTACAGCCAAAGCATTGTTTACCTACTTTACCTAAAAGAGTGACTTTCTATGTATTAGAAGTAGAGCTAAAAAGGGGACACTGCAATGTATGACAATGACATCGACCTTACATTATGCAGTACTGTGGAGGGAAAATCATATATGAATAAGAATTGAGAAAAAAAAGATGAGTTCCTAAAAAAAGTGGATAAATCACCCTCCTACATCATAAAACTATGTGCATAATGCAAGTGCACAGACTGAAGCAGAAAGTGCTTCCTCTCCTGTGTCTGAGGACTGGACAGATTAGCATGGAACTCTCCTTTCCTTAGAAAAACCTTATTCTAATGACAAAAAGAGAATATTGCATAAAACACAAAGAAGTGGAACATTAGAAGGTCATCATACAAAGCTAGCTTTAGAAACTAGAAACTATAGGTACCTGGCTGTCTATCATCTTGTCTCTCTCTGTTTCTGGTTTGGGTTTAATTTGGAGGCTGAGAGGGGCAAAGTAGACATGTATTTTGTTACCCTGCCAGGAGTTACAGAGGATGCTCCCAAATCCACCATCAGGGAGATCTTGCTAGTTTTCAACTAATTTCTAAATCTGCTGTGGATCTGTGGGCCTTCCATAAACAGGAAGAGAGACCATCTCAAACAGAATTCTGCAGTCTTGAACCATTTTGAGGACGTCCACAAAATTGTGGGTGGAAGTCTCAAGTTTTGGTTGTTCATCCCAGCAAACTAACCATCTTTTTAATGAGTGAATGGCCCACTTCTAAAGTAGGATGGTCTGAGGAGGGGACATTTCATCTCCCCACAATCAATAAGATGAAGGCTTTTGTCTATGAGGTCAAAGACCATCCGGACCACGTACCATATATCACCACATGGCAATACCAGGTCAAGAAGTACCCTGTTTGGTTTAAACCCATTTTGTCATCAGCTGTACTGCTCCTAACTCTCCTTCCTTAGCAAGAGGGTCAGCTTTATGACACCCTGTAGGAGGAACTAAGGTGGAAGGAGTAAGGAGAGAAGGAGGAGTAAGGAGAGGTAAAGGAAGAGGAGGAGCTAGGGAGACAGAGATGTAAGAGCGATGGAGAGCCATGCAGGTATGGAGAGCAGTTGTGGGTAACAACTTTTATTTAGGTTATCTAATTGGGAAACAACTTTCTTTGTATGGGCATATTGTTAGTGATCATTACAAAATGATCACTCTAAGCATTAGAGTTGTTGGGGGCCGACTTTTAGCAGAAAGCGGCTATCAGCTTTGAAGCCATCTTGAGCCATATACCCTGACATGTGACTTGGATTACAATAGCCTACAACAGCTGAACACACTCCGATAATCTTGGTTTAGATACCTTTTGAGATTAAAGGTGTGTGAGATTAAAGGTGTGTGACTTAATAGTGTGCTTAGAAGTATAGAGATCAGAGTTAGAGACAAGACCTAAGGGCATGATTAAAGGTGTAACTTAGAGGCGTGGCTTAGAATCAGACTATAGAAGACAGAACCAGCCATCAGACCAGAGAGAGAGATTCATACACATCAGACATTAGGTAGAATCTGCCCTCACTCTCGCTCTTGCTGAACCCCCGACCTGAAGACCGGAGCGGCAGCTTGGGCCGGGATACAGTGGCCGCCCAAACGTGGGTCGGCCCGGGCCTCAATATTTTGCTCAGGCCGAGACATTTATTTTGGCCGCCACAACTTGGGGCTAGTGCGGTCCCCAACATTATTTTGGCGCCCAACGTGGGGCTAGTGTGGACCCCAACATAGAGTCTCATTTGTATGGACCCCGTGTGGTTGGCAGGATGGTCTGGGCAATGCCTAGCCTTGCGGAGACAGCGTGGAAGATTGGCAGAGCATCTCCCATGCTGGCATCTCATGGGTGGTAGGGCTGGTGTTTCTGGCTGGCCGTTTTTAGGGGCAGCGTGCACATGGCCTCTAGCCACAGAACATGGCGGCTGAACTAGGCAGGCAGCTTAGACAGTCGGCCTGACCAGTGGGCATTTTAAATAATTAATTCAAAAACACCCAAAAACATGTTCCTTCTTCCCTCTGCCCCTAAAAAGGATTTAAGTTCTCTTACTCATATTTCTGCTCCTTCTCCTGCTCCCCATGTTCAACCAGTGCAGACAGAGGAAGGAGCAGCCCCTGACTCCCCTAATTTTCCTGACTCCACATGGAGTCCAAGTCACACTCTGGCTTGTACTGCCCAGAGGGCTGACACTACTATGACCTTACTCCTTTGGCTTGTGGGCCCCCCAGATGTACAGGAGAAACAGTTCATGACATGTGTACCATTTGCTAGTAGTGACTTTTACATTTGGAAGTTGCCAAACCCCCATTTTCAGAAAAACCTTCAGTTCTTATAGGTCTTTTAGATTCATCCTAAGTCACAATTGATCCATGTCCTCTTCATGACAGAGTAAAAACAAGAGAATTGTGGAAACTGCACAGAAATTGGTTCTGGGAGCAAACAGACTGCCCACTCAAGTCCAGGCTGACATTGATGCAGCCTTCCCTATGGCTCAACATAACTGGGATTATAACATTGATGGTGGTAAGGAGAGGCTCTGGATCTACAGTCAGATTTTGACAGGGGCCTCTACTAGAAGCCACTTCACGGCCCAGAAACTTATCTGAGCTAAGGGAGGCAATGCAGAGAAAGAATGAGAGCCCCAGAGAATATCTAGAAAGACTTTTGGAAGGATATATGAGGCCACAAGGGGACAGGAAGACAAACTAGAATGGACCCATGAATGGACATGGTTTTTAGAAATGTAAGAAAAGCTTTGCTGGAGACACCAGCTCTGGCTCTCCCAGACATTCACAAACCATTCCACCTGTATATGGAGGAGTGAAAGGGGACAACAAAAGAAATGTTCATTCAAACTCTGGGCCCATGAAAGAGACCAGTGGCTTATTTATCTACAAAGCTGGACCCAGTGGTCCAAGGATGGCCAGTCTGCCTCCAGACCACAGCTGCCACAGTCCTGCTGGTCTAGGATGATAATGAGATAACCATGGCACAGGAACTTGTTATCACCGCCCACCATGTTATTGGGAGGATCATCAGGAATCTACCCAGCTGACTGCTGGTCCAATTCCAGACTGGTGGACTTCCAGGCCCTACTTCTGTATCCCCTTTGCATAAGATAGAACCCATCATCTTCCCTAAACCCAGCCACCCTGATACTTGGCCCATGCTTTGATGTGCAGTATGATTAGTCTAAAGTTTTGGGGGGTATATCCAGAACATTTGGCAAGAATTGACAGACATACCCTGGCCAGTTATAGAACAGCATGTACTTCACAGATGGGAGCAGCTTCATTGAGAATGCAACCAGACTTGAACTTTGTTGTTTGGACAACTGCTCTGCTGTTACAAACCTTAGCACAAAAGGCTGAGTTGATAGCTTTAACTTAAGCTTTGAAATTGGCATAAGGGACTATAGCTAACATTTATACTGACGGCAGATATGCCTTTGCCATGGCTCATATATATGGGTCCATATATCAAGAGTGAGGGTTATTGACTGCTGAAGAAAATGCCATCAAATGAGGAAGAAATACTTGCTTTGCTAGAGGCATTATGGTGCTCTATCAAAGTGGCCATAATCTATTGTGCTGGGAATTTAAAAAAAAAAAATAAACAAAAAACATCAGGACTAGATCAAGGGAACAGACCAGCTGATAAAGGGAGGCCACTCCAGCATTTGCCACCAACATCCTGATTATCTCTACCACTGCCAGTGCTCCCAACATCCCCAAATATACTACAAAGGACAAACAGAATCAGGCCAAATGTCAACGAATTTACAGAGGAAATGGATGGCTACACACTAGAGAGGGCTGCATTACATTAGAAGTTCGCTGAACAACCCATCCATTAGATTCATCAAGCTTCACCCTGGGTCACTGAAAAATTAAGGAATCTGCTCTGAGAGGCAAAATACAAAGTATTGAACATGGGAAAACTAATAGAATAGGCAATCTCAAATTGCTGTACCTGTCAGGCCATGAACCCCTCCGGCACCAATCAAGAAACTTCAAGAACCAGGATCAAAGGTCAATGGCAAAGAGCCAATTGGGAAATAAACTACAGAGAGGTAAAACCAAGGACATATCAATATAAATATCTGCTATTTTTTATAGATACCTTTTCAGGATGGGTAGTAAGTAGCCTTCCCTACAAAGAAGGAAAATTCCAATATAGTATCAAAGAACCTTCGGTAAGACATTATACCCAGGTTTGTTTCCCTGGCTTGGGTCTGACCAGCCTTCATCTGTCAGGTAACTAAATCTTTACCACAGATTCTTGTGACCAATTAGAAATTAGTATTCTCATATATTCTCTCTCTCTCATTCTCTCTCTCTCTCTCTCTCTCTCTCTCTCTCTCTCTCTCTCTCTCTCTCTCTCTCTCTCTCCCTTGAAACTAGTGGTGACTGAGTGTCTCTCCTACTTTATGCCAGGAATACCCCTTATACCTTGGATCTTATCCCCTTTGAGATCCTATATGGGTAAACCCCTTCCATACTGCCCATTCTTCAGTCTGACATTCTAGGTGAATATGACCAACATAAGTTCTTAAAATTCATGGAGGCTCTCCATAGAGTTGTGGTTGTGAAAGGACAGGCTCCATCTACTGGGAGTCTCTGTTAAAATCTGGTTTCATCAAGCTAGTTAGAAGTGGAACACCCTCATGTCTTCCTTATCCATATTTACCTTGTAACTCCCTGACACTAAGGTTCACAGAAAGAGGAAAACATGCCACAGGATGGGATACAGATTATGTTTGGGAACTGAGAAGATTTAAAAAAGTAGGAGGCTCATATTGAGGAGTTCCTTGTCTAACTAGTTGTTAGACAGGTTCCAGGGGGTACTTATTGGATCCAATAAAATCCAGGCAAGGCCAGGTCCCTGGCCCTTGTCCACAACTATTCTTATTCTCACCCCTACACCAAGAAGCAACTTTAGTAACGTCCTGGTCCAACAAAATCCCACCTCACCACTTTTATCAGAACCCCTACAATTGTTTAAAGCTTCTTCCCAGGTATTTAGCTCCTCTCCTCCAGAGTTGACATAGGACTGTTGGTTACACTTAAACACCAGTCTCCTACTATGAAGGACTAGCAGTCCCTAGAAACTACTCACAGACCAGATAGTACTCAGTGTAAACAGAAGCAATCAGAAAGAAGTAAGCTGACATTATAGTCAATAAAAGGGTAAGGCCTTTGTATTGGAAATCAGACACCCTCAGAACATTCGCACATTTGCAACTCTATTCTAACTCCTGTCAATATAGAATATTTGTACCTATTTCCTTCAGAGGACGTTTGGTGGGGTTGCACACCAGGACATGATCATTCCTTGCATTCATACCATAGTTCTAAATACATCATCTGATTTCTATATTCTCGTACATCTAGTTCCCCGAATAACTTACTATACATGGGAAGCCATTCCCAATCAATTACACTCCCCAGCTCAACAGGTGAAAAGCGTTGCTGTAACTGCTGTGGTGTTATCCACACCACAGTATCCCTGCTTCTTATAGGAGTAGCTGAAACTGCTGGCACAGAAGCTTAAGCACTAATACTGCTTAGATTATCCAAAGGCTTATATATTTAGTAATTATCAATAACAATATACTCTTACAATCAGAGGTGTAACCCAATACCCAACCTAGATATACCAACTACCTTTGACTGCTACAGACAAGGGAACATCAGCCTCCATGTCCACTTGTCTCGTTCTCTGTCTCTCTTAGCTCCTCCTCTTCCTTCTCTTCCTCCTCCTGTTCCTTTCCTTACTCCTCCTACCTTAGCTCCTCCTACAGGAAACTGTTATTGTCTATTATGTAAATCTCTATATGAAGTATATTTTCTGGGTCAAAAAGTTTTATGCTATTACTGAAAGAGTATGTTATAACTTCAATTCAAAAATGATTTCTAAGGTTCAAACTTAACATGGATTGACAGAGCTGCTAAAAATTGATGCAGTTAATTATAAGGTGAAGCTTTATTTAGTCTCCTGTTTTACATTTGCAATATACAGTTTAGAATAGATGATGAAAATAAAGACTGTTTAACTGGGATAGACTAAGTAGATACTGGCCCTCAAGCCAATCAGAGATCTGCTGAATATGGCATTTACTATGTTTAAACTTATTAAATAACAGAGGCTCCCAAATCTTAGCAATCAGCCCCCCTCTCAAAGTTCTCCAAGAAGAAAAGGGCAAGAGAAAGGACAGCACCAGGATTGTGGTACCATAACCGCTGGATATAACTGCCTCAGTGCCTAACCTGCAGTCAGGGCAGAGTTTTAAGTAAAACCTGAAGTGAAAACTTCCAGTTTGTTTGGTAAGTCAGTTATTTCAAATGATGTTTTGCTGGGGCACACAGGTGAAGAATGTCTTGCTAAAGCAGATACCTGTGAAAGGATGTCTTGATTGTCTATAGTGGATACGTGAAAGAATGCATAATGAAGGCGTATAAATATGACCCACAGACAGTGGGAAAGGAACACTGGTTTGCTTTGCTCCAGCTCATTTGTTTGCTCTTCGCTAACATCTCGCATGTATTAGTTCACCTTAGATAGTGTTGACGAGCTCCACTAGTGGTTATGCCTGAGAGAAACTCACCAAACAACTTCTCGTGAAGTTTCTCTGGCTTTTTGATTCTTTAGCAGCCTCACCTTGGGCCAATTGGTGGATACTTCAGGATTGAACTGCACCTGATGATTCCTGTGTGGTTTTTGTCTGCCGAGGGGACTGGACTGAGGCTGCTGATTTGTATTTGGTGTTTTCTACAGGACAAAACTGCTCACAAAAAAGACTGAGCTCTCCCACAAAGTATAACTGCTGAACAGATACATCTCCTCCGTATCCTAATAACTTTTCTCTTCCACTGCCTCTGGTGGGTGGTAGGCAACAGGAGAGGTTGAACATTTATTAAAATAGGCTTCAAAAATGTATGCCTATAGGAAACAAAGGACACCTGGAGAATTGATTGTCAAGGTGAAGTCATCTCGGCCAAGTTCATCCTCCTCAGGAGGGCCTCTCAGAGTTTCCAGGCCTGGTAGCAAAAGACTGATCCTACCTTGAGACCTGGGTCCTCATTGACATCATAGGAACCTAATGGGGGTATCTAAGTAGTAAATCTGTCATTTTGATTTTATGTATAGTCAGTTTATTACAATTTATCCTTCTTCAAGTTCTCTAATCACATTGACAGCTTCTTGTAGCTTAAGTGATGGACAACAGGCAACCTGCTCCTTAAATCAAAGTAATCCAGTACTGTGTTAGTTTAATGGTTAATTTATTAGTTAAAACCATTAGGTCTCTTGTTTAAAAAGGCAGAAAGGTTTGCTTTGTGAGCAGGCTCCAAATTGAAGTATAAATAGTTTTCAGATGTAGTTTTTTACTGCCCCTTTATTTACACTTGCTTTGCAATAACTGTCCTCACTAACAACTGCTTGTGTCTGATAAAGGTTTCTCTACTGTATGAATTCTTTGATGACATCTAAGATAGCATTTCTGGGTAAAACATTTGTCTCATTCACCTCATCTGTAGTTTTTCTCCTGTATGATTTTTTTGATGTTTCTAAGAAAACGTTTACTGGAAAAGCATTTGTCACATGCACTACATTTGTAAGGATTCTCTCCTATATGAATTCTTTCATGAATCATAAGATAATATTTCTGGCTAACAGATTTGTCACATTTTACTGCATCTGTAAGGTTCCTCTCCTGTATGAATTATCTGATGACTTCCAAGACTGCCTTTTGGAGTAAACCATTTCTCACATTCACGACACTTGTATGGTTTCTCTCTTGTATCAACTCTCTGATGACTTCTAAGTTTTCCTTTTTCGGTAAAGCATCTGTCCCATTCACTACATTTCTAAAGGTTCTCTCCTGTATGAATTTTTTGATGATTTCTAAGTTTGCCTTTCTCAGTAAAGCATTTGGCACATTCACTACATTTGTAAGGTTTCTCACCTGTATGAATTCTCTGATGTCTTCTAAGTTTGCCTTTGTAGTTAAAGCCTTTGTCACATTCACTACATTTGTAAGGTTTTTCCCCTGTATGAATACTTTGATGACTTCTAAGATTGTATTTCTTGATAAAAGACATATCACATTCACTACATTTATAAGGTTTCTCTACCGTATGAATTCTTTGATGAACTGTAAGATGGTATTTCCTGGTAAAGCATCTGTCACATTCACTACATTTGTAAGGTTTCTCTCCTGTATGAATTCTCTGATGAACTGTAAGATGATATTTCCGCGTAAAGAATTTTTCACATTCATTACATTTGTAAGGTTTCTCTCCTGTATGAATTCTCTGATGAATCGTAAGATGGTATTTCCGCGTAAAGAATTTCTCACATTCATTACATTTGTAAGGTTTCTCTCCTGTGTATGGTCTATAATAGTACACAGGCTTAAAGAATGTATAGAATGACATAAGACTTTGATTACATTCATAGGGTCTCTCTCCTCCAACAATTTTCTGAGGGTTTCTGAGACCTGAGTAGTAGAGAAAGGATTTGTCACAATCACTGCCTTTGAAAGTATTCATTTCAGGGCAGATCCTATAATGTTTTTTGAAGCTTGGTGTATGATAAAAGCACTTATCACATTCTGTACATTTGCAAGGATATTGTTCATAATGAATTTTGTAATGTACTTTGAGCTGTGACAAATGCAAAAAGGATTTCCTACATTTTGTACATTTATACGATTTCTTTCTAGTATGTGCTCTCTGATGTCTACTGAGGCTTGAGTACATCTTGAAGCCTTTCCCACATTTCCTGAAATTGTATGGTTTCTTTCCAGTATTATTACTTTGTTTCAGCATGAGTTTATGTTTAAAGTCATAAAGCTTTTCATACTCTGTAGTGTTCAATTCTTTCTCTTCTACCTGGATTCTGTGATTCTGTCTAATGATGGAACACACATTCAAACAGATTACACAGTCTTTAAATTTGCAAGGTTCATCTTCAGTCTTTCCAATTTTTTGTCTGTTTAGCTTCGATGTTTTAACAGATGTATCTTTATGTTTAGTTTCAAAATGTGTACCTTGGAAGGATTCTTGAATCATTTTGACAAGCTCATATTTATATGACTTTTCATAGATATCCACATGCTTGTAGACAATATGATTTGTGCCTTGATCCAAGACCTTCTTATAATTATGATGATTCTCTAGAAAAAAAGGTCAATTAGGGAATAGAAGTATTAATGCTTGTGTAAGGAACTCAATTCAATTCTTGAATTTTACAAAGAAAGGTAAATTAGCCATTCTCAAGGAAAGAGGTCTTTTCTGTCTCACATTCGCTAAATGGATGCACAGAAGGACCTTAATTTTGATCTAGACTGAAAATTGATCTATATCAAATGACTGAAAATTATGAGCCTTCTAAATCTAATTTAAACACTGTCCCTTGTAGAAGGTAGGAAAAAGAGGTGACCAAGCAGTAAAGAACTTTGAGAAACTATCTGAAGGATCATATAATCAAGGTCAGCTAGGAATTCAATATTTATCTCACACTGGCATGGAGCTCACCATATACCCTTGCTTCTACATCCAAAGTGCTAGGAAAAAGATCATTCACTACCAGTATTAAACATAGAAAGCATATGTCAAAAGGTAAATAAATAAGTAAAAAAATTCTCACAAAACTAGATCCTTCTCTATTTGAAACCTTCTGCATTTTAAAATTCAGAAACGGGTGAACACTTTAAGGTAGTGGTAAAGTTGTAAAATTCAAATTATTATATTTACAACAATATATTTCCTTTCTATGAATATACGATATCCTTTGAACTTTGACGTTTTGATTGAAAATTAGGTAAAAGGGTTAGAGAGAAACTACACAGATTACAGCACCGGTTATTATTCCTGAAAATACACAGAAATGTAAAGGAAACACCCTGAAAATGTTACATCGATAACCAAAATTTTCTTTATTCTGAGTCTGTAGACATTTCAGAGTTTCCATCTATAAAAGATGTATAAATTGAAAGGATTAATTTGGAATTCTACAAGAAGAGTATTCTCACCCACAAAGAATAGATTGTTGTAATTCTCCATCATCACATCTCTATACAATGACTTCTGAGAACAGCTGAGATACTCCCATTCCTCCACTGAGAACTCCACAGCCACATCCCTGAATGTTAACAGACCCTGAAATAGAAAAATTACCAATTTACCACATGATGTTGGACAAAAAATGTTTTCCTAGTTAAGAAAGACCTAAAGAATAAGATATAATTTATTATATAGATGAGTCATGGCAAATATTCAAGGACAAAAGTTTTCTAGAAGTGCCATAGAAACGTGTCAGAAGTTAAGCATTGCTGCTTTTCTATAGATAATATACAGAATGACTTACTATAGTGTACATATTCATGTCTCTGCTCCTTACGACTTTGCTGATGTTCTCTAAGACCGATCAAAACACAAAGGATTTACCACCATCACTATATTTGAAAATTTTGTTTGCAGCTTGCAGTTTGGATTCTGTAATGTCTTCTAAAGTCCTCTAATATGTCATTTGTTTGCTAGCACCATCATGGCAGTACACAATGGAATTTAAATCCCAATTCTATGAGATCTAATGTTCTCTTCTTATCTCAACATGCAGGAAGACTACAAAGCACATATCCGTAGAGTCAGTAAAATGTTCCAACATGTATAAAACAAAATTGAAATTTAATTTTAATAAAGGATGCTGTGTATTTTCTACGTCTGTGAAACAGGATGATGTAATAGTCTCACAATCAGCAAACTTTTAAAAATTATATTGCACACATTTGAGGTCTAAGTGCAGGAATATACCTTGATGAATTAAACAAAATCCAAGTATCATACCACAGATAGTCAAGGAATGACAACTAACACTATGCTTTAAATGTTTACAATGTCAACCGTATTTAAATATGGACACTAGCTCAATCTTTTCTGCAGCTTGGTATGGCTTAACTCTCTCCTAACATTCTCATTCTGACATTCTGAAGCCTAGGTCCAATGCTGCAAATGTTCTAGAAAAAAAGAGGTAAACCATGAAATGCAGAATTCTTACTCTAATCTTTCACAAATTCTATTATTCCATACATTGCTCAGTGATGTCAGTGTCCATGTTTATGTAGATCCACATTCATAAGCTTGTTTCTGAAAACCTGATCATTCCTGAAATGCTATTTATAAGGCACAAGACCTTTCTTTTTCACTAATATAAAAGGACACATGTCTATCTGATGTCAAAATTGGACAAAAATATATCTTTTGAGTGTCATTTACAATAGATTCTCTCTCTTCCAGAATTGCATGTCTTTAAGTCTAAGGAAAATTATGTCCTCATAATATAATATCGAGAGAAAACATAATGGGACAAGGCTGTGCTATGGTAATTTTGATTATGAGAAACAAAAGTGAAAATAAATCATAGCACAGAAATCTTTAGCTAACATAACCAGATGAAGATAACTAAAGTTTTTAATGGGTTCAATAAGACATACAATTTTCACAGAAATGTGGACATGGGACTGACCTTGGACACATTTACCAGAGAAGCAGTCATTCTTCTTGTTGCTCTTCTCTGAGTTTCTGTCACAGGAATAAAGACTAGAGTTTATAATGAAATTTCACATAAAGGTGTCAAAAATACAAAGCCAATATTAATAAAACTCTTTATGAGCAATGCCAAACCATATAGTAAGACCTCATCTGCCCCCAAACCAAAATGGTATCAGGGATCTTGTGAACATTCCAACAAATAGGAGAACATGGAATGATATATTTAGTGTGGCAAGGAAAATGACTACAATCTGAGACATTTTTCTACCTTCAGCAGGTATGAGGCACAAATATAGAATATATGATTACCTCCGGCAGAATACTACTACTTACAGTTATTACTGTGAACCTATCTTCCAGGGACTAGAGTCATAGACAAATGGCTAGTGGGTATCAAACTGAATACCTAGCATAAAATGGAATTCATTAGTCATCACACTAGAATATAATTATCTGACCCTTTGATCACATTTCAATTCATTCTACCTGAAAGATACAGGATATCTATTTTCCATGTGTGTCCTGTTGACCTAGAAGGACGGAATATACTCTATCTACCAAATATGATTTTACGTAAAATGATAAATTCTCACCAGATCTACTTACAGCCATTTTCATCATCATATAAGAACGTTTTACACTGTTTCTGAAACAAGATGAATTTTACAGTTTACTGCTCTGTTCAACATAGACCTGGTTTCTAAGTTTCATACGAATGTTTGTGTGAGAATATTGACGACTTGAAATGCACACAAATGCATTTATGGGTAAAATATTACAATTCAGTCTACATATGTTGTTAAATGGAATATCCCCATGATGAATGTTCTAAACTACTGGATCTGCACATTTCTCATGCTGTGACCTTTTAATACAGTTCCTGGTATTAAGTGGGTAGATCTATATATATAGACCCACCTGGAAAATGCTAACAGGAGTATCTTGAGAAGTATTCAGAACACTCATTGACTCTAAAATATAATTTGGAGGCACTGATGTAGCATTAAAATTCTCAAAGAGCTTTGTAGGCTGCTGGGTAAGAAAAACCAGTTGCTGACATCTTGTGTTGCAATACCACCCTGTCAGACATGGTATGTCCACTAGTGTAATATTGCCAAGACTACTTTGTACAGAATAGAAGCCTTTTTGGTTTGAACCGAGGTCATGTCACACACATACACAAAGAAATACAGAGATGGCACTAGACAGTGAGCAAATATCAATGACTGTAAATACCAAAGGCCCCCAGAGGGAATCTATGCCTATTCTTAGATGTAGAAATATTGCAAATGCCTTTCTTTTTATTTTTGAACTTCAACATCTTATTTGTTTTTTTAATTATTATTTTTCCCAATCTGCTTTTATACCATTTTAATTACATGCAAGTATTAAGGTCAGTTCTAGGTTGAGGAATTAGCAATACAATAGATGCAAATAGTCTAGGAACAAGCAAGACAATAAACACAAATAGTCAAAGAACAAGCAAGGCAATAAACAAAGTCCTGTGATCTAAGGGTAATCAGGATGACCAAGGTATCTGAGCCTACTTCCCTGTCCTAGCCCAAAGTCATTTTCATGCCTGAAGGCTACTTCTTTGTCCTAGCCTAATGTCAGATTCCTGTCTGAAGTCTATTTCCGTCTCCTTGGCCAAACTCAGATTCCTGCAAATGCCTTTCAATGGTTCTGATTGTACAATAGCTACTGCTGCTTTTAGCCTAGGTGCAAATATCTTTGTTTGAAACAGGAAATTTTCATTTCAGAGAGTGCTGTGTGCAAAGGCAGAAACTGAGGTGGTGTGGGGACTCTAAGAGCTGGAGGAAGTGAAGTGAGTTATTAAAATGATACTGTCATATATAATGGCAGTTAGAATTATGAATACATGACATCCTGTTTACCCATACAAAACTTGCCTGAAGACATACATGAAATTCAACAGGGATGATAGGGATAAAATTTTGGATAAGGAGGGATAAAATGAAGAATGACGAGAGTAACCATGCAAGCTCTCTTGGTAGTTCAAGGTTCAAAGGCCACTCTCTTAAAATTTCAAGTGGGAGAACAGGGAAGGTAGAAAGCATGGGTGAATGTAAACTCCAGGGGCTTTGTAACAACCACAATAGCAAAGAAAACAGAAAAAAGCAAACATTGTACTGGAATAATTCTTTGTAAAGATTCTACCAACCATGAAGGATGGACAAGATCAGGATAATCCCTAGTTAATGTGATTGAAAATTCCCTCACAACACGAAGACATATACAGCAGAACACTGAAAGTCAGGATAAAATATAATGCCATGATGATTTTCCAATATATAAAATTCCATGCATAAAGGATCCATGGCAAGAATCAAGATGGTAAGAAAAAATTAGCATAGCAATGCATAAATTTTCAAGGGAAATAATCACAACATTTTGCAAGGCATATGTCTTCATTATCCTTACTTGCAACATACAAGCTGAGTAATGCCAAACTTAGCAGCAACACATCAGAATTTCCTACTCCAGTAATGCTGTGTTTTAATATCAGAAATATTAAATATGGGAACAAAATATACTCTCTGACTTTAATTCTGTCCATGTCTTTAATTGTTTTCCACTTCATGGAGAGTGAACAAGAGGTCATTTTTGCTAGCAATGAATAACATATTGTTTTATATGAAGCCACTATGAAGTCCAGGGATTCTACATAAAAATCCAGGAGTGAGATTCCCTCAAATACTCAGCTACTTCTGAATCTTTTCGCATGTCTGAGACTTCCATCCAAAGGTCAAGATCTGCTTCAAATGCCTATGTGTAGTGTTCAGCCACTGGGGTCCCTGATTTGTAGATCAGCCACAGCCATCTACTCTAACATTCCCTAGGATAATCTGCCAGATGCTTCTGGATCTCCCAGATCTATTTTGCTTTTCTCACATCTAAGTGCTGTAACAATGTGCATCTATTTTCCAATTGTCTTCTCCTATTCTTTCATACCAGCAAAGGCTGGTCAAATACAATAGTCATAAATATTCTCCCACAGATTGAAGTGAGGAGGGCATAGAATGATATGTCTTAAAGCTCTGAAAGAAAATAATTGTTGACTGTCATGGTACATTCAGAAAAGGTGACTGGTAACATTGACAGTTTAGGAAGAGTATTTGAATGTCATCAAAAATTAAGACATGCCTTTCATGTAAGGATCTACTTATACACTAAACAGATGAATATATGCAGAAGAGAATCAGACGTGAATTATCCATGAGAACATAGAAAATAGTAGATTGAATGTTTGGGCAAATGAATTTGAGAGGTCTGGGAAGAAATCAAGTAAAACGGAAGAAAGCACTTTCCCAACTAAGGAAAGTAGAACAATGTGAACCATAATTGACCAGCCACAATGCTTAAAAACCTACTGGATTAAAAACCCTAAGAAATATAACCTCAGTAAGAACAGAATTTCATCCACCAATATTCAAAAAGACTACCATAAAACCCCTAGTAGAAGTTGTAACAGATTAAACACATGTCAACAACATAAAAAATATATTTGTCAGCCTTGGTTTCCAGGTCAGAAAGAAGAAAAATGTACAGCATTGAATCGATGCTGTAAGAAGACAAATGCTCACAGTCTTCAAGTGTACTTAAAATAAGTTTTAACTTAGCTACAGAGGATGTAATGAGGACCAGTGATTAGGAGGACTAGCTGTTCTTCCAGAGGACAGGGGTTCTATAACAACAACCAGATGGAAGCTGAAAACTATAACTCTATTTCTAGGATACCCCATGCCCTCTTCTGGCCTCTGTATGTATGATATATTTGCAGGGCCCAACATCCATGCAGAAAAAACACTCAAACCATCTAACAATGTTAATAATAAAAGAACTACCTACAAAAAAAATGAAAAAAAGACTAAGCAAAGAGACACTGAAGGAAAGGAAGACATTTAATTCTACTTTTCAATGATGGAGTGATTGCATACATATCCAGAAAACACAACCAGAATCATTTGTGATTGCAAAACGCCTTCATATATTGATGAAGTAAAAAACTTGAATTATGGGGCTGGAGAGATGGCTCAGTGGTTAAGAGCACTGTCTGCTCTTCCAGAGGTCCTGAGTTCAATTCCCAGCAACCACATGTTGGCTCACAACCATCTGTAATGGGGGTCTGATGTGGGGTCTGCTGCCCTCTTCTGGCACACAGGTGTACATGCAGATGGAGAACTCAGCTACATAAAATAAATAAACCTTTTAAAAAAAAACTTGAATTATCAGTTTTCTATATATATTAGGATAATATCCTACTGACTATAGCTTAAAAGACTTCAATAGCCCACCGAAATTATCACAAATATGTTCATTTTTCTTAGTCTTGAGGGAACCACAAACTAGAACCGAAAAGATATTCAATGTGACACTTGCCGGTTAAAATGACTAAAATGAAGAAAACAAATTAGTGGCTGGAGAGATGATGCAGTGAGGAAGAGCAGTTACAGATATTCTAGAATACCTGGGTTTGAATACTAGCACCAATATCCTGGCTCACAACTATCTTTAATTTTACTCCTAGAAGATTTAATACCCTCATGTGATCTTTGCTAGAACCAGACACATGTTTTCAACAGAAATGCATTATGCCAAAAGACCCACACACATAAAGGAAAATAAAAATAAGAAAAAAACAAATGTAGCCAAGTCTGGGGGCATTAGTTCAACTCACCATTCTGGATGCAGAGCTAGGAATGATTGTATAGTTTGTTGTCTAAATAAAGGGTTTCTGACCAGCAACAGCTCTCTGTCTCTGTCTCACTCCCTCTCTGTCTCTGTCTCTGTGTGTGTGTGTGTATGTATGTATGTGTGTAATAATATATATATATATATATATATATATATATATATATATTCTCAAAAGGCCAAAAGCAATAGTTTATTTTAACTCCTGGTGGGAACTGCAAACTACCGCAAACAGAAAAAAATCCCTTTTGTGCTTTGCAGAAACCACAAATGTACAGTCACACCAGCCTTTAGCACTAAGGTATACAAGATTATTTCAATATTTATAGATATATCAATGTAAGACAAAATATCTAGAGACTGACACAAGGAACATGTTCATATGCATACATCCACAAGAGGTCTTTGAAAAAATGTAACATTTGCTCATTATCAAGGTTTCCAAATTCTCAGAAGAGGAGGAACATACCTAACAAAGAAGCTAGAACCGCAAATCTTAACATTTACAAAACAAGGACAACTGGAATGATTCCAATCTTCTCAGGAAAGAGACATGGGTATCCACTATGTCTACAATAACTCAGGACATTGGATCAATTCTTACCCAGGTTGAGAAGAAAAGAGAAAAGACTTGATCCAAAAGGGTAAGTAGATATCAGAAAGCAACCTATTTCAAATGATAAGAAATACAATTCCCAACTTCAAAAATTATAAATACTCCATGAGAAAGGTCAGATCTGATAATCCTTGACATAATCCATAAATCCCAAGCTCTTAATTGCTTGTTGTTTTATATATCAACAAGATGAGGATGAATACACAGTAAACTACTAAGACTCAACATAGTATTTTTTAATATCACAGATGCCTTGTTCATTCCATCCCTAGAGTCAAAAGATATTGTGCAAGGTAGGGAGGTAGAAGGATCTAGATGTGGATTCCCAGTACCACATAATCATGCTGCCTGGTATGGTATATACCTGATGTAGCACTGGACCATGACAGGTACCAGGAAAGGACAGTAACAGGGTGGTAAGCACTCTTCTGGTTTCCCACTTTGTCTTGTCTGTAATTAATATTTTGAATACGATAAATGACATCAGGCATATTTTGTTCATGAGAAAAAACTTTCTGCATATGAGATTGTTCAGTAAACTGTATTACACAAACTTAAGATAGAGTCTATATCACTTTAGATTTCTAGATTGTGGGGAAGGTTTGGAAGCAGAGGGTGGAAGTATATAAAACACTCTGTTGTCCTGAACATTGCACACATACATTGTCTGATCCTTTGTTTCAGCCTTATACAAAATAGGATCAGAGCTTGGTGGGTGTTTCCTGGGTTTCCAAAAGACTGCAGTAGTGTAAAAACAATTTTTAATATAATGAAATGCTTTCTGGTTAAATTTCTAGTCAACTCCAGAGAACAAAATATGTAAAATTCACTGGAATTCTGGCCATAAAGACTCTTAACAGTTTGTTACATGGACAAATACACTTCCTTTACCTAGTTTTCTTCAAAGTATAACCTGGTACTGCTTTCAGCCTGTGTCAGAGAGCATTGCTATACAATGGGCAACAGTTATTTCAAGGACTAATCTAAAGGAAAAAAAAGTGAATCCTTAATTAAGATAACTAGAGCTGAATAGGGAACACTGTAATGAATGCAAGTGGCATTAGTGATTCCTTATGAAGTGCTGTGGAAAGTCATACAAATACACACACACACCAACACACAAACACACACACACTCTCTCAAGAAGAATTGAAGAAAAGAAAAACAAACTCCTAGAAACAAATGAACATTCAACCTCCTAAGTTACAAACCTAGAAAAGGCACTAAGCAGGGCTGAGACTGAAGCAAGAAGCATTTGCTCTAACAATGTCTAAGGAATGGGCAGATTATGCACAGAATTCTCCTTTCCTTTAGACAAGTCTTATACTGATAACACAAGAAGAAGAGTGTATCAAACACAAAGAAAAGTCATCATACAAATCTAACTTTACCTCAAACTCCAAAACAATTCAGCCCAAACAAATATACACGAAGAAAAAAAAAATTACAGACCAGTTGCCAGAATGGTCATAGACCAAGATATTGTCTCAAAATCAAATGGGAACAGAATACAAGCTTATTTAATGCCAAGAATGTAAGACTCTTTCAGCACCTATGAATCAATCAATTTAAGACACCAAATGTATAGAGTCAGAAGACACATGAACATATCAATAGATCCTTGAAAGCCTTGTGGCTAAATATCACATTTGCTTAATATAAAAACTTTGACAAATGGAGAACAAGTGGCATATACCTCAGCACAAGGAACACAATGAAACAAAAAAAAACTGAACCTAAGAATACAAAAGGACAGCTGGAATCATTTCCCTCTAATCAGAACAGAGATACATTTCATCAGAAGGCACACAGTTCAAGTACAGAGAAAATTTTCAATGAGGCAATATGGGAAAATGTAAGAAAAGCAAGTGTGCTGCTTAGTTAAGAAATAGAACTCTGCAAACTAAAGGTATAAATATCCATGAGAAGACTCATATCTGACAGCCCTCTTAATAAGTTATATAGCCAACGGTTGATTCCCAGAAGTCTTTGCAACATACTCACAACCATTCAAACTCTGCTTGCTGCTTCAATTCCCCTTGCCCTCAACTGACGGGAAAAGGAGACCCACATCTCACACCTGAACAGGAACTGGTGGAATGTGGGAAACTTGAATTATCTCCCACCAAAGAAGCAGAATTTTCCCCTGATCATTCTGACTAAGGACCAATCATCTTTAAAAAAAAGTTGCTTTACCTTCAGTTTGTGCCTTCAAAGGGATGGATATGGTTTGTGGAAAAACTGACACCTCTCGATCAGGGTGACTCCATGACATTGTCTAACTGTCCCCTGCCCTCTTCTTGACCCAACAGCCTGAATGAATGTAGGCAATAATCTTTTAGCCTCTCATAAAACACCTGGTTACACAGCAACCATTCAAAATTCCCTAGAACTGTTGTCAGTCTCCTAAATCTGTCAGCAGGCTCGTGTTTGATAGGTCTTCTCAATAGCTGAGCAGCAGAACTGCCTCACAAATGCTGAACACCAGTGGTGGCACTTCCTCTCTTTTCTATAATGGGGAATTCCAAATTAGTTAGCTCCCTTAGAGCCTTACTTGAACCAAGGGGATTTAAAAATCTCCCAAAAGGAACCTTCTGGAAGAAGGTTCTTCAATTCACATCATAGGTCCTATGGGTATATATGTCCAACCTAGACCTCTTGACCCTTGTTGAGTACCTGGTTTGAAAAGGAAGTCCAGGAAGGCTATCTTATGCTACTCTTTTTCCTTCCCATAATAGCTGACATTCAGCAGTGTATAAGAAAACAGCCCAAGCATCAGAATGATTCATTAGAGGAAGAAGATCAGGGAGATAAAGAGGAAGAATCAAATGATTAGGAAGACCCTGAGGGCTGTCCAATATCTAACTTGCCCAGTTTATAAAAAAAAACAACTGATCTAATCAGAAGTTACTCCCTAAAACTTAATCCCCCTTTCCTCCTTAATCACTTCTGCCATCTAAGAGCTTGTGTTGGCTACAGCAAAGAACCACAAATCAGGACCAAAGCTCCTAAAGACATTCGGATAAACCCTCCATCATACTCAGCACCACTACTTAGAGCACCGACCCCCTGGTCATAAGCATCTCTGTAATCTCAGAGAGGATAAGAACAATTATTTACTGCCCATTTAGCCTCAATGTCCCAGGCATCCAGAATCTCCACCCATATGGACCTCTGTGGTTATGCTACATGTGTCCAGACACTATCTGGTGATTTGGTATCTCCTCCCAGTAGCAGGCTTAAAAGAATTATAACAAGCCATCCATAATGATGTAATTCATGCCCTTTGAAAAAACTAAATTTTGCAGAGTTTCAATACCAAAACTTTTAACTCCCCAACACTAAAGAGATATATGCTGATCTAAACTCCTTGGTCCTCTGTGCGTACAGTGGGAAACCCTGTTGAGAGATGAATGTCAGATGCAGGCTAGGAAAAATGAATTACATAACGAACAAATTGGACCACAACATGCCCTCCCACATTAAATTAATAAATTGGAATTACGGCCAGCTGTTTGGCCAGGGTAACTTCTCAAAAGAGATTCAGCAGGTCTTATTCCCTGCTGGCTGCATTGAGCAGGTTCACTTATGTGCACTCCAGGCCTAGGACCATTTAACCAACTTGTCCATAGAGCTTTGAGAGGCCTCTTCACTAACCTTCCTAAAACAAAAACCAATCAAAACTTTCCTGGTCTTTATATTCAGAGTAGAAGACAGTTTCGACAGAAAAATACAGACCCTGTAGCAAAAGAGATGGTCCTAAAACATTCTTATCTGGGAAGAAAAGAACCTGGAGTACAGGCTTGCCAGGGATTAGAAAGTGAACATTACAATAATTGGATCTCACTACAATGGGACTGCCTCATACTAGGCCTTGTTTCTCACCCAAGCCTCATAGCCACAACATAGTCAAATTCAACATGTTTTAAATATGGACAGACCAGACACTGGATGGGAGATTCCTCCAAAAAATGACATGGCTGTCCTTAAACTTCCTAAACGCATCTGTCCCAGCTACATGAAAGGCTTGCATTGGAAAAAGAACTGCAAATCCAAAAAGAATAAAGAAAGCAAACCCTTTAAACTCCTTGTATGGCAACACTAAATCCCAGCAGTAAGACAGAAAAACCAACAACACTGGGTCACTAAGCTACTACAGAAAAAATATCCCTCAACTTTCAATAAAAGTTGACAATAAAAATTTTAAATGTCTAATAGACACAGGGGCAGAAAAGACTATCTATTCAAGGATGAGACGAGGCTCCTGATGGAGTAGGTAGTCTCTCCTGAGCATTTTTTGCCCAAGACTTTTATAAATGGAAAGACTCAGATGGT
Organism: Arvicanthis niloticus; assembly: GCF_011762505.2. Classification (NCBI taxonomy): domain Eukaryota; kingdom Metazoa; phylum Chordata; class Mammalia; order Rodentia; family Muridae; genus Arvicanthis; species Arvicanthis niloticus. The sequence continues at coordinate 8,405,617 of NC_133438.1, read as the reverse complement.
ACAAAAGGAACCATTAGACCCTCAGTGGCTAATGTGACCACAATTTTGGATAGAGTTATATTTGAAGATTTAAATGTGGCCCTTGCCAGTGGAGAATAGGGAGAATGCCTCCAAATAAGAGGCAGAACCAAAAATATCAATATCAGAAGAACCTTCAATTCTAAAGGCTGCTGTTAAATACTTTACTCCCTGCCTGGAATGGATCAGGGATGGTTTCATCTGGGTTGAACAGTGGCCCTGAAACAGGGAAAAATTAACAATTTTAAAACAATCAGTTAAATACCAATTAGATATGGGAACATTTGTCATCTCTAAAAGCCCTTGGAATAGGCTGACTGATAACCTCCCTTCCCTGATTAATTTCCATCAATACAGAATGTAGGGTATCCAAAATTTGGTGTGCCTTTAACTATATGACTGAGAATTTGAAGTATCTTACTTTGGGGCTATTTTTTGTTACCCTCTCTCAAAAAATTGCTGCTGTTTTGTCCTTTTGAGAGTGTCCTTTGCCTTACAGAAGAAGCTTTGCAATTTGATGAGGTCCCATTTGTCAGTTGTTGATCTTAGAGCATAAGCCAATGCTGTTCTGCTTTGGATCCCATGTGCTACAACCCCAATCAGGCATGCCAAGCCTGACTGTTGGTGTCATACTGGCAAGATTATTTTCTGGGTAAGAGAAGGTTTTCTGGTGCAATCTGAGGCCATTTGCACAGAAAGAAGAAAAATAAAAACAAAACTGTGGCCTACACTGGGAACCTGGCCAAAAGCCTATGATAAAGAATATCATAGGCCTTAGAAAGAAATTCATTACTGAAATTTGCTGTACGTTCTAATGTCTCAGTTCACACCTATAGCCTGGTGCTGCTTTCAGTCTGGGTCAAACAAATTTTATTTTCAATGGAAAACAGTCATTTCAGAGACCCCAAACTAGCCAAATACTGAGAATAGCTGACTGCTTACAATACAGCCTATAATTGGAAATCCAAAATTACCACATGATATTACTCTCCATGAAATTTTATAGAATCATTAATTAAAAAGAAACTGGCAAAAAACAATTTCATGTCCTCTTTCTATTCTCACTTGAGAACCACTGCACCCCTTGCTCAATCTAACATACCTGAATCCTTTTTTAAAGTCTCTAACCAGGGCTCTGAGTTCTGATTCACACGTGAGCAGATCAGGCTGAGCAGTGGGAGACCTGCTTATGGGAAAGAGATTCTTCAGAAAGCACCAGGAACTTTTCATGGAACAAAAATGAAAGATGCTCACACCTGCCAAAAGGATAAACATGAAGGAACGAGACAATACCATGACAAATGTCTCTTTTTCTCTGAGGATTTCACTTTATTCTATGAGGTGTTTGATTCATTCACAGAGCGCTCACACACATGCACGGTTGTTTTCCCAGGAACTCTGAAGAAGAGCAAGGAAGACTTCAAGAAAACTATTCTGACCCACGGAATCTAGACTGCTGCACTTCTGCAAAAGGTTTCGGTAAAAAAGCTTTGACTGCAGGGTCTAAGAATTCCCACTCCTGCAAGAAATCCACAGTCACAGAACTAAATGTCAACAAATCATGAAATAAAAACACAGCAGTCTGGCCACATGTGCATGGATACAGTGATTTTCTTGACTCAAATACATTTTTCTGAAGTGAGCAATTATAATTATTCAACACTGCTTTCTATTTTTGTTTTAACATATACTGGGTTTTCTATCTATAAAAATAGCTTGGCCAGGTATCATCCTCTCACAGCATGCATACTGGGCTGGCCAAGAACTTGTTAGGTCTCAAAGAAACTCAGGATAAATGGCTATCTCAGGTGCCCATTAATGTTTCTGATAGGTTGTTTCTCCTACAGTGAAATGAGCCAATTCACCCCAGATTAGAATATATTATAGGCAGGTTTATTTGGAAGCTGTTCTTGGGTAAGTTCACTGGACCAAAGGATTGAGGCCAGGGGATTGCCCAATGGGGAAGGACACAGAAAGAAAAGAGAAGGAGAAGGAAAAGAAAAGGAGAGAGAGAAAGAAAGAGAGAGAGAGAGAGAGAGAGAGAGAGAGAGAGAGAGAGAGAGAGAACATTAAATGTCTGGATTATGTAAGGAAGAGACTTTGGGGGAAGGAAGAGACTTTGGGGGAAGGACAACTCAGTTCAAGGGCTGGAATGTTTAGGGGTGGGGGTTGGGGGCAGCAAGGGTTGCCAGGTATAGATTGAAGGATGCTGGGAGAACCTGGAGGCCAGGTCTGCTTTGATATGTAAAATACTCACTTCAGTCTATTTTCCTGCGGTCTAAAACCAAATAATATCAAAGGGTACATTTTTGGCTAGGTGCTTGGCTCCTACTTCCTCTCTTGCCTTCCCCCTTCCCCTCTCCTCCTTTCTCCCAACCCCTTTCTATTCATGGCAAGGTTCACTCTGGACCCTTCCTTTCTGATTCAAGCAAATCTACGCTGGTTTCTCAGATTACTAATATCTACAAGCTGAGGAGCCCTATTTCCCAGGCCAAAGACCAGTCTCTTGAATAGTCAAATGGTGGATCAGGGGAGTTAAGAAAGCATGGATGAAGTTGAATTTGAGCTTTGCTGTAGCCAAGAAAATGCCATGTGCAAACTACACATACTGCAAATGACCTATGAGACAATGTAGGAAACCATAAGATACATGAAATAAATCACAATAAAACCCAGCACATAGGATCTCAAACCTCCCAACAGTGATGGATATCCTCAACAGAATTGTGAGAGGTGTCCATCCTTAAAAGCAGCTGCTGAAAACACACCCCTGTTCCTCTTCCACCTCTTTCTCAGCCCCACAGCTCCTCTGACACAAGAGGTTCCAGGGCCCCTGGACTCTGGTTCCCACAGTTTTGCTGACAGCTGACTCATGTCTATGGTTAGGGAATGCATGGCTCCCACGGGTAGTGAAGGGATTGGTGGATTTTCCTGTCACTCTGGCCTGGATCTTTGGAACAGCACTCCCATCACAGCCAGTTTCCAGAAATGCAGTAGCTCTAAACTCTTTCACTTCCTGAATCACCTTCACAGAGTCCGCCCGGCTACTTTTCTTTTTACCTTCATCCTCCTGGGGCTGATGACGTTCCCGCCAGCACTAGTCCCTCCCACTCAGAAACAGGCTGCTTTGGACCTGCTCTGTACAGACTACCCACAAAATCATACAGGCATTTTGAAGTATAAATAGAGAATTTCTTCTGCATATTCATAAAATGAGAAACCTAAAAGGATTTTAAAAATTATGAGAGAAGGATCAAACCAAAGAGTGATTTCAAAATCTATTAAAACTATGGAAGTGTAAACATTGGCAGTTGACAGGAAGACAGATGAGAGCAGATCTCAATGGGAACGTAATATAGACTGCGTTTAATACTATGCAGAGATATTAAACAAATCTTATCAAAAACCTGCTGGCATTATTTTAGGAAATGGAGAAAGTAATCACCCAAGATAAGACAACTTAAAGGAACTATAAAATGCTCCCAAACTCTATGCGCAGAAAAAACTAAAAGGCATCAATTGATCTGACTAAACACTGTATTAAAATTATAACAATGAAAATATTTAATATCGGTAAGAAGATATGATCAGTGATGTGAACGGGAAGGGGGAAAGCATCCCTCACACACAAACCAATCAAATTACATTTACCTCTGTGTGTTTATTCTTACATAGAGAGTCCTCTAATACCTACAATGGGAATATTCTGACATTATTCTCAGGACAATTATCTAGAAACAACTGAAATGAAATAGAATCTGGCAAAACCAATTCCATGTTCTCTTTACACTGTCACTTGAGCCTCCACACTTCCCCATCCCTTTCTCCATCCCTCTAACATAGCTGGCTCCTTTGCTACAGTTTCCTGTCTTCACCATCCAGGACCAGTTCAGACTCAGGTGAGCAGGACTGACTGAGGAGTGTGACACCTGCATGTGGGAAAGAGTCATCAGAAAGCACCAGGAACTTTTCATGGGACAAAAATAAATGACGCCTCTAAACACATAAAGATGCAGGAGACAGAAAATATCAGAAATAAAAATGTCTCGTTCCCTGTAAGGATTTGACTGTACTCTGTGAGATGTCAGACTCATTCACACACAGCTCAGATACATGCAGTCACTCTACCAGGAATCCTGAGGAGGAGGTGGGGAGACTGCAAGAAAACCACTGTCACCCACAGAAACCAGACTGCTGCACTTGTCCAATGGGAGATGTCTGCAAAAACCTCTGTCTGCAGGGTCAAGGCATGGCCACTCCTCCTACAAGAAGTCCACAGTCACCGCACTGAATGATAACAAACCCTGAGATAATAAAATAAAATAAAATAAAATAAAATAAAATAAAAACAATAAAACCTGTTTGGCCACAAATGTAAGGGTAGAGTGTTTTTCTTCAACCAAGGACACAATTTTGTTATACAGATGAGTGATTAATATTATTCAAAACATGCTTTCTAACAGTTTATTTTAATCTACTGTGAGTTTTCTAATTCTACAAATAGTGTGGTCTAATACCGTCACATAGCAATACTGGGTTTGTGCGGACCTAAGGTATAACATAAGTACTTAGCATACAAAAACAGGTTTCTGAATGTTTTATTTACATCCTAAACCGCATACAACTCAGATTAAAAATTCATAGCCACTAAAAAAAATCTGCCTACAAATGTTAATGTTTACATCAATAACTGTTGCGCTTGATAAAGTACACTTTCTGGCTCAATAACATCAGTACTTTCCTCATATATTATTATATACAAAGGTATCTCTGTGGATGCCTCTTAACCAGGGCCAAAGGCATTCTCTTGAAGAAGCAATTAGTAAAAGAAGGGAGTTAGAAAGCATGAATGAATTAACGTTCCAGTGGATTTGCAATTGCCACAAACAGCAAACAGCAGATAATGCAACTGCTCTACCAGATTTTTTTACAAGTTATTTTATGACTGAATGTTCCGGAAGTGTAGGATAATCGGGAAAAACAACAAACAAACAAACAAACAAACAAAAACCCCACGATAAACTCCAGTTCATAGGATAATAATAATATCATAGGATAATAATATCCACAAAAGAATTGTGAGAGTCGCACCCTTAAAAGCAGCTGCGGAAAACACCCCCCTGCTCCGCTCCCGCCCGTTTCCCAGCCCCGCAGCTCCTCTGACCTGGGAGGTTCCAGGGTCCCCAGGCTGCGGTTCCCGCCACTGCGCTGCCGACTGCGGACTCGCCCAGGCCCGCAGTTGGGAAACTGCATCTGAAGAGACTTGTCCAGTCTAGAGAGAACTAGGATCACTAGATAGGGTTAGGGACCACTCACAGAGCAAGAGGAATGGTGGAGTTTCCTGTCACTCTGGCCTGGATCTTTGGAGCAGGTCTCCTAGACCCGCCCACCACAGCCTGGTTCCGGTCACGTGGTTCCCCAGCCACTTTTAAATCAAGCGCTTTCTAGTCCCTAATTATTTTTGTACAGTCCACCCAGCTTTTTGCTTTTTGCTACCACTCTCCTGGTTCTTACCGTATCCCCGCCCTGCCCCAGGAAATTCGATCCTTCCCACTCAGTCTCAGGCAGCCTGCCACACAGCACCACCTGCCAGGCTGCCCTTGGACCTGCTCTGCACAACCACCACCAAAGCCTGCTGCCAGCTAGGCCAGAATTGAATCTGGTAGGATAGTAAGTTCTTCCCCCCACACACCCCACTTTTTTTTATTATTATCAAATCATAATTTTTACTTTTTAACACAGGGGTTATAAACACAAAAATGCAAGATGTGGGGAAGGGGATGACACAGGAGAATAGGTGTTTAGGGGGAGTACAGATATCTTTCAGAACAGGGTATCAGCTGGGTAAAGGTTCAGGGGTCAGGTCACTATGACTCTGCCTATGATTCACTTGTCCTTATCTAAGTTGGTACTATCCGCCAAGGCTGCCTATTTACAAGGTCTATGACTGTTCAGGCTGGTAAATTTCTACAAAAGCTGCCTGTTTACAATAGCTTTGACGGGCCTTTGACAAGGACATCAAACAGCTAGAGATTGACATCACTATACTGAAGAAATCCCTCGTTTTGCTGTCTGAAGTAATCTCCAAAAATTACAAAGGACTTTATTGGACTTGATTTACTCTTTTACAATAGAAAAGACTGTGTACAGCTCTAGACTGTGTACAACCCTTAAGGAAGAATGTTGCTTTTACATAGACAAAACAGGGATGATTAAACAGAGCATGAAAAAGGCCAGAGAAGGTCTTGAGAAAAGACAGAGAGAGAAAGAGAAAGATGAGAGCTGGTACAAGAATTGGTCTTCAACCTCTCCATGATTGTCAACCCTACTTCCTTCCATCTTGGGACCATTAATTGGGTTATTTTTGCTTATTTCTTTTGGTCCCTGGGCCTTAAATAGGCTGACTAACTGTGTGAAACAGCAGATAGATAATACAAAATCTATTCAGATACATTATCATAAGTTAGCTATGGAGGATCACGAGACTCAAGATGAGGTTGTTACTCTATCCAGGGTGTTCCCAAATCCCATCTCCACCCAACCTAAAAGAGGTGATTTCTGCCCCTAGACCAAGCAGAGAGGGGACACCCAGAACCCCCTCTGACTGGCGATCTGAATTTTGCTTAGGCTGCGAGGCTAAGCACTGCAAGGGAATATAAATAAAAGTTAAAAATATGTTTCTGGGTTTCCTGAGGGACAAGCCTGACTGCATAGGGGTTAATGTCAAAAGTTGAGTTTCTCTCCATTTAACTTGATCTTTGTTCTAGGCTTGCTGTAAGCTGCCTATATTGTGTTTAGGTATTACCCTTGTATCTTTTATCTGTACAGGACTTTTCTAAAGAAGGAATGGTCAATTTTGTCAAAGGCCATTTCTGCATGTAGTGAGATGATCATGTCTTTTTTTTTCAGATTGTAGTATGGTGTATTATTGATTTTTGTATCTTGAATGATCACTTCATCTCTGAGACCAAGTCTACTTGATCATGTTTGGTGATCATGTGTTCTGGGATTCTCTTTGCAAATATTTTATGAGTATTTTTGTGATTCTCTTTATTAATTTGCATAATTTTATGGTTTGGTTACTACTAGGCTAACTATAGCCTCATAAAATTAATTTGGGTGATGTTTCTTCTATTTCAAATTTGTGGAATAATTTGAGAAGTATTCATTTTAACTCTTCTTTGAATGTTGTAGAATTCTGCTCGAAAACCATCTGGCTCTGGGGTTTTTTTGGCTGGGAGACAATTAATTACTGCTTTTATTTCAGTAGTGGTTAATTTTGTCTACTTATTTATCTGATGTTGATTTTACTTTGGAATGTCTTATGACTCTCTAGATTTTCTGAGTGTTATTATGCCCTCATTTTCATTTCTTATTTAGTTAATTGGATATTCTCTTCACCTAGTTTGGATAAGGGTTTGTCTATCTTCTTAATTTTGTCAAAGAACCAACTCCTTGTTTCAGCCCTGAGTAAGATTATTTCTTACCATTTCCTACTCTTGGGTGTGGCTACTTTTTTATGTGAGAGAGAGTTTTCAGTTGTGCTCCTGAGTTGCTAGTATGACATCTCTCTAGTTTTTGTTTTTTACTTCTGTCTTGACCCATTTAAATTCAACATAGATGTATTCACTATGTGTGTGTGAGCATGCTTTGTAACTGCATTCTTTAATGCTGTGCCAAAATACATTGTTTATTTCCACATCTTATAAGACATAAGCTTTATAAACCACTTAGTTATCAACAGGAATGTTCTGTTCTTCATATTGTAAGCTCCTTTGACATACTTCCCAGATAACAACCTTGTTTCTGACTCAGGAAAACCACAATATCACCATCTGGCAGTGAAAGCAGGTCAGGGCAGGATGAAGTCAGCACTAGATTGGTAGCAATGGGCTGATAGACTACTGACTTTCCTGAGACACCTAAATCCTTTCAAAATTCTGAGTTTCTGAAATGTCTTCCCTCAGTCCATATTGCTAATAGTGTAATTCTACATATTTGACTTGTAATAGTGGGGGTCTGTGAGAGAAGGATACAACATTTTTTTTTTAGTATCATTCAATTTGTATAGTGTAGAAAATGATTTTATTTAACTTCCCAGTAAAGCTCTCCAGAATGACTAACTCTGTCAAAAATTGAAGGTATTTCATATAAGAGTAGAATATGATGCTGAAATTGCAACAATTAGGTAGTTCTACTTGCCTGGAGTATGTTATTTTACTTCATTAATTCTCTTTATTTATTCACTTTACATTCCAGCCCCTTCCTCGTCTCTTATCTGAGAGGTTCCCCCACCACCACGTCTCCCACACAGTTCACTCATTACATTCACTTCCAATGACTATTTTATTTCTCCTTTGAGTTGAAATTCAGGCATACTCCCTCAAACATTCCTTATTACTTCTTTGGGTCTAGAAATTGTAGGATGGGCATCCTGTACTTTAGGCTAATACCCGTTAATAAGTGAGTACATACCATATGTGTCTTTCTGGGTCTGGGTAACCTGATTTAGTTTGGTATTTTCTAGTTCTATCCATTTGCCTGCAGTTTTCACAATGTCCTTGTTTTTAAAAACTGAGAAGTTCTTCAACATGTAAATGAACTACATTTTCCTTATGCATTCTTCTGTTGAAGGATATCTGGGCTATTTCCAGTTTCTGGCTATTATGAATAAAGATGCTATGAACATAGTTCAGCAAGTGTCCTTGTGTTACCGCAGAACATCTTTTGGGTATCTATCCAGGAGTGATATAACTGGGTTTTGATTAGACTTTACTAATTTTCTGAGAAGCCACAAGACTGATTTCCAAAGTGGTTGTAAAAGTTTGCCCTCTGTGGTGGTTTGAATATGCTTGGCCCAGAGAGTAGCACTATTATGAAGTGTGGCCTTGTTGGAGTAGATGTGGCCTTGTTGGAGGAAGCATGTCACTTTGGGGTTGGGCTTTGAGAACCTCTTTCTATCAGCCTAGAACGTAGTCCACGCCTGGCTTCCCACAGATCAATATTTAGAATTCTCAGATCCTCTTACACCATACCTGCCAGAACTCTGTCATGCCCCTGCCTTTGTAAAAATGGGTTAAACCTCTGAAGCTATAAGGCAGCCCTACTTAAATGTTGTCTTTTACAAGAGTTGCCTGGCTTAAAGTTGCCCAAATTTCCCCAACCTAACAAAAGATGTGTCTATAAATGTACAAGAAATTTACAGAACAGGAAATGCATTGAAGCAGAAAAGAAAATCCTTCTGCCACATAATAATCAAAGCACCAAATGCATGGAGCATTTTATTTTAAGGAAACATTTTTTGACTGAATCCTCCTGCTCTTCTGCCTTGTCTTCAAGCATGATATTCTGCCTCCTACCTGATCTCTGAGTTATTAGACTTATTCTGTTTTTTTTTTTAATTTCTTGTCCCATCTCAGATTTTATGGTATTTCTAATGATTTCAATTCAGTTTTCTTGTCCTACCTTGTCCATATTTTTCTTTTGGCATTAGTATAATGTTTGTCTAAAGAAAGGCGAATTCCATGCTAATCTGTCCAGTCCTGACACTGGTAGAGGAAACTCTTCTGCTTCAGTCTTAGCACTTGCTTGATGCATGTTCTAGATTTAAAATGTAGGAGGTTGACTTAGTTACTTGTTTCTAGGAATCATCATATCTTCTTCAATTCTGATTCATTTGTTTATGACTATCAACCGCACTGCATAAGGTGACTCTGATGTCATTGTTATACATTCCAGTGTCCCCCATTTAGCTAGAATGTTAGTACATATAGATTCACTTTTTAAGTTTAGATTAGATGTACTTCAGTCTGCACAGAGACAAGTCTGTTTTGCTGAATCGCTCTGTTATCTTTTAGTTTCTATTTCATTAATTTCTACATAACCTTACTAATATCTTTCAACATAGTACTTCAGATTGACTTATTTTTATGCCCTCGGGCATATAGTTATTGACAAATGTCTTTGTCAAACAGTACCTCCTGCTGCCAAACTTCTAAATGTGTCGTTTTCACCCACTTCTGCTTGATTGTCTTTCCTGAGCTGACATTCTAAGAAAGTGTCCTTGAAGCTCCATGAAATTCAATCTCACGGTTCATTGATTTAAGTCTCCACAATAGCTAGTTAAGGAAGACTTAAAGGCCAGAAGCTGTGGCTCAGCAGGTAAGGGCACTTGTTCATTCGTCTTGCTGTTTGTAGGTTCTTAATACACTCAAGTGGAAATAAATATTAACTGGGACAGCCCTGAAATCCTTCAGTCCCTAGCTGATACATTTCTTTTGTGTAAATCAACTTTTTACTTTCACAAGAAACTACAATACATGACATGTCTAATTCCTAGCTTATTTAACTATGTTTTATACTTGATGTCACAAAAAAGCATCCATTCTGCATGTGTTGATAACACATTTTATGTTTACCTAATTACAGAACCACTGTATCTGTATATATACATGTGTATCACAGTTAATTTACATTTGTAGCATCTCATACAATTATCTTAACAGTTACTATAAAGTTCTATAATTTCTTATTGAAAAATATTAGACAAGTATGGGAGAACAGATGTCATATATTCTTAACTTCACACCCAACTAATCTTACCCAGTCAAAGGCCAGAAGCATTCTATATTTTTTCCAATTATTTCTTAACTCTTCTCCAGCAAATTACTCTACTTTTCCCCATAATTTTATATAATAGGTTCAAATTTCTAAAATGACCACGTGTAAACAAAAACCAAGAAAATTTCAAAGACCAAGATAAATGAAAGAACAAAATAAATCCCTAGAAACTAAATATAAATATTTAAGCAAAAATCAAGAAAATTTCAAAGACCAACATAAATAAAAGTACAAAATAAATCCCCAGAAACTAGATAAAAATATTTATGAATTCCCAGAGGAATTTAAAAGATATGCAATGACTTAAGCAAGAAGAATAACAAATAAATGAGGTAAGAAAACTCATAGTATTAAAAGGTGTTAAAGTAGCACAAAGACATCAGACTGTAGTTCTGAAAGGTAAAATATGAGAAAATAGGACAGAAATCCTCAACATTTATAAGGAAAAGGACATCACTCAACAGTTCCATTAATCCAGTCTAGCAGAAACCAAAGAACACAGGGATGGAGAATTCACTGTTTTCAGACTAACAAATGGGGAAGAAACTGATGAGCAGCAATAAGAATGCGATCTGTCTTCTCTGAAGGTGGATCCATGAGCAGGTCAGTGGATTTCACAGAAGAAACACAGAATTCGGCATCACTGTAGAGCCGGCAGTGAAATGCAGCCATCTCAAAAGCTCCCAGTGAATGCATCTCATGCAGTTTACTCTCAGGGAATACACAAAACCTGTAGGACCTCTGAAGCCCAACTGCAAACCACTGCACTGGAGTGGGCATACCAGTGAGAATGTCACTCATTGTGTTCGATTTCAATGCTTTTCATATACGAATAGCACGGAAAGGTTCTTTAGGTGTAATTAAGACACAACTAACAGGAAGCCCTTAATCCACCTTATTTTCTTGATGAAGATGTCAAGTCATGTATGGTGATCATGAACTGTTTACAGAGGGAGCATGTCCTTTCAACATCACAGCTTACTGCTCAGGAAGGAAGATTTCAGATCTGAGAGCTGTCTTTATAGCTCAGAAAACCTTGGGATTGGATGCAAATCGCTTTCATTCCATAGCAGACTTCTCTGTGGATAGAATGGTGGGCCAAACATTTTTTGTATTGTACATTTTTCCACAATTAGGGCGGATTTTCATAAAAGTTACTGCTATCTACCTGACTACATCATCAATATGACAGATAGATCATCTGTTGCCACATTACAATAGGAACAGTATGTTCTCTAACTCTGCACTCAAAGAACATAAACAACATTATTTATCATACACAGGGATTATTCCTAACTCTTCCAGTGTTGACATGAGGCATCTGCTGTCCTGTAACAAGTCCAGGGTCCATCTTTACTCTCACATTAGGAGTGATACCTCTGTCTTCTTTTCTGTACTGTTACCTTGAATCCTTATGCAATACCACTAAATTGTTTATAGTTTCTTTTTACACAAATAAGGCTTGTTTATTTTAATTTTATTTGGAAGGGTCTCTTTGCATACATATAGTTCTGTGGACTGTATGCATGCAGAGCCTATGTCAATCACAAGAGGGCAGCAGCTCATCTAGCATCTGAGTTCTAGAAGAAGGTAAAGTCCTCAAGCAGGTTTAGGAAAGTGAACCTAGAAACAGCAAGAAGAACAAGTGCCCTTAGCTGCTGACCTCTAAGCAGCTGTGTGCCCTAAGCAAACCCCCAAAGAATGTTTTGTTTGCACTAATTTACTTTCACAGAGCAAGTTAAAGTAACGATATGCTTTGCCATTTCCTCAACTCTGTTTCTGTCCATTTGATTATAGTTTTTTGTATGGTGGTGCAACATATGTGTCTAGTGCCTGTGGAGGTCACCGGAGGGTATCTGGGAGGAAAATTAAAGATGGTTGTGAGGCAGAATATTGGTGTTGAGTTTCAAATCCAGGGATTCTGGAAGAGCTGTAACTACTCTTACCCACTCCACCGTCTATTTAGCCACCCACTTATTTTCTTTGTGTTGACCATTCTGGCTAGTGTGAGATAGAATATCAGTGGTATTCAATTTTGGGATTCCCTGAAGGCTAAGACTGACTGAGGAGTGTGACACCTGCATATGGGAAAGAGTCTTCAGAAAGCACCAAAAACTTTTCATGGGACAAAAATAAATGACACCTCCAAAAGGATAAACATGAGGGAGAGAGAAAATATCACAAATAAAAATGTCTCTTTCCCTGTAAGGATTTGACTCACATCTCACATGTGTGAGATGTGAGACTCATTCACAGACAGCTCAGACACATGCAGTCATTTTCCCAGGAATCCTGAGGAGGAGCTGGGGAGACTGCAAGAAAACTACTGTCACCCACAGAAACCAGACTGCTGCACTCGGCCAAGGGAGATCTCTGCTAAAAGCGCTGTCAGCAGGGTCAAGGCATTCCCACTCCTATAAGAAGTCCACAGTCACATCCCTGAATGATAACAAACCCTAAAATAAAAAATAAAAAATAAACCAAACAACTGTATAGCCACAAATGTAAGGACAGAGTGCTTTTCTTCAACCAAGGAGATGATTTTGTGATACAGGTGGGTGACTACAATTATTCAAATGATGCTTTCTAAAACTTTATTTTAATCTATTTATACAAATAGCGTAGTCTGATACAGTCACATAGCGATATTGTGTTTGCCCAGATCTCAACATACAAAGACACGTTTTTAGATGATGTACTTAAATCCTAAACTGCATACAACTCAGACGAAAAATGCATGGGCACTAAAAAAGTCTGTCTCTAAATGATAATGTTTGCAGTAATAACGGCTGTGCTCGATAAAGTACATTTTCCACTCTAATAAAATCTGCACTTTCCTCTAATAAGTGTACTATACAAAGCTCTCTATGTAGCCAACGTGTTCTGAATAAGCAATTAGTAAAAGAACATAGTTGGAATGCACGGAACTTAGGCTCCAGGAGCTTTGTAATTGCCACAGTAGCAACCGCAGATAATGCAACTGCTCTGAGAGATTTTAGGATGGATGAAAAAGTCACGGTAAACCCCAGTTTACAGGACCTGAAACTTCTGGACAATGGTAAGATATCCAAAACACAACTGTGAGAGCAGCATCCTTAAGAGCAACTGCGGAAAACATACCCTTCCTTGCTCTGCTCCAGTCCCGCAGCTCCTCTGACCTGGGAGGTTTCAGGGTCCCCAGGCTGTGCTTCTCGCCGCTGAGCTGCTCCCAGGTCCGCAGCCAGGAAATAGCATCCAAGAACTTCCCGGGATCCAGAAAGAACTAGGACCCGGCAACCCCCCCGGGTTGGCGAACACGAACTTTACTCAGGTAGTAAGAGAAGTGTGAATTTTCCTATGACATGGGCCAGGATCTTTGGAACACATATCTTACACCCGCCACCCCCCACCCCCAGGACCCGGTTCCAGTGACGTATTTCCGCTAAGGCATTTCAATTCTGGCGCTTTCAATGCCATAGTTACTTTTCCAGAGTTAGCCCAGCCTTCTCTCACTTTCCTGGTCTTTCTAGTAACTCCTCCCCGCCCCGCCCTGGAGTTTCTTCTGGCTCCCACTCTCTCGAATTCCCAGCCACACAACTCCTGCTGTCAGCTTGCTCTGTACCTGCTCTGCATAGCCTCCCCTACCCCCATCCCCTACCTCTAGCACCTGCATCCCCCGCCCCTTCCTTGTTTGCTACCAGCCTAGACCAGAACTGAATCTGGTAGGACACTGCATCCCTATATCTGATAATGAGTTCTGAACCTCTCAGATAATAGATAAGCAGCCTCACTTCTTAGCTTGGAATACAAGCCTTCTGGGCTAAAATACGCACAGCAAAATATATCCAACCGCCTGAATTCCGATTTCTTTTGTTCTATTCCCAACACAAAATACTAAAAATAAATCAAAGAGCCTGTCTCCCTCCCAAAGCCGGTCTCAACACATACATGAAGTACAAGAAAGACTAATCAGATGCAAATGTGGATAAAAAGGTTTGGGACAGAGAATGATGAGAGGGTCTGTGCAGCTCCAGGGACAAAAGTCACTGTACAAAGTCCAACCAGTAGAACAGGGCAGTGGGAAAACATGGATACAGCCAAACTCCAGCGGCATTGTACTGGCCACAGTAGCAAAGAAAGTAGATAATGCAAATACTTTGACAGGATATTTCTCTGAAAATAGTCTAACAATCATAATATGAAGGAAAACACCGTCACAAGACCCAGTTCGTGTAAGAGAAAATACAGTGATAGCAAAACAGAATTTTGATAGCCAGAAAAAAAAAATTTAAATGCTGTTGTGAGTTTTGTTAGCATTCTGTCTAAACTCCACCCCACAGTTACCTGGCAACAGCCAGGTAGGCGTGACCCACTATAAAAGGGACTGCTTGCCCTCTCTTCCCTCTCTTGCTCTCTTGTTTCTCTCTTGCCCTCTTGGGCTCTTCCCTTCCCCACCCCCTTCCCTACTCCCTTCCCCCTCTCTCCACGGGTTCATGGCCAGCCTCTACTTCTCTCCTCCTCTTCCTCCTCCTCCTCCTCCTCCTCCTCCTCCTCCTCCTCCTCCTCCTCCTCCTCCTCCTCCTCCTTCTCTCTCTCTCTCTCTCTCTCTCTCTCTCTCTCTCTTTCTCTCTCTCTCTCTCTCCCTCTCTCTCTCCCATTTCTCTGCCTCTACGACCCTCTTAACTCCCCTCCCAATGCCCTAAATAAACTCTATCCTGTATTATACCATCCATCATGAGGCTGGTTCCTCAGGAGGAAGCGATGCCTCAGCATGGGCCCCGCTGAGACATTCCCTTCCCCCATACCTCACTACCCCTTCATAGAACATCTCTCTTTCTCTCTTTATCTTTGTATAAACACATCATGTTTATAATATGCAAAATTCCATGCACAGGGAATTTAGGGTCAGGATCAGAATGGTAAGGAAAACGGGCATAGAACTGCATAAAATCCCAAGGAAAAGGGCATTTGTGCCTGGCACATCACTTTATCATTCTGGTCTTAACATACAGGCTGGATTTTGGATAAGGAATGTATTGAATATATCAATTTCTTTTGGTAGGTTGGCCAGTTTTACTATGTTAATCCTCCTGATCCATGAACATGGGAGATCTCTTCAAGTTTAAATATCTTCTTCAATTTTCTTCTTCAAACACTTGAAGTTTTTATCATGCAAGTCTTTCAGTTGCTTGTACAGTGTTGTGCAAAATATTTAATCCCAACCTTGGTTTCTACACATCATTTGATTATTCACTTCCAGGATACAAAACACACAATCTTTATAAGCCATTATCAGCACTAGAGCTGGGAAAATATCTATCTTCTATGGTACTATCATGTCTATTTCCCAACTAATAATCCCATTATATCTTCCCATGTTTTATCTGGGCTCCTTTTTAACTCCAATTAGCTGGCCAACATGACCATTATTCTAAGACTTTTTGCCCATGGGGACTTACTCCACCTCCACCTTCTCCTTTCTCACCATGGTTCTTTTTTAATCCCCTCCCCCAAACCTATTTCTCTTTTGCCCCTCTATTGGTTGTAGGCATGTTTATTTACCAGTTAGGTATAACTTGTGGAGCAAGGTTATAGAGCTTCACTTGAGTACCTGTAGACAGAACCCTAGGGGCAACAAGCCTTGGGGACATTTTTTAACATTACAATATAAGCAAAACACTGAACCTCAACAGCATGAAGTTAATAACAACATACTTTATATTTTTGAGGCTATTGTGAAATGTGGTGTTTTCATGATTTTCCCCCTGACTCCATGTATCATTTGTATATAGAAAGGATACTGATTTTTGTGCATTAATTTTGTATTCAGTGACTTTGAGAAAAGTGTTTATGAGTTATAGAAGTTCCCTGGTGGAAATTTTTGGGGGACTTATGTATATTATGATATCATTTAGAAATAAGGGTATTTTGACTTCTTTCCAATCCAATATATCTTCTTGATCCCCTTTACTCATCTTACTGCTTTAGCTAAGACTTCAATTATTTTATTAAATAGATGTGAAGAGTGGATATCAGCTTGTTTCTGATTTGCGTGGAATTGCCTTGAGTTTCTCTCCATTTAACTTGATCTTGGTTCTAGGCTTGCTGTAAGCTGCCTGTATGATGTTTAGGTATTTCCCTCATATCTTTTATCTTTACAGACTTTTATGGAGAAAGGATGTTCAATTTTGTCCAAGGCATTTTTCTCATGTAATGAGATGATTGTGTCTTTTTCTTCAGTTTGTTGTGTTGTGGATTTATTTGTTGATTTTTATATCTTGAATGATCCTTTCATCCCTGAGACAAAGTCTACATGATGATGTTTGCTGAGATTTTTCATGTGTACTTGAATTCGCTTTGCAGGTATTTTATGAGTATTTTTCCATGTATATTCATAAGGGAATTTGATCCATAATTCTTTTTTAAAATTTGTATCTTTTTATGGTTTGAGTACTAGGGTAACTGTAGCCTCATAAAAACAAATGCTGTTCCTTCTTTTTGTGTAATAATTTGAGGAGTATTAATTTTACTAACTGTTCTTTGCAAGTTGTAGAATTCTGCTCTAAAACAATCTGGCTCTAGGATTTTCGTGGTTAGTAGATAATAAATGACTGCTTTTATTTCACTAGTGGTTAAATATGTCTACTTGTTTATCTGATGTTTATTTCACTTTGGAATGTGGTACCTATCAATAAAATTATAGATTTTCTTTTCATTTCTCCAATTTGCCTTATGATTCTCTGGACTTTCTGACTGTTATTATGTCCCCATTTTTATTTCTGATTTAGTTAATTTGTATATTCTCTCTCTACATTTTAGTTAGTTTGGATAAGGGTTTTTCTATCTTGTTGATTTTGTCAAAGACCCGACTCTTTATTTCATTGATTTTTTATATTTCAGCCCTAAGTAAGATTATTTCTTGCTCTCTACTCCTCCTTTTGCCTCTGGTTTCTATTTTGCATGTGAGAGTTTTCAGTTATGCTGCTGAGTTGCTAGTATGACATCTCTCCAGTTTTAGTGTGGTTCTTAGTTCTGTCTTGATCTGTTTTAATTCAACATAGAGGTGTTCATTTTCCATGAGTTTGTGATCATAGTTTGTAACTGCATTCCTTAATGCTGTGGCAAAATATACTGCTTATTTCCAAATCTTAGAAAGCCACAAGCTTCTCCACAAACCACAGAGTTTTTTTTTTAAACAGGAATGTTCTGTTTTTCATATGTGAAGTCCTTTGGAATACTTCCCAGAAAACAACTTGTTTCTGACTCAGGAAAACCCTAATATCACCATCTGGCAGTGAAAGCAAGACAGGGCAGGATGAAGTCAGCACTAGTTTGGCAGCAATAGGCTGACAGACTACTGACTTTCTGAAACACCTAAATCCTTTCAAAATTGCTAATTGTGTAATTCTATGTAGGCTTTCGTCTGGTCAGCCACAGGGCATGGCCTCTTGAGGAGGCAGAAGAAGCTTTGACTGCATGTATCCCATACTGTTACTAGGATGGGTGCTAGGCTGTAGGGAAGAGCCCAAACACTGCTTTTGAGGTAGAAAAGAACAGTGTTAGGTGTGGGAAAGCCAGAGCCACCTAGGGAGTCCCTGGTCCTGAGACAAGGCCTTGAGATTCTCAGACTCTTAGACATCCATGTGCAACTGTGAGTTGAGGAAGAGCAGAGAAAAGAGTCAGGGACCAACAGGCTGGTGAAGCCCAGGGCTGGGGTAAAAAGGTGAGCTCCAGCTTGTCCCAGCACAGAGTGATTGTCCTTAGCTTGGCAGAGGCAGGCTTAGTGGTGGTTGTGGCTAGGAGTTCACAGAGGCCTTTTAAGGGAGAATAAAGATGTAGCTGTTTAGACAAAGGTCTTTTCCAGGTTCCTCCCAGTGGATCTTGATGAAAAAGACAGTCCATGGTTCTAAATAGTGTATTGTCATGGTGGAAAATGGATGTGTAAAATCATACTCAACTTCTCAGGGTGGGTATGAGATTAAATACCTTTTGCAGGGAGGAGTGTCTGTGGAGGGGAGCTTATTGGCTAAGACCTCTGGGCCTCTACATATCTCATTAGCATGGAGAACTCTGTTTTGAGGCTACATGACCATAGGGCACACTTCTTTTATGTGAGAAGCATGGCATGTGTTTCCAAGTCAGGAGTCTAGCAGGGAGCTGGGAGTCACATAAGCCTCAGGTGTGTGCCCATTTAGTCTCTGGGTCTCAACCTGCTCCACCTTACCAAAGTTCCTGGCATGGTTTTATTTCCCACAGTTCTACATATTTGACTTATAATCGTTGGACGTCTGGGAGGGAAGAATAGGATTTTTTTTTTTTTTTTTTTTTTTTTTTTTTGCGTCACTTTGCAGGACCGTGAAAGGCAGCCTGGTTCCTGGTTGAGCTAAAGCTAGAAACCCCAGTGACCCTGAAGGGACAGAAGGAGTTTCAGTTGGTTCCTGGGCTCTCAGTTCCTGGGCACCTGGCTCCTGTCATGTAGCTACAGTCCCCCACTGACCCCTGTAGAGAGGTCTGTGGTCATCAGTCACATAGGAGCATAATGCCAAGCCCCTCACAGGTAGAGGACATGACCTGTAGTGATATAGCCCAAGACAGATCTCCATTTTAATGAGGTACCTAAAGGCCTGGAGGAATTAGCCAATAAGCCTTCCTTCCCAGACACTCCTCCCTATGAAAGGTATTTAACCTCAGGCCGACTCTGAGAAGTGGGGTACAGTTTTACTTATCCACTTTCCACCATGACAATAAATGTCTTAAAACTATGGACTGCCTATTTTCACCAGGATCCGCCAAGGGGAGCCGTGAAGGCCTTTGCCTATAGAGCCTCCATCTAATCTCCCATAGAAGGCCTCTCAGAGCTCCCAGCCACAGTCATGATCAAGCCAAGCCCCAGCCAGATGCCTGCCAACAAGCCAAGGACTATCCCCCGTGGAATCTAGCCAGAGCTCTCCCCAGTTTTCTCCCCGGCTTTGGGCCAGATCCAGCCTGCGGCCCCCACTCTATTCTCAACTCTTCCTTGGCTCTCAGCAGTGCCTGGGTGTCAAAGAGCTTGAGAACCAGACGGCCCTGGCCTCCTTGCACGCCTGGTGACCCCTAACCAGCTCCAGCTGTCCCCCAGACCTCAGACTGTGCTTCCCCATGCCAGGAGAGGTGTCCTGTGGCTTCCCCACAGCTTGACACCCATGGCTTAAGGTAAGCACGGTCAAAATACCCCCACATTCTCCCTCTCTGAGTAGCTGAACAGCCAAGCCCTGTGGCAGAGCAGATATGGAACCCATTAACCCTACATCAGTTAATTTGCATAGTGTAGAAAAAATGTTTTTCAGCTTCCAGACTCTCTAGAGTCACTTACTCTGTCAAAAATTTAAAGTATTTTATGTAAATGTAGAATATTCTGCTGGAATTGGACTTTTACCTTTAGGTAGTGCTATTTGCATGGAGT
The DNA here is from genome assembly GCF_011762505.2 of Arvicanthis niloticus. Taxonomy (NCBI): domain Eukaryota; kingdom Metazoa; phylum Chordata; class Mammalia; order Rodentia; family Muridae; genus Arvicanthis; species Arvicanthis niloticus. Next base: position 8,385,558 of record NC_133438.1, on the reverse strand, counting down.
ATATTATTTTATTTCATTAATTTTCTTTATTTATTCACCTTACATTGAAGCCCTCTCCCTCCTCTCCTACCTGTCTCCTCCCCACCACATCTCCCATATAGTTCCCTCATTACACTCACTTCCAATGACTATTTTATATCCCCTTCTGACTGATAGAAGCATCTTCCCTTGAGCCCTCCTTGTTACTTAGTTTTTTGGAGTCTGGGAATTGTAGCATGATTATCCTCTACTTTGTGTCTCATATCTATTTATAAGTGCATACATACCATGTATGTCTATCTGGGTCTGGGTAACCTGGTACAGGAAAATACTCTAGTTCCATCCATTAGCCTTCAAATTTCATGATATTCTTTTTTAAGCTGAGAAGTATTTTATTTTGTAAATAAACTACATTTTCTTTATCCATTCTTCTGTTGAACTCCAGTCAAAAAAATCAAGGTCAGTTAACACCAGAGATAACCAGATGGTAAGAGGCAAGTGCAAGAACATTAAGGTACAGAAAAAAATGCAATTCAGCACCATGAGAACCCAGTTCTCCCACCACAGCAAGCCATAGATAACCTAACACACCTGAAAAGCAAGATGATTACCTAAAGTCCCATCTTACAAAAATGATAGAGGGCCTTTAAGAGGATATAAATAACTCCCTTAAAGAAATAAAATAATACAGAGAAACACAGATATACAGGTGGAAGCACTTAAACATGCAAGAAATAAATCCCTAAAGAAGTACAGAAAAATACAATCAAGCAGGAGAAGGAGTTTAATGAAGTGGTCCAAGACCTAAAATGAAAATATAAACAATAAAGAAAATATAAAATGGAGGCAACTCTGGAGATGGTCAACTTAGGAAAGAGACAGGAGGTACAATGCAAGCATCAGCAACACAATACAAAAGACAGAAGAGAGAATCTCAGGTGTAACAGATACCATAGAAGGTATTGACATATTGGACAAAGAGCACTGCCCATATGCATCCCAGTTGGGCTGCTCTCTGGTTCCAGAGCATCAAGATACAATATAAAGTGTAGTTAAGTAGTAACTCAAGGTTATTGGCGGAAAGTGGAACATTGTGGTGGGTGGAAGTATTCACCACTAACAACAAAAGGACTCAGACACTCTCTGACCTCTGAGAAATGATTCCTCAGGTTGGAATCCCTGCCTCTCTCCAATTAGATTGGAGTTAATTCACATCCCATATCTCTCACAACCCACTGTACCTGTAATCCTCAGGAAATAACAGAATGATCTAACTGCTCCTTACAAAACATCCTAGTCAAACTGTCACAAGATTGTCACCTCTATTGGGTAAAGCTTCTCCGTGCTTCTCAGGCTAATGGTTCTCCCCAAGCAAGCTCATTCCATTTGACTGTTTGAGCTCATGTATGGATGACTGCCCATGCTGGTCTTGCTAAAAACCCTTTGCCATACATGCAACCTAGCCCTATTTCGCTCTTCTATCTACAAGATAAGACCCTTTACCTCCATATCCTGGAATCGTGGAATCCCAGGTGGGAACTAGGAACTACTGGTAACCTCTTCTGTCACTTCAACCTCAAACACCCTATGGGCACAATTAATATACAGAGAAAATATATTACAACTACCCAATCCTTGGAGTTTACAGAAGTAGAAAAAGTACCTAAAGTCTCCTAATAGGTCATTTCCTTTCTGTCATACACTATCCTAAATAATACAAACCTGTCATTTCATCTCCAGCTTCATACTCTGACCTTGGCCAACAGGGTTTACTTAATGTCATCCAAACTGGCCACTTTAGAGCTTGCTACCTGTGTGTTCCTCCTGGAACTAGCACACAACTGCAACTTAAATATTCTCCTGTGACTCTGTCAAAAACCCTGTCTTACCATTCACCAACTGCCCTGACCCTGGTGTTGCTAGAACTCCCTACTTTTCTGATTTCACCCTCTTCAGCACGACAAACTGTTTTAAGGCATCTGGGACACTTTAGGTAGAGGTGTTAAATCTCCTAGATTGCAACAAAACCATAAGTCTAGATACCTCATCCCAGCCATTGGACCCAAAGTTCATAACACTGTGGTTCTTTGTGATACTCAAGTCTACCATCAACTGCCTCCTATTTAGTCGGGAGTCTGCATGCTTGGATTTTTCTTCCCCAAGAAGAGCCCCTACCAATTCCAGTAATGGACTCAATAGTTGGCCTACACAGTAAAATCTTGCCCCTCCTGGCTGTTGCAAAAATTACTGCTGGTATTACCACTGGGATAGCAGAAGTGATCATTTCACTGAGCTTGTACCATCAGTTTTCTTCCCATTTCATCTGAGAATTCTAGCAGGTGGCCCAAACCATAGTCATTTTTCAAGAAAAAAAAATGACTCCCTGGCTGTGGTGGTACTCCAAACCTGAAGTACATATTTTTGGTTTCTTTCGTGTCTCAGTTGTATCATGTGATGTTTTTCTAGAAACTGTCTTCTGAAAGGATGTATTTGATGAAGCAGACATACGTGAGGATATTTTGCTGAGAACAGACACATGATGCTTTTCTGTAAGCAGCATGAAAAAAGGGCATGTGATGTTTTGCTAGATTGGATGCTTGAGAGGACATGTGATGGTTGGAAAGTTTAATGCAAAAGGCAGTGGACAATGCTGTATGATATTGATATGCCTTACTATTCTTTGCTAGTCATAGTCTATCATGACTTCATAAAGAGAAACACACCAAAGAATTTCTGGTGGTGTTCCAGCAGCTTCTGGCCATGTCCACAGACTTAGGCCTATTGGCAGAGCCTCTTGGCTTCTTCTGGATGGAACTGCCATTACTGATTCATGAATGGTGTTTGCAAGTGCACTGAGCTACTGCTGCTGATTTATGTGAAATGAACTGCTGCCATTCTGGCAAAGCAGTTTGGATTTACTTCAAAGAACTATTCCTAACAGGTCCACATCTTCCTTTGACTTATTAACCTTTCCTTTCCACTACCTCTCCAAGATCGTGTGCTAGAACTGAGGTTAAAGCATTTAATAACCCTTATTAAAAGTAGATATTAGAAACTCTATAAGCCTACAGAGTAGATCCTCTTACAAATGAAAAAGCTAGCCTATGCATCTTACTCACAGAAGAATGCTATTTCTATGACAACTGACTGATTATTATAAAATATAAAATCCAACAACTGCAGACAGACTTCCAAAATTATAAGAAACAACTGAGTGCCTTTAATTCCTTGGTCATTGAAAATCCAATATGGAAAGATAAATTGCCCTTTCTGACCCCTATCATTCACATTTTCCTGCTTTACTAATCAATCACACCCTACGTTATCAATCTCTTCTCTGCATTTCTCCAATGAAAAATTCATAAAATCTCTAAACAAACAATTAACCAGTTATTGATACAGGGTTAATTACTGCTAGCCACACAGTTTGAGGCTCACAACTACATTGTGTATCCTGATGGTGAGGATCAACTGTGCCCCAAAGATGACAACAACCCCACACAACAGGAAGTACTCTAAAGAGCACAACATCCTTATTTCTTCTTCAGCATCACTCATTTCTAGGTCCTCCTATTTTATAATAAACAAAAGAGGACAGTGTTAGCAACCAAGCATCTCCACTGCCTGCTCAAAGGATGCAGTGACGACAGGATAAATCATCACTAGCTGCCAACATGTGACACATTCACACTGTTGCCACTGGTCATGTATTCTCCCACTGCATATGTATTACATCTCCTCATAAAAGGCCATTTTCTTCTGTCTCCACTCTTTTCTTCATTCCACCCTCACCCAGAGGAAACCTCTTTTTCGCAATAAGCCTCCCAAGACAGCTGTTGCATGGTGTGAATATGTGAAATCTGTTACTAAGATCATAACACAATCATTAGTCAAATCTTACAAATCCAAACTGTAAAGGAAAAACATAAAGGGGATGATAACTCTTCTGAATCTGAACAAAATCCCACATCGAAATGAATCCACAGTGAACAGAAACTGTTACAATGCTGTGTATGTGGGAAATGTTTCAAGCCATCCTCAAACCCTAGTAGATGCAAAGTAACTCATACAGAAGAGAAACCTTATAAATGTACAGTATGTAGTAAGGCCTTTTGCATGCCATAACACAAACAACATATGAACATGCATTATGAAAAGAAAAACCAGATATGTTTGCAGAATGTGGTAAATGCTCTTATGCATCAGACTTTGAAAGACATACAGAATCATGTTGAAGTTAGAAAACGTACAAATGTAATGATTATGGAAAATCCATCATTTACTGTTAAAGTATTAAAAAATGTCAGAAGTTTATAGAATGGAGAAAAATTATAAATGTAATAAATGTTTCAAAGGATTTAACCAGAAACGACAACTTAGGAGACATTAAACATTCCATATAGGAGAGAAGCCGCATAAATACACTGAACAATAGGAATCCTTTACCATTAGTTCAGCTCTTAGATTGCATCAGAACATTCATACAAATGAGAAACCTTACAAATGCAATGAATGTGAGAAAAACTTTGCCAATCATATCTCTTAAAACACATCAAATAATTCATGGAGGAGAAAAACCTTACAAATATAGAGAATGGGAGAAATCCTTTACTACTGCCTCATATCTTACACTACATCAGAAAACTCATAGAGGTTGAATGTATTGCATGTGGCAAAGTCTTGACCTACCACTTATGTCTATGAAAGCAACAGAAAATTCATATTATGGAGAAAAGTGTCCATTGTAAATAATATGGTGTGGGCTTTATCCAAGCTATGTCCTTAAGGATGACTAGAGGCTTAACACTAGAGATTAATTTTGAAGAAGAGGAACCTGAGAAACCCAATAAAATGTTAAAATCTTAGAAAATATCAAAAGCTCATACTCTGAAAAATTCTGAATATATGATAATGTGTAAAAATTTCATTGAAACATGATACTTTTTCAACCTCTAATATTTCACAATGAATACTAACTGGAGAGGCTTGAAGAATGTGCTGTTGTGACACTTCCTAGAGACTGAAATATTCCATCCTCACAGGAAGTTGATTAAGCCAGGAAATATACCACTCAACACAACTCCAAGAAAGTCCCTGGATTGGACAGGATTCATTATATTTAACACCCATGAAGAAACTCACACCAATCATGCTGCTTAGATGAGGCTTTATGAACTGAGCTATGAAGATAGAGCACCATTTAACCTATTCTAGCAAATGTGCAGTGTACTCTAGGTGTCGTGGGTACATAAGCTATACCACAAGCTAGATAAGAGTTTCATGGTAGCAATTATCTTTGAGAACCTTTACTCTAAATGTTACTGTAAATGGCTCTTTCCTCGGAATTCTGTTAAGTAATACCAATAAAGCTCATTAATTCAACATGTTGCAATTCAGTGGCATCCATATTTGTTTCTACCGCCAGTTCCCATTTGGGGTAATTAGATGTGATTGCATATTGTATGTCCCCAGGAAACAACTCTACATATATGTTATAACCCAATTTGTCGTTCCTCCAAATTTTATTTATACCAGAAAATTGGTAATAGAGAAACCATGTGAGTCAACAAACTTATTGAAGACTGCTGATACTAACCTCTCCAGGATTACTGACATAGGAGTACTAGATTCAGCTAAAAGGGCTCAAAACAAACAGAATGTATAGGCTTAGGAAGCCTCTGAGAGCCTGATTTCTTTGTTGCATTCACAGAGGAGAGAGAAAGAGAGAGAGAGAGAGAGAGAGAGAGAGAGAGAGAGAGAGAGAGAGAGAGAGAGAGATGTGAAAAGGAATGTGTGAAAATATGTTTACAAAACTGTCAGTGAGATACATCACCCCAAACTGGGTTATCTCTATGCATGCCTCCGAACTAATGCTTAGACCAAATGATCCAGTCATGTTCCATTAAATCTCAGAACTCTGCTGCACATGGGCAAATACTGAAAGCCTTATGGTAGTCTCACGGCCTGTTTTACATGAGAAATTCCATCTACAAGCCTTTCAAAAATATTCCATTTCAAATATTTCATAAATTCTTTAACCAATGCTACTATTATAGACATGCCAGAAAATTAATCATGAAATAAACCTGGAGGAACTGAAGGAATGGCCAACCAATAACTAGCCCAACTTGAAACCTATCCCATGGGCAAGCACCAATGCTTGACATTATTAATGATATCATCTTATACTTGCAGACAAGAGCCTAGCATTGCTGTCCTCTGAGAGGCTCTACACAGCAGGTGACAGAAACACATGCAGTTACTCACAGATAAACATTGGACATAGCTCAGAGACACTTGTGGAAGAGTTGGGGGAGCATTGAAGGTACCGAAGAGGATGGGAACCCCACAGGATGACAGTCGACTAACCTGGACCTTTGGGAGCTCTTAGAGACTGAACCACCAACCAAAGAACATATGCTGGTTAAAATGAGGCCCTCAGCACATATGTAGCAGACGTGCAGCGCAGCTCAGCTTCCACGTGGGCCCTCAGACAGAGCTGTCCCTAAAGCTGTAGCCTGACTGTGGTATCCATTCCCCAACAAAGCTGCCTTGTCTGGCCTCAGTGTGAGAGTATGTGCCTAGTCTGGCAGAGAATTGATGCAAAAGGGTTGGGGGGGGGGGATACACAGAAGGCTCCACCCTCTCAGTAGAGAAGGGGGGAAGGTCTCTGAGAGTGGGGATGATGAAGGGGGCAGTGTTTGGGCAGTAAATAAAAATCTGAATAAGAAAAATTTCTTTACCTTAATTTTAAGTGTGAATCCATACAAATATCTATAAAGCATGAAATTTGAAAGATATAACATATGAACAAACAATGTGTATATATGCTCATGTACAGTTTAGAAATCCCCAAGAGTGTGCTTGAAGATAATTTTGAAATCCTCGAAAAAATAGGATAAGTATTTATTCCAACTCCAAAGCACTATATTAGAAAAGCACAATTTGATACTACAAATTGTGAGTCTCAGGAATTTAGTCATGGTCCAAAACATTAACAATTACTAAGCACATTTTAATTCCTCATCAACTTTAAATCTGAAATCTATGTGCTCTAAGACATAAATACTACATTAAGAAATATGTCTTTTCATGCTGAGTTCTTAAAGTTACACCAGAGAATGTAGCAAAACTGATTTGATGTCCAGTTTCCATTGTCACTTGAACCCCATACCACTCTTGCCTGAATGCCTCCTACATCCTTGGCTACTGGCATTCTCTCTTCATCTTCCAGGGCTCTTTTTTTATGCTCCATGGTGAACAAATCTGGCAGAGCAGAATAAGAAAGGCAGTTAGGGAGGAAATTCTACAGCAAACGCCTGCATTCTAACACAGTGCTGTGCTCAGTAGATAAAGAGGAAAAAAAATGAATTCTGGAAATGTTGTCCTAATACTCATATAGTCCTAATACTCATATAGTTTAGACTCATATTTAGCTAGCATTTTAGCTTGGGTAATTTAAGGCCCTCTTCCTTCTTCCTCTTCTTCTTCCTCCTCTTCTTCTTCCTTCTCCTCCTCTTCCTCCTCCTCCTCTTCCTCCTCCTCCTCTTCCTCTTCCTCTTCTTCTTACTTCTCCTCCTCCTCCTCCTCCTCCTCCTCCTCCTCCTCCTTCTCCTCCTCCTCCTCCTCCTCCTCCTCCTCCTCCTCCTCCTCCTCCTCCTCCTCCTCCTCCTCCTCCTCCTCCTCCTCCTCCTCCTCCTCCTTCTCCTCCTCTTCTTCTTCTTCTTCTTCTTCTTCTTCTTCTTCTTCTTCTTCTTCTTCTTCTTCTTCTTCTTCTTCTTCTTCTTCTCTTACTATGTATACAGCATTTTGCCTGCATGTACAACAGTGTGCCAGAAGTGGGCACCAGATCTCATTATAGATGGTTGTGAGCCACCATGTGGTTGCTGGGAATTGAACTCAGGACGTTTGGAAGAGCAGTCAGTGCTCTTAACCTCTGAGCCAACTCTCCAGCTCTTAAGGGCCATTTCTGAGCAAAGCTCAGCCAATACTGAAGGGCACAAAGAAACAGTAGGATCATGGTAATGATGCTGTACCCTACTCACGCTCTGAATTAATCATGAAACAAAATGAAAGGAGCCTAATGCCTCCCAAAAGGACACACACGAAAAAGAGAGAAATCTTCACTAAAATGTTTTCTATCCTTTGAGAATTTTACTGTATTCTATGAAACGTGAGACCCCTCCATACATAACTTATATACACTCCCAGTAATTTGAAAGGCAATCCTAACAATGAATATTAAAGATGGGCCTGGTGACTCAGGCCTTTACTCCCTGCATTGTGTATGCAGAGACAGGCTAATTTTGTACATTCAAGGCCACCATTGTCTACATTACGAGTTCCAGCACTGGCAGAGCTGTGTAAAGAAACCCTGCATCAAAAAAATAAAACACAAGGAAACAACATAATTGTGCCCTTTGTTTACTAACATAATGTGCATACATCACAGATGCAAAAATAATAGTAAGATGTTATAGAGTAAATGTGAACAATTGTACCTGTAACCATGTAGCTTGCAAAAGTACATATTAGAATCCACTCACAATTTCAGATAATCTTTATGTGATTAATAACTAAAAGCTTCTTAGGATGAGAATTCACATTCTAAGTGCCACTCTTAGATAAGTTAGTGGTAAGAAAAAATGGAAGTTGGAAAGGATGAGTTACACTGAGTAACAAAAGCTTTATTGTATCCAGAATAGAAAAGAAAACACTGTGTGACAGATCAGTATCTCAATTAATGCTGCAAGATCGTCTTTAAGAGAATATTTTGCTAACCATAAGAAAGGATAAATGCCAGTACACAAGAACTTACCAACAACAGTAAGATATCCACAACAAAAATGTGAGAATGCCATCACTATGAGCAACAGAGAAACTCATAAGATCCATGTTCCATTTCTGCATATCAACCAGCCCTGCAGCTCCTGGACCTAACAAGTACCAAGGTCTGCAGTTATTACCAATGCACTGATGACATGTGACTTTCCCAGGACATGCCACATGATTCCTAAAGGTGTTTGGAGTTTTCAAGTCCCAGAAAGTCTCAGGCCTGTTAGCTCAACCCCTGATCTCACACCATGAGGAGATGAGGACACCAGTGGCCCCTCAAAAGAGGTCATTTTTCTGTCCTTCAAGACTTTGATGGACTCTTATCATCTGGGAGCACTAGCCAAAGTAAACTATTTCTTTCATTTCTACTCATTCAAGTAAACTATTTCTTTCAGTTTCATGTTGTATTGCCTTAGTCATTGTTGCTTTAGAAAAGCAGTAGAAAAAAACAATTATAATAAACCATTTCCTGATGCATGTCATGTTCTAAAATGTAATAAAAAATAGGTAATATGATAGGTCATGAGAACTAAGGGCCCAATTATTGGGGGTTTTTGTTTTTGTTTGTTTGTTTTGTTTTTAAGCAAAATTTCAATCATTTGATTTAACTAACGGAGACTTAGTAGTCAGAAACTAGGGTGAAGGACTGCTATATAGGAGAAGCCAAGAAAGCACAGAGCTGACCGTCCTCCTCACTAAACATCACAAAAAGAAAATGGAAGTCTCCTCCCTGTCATCTCAAAAACCCCTCAAACTGAATATCCCTCCTTCTACTTCTTGTTAGTTGATCTATCCATCCTCCTGACTTCATCTTACTCTCTGTGTTTTTTTTTTTTTTTTCTTTTTCTATTTTCACTCCCTGACAACTGATTGCTTAAGAGAGCTAGATAGGACATTCAGAGTATAACATTGGCTACATTTCCTGAGACATGGAAAAATAAAAACGAAGCTCAATGGCTTCTTCATGAAAAATCAATTGTCCATAGGTGTGTGGGTTAATTTCTGGGCCTTCAATTCAATTCCATTGATCATTGTGTCTGTTTTTCATCAATATTATGCAGTTTTTATTACTATTATTCTATAATACACCTCGAGGTCAAGGATGATGATCTCTCAAAGACTTTATTGTTCAGGATTGTTTTGGCTATCCTGGCTGTATTGTTTTTCCACATTAAGTTGACCACTGCCCTTTCAATGTCTACAAAAAAAAAACTGTTGGAATTTGGGTGCGAATTGCATTGAATTTGTAAATTGCTTTTGGTGAGATGGCCATTTTCACTATGTTAATCCTACCTATCCATGAGCATGGGAGATCTTTCCATCTTCTGGTGTCTTCTTCAGGAGCTTTCTTCAGGGACTTGAGATTCTTGTCCTACAGATTTTTCACTTGCTTGGATAGAGTTAACCAAGATCTTTTATATTATCCACAGCTATAGTGAAGGGTGTTGCTTTCCTAGTTTCTTTCTTTGCTTGTTTGTCATTTGTATAAAGCAGTGCTACTGATTTCAGAGTTAATTTTTGTTACCGGCCACTTTGTTGAAGGTGTTTTTCAGCTGTAGGAGTTCTCTGGTAGAATTTTTGGGATTGATTATGTATACTATTATATCATTTGCAAATTGCATTACTTTGACTTCTTCCTTTCCAACTTGTATCCCCCTGATCTCTTTTTGTTGTCTTATTGCTCTGGCTAGAATATCAAGTACTCTATTGAAAAGATAGGGAGACAGTGGGCCAACTTGTCTCTGATTTTACTGGAAATGCTTTAAGTTTCTCTTTATTTAATTGGATGTTAGCTATTTTCTTGTTGTATATTGCTTTGATTATGTTTAGTTATATGCCCAGTTTTCCTGACTTCTGTAATACCTTTAACAAGAAGGGATGTTGGATTTTATCAAAGGGTTTTTTTCACCATTTAATGAGATAATCATGTGATTTTTTTCTTTCAGTTTGTTTATATCAGTTTGTTTAATCACTTTGATGGGTTTTCATATAGTGAATAATCCCTTCATCCCTGGGAGAAAGCCTACTTGGTCTTTATGAATGATATGTTTTATGAGTTCCTGGATTTGGTTTGTGAGTATTTTATTGAGTATTTTTGCATTATGTTCATAAGAAAAATCAGTCTAAAATTCTCTTTCTTTCTTGAGTCATTGTGTGAATTAGATCTCAGGGTGACTATGCCATAATAGAATGAGTTTGGCAGTGTTCTGTCTGTTTCTACTTTGTGGACTAGATTGAGCTATATTGGCATTAGCTCTTCCTTGAATGTCTGGTAGAATTCTGCACTAAAACCCCCTGGCCCTGGGCTTTTTTATTGTTGTTGTTGGGAGACTTTCAGTGACTGCTTCTACTTTTTTAAGGGTTATAGGGATGTTTAAATACTTGATGTAATCTTGATTTAACTTTGGTAAGTTGCATCTGTCTAAAAAAAATCATTCATGTTATTTAGATTTTCCAATTTTGTGGAGTACAGTAACACCTAATGATTCTTTGAACTTCTTCAGTGTCAGATGTTATGTCTCCATTTCATTATTAATTTTCATTATTTGGATACTTTCTCTGTTTCTTGGATAGTTTGAATAAGGGTTTATTTGGATCTATCTCACTGATTTTCTCAAAAAAAAAATAGATCTTGGTTTCCTTGATTCTTTGCATTGTTTTCTTTGTTTCTAACTGATTGATTTCAATTCTGAGTTTGATTATTTCCTGCCTTCTACTCCTCTTTGGACTGCTTGCCTTTTTTTTTTTTTTTCTAGATCTTTCAGGTGTACTTTTAAATTGCTGATATGAGAACTCTCTCATTTTTCTTTGGAGGCACTTAGTGCTATGAACTTTCATTTTAGCACTGCATTCCTTGTGTCCCATCGATTGATTATGCTGTGCTTTCATTTTTATTGAATTCCAGAAAGTCTTTAATTTCTTTATTTATTTCTTCCTTGACCCAAAGATCACTGAGTAGAGAGTTGTTCAGTTTCTATGAGTGTGTAGGCTTTCCACTGGTTTTATTATTGTTGAAGTTCAGCTTTACTTCATGGTGGTCTGATAAGATACAAGAAATAATTTAAATTTTCTTGTATCTGTTGAGGCTTGCTTTCTGACTGACTATATGGTCAATTTTGGAGAATACTGTGATAAGGCATTGAGCAGGATGTAAAGTGACTAATTTAAAAATAAAATTAGATTTAAGAACTTCTTAATATGTAGCCCTTTCTGATCTTGAACACTGAAACATGACATGTAGCTCATTTTAGCTTCCTTCCCAAAGCCTGCATCTGCTTCTTGTGTTCTAGTACTAAAGACATTATACTACTACATCTGATATATTTGTAAGTTTTGAATTGTTGCAGTATATTTAAGGAAACATTTCTTGTGACATTCCTGATTACATCTGTTAAAAATTGTCCCCCAACCCCAGTGGGGCGTTCTCTCATCCTCCTTGTTGCATTAATAGTGTAGAGGTTGACACTCACACATTTGTTTAGCATGGAATATTTCCAGTTTTCTAATTTTGTGAGATGTTAAACTTAGTTTGCTGTCTCACCTTTGTTATAGTGGAATGTTTTCTTCTGTTTTTCACAATAGAGCTTTTCTATTGGAAAAAAAGGTGTTATTTTTCTACAGGCTTTTGATGAATCAATTGGCATGGTCATGTTCTTTCTCACACTGAGCCTAAATATGTGGTGAAATATATTGATGTGTTTCTATGTGTTGAAACAGTCTTGCATTTATTGTATAAAAATCAACTTGTATTCTGTTTCTGTGTACCTTAGGGGGAAAATCTCTGTGTCTATTTCCATACTTGAAACTTGTCTGTAATTGTTTTTGCAAGGATTATTTCTCTTGGATTCTTCCCTGTATACTTTGCTCTAATTATGATCTGCCAGGATGCTCTCATAAATGACCCATTTTATTTCATAACTTTCTTCAAGTTCTCTTCTGTCTTCATGAAATTTTGAGCCAGTTATTCTTGATGCAGTAACATTATTGACAGGTCCTTTCTTTCACCACTTTAAATATATCCTTCCATACGTTCCTGTATGTGGAACTGACATAAGGTCATATGCTCTTATTTGGGCTTTGGGTGTTTATATGAGGATTATTTTTCTTCCTAATCAGAGTTGTATCAATTTTAATTTTATAGTTTTGACACCTTGGTGTCAAATATCAAGTAGAGTTCTGGTATTGTTCCTAAGACAGAAACTCAGAGAGGAGCAACAGATAAAGATAACTATTTCTCTGAAAAAATGCAAGCCAGGTAAGTTTCATGTCCACAGTTCTTTCAAAATTATTTTGTTGTTGTTGTTGTTGTTGTTGTTGGAAATCATTCAGTCTTTAATTCACTGCTTCTGGTAATATCTTCTAAACTGCTTCCTATGTATTTGTTCATTGTGACTATCAAGATTAAGGCTTTAAATCTTGTCTACAATGTAGCACAACCTTGACTCAATTGTAACATTCTTCATTTGTAATTGTGAAGGGAAATATTATTCATGAACCTAAGACCTACAGTTCTGAATTTGTTTCTTTGTAAGAGATAATATAAGAATATATTGATTCCCAGTTGCTAGAGAAGATGGACTTGTGTCCTTATATATTCATAAGGAAGGAAGTCCTACTTTACCACACAGGTTGCATTTCAGGGATGACCTTGCAGAACCAGGTTCATGTAAGTGGACATGGAATCATGAACTTTTTTGCTGGCATCATTTAAGGAGAAGTACATTTAAAGTCAAACTGTCTTGAATCCTGATACTAAGCATTTAACTTTTTAGAGTGTACAGTCAACTGAAGGACCATGGCTTGCTCTTGTTATAAAATTGATGTTTCTGTGAAGAGATGCAGATTGTAGTTTTTCCCCCCATCTTTGGCATTCAATATCATGTACTTGTTGATTTGTTGACACCTAAAATCTGCTCATCTCTGGTATGTGTAGGCTTAGACTTTTGTAAAACCCACTTTTAATAAAGGTTCTCAAATACTTCAACCCACCTTGTAGCCCAGCATCCAAAAGTAGGCGAGAATTGATGTTAAATAGGATAACTGAATGTGGATTTGTTTAGAAGTAATTATTTGGGAGTGATTTCAATATCCATTTGTCACGATACCTAACAGTAGTGTCAAGATACCAAACATGAATCAGCAGCTATGACATAATCTAGAAGAAATTACCAGCCCTCTTCCAAGTCAGCAGCAGTGGCTAGGTTTAGCCAGGATGCCAGGAGTCCTCTACTGTGCTTTTCTCAACCAAATGAAGATCAGTTATGATAAAGACTCAAGACCAACAAAGTGTTGCAGTACTAGCTGTGTAAGTTTGCTGTCATTGTCAGTTGAGTCCCATTTATACTTTCTCCAAACATAATGTGTCCTCCTACAGGTCTTGCCTCAGCAAAAAAACCAAACAAACATGTGAGTTGGCATCACCATGTGAGTTTGTTTCAGCCAAACACCATATCAGTTTGTATCACCTGACATATTTAGAAACTTCTACTTCATATTCCCCTTTTTATTTATTAGTTTTTTTTTCTTTTCCCCACTTAGGACCTTTCCACCTTTCCCATCAGATAGCATTCATAGGACACTTTTTACACTTAATAAACACTATAGCAACCTTTCTAAGTGTCTTTTCCTCCTTTGAAGTCAGACTAGCAGAAGTAAGTTAGAGCCCAGCAGTTCCTGCTGAGAGTGCAAAGGCTGTTTGCCTAATTCTCTGCTGTTAGGCTACAGGTGTTAATCACCTAAGCCTGCAGTCTTTTACCCTCAGAAGAAATTTTTAGGATAGTACAAGGCTATTTACCTAATCTTTTGCAATCCTTGAGCTGAGGTGTAAAGTGCCAGAGGCTGCAGTTTCTGGGCAGAGGATAGCAGAGGGCAGGCCAGCTACAATAGTATAACCCTAGCTCTTCCCATCCCCCTCCACTGCCTCAAGAAGAACCAACAAGAAAGAAGACTTCACCTTCTCCTCTCACCAAGCTGGGGCAGGCCCCCAGCATCCAACCCCACACATTATTAGTGGGAGACTTCAACACCCCATTCACACTGATTGTCAGGACATCCAGACAAAAACTAAACAGAGAAATGATGGAACTAACATATATTATGAATCAAACAGACCTAAGAGACATATAAAATATTTCACCCAAAAACAAGAGAATATACCTTCTTCTCAGTACTTAATGGATCCTTTTCCAAAATTGACCATATAGTCAATCACAAAGCAAGTCTTAACAAATACAAGAAAATTGAAATAACACTTTTTATCTTTTCAAACCATCATGGATTAAAGCTGGACTTCAACAAGAACAGAAACAGTAAAAGGCTACACATGCATGGGAACTGAACATTCTTCTTAGCACTGGTTTCACTGTGTCACATAAATTTGTGTATGCTGTGCTTTGGTTTTCATTGAGTTCTAGAAAGTCTTTCATTTCTTTATTTCTTCCTGTGTCACATAAATTTGTGTATGATGTGCTTTGGTTTTCATTGAGTTCCAGAAAGTCTTTCATTTCTTTATTTCTTCCCTGACCCAGAGATCATCCAGTAGATCTGCTCCAAAGGACTGTGCTATTGCTTAGTGGTTGTTACATATGTTTAATAATGATAATAATAGGAAAAACATATTAATAGCAGGAATCTTTCCTAAAACAAGTCCCCAACAGCCTTGCTGGAAGGAGGCTCACTTGTTGCAGATTATATAATAATATGAGGCAAGCATTTCAGGGTAATCACCTGCTAATTATTAGCTTGTCCCATTATGGCTCTTGACAGTTTGATGTACAATTAAGCTTTAGCATTTTTTTATTTTTTTTACAAATGTGTGTCACCTAGTCTAGTCTTTGGGACATAGATGTTCATAATTGAGATATAATCTTGGGAGATTTTTTTGATAAGTATAAAGTTTTCTTCCCTGTCTCTTTTGATTGATTTTGTTTGAAAGTTTGTTTTCTTAGATATTAGAATGACTACTTTAGCTTGTTTCTTGGGTTCATTTGCTTGAAAATTTTTTTCCTAGCTCTTTTCTTTGAGGTAGTATCTATCATTATTGCTGAGGTGTGTTTCTTGTATACAGCAGAATGATGGATCCTGTTTCCACATCCATTCTGTTATCCTATGTCATTTTATTGGGGGAACTGAATCCAATTTTTCAGGACCCACATAAAGACCAAGATAAACATCTGCTGCATATGTGATGAGAGGTGTAGTTCTAGCCTATGTATGTACTTTGGTTGGTGGTTCAGACTCCGAGAGGCCCAAGCATCCAGGTTAGTTGACTCTGTTGGACTTCCTGTTGAGTTTCTATCCCCCTTGGGCCTGAAATCCTTCCTCCTATTCTTCCAAACTTCCCGAGGTCCATCCAGTTTGGCTGTGGCTGTCTGTATCTACCTAAGTCAGCTGCTTGGTAGAGCTGCTCAAGAACATCTTGGACCTGTCTGCAAGTATAACAGTATCATTAATATTGTTAAGGATTGTTTCTTGCCCATGGGATGGGTCTCAAATTGGGCTAGATAGTGGTTCACCATTTGATCATTCTCTGCCTCCACCATGCCTGCATTTCTTATTGACAGGATTCATTTTGGATTGAAAGATTTTTGGGTGTGTTGGTGTCTCTATAGCTTCACTGGGGTTCCTGCCTGTATACAGAAGGTGTCCTTTTCAGGTTTTATACCTCCAATATGGTGAGTCACATCTAAGGTTATCTCCATTGATTCCTGGGTGCCTCCATTATCCCAGGTCTTTGTCTTGTCCTGAAAATGCCCCCTACCTCCTTACCCCCTTCAGTTGCAGATATCCATTCATTTTCATGGTCATTTAGCCAGATCTCTTGTCCATACCCACACCTGATCCGGAACTCCACATTCTCCCTCCATAATTCCCCTCCCTCCCATTTCCCACCATGCATCTGACTCATGACTTTTTTATTCTCCCTTCTAAGTAAGATTCAACTAACGTGGACCTTGGGGTTCTCAGTCTGAACCAAAAATCAAAGAACATATACAGGCTGGACCTAGGCCTCCCCTCATGTATGAAGCAGATGTGCACCATGCTCTTCATATACTTCTTGAACCACTGGAATGTGGGTTATCTCAACAGCTGTTGTTTGAATGTGGGATATGTTCTTCTGGCTGCACTGCCTTGTCTGGCCTCAGTGGCAAAGGAAGCACCTAGCCTGGCAGAGACTTGAAGTTCCAAAGTTGCGGGGATACCCAGAAGGGGCTCCACCTGCTCAGAGGAGAAGGGGAAGGTGGTATGGGGGAAGGATTGTAGAATGGAATGACCAAGAGGGTGGAAGTAAAGTAAATAAGCAAAAAAAAATAAGTAAACAACAAAACAAATGAAAAAACACAAAACAACCTTAAACAAAACAAACACTGCTGGTTCACTGTGATTATCATGGTTGGTTTCAACAATCTGCTCTCACTGGGTTGCTCTCCTGGGTGAAAAAAACGATCTCATTTTGGCTTAGTTCCTGCATGCCCAGCAGCTCCTTTGACCTGGGAGTTAACATGGCCTCTGCATTGTGGTTCCCTTCACTGCTCTGGTGACTGATGATTGCTCCAAGGTCAACACACACAACTGCACATGAGAGTTTTCACATTACTGTGAGACCCAAGCTAGTGTCATCTATTCCTGGTTCCATACTCTGGCTCCCAGATTCCTCAGATAAAGGAGCTTTCAGGCCCTTAGTCACTCTTCTGATTCCACCTATCACAAACCAGTTCCAACCAAGTAATGCTACCTTCTACTTACTCCGAATGCCTCCATTCTCCACGATGTCCCACAGGGTGATCTGCAGCTAAAGAGTAGTTTCCTATCACTTGCAAGGTACTGTCTAAATCCTGGTGAGTTTCTATAAATGCACCAATTGAAAGTTCCTCTAGGAATGCTCATCCAAGGCTACTGTAATCTGGCTTTTATTATGCTCTTCCACAAATATGCCTGAATGTCCCAATTTCAGAGACTCCCTTTAATTGGCCATCAACCCTCTGATATGTTGATTGTTCCTGCCACAATGAATTTCATCTTTCCCACATGACCTCTTCCAGATAACTCTCTGTGAGTCTACCTGGATTTATTTTGTGCATCCTCACCATATGCTTGTTGCACCATAAACAAGTATGTGTATCAATGGTTACAAAATGAATACTGAGTGGAAAACACCAAGTCAGATGTCTGTCATTGTGCATGTTTGAAACTTACCATGATGCTGGAAATCTGTGATGATTTGTGATAATGATCTCAAGGTCATCAAGTAGTGGGGCATAGATCCATTGAACATGTAAAGTTGGAGTGACCAGAGACTGTTCAGCTCAGTGCAATTTCCAGGTTGTTAAGGGTCATTCCAGACACCAAAGGTTCAACAGCCTGGTGTGAGCTTCAATGTCCCGGATGCAGAAGTTGATAGAATGTTGGGGTCCACACTAGTTGGGGCAGCCAAAAACGTCGCAGCCCAGGCAAAATGTTGAGGCCCGGGCCAACCCATGTTTGGGCGGCCACTGTATCCCGGCCCAAGCTGCAGCTCAGTTCTGCGGGTCGGGGTTCAGCAAGAGCGAGGGTGAGGGCAGACTCTACCTAATGTCTGATGTGTCTGATTCTCTGATCTCAGTCTGATTCTGATCTGTTCTGTCTCTGCCTTTTATATGTCTCACTTCTAAGCCACGCCTCTTGGTCACACCTTTAATCATGCCCTTAGGTCTTGTCTCTATCTCTATACTGTATACTTCTATCTCTATACTGTATACTTAAATTACACACCTTTAATCTCACGAACCTTTAATCTCAAGGTATCTAAACCAAGATTATCGGAGTGTGCTCAGTTGTTGTAGGCTATTGTAATCCAAGTCTCATGTCAGGGTATATGGCTCAAGATGGCTGCAAAGCTGATAGCCGCTTTCTGCTAAAAGTCGGCCCCCAACAATAGAATTTATTTATTTATTTATTTATTTATTTATTTATTTATTTATTGTGATCATTAGAAAGAATTGGTCTCTGTTTACTCAAGATGCTAATTATGAGATCACGTTTTAACACACTCTCAATACTGAGGACAACATAATGTTCTAACTTAGTGATTTCTCATGAGTTAAATGACTTCTGTGTTTTTTTTTTTAAATTAGTGTCAAATTATGTAATGATATGGATTTGTTCACTGTAACATACCACTTTGCCTAAGGTGCAAATTTTCTAAATCTTTCTGAACTGAGTATCAATATCAAATATAATGCTTTGGCTTGCAGTAAAGACCTTATCCTCTTTTTAGTACTTCAAAATGATTTTCCAGAACACTTTTGGGATTTCTAAACTGTACATAAACATGTACCTCATCTATTGTTCACAGGCTAGCTCATTAAAGCTTCAGCCTCGTCGAAGGGTGAAGGGGGGAGGGATATAATCTGGAGTGTAAAAAAAAAGCTTCAGCATCATTATTTGTAAAAATAAAGATAATACCTTAGTAAAGCCAATTACTGAGGTAATTTTTTTTCAGGATGAATGTTCTGGGATGGGTATAATATTACTATTCTGTAAATTATTTAACAAATATAACTCAAATGTAATTCATTCCTTGGGACATACACAGTGGAGTGTTAAGGTACAAAAGAACAGGAGGACACCACAATGATATGTGTGATTTGCTCATAGGTACCACTGCTTTGAGGGTTATTGTAGTTTGGTTGAATCAAAGGGTATTAGTATGAGTTGAGATCCATGAAGTGACACAGCCCAGTGGATGATGTCTGTCACTGACAATTTTGAAATCCTATTTTCATTTATTCTTTGGTGGACATTTCTCTCATTCATTCTTGAATTCAAAAAAGAGAACAGCCTGATCTCTCAGGCTTGCAAAGACTCTACATTCTGTCTGTGTGGAGCCATTTTAACTTAACCTAGTACTATTATGAAAGTAAGCCTGGAACATTAAACACAATCTTCCCTCTTCATTTAATACAAATGCAGTCTCTCTAATACAATGATTCAAATGTTCCTAATGCAACAGCAGTGTCATATAATTCAAAGTATTCTAATGTAGGCAGACTCACCTGGATACTAAGGAATAGTGTCTCAGTCCTAAGACCATTGGAAATAGATTTTTTTCCTAAGCAACCCATATGAGAGGTACATTTTCTGATACACACACACACACACACACACACACACACACACACACACCAAGTGGAAACTGAAAACAATCAAGTCAAATTTGTTGAAACAAGGAGCTTTATTGGAGTTGCATACAGGACTATGGACAAGGAGTTGTTGACCAGAGCCAAAGAGACTCATAGAAAGTAGAAATTCTGAAATTTGAAAACATCAAATGGTACAGGCTGCGGATCTTGGACACCGTTAGGAAACTGCATAACTGTAGGCATATTAACAGGACAAAGAACATCCTATCTTGGTGGCTCAATTTTTCAAATCCATTTTCATGACATATAATATGTTTCATGTAATTATTAAAAACCAATCCATGCTAATGTCAGCTATGCTCCAGTAACACGGTATCCCATTCCCCATTGGGAGCTGTAAGTCATTGTCTTCCCTGTTTCAGTTCACCTGCCTCCAAACCACTTCTATCTTCCCAGCCATCCACAGCCCAACCCCTGTGGCTAGCTGTCACAAATCCCCATAACCCAACAAAGTCAAAACTCCAGAGGCTTGCAATTTATCAGTCAAACTTATATTAACAAATTCTCAACCCCCAAAATGCCCACACACAAAGAACTCAAAACTCAATTGATATAAACACAAGCTACACTCCTAGATGGGGCAAATTGCCTATATTATTCTATAGCTCTTCTATGATATCATTAGCTACCTGTGACTCTTTCAAGCCATGTGGATCAGGTTCATCTTCCTCTCTGATATGTCTTTTCATCTCTGTCCTCCTCTCTCTCTCCTTGTCCATTTCTGTCCCCACTCTAAAACTCTCAGCCTGCCTTCATTTTACACTGCCAAATCACAGGCTCTAGCTTTATCTTTTGCCTGCCCTCACCTGCAGATGGACAACAATCTACATTTCCTCCCTTTTCTTCAATTGAAAGGTTCAGACATAAATTGAGTACAACTATTATTATTCTATAATTTATAACGTATAAATACACTTAACATCCAGCCCACCATTTTTGTCGACTAAATAAAGCACTCTGCCATCTACTTATCCTAACTTAAAAAAGCTTATAATTCTACACCTTTTATATCCTGATTTACATTGCATACTATCAGAAAACCATCCTCCCAAGTCTATATCTTTCTCAATGCTAAACAGCTGGGATTGGCTATGAGACTACAATCAGTCTTCAATCCCCCCCAGAATTCCAAGACCAACATAAAATTTACCTGAAATTATAGGAAGCCTAACATAGCTTCCAGAACTGAAACAGACAGAACTGAAACATTGCAGAGACAGCTGCCTACCT
The DNA here is from genome assembly GCF_011762505.2 of Arvicanthis niloticus. Taxonomy (NCBI): domain Eukaryota; kingdom Metazoa; phylum Chordata; class Mammalia; order Rodentia; family Muridae; genus Arvicanthis; species Arvicanthis niloticus. The sequence goes on along the minus strand of NC_133438.1, from coordinate 8,364,334 downwards.
ATACAGTACCCTGTTAGCCAACATGTTGGAGCATCAAATTGTGGCTGTTTGGTCCAGGGTCATCTGACAGACCTTTGGAAAGCAGAATTATGAAGGACTGAATTACCCTATCTTGGCAAAGATAGTCAGTCAACTATTCCATATAGAGTCTCCTTTTTCTGGACAGTAATTTGACTGTAGATGAAGAGGCAATTTCTGCCCAGTAGCTACTTTGCCACAATGTACAGAGGTATAGATGCTCAGTTTCTTCTTTGAACCCAAGAATGGGGTGCTGTCAGGAGCAGATATGTCTCAACAACAAATGACTAAATAACATTAAACGTCACATTCTGTGGATTTCTGACATTATTGAAAACTATGCAAACTGATCTGGAATGTTGTCCTTTAACTACTCTCAGCTATTTCTAATTAAAATATCTTGAAAACACCATAACAATTATCTCAGAGCTATAAATTTGCTATCTGGCTCTTAGCTCGTATGCTTAATTATCTAAAATCAGTTTGTAAAGGCAGTTATAAAAGGACTGAGTCTAAGCTTTGTATTCTTAAAATTTTTGTATCAATAGAATTTTATATCAATAAAAACCTTAATTCTGTATCAAAATAAATTCTGTGCCAGTGTAAGAAATTATAACCTCAACTAAATAATAACTATAAAGATTTTTACCAAATGAGATTATGGCTACACAATCAATTTTAGCTATTTCCTCCCTGTTAAATTATGACTATTTCTAAATTCCCCAGAAAGACAACCTTAGAATAACTACCTGCAGACACCCAAGCCCAGGATGGCAACTGTTCATAGCTTCCTCCTGCTGAATATGGACATTAAGATATTGTTGAAGGGCAGGGGGAAGGGTATGGAAAAAGGGGGCTTAAAAAGGCCACATCAACAATTATTATTAGTCTGTGATGTCTGCATTCTGACTGGATCTGTCTGAAAATCTATGACATCAGGAGTTCAAGCAGGTCAGTTCAGCATGTCTGATGATGAATCTCACCAAAGTTGTACATTCTCTAATATACAAATCTCAAAACAAAATTTAAGTATTATCAAGGTTATCTATCTGTATGGGTGTTATAGTCAGTGTAGGGTGTACAGACTAGGTAGGATGAACTTCTGCTCTTTGAGCATGTGAAAGACAGTCATTTTTATGAGCCAATTTTAATAATAACCAATCATAAGTCTTCATTTGTGCCATGTGAAGGATGGTACAAAGAATGTTTACCGTTTTTGTTTAATTCCCTTGAATTTAGTTCCTCAGGGGGTCTTCCTCTACCAAATCTGATCCATATAACGCTGGAAGGTAAGCAGAGTCTATTCATCTTTTCTAAAACCCCAAAGACAAAGCCTTTCTCCCCAATCAGCATGTCCTTTAGCCAGTAACTAGGAAAACTTTTAGCTTGACCTCTCTCCCAGAGGATTAATAAAACAACCATAAGACTCAAAATCACACACATTTTGATAACTAAAACAATCCAAAACAAATGAAGTAAACTACACAAGTACTGTATGAGCCTATTCTTAGGCTTTCTCTAATCTGTCATGCAGGATATTAACCCCAAAATACCTGTGGCGTCCACAATCAAAGAATATGAGTTACTTTACAGGCCTTTAAACCTTACTTAAAACTATTGTTTTCATACAACCTTCCTACTATCCTAAAAAAAATCTTTTGCTTACTGTATAAACCTATTCTCAGACCTTTCTCTTAATTTGTCTGTCACGATATATAACCCAAAAATTCCCATGGAGCTCATGTTTGAAGAATATGAGTTATCCTGCAGACTTTATTATACCAACTTTAAAGTAAATAAATCACACTTCTATAATATCTGCCTATAGGAAGCAGTCAGTTTCAACCTAGTTGCTCTCTGCCTGAAGCCAATGTATTTTTCCTTGTACTAGTTCTGAACCGTGGGCAGAATTCCACATGTGACATGGGTAAAATCTGTATTTTTCCAAACAAATTAACCAAACTTTAAAATTTTGTCCTATGATTACAAGCTTGTAGGAAGCAGGTAGCTTTTACTTTCTGGATTTCTGCCTCAAGAGTAGTCATTTTGTCTCTTTTCACAGCAGGGGACCTCAGAGCCTGTGAGCTGAGCCTGCCCCTGTGTATTTTTGTTTAAGGTTCCTATGCTTGAGCTACCACTTGACTCTTCCTCTTGCTGAGAAACCACTTCTTCCCTCCTTTGAGACCTGCTTCCCTGTGTGATCAATCTGAGAATTCCTAAATTAATAGTGGATTCTCACCTCCCACGTGGACCACCATCTGTAGTATGTAATTATAAAACAATCCACGCTACTGCTGGCTATGCTCCAGTAACATGGTATCCCACTCCCCACTGGGAGCTGTAAGTCACAGTCTTCCCTGTTTCAGTTCACCTGCCTCCAAACCACTTGTATCTTCCCAGCCATCCAACCCCTGTGGCTAGCTGTCACAAATCCCCATAACCCAACAAAGTCAAAACTCCAGAGGCTTGCAATTTATCAGTCAGACTTATATCAATAAATTCTCAACTCCCAAAATGCCCACACACAAAGAACTCAAAACTTAATGGATATAAACACAAGCTACACTCCTAGATGGGGCAAATTGCCTATATTATTCTATAGCTCTTCTATGATATCATTAGCTACCTGTGACTCTTTCAAGACATGTGGATCAGGTTTATCCTCCTCTCTGATAAGTTCCATCTTGTGTTTTCATCTCTGTCCTCCTCTCTCCCTCCTTGTCCATCTCTGTCCCCACTCTAAAACTCTCAGCCTGCCTTCATTTTACACTGCCAAATCACAGGCTCTAGCCTTATCTTTTGTCTGCTCTCACCTGAAGACAGACATCAATCTACAATAATATATCTGAGTTTTTATTTGACATAAACATACATTAACTATCTATTTTGAGAGGTGCATTACCCAACTTAATCAGTTTCCTTTTGCAATGGATTAGTTCAGTGTCTAGGAAACTGTTACACAATTCCACATACTTCTGGCTTCTTAATTTTGTCATCATTATAAAATATTTGAGGGTAATCAATTAAAAAGTTGTAATAAAAAATTTCATTCAATGTGACATTTTCAGTGTTTCTCCCAGCATAGCTCATAAGATTTGAACATAACTTAAAGACATTCACAAGTTTCTTGTATTCATGATAATTCTGCAGATGGAGCCTCAAGTGTTGCAAAGAATACTGCTTGGATAAATCACATGCCATTTTTTTCTGCTGGAAACTTTTCTCCTTTATAAATGTGCAGATATTTTCTTAGAACTGCAATAGAGGTAAAGACCTTTCCTCATTCATTACATTTGTGAGGCTTTTTCCAGTACATATTTTCTGATATACTCTTGGTAGAGAATTTGTCTAACTCACTTCATTTGTAAAGTTTGTCTACTGTATGCATTCTTTGATGAGTGCGAAGACTACATTTGTGGCTAAAGAATTTACCACATTCACTACATATATAAGGTTTCTCTTCTGTATGAGATCTCTGATGAATACTAAGACTGCATTTGTGGGTAAAACATTTGTCACATTCATCACATTTGTAAGGTTTCTCTCCTGTATGATTCCTCTGATGACTTACAAGGTATCCTTTGTTGGTAAAGCGTTTGTCACATTCACTACACTTGTAAGGTCTCTCTCCTGTATGACTTCTCTGATGAATACTAAGACTGCATTTGTGGGTAAAGGATTTTTCACATTCAGTACATTTGTAAGGTTTCTCTCCTGTATGAATTCTCTGATGTCTTCTAAGATTGGATTTCTTGATAAAAGACACATCACATTCACTACATTTGTAAGGTTTCTCTCCTGTGTGAATTCTCTGATGAACTCTAAGATCACTTTTGAGGGTGAAGCATTTGTCACATTCACTACATTTGTGAGGATTCTCTCCTGTATGAATCCTCTGATGAAAAATAAGACTGCATTTTTGGGTAAAACATTTGTCACATTCACTACATTTGTAAGGCTTCTCTCCTGTATGAATTCTCTGATGAATAATAAGACTGCCTTTTTGGGTAAAGTATTTGCCACATTCGCTACATTTGTAAGGCTTCTCTCCTATATGAATTCTCTGATGACTTCTAAGCTCACCTTTGGTGGTAAAATGTTTTTCACATTTACTACACCTGTAAGGTTTCTCTCCTGTATGAATTCTCTGATGACTTCTAAGCTCACTTTTGCGTGCAAAGAATTTGTCACATTCAGTACATTTGTAAGCTTTCTCTCCTGTATGAATTCTCTGATGAATAATAAGACTGCATTGGTGGGTAAAGCATTGGTCACACTCATGACATTTGTAAGGTTTCTCTCCTGTATGAATTCTCTGATGTCTTCTAAGATTGCATTTCTGGGTAAAAGATTTAATACACTCATGACATTTGTAAGGTTTCTCCCCTGTATGAATTCTCTGATGAATTCTAAGATCACATTTCTTGGTGAAGCATTTCTCACATTCACTACATTTGTAAGTTTGCTTTCCATTATTGGTTTGTTTCAGCATGAGTTTTTGTTTAGAGTGGAAAACCTTATCAATTGCTGTGCCATTGTGTTTTTTCTTTCCTATGTGGATTCCTTGATTTACACTAATGCTAGAACACAAATTTAAACAGTTTATACAGTTTTTAGATTGGCAAGGTTCTCTGGTGTTTCCAGTTTCATGTCTGTTTCGTTTTGATGATTCAATAGATGTATCCCCAAGGTTAGTTTTATAAGGTGTACATTCAGTGGATTTATGAATGATTTTGCCTAGCTCAGGACATTTATAAGACTTCTCATGGATATTCACATGCTCATCAACAATATGCTGTGTGTCTTGAACATTCTCATATTTATGACATGTGTGATGATTCTCTGAAAAAGTGTAGAGATGACAGCGATTAATGGATAAGTAAGACAATGTCCCGTGTTTGCTAATGTTTTCTAAGGCCAATTACTGCTTTGCAAGGATAGAGCTCTCAAGAGAGGCCTTTCTTGTGTCACAGTCATTACAAGGATGATCTGAAGTATCAGAAATCTCATCTATATGAAATGGCAGCAAACAGCAATAGCCTAATAATTCTTATTTAAACACTGTACTTTGTAAAGGGTAAGATGAAAAGGTGATTGAGAATTACAGAAAAGAGCTCTCTGTAGGATCATATAAACAAAGTTTCTCTATTATCTTATTTATGTTTTGTGACAGAGTGACACTCTATAGTTTTGGTCAGCTAGAAATTCATTATGTAAACCACATTGGCATGGAATTCACAATATAAAGACCATGCTGTGTCTGTACTAAATATAGATACCACATGTTGAAAAGTAAATAAGCAACAGCAAAATTCTCACAACCAACAGCATTTCTTCTATTTAAAAGCCTCCATAGTTTTCAAATTCATAACAAAGTGAAGACCCGAATGCAATAGTAAAATTAAAATTAACCAATTGGAACTGCTGATTAAAATAGATAAGTGGTTTAGAGAGATCACACAAAAGATAACACTTATTCCTCTTCCAAAGAATGGAAAGAAATGTTAAAAAAAAAAAAAAACCAAAATAAAACAACAACAACAAAAACAATGAGAAAGTTATGTTGGTAACCAGAATTTTCCTTATTTGGGAAGTCTCTAGACATTTCAGAGAGTTTATGTAAACACACAATTGCTAAATTTAGAGAATGAAGCAGGCATTCTACATGAAGAGTATTCTTACCCACAAAAAATAGATTGCTGTAATTCTCCAACATCACAGTCAAGTACAGTCCCCTCTGAGCACGGTCAAGACATTCCCATTCCTCCTCTGAGAAGTCCACAGTCACATCGTTGAATGTTAACAGGCCCTATAATGGAAAATTACCCTTTTACCATGTGCTGCCAGACTAAAGTGTTTTCCTAGGTAAAAAATAAAAGCCCTAAGAATATGAGGTATTTTGTGACAAAGGTTGGCCATGGCAAATACTCAAGGACAAACATTTTTTAGAAGTGCTGTAGAAATGTATCAGAAGCTAAGCACTGCTGCTCTTATATATACAATGTATAGAATTACATACTACATTGCTTACATTCATAAGGTCTCTCCTCTTCATGAATTTTCTGATGTTTCCTAAGACCTTATCAGCAGATGAAGGACTTGCCATCATAACATTATTTGAAAATTTGTCTGCAGTTTAGATTCTATATTCCATAGTTGTGTGCCAGCATCCGCCTGAAACTTCACGGCAGATTTTTAATCCCAATTTTTGAAATCCAATGCTCTCTCCCGAACTCTAAAGGTTGAAGGAATACACAGCACATATGAATACATTCAGGGAAACATACCAACATAAATAAAAGAAAACTGAAGTTTGATTTTAAGAAAAGATGCTATATATAGTCATATTCTTCATTGTATTTTCTGTTTCTCTGTTTCTCTGATGACACAATAGGATCACAATCAGCAAACCTGTACAGGATACAACATACACATTTGTAGCCCAGTTGCAAGAATGTACCCTTATGAAGTATGGGCTGCTGTCAAATAGAATCCCAGTGTCATATCACATATGGTGAAGTTACAATGTAATACTGGGCTTCTAAATACTACAACTTTCAGCCTTGCAGAACTATGGAAACTATATAAATCCTGTCTGCAGCTGCGATTCACCTGACACATCTTAAAATCCTAGGCTGACTTCCTAAGGCCTAGGTACAATGAAGTACATTTTCTGTAACAAAAAGGTTGAATATGAAATGCAGAACTGTTGGATGAATTAAGAGTTACATTTTTTTTTATTTCTTTAAGCATAAAAGAGGCATAATAGCACAGAACACATTCCTCATTGCAAATGACACACAGAATCACACAGAATTTTAGTTTGTAAAGGGTATTTTATGAGACTATATTTACAACCACAAAGTAAATAGAAAAACCACTATTAGACATATGTGATATATATATATATATATGTATATATATATATATATATATAAATTCCATATGGTCTTTCACTACAGAATAATTAGATATGTATCTGTAAATAAACGGTGCATGAGATGGTGCATTCAGATCAAGTAGAACCATTTTCTTAGACCAAGTCGACTTTTTAAATTGAGAGAGAATTATACTAATTGTTCAGGAAATTTTAAGACATTATTGCTCATGAGATTGACTTAAGTGAAAATATGAATCTTGTAATTTTAACTTTCTTTTCTTTCTGTACCCATTTTAGCTGATTATCATACCTGACTTCAGTTCCACAGACTTAATGCTGCACTTTATTCAGGGGCATAATGTATCATTTAGAGTACACAAAAATATACAGATGAACATGTATATATTTTTTAAAAATATTATTGTAAAGAAACAACTTGGGCTGGAGAGATGGCTCAGTAGTTAAGAGCACTGACTGCTCTCCCAGAGGTCCTGAGTTCAATTCCCAGCAATCACATGGTGGCTTACAACCATCTGTAATGGGATCTGATGCCCTCTTCTGGTGTGTCTGAAGACAGCTACAGTGTACTCACATGCATTAAATTAATTAATTAATTAATTAATTTTAAAAAACAACTCCACAACACTTCAGAGTTTTTACCTACATAATACATAGCTTGAGGTAGAGAAAAAACATAACGTGCATGAAACATTCTTCATGTTAAACAATAGAAGAGAACAAATTAAGAGGGAAACTTGGTGGCGTATACACAGTACCAACACAGTACTCTCCAGAAAGTTCTTATTAATACATACCATGTGTTGCTATACACAAACGTAGAGACAGTTGTGTTTACACTATTTCTAAAAAAAAAAAAAAAAGAAATGAAATAAAAGAGAAAAAGAAAACACTCATCTGTACATTGACAAACTTACCATACTGAGCAGTGGGCAGAATCTCTTTTAAGACAAACAGATTTTTTCATGTGTGAACACCCATGATCACTATGAGACATGAAATGACAAAAAGATATACCAGAATACTATAATCTGAATCTCCTCTCAAAGACATCAGTTTTATAGCAAAAGAAAGCCATATATTCCTTACATCATCTCTGCCACTAGGGAACTGAAATATTTACTATTAGGATTCAAGATAGTGAATGTCTTCTAATTCCACTCTTACATAAATTCTGTTCTTCCATGTATCTATCGCTCAGTGATGTCAGTATCTAGATATGTGCAAATCCATAGCCACAAGGTTATTTCTGGAAACTTGACTAATCCTGAAATATACACATGAGACTGTACTTTCCCACTAATCTGAAAGGACACAAGTCTATCCAATGTAGAAATTAGCCATCAAAATATTTTTTTGAGCATCACTTACAATACATTTATTCTTTTTCAGAACTGCAGGTCTTCAGTCCATGGAAATTTATGTCCTCACAGTATTAAATCCAGTAAAAATATAATGGGACAAGGCTGTGTTTATCTCATTATAAGTGAAAGATCAAAAGACTTAATTTTGATTATTGAAGAAGAACAAAGATAAACCACAGAAAACACTTTAGATAGGATTACCAGAGCAAGAGAACTAAAGTCCTGAATGGTTTAAATAATAAAAGTAATTTTCAAAGAAATGTGGACAGGACTCTGACCTGGGGAGCATTTACCAGAGAAGCATTCATCCTTATTCTTGTTCTTCTTAATTGAAATTTCACATCAAGGTTTCAAAAATTAAAAGCCAAAATTAATACAACTCTATTACAGACAATGCTAGTTCATATGAAAAGACACAAAAAATGAAAAAGATACCAGAAAACTTGTTAACATTCTTACAGACAAAAGAGCATAGAATGATATTTTTAATATAGCAAGGAAAATGACTACAATCGCAGGCCTTTTTCAAACCTCTGCAGGTAATAGGCACAGAGCATATGTAAACCTGTCGCAAAACACTAGTACTGGGAACATATCATTCAAGGACCAGAGTCAGAGACAAATAGCTAGTGAATACTAAGGTGGATGCCTAAAAGTAAAGAGTTTCATTAGCCATCACACTAGAATCTAGTATCTGTTTTTAAATGGAATGCCCATATGCTAAATGGTCTAAGTGGTTCTCCACATTTTAATTCTTTGACCTTTCAAAACAGTACCAGGATTTCATAAGTTGATATGGCAGACTCACTTGTAGACTGATATGAGACTGGTGTATCAGTTCCTAAAACCATCAGAAATATGTATTTTATAGTATTGTTTGGTGAACTCTGTGAAAGGGCCAATTGACTCCCAAGAGGTCATGACCCACAAGTTGAGAGCAACTGTTCTAGGCAATGCCAAGGCAGAATCATCAAGAGTTGGGCATGGCCGAACTTCTCTGATGGCTGATAAACATAAGAGATTGTGCACAGATATAAAGTGAATCAATTCAGGGTACGCCCTTGGAATGATTCAGCCATTATGCCAAATCTGTCAAAATCCTATCATCATTGGAAACATCTTCCTGAACATGCATATGTCTGTGTCTTGGTATTGCTTCAGGCAGTTCTCAGGTTCCAAATCAGTAATAAATATGACTCCAGTGAGACCCTTCAGTTCCTGGTTGTTATGGACTTCCTCTATGATGATAACCCTTGTAGTTCCAATGAAAGGAAGGATGTGTAACATGGGACTCCTGTCATATATACCTATAAATATACATTCACACACTGGCATACAAACATATGAATAGATAAATACATATATACATATGTTTATGAGTGTCTCAAAAACAAGGACTCATTTTTGAATGTTGAAATACCATTACTATACAATGTCATAACCATGATATTTGTATATATGCAATTCTTTTTATGTATTACATTGATGTATCTTTCTCTCATGTCAAATACTTCTTCAGACATTTAACAGATGCTTGGATTGTCTCTTCCTATGCCACTACCTCAGTAGTTTAGGGTGATAATGGGAAACAGAAGATAGATGACATGCTGTGTAATGTTATACATAATTATTGAGAATTGAAAATGAAAAGATGATTTCCAAGAAACAAGTGAAAATAAATCTTTTATGCTATAAAACTAGGCCAGGCAATGAGCAAGTACTGACACAGTGTTCCCGCTGACAATGTCTAAGGACTGGACAGACTCAGCAATGAGTTCTTCAATTCTTTTAGAAAAACTTACAATAATCTTGCAAAGTGAATACTGCAGAATGCAGAATGAAAAGGCATGTTAGGCAGTCATAACAGAAATCTGGCTTTACCTTGATACAGAAAGCAGATAAGCAAAAAATTATTTACAAAGAAAACAATCATAGACCAAATGCAAAGATGTACATTAACAAAAATATTCTCTCTAATGGATACAGAAAGGGAACTCAAGTTGATTTCATGTCAAGGATGTAAGACTGTTTTAACACCTGCAAACCAGAGAACTCAAGTACAAAATATGTACAATTAGTGAGAGAGACACATATCCATGTCAACATATCCATGAAAGGCCTTGGGCAAATTATCATATAGGCTCACTGTGAAGTGTTGAAAAACATGAGAACAGAAGAAACATATCTCAGCATAATCAAGATCATAGCCAACATCCTGAACCTGTCATTACAAAATCTGAAGACGACTGTACTCAGAAGAAAGATAAGGATGTGCAATGTCTCCACACTAACTCATCACAGTGCTTCCATGCTTACAGAGATCTAGTAAGACTTAGAATATTTTTAATGTGTCAAATAAGAAAACAAGGAAGGCATATTTTCCAAAATTACATAATTAAGAAAACAATAATTCTTCAATTCAAAAACTACAAACATTCTACAAGAATGGTCCAATCTGATAATACTCATAATAAGCTATATAAAAATACAAGAAAATATCACTTGGTTTGATACAACCTTAGGGAATATGCTAAGAAGTCAGCAGACCTCTTATTGTCTAAAAATGTCTTGAATATGCTGGCGTATCATTGAAACTGCTCAAACGACTACTGCACAAAAAGAATCAGCATTGGATGTTCTCAGATGCTGACACCTATTGCTGCAACATCACCCTGTTAGGTAAGACATGTCCACCAATGCAATAATGCCAAGACTGAAGCATTTCTAGTTTAACTGAGGTCATCCCACAAAGGAAATATATAGCTGGCATTCGAAGCCAGCCGAAAGTCAATGACTGGAAAGATCACAGGCTCGAGAAGGGAATCTATGACTGATACACTGCTACATGTATTACTCAGTTAGGATTTCCATTGCTGTGAAAAATACACCAAGATCAAGGCAGATTTATAAAGCACATTTAATAGGTGCAGAATTATAGGTTTGAGATGCAGTCCATTATCATCATGGCAGGAAGCATAGCAGCATCCAGCCAGGCATGGCACTGGAGGAGCTGAGAGTTCTACATCTTGTTCTGAGGGCAAACAGAAGACTGTCTCATAGGCAACTAGAAGAGTCTATGTGAAGAGATACCATGACCACTACATATCTCATAAAGGAAAACATTTAATTGTAGCTGGCTTCCAGTTTTGGAGAATGCAGGGAGCTTGTCCCTGTCACATTCGCCCTGGAAGGCAGCCCATTGTTGTTGAATTTCCTGCATTGGTAGGATTTCTTTCTAATATGGATTCATTTTTATCAAAAGTTGTATTTAGTATCAAAGTAGTTATCAGTCTCTTCTTTTGTGCACTGTTTTCTAGGGTGGATTCCTTATTGGACTTTGAAGTTTGAACATAAATTAAAGCACTTGTCACAGTTTTATATTCATAAAGTTTTTCTCCAGTGTGCCAATAGAGTAATATTTGTGGTTATGATATCTTATTTCAACTTTCTGTAGTATCATTTGTGTTAAAAAAAAGTGTGAGGATTCAAAAATCATTCCCAAGATCATTACGTGTATAAGACTTCTCTTGGGTGTTCACATATTGATGGGCAAAATGCTTTGAGCCTTTAATTCAAGACCTGCCCATATTTAACACATATGTGAAGATTCACTAGAAAATGAACAACTTAAGCTAACAGAGATTAGTGTATGATTGAAAATATCCCAAAACCAATTTCTGGTTATATTTGTTACCATTAGTAAAATAACAATTTTCTAGAATGACACTCTCAGAAGAGGCTTATTGTTGTTGTTGAAATATCTTCTTGTGGATGATCAAAAGAATTAATAAAAGCTTTCTGATACGTACCTTAACTGTGTACCATGCAGAAGGCAGGATAAACAGACGGTGAAACAATAGTACGTTTTGGGAAAGGAGCTCCCTGATGAATGTTGTCTTAGTTAGAGTTGATTGCTGTGAAGAAACTCCATGCCCATGGCAACTCTGATAAAGAAAAACATTTAAATGGAATTGACTTACATAATCAGAAGTTTCGTCAATTACTATCATGGAAGGAAGCATGGTGGCATGCAGGCAGATGTAGTACTGGAGAGGTGGCTGAGAGTTCTACATCTGGATCAATAAGCAGTAGGAAGAGACACTGAGCCACTAGGTTTGGCCTGAGCTCATGAAAGTTCAAAGCCAACACACAGTAAAAAATTGTTTCCAACAAGCCAAACCAACTTCACAAGACCACATATTCTAAAAGTACCATTCCCTATAATCCAATTGGGGATACTTTCTTTCATATCACTAGAGTCCTATATAGAATGTTTCTGTATTTTCATATTTCCAAAGAAGATATTAAAAACAAAGTCTTTCTAGAATTCAATGAAAATAAATACACAACACACCCAAATTTATGAGACACAATGTAAGTGGTGGTAAGATGATAGTTCATAGCAGACAGTGCCTACATCCAAAAGTTATGGATATCTTATAATAGCAACTTAACAGCATACCTATAAGCTCTATAAAAAATGAAATAATTATACACAAGAAGAATAAGTTGCAAGGAATAATCAAACTGAGGTCCAAAATCAATAAAATAGAAAAAGAATGACAATTCAAAGAATCAATAAAAGAGTTCATTATTTAAGAAAATCAACAGGATAAACCAATATCCAAAGTAACTAAAAATAGAGATAAATTATTCCAATTAACAAAATCAGAAATGTAAAGGGAGGCATAAAAATAGGTAATGAGGAAACCAAAGGAATCATTAGGTCATTGCTTAAAAACGTGTACTCCACAAGATTGGAAAATCTAAATGAAATGGATAATTTTTTTTTCAATAGATACTATATACAAAAGTTAAATCAAGATCAGATAAACAATTTAAATAGGCCTATACTCCTGATGAAATAGAAACAGTCACTAAAAGTATCCCAAACAAAAAAGCCAAAGGCCAGACAGCTTTAGCATACAATTCTACTAAGCTTTCCAAAAAGTTTTTATGCACTACTACTCAAATTATTTCACAAAATAGAAAGAGAGGAACACTGTCAAATTCATTTTATGAAGCCACAGTCACCTTTATATCCAAACCACATTTGTTTTAAAAGACAGAGAATTAGAGATAAGTTTCCTTAAGAATACAGATACAAAAACTATGCAATAAAATGCTTGCAAACCAACACCAAGAACACATCAAAAAGATTCAACATGACCAAGTAGGCGTCATCACAGAAATTCAGAAACTGTTTAATTTAAGAAAATCAATCAATGTAATCCAGTCTATAAACAAACTGGAAAAAAAAATCCATATTACCATTGCATTAGAAGCCTTTGACATAATCCAAGCCATTCATGATACAAGTTACAGATAGAATTGGAACACAAGGAAAATAATTAAACATATTGAAAGTGAAGAGAAACTTGAAGTAATTCTACTAAAATTAGGAACAACTCAAGGCTGTCCATTCCTTACCTGTTCAATGTAGTACATTAAGTTCTAGTTAGAATAATAATAGAACTGAATGAGATCAAGAAAAAAGAACTTGAAAATGAAGAAGTCAAAGTATCATTATCTCCAAAGGATGGAGATATATACATATACATTCTACCAGGGAATTCCTACATCTGATAAATAACTTCAATGTATGTATCTATGTATGTATGTATGTATGTATGTATCATCTACCCATCCATCCATCTATTTATCCATCCTACCTACATACAAATAACAAATGAACTAAGCAAGAAATTAGGTAAACTATTTGTTTTATAATAGCTACAAACAATAAAAAATATCTTGAACTTACACTAATCAAGCAAGTTAAAGACTTGTAAGACAAAATTCAAGCTTTGAAGAAACTAAACAAGAGTTTTTTCCTAAATTGTAAATCTAATTTATGCCTGCATTTTATCAAGTGCTAATAGTTCATGACACATGAAGACTTAAAATTCTCTTCTGAGATTCATACAATCTTAACTGTATTCCCTTATAAAAACCTATAGGGAAAAAAGCATATCACATATTTTTAATATACAATGGCTCAGGATATACATTACATTTCCAAAGGGTAGCGTAGCAAGCAAATACTTAATCAAAGCAAGATTGAAAACCAGCTGTGCAAACTCCAAACATTACACATTAATGAATGTGACAAATCCATCATAATAACCTCATCTATTAGAAAACATTAGAGAATGTATAATGAAGAGACACCATGACCAAGGCAACTTTTATAAGAACAACATTTAATCAGGGCTGGCTGCCAGGTTCAGAGGTTCAGTCCATTATCATGAACATGGGAACATGGCAGCATCCACATAGGCATGATTCAGGAGAAGCTGAGAGTTCTACACCTTCATCTGAAGGCTTCTAGAAGACTGGCTTCTAGGGCGTTAGAAAAAGGTGACACACCCACAGTGACACACCTACTCCAACAGGGCCATATCTATTCCAATAGGGTCACATCTCCTAATGGTGCTATTTATATTTTGGCTGTCTCGTCTGCTTTTGTGCATGGTCGTTTGTTATTTAATGGTTATAATATTATTTGGCTTGGATTTTTTTTCACCTTCTTGATAAATTCTGGATGCTTATGTATTCTATCTACTAGGAAATAGATACTGTTAAACTTCTCAATTCTGTGGGCTGTTTCTTCATACTTTCAGTTACTACCATTTCTATGCAATATTGTATTTGCACACAGTCAAGTTTCAGTAATTCATTACTTTGGACCTAGTTTCATTCTTTTATATGTGGGTATTCTCTTTTCCCTAGAACACTAGTTGATGAGGGTGCCTATTTTGTAACCTAACTTTTTAAAAATTCTATTCCTCATGGCTGGTGGAAGAGCCTGTTATTTACATTGCAGTTCACCATGCCCTGAAAGCTCTCAAATTGCAGCACAAAATGGAGGACTCACTTTCTCCTCTTCCTCTTTCCTGCCTGAACTTACACAGAGAGTGTCTCCAATCACACACGCCTGACCTCATCTGGAGGATGACTCTGCACAAAGCTTCCTGTAAGTGCTCCATGGTTTAGCACATAAGCCCAGCTTAACCCTTCTTCTGTATACTAATTAGGTACTGTATTATGACCAAACAGTCCTTTCAGCCTGTAACTCCAAAAAACCTTTATATACCTAATGCCTGATGGTATACATGAAGTTATATACCTTAATCAGTGAAGTTGATTTCCAGAAGTCTTTACACCATACCTACAACCATTCAAACCCTGCTTGCTACTTCAGCTGGCACCTAAATAGGAACCCCTGAAATTCAGTAAATTTGGAGTACCCCCTACTGAACAGGCAGCATTTTCCCCTGAGGATCAGCCAGCCATCCCCTTTCCTCTCTTTTCTCTTCCTTCCTTCCTTCCTTCCTTCCTTCCTCCCTTCCTTCCCCCCCCCCCCCCCCCCGCTTTACCTTCAGTTTGTGCCTTCAAAGGGCCAGATACAGTTTGTGGAAAAATTGACACCTCTTTATCTGGGTGACTTCCTGACATTGCCTAAAAGTTACCAGCCCTCTTTTTGACCCAACAGCCTGACTGAGTGTAGGCAATAAACCTATAGCCTCTTGTAAAAAACCTGGTTACACAGCAACCATTCAAAACTCCCTAGAACTGTTGACAGTCTCTTAAATCTGTCAGCAGGCTCATGTTTGATAGGTCTTCTCAATAACTGAGCAGCAGAATTGCCTCATAAATGCTGAACCCCAGTGGTGGCACTTCCTCTCTTTTCCATAATGGGGAATTTCAAATTAGTTCCTTTAAAGCTTTACTTAAATCAAGAAGATTGAAAGTCTCAAAAAAGAAGGGCCTAGAATTCTGGAAGGAGGTACTTCAATTCACACCATAGGTCCTGTGGGTAGATATTTCCAACTTAGAAGTCTTGACCCTTATTGAGTACCTGGTTTGTAAAAAGGAAGTCCAGGAAGGCTATCTTTTGCTGCTCTCCTTCCTCTGCATAATAGCTGACATCCAGCAGTATTTAAGAAAACATCCCTCAACTGAAGGGATTTGCAACCCCATAGAAAGAACAATATCAACCAGCCAGACCCCCCACAGCTCCCAGGGACTAAACCACTAACCAGAGTTCATGTTTCCAGCCACATATGTAGCCTGTGAAGGCTCAATGCCCCAGTGTAGGGGAATTCGAGGGTGGGGAGGTAGGCGTGGGTGTGTGTGTGGGGAAACACCGTCATAGAAGCAGGGAAAGGAGGATGAGATACTGTGTTCTGGGGGTGGGGGGAACCAGGAAAGAGGATAACATTTGAAATGTAAATAAAAAATATCCAGTAAAAAAAAACAAAAACAAAAACAAAAAACAAAAAATGAAAGAAAAAGAAAACAGCTCAAGCATCCGGACAACATATTAGAGGAAGAAGGTCAGGGAGATAAAGGGGAACAATCAAATGAGTCGGAAGACTCAAGATTGTCCACTAGCTGACTTGGTCACTTTAGAAAAAGCAATTGATCTAATTAGACAGAAGTTACTCCCTGACCCATAACATTACTTCTCACTGTACTCCCTCTTTGATCTAAGAGTATTCATTGGTTACAAAAGACAAAGAACCACAAATTAAGATGAAGGCTTCTAAAGACACCCAGATAAACCCTCCACCACACTCAGCATCACCTACAACACCACTCCCCATGCTCACTGAGCATCTTTGTAATCTCAGAGAGCTTAGGAACAATTATCCCCAGCCTCCTCAGCTGCAATGTTCCAGGCATCAAGAATCTCCAAACACTGGGACCTTTGTGGTTATGCTACATGTATCCAGACAATGTCTGGTGGCTTGGTAGCTCCTCCCCAAATCAGACTTAAAAGAATTATGACAAGTCATCCACAAACATGGAATTCATGCCTCTTGGATCAACTCTATTTTGCAATTTCAATATCAACCTTTTACCCTCCCAAGTCTGGAGAGATGTATGCCTATCTATTCTCCATGGTCCTCTGCTTGTGAGGTGGGAAACCATGTTTAGAGAATGTCAGATACAGGCTAGGAGAAATGAATTACATAATCAGAAAATAAGACCACAACAAAGGCACCCCCTCCTTCACCTAATAAACTAGAACTAAGAGCAGCTGTGTGTCCAGGGTAACTTTTCCACAGAGATTTAGCAGACTTTACTCTCTGCTGTCCTCTTTCAGCAGATTCACTTATGTGCACTCCTGGGGCCATTTAAGTTTCTTGTTCACAGGACCTGGAGAGGCCTCCTCACTAACCTTCCTAAAACAAACACTAACCAAAATTCTCTTGGACTTTATACTAAGGGTGCAAGCCAGTTTAGACCGAAAAATACAGACCCCCCCCAGAGCAAAAGAGATGGCCCTAAAAAATTCTTATCTGGGATGGAATGAACATGGGGCTCAGACATGCCAAAGACTAGAAAATGAACATTACAATAAGTGGATCCCATGACATTGGGACTGCCTCTTATCAGGCCTTGTTTCTCACCTAAGCCTTTGTAACCTTAAACACTGTCTAACTCCACATGTTTTAAATATGGAGAGACCAGACACTGGATGGAGGTTACACCCCACACTCCAATGACACAGCTGCCCTTAAACTTCCTAAATCCAACGGTTGTAGCTACATGAAAGGCTTGCATTGGAAAAGGACTGCAAATCTAAAAAGAAAAAGAAGGCAACCCCCTGCCACCTTTAACTCTTTGCATGACAACACTCAATCCCTGCAGTAAGACAGAAAAACCAAGAACACATTGGTCAGTAACCTACTACAGAAAACTAACTCTCAACTTTCAATAAAAGTTGACAATAAAAGTTTTAAATGTCTAATAGGGGCAGGTATGACTACCCAAGGATGAGACAAGGTTCTTGATGGGAGTAGGTAGTCTCTCCTGAGCACTTTTTGCCCAAGACTATAAATGGGAATTCCCCGATGATACAAATGGGCCACTAGAACCCTGATGGCCGTTGTGGCCATAATTTTCTTTCGTAGAGATACAGTAATAGATTTAAACATGACCCTTGCTAGTGGAGAATAGAGAGAAAGCCTCCAAATAGAAAATTATCAAAACTATCAGTATCAAGAAAACCTTCAATTCTAAGGGCTGCTGTTAAATACCTTACACATTGCCTGGAATTGATCAGGAATGATTTCATCTGGGTTGAAGAGTGTCCTTGTAACAAAGGACACTGTCAATAAGACAAAACAGCAACCAACAGAATGGGAGAAGATCTTTACCAATCCTACATTCAATAGAGAGCTAATATCCAGAATATACAAAGAACTCAAGAAATTAGACTCCACACAACCAAATATCCCGATTAAAAAATGGGGTATAGAGCTAAACAAAGAATTCTCAACTGAGGAAACTGAATGGCCAAGAAGCACCTAAAGAAATGTTCAACATCCTTAGTCATCAGGGAAATGCAAATCAAAACAACCCTGAGATTCTACCTCACACCAGTCAGAATGGCTAAGATCAAAAACCTCAGGTGATAGTAGATGCTGGTGAGGATGTGGAAAAGAGGAACACTCCTCCATTGTTGGTGGAATTGCAAGATGGTGCAACCACTTTGGAAATCAGTCTGGAGGTTCCTCAGAAAGTTGGACATAGCATTACCTGAGGACCCAGCTATACCACTTTTGGGCATACACCCAGAAGATGCTCCAACATATAACAAGGACATATGCTCCACTATGTTCATAGCAGCCTTATTTATAATAGCCAGAAGCTGGAAAGAACCAAGATGTCCTTCAACAGAGAAATAGATACAAGAAATGTGGTAGATTTACACAATGGAGTATTACTCAGCTATTAAAACAATAAATTCGAGAAATTCTTAGGTAAATGGATGGAACTAGAAAATATCATCCTGAGTGAGGTAACTCAATCACAAAAGAACACACATGGTATTTACTCACTGAGAAGTGGATCTTAGCCCAAAAGCTTGAAATAGCCAAGATTCAACTCACAGACCACATGAAGCTCATGAAGAAGGAAGAGCAATGTATGGGTGCTTTTGATCCTTCATAGAAGGAGTAACAAAATATTCATGGGAGCAAATATGGAGACAAAGTGTGGGGCAGAAACTGAAGGAGCGGCCTTCTGGAGACCATTCCACCTAGGTATCCATCCCATGTGCAGTCACCAAAGGTTGACACTGATGTGGATGTCAGGAAGTGCATGCTGACAGGAGCCTGATATAGCTGTCTCCTTAGAAGTCTGCCAGAGTCTGACATATTCAGAGGCAGATCTCACAGCTAACCACTGATCTGATCAAGGGGTTCCCATTGGAGGAGTTAGAGAGAAGACTGAAGGAGCTGAAAGTGTTTGTGATCAACACAAACACTGAAAGTGTTTGAGGGGAGCAACAATACAACCAACCAGAGCTCCCCAGGATCTAAACCACCAGCCTGGGAGCACATAGGGAGGGACCCATAATTCTAGCTGCATATGTAGGAGAGGATAGCCTTGTTGGACATAGGAGGGAGAGGAAATCCTTGGTCCCATGAGGGCTGGATGCCGAGTGTGGAGGAATTCGAGGGTGGGGAAGTGGGAGTGGGGGGGGGTAGGTGGGGGCAAATCCTCATAGAAGTAGGAGGAGGGGGAATCCTGTGCAGGGGAGGGGGGAGAAATGGGGTAAGGGGATAACATCTGAAATGTAAATAAAATATCCAATAAAAAAGAAAAAAAGAATAAAAAAAAAGAGTAGCCTTGAAATGAAAAAATTAACAACTTTACAACAATCAGTTAAACACCAATTAAAGATGCTGCACATTTGTCCCTGTAGAAACCCTAGGAATACCCTGACTAATAACCTGCCTTCCCTGATTTATTTCCATCAGTACAGAATGTAGGGTATCTAAAATTTGGTGTCCCTTTAACTATACAACTGAGAATTCAATTAGCTCTTTTTATAAATTGAAGTATGTTGCTTGTGGGCTATTTGTTGTTAAGTTCTCCCAGAAACTTACTACAAGCTCTTTGCCAGTGTTCATCTGCTGCACATAATGGGGTAATTTCAGCATTAGTGAAGGGTACCAAATTTCTGTTTGGTCTATTCGTACTAATTGATGAAGTCTTAGTTTTCTTTGCAGAATCAATTCAGAAGCCTTTTCTATATAGATCTTTAATTTTTTGTATCTCTAGGAAAAGCATTGTGTCCAGGAATGCTTTGCCTACAATCCCATTACAAATGACCTTGCTTACCACAATTAAAACATTTGACATTTTGACTTTTCTTAAAACGCTGAGAAATTACTTCTTCTATCAGAGTAGAATCATAAACCTGAGACCCAACATTAGCTGTATTTCTAATCCATTCATCTATAGTAGACAAACAGAAAACAAGATAGAAGATTCTGGAAATGATTTTTGAAAAAAAATCATACACTTGGCACAGATTGATATTTAGGGAGGATTTTTAACTTGGACCACTTGAGGTCCACTTTCTATCAAAGCCCAGTCCGTATGCAAAGGTATAAAGAAACTGTAGGATTGTGGTAGCAATCTTATACACTACATGGAACAAAAATGAAAGGACTCTCACCAGAGCTGGATGTAGTAGAATGCTATAGCCCAGTACTTCCCCCACCCTAGATTATCAACCCTTAAGCATAACATCCAACATTGAAATCCCAGCCTCTTGACCTAAAGCCACACAGCAAAAGACAACTAAAGGAACCAAAGGAATATGACAAACACTGATAGATCAGACCCACCCCAAATCACTAGTACAATATCAGTGCTCCCTTCGACATGCAACTTGAATGAAATTCATGACACACAACTCAAAATACAATCCAAAGAGTATTCGACAAGGTTAAGGGACAGAAAGAGGAAACAAGGTCCTGAACTGAAAGGGGACAGGGACAAGCTGATCGAAGGACAAGAGAGCTGTAGAAAATGGCTGAGGAAATAATGAAGAAATGGTAGGATGTAAACATCACAAGCTACAAAAATAGAGATATAAGCAATCCTCAACCTGAAATCAAACAAGGAATGAAGAGTTCTGTGCGCCTAATGGTAATTCAATAAAGAGCCTGTCCACCAAGATATAGCACAGAGAGGACAAACATAAGAGTTTCAATACAAGGTGAAGGAGCTGGATCACTCAAAGATATCATAGGTGAAACAAATGGGCAAGATTCTTGCTGTATTAAAGCAGAAATATTTTAAAAAATAAACATGAAATTCACAGCAGACACAGTAAGTTAAGCTTTTCATTCCAGCATTCAGGAGGCTCAGGTAAGTAGTGAGTTGGAAGCCTGCCTAGTCTCCATATCATGATGCAAGCCAATCATGGCTATCGAAATAAAAAACAAAAGAGCCAAACAAGACATAAAAAGTATATTTTCTACATTGATAGTAGAAACGTTCTAAAATTTACCTTTTCGCACAATTTTAGCATGAATATTAGAAGACTGATTATATTGGTTTGAATGAGGTCATCTCCCATTAGTTTATGTATTTGAAGTTAAGCTCCCAGTTGATCACAAGGTTTTGGGAAGTTTAGTTACTGGAACATTATTGAATAAACCATGACATTGGTGGTAGGCTTTCAGGAAATAAAAATAGCCTAAGCCAGCTTAGTTTTCTCTCTCCCCCCTTAGTGACTGTGGTTTCGGATGTGATCTCTCAGCGTTCTATCTCATCCAAATGGTGCTCCTAGCAGCCACCCAGGCCACAGTGGACTCATCAACTGGAGGCATTAGCCAAAGTAACCTCTTTCTTTTATAAGTTGCTTTGGTCATGGTGCTTTATGAGAGCTGCAGACAAGGAAACAATTGCACTAACAATTTTCTGACTGGATTTTAGGTTTCTTTTCAGAGAGAATTCTTGTCACATTTTGAAATATAATCAAGAACAGGGATTGTGATAGGTCATGTGCACTATGAGAGACCACTACTCTTGTTTTTCTAAAAGGTCCCAAAGACAAAATTCATTTTAAGTTGCTGCTTACATTCAAAGTAAAATGCTGTGATCAGACTTCATCAGTCAGTCTTCTTGTTGCTGTACATTTTTCTGATAATGTTCCATGCTAATTTTTAGGAAAAACTGTTTATAAGATGCTGTATTTGCTAATAACTGTGCAGGTTACTGGGTGGTGGTGACGGCGGCATATGTCTTTAACCCTAGCAGTTAGGAGGCAGAGATAGGTGGATCTGCGAGTTCAAGGCCAGCCTGGATCACAACTCGAGTACCAGGACAGCCAGAGCTGAAACACAGAAAAAACCTTATTACAAAAACAGCATAAAAAAACATAAACCTTGCACGACATAAGACATAACTTGTGCAAGGTCTCTTGTCATCTTTTTCTATCTTCTTTATTCTGACCCAGGACAAAGAAACATCCTGGAAGACACAGTGGGAAAATGTAAGAGCTAGAGCCAGAGGATGGAGAATATGCAGTGAAAAACTTCTGGACCTGAGTCCTCTATGTTTATCAAAAAAATGCCTCAAAAGATTGAGTCCATCAGCATTTCATCAAGGCTGAGAGGAGCCCTGAGGTTGGGACCATAACTGCCTTCTACAGGCAGTTCGTAGCAGACAGTAAAGGGGTATCTCCTCTAGAAGTAGAGCCATTTAGGAGATGAGGATGAACAGGTCAACTCCTAATCTCCCAATCATGCTCATATATGCATATATATTTAGTTAAATGTAATATAAATTTAACAAAACGGACATGAAAGGAGTAGAACTGATTTCATTTCTGCAACTGTCTTCTGCATTATCTGTATAAAAACTATTCATTGAATCAGGATAGGGTTCAGGATTGAAGGGTCTCACAGGTGCCCTCTTGATCCCAGGCTCCCTGATGCTGCCCCACAGAGTTAACAGCCCACACATTCACCCTTCCAATCATACAAAGGAAATCCTTTCACCTGTTCAACGCACTGGTCTCTACATATGCTCAATAATCACACAAATTTCATTTTACAAGAAACAATGAAATGAGAGATGATGATGAACTCTCTCTGACACTCAGGGTACCTGTTATGGGTGTTCAGTGAGTAGCACCCATCAGAGTTGGCATCTATCTGGTGCTTCATTCTGAAACCAATCTTCTGTTTGGAAGCTTCAGGCCACACATTTTTAGTAATAGACAAAATTCTCAACTAATGTGCATACAGATATCCTCTCTGCCTTGTCAGTGTACACACTCAAGATCCTCTAGTAACTAATCTTTAAGACAAAGCAATAGAAGGAACTGAAGGACAGAGTCAATGGGGATTCAACTTACTGCAGTTACCATGCAGGTCAGTGTGCAGCTTCTTCTACAATTAAACAAGCAAAGGAATTCAAGTAAGTTTCAAATAACATAGGTGGTTTTGTATAAATGGCTTCTTACTGTACAATTTTGCATTCATTGATTAATACTCATTGATCAACATGCACTTAGCAGTAACAGGAAATCAAAACAGAACTTACATACATGACAGGTGATCAGTGACACAAGGGTAACACGTCCTCACTCAGACACAGGAACACAATCAACAGGAAGGATTCTGTTTTCTAAAGAATCAAAGCAATTTGCTTTTGAACAAAGTAATCCTAACTACATTTGGAATTTTGAGAAAGCATAGCATTCAAGACCTTCCAAACATTAAACCGAGATTTCCAAAACAACTAAAATTATTACAGTAGAAACTGTTAAAAAACGACAAGAGAAATCAATGTGAAGACAACAAAGACAGTTTAATAGTCTGCAGATACTAAACAATCCTTATCAACGTACTGCTGTCATTATATCAGGGGAAACTGACCACAAAAGAAAAAGAATATAAAGGAACTACTAAAGCCTTCAAAGTTAAAAGATCAAGGAAACAAACCTTGAGACAGTAATACTTAAATGAAGGTAATGAAATTTAGCTATTATTGCTATGTATACAAAAAAGTGATACTGATGTAATAAGAATAGCATCATACATACACATGGTCAAATAAACTATGTTTTTACTATTATTAATCATTACCAAGGAAGTCAGGATTGAGTGTAACAGGTTAATACAGAGATGACATATGTTAGAATATTGTAGAACTATTTCTATATAAACCAAATGGGACAAAATCAATCTTATGTCCCATTTGGTCTCATTGCTTTAAAAAACTTTTATTACATTTTTATTTTAGCTTATGGGTAGTAGTGTTATGCGCCATGTATGAATGAGCTCTGTGTTTGTGCATGGTGCCTACTGAGGTCCAAAGAAGCCATCAGATTGTTTCCAGCCATCATGAGGTGCTGAGAAATAATCCATGTCTTTTTAAAACAAGCAAGTGCTATTCACTACTGGGCTATCTCTTCCATGCTCCTCCCATCCCATTTCCACTGTCATTTGAAATCCTCACTAATCTTACCTCAATTCCTCCAAAATAGTCAATATAGATTTTCACTATAGATTTTCTCTCCCCCTTATTGGATTCTTCCTTCTGTTTCACAGGGGAACAGGTTTAGTTTATGAGTTAGATCTCCATATTAAAAAAAAAAAAATTGGTCATCCTGATAACCCCTTAGAAATAGTGATCACAGGAGTGATCACGGGACTCTGTCTATTGTCCTGAGTATTCTTTGACTATCTGGGTGTATTGTCTTGCTTGTTCTTGACTATTAACATCTATTGTATTGCTAGTTCCTCCACCTAGTACTGACCTTAATACTTGCATGTAAATTAAATGATATAAAAGCAAAAAAGGAGGAGGGATGGGATAGGTGATTAATGGGGGTTTGGGTGGGGAAAGGGGATAATATCTGAAATGTGAATAAATAAAATATCAAATAAAAAAATTTCAGAATTCATTTGGGTTTCTAAGACATTACAGTGCCAGTAGACAAAGAGGATTCTACAAATGATTTCCCAACTGTCCAGTAGTTTAAGAATACTAAAAATGTTCTGTAAGAATTTTTGAGACAGTAGATGACAAACAGGTCTCAGAGGGGTGTTATTCATGGGCCTGCTTCACATGGCTAGTACCAGCACACCACCTAAGCTGTCTCCATTGCTCATATCACTGCTATATATAGTACGGTTACAAAGTATTGCTGTCTTTTACTGAGGGAGAAAATAAGAGAGCTGGAGAGAACATTCAGAATCTAACACAAAAAAGGTAAAAGAAGTACTGTGATAGGATTATGTTGATTACCAGAATATTCCTCATTACTGGGGTCTTTAGACAGTACAGACATTTTACATATATACAAAGCAGGTAAATACAAAAGATGTAACAGGCATTCTATAAGAAGAGCATCCTTACCTACAAAAAATAGATAGCTATAATTCTCCAACATCACATATAGGTATGATGTCCTCTGAGCACAGACTAAATATTCCCATTCTTCCTGTGAGCATTCCATGGCCACAGTCATGAATATTAACAGACCCTGCAATTGACAATTACTCATTTATTATATGCTGTGGGACAAAATGTGTGTTGGGGTAAAAGAGACCAAAGATATTAGAGACATTTTTGTGATATAGGTGAGATATGGCAGTATTTCAAAGACCTAAGTTTTTCAAAAGTGCTACACAAATTCTCATTAGTTAGGCACTTCAGTTCTTTAATACACAATGTATACAATGACTTACTACATGGCATACATTCAGAAGGTCTTTCTCCACCATGAATTTTCTGAGAAGCAGATAAAGGATTTGCCACCATCACTACAGTTTAGATTTCTCTCCAGTTCAGATTATGTAATGTCTTTTCAAGTGCAGTTGGGGCTAGAGAGACAGTTCACTGGTTAAGAGCATTGTCTGCTTTTCCAGCAGTCCAGAGATCAATTCCCAGCAACTACATAATAGATCATAACCATGCACAATGTGATGTGATGCCCTCTTCTGGCATGCAGGTGTATATGTAGAGAGAGAGTAGTCCTATACATAAAATAAATCAGTTTTGAAAAAGTAAAAGTAAAAATAAAAAACAATAAAGTCCAGTTCAGTTACTAACATCTACTTGGCATTACAAAAGAGATGACTGATGATGATGATGATGATGATGATGATGATGATTTGGTTTTTCAAGATACAATTTGATGAACATTGATATACTGAAATAATATTTTAAAGAAATAAATGGAAGTCTGTTCATTATAATCTCTCTACAGAATCTCTACTCAAAACACAGCTATAGGAAAGCGAAAGCATGAAGTGGGAGAGCCTTCCTTCTTGAAAAGATAAGAAGAGAGTAAAGGTATCAAAAGGGACATTGGATAAGGCTATGAAAAAGATGGCTTGTGATATGATGATCCACATGATACAATATAAAAGTGAGGATAGGCCTACTTATACCCAGTAAGAAAAATGCTGTCAACATTTCTAGGTGGTAGAAAATACATAGAAGACATTTTATTTCATTCTACCTGGCACATGCATTACATGTACTTCCTATGTCTGTTGTGCTGTGCTGGAGAACAGACACACCATGCAATGGCTCAGTCTATATGGCAAATATTATGCTTGTTCTTAATATGGTAAACTTGACATCAGATCAAGTTACAGCCATTCTATCATTGTCTACTGTACACTGTTCCCCGAAGGAAAGTGTATCTTCCCAACTCAATCCTCCTTCAAGATGGACTTTTTTCTGCTTCATTGCATGCCCACCTTTGTGTGAGATAATTATCACTTGAAACTCAGGTGAACCTATTGGAAAGGTAGAATATTACAATTCAGCTCATAAAGTTTGTTTAAAATCTCATAGGAGTGGCAAATTGTAGGCAACATTAATACAGAATCATCAAGTTAGAGGCATGGCAGCATCCAGCTAGTTAGTGCCAGAGAGAAGACAACCAGGATAATAGTCACCAATCCATCCCTGAGGTTCAGCTTTTTGGCCTTAAAACTGAGTCTTTGAACTAAATCAGGGACTCTCCATTTTGATGGTGGGTACCCCTCATGTAAGTTTACTGAAAAAACGCTTTTCGCTTTTGCGTACTATTTGAGTCTGGGGTATCATTCTTCAGCGATTCACAGACCCTAACAACTTAACTAGCTACCGTGGAAACTTAAACCAATGAACAGTGAAAAAGAATTCATGAAGTCCCAAGAACAGTTTTTTACAGTGTCAGGGTGAGTGCCAGATCAGGAAAGACAATCACACAGAAGTGGAGAGACAAAGACATATTGACAAATTTTGCAGCAAGAAGCACTGGTTGAAAAAGACATTTGTCATAATTATGTACCTGAGGGCTTAAATGTCTGAGCAACATCAATCTGATGTAGTATTAAGAAAGGTATTACTAAGATTATATACAAATTAATAAAATAGATTGAATGATAAGCTAATAATTCAACATAACACTCTTGTTTCTATATAGAGACTAAAGTACTGACAAAGCATTGTTCACCTAATTGAAACTAAGATAGTTGACTCTGTATTAAAACTAGAGCTAAAAACTGGATACAGCAATGTATGACAATGATGACAACACTACCTTAAGCACTGCTGTAAAAAGCTATACACAAATCAGACTTGAGTTCCTAGAAATAAGTGAATAAGTCAACTTCCTACATTATAAAACGAGAACACACATTAAGCAAGTGCTCAGACTGAAGCAGGGTTTCCTCTACGACTGTCGGACAGATTAGCATCAAGTTCTCTTTTTCTTAGACAAGCCTTACACGAAAGCCAAAAGGAGCACACTGCCTAAAACACAAAGAAGAGGAACAGCCATCATCCCATGGTGGCTTTACCTGGACACACAAAGCAAGTGAGCCCAAACAAACCACAGAAATATCTAAAGAACAATCACAGGCCAGTTGCCCGGATCTACCCAGACACAGAGATTATCACTAAATTACAAGGAAATGGAAGGAAAGCTGAGTTCACACCAAGAATGCAAGACTGTTTCAATCCTTACAAATTAATCAGTGTCAGACACCAAATACATAGATGCAGGGAGAGAAGAAAAACGACTATGTCAATAGATACATGAAAGTCCTGTGGTACAATACGGCATTTGCTAAGTACAACAGCTCTCAAGAATGTGAGAACAGAGGAAGCATACTTCAGAATAATAAAGACAAAGAGAGTCAAAGCTAACGCAAACAGTACAACAAAGGGAAACTAATTATTCTACTCTAACTAGGAATAACACAACATGGTGCATCAATTAATACAGAACTCAAGAAGAAGAGAGAGAAGTTAAAAGGTGACAATATAGGAGAGTCAGAAAGCAAGTGGAACTTCTTGAGATAAAAAAAAAAAAAAAAAAAAAAAAAAAACTCAAATCAGACCACTCATTCTGTCTACAAATATCTAGGACTCCCTGTATGTAGCATTCATAGTCTCAAAAAAAAAAAAAAAAAAAGTGCTATGAAGACTGAAGCACGGGGCAGAGGTATCAATGTCCATTCCCTGTCAACATGTAGTGCATTAGGGTCCCTGGGTAGGGTGGCAGCAATCAGGACACAGGGGATGCAGAGTAACGTGAAACACTGAATTCTTTATTGAATTCTCCAGCATCTTTTATGGGCAAGCAGAATAAAGATTTCTCACAGCTTCTAATTCTCACTAGCTTCTGTTTTTCAAACAGTAGTTTATCTGAGTTCAAGGTGACCTTAACCTCCTTGCAGACGGAGAAATCTGCCTGAGATCCAACTCTTCTAAATATTGCTTAGTTTAAGTAAAACAAAAGATTTTTCTCACGAGGAAATTACCAGGAAGGCCACTTCCTCAGGCATGCAGCTTACTTGACAGTACAACAGGATTCTCTGATGAGAAAGTATGCTTTCTCTTTGTCACACTGTTCTGGGATTCTCAGATATCCTCAAGTCACCTCACAGGCTGGGAGCATTCACCTCATGCCATCTCTCTACAATACCCAGATTTGGATCCTGTGTGCTACAATCCCAATCTGCCATGCAAGGCCAGACCATTGGTGTCACAGTGGCAAGATTATTTGGTGGGTAACAGAAGGTTTTCTGATGCAATCTGAGGCCAGCTGCACAGGAGAAAAAAAAAAAAAAAACAACAAAAAAACAAAAAAACTTCATGGTCACACTGGTAACAAAGCCAAAAGCCAACAATAAGGAAGATCTCAGGTCTTAGGAAGAAATCTACTACTAACATTAGCTACAAGTTCAAATGTCTTGGTTTACACCCATAGCCTAGTGCTGATTTCAATCTGGGTCAAACAAACTTTATTTTCAATGGGCAACAGTCATTTCAGAGACTCAAAACTAACCGAATACTTAGATGCCTAACAACTTACTGAACAGCCTATAACTGAATCCATATTACCACATATAATATTATTCTCAGTGAAATTTTCTAGACTCATTGATTAAAGGGAAAACAGAGAAATCCAATTTCAGGTCCTCTTTCTACTGTCACTTGAGACCCCCACCCCTACCCCTTGCTCAATCCCTCTAATATACCTGGCTCCTTGGCTACAGTCTCCTCTGTCTTCGCCATCCAGAGCTCTGAGTTCTGATTCACAGGTGAGCAGATCAGGCTGAGCAGTGGGAAACCCTCATATGGGAAAGAGATACTTCAGAAAGTACCTGGAACTTTTCATGGAACAAAAATGAAAGAAGCTCACACCTGCCAAAAGGATAAACATGAAAGAAAGAGAAAATACCATGACAAATGTGTCTTTTTTCTGTAAGGATTTCACTTTCTTCTATGAGATGTGAAACTCATACAGAATTCACACACATGCAAAGTTGTTTTCCCAGTAACTCTGAGGAGGAGCAAGGAAGACTGAAAGAAAACTATGCTAACCCTCGGAATCCAGACTGCTGTACTTCTCCAAAAGAGGGTCTCTGAATTAAAGCCCTGAATGCAGGGTCTAGACATTCTCACTCCTGCAGGAAGTCCACAGCCACAAAACTGTCAACAAATCGTGAAATAAAAACAGCAGTTTAGCCACATGTGCATGGGCACAGGATTTTCATGAACCAAAGACCTATTTTTTTTTTATGTAAGTGAGCACTCATATTATTCAAAAAGTACCTTCTAATTTTGTTTTAATAAATAGAGATGTCTCTAGCTATAAACATAGGTTGGCCAGGTATCATCCTCTCACAGCATGCATACGGGGCTGGCCAAGACCTTGTTAGGTCTCAAGGAAACTCAGAAGAACTCTAAGAGCCTGGAATGCTGACATCAATAGAAGGCAGAACACATAAAAGATAAATACTGAGTCACCTACCATGTTCTCAATCAATCACGTGAAGGAAGATAAAAGGATGGTTTTAAGATTCTAAATACCAAAATCTTACTGACATTTTGAAATATAAATAGAAAAACCAAGAAGAATTTTAAAAACTATGAGAGAAGCATCAAACCGAAGGGTGACATCAAAATATATCAAAATTATAGCAGTGCAAAACATTGAGAGTTGATAGGAAGACAGAAGAGAGCAGATATCAATGGGAAGGTAATGTACAGAGTTGAATACTATAAAGAGATATTGAGCAAACAAATATTATCAACATTTTGTGAGCATTATATTAGGAAATGGAGAAATTAAACATAAAAGATTGAGAATATAAAGGCAATGCAAAATGTTCTAAAACTCTAAGAGCAGAAAAAAACTAAGAGGCATCCATTGTTCGGACTAAATAATATATTAAAATATAATAATAAAAATATTTAATATTGGTAAGAAGATATGATCAGTGATGTGAATGGGAGGAGGGCAGCATCCCTCACACACAAAACCATATTAGATTATATTTGCCTTCTAATATCTAAAACAGGAATATTGTGATATTCTCAGTGCAATTATCTAGAAACAACTGAAGTGAAACAGAATCTGTCAAATCCAAGTTCATGTTCTCTTTCCACTGTCACTTGAGCCTCCACACTTCCCAAGTCTTCCTCCATCCCTCTAACATACCTGGATCCTTTGCTACAGTCTCCTCTCTTCACCATCCAGGGATCTTAGTTCAGACTCACAGGTGCAGGACTGACTGAGGAGTGTGACACCTGCATAATGGAAAGAGTCTTCAGAAAGCACCAGGAACTTTTCATGGGACAAAAATAAACATGAAGGAAAGAGAAAATGTCACAAATAAAAATGTCTCTTTCCCTGTAAGGATTTGATTGTATTCTGTGAGATGTGAGACTCATTCACACACACAGACACATGCAGAGTCATTTCCCCAGGAATCCTGAGGAGGAGCTAGGGAGAGTGCAAAAAAAAAAACTAGTGTCACTCACAGAAACCAGACTGCTGCACTCCTTCAAAAGGAGGTCTTTGCAAAAGCAGGATCTAGGCATTCCCACTCCTCCTACAAGAAGTCTGCAGTCACACCACGGAATAACAAACCCTAAAATAAAAAACAACAGCTTGGCCACATATGGATAGTCAGAGCGCTTTTCTTCAACTGAGGAGACAATTTTTTGATACACGTGTGTGATCATAATCATTCAAGAGATGCATTCTGACACTTTAATCTATAGTGGGTTTTCTACTTAAATAGTGCCGTCTGATAACACTCACACTGCAATACTGGGCTTGCCTAGTCCTAAGGTGTAACATAAAAACTCAGCATTTCCAAATGCTTTACTTACATCCTAAACTGCATACAACTCAGATGGAAACATCACGGCCACTGAAAAGTCTGCTTAGTAAATATTAGTGTTTACACCCATAACAATAGCGCTCAATAAAGTATATTTTTGGTTCAATAAATCTGCACTGGTTCCTCATATAATTACTACATACAAAGGTATCTCTATGGATGCCTCTTAACCTGGGCCAAAGGCATTCTCTTGAATAAGCAATTAGTAAAAACAAGGGAGTTAGAAAGCATGAATGAATTTACGTTCCAGGAGCTTTATAACTGACACAATAGGAAACAGCAGATATTGCAAGTACTCTACCAGATTTTTTACGAGTTATATTATGATTGTAAGGCTAAATGAAAAGAACATTATAAACTACAGTTCATAGGATCTCAAACTGCCCCACAATGGTAA
This sequence comes from Arvicanthis niloticus, assembly GCF_011762505.2. Lineage (NCBI taxonomy): Eukaryota > Metazoa > Chordata > Mammalia > Rodentia > Muridae > Arvicanthis > Arvicanthis niloticus. Next base: position 8,332,192 of record NC_133438.1, on the reverse strand, counting down.
GGTATCCACAATAGAATCCTTGGGAGCCGCCTCCTAAGAGCAGCTGCGGAAAACACCCCCCTGCTCCGCTCCCGCCCGTTTCCCAGCCCCGCAGCTCCTCTGACCTGGGAGGTTCCAGGGTCCCCAGGCTGCGGTTCCCGCCGCTGCGCTGCCGACTGCTGACTCTCCCAGGTCCGCGGTCAGGAAACCGGGTCTAAGGAGTTTCTCGGGGTCCAGACACATCTAAGACACCGGTTCACTCTGGGAAACCAGTCCACAATTAGGGACCTAGGAGCTCATTCATGTAGGAAGGTGAGTGGAGGATTTTCCTGTCACTCTAGGCTTGATCATTGGAGCCGCTCTCGTAGACCCGCCCACCGCAGCCTGGTTCCGGTGACATAGCTTCTCTAAAGACTATCAACAGTTAATTGTTTCTGTAGAATCCACCCAGCTCTTTTCTTTTCGCTGTCACGTTCCGGGTTCTTCCAGTAGCCTCGCCCCGCTCCCCTCCTCTGCCCCCCTCCCCTTGCGCCCCTTCCCTTTCCCAGGGGATTCTGGTCCCTTCCACTCAGTCTCAGGCTTCCAGCCACACTGCTCCCGTTGTCAGGCTGCCCTGGAAGGATGCTGCACCATATCTGAAAGTGAGTTCTAAACCTCTCAGATGATAGGCAGCCTCACTTGTTAGCTTGGACTACAAGCCTCAAAGGCTAAAAAACGCACAGCAAAATATAACCGACACCTTAAATTCCGATATTTCTTTTGTTCCATTCCCAACACAAAATACTAAAAATAAATTAAAAAGCCTGGCTCCCCCCCCCCCCCCCAAAAGCCTGTCTCAAAACATACATAAAAGTACAAGAAAGACTAATGAGATGAAAATGTGGATTAAAAGGTTTGGGACAGAGAATGATGAGAGGGTCTGTGCAGCTCCAGGGACAAAAGTCATTGTAGGAAGTCCAACCAGTAGAACAGGGCAGTGTTCTACTGAATATTTCACTGAATATTTCTGTGAAAATAGTCTAACAATCATAATATGAAGGAAAACATCGTCACAAAATCCAGTTCATGTAAGAGAAAATACAGTGATAGCACAATAGAAATTTTGATAGCCAGGAAAAAAAAAAATGCTATCATGAGTTTATGACATGTAAAACTCTACGCACAGGGTCAGGATCAGGATGGTAAGGAAAATGGGCATAGAACTGCGTGAATTTTCAAGGGAAAGGGCATTTGTTCCTGGCACATCACTTTATCACTCTGGTCTGTAACATACAAGCTGGATTTTGGATAAGGAATGCATTGAATATATCGATTTATTTTGGTAGGTTGGCCATTTTGACTGTGTTAATGCTCCTGATCCATGAGCATGGGAGATTGCTTCAAGTTCAAATATCTTCTTCAATTTCTTTCTTCAAAAACTGGGTTTTTTTTTTTTTTAATAATGCAAGTCTTTCAGTTCCTTGTGCAGTGTTATGCAAAATATTTAATCCCAACCTTAGTTTCTACTCAGCCTTTGATTATTCACTTCCCTGATAAATTTCCCAGAAAAAAAAAAAGACATAATCTTTATAATAAGCCTTTATCGACATAGAGCTGGGAAAATATCTATCTTCTACGCTATTATTATGTCTATTTTCCAGCTATTAATCCTGTTATAGTTTCCCATGTTTTATCTGGGCTGCTTTTAACCCCAAGTAGCCAGTCAACAATGGCCATTATTCTAAGACTCTTAGTCCGTTAGGTTTCCTCACTCTCCACCTTCTTCTTCCTCCCCACAGTTCTTCTCTGTTCCCTTCCACAAACCAACTCTCTTCTGCCCAGGTATTGGCTGTAGGCATGTTGACTTGCTAGTTGGGAATAACTTGGGGGGCAAGGTTACAGAGCTTCCACTTGGATGCCTGCAGACACTCTGATCCCTAGGAACAACTAGGCCTTAGGGCCACTATTTAGCATTAAAATATAAGCAAAAAAGGAAACATCAAGAGCAATTAGATAGCACTAACATATTTTTGAAGCAATTGTGAAAAGTGTTGTTTTCCTGATTTTTTTGCCTGTGTTTTTATCATTTGTATATAGAAAGGCTGGTTGTGCATTAATTTGGTATTAGGCTACTTTGAATTCCAAAGTATTTATGTGTTTTAGAAGTTCCCTGATGGAATTTTTGGATCAGTTATGAATACTATCATATCACTTACAAATGAGGGTATTTTGACTTCTTTCCAATCCACTATGTATCTTCTTAATCTCCTACCGTCATCTTACTGCTGTAGCTAAGACTTCAATTATTTTATTAAATAGATATGGAGAGAGTGGATATCCTCAGCTTGTTTCTGATTTTAGTGGAGTTGCTTTGAGTTTCTCTCCATTTAATTTGACCTTGTTTCTAAGCTTGCTGGAAGCTGCCTGTATTATGTTTTGGTATTTCCCTCATATCTTTTATCTGTATAGGACTTTTATGGAGAAGAAATCTTCAATATTGTTGAAGGCCTGTTCAGCATGTAATGACATGACCAAGCCTTATTTTCAGTTTGTTGTATGGTAGATTATATTTATTGAATTTTGCGTCTTGAATGATCCCTTCATCTCTGAGCCAAATCCTACTTGATTGTGTTTGCTAATCTTTTCCATGTGTTCTGAGGTTCTCCTTACAAGTATTTTATGAGTATTTTTCTATGTATATTCATAAGGGCATTTGATCTGTAATACTCTTTTTTTGTACTGTTTTATACTTTGGGTATTAGGGTAACTGTTGCCTAATAAAATGAATCAGGCAATGTAATGATTTGTATATGCTTGGCCCAGGGAATGGTACTATTTGGAGGTGTGGCCTTGTTGGAGTAGGTTTGTCACGGTGCGTGTGGGCTTAAGACCCTCATCCTAGCTGCATGGAAGTCAGTCTTCTACTAGCAGCCTTCAGATGAAGATGTAGAACTCTCAGCTTTGCCTGCACCATGCCTGCCTGGATAGTGTCATGCTCCTGTCTTGATGATAATGGACAGAACCTCTGAACCTGTAAGCCAGCCCCAATTAAATGTTGTTCTTTAGAAGACTTGCATTGGTCATAGTCTCTTCTCACAGCAGGAAAACCCTAACTAAGACAGGTGATGTTCCTTTCTTTTCTCTTTTTTGGAATAATTGATGAGTTTTAATTTTAATTGTTCTTTGAAAGTTGTCTAATTTTGCTCTAAAATCATCTGGCCCTGAGCTTTTTGTGGTTTGCAGATAATTACTGACTGTTTTAATTTCACTAGTAGTTAAACATGTCTATATGTTTATCTGATGTTGATTTCACTTTGAAATATGGTACCTATCTATAAAATTATGCATTTTCTCCAGTTTGGTGGAGTAGAGGTTTTTAAAGTATGTGTTATGATTCTCTAGATTTATTGAGTGTCTGTTATTATGTCCCCATTTTTATTTCTGATTTAGTTAACTTGGATAACTTCTCTCCAACTTTTAGTTAGTTTAGATAAAGGTCTCTCTATCTTGTTGATTTTGTCAAAGAACCAACTCTTTATTTCATTGATTCTTTATATTTCAGCCCTGAGTAAGATTGTTTTTTGCTGTCTACTCTTCTTGGCTCTGGTTACTTTGTGTGTGAGTTTTCAGTTTTGCTAGTCCATTGCTAGTATGACACTGTAGCAGGACTTTCCTGCTCATTGTATTTGCAGTGGAGATCTGTCATTGGTTAGAGAAGAGGTAGGTGGGGCTAGGAGTTGAGAAACAAGAGAGGAAGGGAGGAGAAGGAGAAAAAGAGGAGATGGCAGCAGACGTAAGTGTCTCTAAGCAGTCTTGAGTAATTATTCATATCAAAAGGTTAGATATTGGGACAATTCCAATTGTGTGGGAATATTGTGTATTGAGTATTTGTTGATATATAAATCTATTTGATAAAACTTTAAGCATTAAGAGTCTCATTCCTACTAGAATTCTTATATCTGCCTCATGGGGTTTGTGAATATTCCCTGGGTTTTTGAGACTGGACACCCTGGAGTTGACCTGCACAGGCAGCAGCCACGCCAAGGTCTCGTGGGTCCTGGGCTGGCACCACTGGCCAGCTGGTGCTGTCATTAGTGTGGGAACTGAGAGCTGGAACATGGAGGTCAGGCTGGGAGCCAGCCGGACACAGTCCTTTTTTCTAATATCTCCTGAAACATGACATCTCTCCAGTTTTAGTTCATTTTTTACTTTTGTCTTGATCTGTTTTAATTTAGCATAGAGGTGTTCATTTTCTATGTGTTTGTGAGCCTGGTTTGTAACTGCATTCTTTAATGCTGTGCCAAAATACACTGCTAATTTGCACATCTTAGAAAGCCACAAGTTTCTCCACAAACAACAGAGTTTTTAACAGGAATGTTCTGTTCTTCAATGAGAAGTCTTTTGGCATACTTTTCAGAAAACAACTTGTTTCTGACTCAGGAAAACAACAATATCACCATCTGGCAGTGAAAGTAGGACATGGCAGGATGAAGGCAGCACTAGGTTGGCAGCAATGGGCTAAGAGACCTGTGACTTCCCAAAACACCTAACTTTTTTTAGCCTCCTAGCCACCATCAAATGAAGATGTAGAACTCTCCACTCCTCTTGTACAATGTCTTCCTGGACACTGCCATACTCCCACCTTGATAATAATGGACTGAATCTCCATAACCAGTGAGCTAGCACCAATTAAATGTTGTCTTTTATAAGAGCTGCCTTGGTCATGGTCACTATGAAGGGAGTCTATAAGGGTTTTTTGGCAAATCCTAGTTGCAGCAGAAGAGCCTAACAAATTGGTAGATGCCAGTACCATGGGATGATCACCAAGAACAGCAATCAGGAGTAAAGTGAAGTCAACCAGAGCCTAGAATGCTACAGAGAGCAGAGCTAGAATAGTGAACCAAGACCAATGGAGAAACCTGGAAGATCATGTGTGGATCACAGATTTGGAACAAGAAGCTACAATGTCGAAGTTGACACCAAAGAGGCTAGCTCTAACAAAGATCATAAAGCTCTTCCTGCCACTATGGAAGTCAGATCCAGTCAGAGCCACATAGGCCAGTTAACACCAGAGATAACGAGATGGCAAGAGGCAAGGCACATGCAAGAACATAATCTACAGGAGAAAATGCAATTTGGCACCATAAGAACCCAGTTCTCCCACCACAGCAATCTATGGATTCCCTAACACACCTGAAAAACAAGATAATTACCTAAAGTACTATCTCAAGAAAATGATAGAGGGCCTTCAGGAGAATATAAGTAACTCCCTTAAAAATACAAGAAAATACAGACAAACAGGTAGAAGCACTTAAACAGTCAACAAATAAGTGCCTAAAGAAATACAGAAAAATACAATTAAGCAGGTGAAGGACTTGAACGGAGTGGTCCAAGACCTAAAAAATAGAAATAGACACAATAAAAAAACATAAAAAGGAAGCAACCCTGGAGATGGTCAACTTAGGAAAGAGATCAGGAAATACAAATGCAAGCATCATCAACACAAGAGACAAAAGAGAGAATCTCGGGGGTAACAAGTACCGTCGAAGATACTGACACATTGAACAAAGAAAATACAACATGTAAACAGCTCATAACCCAGGAAAATCAGGACTCAATGAAGAGGTCAAACCTAAGAATAATAGGAATACAAGAGAATAATGATTTCCAGCTCAAAGTGCCAGAAAGCATCTTCCATAAAATCATAGAAGAAAATCTCCCTAACCTCAAAGAAGCAATGGCCATAACTGTATAAGAAGCCTACAGAACTCCAACTAGATTGGACCAGAATAAAATATCCTCTTGTTATATAATGATCAAAATACTAAATGCCAGAAAAAGAAAGAATATTAAAAGTTGTAAGAGAAAAATTCCAAGTAACATATAAAGGCAGATAGAATTACACCAGAATTCTCAACAGAGACTTGAAGAACCACAAGATGCTGGACAGAGGTCATGTAGACCATAAGAGAACACAAATGCCAGTCCAGGCTAATATACACAGCAAAACTATCAATCACCATAGATGGAGGTACCCAGATATTCCATGGCAAACCCAAATTTAAACAATATAATTTTACTAATCTAGACTTACAGAGGATACTGCAACACAAGGAGGGAAAAAAAATCACAAGAAAGTAAACATCTCACAACAAACCCAAAAGAAGAGAATCTAACACACAAAATACCACCCCAGCAAGAAGATAACAGGAACTGACAAAAAAAAACTGTCTTTAATATCTCTCAACATCAATGGACTCAATTTCTCAATAAAAAGACACATGCTAACAGACTGGATATATAAACAGGATCCAGTATTTGCTCCATATAAGAAACACACCTCAGTGACAAAGACAGATACTACCTCGGAGTAAAGGTCTGGAAAAAAGTTTTCCAAGCAAATAGTCTCAAGAAACAAGCTGGGGTAGCCATTCAAATATCCAGTTAAATAGACTTTCAACCAAAAGTTATCAAATGAGATGGGGAAGGACACTTCATACTCATCAAAGGAAAAATCCAATAGGAAGTCTCAATTCTGAACATCTATACCCCAAATGCAAGAGTGCCCACATGTGTAAAAGAAATTTTACTAAAGCTCACAACATATATTGAACCTGACCCATAGTGGGAGACTTCAACTCCACACTCTCACCACTGGACAGGTCATTGAAACAGAAACTAAAAGGAGACACAGTGAAACTAACAGATGTTATGAAACAAATGAATTTAAGAGATATCTACATTATGTTTCACCCCAAAACAAGAGACTTGATGCCCTAGGGAAGGGGGTGCCAGTTGGAGGAGGGAGAGGGGAAATCCTCCCTCAGAAGCAAGTGGGAGGAGAAATGGGATGAAGAAGTGTGTGGGATGAGTACTGGGGTGGGGTCAATGGCTGGAATGTAACTAAACAAAATAATGTTAAATAAGATGAACAATAAATGGGAGCTTGTCTTAGTTAGGGCTTCTATTCTTGCACAAACATCATGATCAAGAAGCAAGTTGGGGGGGAAAGGATTTATTCAGCTTACATTTCCACATTGCTGTTCATCACCAAAGAAAGTCAGGACTAGAAACAAGCAGGTCAGGAAGTAGGAGCTGATGCAGAGGCCATGAAGGGATGTTATTTACTGACTTCCTTCCCCTGGCTTGCTCAGCTTGCTTTCATATAGAACCCAAGACAATCAGCCCAGGGATGGCACCACCCAGAATGGACTAGGCCCTCCCTCCTTTGCCCCAGTCCGACAGGGCATTGAACTGGGATCAGAAGACTTGGAAGAAAGAACTGGAGGACAAAGGACATAAAGAATGAGTCGCTTGTCTACAGTCTGATCAAACCACTGATTATAATTTTTCACACAAGTGTTATACACACATAAAGGCAGGATGTTGTGAAGGGGATGACACAAGAGTGTAGGTGTTCTCAGGTCGAGTACAGATATCTTCCAGAACAGGGTATCAGCTGGATGAAAGTTCAGGGAACAGGTCACTATGACTCTGCCAATGAATCACTTGTCACTATCTAAGTTGGTACTATCCACCAAGTCTACCTATCCACAAGGTCTATGACTATCCAGGCTGGTAAATTTCAAACCAAAGCTACCAGGCACAATGCCCATGAGAGTATCAATATTCATCTCACTTTTATATCAATAAGAAGCTCGTACCAATGAAAACCTTAAATTTGAAATCAAAGTAAATTTTGTACCATTTAAGAAATTATACCTTCATCTTGATATTAATTATACAGATTTCTACCATAGGTTATGGCTATGCAATAAGTCCTAGCTAATCCTCCCTGTTCCAACAAAACCACTACTTTTCCGTAGAAAGACAGAATTAACCACCTTAGTCCCCAAGCCCAGGGAACAGGGGCGCTGACTCTTCTTTAGCTTCTTCAAGCTGATTATGGGCGTTGAGATATTAGAAGAGGGGTGGAGGGAAGAGTAAATTGATAAGCCTCTGATGCTGTGTCTTCACTGCATCCAGATGGAATTCCAGGACATCAGAGGTTTGGGCAGGTCTGCTCAGTATGCTTGATGAGTAGATACACCAAGGGTGTGTATTCTGCAATATACAATTCTCAGAACAAGTTTTAGTATCAAGAAAATTTTTTTTTCCTAGATGTTTGACATTTTTTAAAGATGTTGGTTCTAGCAACTTTTCTTTGTTTTTTTCCCTTTTTAAAATTGGTTGTAATATGTACATTTCAAATTTTATCCCCTCATCCCATTTCCCCCACCACCCAGGAACCCCTTATCCCATCCTCCCTCCTTGTGCTTCTATGAGGGTGTGATTTTCCAGTTTCTATGATGCTGTTTCCATTAACATAAATTGCCTCCTATATTTCCAAATCCTTCCCTTTATGTTATTAAATCTCCTATTTTTTCTTTCTTTTTTCTCTTTTTTCTCCTTTTCCCCTTTTTTCTTCTTTTTTTTTTTTAAAAAATTGGGTATTATATTTAACTTTCAGATTTTATCCCCTTACCCCACTTCCACCACCCAGAAACCTCCTTTCCTATCCCCCCTCCTCATGCTTCTATGAGGCAGTGCCCGCACCTACCCGCCCCACTACCCCCTCTCCACCCTCACATTCCCCCACACACTCTGTGTTCATTTTTTATGGGACCAAGAAACTCCTCTTCCACCTATGCCCGACAAGGCCATCCTCCCCTACATATACTGCTGGATTCATGGGTCCCTCCCTATGTGCTCCCAGGCTGGTGGTTTAGACCCTGGGGGGCTCTGGTTGTTTGGCATTGTTGCTTTCTGACAGAGGAATTTCTAGTCACTGAAAAACACTTAAAGAAAATTTCCAACGTTCTTAATCATTAGAGAAATACAAATCAATACAACTCTGCGATTCAATCGTATGCCTCTCAGAATGGCTAAGATAAAAAGCTCAAATGACAGCACATGCTGTTGAGGAACCTCCTCCATTACTGGTGGGATTGCAAACTGAACAACCACTCAGGAATCGGTTTAGCAGTTCTCAGAAAATTGGGAATAGCAGCCTTACATAGGATGCTCCTGAGTCCTATACATTCTATTCAAATGGAACCCTTATAACGTGACCAACCATTACTATGGAGCATGGAACATTGAGCACATCACCCCTGTTTTAGCTAACTGTAACTCCTTTTCTGTAATACAGTGGTTCCACCTTTTTCTAATGCTGCAATACTACAATATTGTTAAAGGTATTCTTATGTGAGTAGACCCACCTGGAGGCACAAGAGTGGTGTCTAAATTCCAAAGACCATTGGAATGTGTGTTTACTATGGTCTTCAGAAATCCCTGTGGTAGCCTCGTGGCCTGTCTTACATGAGAAATTCCATTCTACAAGTCTTTCACAAATATTCCACTTCAAATCTTTCATAAAAATCTTTAAACTATGCTACTGCTATAGAAATACCAGAAAATTAATCACGAAATTAAACTGGAGGAACTGAAGGAATGGCCCAGTTTGAAACTTATTCCATGGGCAAGCACCAATGCACCCACTGTGAGCTGACCCTGAGATCATTATTCTTAATTGGTACAGATTTCTAGTGCCATGTCAAGTTTAGAAACTTTTGCACACTGAAAAGGCATCTCATCTTGTACTTCTCACAAAATATTGATTTCTTCATTTTGTAACCATTAAGATGTGTAATTCTTGTCTGTGGTGGTGGTATGCCTGTGGTTAGGCAAGACAAAACAGGTCCAGGCTGTTTCAAAGCTGGAATTATATGAAAGAACACAGACAGATTGAGAAGGATGCAAGTCTGTGGAACAGGGACAATCACCATATCAGAGGGCTGATGAGCAATTAAACAGAGGTCTCTGTGAATGGAACATTCAGCAGTATTTGTGGAAGGTCAGAGTAAAAGCCCAATTATAGAAACCTGCTGGTCATTCCTAGAGGTACTTCAGGAGCTAAATTTTTGGCAGCCAAAACAGGACTCAGACAGGATCTTATAGGGACAAGAAACTTCCTTCATCTGTAGAACACCCTGTGGGACAGCCTGAAGACATCATGAGTCAGCTGTGCAATGAGGGCAGGGACAGAATTCCAGTGGAGCTACAGGGTTAGGAAACAGACATATGACTGAACCAGAGATGTGATCTGCTACTGCACCGAAAAAGTTCAAAATTCTCTTGTGAATATCTCTACTTTAGATCAGTAAACTTTAGATCATATGAACTGGTGCTTATGAGGATTATTTTCATTTACCTTATAGTTTCCAGGATATTTATAGGAGAATAATCTAGAAGAGGAATTGAATTCTCTCTTGTATGAAAACAGGAATTTCATGCTATTATGAGACTTACAATGATCTTGGACTTTAATCTAATCCGTGCTTTCTACCTCCCCTTTTGTTTCGCCTGACAATTCAAGCATGTGGCCTTTGTGCCTGGAGATTAGGCACACCCTAAGAGCTGTTTAGAAATTAGTCCCGTGAAGAACCAGTGCAGATTTGATTGAATCTGAAGTGTAATTTACTGAATCCCACAGTATAGTTTGAAAACATTAGCATTTACTAAGCAAATCTTTACTCCACATTAATTTTCCATCTGAGATGTATGTGTACTAGGATGTAAATACTGCTTTCAGAAATGTGTCTTCATATGCTAAGTTCTTGATGTTACACCTTGCAGTGCGGATGCAGTGAGAACAAAGGCCACACTATATTTGCAGTTGGAAAATGCAGAATAGATTAGAACAAAACTGGAAAACAATGTTAAATCATTCTGATCACTTAATTCTATTTTAAAATTTGTAATTGTTCTTTCTCTTTGGCACAACAAAGGCACTATTTTCATTCATGTATGGCTGAATTGCTTTGGTGCTTTTTTTTTTTTTTTGAATAAATGTTTTAGTCTGTTGCCCTGTCTGTTTCAGAACACCTGGTAGATCAAGCCTCTGCCTATGCCCCTGCCCCTGCCCCTGCCCCTGCCCCTGCCCCTGCCCCTGCCCCTGCCCCTGCCCCTGCCCCTGCCCCTGCCCCTGCCCCTGCCCCTGCCCCTGCCCCTGCCCCTGCCCCTGCCCCTGCCCCTGCCCCTGCCCCTGCCCCTGCCCCTGCCTCTCTCTGTGAATTCTAGAATAATGGCACTGTACCAACACAATTACTCATAGATCCCCTTTGAATTATATGATGATATTCCTTGTTATTGTGCATGCCTTTCAGGAAGAAGGATAATGCCTAGACCTGTGCACCATGCTTGGTATCAAAAAATTGTATCAGTCTAGTTGCTTGCTTCCAGTCTTTATTGATCCTTAGGTTTCTAGTGAAACCTATTTTGCAAGCCTGTGGTCTCTGTGTGAATGATTTTCACATCTCACTTGGCCAAGGAGAAAAGAACATTCTATTATACTTTATCCTCCATGTTTATCCATTTGGTAGGTATAAGTCTTTTTTTTAAATTTTTTTTGTTCCATGGTAGGTTAAGAAACTCAGTAGTTTAATATATAGTCATTCTAATCCTTCAGTTCCATGCCAGTCTGAGTTTCAGTTGAGTAGTGATTACTGGTGGTGAAAATCAAGTTATGCTAATTGAAAATGTTACTTAAGGAGTTTTATTACTTTAGTATTGAATGATACTTAAAGAATATTTTGTAGAAAATCCTGTATTTAGGTTTTTTTTTTTTTTATTTACAGAGCACAGCTGTAGCTTGAATAAGTATGGACCCCATAGATTCATGTGTTTCAATGCTTGGCCATAGAAGTGACACTGTTAACAGCTGTGTCCTGTTGGAGGAGGTATGGCCTTTTTTGAGGAAATGTTCTCATGTGGAGGCATAGCTTTGAGATCATATATTCTCAAGGTTTGCCAATGTGATCCAGTCTGCTTCTTGCTGCCTGCCAATCAAGATGTAGAACTCTTAGCTCCTTCTCTTAGCACTATGTCTGCCTGGATGTTGCCATATTTTCAGCAAGATAACAATGGACTAAAATTCTAAAAATAAGCCAGGCTCAATTAAATGGTTTTTTTTTTTTATAAGAAAGGAAGACAGGGGATGGGATGGGGGTGGGGGGAGGAACCAGGAAGGAGGATAACATTTGAAATTTAAATAAATAAAATAACCAATATAAAAAGAGTTGCTTTGGTCATGGTGTCTCTTTACAGCAATAGAAACCCTGTGTGGTGTTTTTAATCAGATTGTCCCATGGAAAGTGGCACTAGTATGGCCTTTGGAGTAGGTGTGGCCTTGTTGGAGGACTTATATCACTATGGGTGTAAGCTTTGAGGTCCTGTGCTCATGCTCAGCCCAGTGTGGAAGAGAGCCTCTTCCTGGCTACGTGTGGATCAAAATGCAGAATGCTTGGCTTCTCCACCACTAAGTCTGCCTATACTATGCCACACTTCCCACCATGATGATAATGGACTGAACCTCTGAAACTTTAAGCCAGCCCCAATTAGATGTTTTATATGAGTTGCCTTTCCCATTACTCTTTAAACAAATTGTTCACAATTTGTAGAGAAAGAGAAAAATCTCACCAAACATGTCTTCATGTTTGAATGTGAATTTCTTAGCCATTTCTCAGCACTGATATGTGTGTTTTTCTGTTTTTGTTTTGTTTTGTTTTGCTTTGTTTTGTTTTTTTTTTTTGGTTTTTTGAGACAGGGTTTCTCTGTATAGCCTTGGCTGTACTAGAACTCATCCTGTAGACCAGGCTGGTCTCAAACTCAGAAATCCACCTGCCTCTGCCTCTCAAGTGCTGGGATTCAAGGCGTGCACCCTGAGGTTTGACCAAAATGGAAATACTGACGTCAAGCCATAGATAATTTTATCAGCATTATCTACAGCATCAAAGCTCAAAAGAGCAGCATTCTTTAAATTTATAATCTCACTATGCAAAGTTAAAACATCCAGAGAGTTGTTAGAAATATGAAAAAAACCCTATAGGTATCTTTAAACTTTTTTCTAATTATAATGACTATCATTGTAAGTTTTAGAAGTAACACCACTCCAATGGTATTTGTCATGACACTTGAGATAGCTCCTAACTCTTAAACCCTGAACCTCCTTCTAATAATTTGAATAGGATATAGAACATCAATCAATAGTTCCAAACACCTATATAAATCCTCTTGTATACTCGACAGAGTAGTAACATGTTTTTGCTCTAGCAAAACAAAATATTTAACAAAATAGCTGTCTTAACTTCTTGTGTCAAAACAATTGCAGAAGCAGTGGTGCTAGCAATTAATGTAATTAAAGCTGTTATACCACCAATAATCAAGCCCATTACCCTCTTGCTTTTGCTTAAAGTCTAACTCACTTCTTCCAGCACTTTCAATTTTTTTTCAGAGAATCAAGGTTTTCTAATACCTCACAGCAGTAAGATAAAAGCTGGTTGATAGACCCCCATAACAGACAGACATGCCAGGTTTCAACACACTAACACAATTAGAAAGTATATAGTCAATGCAACTTACAATAAATATTGTAAAAGAGACTAAACCAAATTTAGCTTGACAATTATAAGAGTCTTAACATATGCACTAACCATTGTTTGAAATCCTGATCCTGTCCTAACTTTATCTCTTGCTATCATAACACCATAGAGAACTGCAGCTAACTTCCAAATATGTCTCTGAAAATGTCCAGATCCCACCTTCCAAATGAAGATTATTTTTTTCAATATTGGATTTATTTCTAGACCAGTACATGATTGAGACCAAATAACTGGTCACCTTTAAAAAATGCAAGAGTCATTATAATTTCTCTTTTTGATTCTTTGTCCCACAGGGTCTAAAACTCGAGGCAAGGCAGGTCCCATCTGGGATATAGGCAAGCAAAGGTGGGAGTCAGGAGCATATGTCTAATAAAGCCAGACTGTCCCTCCTCCAGTCTCTGCTCCACACTTTGTCTCTGTACTTGCTCCCATGAGTATTTTGTTATTCCTTCTAAGAAGGACCAAAGCACCCACACTTCAGTCTTCCTTCTTTTTGAGCTTCATGTGGTCTGTGGGTTGTATCTTAGGTATTGTGAGCCTTTGGGTTAATATCCACTTATCAGTGAGTGTATACCCTGTGTGTTATTTTGTGATTGTGTCACCTCACTCAAGTTGATATTTTCCAGTTCCATCCATTTGCCTCAGAATTTCATGAGTTCATTGTTTTTAATAGTTGAGTAGTACTCCATTCTGTAAATGTACCACATTTCCTGTATCCATTCCTCTGTTGAAGGACATCTGGGTTCTTTCCAGCTTCTGGCTATTATAAATAAGGCTACCATGAACACAGTGGAGCATATGTCCCTGTTATATGTTGGAGCATCTTTTGGGTCTTCTCTCAGGAGTAGTACAGCTGGGTGCTCAGGTATATACTATGTTCAATTTTCTGAGGAACTACCAGACTGCTTTCCATAGTGGTTGTACCAGCTTACAATCCCACTAGCAATGGAGGAGTATTCCTCTTTCTCCACATCCTCACTACCATCTGTTAACACCTGTGTTTTTGATCTTAGCCATTCTGACTGGTGTGAGGTGGAATCTCAGGGTTGTTTTGATTTGCGTTTCCCTGATGACTAAGGATGTTAAAAATTCCTTTAGGTGATTCTCAGCCATTCAAGTTTCCTCATTTGAGAACTCTTTGTTCAGCTCTGTACCCCATTTTTAATAGGGTTGATTGTCTGCAGTCTAATTTCTTGAGTTCTTTGTATATTTTGAATATTAGCCCTCTATCAGATGTAGGCTTGGTAAAGTTTTTTTTTCAGTCTGTTGGTTGCTGGTTTGTTCTATTGACAGTGTCCTTTGCTTTACAGAAGCTTTGCAATTTTATGAGTTCCCATTTGTCAATTCTTGATCTTAGAGCATAAGCCATTGGTGTTCTGTTCAGGAACTTTTCCCCTGTGCCCATGTGTTATAGGCTTTTCCCCATTTTCTCTTCTATTAGTGTCAGTGTATCTAGTTTTATATGAGGGTCCTTGATCCACTTGAACTTGTGTTGAGGCCCGAGCTGTCCCATGTTTGGGCGGCCAAAAAATGTTGAGAACTGCACTAGCCCACATTTGGGTGCCAAAAATGTTGAGGCCTGACCTGGGGCACCAAAAATGTTGCGGCCCTCTCCACTCCATGCTTGGCGGCCACTGTTTCCCAGCCCAAGCTGCCTCTCCAGTCTGTGGGTCAGGGTTCGGCAAGAAAGAGAGTGAGGATGAACTCAAAGAATGGAGACCAGACAGAGTGTGATTCAATCCCACTTATTCTTCAGTCTCTCTTCCTAGTCCAAGTCCCAAGTCTTGAGGTCCTAGTTCCTAGTTGTACTCAATCCTGTTCTCTTCCGAGTGTCTAATGTCTACTCCTACTCCTAGTGTCTGAATCTCTGTTACTCCAAATTGTTCTCCAAGTTGTACTCTCTAAAGTGTCTGATTCTCTGATCTCTCTTCTGTCTGCTTCTCGCCTTTATATGTCTCACTTCTAAGCCATGCCTTTTGGTCATGCCTTTAAGTCATGCCCTTAGGTCTTGTCTCTAAATCTGATCTCTAAGTCACACCTTTAAGTCACACACCTTTAATCTCACACACCCAAGGAAAGTCCTGGGTATCTAAAGCAAGATGTTATCAGAGTGTGCTCAGCTGTTGTAGGCTATTGTAATCCAAGTCTCATGTCAGGGTATATGGCTCAAGATGGCTGCAAAGCTGATAACTGCTTTCAGCTAAAAGTCGGCTCCCAACAAACTTGAGCTTTGTACAAGAGGGTAAGAATGGATTGATTTGCATTCTTCTACATGCAGACCTTCAGTTGAACCAGCACTATTTGTTGAAAATGCTGTCCCTTTTCCACTGTATGATTTTAGCTCCTTTGTAAAAAAATCAAGTGACCATAGGTATGTGGGTTCATTTCTGGATCTTCAGTTCTATTCCACTGATCTTCCTGCCTGTCTCTGTACCAATATCATGCAGTTTTTTTTAAAATCAATATTGCTCTGTAGCACAGTTTGAGGTCAGGGATGGTGATTCCCTCAGATGTTCTTTTATTGTTGAGGATAGTTTTTGCTATCCTGGTTTTTTTTTTGTTATTCCAAATAAACTTGAGAATTGCTATTTCTATCTCTGTGAAGAATTGAGTTGGAATTTTGATGGAGATTGCATCATTTCTACTTCTGCTCTTATGTCCTGAATCATTTCCTTTAATTCCTTCACCTGTTTGGTTGTGTTTTCTTGTAAGTCTTTAAGGGACTTTTGAGTTTCCTCTTTAAAGGCTTCTACTTGCTTTCCTGTGTTCTCCTTAGTTTCTTTGGGAGTGTTATTTATGTAGTTCTTAAAGTCCTCTATCATCATCATGAGAGGTGATTTTAAATCTGAATCTTCCTTTTTCGATGTGATGGGGTATTCTGGACTTGCTATGGTGGAAGAACTAGGTTCTGATGATGCCAAGTACCCTTTGTTGCTGATGCTTATGTTCTTTGCTTGCCTTTTGCCATTTGGTTATCTTTAGTGGTACCTGCACTCACTGTTTCTGACTGGTGCCTGTCTTTCCTGTTATCTTGCTTGTGTCAGAACTCCTCAGAGTCCAGCTGTCTCTGTGATCCTGTGATCCTGTGATCCTAGGTGTAAGAGCTCCTGTGAGTCAGGTTGCTTCTAGGATCCAGAAACCCTGGTGTGACCAATCTCCCAAGATCTGGTGATCCTGTGATCCTATGTTCCTGAGCATGTTAGAGCTCCTGGGAGTCCTGCCTCCTCTGGGTTTTGTGGGATTGGGTGTAGAGCTGAAGTTCAAGATCTGCTCAGTGCTCAGGCACAGACTGGAAGGAACCGGTGCCCCTGGCCAGGAGTGAGTTCCTGGGTCCTAATGGGTCCCAGTGGGTCCCAGTTACTCCCTGTTTGGGGCAGGTGTTGCTTCCTCCTTACCTAAAATCCTGGGTGGGTTAGAGCTCCTGAGAGTCCACCCTCCTCTGGGTTTTGTGGGACTGCATATCCTTTTAGAAGCTAGGCAAGTGCTCACTCTGGTGCTCACCAATCCACAGCACAGTGTATTTTTATGAATTCTCCATTAGATTTTGAATTAAATGTTCATTTTCTATGGATCATAAAACTAGATTTTGTTCATCCTACCTGGCAAGAATAAGACCACTGCCATATTTTTGAGTCAAATTTAAAGCAAGCTTGACTTCTATTGGGACCAACCCAGAGCTGTCCAGCTATAGCCTCCTATGTTGGGTTAAAGAAAATAATGCACATCCATTTCTTGGGGCCCTTTATAACAAGTACAATATCAAGTAGTTTCAAAGCAGGTTTACAGAAGAGAGACAATGAAGCAATAAAAAAATATAGAAAAATCTTTTTTTTTTTCCAAGACAGGGTTTCTCTGTATGGCCCAGGCTGTCCTGGAACTCACTCTGTAGACCAGGCTGGCCTCAAACTCAGAAATCTGCCTGCCTCTGCCTCCCAAGTGCTGGAATTAAAGGCGTGTGCCACCACAGCCTGGCTAGAAAAATCTTAACACTATGTAGGTTTTCAATAATTTTTTTTTCAAAATTATTAGGGTGATTTGAGAGGATGGGGTCTTTTCAAAATTAAGCCAAGTTCATACATTGGGGCAGATCAGGCCCCAAGAAACAGACTTAGCAACAGCAATACAGCACTTACAGTAAATGGAAACTTATTTTTAACAATACAATATAATGGCTCCTACCTCCAAATTCAAATTAGTCATGTTCCTTATTCTCCAAATAGAATTGTGTGTTTCTCTTGAATTTTTGATAAGGGACCATCTTTAATATGATTGAGTAACAATGTTTCTAGATTTTGTTTTTGTGATGGATGATCAAGTTAGTAACACATACGGGTATGTAACTGATAGATGTCCAGGAGGTGTTCCAGTAAAGCTGAAGGAAATTCATTGGAGCCCTGTTTCACACCTGCTGCCTTAGATATGTTAGTGGGCTTTCAGGCTGTCTGTTGTATCCCTTCTAACAGAACTTGGTGGTACTCACTGTGTGTCCTTCTACCTCTCTGTGTGTTGTAGTCCCACTTGCAGTTTTGATCTTGGTAAAGTGCAATCAATTGCCTCTACCTTCTGACCATAAGCCACTCAAGCTATTCCAGGGTGTCCTTCAATAGCTTTTGCAAGAATCTGTTCTTGTTCTTTGATAGGAAAGATGGTACAGAGAATCTCCTGGTAGTTGTTCCCACATGAGGAAATTCTAACGTTTAAACATTAGAATCAATTAATTAAGAAATTAAGGAACCAGAATTAGTGCTGAAATGGATGCTGTAGTTATCTATAGAGGAGAAAGTGACACTGTCTTAGTTTAGGTTTTATTGATATGAAAAGACACCATAGCCAAAGACAACTCTTATAAGAACAACATTTAATTGAGTCTGGTTACACTTTCAGAGGTTCAGTCCATTATCTTCATGGCAGGAAGCATGGCACTGTCAAAGAAGACATGGTACTGGTATGAGAGTTCTACATCTTTATCCAAAGGTGGCCAGGAGGACTCTCTTTCAGGCAACAAGGAGGAGGGTCTCAAAGCCCAGCCCAAGTGGCACACTTCCTATAATAAGGTCCCACATATTCCAATAAGGTCACACTTCCTAATAGTGCCACTTTCTGAGGCAAGCATATTCATTCCACTACAGACATACAGGTAACAATTGTCAGAAAATGTCTATAAGGGAGCAAAAACAGAAGGACATGTCACCCCAGAACAAGGAAAAGTGAGGGGAACTTATCATACCAGATCCTTTGGTGGGTGTGGGGTTGTGAAGGGTTGATAAAATAGACGGAAGTAGAGAAAAGCTAGGTGGTAGGACAGAGGTAGATGTAGACATAAGAACAGAGTAAGGTCATGATAGTGGGGTCTGGGCTGGCAAATATGGAGGTTGAGATGAGGAGGGTAGAATAGAGTTGGTAACAATGTTTATATGGATGGAGGAATGATTAGTCCTTCTGTGAGTCCTGCAGAACAGTTTCCAGAGGGGGCTTCTGAGACTCTGCTACAGGCCCTGGAAGAGCCCATCTGCAGACAATTAGGGCATGGCCACCTTGCCTGTATTGGACCAGACAGACTTTCATCAGGGATTGGGTGGTAAAGTTGCTTCAGGCTAAGGCAAGATGTATTAAACCTGATCTGTGTGGCCAAGCTTACCAGGGGTGACATTTACCACTGCCAGATTATATGATAATCAAAGATGCTCTGGGAGAGTCAGTCAAATCTACATGTAGGCCATTCAATTTCATAGAATGTTCATAGATTGTGGTGATAGGATATTCATAATCCCCCTTGATTAAAAGAGGGTGAATTTTGCCAATTTTTAAAAAATAGGTTAGAAAGCTGATAGGCTTGCTAGACTTATTACCCCTCCTATTTGTTGAGTGCCTCCAAGTCCAAGATAATCTAATTAACAAAGAAAGTACAAAAAAATAAAAAATAAAAACGAAAACAAAAAAACCCTAACCAACTAACCAACCAAAAACAGGACAGAGAGAATAAAAAATGTGGCTAAAGACACAACATACAAAGATAAGATAAACCAGACATAAAACCAGATAAGAATCATCAGGTAGACAGTGTGACATCTTTTTTGCACTGGATGGGAGAATATTTGGAATCCATTGAATACACCTCCACAGTGTTATGCCCAGGTCTTGGGGTTTCCAAGAGATCTCAAAGAATTGCCATATCTGCTGTAGACAAACATAAGAGCCTTTAATTCAAACCCATATTTGGACCGCAAATTGCACAGAGCAAAGTATAGGCCCAGTGTCTAGGGGTTTAGGGAATATATACAAGCAGGTTACATGAGGGCTTTAGGGTTACACGGTGGATAGTGAAGCTATAATGTTTTTACAAACTGGTCGAAACTGCCTGGGAACGCTTAATTGGCTTGATTTCTCTCTCAGGATGTATGTTTTTTGCTTTTCCCAAGGCCATAAGCCACCTGTGTTGGGGCGTGCTTGGCCATCCATTAGAGAGGATGCCAGCTTGGAGGCTGAAAGCTGCATTTGTTTTTCTGTTCTTAGGCTGATACCTTCATTCCCAGGATGGGGGTTTACACTTAGGGAGTTGCTATTGGAATGAGTACTTTTGGGCCTTGGCACCGGCTGCATCTTTAGGGAGAGTCAGGTGGCCAGAAGGAACAGGGGTGGGCTTCTGGGGGGGGGGGGCTGAGGGGGAAGTGCTGAGGCACCGCTGAATTGCTGAGGCCAGTGCTAGCCACTTCTTTAGCAGCACACACAAACCCATTCCTGATCAGGATTACAACAGATCAGATTATGGCTTACCATAGAGGCCTTTATAGATGCTTGCTGCTTCACAGCAGTTTACTCTGATAGTCCCAGAAAACAAAAGCATCCCTCAGAGCCTTGGAAATTCTGATCGTGTGCACCTTCTGAGGTAGCCCTTCAGCCCTAGGGTCCAGAGTGGAGGTCTATCCTTAGAATTTGAAAGGCGGGTGTGACCTTTCTGGGCCCTTCAGATGTTAATGTCATTGGATGAGAATAAGACCACTACTACAATTATGAGCCAAATTTGAAGAAATCTTGCTATTTCCTGGGTGCACTCAGCAGCTAGTAAAAGACATTCTCTGGTTCTAGTTAGAAAGAACAATGGAGCCCATTTCTTCATCTCCTTTTCAGGAGTATTAGAAGAGACCAAGGAGCAATAATGAAGTGCCAAAACCAATTCTCAAAAACGCCATGTGGTCTCCATGTTATTATGAAGGGTGTGATTGTTTGAATATGTTTGTCCTATGGGAAGTGACACTATTAGGAGATGTGGCTTCGCTGGAGGAAGTGTATCCCTGTGTAGGTGGGCTTGGGGGGTTACTAGTGCTCAAACTGTGCCCTGTATAGAAGAGAAGGTCTTTTCCTGTCTGCCTTTGGATAAAGATGTAGAACACTCAGTTCCTTCTCCAGCACCATGTCTACCTAAATGCTGCCATGCTTCCTACAATGATGATAATGAACTGAATCTTTGAAACTATAAGCCAGTCTCAAATAAATGTTTTCATTTATAAGAGTTGCCTGTGTCATGGTGTCTCTTCATAGCAATGGAAATCCAAAGACAGAGAGTGATTAAGGAGGGTAGGGAATTCTCAAAAAGAAGTCAAGTTCATGGGTTGTTGTGGTTAGACTTTGGGAAACAGACCTAGCAATAGCAACACAATTCTTACAGTAAATGGAGACTTTTTAAAACAAATTTATTCACGTTACATCTCAGTATCAGCTCCCCTTCTCATTTCAGTACTTTCTCCCAGAGATTCTCCACTCATTGCCCTTGCCTTTCTCCACTGAGATGGGGTTGGTCCGCCTGGGTATCACAACTCCAACTTGGCACAACAATGTGGGGAGCCAACAGAAAGCGGCTATCATCCTTGCAGCCATCTTGGGCCATATACCCTGAAAAGAGACTTGATTACATCAGCCTACAACAGCTGAGCACACTCTGGTAACATCTTGCTTTAGATACCCAGGATTTTCCCTTGGGTGTGTGAGACTTAAAGCTGTGATTTAGAGCTGAGACTTAAGGGTGTGACTTAGAGATCAGATTTAGAGACAAGGCCTAAGGGCATGACTTAAAGGTGTGACTTAGAGGCGTGGCTTAGAAGTGAGACATATAAAAGGCAAGAGGCAGACAGAAGAGTTGAGTACAACTTGGAACTAGGAATTAGGTTAGAGAGTACAACTTGGAATTAGTTATTAAGCATTAGGTATTAGGCACTTGGAAGGGAGCTTGGAAAGAAGCTTGGAACTTGGAGGCACTAGGCACTAGGGACTAGAAACTAGGGACTAGGAACTCAAGACTTGGGACTTGGAGAGAAGTGAGACTGAAGAATAAACAGGATTGAATCACACTCTGTCTGGTCTCCATTCCTGGAGTCCATTCTCTCTCTCTTGCTGAACCCTGACCTGCGGACTGGAGCAGGTCCCAACATTGACAGAACGTCCTAGACACTTTGGCCCCCAAACATGGGGTAGCTTGGGCTGAGACACAACAAATCACTATATGACTAGGTGCATCCTCTCCCAGAGGCCACTGAGGAAATGTGGCCCAGTTAGGGAAAACAAGATCCATAGGAAGGCAACAGCCTCAGGGACAATGCTCACTTCAGTTCTTGGGAAAGTGGCATGAAGACTAAGTTGCACTTTTGCTACATATGTGAAGGAGGGGTTGGCCCAGCCCAAGCTCAATCTTTGATTGGTGATTCAGTCTCTGGGAGCCTCCAAGGGTCCAGTTTAGTTGATTTTGTTGGTCTTTCTGAGGAGTCCCTGCCACCTTTGTGTTCCCACAACTCTTCCACAAGATTCCTCAAGCTCCATCTCATATATGGTTGTGGGTCTCTGCATTTGTTTAAATGGTAACATTTTTGAAAATATGGCATAATGGCTTCTGACTTCAAAATGGAGTTGAGCAGTTTCTTCAGTCTCCATGAGGTGGCACAATAAATGAAGATCTTCATGACACAGGTGTCCTGACATAGGGAGAAGTTATTGCAGCTTATGTTTTTCCACAGCTATGAGTGACTGGTCTCTAGGGAACCAAAACTGAGAGGTCACAAGTATAAACTGAAATCAGTTCAGTTACCCACAAAACTCATCAACAACTCTTCCTGGAGTAGCAGAGCCAAAAATCTCAACAGAAGCCAAGCTATCACCAGAGCAAAGACCCCAGTAATACTGTCTAGGAAACGGTGAATAGAATAAAAGAAGAAAAAGTTGTCACCCAAAGAAATGAAGTTATAGGCAGGGTTTTTTTTAAAAAATTGATTATTAATTTTCTCAATATAGGGTTTCTCTATGTAGCCCCAGCTATCCTGGAATTCTGAAGGTAGTCCATGCTGGACTGGAACTGAGAGGCTTGTTTTTAGTGGGGGAACAACAATTATAAAGAGATAAAAAGAAAATCAAAATGGCTAACTGAAAATCAAGATGCATAGCCTGATGTGCAGAGCTGGGGAGCAGGGCTGTCAAGGGCTGTCAATTTCCAATTTTCCAACACAAAGCAGCAGTCAGAATCTGCAATCAGAAAAAAATAAACTGATGGGCATGGTCGCTCACACCTTTAATCCCAGCTCTTGGGAAGGAGCCAGAGCCAGGCAGATTTCTGGAAGTTTAGGGAATCATTCAGGTTATATAGGGGCTTGCAGGGAGTCTGGAGCTTGAGGGACCCTGTCTCAAAAAAGGAGAAGTTACAGTCATTAAGACAACACCTTTAGCAGTTGTGTCTGAAGAGTGAGTAGTAGGTGAGGACTATATAGAGAGTGGAACTGAGAAACTGTGGCTGAAAATTCAGGGTGAGAAAGCTTCACAGTAGACAGAGGGCCCAACAATCAGAGTTGATTTAAGCCCCAAGTATCAGTGAAGTGGAAACCTAAGGGTTCTTTGCAAAGTTGGTTGGATGGTGTAGCAAGGATGTTTCCTATTGCTGGTACATTTTAAAATAAAGCTTGGTAATTTGAGAGGAGTGAAGGAGAGAAAGAGAAGGAAGAGGAGGAGCTAAGAGAGGGGAGGAGAGATGCGGCTGCCATGGAGAACCACACATACATCAATAACAGTCCTGGGTAACAAATTTTATCTAAGGTTAGGTATTGAGTAACAACTCAAATTGTGTGGGCATATTGTTAATTGAGCATTTCTAAATACATAAAGCCTTTGGATAATAATTAAGCTTTAGAGTCTCATTTCCACCGGGTACTGCATGGATGGCGGGTATTGCCTGGGATTCTGGAGACAGTGTGGTGGATTGACAGAGCTGGTTGCCACAATGGTGTCTCGTGGGTGCCAGGGCCAGTGTTTCCGGCTGGCCATTTCTAGCTGTGGTGCAAGTGTGGCCTCTGGCCACTTTCAGCTGTGGCATGCTTGGCTTCAGGCTGCAGAGCATGGCGGCCTGAGCTAGGTAGAGCCACCACTGCTTAGATAGTCAGCCTGTGCAGCCCCATTTTTTTTAAACATTACCCTCAATAGGATGGTGTTTTGCTGGGGCACATACATGAAGAAATGTTCAGATGATGTAGACACAAGTGAAAGACTAAGGCAGACTTGTGAAAGAATGTTTTGCTAAAGCAGACACAGTAGAGAAGATGCTCTGTTAAAACTGGCACATGAAAGGGTAGATGATGATTTACACCAAAAAAACTTCTGGTGGTGTACTGCAGTTTCTTCTTGCTTCCTCAGACTTGCACTGATTGGCAAAGTGATGTCAGCTGAGGCAAGAGCAGTGGAGGACACGTGATATCTGGAGGATATAATAATAGCACTTGATAGACAGTGATGGATGAATCTAGGCTTGCTTATAGAGCTAGCTGTGCAAATGTTTGTTCGTTTTTAGTCTTCTGATCTTTGCGTCACTGAGAGAGGCACAGCTGAGGCTGAGGCCTGGCTGTCTCTGCTAGGTAGGTGCCACTGCTTCTGATTCGTGTCTGCTATATTGACTCTACTGAACTGGACTTCTGGAGTATCCATAAAGTGTTTGAAAACGGATTGCGTTAACTGGTAAACTGAACTGTCAATTTCCAGATAACACAGATGGGAGTTTCTCTACAGAACTTGATAAACAGGTCCACTTCTCCACATAGCCTTTCTTTTCCATTACCTCTGGTGGGTGGGCTACAAGTAAGGTTAAAGCATTTAAGAACCACCATTAAAAATAAGGTTTGAAAAAATTAAAGTTACAGAACAGAGGGTGTCAAGATGCAGGGGCCTACATATTTCCCACATGAGATGAGGCCTCCAGCTGATGGATACAATGAGTGGTGTGAGGCACTTTATTCTTGCTTGGGGAGGAAGGGAGCTAGGAGAGAACAGATTTTTGGAAGCAGCCTGACAGTTCCGGAGTAAGATATTTATCACAATCTCTTGGAGTTAAGGGTCCTGAATTAAAACAGAAAATGTCTGCAGGTTCATTTTGAAAATGTCAACACTGAAGTCTTTGTGCATACTGAGTCTGGGACAAGCATGTTGAAGTCATGGTGTGAGCAATGGTGCTGGTTCTTAGGCTATGCTCTGTGCTTTGTTCTCTTGCCAAGACACAACTCTGAACACTCTGCTGCATATAATGCCGGGAATAATTGATAGGAGGAATTGATGAGCAGCAACTTGGGACTGTGAGGAAACTCCAATCTATTTTATTTCTTCTCCCAGGCTTTCCAATGAAGGAAGTTTCTGCAATCATTGCAAGTACACATTGGCTCTTTGGACCTCCAATGCCCCTTAGTCTCCCTATGCCTCCAGGCCCTCTAATGCCCCATTGTCTCCAACTGCTTCAAAATCCTCCATTACTTTCAGGTCTACAAATGCCTCCACGACTCCCAGTTATTCCAGGCTTTCAGGTTTTCCCTCCTGTCTCAGATCCATTATGTCTCCCAGTTCTGGCTTCCCAAGTCCTTCCCAGGCCACAAGCTCCCTTAAAGGATTCTAGGAGGGAGATGAGAAAGTCTACCAAGTACACAAAGAAACAAAGGAATGAGCTGGAAACAAAACTATGGAAGCATAGGTAAGAGTGTGCAAGTATACTACTTTTGAGTAATTGTGGAGCTGGTGCAAAGAATTCAAATGATGGATTTCCAGGTATGGGTCTGTCCCCTATCTTAACTCCTCTGCTGCCCAGGCAGAATAGCCACTGAACTATCTTTATCAAAACTCTTAATTGAATCAGTATCATGGCCAGCATCACAGGGTAATACCTCTGCCCTTTCTAAGCTAAGTTCCCTAATGCTGCTCCATAGTGTTAACACCCAACACATTCCTTTCTGTAGTACCAATTTTGCTCAATAACTACAACTTATATCTGACAGTATTAGTGGAAATCCAATTTGTTCCAGACACCACAAAAGTGGGTATGCTGCTTCTTCAAAGACCAAAACCCAAAAATTTCACATAAGGTTCAGGTATATCACATGTGCTTTTATCTGAAATGATTAATAAAATGATACATTATTTTAATAATTCTCACTTAAAGTATGCATATAAATAGCAACAGATAACAGAAAGCTGCATATGTGACATGAACACTGACACATGGATAGCATACTTGTTCAAACATGGAAAGACAAGAGTTTTCTCTTTCCTAAAGATTGGAAGCACTTTTTTTCAGAAGGAATGTGAAATTTCTGCAGATGAAACAAAGTAATGGTAATAAAATGTGAAAATTTAAGAAAGCTCCAAGAGTTCAAAAACCTTCAAAAATTTAAACCACGATTCAAAATCTATTAACATTATTGCAATAAAATCTATTACATAATGGGATGAAGACAGACAACAGGAAAAATCAATGAGAAGACAAAATAGAGTGTAATACTCTGTAGAGATACTAAGGAAGCTGGAATTATATTAGTAAAGGGGAAAATTGTACACACACACACTCTAAAGAACATTCTGAAACCATCTGAGTTAGATTAAGAAACAGGGTTAGAAGCAAATATATTCCAAATTTTACAGTATAAATGTAAAATAAACTTCATGAAATTCATATATTTGTATGAATAAGAGAGATACATATTCAATGAAATAAATTATATTTTCCCATAGTATTGATACTTAGGTTAAAATCAGTAATGTATATTAAGATAATCTTGAGATTATTTATAGTAGAATATTTCAGTATCATGTCTGGAAAAACAATATGGCAAACCCAAAGTAATTTCCCATCTACAATATAGTTCATATGCATTAGTATTTTACAGCATATATATATATATATATATATATATATATATATATATATATATGTGTGTGTGTGTGTGTGTGTGTGTGTGTGTGTGCGCAGTATATTTGAAGAGGGTGTCTGCTGAGGACAGAATGAGGCATCTAATCTTCTGGAATTCAAGTTACTGATTGTCTGCCATGATATCAGTGCTGGGAACTGAATCTACATCCTCTTTAATAGTAACAAGTGTTATTAAATGAGACAACGTCTCTTCAGCTCCCATTCCATTTCCAATGTAAATTGGACCCCTCACAACTCCTATTTCAATTTCTCCAAAATAACGTGTATATTTGGTGGTGTTTGCTTTTTCAATACCATCCTAGCCTCTTTGCTATATATCACAGGTAAGCTAGACTGGTGTATCTCTCACAGATAACTGGTAGCAAACTTGACAAGCAAAAATAGTCACTAGAAGCTACAATAAGAGTCCTGTTGTCTAGTTTACAAATGATTACATGTTAATGTGCATCAAATGTTGGTACATCAGGGCAGATGATCCTAAGATAGACATCAGAAAATGTATGTAGTTTGAGAATGCTCATCAATCACCTGGGGACTCCAAATGTCTGTACAGACTCCTGTTGGCATGTTTAGTTGCTACCCCTACCCCCAACCAAAGAATATTTTTTTTGTTATTACTTCATAAGTATTGATTGCTATGGTTATGGATTGTAAGTAAATACTTGGTCTGCAGGTGATCTTTGATGATCTTTGTGAAAGCATTGCTTGACTCCCATATATTGAGATCTGTTCCTACAGCTGTAAGAGTTATCCTTCAGTTTTGATTGTCAATAAGCAAGATTCTAAAATGAGAGTACCTTACACAGACAGCCATTGTGCTTGTTGCCTGCTGTCTTACAAATCCACTCTCAGTTAATAAAGCACACATACACAGAAAGTTTATTTTCATAATACAAATGCAGAGTACCTTCCTTTTAAAATAGATGATGGGAATGAACCTAAATTTCATGTGTTTTAGACTAACAAAATCGAGTTATCCTGAATAAATGCTTACAGAATAAAACAACAGCCAGCCAACCAGCCAGCCAGCCAGCCAACCAACCAACCAACCAACAAAACATATTTTAGGAGCTAGGTGTGGATTGGTTTAATCTAAATTTCAGCACTTGATAGGTAGGGTAGGAAGGTGGTTTTCAGAATTCAAGTCAACAAAGGCTAATTATTAAAATCATTTTGTTGCTATAAAGAGACACCATGAGTAAAATAACTCTTATATAAAGAAACACTTAATCGGCTTCAGGGTT
The DNA here is from genome assembly GCF_011762505.2 of Arvicanthis niloticus. NCBI lineage: Eukaryota > Metazoa > Chordata > Mammalia > Rodentia > Muridae > Arvicanthis > Arvicanthis niloticus. The sequence continues at coordinate 8,304,332 of NC_133438.1, read as the reverse complement.
TACTTTATAAGCAGAAGGTAGGATGCATGGTGGCAGGCATCTGGTTGAAAACTTAAAACACACTGTTCCTAATCCTTTTCAAATAGTTCCTCTTACTGGGGACCAAACACTCAAATATTGAAGCACATGGAGGTCTGTAGCCTTTAAATTACTACATTCAACATCCTGAAACACAAGTCAAATGAATAATGCTCTCAGAGGAACTTCAGAAGTTCACATAGCCTTTGATATTAACACAATTTTAAAAAACATTTTTGTAAATATATTTGATATACATTCCAAATATTGCAACCCTTTCTGGTACCCCTGCCATAAGTTCCTCACTACCTGCTCCCCTTTGCTGTCGAAAGGGGCTCCCCCAACCATCCCCACATATGTAGCAGGGGCCACAGACCAGCCCATGTATGCTCTTTGGTTGGTGGCTAAGTTTCTGGGAGCTCTGAGGGGTTCAGGTTTTTTGATACTGCTCTTCTTTCTACGGGGTTTCTATCATCTTTAGCTCCTTCAGTTCTTCCCCTAACTCTTCCATAGGGGCCCCACACTTATTCCAATGGTTGGCTATAAGTATTTGCATCTGTCTCCACACCCTAGAGGCTAGGAGAGCCTCTTAAGAGGACAGCAATGCTAGGCTCCTGTTTGCAAGCACAACATCCCATTAGTAATAATGTCAGGGTCTAGTGCCTACACATGGAATAGATTGCAAACTGGGTTGGTCACTTGATGGCCTTTTCTTCAGTCTCTGCTCCATGTTTGTCCCTGCATTTCTTTCTGACAGGAATAATTATGGGCCAAAAATTTTGAAGATGGGTGGGTATAATCTCTATCTACAGGAGGTCTTATCAATTTATGACAAGAATTATTGCCTTAAACCTACTATAAACTTAATTAGAATGTAAAGTTTTTAGAAAATTATAATCAATTATCCTTCTGTAATAATTTTACTTGATATTTGTATGAGGTAATTATTTAGAAACAGTACACATACTGAGAACAGAAATAAAAGGAGAGGTTGGAACTTTTCTTTATCTCAACAACAAAGTTTGCTGAGAGCCTCGTTTTCTGCTCCATCTAGAGTGTTTTTCCTGCATGTGTGACTTTCTTCCTTTTCTTTTTTTCCTGGCTCACAAATAGTTAAAGTCTGAGCCTCTCAAGTGTGTAGAGAGGGGATCCACAAGCCAAAGAACAAGGAACCCAAGTAACTAACTTCTTAACTTAACTCCCTGCTGCTAATAGCAGCCATAACTCAGTAGCTTTTGGCCACAGAAGAGAGTGTAACTCAAGATTCCCTCTCTGCCTTGTTACTGTCCATACTAACTATACTAAAAAATAATCAATCTTGTAGAAAATGTAAACAAAGAAACCGAGACACACACTACTAGTAGAAATTCAACTTACTGTAGTTACCATCCAAGTCAGTGTGTAACTTCAAAAATCAAACAGTCAAAAGTTCATATAAAATTAACTTTATCAAACATATGCCTTTGTACGCTATGACTAATTTTAGTAGATTCTTGCAATGAGTAGTTATTCATTGATCCCGTGCATATAAACAGCAACAAAACAAGAAAAATAAATGTATCACATGTCAACACTAAGAAACTCCTATGAAATTCTCATTAAAATATGGGAATACAATCAGCAACAGTTTTTACTTCCCTAAAGTATGTAATCAAATTGTTTCTAGAGGAATAGACAATTACTGCAAAATAAACAAATCAATATTAAAATGATATCAGAATTTGAGAAAGCTCCAAGAATTCAAAAACCTTCAGAAGATTGAACCAAGATCCAAAATCTCTTACAATTATTGCAGAGTACCATAGAGTAATAGTGTAAAGAGAGAAAACAGGAGATGTAAATGGGAAGGGAATACAGACAAAGTTTAATACTGTGTAAACATACTAAGCAACTTGAATTAAAGTCCTGCTGGTATTATATTAAAAAATAAAATGAAAACTGACCACAAAAGAAATAGATATTAAAGGAACAACAGAAACAATCAACATTGGATTAGGGGGGAAAAGTTAAGAGGCAGAAATAGTCCTAGTTTTACAAGAATTGTAAAGTGAAAGCAATGAAATTCATATAATAGATATATATGAACACATGGGACACATGCACAGTCAAATAAATTATATTTTACATAAAAGTCAGTAACATATACAATGGGATAATCTTGACACTACAGTATATTCTAGATCCATTTCTAGAGAAACAGAGTATAGCAAATCAAAATTTCATTTTCCATTTGCACATTTTTGTTTTAAAATATTCATCAGATTATTTGCTTTAGATTCGGTGTATCACTGTTTTGCAGCATGTATGCATGTAGCTTGCTTGTGGCTGGTACATGCTGAGGCCAGACAAAAGATACCTGATTTACTGTAATTAAAATTATGAAGTTGGTCAGCCACTGTGCTGGTGGTGGGAACTGTACCCATGTCCTCTTCAAGAAAAACAAGTGTTATCTCTGCTGAGCCAACTCCTTTCTCCACTTGATTTCCAGTGTCATTTGAATTTTTCATTACTCCTACCTCAGTTTCCTGCAGAATAGCTAGTATCATTTATACTTTCTCAGTTCGGTACACATTCCAGGTCTCTTTGTTCTGTTTCAGTCAGTCCAAGCTACGGGAAAGAGAGTTTTCAAAACATCTAGGATTTCTAACACAGTACTGTGGTCTGTAAATAAAGGGAAGACTAAATAGAAGATATTCTACAAAACACAACTATAATTCAATGTCATAGTAATAACTCCTTAGGGAAAGATTTTAGATAGCATACTTTGATTTCCATCACTCCTCCTCACGGCTCAACTGAAACTTAAGTACTGGCATGGAACAGAATGATTGGGATGACTATTTTACACTACTGAATTTCTTAATTTATCACAAAACTAAATTAAAAGAGGTCTTAGAACTGTCCAAAGGACCAACATGAAGAACAAAAAGTACCATGCAATGTTTATTTCTACACTGAAGTTCGTTTTCTCTGTGAGATGTGTGAATCATTCCCAGAGAAATCACAAATTTGATGTTTTCACTAGAACCCCGAGGCTCATTACAGACTGCAGCCTACTATTTGCATTCACACAAACCAGACTACTGCAATTCTTCAACATCCAGTCTATGTATAAAGCACAGTAATCAGGGTCTAGGCATTACCATTCCTCCTAAATGACGTGCACAGTGATAAGGGCTGTCATCCAATCCTGTACAGTGCTTTAATCCTAGAAACTAGGAAGCAGAGAGAGGTAGATTCCATTTAAGTCCAGGCTTGGTCTACATTGGGAGTTCTGATACAGACAGGGAAGTACACTGAAATATATACCCAGGAAATAGACATAAGACCAAGGAAATCGAGCAGTTCACCAATGGGGATAGTGCTTTGGTTAAACCCAGGAGACATAAGAAAATTAGAGTAAATTCTCCTAATACAATTGAGCAATCAAAATTGTTTAAAAGATGGTTTTAAATTTTGGCTTAATGTATACTGAATTTTCCATCTGTAAATGTAGTATAGCCTGATATTCTCACAGCATACATAGTGCAGTTTGTTACACCATAAGGGGGTAACATTAACAATTTAGCATACAATTACACATTCCTGAATTCATTTAGCAAATGCATCCTATTTTGGTGGCACTTTGTTAAATCCTCATTTAAGAGGTATAATTTGTCTGGGTTTCACTGTTTGACTTAAGCAGATAATGCTGTCACTTTCAGGAATTTCTTGAAGCTATTTCGAGGTATGTATTTGCTGCCTTGATCACAATCCCTCTAGAATGGGTCATTCCAGTCTGCAGAAAACTGTTACACAATACCATATTCTTCTGGCTTCTCCATTTTGTGCTCATTATGAATTATTTGAGGATAAAAATTTTAATAGTTTGAGCAAAGTTCAAAGATTGACTAAAAGTCAAAGTGTAAAGTTTAACAAGTAAAAAGTTTTAATAAAAAATTTCCTACATTGTCACATTTTCAGATTTTTCCCTCACCATAAACTCTAACAAAAACTCTAACAAAACTCTAAGTTTTCAAAAGTTTCTTATGTTCATAATAATGTCTAGTGTGGAGCCTCAAGTGTCACAAAGGATAGAGCTTTTATAAAAAACTTCTTAGGGACTTTCTTAGGGAAACTTTCTCCCACTATGGATGTTGGATGTTTTCTAAGAGTATGAGATATGGGTGAAGACTTCTCATATACTTTATCTGTAAAGTTTCTCTCCTTTCTGGATTCTTTGATGTATTTTAAGAGACATGCCAAGGATTTGTATTTTCACCAAATTTGTAGTTTCTCTCCTGTTTTTTCTGACGAGGTCTAAGATAGTTTGTCATGGTAAAGGGTTTGTCACATCCACTGCATTTATAAAGTTTCTTTCTTGAATGAAGTCTGTGATTAATTCTGAGACAGCCTTTCTGGGTAAAAGATTTATCAGATTCTATACATTTGTATGTTTTATTTCTTGTATGAAATTTCTGATAAGTTCTGAGATAGGTTTTTCCTGTGAAGGGATTTGTTACATTCCCTACATTTAAGGATTTTCTCCAATATGAATTCTCTGATGAGTTCCACAAGTTAGGGTTCCTGGGTAAAGGATTTTTCATTTACTTCCTTTGTAAGGTTTTTCTTTTATGAATTCTCTGATGAATTCTAAGATAGCCTTTCTGGGTAAAGGATTTGTCACATTCACTACATTTATAAGGCTTCTCACCTCTATGAATTCTCTGATGTATTCTCAGATATGACCCACTTGTAAAGGATCTGTCACAATTACCACACTTGTAAGGTTTCTCTCCTGTATGACTTCTCTGGTGAATTCTCAGACTGCATTTCTGAGTAAAGCATTTATCACATTCACCACATTTGTAAGGTTTGTCTCCTGTATGAATTCTTTGGTGCATTCTAAGATATGAGCCACTGGTAAAGCATTTGTCACACTCACTACATTTGTAAGGTTTCTCTCCTGAATGAATTCTCTGATGAATTCTAACATAAGAGCTGCTAGTAAAGGATTTGTCACATTCATTGCATTTGTAAAGTTTCTTGTTTGAATGAAGTCTCTCATGAATTCTAAGAGAGCCATTCTGGGTAAAGGAATTTTCAAATTCCCTACAATTGTAAGGCTTTTCTCCTGCATGAATTCTCTCATGAGTTCTAAGATGGTTTCTCCGGTTAAAGGATTTGTCACATATACTACATTTGTAAGTCTTGTCTCCTATATGAATTTTCTGATGAATTCTTAGATTGATTTTCAGGGTAAAGGATTCATCACATTCACTACATTTGTAAATTCTCCCTCTTGTATGAAATCTTTGATGAGCTCTAAGATGCTCTTTCCGGTTAAAGCATTTGCCACATTCACTACATTTGTAAGGTTCTTCTCCTGTATGAATTATCTGATGAATTATAAGACAGTCTTTCTTGGAAAAAGATTTATCACATTTACTACATTTGTAAGGTTTCTCACCCGTATGAATTCTCTGATGAATTCTAACACTGCCTTTCTGGGTAAAGCATTTTTCACATTCACTACATTTGTAAGGTTTCTCTCCTGTATGAATTCTCTGATGAATTCTAAGATGGTCTTTCCGGTTAAAGGATTTGTCACATTCACTACATTTGTATGGTTTCTTTCCTGAATGAATTCTCTGATGACTTCTAAGATATGAGCCATCAGCAAAGGCTTTGTCACACTCACTACATTTGTAAGGTTTTTCTCCTGAATGAGATCTCTGATGAGTTCTAAGAAGGCATTTCTGGGTGAAGCATCTGTCACATTCACTGCATTTGTATGGGTTCTCTCCTGTATGAATTCTCTGATGCATTCTAAGATTGCTCTTCTGGGTAAAAGATCTGTCACAGTCACTACATTTGTAAGGTTTCTCTCCTGTATGAATTCTCTGATGTATTTTAAGTCCTGAGGATGTGGAAAGAGATTTGCCACATTCTTTACATCTGTAACATTTCTCTCTTATATCTGTCCTGTAATGGTATTCACGGTAGGAAAATGTACAGACTGACCTAGTACCTTGGTTATATTCGAAGAGCCTCCGTCCTTCATGAATTTTCTCATGTTTTCTAAGACCTGAGCAGCATATAAAGGATTTGCCACAAAAACTACATTTGTAAGTATTGTCTCCAGTCTGGATTCTGTAGTGTCTTTCGAAGTCTGACACATGATAAAAGCACTTACCACATTCTGTACATTTGTAGGGATATCCTCCATAATGGATTTTGTAATGTACCTTGAGCTGTGACAAATGCAGAAAGGATTTACTACATTTTGTACATTTATAGTGCTTCTCTCCAGTATGAGCTCTCTGAAGTCTACTCAGGCTTGAGTATATCTTGAAGGATTTTCCAGACTTCCTGCACTTGTGTGGTCTCATTCCACTACTGTTTCCTTTTAACACGAGTTTATATTTAGAGTGAGAAACTGTATCATGCTGTGTTTTGTTTTGTTTTTTCATCTCTAGGTGCACTGTTTGATTTTGACTAGTGATGGAATACAAATTGAAGCTATTCACACAGTCTTTATATTTGCATGGTTCCCTGGCATTCTCACTTTTATGTCTGTCTGGTGATTCAGTGGAGGCTTCTCTGTTGTTAGCTTGATAAGGTGTACTTTTGGAGGATTCAGCAATCATTTTCCCCCATTCATTCCATTTATTAAACTTCTCTTGAATAATCACATGTTCAGGGGCAGTATATTTTGTGCCATGATCCAAGACTTCATCATGTTTGACACATACGTGATTATTCTCTGAAAAAAAAAGTGCAATCAGGGATGCGAGTGATTAATGCATGAGTAAGAGATTCAATAACGGATGTTTCTTGTACGTTTCGTAAGAAAGGTAAATTAGCAATTCTCAAGGATAAAGCTCTTAACACAGTTCTTTTTTGTTTCAAAATCATTAACTGAATGCCCAGAAAAAACTCAAATCTGATCTATATCAAATGAATGGAAATGATAATTCTTATTTCAATACTGTACCTTACGGAAGATATGACAAGTAAGTGATGACGTAGTGAAGAACTTTGAGAAAAGAACTTTTGGGAGGATCGTATAAGCAATGTTTCTCGTTTATGTTTTAAGACAGAGTATAGCTTTGGTCACTTAGGAATTCACTATAGAACTCATATTGTCATGGTACTCACCCTATATCCTTGCTTCTGGATCTGAAGTATTGGAATAAAGATCATATTGTACCAGTATTAAACATACAGTCCACATGGAAAAAGTAAATACATTAGCAAAAACTAAATTCTCCCAACGCACAGTTCTTTCTCTACTTAAAATTTACATTTTAAAACACCATAAATATGAATCTTAGAGACTAGCAGCTATCATGGACCAGGACCAGTGAGTCCTGTCCTGTCCCTCCCCTGCCCTCCATTCTCCAGGCCATAGTTCTACCTGTATCTTTGGAGGCCTCTTGTCACCTGGGACAACCAGGTGAGATCCCCATGTCCCACGTCCCTGCCCACTGCAATCCCCGACAGGCCCAGCAGTGGTAAGAACCTCCCCACCTCAACTGTATTCAGTCCTCCAGTCCAAACCTCTATCTGCAACCCCAGAGGCCTGTAACCATTATGGACCACCAGCTCTGACTGCATCCCTGAAGGCCTGCTGCCATTTGGGACAACCAGGTCTATCTGCCACCAAAGAAGGCCTGCTGCCATCTGGGACTACCACCTCTGTGCATCTCCAAAGGTGTGTTGCTACTTGGGACTAAGCTCTATTTACAGTCCCATATTCTGCTGCAACCAGTGTCTACTAGGCCTATCAACACCAGGAACAATATGAGGGTGAAAAGCTAGTGTAAGAACATAATCAACAAAAGTTGGGGCTATATGGGACCATCAGAACCCAGTTATCCTACTAGAGCTGGCCCTGGATATCCTAACACCTAAAGTGCAAGAAATGACCTTAAATCTAATCTTATAAAGATAATAGAGGAAATTAAAGAGGAAATTAATACATGCTTCCAAGAAGTTCAGAAAAATATAATCAAACAGGTAGAGGCCTTCAGAGAAGAAATGAATACATACAAAGAAATACAGGAAAATACAATTAAAAAGGTGAAAGAAATTAATAAAACTGTTCAAGGGTTGACATCGACTTTTTCTATTTCCTTATGAGATATGGAGCGGTTTAGATAGTTTACCTGTCCTTGATTTAACTTTGGTATGTAGTATCTGTCTAGAAAACCATCCATTTCATCTAGATTTTCCTGTTTTCTTGAGTATAGGCTTTTGTAGTAGGATTTGATGATTTTTTTAAAATTTTCTCTGTTTCTATTGTTATGTCTCCCTTTCTATTTCTGATTTTTGTTAATTTGGATACTGCCTCAGGGCCCTTTAGTTAGTTTGGCTAGGGGTTTATCTATCTTGTTGATTGTCTCAAAGAACCAGCTTTTGGGTTTTTTGTTTGTTTGTTTGTTTTTTGTTTTTGTTTTTTTTTGAGACAGAGTTTCTCTCTCTGTGTAGCCCTGGCTGTCCTGGAACTCACTCTGTAGACCAGGCTGGCCTCGAACTCAGAGATCCACCTGCCTCTGCCTCCCAAGTGCTGGGATTAAAAGCGTGTGCCACCACTGCTCGGCAGCTTTTGTTTTTTTGGATTCTTTGCATTGTTAATTGTTTCTATTTGGTTGATTTCGGCCCTGAGTTTGACTATTTCCTGATGTCTACTCCTCTTGGGTGTGTTTGCTTCCTTTTGTTCGAGAGCTCTCAGGTGTGCTGTTAAGTTGCTAGTGTAAGATCTCTCCAGTTTCTTTACCAGGGTGCTTAGTGCTATGAACCTCTTTCATTGTGTCCCATAAGTTTGGGTATGATATATCAACATTTTCATTAAATTCTAGAAAGTCTTTAATTTCTTTCTTTATTTCGTCCCTAACCAAGTTATCATTAAGGAGCCTGAGATAAAGAAGGTTCAGCAATAGGCCCAAACTGGGATCCAGCTTTAGGGGAGGTTCTAAGGCCTGACACTATTATTGAGGCTATGGAGTACTCACAAATGCCCTCCAAAAGACCCAACAAGCAGCTGAAAGAGTCAGATGCAGATATTTAAACCCAACCAATGACTAGAAGGTGCTGACCCCTGTGGTTGAATTAGGGGAAAGCTGGAAGAAGCAGAGGAGGAGGGCAACCCTGTAGGAGGACCAGCAGTCTCAATTAACCTGGATGCCTGAGATCTCTCAAACACTGAATCACCAACCAGGCAGAATATACCAGCTGATATGAGGCCCCCCAACACATATACAGAAGAGGATTGTTGGGTCTGCATTTAGTCCGAGAAGATGTACCAAATCCTCAAGAGATTGGAGGCCCTAGGGAGTTTTAGAGGTTTGGTGGGGTGGGGATATCCTTGTGGAGACAGTGGGTGGGGAGGAGGTATGGGATACGGAACAGTTGGAGGGTAAACCAGGAGGAAAATAAAATTTGGAGTTTAAAATAAATAAATAAATTAAAGAGTTGACAATGAAAATAAAAGCAATAAAGAAAACACAATATGAGAGCATCTAGGAGATGGAAAACTTAGGAAAAAACAGGAACTAAGGACACAAGCATATAAGAAATGGAAGAGAGTATCTCAGATATAGAAGATACAATAGAAGAAATTAATACATTGGTCAAAGAGAATGATAAATATAAAAGTATCATGACACAAAACATTAAAGAAATCTGGGACATTATGAAAAGATCAAACTTAAAAATATAAGGAATATAAGAAAAATTTAAGCAATATCTTTCAAATAAAGCCCCATAGGGGATACTAGAAGGAAAACTCTAACATACAGAGGGTAACTATACCCAAGAAAAGAAGTAAGTAACTGCGCACCAGCAAAACCAAAAGAACACACACACACACACACACACTCTCACAGATATACACACTACTACCATCTACCACCTGACAGCTGATAGAAACTGAGGCAGAGAACTACAGCCAATTATTAGATGGAGCTGAGGGAGTATTATGGAGTGTTGGGAGGATAGAGGGACCGGAAGGGGATAGGGGATAGGGACTCCACTAGCCTATCAACAGAGTCAACTACCCTGGAACCTTGGAGGAGGGGGTCCCAGAGATAAAAAACCATCATCCAATGAGCATATGTGGGCTAAACAGTGCTCACTCCATATGTAGCAGATATGAAGCCTGGTCTTCATGCAAGGCACCCCAACAACTGCAAAGTGGGCTGATGCTGACTTTGTTATCTCCATGTGGATCCTGTTTCCCCTAACTGTGCTGCACCGTCTGGGAGAGGACATGACATCCTGTAGTGACTTGTTGTGTCAGGGTGGGTTGTTAACCAGGGGGGAACCTCCCTCTTCTCAGAGGATAGGGTACTGTCTTAAGGGACAATGGGAGGAGAGGGGAAATCTGGGATTAGGATGTAAAGTGAATAAAAAACTTAAAACATAAATTTAAAAAAACCTTAAATAAATGAAGACCATGCAATAGTAAATTTAAAATGTTTCTATTATTATGTATACAATAATATATTTCCATGCACTGGACATTCAATATTCTTTGAACTTTGGAGTTTTGATTAAAAACTAGGTAAGAGATTACAACAGAACATGGTACTGATTACTCTTCCAGAGAATGGAAATAAATATAAAGGACACACCATGACAGAGTTAAGTTAGTAAGTAGAATTTCCCTTATTCTAGGAGTCTCTAGACATTTCAGAGAGCTTATATTTTCACAAAGTAGGTAAATTCAAAGGATGGAATTAGAGTTCTACAGGAAGAGTACTCTTACCCACAAAGAGTAGGTTGCTGTAATTCTCCAACATCACATCCATGTACAAAGCCCTCTGAGCACAGTCAAGACATCCCCATTCCTCCTGTGAGAAGTCCACAGCCACATCCTTGAATGTTAACTGACCCTGTAATGGAAAATTATTTATTTACCATGTGGTCCTGGACAAAAGTATTTTTCTAGGTAAAAAAAGATCTAAAGAATAAGATATTTTGTGATAACAATGAGTCATGGCAAACATTTAAGAACAAACGTTTTCTAGAAATCCTGCAGAGACGGGTCAGAAATTAAGCTTTCTACTCTTCCATAGACAACATATGGAATGAGTTATTATTGTTTACATTCACAATTTACAACTTACATTCTACTTTATAATTTTTCTGATGATTCCTAAGATCTGAGTAGTAGATAAATATTTTGCCACAATCACTGCATTTGAAAAACTTGTCTCTAGTTTGGATTCTATAATGTCATTTAAAGTAATTTAAAATGTAGTTCAGTTCTAAGCACCCTCATGGGACTAAACAACAGAACTGAAATCCAGTTCCATGTGATCCAGTCCTCTCTTCTCAACTCTACAGGCTGGAGGCCATCATAGCCTACATGCATACATTTGGACAAATAAACGGAAATACATGAGATTAAATTACAGTTTATTTGTGATGAAAGATAGTTTCTAAATATTCATAGTCTTTACTGTATTTTTCTTTCTCATTGAAAACAGGAGGGCATGATAGTCTTAAAAATCAGCAAATGTTTAGGGAATATAACAAATGCATTTGAGGTCTAGATGCAGGCATGTGCTTTTATGAAATATGTGCTGACATCAAACAGCATTATAATGTCAGTTACCAATGTCATAAATGGTAAAGGTATGGTGAGCAAAACTCTATTTCCAAATTTTACCAGTATCAACTTTGGTCAAACATGGACACTAGAACAATACTGTCTGTAGGTGGGTCTCCCTCACTCTATTCTAAAATGCTCTATTGACATCTTGAGGCCTAGGTACAATATTGTAACCTTTCTAGAATCCTTTCTACAATAAAAAGACTGAATATGGGATGCAGAATGTTTGGTGAATTAAATGTCTGAGTTTTCTTTTTAAAGAGTAAGAAATAGTAACATCAGTACACACATCCAATATTCCAAACAACATATAGAATCGACTACTTTGTGAATTTATTTTATGAGACTATATCACAACTACAAAGTAAATAGAAAAATCAGCATTAGGCAGCATTAAAATTATTCACATTTTTCTAAGCGTTGACATAAAAATACAGATAGAACAACAAATCATAGAAAATACACCTTAGATAACATTACCAGATGTAGAGAATTAAAGTCTTGAATGGGTTCAATAATAAAAATCACTTTAAAAGAAAGGTGGACAGGACACTGACCTGGGGAGCATTTACCAAAGACGCATTCATCCTTCTTATTGCTCTTCTCCAAGTTTCTGTCTCAGGAACAAACACCAGAATTATTCTTAAAATTTCATATCAAGGTGTCAAAAATATAAAGCTAAAATTAATGCAACTCTGCTATGAACAATGCCAAGCACAGACACAAGATCCAAAACGATAACAGGAAGTTTGTCTACAACTTGAAGCTTTTTTCTAACTTCAGCTGCCACCAGACTAATACAGATCTGCCGAGCCACATCATCTCCTGCCCTTTAAATGTTCCTTAATTAGCTACTCTGGAGATGTAAATCGATGGTCAGTGAGATAGAATTCATGGAGCACCAAGGACCCTTTCTTGGAGTGCTAGGATGAGTATCATCTCAGGAAAGACAAACACACAGAAATGGGGTGACACAGACAGACTGAAAAGGTTGGCAGCAAGAGGTACTGGTTGTGAAAGACTGTTTCCAATAATCATGTGCCTGAGAGCTTACAAGGCTGAACACAAGTCAATCTGAAATAGGATGTAGAAAGATATTAGAAACACCATGAAGAAATTAATAAAATTAGAGACTCAAATATAATTCAATGATTCAACATAACAGAATTGTTTCTGTGCAAAGACTAAAGTACTGACAAAGCATTGTTCATTTAATTCAAACTAAAAGAGTGAACCTATATGTTAGAACTAGAGCCAAAAGGGGCACTACAATGTATGACAATGATGGGGCAGGGAGAAGACCATATCTAGATTCAGATTCTATGTGCTACAGTCCCAATTTAACAGGCAAAGCATACCCAATGGTGTCATAGTGACAAAACTCTGGCATTCTGGTTCAATCTGAGGCCAGCTCCAAAGGTGGGGGAAATACACCGGTTACACTGGAAACTTGGCCAAAATCAACAATAAAGAAAAGTCACAAGTTCTAGAAGGGAATCTTTTACTGACATCTGCTCCATGTACAAATGGCTCAGTTTACACCTGTAGCCTGGTGCTGCTTTCAGACTGGGTCAAAGCAACATGGTTTTCAAATAGACAACAGTTATTTTAGAGACTGAAAATTATCAAGTACTGAGAATAACTGATTGTTCACTGTACACCCGATAAAGGGAAAGCCATATGGTAATGTGAAAGGATCACCTTTCACATTTGGACTGGTTTTGAAGCCATGAAGGGGTTATGTAGAGCATCTGAGGCTTGACACTGTGAGAGGCCAAGAAAGACCATGGTTGAAGGTGCAGCCTAGCCTCAGTGGCAGCTGAAGGCCCAGAACTAAAGGGGTCATATAAAGAATTTGACGCTTCGCACTATGAAGAAAGCCTATGAGAGATTATTGGTGAAAGTGCCACCTAGCTGCTGTGGAAGACCCCAGTGTACTGGTCAGAAATCAGGTAATACCTTAAGGACATAAAGAAACTGTTGGATCATGGTGACAATATTTTATACTTCTCAGTTTCTGAATTAATCATGGAACACAAATGAAAGGAGCCTAACACTTCTCAAAAGGACACACATTAAAAAGATGGTTTTCTTAAAATGTCCTTTGAGACTTTTGAGGTATTCTATGAAATCTGAGACTCATTGTCACATAGCTTACATACATGCATAGTAATTTGAAAAAGAAACCTGAAGATGAATATAAATGCTGGGTGTGGTGACTCAGGTTAATCACTCTAGAGGCAGGCAGGCATATCTCTGTACATTGAAGGCTAGCATAGTCCACATAGTGAGTTCCAGTGGCATAAGCCATGTAGGAAAGGTTATGGCAAGCAAGTTAGTTTTCTGAAGATGGCCCCCACCCCCCACTAGTTTGCATGGCTGCGATGGTGTGCTCTGAGAGGTATGAACCCTAGAGACTTTGTTCAAGAATTGCTTCTCACTGCTGATATGCCTTTTCTGCCAATACTAAATAGCCTAATGATTCCTGGGCATCAGCCCATCCTACTGGACAAGTTTCCTGCAGATCAATATGAAGATGTACTTTCATGTACTAGAGCTGTTTAGACAATTTGATTTCATTAATTCATGATAGTGATTTTATAAAACTCCTGAACTGATTCATGTATTTTAAGCCCCGTATAGGATAAAAGGCTGCAGAGTTTGTGTCACAAACATGTAAATTGCACTAGGAAAAAAAATAAAATCGAAACAAATTAATGGTCAAGGAAAAGCAGTCATTCTAGGTCAGGTCCAAGGACTGAGATCACAGTTGTGCACCATGATAAAGCAAGGTCAGATGAAACTGTTGCTTTGAACTTATAATGAGCTTAAAGAATAAAGTATTTCTTTGATCTTATTATCAACTTGCTGTTATACCCCTCTTTTGTGTTACATTTTATCTGTGAGGTAATTTTATAAAGAACTTTTGTCTAAGAATCTATAAAAAGGCTGAGAGAAAAAAATAAAACATGTTTTTTTTTGGGTTCTGTTCCATCTACCAAATGTGTATTATATATATGTGTCAGTCTATATATATGTATATACGTATGTAGGTACAGGTGTGTGTATGTAAGTATGCATGTACACTTGTGAATCTAATGAAACAGGTAATACCCAGTTTGGTGTATGCGTGAGTGTGTGTGAGTTTGTGTGTGTGTGTGTGTGTGTGTGCATGAATACGTGGCTTGCATGGCTCTCTATCCTCTTCTTTCTTGCTGTCCTCTTTAGTTTTAAAAGAGAGTTTCTTGATAGGCACTCTTGCTGGCCCCAAGTAGTTAAGTTTCTTTTTCTAATCTGCTGCTGCTATCAGTAAGAATTAATTGCCAGAAGCTATAAGCTCTGGCTCCAGGACAGTAAAGGAGAGTCAAATGGCCAGGAGCTACTAGCTTTTGTCTCCACCCCCATAAACCCTACCCTGCTGATGCAATACCTCACTGCTTTCCTCATTTTACTCATGAAGTAGAAGCTGGCTTCTAAAATTCCATCACAGCCTGGGCTGTATAAATGGACACTTATTTTTTTTTTTTTTTAACAATATAATGTGTATACATCACAGATGAAAAATTAATGATAACATGTTATGTAGTAAATGTTACTAATTACAGCCATACCCGTGGAGCTTGCAAAAAGATACATAGTATCCCAATAGCATCATCAGTTAATCCTTATGTGATTAATAACTAAAACCTTTGCAGCACTACAATTCACAGATTTTAAATGCCATTCTTTTGAATAAGTTAGTGTACAGCACAGATGGAAAGGAAGGATTAACTTAAATGACGTAAGCTTTGTTGTAACCAAAACTGAAGAGAAAACACTGTTTGAAACATCAATACATAAATACAATACTGCAAGATTATGTTTGAGAGAAAATTCTGGCAAGTAGAAGATAAATGGCAAAAAAAATTGGGATAAGCCTCAGGTCATAAATCTCAATCTTCTCAACACTATAAGATATACACAAAAGAAAAAAAAAAGTGAGTGACATCATTATGAGTAGAATATCCCTACTCTAAATCAGTAATGCAATACCAGTGCTTTCTACATAATACAATTGAAACAAAATTCAAGATACAGGACATAAAATATAATTTGAAGACTATTCAAGGAGGTCAAAGGACATTAACAATTAAAACAGCACCTGAATTCAAGGAGGACAGGAACAAACTTATTGAAGGACAAGAGAACTCCAGTAAATGGCTGAGGAAACTGAGGAAATAATGAGAATAATGCAAATGTGAGCAGAGATAAAAATATAAGGACTCCTCAACCTGAAAGAAGAACTCTGGTAACTCAATAGAGATCCTGTCCATCATGATATAGAACACAGAAGATAAACATCGGCTTCAAGCCTAGATGACTTAACCAAAGAAATCATGGGTGAAACAAACGAACAAAATTGCTGCATACTAGCAGCAGTATTAAACAAACAAACAAACAAACAAACAAACTGAAATTCAAGCCAGACACAGTGGGGTAGGTCTTTCATCCCAGCTCTCAAGACAGAGAGGCAAGCAGATCAATGTGGATTAGCAGTCAGCCTGGTTTCCAGATCAGCTTATGGTCCAGCCAGGGCTACAGAGTGAGACTCTGTTTCAGAAACAAACAGAATACCCAAACAAGAAATTAAGGATATTTTTTCTACAGTGACATTAAAACCCCTAAAATGTGCTTTTTGACACAATTACAGCATGGATGTTAGAAGACTTATTATGTTGGTTTGAATGTGAATGTCTCCCATTGGCTTATGTATTTAAAGTTAACTTTCTATCTGGTCACAGTGACTTAGGAAATTTAGTTATTGGAACATTGTTGAATAAAGTGTGGCACTGGGGGTAGGCTCTGAGAAAAAAATAGCTACAGTCCACCCAGTTTCCTCTTTCTGTCCTTACTTAACTGTGGCTGAGGATGTGCCCTCTCAGCTATCTATCTCACCAACATGGCTACTTGCCTCCCTGCCATGGTGGACTGTTATCCTCTGGAAGCATTCTCTAAAGTAACCTCTTTCTTCTACAAGTTGCCTTGGTCACGTTGTTTTATGAAAGCCGCAGACAAACAAACACTTATAGTAAACCATTTTTTGATTGGAGTCACGGTTCCATTTCAGAAAGAGAACTCAGGTCATATTCTGAAACCTAATCAGAAATAGTTGGCATGATGGGTTGTGAGCACTAAGGGGCCTGTGGGACAGTGGACCTTGCCAGGTAGGTAAGGTAGAGTGGGTCTGAGTCCCCAGCAACTAGGGGTACACACCTGAGAAGGTAGGGGGCTCCCTGATTCCTGCCAGGAAACTATTAAGAAACAACAGGAAAGGTGCTTGAGAGAGAGTTCAGTGGTTAAGAGCACTGACTGCTCTTCCAGAGGTCCTGAGTTCAATTTCCAGCAACCACATGGTGGCTCACAACCATCTGTAATGGGATCTTATGTCCTCTTGATGATGTGTCTGAAAACAGCTACAGTGTACTTATATACATAAAATAAATAAATTTTTTCTTACAAAAAGAAACAATAGGAGAAATCTATGGGAATACCATATAGACAGTTTAATATTTGGCAGAGATACTAAACAATTCTTATCAAAGTCTACTGTCATTTTATCAGGGGAAAATGACCACAAAGGGAAAAGAATATGAACAACTGAAGCTTTTAAAGTTAAAAGATCATGAAACAAACCTTACGCAGTACATTTCCTAATTTCACAGTATGCTTAAATGCACTAATAAAATTTATATACTATTAATATGAACTCCCCAAAATGATACAAACAGAATAAGGATGCCATCATACACATGCACAAATATATTACATTTTGTTTTAGTATTATTACATAGGAAATCAGTAATGTGTACAACAGGCTAATCATGAGGTGATTTACAGTAGAATATTCTAGAACCATTTCTATAGAAACAGAATGTGGAAAAAAACCAATCTCATGTCTCATTTATTCTTACTGCTTTTAAAATTTTTAGTATATTTTTATTTAACTTTGCACCATGTATGTATGTGCTTCCTTTGTGCACGGTTCCTGCTGAGGTTCTAAGAAGGCATCAGATCTCCTGGAACTGAAGGCACACATGGTTTCCAGACATCACAGGGATGCTAAGAACTGTACACAAGTCTCTTTAAGACAAACAAGTACTATTCACTACTGGGGAAATCTCTATAGTGCTCCTCCATTTCCACTATCCCTGGAACTCCTCACTAATCTTTCCTCAATTCCTCCAAAATGTACATGGCTATTTTTCTTTCTACCTTACATGATTCTTTGTTTTTGTTCACAGGGGAGCAGGTTTGGCTTATCAGTTAGACTTCCATACAAGAATAACATTCTTCAGAATTAATTTGGATTTCTAACACATTACAGTGCCAGTAGAGAAAGAGGATTCTACAAGTGATTCCCCAACAGCTGTATAGTGGAATGATATTGAAAATGTTCTATAAGCATTTTTCAGTTAGCACTGACTTGAATTCCACCATTTCCAATCACAGATCGATCAAACTTAGCAAGCTGAAATGGAACTGAATGATGGGGATGCTGATATTTAACACTCTTGAATTTCTTAATCTATCATGGAACAAAAATGAAAGAAGCCTTACACCTCCCAAAAGGACCAACATGAAGAACACAAAGGATCATGTAATGCTCTTTTTTTTTTCCTCTGAGGATTTCATTTTACCCAGTGACAGGTAAGACTCATTCACACATAGCTCAGAAACTTGCAGTGTAGTATTCCCTGGAATCCAGAGGAGATACAGATGATGTAAAGGATGCTCATACAGACATCAGTCTGCTGCAATTATGCAACATTCAATCTCTGTGCAAAGTCCACTGAGCAGGATCTTTGCTTTGCCCCTCTTCTCAAGAAGAGTACACAGCCACAAAACTGCCATTAAATACTGTGAGTTTATGAACCAGCTCTGTAGGTTCACTCCTGTAATCTTAGCATTCATGTGGCACAGGCAGGCAGATCTCCTGGGTCTTAGGAATTGTACTGCTCTGATGAAACACAATGACTACATAGCAAGCTGGGGAGGAAGGAGTTTACTTGCCTTACACTTACACAACACTTTTCATCTCTCAAGGAAGTCAAGACAGGAACACTAACAGGGCAAGAACCTGGAGGCAGGAGCTGACACATAGGCCATGGAACAGTGCTGTGGATTGGCTTGCTTCTCATGGCTTGCTCAGGCTGCTTTCTTATACGACCCAGGGCCATCAGCCCAAGAGTAGCACCATCCACAATGGGCTGGGTCCTTACCCATCAATCTGAAATTAAGAAGATGCCTTAAAGCTAGATATTATGGAGGCATTTTCTCAGTTGAACTTCCTTCCTTTCAGATAACTCTGGTTTGTATGTCAAGTTAACATAAACCTAGCCAGCACACCAGCTGACCTGTCTCCATTGCTCACACCACTGGTCTCGGGCACTGCTGCATCTAGTGAGGTTACACAGAATTACTATCCCCTTTCCTTGTGGAGAAAAGAAGAGATCTGGAGAGAACATCTAGAATATAAGACTGATCACACTTTCAGAGAACAGAGAAAATTGTATAGGGAGCACTCTGATAGAATTATGTGATAACCAGAATTCCCCTCATTTCTGGGGCACTCTAGACAGTTCAGAGTTCACACATATACATAAAGCAGATAAATACAAAGGATATATCAGGATGTATAAGAAAAGCATCCTTACCTACAAAGAATAGATTTCTGTAATTTTCCAACATCACATCTGTGTACAATGTCCTCCGAACACAGTCTAAACATTCCCATTCATCCTCTAAGCATCCCACAGCCCCATTCCTGAATATTAACAGACACTGTCATTGATAATTACTTACTTATTATGTGCTGCTGGAATTGCCACTATCACGACAGCTTAAAGTTTTCTCTCCAGTTCACACTCTGTACTGTCTATTAAAGTGCAGTTTGGATCCTAGCACCCTCAGGTACTATAAATCAGATTTTCTTTTTTTCTTTCTTACTATTTTAAGACAGAATTTGGTTTAGTAGCAGTGAGTGTCCTGGAACTCTCTTTGGAGACCAAGCTGGCATGGAGCTCACAGAGACCCAACTGCCTCAGCCTCCTCAATGCCGGGATTACAGGCGCCATTCCCAGCTGCACAACAGATTTTAAGTCTAGTTCCATAGGATCCAGTCCTCTATTCTGAACTCTACAGGCAGGAGCCCTACATAACACATATACATACATTCAGGCAAATATAATAATACACATAAATAAAAGGGAAATATAGTTTTAATAAAATTTATTTTCTAAAATAGTTATAATAGATATTGTATCTTCTTTTCTCTGTAAAAACAGGATGACATGATGGTCTCACAATCAGCAAAGGTTCAGGGAATATAAGGTAAACTTTTGAGGTCTACATGCAGGAATGTACATCTAAGAACTCTATGTTGACCTCAAATAGAATCCCACTGTCATATCTCAGACGGTAAATTACTGAGTAAAACTGTGCTTCTACAACTGTCAGCCTTGTCCAACTGTCTGGAGCTAGGACTCACCTGCTTGACTATTCTAACATGCTCAGTTGAGATTCTGAGGACTAGATACAAGGCTGTACCCTTTCTAGAAAAAAGGAGGTAGAGGCTGAAATGAAGAATGCATGGATGAATTACAAGCCAGTTTTTCTTTTTCCTTGAAACAATAAGGAGTGTAACATCAGTGCATACACAGAACATTACAAACAACACACAGAATCAAATACATTATGATGTTATTTTATAACAATATCTAACAACTATAGAATAAACAGAAAAGTCAGCATTATGTAGCATTACTATTATCTATGTTTTCTAAAAGGTGACTCTGCCAATAGATACAGATAGTAATTTCGGTAATTCCATGAGGTTTCACTATAAAATAGTTAGAAATACATATCCAAATGCATATGTGGCAATGCATTCAGATGAAGGAGAGTTTCTGCAATTGAAACAAATGCACTAAGTTGTGTAAGAATCATACTGACTCTTGATTAATTATGAACATTCTGTTGCTCATTTGGAAACCTGAATCAGCTCTATTCTTTTCTTCACTACTTGAGCTCAATCATCTAACATGATTTTAGGCTGCACAGGTAAATATCGTTTATGATTCTTCCTTCAATTTTCAAAAAACAGAACTTAGGGTTAGATTCTGGCTCCATCATGAAAGTGCACCAGACATTTAAATGTAGGGGCAAAGGGTAATCACTGGTTCTTAGTACAAACAGTTTAATTTTCTTTACACACAAGACAACTTGGCAACTTATGATTTTGTATGTCTACTGTGCCATGGGTTTAATGATTATATCTGGGCTCAATGGGCTTCATACACGAATACAGTGCACATAAAAAATGCAGATGTACATTCCTATACTTAAATAATAAAGAAATAAATGGAAGTCTGTCTAATATAACCTCTCTTGAAAATCTCTACCTATATAAAACATAGCTACAGGGAAAGGAAAAGCATGGAGTAGGAAAGTCTTCCTCCTCCAAAAGATAGGAAGACAACAAAGTCATTAGAAGGGACATTAATTAATATTAATTAGTTAATTAATTAATACATGGCTTCTGCACTACATCAGGCAGTATCTCTAGACAATTCTTACAGATATAATCCACATGACACAATATACATGGGGACGTCAGTGGTACCTTATGCAGGGCTGTGGAAAGTCATACATAAATGAATCAGAACTGAAGAAGAAATGATGAGTTCCTAGAAATAAGTGAATAAATCAATCTCCTACATTATAAAACAGGAACACATATCAGGTAGGTGCTGAGACTGAAGCTGGGACTTTTCTCTAACAGCATCTGAGAACTGGACAGATTAGTATAGACTTCTTCTTTCCTTAAAGAAACCTTAGGGGATTTGCCTAAAAAAAAAGATTATTACCTATAACACACAAAAAAAGAGGAACACTAGAAAGTCATCATGCAAAGCTGGCTTTACCTCAATGCTCAAAGCAGGGGAGCTCAAACAATGCAAAGAAGAATCAAAGCCCAGTTTTCAGGATCTACACAGACACAGTCTCTATATTCCACAGAAATGGAAGCAAAGGTGAACTTACATCAGGAAGGTAAGACTATTTTAACACCTATGAACTAGTCAATGTCAGACACTAAAGATGCAGAGTCAATGAGAGAAGAAAAGAGACTATGTCAATAGGTAGATGAAAGCTCTGTGATAAAATATGACAAGCCCTCAAGAATGTGAGAACAGATGAAACATATATCAGGAACAGAAGCACAGCTAATGCAAACCATACTGGGGAAAAAAAGGACAAGTGGAATTATTGTGCTTTAATCAGAACTCAGAGTAGATCAGTGAGTACACAATTCAATGACAGAGAAAAGCTTAAAGGGGGGCAATACAGGATAGCAAAAAAAAATAAATAAATAAAAGTGGACCTTCTTGAGAGAAAAAAAAACAAAACAAAAGAAACAAACACCTCAGATTAGATTACTCACACTGCCTACAAATATCTTGGACAGCCTGGTGGTAGCGTTCATGGTGTCAAAAAACTGCTATGCAGACTGGGGCTAGGGACAAAGGTATCAATGTCCATATCCAGCTATAGATTCTGTGTGGTACAATCTCAATCTGCCATGCAAGGCACCTCTACTGGTGCCATAGTGACAGGACAATCCGTGGGTAACAGAATGTTTTCTGGTTCAATCTGAGGCCAGCTCCACATGGGGGAGGAGGTGTGTGTATGCGAAATAGATGGGTTATAGTGGAAACCATGCCAAAATAAGGAAGGTCACAGGCTCTAGAAGGAAATCCATTTCTGACACTTGCTACATGTTCAAATGGCTTGGTTCACATAGATAGCTCAGTGCTACTTTCAGTCTATGTCAAAGAAACTTTTTTTTTCCCAATGGGCAACAGTTATTTCAGAGACCCAAAACTAATCAAATACTGAAAAAAAAAAAAACCTGACTGTTTACTATACAATGTATAAGGGGAAATCCATTTTACCATGTCTAATATTATTCTTAGTGAAAAATTTCCAGAATGATTAATGAAATAGAATCTGGGAAAACCAACTTCATGTTCTCTTTCTACTGTCATTTGAACCCCATCTCACCCCTTCTTCAGTCCTTCTAACATACCTGGATTCTTTACTACAGTCTTCTCTCTTTACCATCCAGGGTTCTTAGTTGATTAACTGGTGAGCAGATCTGGTTGAGCAGTGGGGGACCTGCATATGGAGAAGTGATTCTTCAAGAAAGCATCTTGAAATTTTCACGGTACAAAAATGAAAGATGCTGACATCTCCCAAGAGGATAAACATGAAGGAAAGAGAAAAAAAACATGAAAAATGTCTCTTTTCTCTGAGGATTTTACTCTATTCTATGAGATAGGAGACTCATTCACACACAGTTGACACACATGCGGAGTCCTTTTCCCAGGAACCCAGAGGAAGAGCAAGGAAGACTCCAATCAAACTACCATGACTCACAGAATCCAAACTGATGCACTTTTACAAAAGGAGGTCTCTGAAAAAAAAGTCCTGACTGTAGGGTCTAGGAAAGAAGTCCAGTCACAGAATTCAATGTCAACGAATCATGAAATAACTAACAGTTTGGCCACATGTGCTTTTCTTGAAATAAGGAGACATGTTTCTGATGTTAAGTGAGCAATCATAGTTATTCAAAAAGTGCTTTCTAATTTTATTTTATCTCTAGTGAGTTTTCTATCTATAAAAATAAGGTGGCCTGACATTGTCCTCCCACAGCCTGAATAGTGGTCTGGCCTTATTAGACATCAAAGAAACTTAGGAAAAATGGCTACCTGAGGTGCCTTTTAACATGTCATAGTGGACATCTTTGGCTAGGTGTTTTCTTAGTGCCTGGTTCTTGTCTTGGGAGCCTCCTCTCCCCTAACTCCTCCCAATTCCCCAACTCATGGCCAGGTTAAATCTGGACCCTTTCAGATGACTCTGGCTGTCTTCTCTCTCATACTGTAAAGCTCTAAATTAACATGTAAGCACTAAGTGCCCAAGAATCAAATAACTTCTTAAAATGCTGGCAGTTTTAGTTCTTGGAAAAATAACAAACCCTCGTGGGAATGTATATAGGTTCTTTATGAACCCCTGTAGCATGAGACCAAAGCCCATAGCTTGGCTAGTATTTAATAATGTTTGCCAAAATGTTGATATTGATTTTTCTCAGGCAAATCTCAGGAATAACATAACCTACAATAAATCTTCTCCTCAATCATACCTTAGAGCAGCCATGTCCTTAAGTTTTCATTCAGACCTAAGGTGTAACTCAACATATAACGGCACATTTCTGATTGCTGTATTTACATCAAGGAGAGCATACATCTAAGATGGAAAATAAATGGGGAGTAAAGCTTTGCTCAGTAAAATTTAATGTTCGCAGCTGTAACTATGGTGCTTTAAAACGTATATATTCTGACTCAATCGAATCCAAACTGGTTCTTCGTATGACTAATATCTGCAGAACTCTCTGAGGGCGCCTATTCTCCGTGCCAAAGGCCACTCTCTCGAATAGAAAATTGTGGAACAGGGGAGTTAAAGCATAGATGAATTTGAAGAGCTTTGTAACTGCTGGAGCAAAGAGAACTGCGCGTGCAATCTGCAGATACTGCAAATGTTCTACGAAATTATTTTAGGAAAATATTCTGGCAACCATAAGATAAATGAAAACATCACGATAAACCCCAGTTCACAGGATCTCAAACTTCCCAACAGCGACAAATAAACAAAACAGAATTGTGAGAGCACCTCCTAAGAGCAGCTGCGGAAAACAACCCCCTGCTCCGCTCCCGCCCGTTTCCCAGCCCCGCAGCTCCTCTGACCTGGGAGGTTCCAGGGTCCCCAGGCTGCGGTTCCCGCCGCTGCGCTGCCGACTGCTGACTCTCCCAGGCCCGCAGCCAGGGAATTATGTGAGTTTTCCCAGGTCCAGAAATAACCAGGTCAGGGAAACCAGCCAGCGGTCAGGGAACAAGTCGGTCACTCAGCCCCGCAGCTCCTCTGACCTGGGAGGTTCCTGGCTGGCTGCTGACTCTTCCAGAATGACCCCGGATACACTTGAGGATTAAAGTTTTCAGGTACCCCAATACTGGGCCAGGGTCTTCCACCCCCACTTCCAGACCACGGGGCTCTCTGAGTCCTTCAGGGAAAGGTGGAATTTCCTGTCACTCATGCTTGTTTTCTTAGAGAGGCTCTTCCTGTACCCGCCCAACATAGCCCACTTCCGGTTACATGATTTCTTTAAACCTGCTTACTATAGTTTCCAATACTTCCCTGCTGTTCCCTCCCCCCACCCCACCCCCACCCCCACCCCCTAAAGTCATCTGATCAGGCAGAGGTGTCCACTCATTAGGAACAGCTCCTCCCACTCAGTGATGGGCAGCCTGCCCCACAGTTCCAGCTGCCAGACTGACCTGGAATGGCTCTCTTTGCTCTGCACAGCCTCCCTTATACTTGCTGGCAGGCTAGACCAGAATTGGATCAAATAGCATGATACAGCCGTTATCTGACCTCCAACCTGGGTTCTGATTCCTTCAGATATGTTATTCGGTCTAACTTCCCACCTTGGAATGCCAGCCTAGGCAAACACACACACACACACACACACACACACACACACACACACACACACACACACACACACGGAGTAAATTCGGATGCTCAGATCTCATTCCCAAAACAAAGTAAAACAAAGATGGAACGCCAATGCACTAATATCTGTATTCCCTAAGGAAAGCAGTTTAAATGTCCAATGTTCAGAACTGAAAAAACAGAGTTATGTTCAAAGCTTGTAAAGTATGTTAGTAAACTCAAAATAGGAACAAAATGATTCGTGGGCAAGAAAACAATAGCAAATGCCTGAAGGAAGTAAGGAATATGAAAACTGAATTCGATAAGTAGTTAGAAACACCGAAAGGGGAAAAAAAAAAAAAAAACTCAAATAAAAAAAAAAAGAAATAAAAATGTAGTAGGCCGAATAATAA
Organism: Arvicanthis niloticus; assembly: GCF_011762505.2. NCBI lineage: Eukaryota > Metazoa > Chordata > Mammalia > Rodentia > Muridae > Arvicanthis > Arvicanthis niloticus. The sequence continues at coordinate 8,278,718 of NC_133438.1, read as the reverse complement.
TAACTCAAACTGATCAGATGGGACACAGAATATTAGACGTGAAGACAAGGTAGAGAAACTGGATGGCCCAATCAAAAAAAAATGATGAATGAATTACACTAAAATGCCACATGTAAATAGTACTACTTAAAGGTAAAGATGAAATTCCACCTGCATTTTGTATATGAAATATTCTAAGTTTTAGACACAGTAACTCACTCACCCTGGAAAGGTTTCCTGGGAAGCTGGTTAACCATTTCCATCACTCTGCAAATGAAGTGACACTAAAAACTCATTTTAATCCTTCCCACACAAGACATTCACTACTGCCAGTGAGATAATCTGGAAGTACAATCCTAGCGATACTGAGTTGGGGCAAGATACTTCAAGAAATCGGGATTTTGAAAGGAAATAAGTGTCTCAGGTGGTCAGTCAGCCCATTAACCTCCTAGTGCTGAATTCATTCTGAGTCGTACCGCTGTCACCACTAGATGGGGAAATTGCCTTTTTGCTACTTTATAAAAAAATAAATTACTCTTGAGAGAGGATGCTAAACATGCTTTTATTTATTTATTTATTTATTTAAAGGATAAAAATCCTTATGAGAGACGAGGCTGTCAAATATGCAGAAAATAAGCAATGTATATGGGGCACAGTCATAAACAAGTCAGTTACAGCAGGCCATCTATAGTTCTGGGAATATTAAGAAAGAGGAGGGAGAAAGGAGTAAGGAGAAAAGGTGAGATGGGCATGACATGGCATTCTCCAGATTCCATACCACTATTGTAAGCAGTAACTCAGAGCAACTGTACTTACTCAAGACCAACTCAAGGTCAGTCTCAGAAGGGGAGAGGGTCACAGGGCCCCACCCAGACTGTGGCTATAGGTAGGTTTTAGGAGAAGGGGAATCACTGTTCTTAGTTGTGTCTCATCTGCTGAGACCACCAGGTTCCAAACACAGTTCCAAACCGACGGTCTCACAAATGGTCCTGATTAATCATGATGGGTCCCAAAACAAAATGAATAGAAATAAATAAGATAGAGAGAAAGGGAGAGGAAAGATTAGTTGGAAGCATGCACCAGAACTGTAGGGAGTAGGGAATTACAGTATGCACCACAAGAGTGATTCTAGGTGAAAATAATAATCACAAAAGTCTGTAATTTAATTTTTAATGTTTTTATCTGACATGGGATCAGATAATACTACCTTTATAAAGAGACTGGAAGCCTTGATTCGTTTTTACATCAAGGAGTGTTTTAAGTAGCTTCAGTGTCAGTTATTTTGTGAGGATTGACAGAATTCTGTGATGAATCCAGAAACAAAGCTTCCCAGCTTTCTTTTTGCATGAGTGTGCACTTATTTCTGCTTCAGTGTTGTTGTTGTTAATTATCCCTTTGTTGTATGTTGGTATGTGGTATGAATTAGGGCATTCATCCATTTCTTTTAGAGTCTCAAATGTCGCAGTAGAGGTCTTTAACACCAGTAGGCAACCGATGTGTATAGTCATATCTACTGAACGGGCTGTGCAATATCCTTGGGTTATTTCTCAAAGTTAGTGTTGACAAAAAGTCCGGTATAAATAGCTATTTGGGAGATGCAGACAATATCTTCTTTAAGATTCCATCTCTTCCCTAGTCAGAATGGCCATTACTATAAAAAAGTTCTGACATGAGTGTTAGGAAAGGGACACTATTATATGTTACTTATGGGAGTGTAAACTAGAGTAGACACTTTGGCAAACTGTCTAAATTTTTCTCAAAAAATAAAAATACAAATTGAACTACCACAGATACTACACTGTTTTGCCATTTGTTTGTAGATGTTTTCCTGATTGTTCTCTATAATTCTGTGTACATGTGTACATGCCTGCATAGGCTGGAAATGGATACTCCAGAATTACCCTAGTCTCTTTACAGAGTCTAGCTAAGAAATAGATTTTTCATGATTATAATGAGGACCATATTTCTCTGGTGTGTTTTGAAGACCAAGCTGTGCTGTCATGATCATGACAGGTTAAAAGGTATCCCAGCTCTGCAAGGAGGTGGGCACTCAGAAACACAAACCTAGAGCTAAAGGTCTGTCCTGAAAGCTCAGGGTTTTGACCCCATGGCACCTTTCAAATGACAGGGCTAAGTGTTTCACACTGTGGCAAGTTTTATTGTTTCCTAGCTTATGTTTATGCAAAACAAACAAGCAAACAAAAAATGTCACCAGCTAATAGATTCTGCATATGTGAATGGATTAAACATATTAGTGATTAATAAAGCATCCAAGTTGAGTGAAGGTAAGAATGAAAGCCTTTCTCTAGGAGCCATTTAACTAAGAGTGAGTCCACACTTGAACTCTCTACTTCATGCTCCCTGTGCCTTCCATCCTCTGTCTATTGAATGAGTTTGAACCTATGCCTGCCTGAAGGCTGTCTTGTGAATGTATTCCTCTGTGTCTGTCTTCCGTCTCTCTGTGTGTTTTTGTTGTCTCTATGTGTCTGTTCTTAACAAAGAGTTTTGCTGTCTTTATTGAACAGCAATGAAAGTATCACATGAGGAAGGAACTGGATACTTTACAGAAAGCTTTAAGGAAGTTTTACAAGGGATTAAGTCACTGGCCCCGACTGACATAACTGATCAAGATAACAAACAGTATTAAAAGCATCATTGTTTATCATCCAACACCCATAAAGGCATATTCATTTTAGAAGTTTGCTTTCAACCTCTGTATTTGATGTTTTCAGCAAGTGACATACATGCTCATAGAACATAAGATATATTCTCATAATACTGCATTGCCACACTTATGGTTCTGCCAATGGGCAAGAAAAGAAAACCACAAAGCAACACTCCTTGAAGTCCTGTTGTCTGTACTTTCATGTAAGATGTTTCTAAAAAAAAAAAAATTAAATTTGAAAAGTGCTATCTTATAAATATATGAAGATGATCTTAATGAATTCTCCAAATAATGGGAGAGATGAAATCCCATTTAGACATCTCTTGTCCAAAAAAGGAAATTTCATATACAAGAACTAGGTTATATCCAATTGACATTTTGGTGAAATGAGTTCCATGGAAACACCCAAACAATCCAGGATTTTGCCACGAAATAGGTTGCTCTCTACAAACTGGCAGCAAGGCCTCATTGCTCAAGACAAGACTCACACAACTCACTGAATATGGAGAGGTCAATCTGATGCCTGCATAGAACCTTCACTCACATGTTCTACTATCCTTGATTTGGGAAGGCACTTTGCAGGCTATATAATAAGAAATGTAACCAAAAAGCCTTTGATCTATAATCTGTCCTCACTGAAAAATATGTTAGGGCAATGGTGGTACAAAGCTTTTAGGAGTAAATAATCAATGTCTTATTGGGCGTGAACCAACCCCTAATGACAAATAAGATGAATAATGTATATCTGTATGTACATGTGTGTCTGGGCATGAGCAGTGCTCAGGTAGGCCAAAAGGGAATGGGAGCCCATTATTTGGAATGACAGCTTAATGTAGACTAGTCTGGCCTCAAATACACAGGGATACACCTGCCCTAGTGTTCTGAGTGCTGAGATTATAGGCATGTACTATGATACCAGCATCAGTTGCCTACTTTATGTCTATACAATCATGCAGTGTAATTATACCTCGCACCTCACCTCTAAACAACATAATGTATATTCCAGAAAACATCTTTTGACTGCATTTCTATTTCCATGAACATAACACTAGCATACTAAGAACTAGAAATACCCAAAACCATTTCTTATCTGCAAGGAACAAGGGGTCCTTGTGGTCACAGATAAGCTCTAGGGGAACCAAGAATGTTAGATACTCAGGGTTTTCTTCCTGACCAAAAAGAAGAAAAAAGGATGAAGTTAGCTGCCTGGTGATCAATGTGCTATATGTAGGGCCAGGCCGCACCTGAATCTCCCAGAATATTATGCTTATCCCAGATTCTACCTTGTTAAGGCATTGTTTTGCAGCCACTAGAAACCAACCTTAGGGGAGATGTCACATGTACTTTATAGCATGGTGACCTCTACACTGTGCTTATCCTCCTCTAGGCCCTTTAGCTATAGAACCCACATTTATGGAAGAGTCACATGTACCTTGCATGAGTTTTGACATAGTCACACCTTAAGCTTTATTGTGCGCAGACGAATGAGATAATTGTTACTAGGAAAAATGTTCCCCAAATTATACTTAAATATGCCTAAAATAAACCACCCTGGGGTATAAATCTACAAGTTTGAACCAACCCTTGCTACTGAGTCTGCAGAGTTTACTTCTGGGTTTTGCAAAATGTCAGTTCATGAGATCATCGAATTTCCAGACTTAAAATCCTACCAATCTCTGCCTGAGAAATTTCAACCCTGGAAAATCTTGCTCTCATAAGGAAACCTTTCACTCAGATCTCTACTGCTTCTTGTTGAGGACCACTCTGCTGCTCCTGTCTGCGGGTCAGGGTCTAGCAAGAGAGAGAGAGTGGGGGGAAGAGGGAGAAGAGACTCAAAGAATAGAGACAAGCCATAGGGTCTGTAGTCAAGTCTCCTTTACTATCTCCTATTCACTACATTGACACACACTATTGCAAGGAAAGCCTGGGTATTTATAAGCACAAGCAGGGAAACACAGGTAAAGACATTTAACCACATGCACCATGTAGCTGGGGGCACTAAACAGCAAAACAAGCTCTGTGGGATAAACAAGATGTTTGTCAGAGTGTGCTCAGCTGTTGTAGGCTGTTGAAAAACCAAGTCTCTTATCAGGGTATCTGGCTCAAGATGGCTGCAAAGATGATAGCTGCTTTCTAGCCGCTTTCTGCTAAAAGTCGGCTCCCAACACTTCTCACCTGAGCAGATGCTGCCATCTTCCTACCCTTTTACCAATAAATCTCTTGTGTGTAGTTTGTTGTGCCTTGTGACATTGTGGTATATCTTGGCTCCTGACTGCCAGGATACCTTTCCCTTCAGAGCTGTAACATCTACATTAGATATATCTTTTCCCCCCAGAGCTAAAGAATTTGCATCGGGGATAGCTTTTTCTTCAGAGCTGCAACATTTTCATTAGGTATAACCCACAACCTAACCTCTTTCAGCACTGTAATACTTACAGAGTGCTGGTGAACGAGATTCTTCTTGTGTCACTTGATTGTTACTCTACCAGGTTTAGTATTTGCAGAGATTCCACACACATGCCATCTAACTTAAGTAAACCTTAAACATAGCCTTTCCTTCTAAACAACACACTCAGACTTAAACAGTCTTCCACTTTGATATTGTAGCTTCATGGTTTCTTTATCCATAATGGACCCAGTTAGAATATTCTTTATTGCCATCCAGAAAAAAAGTTTCACAGAAACACACCAGGAACTTGAGACTAGAACTTTTGTGACCCAAACACTAACTCCTGCACATCCAATATTAAGAAGCATCAATAACTTGAGCTGTCAGAGTGACCTAGTGACCGAAGTCTAGATATGTCTTTCTATTATAACTCTCAGTGTTTTCCATGGGAGAACACACAAACACCTTTCCATAAAATCATCTTAGTAGGGTTGGAGAAATGGCTCAGCGGTTAAGAGCACTGACTGCTCTTCCAGAGGTCTTGAGTGAGTTCAATTCCCAGCAACAGCATGGTAGCTCACAACAATCTGTAAGGGGATTTGATGCCCTCTTCTGGTATGTCTGAGGACAGCTCATAAAATAAATAAGTAAATCTTTAAACAAAAGAAAAATAACATCTCAGTACTGGATTAAAGAAGTAGCATTGAGAATTTCCATTTAAAGAAAGATGGGGAACACACTGTGTGAGTGTGTGTGTGTGTGTGTGTGTGTGTGTAGAAGTCACACAATGTAGAGCAATATAAAGAACTGCCATGACATCCTTGCCTCAGATGATCCAGAACATGTGATATCTAGAAAAAAATATTGTCTCTCTATTACTTTTAAAGAACCTAATGTGTTGATTAGAATAAAATTCCGAAGTGGTGGGAAAGATGGATCAGTGTTTAAAAGTACTTGCTGTTCTTACAGAAAATATCAGTTCAGTTTCCAATGGCCACTTAGTGACTCACAAGGATTCATAGGCACATATATAGTTAAAATAAATACATGTCAGCAAAGCATTCATATGCATAACTTAAAATGGTTCTAAAAATCTTCATTAACTTTTTAAAAAAGACTTTAATCTTAAAAGAAACCTAAGTATTCTGAGCAAGGATGTTCATTGTAAAACACTTAGTGAGGCATCTTGATTTTAGAGTTAGACTAAACTTTTCTTCAAATATTCTGACCAAAAAAATTAATAATAGAGAAACATATTCTAAATATCAATGGTCAGATTGCTCTTCTCCTAAACTCTCTATTGCCTCACCATATGTGTGTCCCACTTTCTCCATGGTATACACTTCAGGTAATAATGAAAAAGCCGTTATCAGTTCTTGTAAGGCCACAGAGATCAGACTGAGGCTTCTTCTGAACAAAGAGTGACCTCTGTATGTATGATGTTAGTAAAATACAAAAGGCCTTCAATACTAGTGTTATCCAAAAGATTTGTTAGTTTGCTTGCCTTAGAGTACTTCAGAAGATGTAAGGTATTAGATCTGTTTCATCATGCATCAGTATTGGTCTTACACCAATACTGCAGGGTTGCACATTTCTTTAATCCGAGCACTCAAGAAGCATAGGCAGATGCATCTTTGTGAGTTCAAGGTTCTCCTGGACTACAGAGACTTCCAGAATAGCAATGTCTACATAGTAAGACTCTGTCTCCAATACCAAACAAAACCAAATTTAGAAAACAACATGACTTAATATTTTGTAAATTGTAAATGTATAGAAAATCTTAACTAAAAATATTTGCATATAAATGTACCAACAATGAAAGGAAAAAAAAAGATTGAATTTGAAAGAGAGCAAGTGGGTGACGATACATATGAGATTCCATAGGGAGGAAGGGAGGAAAAGAAAGGAAGTGAGGAAACGATAGAATTATATTCTAATTTCAAAAAATATTTAAAAATAACAATACATATTTTTCTAGTTCTACACCCAAAAATAATGATGGAGACAAAATGTAGAAATCTGAAGAATGTGACTAGGCTCTTAGGTGACCCTTCATTATTTAATATTGAGAACTGTATACCATACCCATTTCATCTTTTCTTATTATTATTTCCTTTCCCCTTACTCTTCATCAATATTTTCAAAGCCATAGATGGGATGGTGTAACTGACTTGTTTATAACTGTACTGATACACATCGCTTATTTTCTGCATCTTGGACAGCCTTATGTTTCTGCATTCATCACTGAGATTTCTTTTCCTCATTTTAAAAAAATCTTTTGATTCTTTATGAATTTCATTCATATCATGCAATCCCATTCCTCCTCCCTTCATACCTGCCCCTTACGCCCATCCTTGCAACCTCCTCCACAAGAACAAAACAAAACAAAACACCTCACTGTGGAAGCTGAATTTTCAAGTGCAAGTTTCTGTGTTTTATATAAAAGTATCTCTAGCATGCCTCACAGAAAGACCTGAGCATCAGAATTTAGGGTGTTTACTGTCTTTTGCTGTGTGTTATTTAGCCCAGAAGACTGGTATCCCAAGGCAGGATAACTTGTAAATGAAGGGTTCAAAACCTAGAGTTGTAGTCAGATACCTGGTTGCAGTGTCCTATCAGATCCAATTCTGGTCTAGGCTGGCAAGCACCAGAGGAATCCCTTGTGCAGAGTGGGTCCAGGGCAGCTGCAGCTCTGTGGAAAACAGCTAGAGATGGATTCTGAGGGGCGGTTCCTGAAAGGGAGACTGGACTCAGCTGCCTGATCAGATGATATTGGGAGGCTGGGTGGGCAGGGTCGGGGGTCGGGGTCGGGGGGGGGGGGGAGGGGCGGGGGGGCGTTGATAAGCGCTGGGAGGAATTGGGAAGCTAATTAAGTAAAGGAGCTTGCTGTCCGCAGGTTTAGAAGGAATGCTTAGCTGGAAACCGATGTCTATTGGGAGGGTCCAGAAGGAGTCGCTCGGACCAACCGGGCTACAGTGACAGGAAATTCCGCTATTCCCAGAAGGACTCCGGGTACCAGTGGGGTCCGGAAGTGGAAGGTGAAAGATGCGGGCCGCCTTTTCCGGGGACGTGAAACTCCCCTAAATGGTGCTCAGCCTCCTAGGGGAGTCAGCGCAGCGGCGGGAAGTGCATCCTGGCGGCCCTGGAACCCCCCAGGTCAGAGGAGATGGCAGCTGCTCTTAAGGATGCTGCTCTCACAATTCTGTAGTGGGTATCTTACCATTGCCTGGAAGTTTGAGATGCTATGAACTGGGGTTTATCGTGAATTTTTTTCCCACTCATTTTACAGTTGCTAGATTATTCAGTCATAAACTGTGTCATAAAATAACCTCGCAGAACATGTGGGTTATCTGTTTGCAAACAGGGTTCTTTTTGCCATTGTGGCAATTACTGAACTCCTGGAATTTTAATTCATTCCTGCTTTCTAACTCTCCTGTTTAACCACTCAAGAGAGTATCCCTTGCCCCTGGGGACTAGACATCCCCCAGAGAGGTTTGTAGGTATTAATCACATGAGGAACCAATAGAGGTTTAACTAAGTCAGAAAATATACTTTATCGAGTGCCACAGTTATACCTGTAAATATTAACATTTACTAAGCAAACTTTTTCCTGCCCATTAATTTTCTATTTTAGGTGTATGCAGTTTGAGATATAAATATAGCACTCTAAATATGTCTTTATATGCTTAGTTCTTATTTTACACCTTAGGTCCAGGCAAGCCCAGTATTGCTGTGAGAGTGTATCACACCACTATTTTTATAGTTAGAAAGCCCACTATGGATTAGACAAAATTAGAGAGCATCTTTTGAATAATTATGGTCACTCGCCTGTATCAGAAAAAATGTCTTCTTGGTTCAAGAAAAGCACTCTGACTTTGGACATCTGGGCAGCTGTTGTTTTTTCTTTTCTGGTTTGCTGACATTGTGTTCTGTGATTGTGAACTTCTTGGAGGAGTGGGAATGCCTAGAGCCTGGTCTCAAGGCTTTTTACAGAGACTTCCTGCTATAGAATTGCAGCCAGCTGGTGAGCATCAGTCTCCCCAGCTCCTCCTCAGGTTTCCTGGGAAAAAAGACTGTGCATGTGTGTGAACTGTGTGTGAATGAGTCTCTCATCTCAGAGTAAAGTGAAATCTTTAGAGGAAACATGACTTTTCTTTTTTGCAATATTCTTTCTTTCCTTCAGGTTTATCCCTTTGGTGAGTGTTAGCATCTTTTATTTTCATTCCATGGAAAGTTCCAGGGTGCTTTCTGAATAATTTTTTCTCCTATGCAGATGTTACACTCCTGGGCCAGATCTTCTCACCTGTGAAGCTGAGCAAAGAGCATTGGATGGTGAAGAGTGAGGAGATGGTAGTAAAGGATCCAGTATGTTAGAGGGATGGAGGGGTGGTAGGGAAGAGGTCAGGGGATATTAATTATAAACAGGATATTTAACTGGTTTTGCCAGATTTTATTTCATTCAAAATGTTTCTAGAAAATTCCACTGAAAATAATATCAGAATATTTCTACTGTAGGTATTAGAAGACTCTATGTGAGTAAGAATTAATACTCAGAGGCAAGTATGGTCTTATCTGACTTCGTATGCAAGTGATGTTCCACTCTCACTTATCACTGAACATGTCTTCATACCATATTAAATATTTTCATTATTATAACTTTAATGTAATGTTTAGTTAGAACAATTGATGCCTCTTGGATATTCTGCTTCTGAATTTTGGAGCAATTTGGAGTTTCTTCATGTTCTATATCTTTTAGGGTTAATTTCTCCATTTTATAAAGTACTGCCAGCAAGATTCTGGTAAGATTTGCTTAATATCTTTGCAGTGTATTAAATTCCATCTACATTGTTTTCCCATTGATATTTCTTGTTTTCTCTCTTCATGTCAACTCTCAATGTTTTACACTGCTGTAATTTTAGTATATTTTGAAATCACTTTTCTGTTTGGTTCTTCTTTCATTATTTTTAAATTCTTTGTGGTTTCTCACAATCTTAGAAATTTAGGACAATTTTCTCCATTTATATTAAAAAATGCTTGCAAGATTTGGGTCTTCAGAATCTTACACACATCCTTTTATATTCCTTCACATGTTTGAATAAGAACATGCTAGCAGTGAGTCAGTATTCATTTGTCATTTATGTATTTTGCTGTTTTCTGTCTACTATTGATGTCAGTGTTCCCAATTTTTGTGGAAGACACTTTTTCAATATTGATTTTTACTATGATTGAAGACTTGGGGGTTTTGTTTGTTTGTTTGTGTCGGTGTGTTTTTTGTTTTTAAGATGATTTCTTTATGTAAACCTGTCTGTTCTGGAACTCTGTGTAGACCAGGCTTGCCTTGATTTCAAAGATCCTCTTGCCACAACCTCTCAAGTGCTGGAATTAAAGGCTTGCACTACCAGAATAGGTTGACTTATTTTGATTTGACTGTGATGGGGAATGCTGCTTGAAGTATGAGAAGACTGGGCATCTTATGCTGTTGTATGGATGATTTTCTGGAGGCCTGTTAGGCATTACTTGTTTTCTGTGCTGCTCATAGTAATCTTTCTCACTAATGTTCTCTCTGATTTCCAACATCACTGAATTGTCAGTGCTTAATCTTCTCTGTATCAAAGTCTTATTTGCTTTTTACAGTTCTGTCATTGCTTGCTTCATGTATTTGCGGCATTTTTTTTTTTTGCCTTTAATTATAATCCTCAGTGCTATTTGAATGGATGACCTGTGTTATTTCATAATTTTCTTCAAGTGAACTTTATGCTCCATGAATTTTAGAGTCTATTTTTTCTGGGTACAATGATGATATTCATGGTTATTTTCTTTCATCACTCAAAATATATATTTCCATGCTTTCTTGCCTATAGGAATGTTGACAAGATCTTTAATATCATTTTGGGTTGGGGTCTTTTCATATGGGTTGAGAATGTCTTTAACAGAGTTGTATTAATTTTAGATTTGTATTTTTTATAACTTGATGTGCAATGTCAGGAAGAGTTTTGGTCTTTGCTGATGAAACGGAAACTCAGAGAGTAGCGACAAGAAGAATGGATGTTTCTCCTGTAAATGTACCACAGGTCAGTGTTGTGTCCACATTTCTTTGAAAATTGTTTGTGTTATTGAAACCTTGTAAGCCTTTATTTCTCTTCCTCTGGCAATAAATTCTAGCTTTAACCCATGGTTGTCTGATAAGATACAAGGGCTTATTTCCATTTTGTTGTGTCTATTGAGGCTTTCTTTGTGACCAAGTGTCTGGTCAATTTTAAGGAATGTTCTTTGAGTGGCTGAGAAGAAGATATATTCTTTTGTGTTTGGGTGAGTTGTCATGTAGATATCTGTTATGTCCTTTTGATTCCTAACATGTTAATTTCAGTATTTCTCTCTTTGTTCTCTCTTGCTGACCTGTCCATTGGTAAGAGTTGGTTAGTGATATACCCCACTATTAACATAGTGCATTTCACTGTGTGATTTAATGTATAGTAGTAGTGTTTCTTTTTTGGATGTGAGTGCTCTGGCATTGGGGGTATAGATTAATGACACATCACCTTAGTGGATTTTTTATTTGGTGAGTATAGAATATCTTTCCCCATCTCTTTTGAATGAATTTAGGTTAAAGTCTACTTTATTAGATAATAGAATGGCTATTTCAGCTTGCTTCTTGGGTCTATTTTCTGAGAAAAACTTTATATCCCCTACTTTGAAGTAATGTCTTTCTTTGTTGCTGACATGTATTTCTTGTATGTAACAGAATGATGGATCCTGGTTTTGCATCCATTCTGTTATCCTGTGTCTTTTAGTGAGGAATTGATTCCATTCATGTTGAGAGATATTAATGACCAATGATTGTTACTTTCTGTTAATTTTGATGTTGGTGCATGTATGCACTCCTGTCTGTGTGTTGGAGTGGGTTGGTCCTTTTTTTTTTTTTTATCTATTATAATGCTAAGTGTGGGGCCCCAGGACCTGGTTGTCCCAGAGTAGACAGAGTCAACAAGTAGACCTCGGCCCCAAGTCATTTCTGATTGGTAAATAAAGATGCCAACAGCCAATAGCTGAGTGTAAGAGACTTAAGGGTGGTTGAGGTTTTTCAGGTTTGGGTTCAGAGGAGAACCATGAGGAGAAGGTGCAGGAGTAGGAAGGAGAAGCTGCCATGGGTTAGGAGTCAAGAGAAGGTTGCCCTAATGTCTGGCCAGTTGGGGTTAAGAGTAGCCCAGATGAAACATAGTAAGGAGTAAGTAATAACTCAGAGTTATCAATGGGAATGTAGATTCTAACAGCATAGAAGGTATGCAGCTGTCCAGCTCTTGTACTGTTTAAGGCTTATTGTAAATATAATGGCAGTGTGTGTTTTTTATCCAGAACTAAATGATCTAAGGCAGGATAGAAACTCCTGGTCAGGAGTAAAGTATTTCTACAACATCCTTGGGTTGGGGTTCTTCTTCTAGTATTTTCTGTTGGTCTGGATTTGTGAATAGCTACTGTTGTTGGTTTTGTCATGGAACATTTTGTTTTCTTTATCTATGATAGTTAAATTTTTGCTTTGCATAGTAAGTCTTGCCTGACTTCTCTGGATTCTAAGAATCTTTAAGACATCTGCCCAGGCCCCTCTTGTTTTTAGAATCTCTGTTGAGAGGTCTGGTGTAATTCTGATAGGTCTGCCTTTATATGTTACTTGGCCTTTTTCCCTTGTCATTGAATATTGTTTCTTTGTTCTGTACATTTAGTGTTTTAATTATTATGTGGCAGGTATATTCTCTTTTCTGGTCGAATCTATTTGGTGTTCTATAAGTTTGTATGTTTATAGGCTTCTCTTTCTTTAGGTTGGGAAAAGTTTCTTCTATGATTTTGGTGAACATATTTTCTAATCCTTGAAGCTGGGAGTATTCTGTTTCATCTATTTTTTTTTATGATTTTTAGGTTTGGTCTTTTCATAGTGTCTCAGATTTCATGGGTGTTTTATGAGTAAATTACTCTTAATATAAATATAAACAATGAAATAATCTGGCAGCTGTATTTATTTGCTTTATGCTAATCCCCAATAACTTCACAGTGAAACTAAGATTTATTTAAAACTGCACTTTAGTAGCTGAACATATAAATGATACACGTTAACCTTATCTGCTAATCTGACTACCTCCCAACCCCATTTCATGATACTTGTATATTTTTATTGATCTGGCTCTTCAGATTTCTTCTTCATGGCTCCAATTCCTCTATTCTTCTGGCCCTCTGAATCCTTTTCTTGTGTTCTCCTGATAGTGGACAGCCCACTCTATTCTCTATTCTGCCCATCCATTGGGTAATCAGCATTTATTGACAAGGCAGAGAATAAATGGCAAGAACTGTTTATACAAATAGACAGGAGAGTCTTGGCATAAGCATTACAATGCCTTGTCTAGAAACAAAACATGAGGGAAGAGAAATCCACATTTGCATAACCCTAGGATAAACTTTACACAGCATACAAAATATTATGCTTAACAATGTTTTGTGTCAGTAACTTTATGGATTTAACATTTTCTTTGATTGGTGTGCCAGTATCTTCAATCGTATCTTCTACACCTAAGAATCTCATCACTTACATTCTGTTGGTGATAATTGTGTTTGTAGTTGCTGTTCTATTTTTTTGTTGTTTCCATCTCCTGTTTCTGTTGTCTTTATTGCCTCTATTTACTTTTTCATATCTTGAGCAGTTTTATTTCTTTTATCTGTTTGATATTATTTTCCTGTATTTGCTTAAGGGATTTATTAATTTCCTCCTTAAAGGGCTCTATCATTTTTATGAGATTGGATTTAAGGTAAATTCAGTTTGGCTGTGTAAGGATATCCAGGGCTTCCTGTAGTAGGACACATGGGCTCTGGTCTCATATTGCCCTGGTCCTTGTTGATGGTTTTTTCACTCTGGCCTTTAGCCATCTGTTTGTTCTTGGTTTTGGATGTTCCTGATGCTGGCCAGACGCCTTGTGGAGGCATACACAATTGTGGGCTGAACAATCAATGGATCTCAAGGAACGGCACACTGCTCACCTCTGCTGGCTGTGCCTCAGACAGACCTGACTATTCCTTGAGGCCCAGCAGGCCTTTCTGGAAGGCATACAGAGCTGTGAGCATGATGCTCAAGTGAAAGTACAGCTCACTACTTTTGCTGTAACCCAGGCAGAGCTAGCAGGCAGAGGATTGGCAAGGACACATGTTGTGGATAGCCCCGGCCTTATATTTTGGTACTAATTCCCCTTTCCTGTGAAGGGCTACAGAGGAGGTGTGAGTCATTACACAGGTGATTTCTAGTGAACCTTCTGCTCATCTTAATTTGTAAAATAAAGGCTGGAGCCCGTGGTTGGGCAAAGGAAGGGGAGGTGGAGATAAAAAGGTTGGTGGGAAGAGAGTAGGAAGAGGACAACTGGAGAAGAACTGGAGGAAGACAATGGAGGAAGAAGATGATGAAGGAGAGGATGACTGGGAAGCAGAAAGTAGAAGGAGAGATGGAGAGTCTGGAAAATTCTCAAGTAATAACTGTCTTATAGCTGGGGAACAGAGTAATATAGGGGTGTCTGCCCAATCTAGGCTTACAGAATATATTCATAATTACTGAGTTGTGTTTTCATTGACCAGTCCTATTCAGGTTGGAGATTTAAATATCTCCCACTACAGAGACATCCATCCAATTTTGGTGTTTCTGGGACCCATCAGTTCTCTTCAAGAAGGCAGACAAAGCCATGGACTTGACAGTGTAGGTCAGGTGACAAAGCACAGCTTATTGCTGCTGGTGTTTCTGGGACCCATCAGTTCTCTTCAAGAAGGCAGACAAAGCCATGGACTTGACAGTGTAGGTCAGGTGACAAAGCACAGCTTATTGCTGCTGGGTGTGTCCCAAGTTGACCTGGCAGGCAAGGGATTAGAGGGCAGTATCTGACCTGTGTATTCCTGGGCCTAGCAGGCCTTTTCGAGAAGGCAGGCAGAATTGTGGGCCAGATAATGGAGCTCAAAAGCATGGAGCTCACTTCTTGATTTAAATTTTTAATTGAGACAATTTCATGAGCTCAAAGATAATTAAAAATTAATAGAGTTAGTATAATTCTCACATACTTACTTTTGAATACAGAAAATCTTTTTACTTCATTTGAATGCACTGTCACCTAGGATATATATTTTTTCTCATCAAGCTATAGTGAAATACCATATGCAATTTCTGAAATCATTATTCATCTTTATTGGTTGTTTCTACTTTTAGAAATATTTAGGTAATATTAATGCTCTCTAATGCTGACTTTTCTATTTGCTTCATAGTTGTCAAAATATTCTCAAAAAAAAAAACTTCACAAAATATTTGATTCTGTTTCTTGTTTAGAATGTTGTTTGTATGCACTGAAGTTTCCCTGCTTACTGTTAAAAACAAAACAAAACAACCTTTTAGACTTTTAATTCACCTATGAATTCTATATGTTCTAGAAAAGTTGCAGAATTGTACCTAAGACTCAGCATTCCAACTGAGAGTGTTAGAATAGAGTCAGGTGAGGCCCATCTGCAGACAGGATTGATTCAGTGTCCATGTTTGAGCAAAGTTGACAGACTTTGGAATTAGGAAGCACACTTTTGCTCATTATAATTTTTCTGTCTGAGAAGTGAGTCTGTAATCCTGTTTGATTTCAAGACAGCCTTCATAAAGATACATTTCTACATCTAGGCCTCAGGTGTATATCTTATATTTCTACGAGTTTGCTAATTTTGAGACTATTACTGTCATCCTGTTTTCACGAAAATAGAAAATACGATATAGAGTATGACTATTCTAGAAACTATTTTTTATTAAAATTAACTTTCACTTGTATTTTATGTGTGTGGGTATATTTGGCTGAATGTATATTTGAGTGCTTTTTGTGCTTCCTGCCTCTAGAGTTTAGAAGAGAGCATTGGATTCCATGGAACTGGAGTGGTGCTACCTGAGTGCTAGAAACCAAATTATGATCCTCTGGAAGGGCAGCCAGTGCTCTGAACTGCTGAACAATCTCTGTAACACCAATAGAAAACTTATTTTCCAGTTGTTCCAGGGAACTTGGGAGGCAGAGACAGGTGGATCTTTTGAGTTCAAAGTGAGCCTGGTCTAAAATAGACTAAGTTCCAACTAGGACTACACAGAGCAATCCTGATTTTGGTTTCCAAAAACCATACACACACACACACACACACACACACACACACACACACACACACACGAATGAAAGGAAAGGAAAGGAAAGGAAAGGAAAGGAAAGGAAAGGAAAGGAAAGGAAAGGAAATTTGTCTTTGAATAATATTCATACCTTACCTCCATCACAAAAGCATCTTTAATATATTAGGTCTCCTTGACCAAGGAAAGCATTTTGTTCAGCAGCTTGTAGTAAATGGATATATTTCTATTACAGGGTCTGTTGACATTCCAGAATGTGGCTTTGAACTTCTCCCCATGAAGAGTAGGAATTTCTGGACTCTGCTCAGAAGACCTTGTGCATGGATGTGGTGTTGGAGAATTATAGCAATCTAGTCTTGTGGATAAAGATGCTTTTCTTATAGAATGCCTGATACATCCTTTTATTTGCCTGTTTTGTATATATGTAATATATATACAAAATATTCCAGAAACTCCAGAAATATCCAGAGACTCCCAGATATAAGAGGAATTTTGGAAATAAAACAACTTTTTCCTGGTACATTCTTTACATTTTCTATGTTTTCTGCAAGAGTAACCAATACTATATACTGCCTAATCTCCTCAGCCCGATTATCTAGTTTTTAATGAAAATGTCAAAGTTCAAAGAAAATTGAATGTTCAGAGCAAGAAATTGGTTTAATGCATACTTAGAGTAATTGGAATATTTTGAATTTGTTGGATTTTTTTTTTAAAGAAGGTTTTAAGTTAGAGAAAGCTGTTATTTGTGAAGATGTTTTTGGTTTTATTTATTTAGTTTTTGAGTTGTGGTATTTATATTAATCTTGGCACAGCATGGTTTTAATCATAACACTATGGAGACTGACACAAGAGGATATGGTGAGTTCCATGCCAGCCTAGGTGACATAATGTGTACCTAGCTAACTAAGGCTACTCAGTGTAACTGGGTCTCAGAAACATAAACTACATGAAAATAGAGTAACTTCCTTCATATGATCCTTTAGGGCTTCTTACTCAGAGTTCCTTATCGCTTGATCATGTTATTTGTCTGACCTTCTGCATGGTGTGCAGTTTAGGTAAGAACGAAAAGTTTCTTATTGTTCTTGCAGCTGGAAGATCTTCTGAGTGTCTATTTAATGATAGCGAATCACAGAAGGCCTATTTCTATGAATTACTAGTTCACTTCTTTTACTTCTTTTTTTTTTTTTTTTTTTTTTTTTTTTAGTTTTTGTAAGGAAACATAAGTTACTGAGTATGTTACTCATGCATTATTCCCTATAATTTAATTGTGCTAATTTTCTAGTGTGAGGAGCGGGTGTGGCAGCCAGCTAAAATGGCACCTGAGGCACCTGCCAAAGCTTATAAATGGCACCTGCCAAATCTTATGAATGGAGCCTGACTTCCTCACACACCCCGGACAGAGCCACGACTGCAGAACTACTGCGCAGACTTGCTGCCACGCAGAATCAGGCCATTTGAGGTGTGCCAATGGTACATGCCCATGTGGCAGGCTCTGAGTGACCAGGCATGGAGATAAAAGGGAAAATGCAACTGGGATTGGGGGCTTCCTGAGAGAGAATGAAAAGTTTCCTGAATAAACTGCGTTGAGAAGAATCCCGTGTTGTGTCATTCCTGTCTGCTGGCTGGATAGCAGAGTGACAAGTGGTGGCCCTTTCGGGGACTCAGAACTCATCGCAGTCAGGGCAGCTAGCTGGTAAGTTCCCAGGTAAGTGGGACAAGTTAAGTTCTCGGATTGGGGACGATATAAGTTCCTGGTCTTGGGACAAGTTGCACTAGGCTCAAAGTGAAAGCGAAAGGAGTAGGGCTTAAGAAAGCTACTGTGGAAAACGTTCTTACAGGCCATGGATGAGGTTTCAGTTTCGGGAAAGGATCTTAAGACAGCCGAGGAATGAGGGGTACTAGTCACGGGAGTACTACCAGTGTGGAAGCTAGTAAGATAGATGTTGGGGGTATTTCCTATCCACATGTGCATGGTCTAAGATTTAAAAGGCACTCGATACCAACCACAGAAGTTTTTCATCTATCGAAGGAACGAGGTCAGCAAAAGTTTGGGTGTTTTTAAATTGGCTTAAAAATTTACTGGAGTATAAAGACTTTAATATCCAGAAGAAAGGGTAGTGAATTGATGCAGTAGAATAGAGTGATAATTTCTTTTCCCCTCTTAATTTTCAGTATTCATATAGTAAAATTTTACTGTATGGAAACTTTGGTATATTCTTATTTGTGTTTGGCAGCTCTGTGTATGTGTGTATGTGTGTGTGTGTGTGTGGGTGGGTGTGTGGGTGGGTGTGTGGGTGAGATAGAGAGAGAGAGAGAGAGAGAGAGAGAGAGAGAGAGAGAGAGAGAATTTTGACACAGGCATGAAAGGCTAGCCTAGCCCTTGAATAAGAAGGACACACAGTATTTAAGGGATTTCTTTTTTAGTTGCATTAAAAATAAAAGGCCCTTGTGCTTCTAATACTTGATTTCTTAACCTTTAAGACAAACATTGCATCAAGCAAGAGAGTGAAAGTTCAGGTCATGTGTTCATTATTAATACATTATTAAGTCAGACAGTTGTAGTTTAGAAGTCTCACTAGTTTTAGATTGCAAAATGATAGATAGTTTGTGATTTACTCAAGTTGACTTTAAATAAAGATGGACTAATGAAAACAGGGTCAGGATTCTGGGGATCCATAGAACCCATAGCCAGTGCTAGCACTCCCCTGCTGCCGCGCGCCCCTCTTCTTGTCTGAGGCCTGGGCCGAACCTCTGCCAGGCCAGTTTGTGAGTGTACCCTGGATTCCACCAGACACATTCTGGGGGATCCATAGAACCCATAGCCAGCGCTAGCACGCCCCTGCCGCCGCACCCCTCTTCCGGTCTGAGGCCTGTTGGTGAGTGCACCCCAGTTACTGCTGCCAGACACATTCTGGGGGCGCCACAGATCCCACAACCAGCTTTAGGTAGGAAAACCCACGTACTACCCTGAACTCATAGCTGGGTGCCCTGAGTGCTCAGAATGAAGCAGATACCCCCCCGCCCCCGCCCTTGCCGGCTAGCACCCCCCTTCTGCCCATCTCCCGGGTCTGAGGCCTAGACCAGATCTCTGCCAGTTCTGCAGTTGTGTGGACCCTGGATTCTGCCTGAGATATACTGGAAGGTCCACTCAACCCAGAGCCACAGAGGAACAACTGAACTCAGAGTGTCAGACAACATATCCTGAGATATCCAAGAGGAGACACTGCACCTAGAACAGCAGATACCTAGCTGGACTGCTACCTTGGAGGCACCATATCCTGAGGCATCCTAGAGATACCACCATAATCAGTGCAGCTGGAAAAAAATCATAGAGACATCTGGACCCCTAGAAGACCAAACACAAGAGACACAACTGGAAAGGCAGGCTACAATCAGAGACAGAAGCACAGGTAACACTAGATTTAACCAGATGGCAAAAGGCAGGCGCAAGAACGCAAGCAACAGAAACCAAAGTTACATGGCATCATCAGAACCCAGTTCCCCCATCTTAGCGTGCCCTGAACACCCCATCACACCAGAAAAGCAGGATTCAGAATTAAAATCACTTCTCATGATGATGATAGAGGACTTTAAAAAAGACATAAATAACACTCTCAAAGAACAGATAGAAACCCTTAGAGAGGAAACACAAAAATCCCTTAAGGAATTGCAAGAAAATGCAACCAAATGGGAGAAGGAATTAAACAAAACCATGCAGGATCTAAAAATGGAAGTAGAAACAATAAAGAAATCACAAAGGGAGAATACTCTGGAGATAGAAAACTTAAAAAAACGATCAGGAGTCATAGACACAAGTATTACCAACAGAATACAGGAGATGGAAGAGAGAATCTCATGTGCAGAAGATACCATGGAAAACATTGACACAACTGTCAAAGAAAATGCAAAATACAAAAAGTACTAACCCAAAATATACAAGAAATCCAAGACACAATGAGAAGGCCAAACCTAAGGATAATAGGAATAGATGAGGGGGAAGACTCCCAATTTAAAGGACCAGTAAATATCCTCAACAAAATTATATAGGAAAACTTCCCTAACCTAAAGAAAGAGCTGTCCATAAATATACAAGAAGCCTACAGAACTCCAAATAGTTTAGGCCAGAAAAGAAATACTTCCCGCCACATAATAGTCAAAACATCACATGTACAAAACAAAGAAAAAATACTAAAAGCAGTAAGGGAAAAAGGCAAAGTAACATATAAAGGCAGACCTATAAGAATTACACCAGACTTCTCACCAGAGACCATAAAAGCCAGAAGATCCTGGACTGATATCATACAGACCCTAAAAGAACATAAATGTCAGCCCAGACTACTATACCCAGCAAAAGTGTCAATCATTATTGATGGAGAAACCAAAATATTCCATGACAAATCCAAATTTACACAGTATCTCAACACAAACCCAGCACTTCAAAGGATAATTGTTGGAAAACTCCATCACAAGGAGGGAAACTACAACCTAGAAAAAGCAGGAAAGTAATCTTCTAAAAACCGTAAAAGAAGGTAGCTACACAAACATATCTCCACTGCCAATAACAAAAATAACAGGAAACAACACTCATTTTTCCTTAATATCTCTTAATATCAATGGACTCAATTCTCCAGTAAAAAGACATAGACTATCAGACTGGATATGTAAACAGGACCCAACATTTTGCTGCATTCAGGAAACGCCCCTCTGTGGAAAGGACAGACACTACCTCAGAGTAAAAGGTTGGAAAACAATCTTCCAAGCAAATGGTCCCAAGAAACAAGCTGGAGTAGCAATTCAAATATCAAATAAAATCAGTTTTCAACCAGAAGTAATCAAAAAAGATAAAGAAGGACACTTCATATTCATCAAAGGAAAAATGTACCAAGAGGAACTCGCAATTCTCAACATCTATGCCCCAAATGTAAGGGCACCCACATATATAAAAGACACTTTACTAAAGCTTAAAGCATACATTGCACCCTACACAATAATAGTGGGAGATTTCAACACCCCACTCTCAGCTATGGACAGATCATGGAAACAGAAACTAAATCGAGACACAATGAAACTAACAGAAGTTATGAACCAATTGGACCTAACTGACATCTATAGTACATTTCATCCTAAAAAAAAAAGAATATACCTTCTTCTCAGCACCTCATGGTACCTTCTCCAAAATAGACCATATAATTGGTCACAAAACAGGCCTCAACAGGTACAAAAAGATTGAAATAATCCCTAGTACCTTATCAGACCACCATGGGTTAAGACTTGTCTTTGACATAGACAAAAACAACAGAAAGCCCACATACACTTGGCAACTGAACAATGCTCTACTCAATGATGACTTGGTCAAGGAAGAAATTAAGAAAGAAATTAAAGACTTTTTAGATTTAAATGAAAATTAGGACACATCATATCAAAATATGTAGGACTCATTGAAAGCAGTACTTATGATTGAAATCATAGCTCTAAGTGCTCATAAAAAGAAAGTGGAAAGAGCATACATTAACAACTTGACTGCAAACCTGAAGGCATTAGAACAAAAAGAAGCTAGTATACCCAAGAGGAGTAGACGGCAGGAAATAATCAAACTCAGGGCTGAAATCAACCAAGTCGAAACAAAAAGAACTATACAAAATATCAACAAAACCAGGAGCTGGTTCTTTGAGAAAATCAACAAGATAGACAAACCCTTAGCCAGACTAACCAAAGGGCGCAGAGACAGCATTCAAATTAATAAAATCAGAACTGAAAAGGGAGACATAACAGAAACAGAGGAAATTAAAAAAATCAGATCCTACTACAAAGGCCTATACTCAACAAAATTGGAAAATCTGGAGGAAATGGACAATTTTCTAGATAGAAACCAGGTACCAAACTTAAACGAGGAGCAGATAAACCACCTAAACAGTCCCATAACGCCTAAAGAAATAGACACAGTCATTAAAAATCTTCCCACCAAAAAATGTTCGGGGCCAGATGGTTTCAGTGCAGAATTCTCTCAGACCTTCAAGGAAGACCTAATACCAATCCTCTTCAAGTTATTCCATTGAGTAGAAACAGAAGGAACACTACCCAATTCATTCTATGAAGCTACCATTACACTCATACCTAAACCACAGAAAGACCCAACAAAGAAAGAGAACTACAGACCAATCTCTCTTGTGAATATTGATGCAAAAATACTCAATAAAATTCTCGCAAACCGAATCCAACAACACATCAAAACAATTATCCATCAAGATCAAGTAGGCTTTATCCCAGGAATGCAGGGATGGTTCAATATTCGGAAATCCATCAATGTAATCCACTACATAAATAAACTCAAAGAGAAAAACCACATAATCATCTCACTAGACGCTGAGAAAGCATTTGACAAAATTCAACATCCCTTCATGTTAAAAGTCTTGGAAAGATCAGGAATACAAGGCCCATATCTAAACATAGTAAAAGCAATATACAGCAAGCCAGTAGCCAACATCAAACTAAATGGAGAGAAACTTGAAGCAATCCCACTAAGATCAGGAACTAGGCAAGGCTGCCCACTCTCACCTTACCATTCAATATAGTACTGGAAGTCTTAGCTAGAGCAATTAGACAACAAAAGGAAGTCAAAGGGATACAGATAGGAAAGGAAGAAGTCAAAATTTCACTATTTGCAGATGATATGATAGTATACTTAAGTGACCCTAAAACTTCCACCAGAGAACTCCTAAACCTTATAAACAACTTTAGCAATGTGGCTGGATATAAAATCAACTCAAACAAATCAGTAGCCTTCCTCTATTCAAAGGATAAACAGGCAGAGAAAGAAATTAGGGAAATGACACCCTTCACAATAGCCACAAATAAAATAAATTATCTTGGAGTGAATCTAACAAAGCAAGTGAAAGATCTGTATGACAAGAACTTCAAGTCTCTGAAGAAAGAAATTGAAGAAAATCTCA
Organism: Arvicanthis niloticus; assembly: GCF_011762505.2. Classification (NCBI taxonomy): domain Eukaryota; kingdom Metazoa; phylum Chordata; class Mammalia; order Rodentia; family Muridae; genus Arvicanthis; species Arvicanthis niloticus. The sequence continues at coordinate 8,255,574 of NC_133438.1, read as the reverse complement.
GAAGATGGAAAGATCTCCCATGCTCCTGGATTGGGAGGATTAACTTAGTAAAAATGGATATCCTGCCAAAAGCAATCTACAAATTCAATGCAATACCCATCAAAATTCCAAATCAATTTTTCATAGAGATAGAAAGAGCAATTTACAAATTCATTTGGAATAACAAAAAACCTAGGATAGCAAGAACTATTCTCAACAATAAAAGAACCTCTGGGGGAATCACCATTCCAGACCTCAAACTGTACTACAGAGCAGTAGTGATAAAAACTGCATAGTATTGGTACAGAGACAGACAGGATGATCAATGGAATAGAATTGAAGACCCAGAAATGAACCTGCACACCTATGGTCACTTGATCTTTGACAAGGGAGCTAAATCCATCCAGTGGAAAAAGGACAGCATTTTCAACAAGTGGTGCTGGCTCAACTGGAGGTCAACATGTAGAAGAATGCAAATTAATCCATTCTTATCCCCTTGTACAAAGCTCAACTCCAAGTGGATAAAGGACCTTCACATAAAGCCAGATACACTGAAACTAATAGAAGAGAAGTTGGGGAAGACCCTCGAATACCTAGGCACAGGGGAAAAGTTCCTGAACAGAACACCAATGGCTTATGCTCTAAGATCAAGAATCAACAAATGGGACCTCATCAAATTGCAAAGCTTCTGTAAGGCAAAGGACACTGTCAACAAGACAAAAAGGCAACCAACAGATTGGGAAAAGATCATTACCAATCCTACATGTGATAGAGGGCAAATATCAAATATATACAAAGAACTCAAGAAATTAGACAACCAACAACAAAATAACCCCATTAAAAATGGGGTACAGAGCTTAACAAAGAATTCTCAACTGAGGAAACTCGTATGGCCGAGAAGCACCTTAAGAAATGTTCAACATCCTTAGTCATCAGGGAAATGCAAATCAAAACAACACTGAGATACCACCTCACACCAGTCAGAATGGCTAAGATCAAAAACTCAGGTGATTGTAGATGCTGGCAAGGATGTGAAGAAAGAGGAACACTCCTGCATTGTTGGTGGGGTTGCAAGCTGGTACAACCACTTTGGAAGTCAGTCTGGCGGTTCCTCAGAAAGTTGGATATAGCACTACCTGAGGATCCATCTATACCACTCCTGGGCATATACCCAGAAAATGCCCCAACAAATAACAAAGACATATGCTCCACTATGTTCATAGCAGCCTTATTTATAATAGCCAGAAGCTGGAAAGAACCCAGATGCCCTTCAACAGAGGAATGGATACAAAAAATGTGGTACATTTACACGATGGAGTATTACTCAGCTATTAAAAATAATGAATTTGGGAAATTCTTAGGTAAATGGATGGAACTAGAAAATATCATCCTGAGTGAGGTAACCCAATCACAAAAGAACACACATGGTATTTACTCACTGATAAGCGGAGATTAGCCCAAAAATCTGAAATTACAAAGATTCAACTACCAGACGACATGAAGCTCATGAAGAAGAAAGAACAAGTGAGGATGCCTAGGTCTTTCTTAGAAGGAGTAACTAAATACCCATGGGAGCAAATATGGAGACAAAGTGTGGGACAGAATCTAAAGGGGGGGTTGTAGGGAGACCATTCCATCTGGGTATTCATTCCATGGGCAGTCACCAAAAATAGACGCTGATGGGAATGTCAGGATGGGAAAGCTGACAGCAGCCTGATAAGGCTGTCTCCTTAGAGGTCCCCCAGAGTCGGACATACCCAGAGACAGATACCCACAGCTATCCATTAATCTGATCAAAGGTTCCCAATGGAGGAGTTAGAGAGTAAATAGAAGGAACCTTAAGGGCTGGTGGCCCCGTGAGGAGAGCAACAATACCAACCAGCCAGAGCTCCCCAGGGTCTAAACCACTAACCTAGGAGCACATATGGAGAGACACATGACTCCATGTGTATATGTGTACATGTCTGTATATGTAGGGGAGGATGGCCTTGTCGGGCATAGGTGGGAGACAAGATCATTGGTACCCTGTAGGCTGAGCACAGAGGGGGGGGAATCTGAGGGTGGGGAGGGGGGCTGGGAGTAGTTGGGTAAACACCTTCATAGAGGCAGGAGGAGGGGGGATGGGATAAGGGGTTCCTGGGTGGTGGGGGAAATATGGTAAGGGGATAAAATTTGAAATGTCAATATTATATCCAATAAAAGAGTGGGAAAAATAGAAAAGCGGTTAGAACCAACTTTCTTAATAAAATGTCAGCCCTCTTAAAAAAAAAAAACTATCTTGATACTAAAAGTTGTTTTGAGAATTGTATATTGCAGAATGATCAGCCTTGGTGTATCTACTCAACAAGCAAGCTGGGCAGACCTGCTCAAACCTCTGATGTCCGGGAATTCCATCTGGAGGCAGCAAAGACACAGCATCAGAGGATTGTCAACTTGCTCTCCCCCCTGCCCCCCACTCCTCTTCTAATATCTCAATGCCCATAATCAGCTTGAAGAAGCTAATGATGAGTCAGCGCCCTTATTCCCTGGGCTTGGGGACTAAGGTGGTAAATGTTGGGCTGTCTCTCTAGGGAAAAGTAGTGGTTTTGTCAGAATAGAGAGGATTAGCTAGGGTTTATTGCATAGCCATAACCTATTAGTAGAAATCTGTATAATTAATATCAAGATGAAGATATAAATTCTTAAATGGCACCAATTTACTTTGTTTACAAAGTTTAAGCTCATTGACATGAGCTTTTTAGTGATATAAGAGTGAGATGAATATTGTTACTCCCATAGGCATTGTACCAGTATAACACATTTAGGAATACAAAGCTTAGACCCAGTCCTTCTTTAACTTTTTTAACTGATTTGAGATGGTCAGCCTGTGAATTAAGGGACTATAGCAAATTCATGGCTTGGAGTTTATTATAAGGGTGTTCTCTATGTTTTATTTAGAAATAGCTGAGTGGAGTTAACAGGCAACAGTCCAGATTACCTTACATGGATAGCTGGTTTTCAAAACATCAGAAATCCTTAGAATTGACATGACAAACATTTCTGTATTAATGTTCATTTTCATTAGAGACCTGTCTGCTCCGGACAGCTTCCTATATTGAATTCTAAGAAGAAATTGAGCATCCTTGGAGTTACTCCAGTTGTGGTGAGACAGCCACTAGGCAAGAATTGCCACTTTCCTTCTACAGACAAATTACTGTCCAGGAAAGGACACACTTGCAGAATAGTCGACTGATTATATCTGCCTAGACAGAGTAATCAGCCCTTAATAATTCTGCAGCACTAAGGTCTGTCAGATGATCCTGGGCCAGAAGGCAGAAGAACAGATGCTCCAACATTTTGAAGTAGAGCGAGTGTCCAGGTGTTCAGAGGTCTCTATAAATTGACTAAGTTTTAGAAGCTATGCTTTGTGCTTCCCACAATTATAGTTAACTCAGTCATTCTGGATTTCTGACGGGGTTGAAAACATATAGCTATTGACCTTAAGAGAAAAGACTTGAGTGGATGGTCGTCAGCTGACATTCATCCTAAAGCCAGGTTCAGAACTAAATGTTTTAGTGAGAATAGATGACAAAGGTGCTGGTTAGTCAACAAAAGGATGGACGGGGTATTAGGACTATCTTGTACCTCACTGGTACAAATTGGCATAATTATGCTCTAATTGTATTTTGAGAGAAAAGTTTCATTTTAACAGGAAGGGTGATGTGTAGGAGGAGCTAAGGCGGGAGGAGTACTGAGAGGAAGAAAAGGAGAAGAAGAGGAGAAGGAGAGGAGAAGCTAGGTGATGAAAGAGAGAAAGAGGGGGAGACAGGGATACAGATGTTCATGTATCTCCACCAGTCAAAGTTAGTTGTTATATCTAGGTTGGTCAGTGGGTTATACCTCTGATTGAACAATTCCAAACTTATAAACTTATGATTAACATTATTTTTAAAAAATGTATAAATGCAAAAAGGAAAAGGGGGCATGGGTTAGGGGTTTTCTAAGGGGGGGAATGGGGAAAGGGGATGGCATCTCATAGTAAAAAAAAAAGAGTGCCTCATAAAACCAAAAGGGGGAATAGCCTCCGGCCGAGCACCTAGAGAGAGATTGGCTATAGCTCTGTTTACCTTGAATTTTTTAAATGAAGACAAGCAAGGCCGCTCTGCGGCTGAGTGATATATCCACCCTGAGCCAGTAGAAAAGGGTTTGGTGCTGTGGAAGAATGTATTAACAGGAAAATGGAATGGCCCTGATACAGTATTGGTATGGACGAGAGGTTCTGTTTGTGTTTTTCCTCAGGATCAACAGCAACCAATTTGGGTACCAGAAAGACTTACCAGAGTGGCACAGGCAGAAGACCGCGATGAGGCTGCCGAAACTACTGTTAGTGTCTAATGGTAGTTTTAATAGTATCATTTTAAATTGTGACAATAATAGTTGCTTTTATTCTTTTTGTTGGAATGCCTCTTTATTTTCTTTTGCTCTGATTCCCCGTATGCCTCACTATATTCCTTGGCCAGTAGAGGCCCCTTCTGCAATGACTTTATTTAGAACCATAAGGGATTTTGGCATAGCTGCAGCTATAGTTACAGCCATTGCAGTGTTGGCTACTGCTGCCACAGCTGCTGCTGTTTCATTGATCACAACTGTACAAACAGCAGCTGCCTTGAATAACATGTCTGCAGTGGTTGCTGAAGCCTTGGATACATAAGGAAATATAAATAGTCATTTGAATGCAGGCCTTTTATTGCATAATCAGAGAGTTGATCTTGTTCAGGAACAAGTATGGAATTGGCCCAGTTGGGTTGCCAATGGAGATACACAGGACTGTGTGTTACATCTATTCTGTTTCATAATGCAAGCTATGCCAGTAACCTCTCCCGGAGTCTTTCTCGATATCTCACAGGAAACTGGTTTGGGGAATTTGATGGACTGATGAGAGAACTGAGGCAGTCTATCATCCACATCAATTTGACCAGAGTGGATGCTTCATTGGCCTCTGGACTAACCAGCTGGATTCTTCAGGCAATGTCGCACATCAAAGAGTGGGCTGGGATTGGGGGGGTTGCTATGTGCCTTATACTCCCCAGATACCTTGCCTTTTAGTGTATGTGTAAAATGAAAGCCCAACATCATAAAAAATCAGGCCTTGATTGTACAAGCATTTGCAGCAGTAGAGATGGGACAGTTTCCTCAAGTGTGGCTTGGCATGCTAGAGAGGTAGTCAATGATGAGTAAGACTCCTTGGGCACATTACCAACCTAAGACAGGGAGAAAACCAAAGCTGTTTGACTCCCTATGACGGGTAAGGAGCGTTGCTTGAAAGGGGCAACCTAGAACAGGCACTCTCTATGCCAAAACTTATAAATTAGGGGGAATTGTGAGGAGTGTGTGTGGCAGCCAGCTAAAATGGTGCCTGAGGCACCTGCCAAAGCTTATAAATGGCAACTGCCAAATGTTATGAATGGAGCCTGACTTCCTCACATACCCCGGACAGAGCTACGACTGCAGAACTACTGTGCAGACTCACTGCCATGCAGAATCAGGCCATTTGAGGTGTGCCAATGATATATGCCCATGTGGCAGGCTCTGAGTGACCAGGGATGGGGATAAAAGTGAAAATGCAACTGGGATCTGGGGCTTGCTGAGAGAGAATGAAAAGTTTCCTGAATAAACTGTGTCGAGAAGAATACCGTGTTGTATCGTTCCCGTCTGCTGGTTGGATAGCGGAGCGACATTCTAGAGAACTATCACATGTGTGTTAAAAAGAAAACCCTGAATCACAACTCAAAGCATATTGTCTATCAGCATGTGAATCTCCATGAGAAATTTTGTGAATGTAATAAACTTGGCAGAATGATTTATGAATCCTCCCATGGTACAGTTTTTTTTTTTTTTTTTTTTTTTTTTAACACAAGTGATACTTCAGGAACCTGAAACAAGTACAGACTTGCAAACCACAGAGATGCCTTTATTGAATCCTCAAAAATAACCAGTCATAAATATGGGAGCACTGGATAATATAATGTAAATATAAAAACTATATAAAAAATTTAAATTTCTGTCCATCATTAGCCAAAATTACAAATCTGTACTGAAAAGGAAGAATGCAAAAATACACCGAATGATAAGTCTTTTGAATCTTAACCCAAGCACACTAGAAGAAATCCATAATGAAAAGAAATCACAGCCCTGCTAGAAATGTGAAAAATGCCTTATGACATACTCAAACCTCAATAAACATAAAGAATCTCATGCAGAGGTGAAACCTTATGAATATCCAAAATGTAGTAAATTCTTTCTGTATTTGTCACAACTCAAAGTATATAGCAATAGCCATTATGGAGAAAAACTAGAAACCTACAGAATGTGTTAAGTGCTTTTATGATCAATCAGACTTTAAAAGACATTATAGAACCCATATTGCAGGGAAAACTAACCAATTTACCAATTATGGCAAGTCCTTCACTTGCTGCTTAGATATTAGAAAACACAAGAAAATTCATAGAGGAGAGAAAACTTATGAATATAAGAAATGTAGTAAGTTTTTTTTACACACTGTAATAATTGTAGTAAATCCTTTTCCATTGCCTTAGGTGTTAAAACACTGAGATTCCACACTGTAGAGAAACATCACGAGTGTATTGAATGCCATGATCCTTTACCCAGAAAGTTAAACTGAAAACACATCACAGAATGCATACAGGAAAGAAATGTTGTAAATGTAATAAATGTGGAAAATATTTTGTCCAGTGGACATGTCTAAGAATCTATCAGATACTTCGTCTAGAGGAGAAAGATTACAAATGTAGTAAATGTGTCAAATCCTTTTCTAGAAACACTATCACAGAAGACATCACACAGTTCATACATGAGAGAAGTCTTACAATGTGAGAAATCTTTTTCATTTGGCTCAGGTCTTAGAAACTATCAGAAAATGCATAGAGGAGGGAAACCTTACAATTGCAGTGCATGTGACAACTCCTTTACCAGTGGCTCATATCTTAAGAGTACATCAGAAAATTCATGTAGGTGAGAAACTTTACAGATGTAGTAAGTGTGGAAACTCCTTTACCAGTGGCTCATACCTTAGATAGCCTCAGAGATTTCATACAGGAGAAAACCTTACAAATGTAATGCATGTGAAAAATCCTTTTTCCAGAAACATCATCTTCCAAGACCTCAGACACTTCATACAAGAGAAAAGTGTTACAAATATAGTGAGGATGAGAAACCCTTTTTAGTTGGTTCCTATCTTAGAAGCTATCAGAGAACTCATACAGGTGAGAAAACTGATAAAATACAGTGAATGTGAGACAGCCTTTACAAGTGCTTCATATCTCAGAGTACATGTAATTGTTGAATTTGCATATAAACCCATTAAACACATTTTCTTTACCCACTTACACAATTATAGAACCTTTTAAAATACATAACATCTGATTTTATATAAAAAGAATTACTGACTACAACTGGAGAAACATTACTAAAATCTGGAAACCAGGAGTCATTATTCATCATTATCAAAAAATAATGCAAAAGTGTGAATCTTATTAGTATTGAATACAATTTTAAGTTTTTTTAGATTAGGTGTGCTTTTATGGATATTTTTATATTTTTACTCTTCCTATCATTTTTTAGGAAAAGGAAACTCATTTCCATTTGTGTTCCAGTAATGTAATTTGCTTGGTTCATTAATTACTTATGGCAAACTGATATTTAATGATGCCTTGCTAACCGAGATTGGATGTGAAATATCAGCAGGCTGTTCTTGTAAGCTGTTGTGACCCTGGAATCCTGTCACCAGACAAGGAATACTCAACCCTCTGACAGCAGAGTTGAATATCCCAGAGTTGAATATAAAGAGAAACTCCCAAAACCAAAGGGATTACAAGACAAAATTATACTCAGGTGGCAATCTCTGTGATTTAAATGGTGACACAAGGAAGCAAACAATCCATGCAGATGGTAAATAGGTGTTTATTAAGTTGCATAGAATGACACCATTTTCCCTGGCCTGAATTAATAGTTATTGAATAATCATTGATCAGAGAGGCCTTGTTATGTACAGCATCTGCATGAAAAATAGATTTGATCCAAGAGTATATGAACTTGTCATCAGGAGTTAGTCCAGACAGTTGGAGTCCCTGGATGGTTAGTGGTCAGTTCTTTCCTTCCATAACACCTGTCTCAGGTTCATCAGCACTGATGCAGTAACAGTTGATGCATATTCTAAGAATGGAGAAGTCAATAAACTTTTTGTTTCATTCATTATACTTATAAGGCTTCTCTTCAGTTTGGATTACATAATGAATGGATTTTAAGGTATTTCAAGAGATGAAATAACTTAGCACATTCTGTGCATTTCTACACTTGCTCTCCAGTGTGAATTTTTAATGTCTTTTAAGATGTGAGAAATAGATAAATGATTTGTCCCATGCCTTACATTTGTAAGGTTTCTTTCATCAATGGATTCTATAATGGCTTTTTAGATGTAACAACACAAAAAGACTTACCATATTCATTACATCAATAAGGTTTCTCAACAGTATGGATTTTTTTATTGTTTTTTAAGGTGTGACAGCTGATTGAAGGACTTACCACCTTCCTTCCAGTTCCATGAATTCACTACATCATGTGTATTCCCATGAGGCTTGCTTGGCTCTTAATGCCTTTCTCACATTCTTGACATTTCTGTGATTTCTCTCTACTGTGAATTCCATGTTGACCACATTTTTTTGAGAACCAAATAATTTATCACTCTCTTTATAGTCTTGCTCTATTATCATTTCTGTGTAGATTCTCTGATTTTTACTAATTTTGATACTGAAATTTAAATATCTATCACAGTTTGTAGATTTGCCAGGTTATATTCCAGGATTCCTGCTCTGTTGTCTAGTAGAGTGGTTACATGTATAGTTGTTGCAGTTTTCTATAGTATCATTTGTGTTATAAAAAGTACATTGGGAGGATTCGGGAAATGCTTTGCCAAACTTACTACATTTATAAGACTTCTCTTGGATAGTCACAGGATGATGAACATTGTGTTTTGAGTCTTGATCTATGACCTCATATTTATCAGACATGCAATAGTTCTCTGGGAAATGAGAGTGATTAGGGATATTAAGGCTTGATGCATGGGAAACAGATTTAATAGCTAATGTCTTTTTATGTTCTTAGAGCAGTAATCTAGAGCAGGAATTTTAGAAATAGAGTTCTGAGTAGAGACTTTTTGGGATTCACAATCACTATATGGAGGCCACTGCATGAATGTTCAGAAGAACCTGGAATTTGGTCTCCACCAAATTCCACAGTGTAAGGATTGATATTAGCCTTCTCATCCTTTTGTAAACTGTATACCTTGCAAAAGGTAGTTTTGGGACAAATATATGATGAAGCCATAATACTTTCTAGGAAAGGAATTCTCAGAAGGATTGTATTTTCCATTTCTATTTTTAAATCTTTTTAACACCCAGAACTAGTTGAGAAATAGTATAATCTAACATTAAAATAAAATGTTTCATCTATTAGTTGTACTGCAGTGCAATATGAAAATGTCTTTTAACTTGAAGGTCTCATTAAAAAGTTGAAAGGAGGCCTGGAGAGATGGTACAACTGTTACGAGCTCATGTTGCTCTTATAGTACAATATATAATTACCTAGATTTAGTTTAAAAAAAATCACAAAGCAAACAAATGGTATTCTTGTTCCAGGACTGAGTAGTCAAAATTACTGAGTATTATATGGCTATGATACAACACAGGAGAAGATATCCCACAGTAAAGGTGGAAATCAAGAAGCTTGGAGGGGTCTTTTATACACACCATCATCTACAGTATCTACCTAGATCCAGCTCACTCTGTGCCACCACCATTAATGCCAGCACAGTGTGATCATGACACAGTCACTTTTCACTAGCCTCTATTTCTTAGACTAATCACTTCTCAGTAACCCCACAACCTTCTAACACACAACCACTAAGAAGGCACTATCATACCCATCACAGAAGTGTTTCTTCCTTTTTTTCTTTTCTTCCTTTCTTTTCCTTTTTTTGAAGCTTTTGAGAAGAGTTGGCTTTAATCATTCTTTACATGTTTTGTGGAATTTTCTGGAGAAGTCATTTGGTTCTGTCTTTTTCTTTTTTATTGGATATTTTATTTATTTACATTACAATGTTATCCCCTTTTCTGGTTTCTGCTCCAGAACTCTCCTATCACATCCCCCTCCCCATTTCTATGAGGGTACTTCCCTACCTACCCACCCACTCCCACTTCCCCACCTTGGTATTACCCTATACTGGGGCATCAAGCCTTCACAGGACCTCCCGTTGATGCCAGATAAGGCCATCCTCTTCTACATATGGAGCTGGAGCCACGCGAACCCCTCCAGCTCCTTCACTCCTTTCTCTAACTCCTCCATTAGGGCCCCCATGCCCATTCCAATGGTTGGCTGCTAGCATCCCCATCTGTATTTGTCAGGCTCTGGCAGGGCCGCTGTGGAGAGAACTATATCAGGCTCCTGTCAGAAAGCACTTCTTGGCACCCGAGATAGTGTCTGGGTTTGGTGTCTGCATATTGGGTGGATCCCCAGGTGGGGCAGTCTCTGGATGGCCTTTTCTCCACTCTCTGCTCCACACTCTTTCCCCGTATTTTCTTTAGACAGGAGCAATTCTGGGTTAAAAATTTGGAGTTGAGTGGGTGACCTCATCCTCCAACCAGGGGCCTTGCCTAACCTCTGAAGATGGTCTCTACAGGTTCTCCTTTACCTTTGTTGGGCATTTCAGCTAATCTCATCTCTCTTGGATCCTGCGAGCCTCTTATGTTCCTGGTATCCAACTTTCCTTCCAACTCCTTGCCCTCGCACCATCCCCGCCCCCATCCCCTTCCCTGCACTGAATACTCCTCCCCTTCTGCCTGGTCCTTTCTGCTGGGAAGACTGCTAGCTAGTCTGCTCCCCTGGAGACACCATGTGGAAAGCTTCTGCTGCGCCCTAAAGATGGTGCCTACTGCCTTAGCCCTCTTGGGGGAAGAAGTCCTTATTTGGTGAGGAGGTTGCACTTTGCCGGTAGCCTGATCTCTCGTCATGAGTGTGAACCTATGGTGGAGCAAAACGTAGTATGGGCTGATGGGCAGTCCACTGGAGGCTACTTAAGCTGCACTCACGGGAGGCACGGGGGCACACCCCTTGATCTTGTAACTGAAAGGCAATTCCTGAGTAAAACTGTCTCTGGAAGGAACTGGTGTGCTAGTCTTTCTTCCCTGCTGGTCAGGGTGGTCGGCGCCACAATTGGTGGCCCGTACGGGGATCTTCTCTGCGTGAGTTCCCGGAGTTCCAGAACCAGGGACAGACAGGGCGATCGATCGGTAAGTGGCCGGTAAGTGGGGCCCATCAACAGACAAGGTCCTCGGAAAGAGGCGGCATTTGTTAAGGTCCTCGGAAGGAGGCGGCATTTGTTAAGGTCCTCGGAAGGAGGCGAATAAAAGTGAAAGTCCAAGAGGGATCCTTTTCTTAGCTGTGGTTTTGGTGCGCCACGAGCATAGCCACTAAAATGGGGACCTCGCCGTCTTGCCCAGTGAAGGTAGCTCTTCATGAGCTTCTTGATAGTAAGGGCTTGAAATTTAAAGATCGAGCTTTGGCTCAATTTCTTAGCGAGGTGGAAGCGGTGGCTCCGTGGTTTGCAGTGTCAGGAAACCTGTCATTAGCCTGCTGGGATAAGTTAGGAAGGGATCTGGACCGAGCATGGGAGGAGGGTACTCTACAGGACAAAAAGGGAAAGACGGGGGTGCGAGGGATCTGGAGGGTTATTCGAACCTGCTTGACTAGTGAGGAGTGTGTTCCTGCCATTCAAGCAACAACGGAGGCGTTAGAGCAAGTGAAAGAGATGCGGTCAGAGACTCGATCTACCAACTCAAGACAGTCAAAAGAGAGAGAAAAGGGAGAGTTACCAGGGCTATACCCAAGCCTGAAGTCAGGGTCAGAGGATAGCTCAGAGGATGAAATAGAAAAATTAGAAGAGGCAGTACAAGGGCTGCTAGCTAAGATGGAGGATATTATAGCCAAAAGGAAGAAGACGCCACCTAGCAAGAAAAAAGTGGAAGCAGGGTGGGACAGGGCAGACAGGATAGAACCGAGTGCGCTGCCGCCTTATGCGGAACAAGAAGGTGCACAAGGCTGGACAGCTCCAAAGTCATCCTGTACGTTTTGTCCCAAGACCTGGCGGGAGGCGGCAGCTGCCTTCCCTGTCTTTGAGGATGCTAATCATGTGAGGTCTTATGAGCCCCTAGAATTTAAGATTCTCAAAAATGTATCTGAATCTGTGCAGACATACGGTGTCAATGCCTCTTTTACTCAGGCGCAGATAGAAAGGCTTACTAACTCAGCCATGACACCGACAGACTGGATGTCTCTTGTGAAGGCCTGCCTGTCCATGGGACAATACCTTGATTGGAAGTCCTTATATACAGAATTTGCTCAACAGCAGGCTCGAGAAAATGCAGCTCAAGGTCAGGCTGCATGGAGCCTTGATATGTTAATGGGGCAGGGCCAATGGCTGAACAATCAGACAGCATATCCACCACAAGTATATGCACAGATAAATGCTATGGCAGTGAAAGCATGGAAGGCCTTACCAAATAAAGGGGAAGTATCAGGTAATCTGACAAAGATTGTCCAAGGGTCTACAGAGCCTTTCTCAGATTTTGTAGCCAGAATGATGGAGGCTGCAGGCAGAATATTTGGGGATCCTGATACCGCTATGCCCCTGATACAACAGCTCATATTTGAGCAGTGTACTAGAGAGTGCCGACAAGCAATAACTCCATGGAAGTCTAAAGGTTTGACAGCCTGGATGAAGGCATGCAGGGAATTGGGCGGTCCTCTCTCTAATACTGGCTTAGCAGCTGCAGTGGTACAGGGGATAGTGCAGCATTCTAAAAGCAAAACCAAAGCTCCTGGAGCTTGCTTTTCCTGTGGTAGGCAAGGACATTTGAAATGTCAGTGTCCTGATAAAGGAAAAGGGGCCACGACACGTCCTCCTGGGCTATGTCCTAGATGCAGGAAAGGTAATCATTGGGCAAATGAATGCAGGTCAGTGAAAGATATCAATGGACAACCTCTTGGACAGATAAATACTTATCCTGTTTCAAAAAACGGGATGCAGGGCCCCAGGCCTCAGGGCCCTCGAATATATGGGGCCATGGAAAATCAGAGCAGTCCAGAGAGCAACTTGCCCAATATGAAACCCCGAGGAGGGCCACAGCGGGCTCTGCAGGGTTGGACCTCCACTGCACCGCCAGAGTCGTATTAACACCACAAATGGGAGTGCAGCTTATCCCTACAGATTTTAAGGGGCCTCTTCCTTCGGGATCAGTAGGATTATTAATTGGTAGATCATCATCAGCCCTGAAAAGATTAGTCATTCATCCAGGAGTTATCGATCCTGACTATGAAGGAGAGGTAAAAATTTTAGTCTCCTCCCCTAGGGGAGTTTTGGCAATATCTCCAGGAGACCGAATTGCACAACTTCTCATTTTGCCCAGCCTGCATGATATGTTTCCTTCTAGAGACCAAAAAAGAGGAAATCGAGGATTTGGATCCACAGGAGTAGATTCTGTGTTCCTTAGCCTCGATATGGATCAACGACCTTTAGTGGAGCTTCAGGTAAATGGCAAGGCAATCTTAGGATTGCTGGATACTGGAGCGGACCGCAGCATTGTGGCCTTAAAGGATTGGCCTAAAGGCTGGCCTGTTCAATCATCCTCACAAACATTGCAAGGGTTAGGTTATGCCAAGACCCCGGACATGAGTGCAAGAGAGCTCCCTTGGAAAGATCACGAAGGACATGGAGGCCGTTTTCAGCCTTATGTGATGGAACTGCCTGTCAGCCTTTGGGGAAGAGATCTTTTGAAAGACATGAATTATCGCCTTACTAATGAAGGGTATTCCTTGCCTTCTCAAAGGATGATGCAGGACATGGGGTGGTATCCCTCTAAGGGCTTAGGAAAACATCTGCAAGGGAGAACACAGCCAATAGAAAATGTCCCAAGGAATGATAGAAAGGGCCTGGGTTTTTCCTAGGGGCCACTGAGGAAGGCATTCCCATAATCTGGAAGACAGAGGATCCAGTGTGGGTTCCTCAGTGGCCATTATCCTCTGAAAAGTTACAAGCTGCCACACAATTAGTTCAAGAGCAACTCTCTTTGGGGCATATTAAACCATCAGTATCACCTTGGAATACGCCTATTTTTGTAATTAAAAAGAGGTCTGGAAAGTGGAGATTATTACATGATCTGCGTGCTATTAATCAACAAATGCAGATCATGGGCCCCGTGCAAAGGGGATTGCCATTGTTATCGGCATTGCCTGCTTCTTGGCCTATAATAGTTATTGATATAAAGGATTGCTTTTTTTCTATTCCATTATGTGCCCAAGATAGTGAACGTTTTGCCTTTACTGTTCCATCCTGTAATCATGAAGAACCAGATCAGCGGTATGAATGGGTGGTTCTGCCCCAAGGGATGGCAAATAGTCCAACTATGTGTCAGTTATTTGTAGGAAAAGCCATTGAACCATTGAGAAGAGAGTTTCCAAAAATGAGGTGCATTCATTATATGGATGACATTTTGTTGGCTGCTGCGAATGAAAAGGTACTAGAATTGGCTTTTGGAAAATTAATTTTATTATTAGAGAGTAAAAGATTGTATATTGCCCCAGAGAAAGTACAGAGAGATCAGGTAGTGAATTATCTTGGAGCCAGGATACATAATATGAAAGTTGTACCACAAAAGGTTGAAATTAGGAAAGATCATTTAACAACTTTAAATGACTTTCAAAAATTATTGGGAGATATTAATTGGATACGAGGTTATGTAAATTTGCCAAATTATGAATTAAAGCCCCTATATAATATTTTAATTGGTGATTCTGCTTTGGACTCCCCCCGCCAATTAACTCCAGAAGCTAGATTGGCCCTTATTAAAGTTGAGGAAAAGTTGCAGGGTGCCTTTTTACAGAGATACAAAGAAGGGCAATTAATTATGTTGTGTATTTTGGCCACATATCAGCAACCCTCTGGGGTGTTATGGCAGGAAGGTCCATTATTATGGATTTATTCACATGTTTCTCCAAGCAAAGCCATTGAGCATTATCCAACAGCTGTTGCCACTTTGGCCATGCATGGTATTCAACAATGTGTGCAATTTTTTGGAGTTGTACCAGGAAGCTTAATTATTCCCTATTCCATTCAACAAGTTAAAGTATTATGTGCCACAATAGATGATTGGGCAATATTAAAATGTAGTTATGATGGTGATATTGATAATCATTATCCCAAACATCCCCTTTTGTCCTTTTTTAAGGAACATCCTGTTGTTTTTCCAAAGATTACAGCTAGTGCTCCCCTTAAGGGGGCATCTAACATATTTACAGATGGATCAAAAACTGGCTGTGGAGCCTATATGGTAGAGGGTCAGAAACCAGTTTTATGTCAGTTTCAAATCACTTCTCCTCAAATCGTTGAATTGAAAATAGTGATAGAGGTCTTTAAACAATGTAATTTCCCCTTTAATTTGCTTTCAGATTCGCATTATGTGGTTAATGCAGTTAAAGTTTTGGAATTGGCTGGTCCCATTAAAAATACCAGTACAGTGTGTAATTTATTGAAACAACTACAAATGTTGATTTGGCAGAGACAACATCATTTTTATGTCTGCCATATTAGGGCTCATACAAATTTACCTGGTCCGTTGAGTGCTGGGAATGCCGTAGCAGATGCTTGGACCAGAATGGAATGTATATTTTTAAATTCTGCCGTTGATCAAGCTGTTCAATTTCATAAAGATTTCCATGTTAATGCTAAGACATTACAGCAAAAATTTCACTTGACTCGAGCTGATGCCAGACAAGTAGTTCTTAATTGTCCTCAATGTGTTATTTTTCACCACCCCCCAGGTGTGGGAGTCAATCCCAGAGGACTTTTACCTTTGAAAATCTGGCAAATGGATGTGACTCATCTTGCTGAGTTTGGAACATTGAGATATGTTCATGTTTCGGTGGATACTTGCTCTGGCATTATTCATGCAACTCCTTTGAGTGGAGAAAAGGCACGCCATGTCATAAATCATTGCTTAGAGGCCTGGGCTGCGTGGGGGAAGCCACAGCAGCTTAAAACTGATAATGGCCCAGCATATACAGCTCAGCAATTTATGAGCTTCTGTAAACAGATGGATGTATATCTTAAACATGGATTGCCCTATAATCCCCAAGGGCAAGGCATTGTAGAACGTGCACATCGCACCCTTAAAGAAAGTCTGCAAAAACAGAAAGGGGGAATTGGCTATGGCCGCACCCCAAAAGAAAGATTATCCCTTGCCTTATTTACTTTAAATTTTTTGCAACTAGATGTGGACGGCCACTCGGCAGCGGAGCGTCATGCCACCTGGAAGCCTGTAGCTCAAGGCCTTGTTAAATGGAAGGATGTGCTTACAGGCCTATGGTGTGGCCCGGATCCAGTGTTGGCCTGGTCCCGAGGCTCTGTTTGCGTTTTTCCGCAGGACCGTGAAGAGCTGGTGTGGGTACCAGAACGTTTGGTCCGCTGGTGCAATGTTGCTGATTCTCCTGCTTCTGCTGCCTCTGGTGAATCCTGTGATGACGGAATTGCGATGGGGGATCCTATCAGCATTCCTGATGCCGATGCCCATAAGGCATGATGCTCAAGTATTTATATTAATGTATAATCAAACAGCTGCCACAATAACAAGTAGATACCCTTTGGCAGTTGGCTCAATTGGGATGTGAATGGAAAATGACAGACCTTTGCATTATAATAATATGTCCAGAGATGCCAATTTATCTATACAATTATCTCAGTGATTGCTAGGAAATTGGTCAAGGAGGTTTGATTCCCTCATGCAGGAGTTTTGTGTGTCCATCACCATGGTGAATTCGACCAGAATGGATCTATCATTGGCAGATGGCTTGATCCTGCAAGCAGTTCAACATCTGAAAGAGTATGCGGGGATAGGAGTGTTAGCAGTTGCCCTAGTGGGTGTCTGTCTGCTCTGCTTGTTTTGTCTCTGTCGTATGGCTAGATCTCAAAGACGAGGGAGAGCCTTGGTGGTGCATGCCTTTCAAGCCATTGAGGCTGGTGTCTCACCTCAAGCTTGGCTGACGGCTTTGAAGCAGTAACTCTCTATAACCCCTTATATTCAGGACAGCCCTTGTACCCCTGGAGACTTGTGATCTCATTGCACATGGGATGGGTGTCCTACCTGTTTGTGTAGACCTCAGCTCTTGCACCTGGTGGGTTTGACCCATTGCACCCAGTAGAGTGAGTGTTCTAGTCTTAGCTGCTTGCTTTCGATCATGAGCTCCTACGGAATGGAGCCTGCTTGATCAAGCAATGCTTGCTTTTGCAGTAAATAAAAAAAGGGGGAGATGTGGAAAGCTTCTGCTGCGCCCTAAAGATGGTGCCTACTGCCTTAGCCCTCTTGGGGGAAGAAGTCCTTATTTGGTGAGGAGGTTGCACTTTGCCGGTAGCCTGATCTCTCGTCATGAGTGTGAACCTATGGTGGAGCAAAACGTAGTATGGGCTGATGGGCAGTCCACTGGAGGCTACTTAAGCTGCACTCACGGGAGGCACGGGGGCACACCCCTTGATCTTGTAACTGAAAGGCAATTCCTGAGTAAAACTGTCTCTGGAAGGAACTGGTGTGCTAGTCTTTCTTCCCTGCTGGTCAGGGTGGTCGGCGCGGCACAACACCATATTCTGACCCATCCCAGAAGATCCACTGCACTTAGAGCATTTGACTGCTAGCTACTTTACTCACCTGGAGACGACATATCCTGAGCCATTTCAGAAGATCCACTGCACTCAGGGTAACTGACACCACAGCCTGAGACATCCAAGGAGATCTGCTGCACACAGGGAAGCTGGCATCCCAGGAGACCTGCTACACACAAGGCAACTGAGCAACTGATTGCCAGCTTGTCTGCTCCACTGAAGACACCACAGTTGAAAGCATCCCAGTAGCTCCTCTATACACAGGGCAACTGGGTAACAGACACCAAAGTCTTAAAACTTCTCAAGGGCTCTGTGGCATGCAGGGTAACTGACACAACAGACTGAAGCCTCCCTGCAATTCTGCTGCACAAAGGGAAAGATAAACCACAATGGAGAAACCTTCTGGAGAACAGCCTCAGACATTTGCGTTCAGAAGACTTAAAATAATTATGACTGGTTTTTAAATAAAAGTTTAGATGTGTGATTTCTTTTAAAATACTTATAAGGTTACTTTTAAAGATAAATAATAAAATAATCACTCCTTTCTTTGTGATTTCAGATTCTGCCTGCCAGTAAGAGAAATTGGCTGAGAAAAATACCTTGATTGTTTACACCTTGTTAATCTATAAAAAGTTGCTTGTTTTCTTTATCTGTACTATGTAATATTATTTCTGTAAAGATATTGGGAAAAATAAGGTTTTCATAGTCATTCAGTAGAAGAAAACAAAAAATTATCTTATACTACCTGAAAGACTTTTCTGGGCTATATAACCATTGGAGAATGACTAAAGTTGTTGGAACATTTTTTTGCCACCTATCAACTATGTGTATATATGTACATGTATAAAGTTTGTGTGAGAGTATGTTGAAAATCATTCTTGCCACCTTTCAAGAATGTGTGTGTGTAAAGTTTGTGTGAGAGTGTGTTGGAATTTTGTCCATCCATAATATCTATATGTATGTATATATGTAAAGCCTGTTTGGGTGTGTGTTGGAGCTTGCATCTTCTACGAACTATGTATATATATGTATGTATATTATGTGTGAAATGTTTGAAGTCTGCTTGCTGAAACTGTTTCTTCCACACACCAGTATGTGTGTCTGTATATATATATATATACATATATATATATATACATATATATATGTATATATATATATGCATATGTGTATATATGTATATGGAGTATACATGAAATGTTTAGAGCCTGCTTTTTAGAGCATTGCTTCAGTCTTCTAACATGAATATTTATGTGTTTTTTTGTCTGTCTGTTTGTATGTCTGTTGCTGGACCTTGTCTTTATTAAACCATATTCTCTATCTCTCTCTCTTTCTCTTTCTCTCGCTCTCTCTTTCTCCCTCTGTCTTTCTCTGTGTGTGTGTTTGCTGTGTTTGTGTGTGTGTGTTTGCTTTGTGAGTGTGTGTGTGTTTGCTGTGTGTGTATGTGTGTTTGCTGTGTGTGTGTATATGGGTTTGGTGTGTCTGTGTGTGTGTACTTGTGTGTGTTTGGTGTGTGTAGAGGAGTAAGGTTGTGAATGGTTGCTTTCTGTTTTTTCACTTTGCTAACTGCTGGCTGCCAGAACCATCAACCTCAGTGGATTTCTAAACCAAACACCATTATCTGCTCTCAGCACTGATTCCCACCAGCTGCCTACCTAAAATTACTCCGTGGTGTCAAAGATGATTCTTGCATAGAGTCATCTAAATTGCACACATAGTGAAGAGGCTGTTCAACCACCCTCCACACTCTCATCATTCACAAAGCTTGCCCTCACCTCAGCACTCCCTCGACACTCTCAAAAGCTTCCCCTGACCACCTTGCTCTTTCCAGCCACCTGACCTTTCAGAGGAGGCACAGGCTGGTGCTGAAATCCAGCTTCCATTTCATATTAGCACTCCCTAATGAAACGCCCTCTCCTAGGAATGACAACTGCAAGCTTGAGAATAGATAAATAGCAATGACTCCAAGCCCCTGTGTCACCAAGGCTGGCACCAACTCTGGTGGATGGCTAAGCACTTCCCAGTGCAGGTAGCCACTGTCCTTGGGAAAAGCAAAAGACCAAACATCTTTGGAGAGATAAGCACCATACTTTGGGGCAATTAAGTGTTCCCAGACAGCCGTGGCCAGTTTGAAAAAAAAAAAAAACACTAGTCCATAAAGGGCAGAAGGGCTTCCGTCCCCAGTTGTGCAATCCCACCCACCTCCTAAACAAATGGTATTGTGTTTCACTTGTGACTTCCCTTATCGCCTTCCCTGTCATGTAACCCTGAAACCCAAGAATCTGCCTGTGTATACAAATTTTGAGCCCACAGATATGTGGTCACAATCCTGCCCTGTGATACGGGCACACACTGTGATCCAAACCAGGTTCCTACATTAAAGGCTGTTTTGTCTCACTACATCAGGTTGGAAATTCTTTGACCTCTTCTGGGAATCCCAAGATCTGGACATAACAATAGAAGAGATTATTTCAACAAGCTCTTCTTTCCCTGTGATTTCACAAGTGTTTCTTTTATGATACACTTAATATTGAGCGTTCTTATGTAAAATGCCTAAAGATAAACACAGTCATCTCTACCCATATCCTTTCCTTTTTCTGTAGGTTTCTGTAATTCTGACACCATAGCAGAACATTAAAAAGCAGAATGCCAGTGTAAAGTGTTTTTAATATTGTTCTATATTTTTAAAATTTTATGTAATTTTAGTTTCTATGTATGTTATTAGATGCATAAATAAATTCAGGGATATTTGGAGCCCAGAAGAGACCATCTGATATTTTGTAGCTATTGTTACAGGCGATTGTTAATAGCAGTTGGTGGGGTTGAGTACTGAATCAGTTCCTCTCCAAGACAGGACATGATTTTAATTGCTGAGACATCAATCCATCTCCTGAAATATTCTATCAATCTATAGATAAAAATATTCCTCTTTCCGCTATGTTTATAGAAGAACTCTTCTAATGTCTAGAATGGATCAGGATTCTACTACCTTCTTCTGGCAAAGAGGACAATTTTAGACTATTATGGATGAGTATAGGAAACAATGTAGACTCCAGTAGACATGATATTGCTATGCAGAATCATAAGAGGACACAATGAGAGTCATTCCAAAATCTACAGGTATGGCAATGTAATCCAATATTTGGTGATTATGAACCAACTATACATGTGTCAGTTAAAATTTATGAAATGTGAACACGGGGAGATGATTTCTCCCTGATCATTTGAAGAGAATTTCTGTCTGGTCTAAACAGTATTGTGTAACATTTGGGAACAAAGATGCACACCAGCATCCCTGCACTGGAGGCCAAAGTGGAGAAGATCTCCACAGCCACCGCAACCTTGCCTTTGGTGCTGTGGTAAACAGGGAGGAATGTGACCCAGACACAGCAGAACACCAGCATGCTGAATGTTATAGACTTTGCTTCATTGAAGGCTCCAGGCAGGTTTCTGGAAAGGAAAGCCAGAGTGAAGCTCCCAAAGGCCAGGCAGGCCAGGTATGCCAGGACAGAGTAAAAAGCAGTGGCTGACCCCTTATTGCAAACAATGATGATGTGACCATGCTCTGATTGGGCATCAATGTCAACAGAAGGAGGAGAAGCTCCTATCCAGACTGCACAGACAATAACTTGGATGAGAGTACAGATGAGAATGATGTAGTTAGATGTCCTTGAAACCAAAACATATTTCATCATTCTGTGAGGAGCTGTGACTTTGAATGCTAGTACAACAGTAATTGTTTTGGCCAGCACAGTGGAAACAGCCACAGAGAATACAAGTCCAAATGTGATTTGCTGTAGGATGCAGGTGGCTGAGTTTGGATGTCCAATATAGAGCAAGGGGCAGAGGAAACAAAAGATGAGGGAGATGAGCAATATGTAGGTGAGAGTGCGATTATTGGCCTTAACAATGGGAGTAGTATGGTGCTTCACAAAGACCCCAAGAACAACAGCTGTAAATGCAGAGAAGAACAAAGCCATTGAAGAAAGTGCCATCCCCAAGGGGTCTTCATAAGTGAGAAAGATAAGAGCTTTGTGAATGCAGTGATTCTGCTCCGTGTTAGCATACTGGTCCTCTGGACATGGGACACACAAATCCACATCTAATGGAAAAATGAAAGTATTATTAGTGTAGCGTCAGCAATTTTACTGTCAGGATATGTATTCAGGTATATAAAGAAGTGTTTCAACATGTGAATCTGGTTGCTCAGAATACATTCAAGGTCATTGCTACATAAAATAATTGATTCATTTTTTTAATGCTTCTCTTTGTTATGGTAAATAAAAACATCAAATGTTTTGTCTATTTTCCTATAATGTTGTGATCATTTATCATGGGTGTGTATATTTATAAGTGTGTTTACATGTAAAAGTAAAAAACATTCTCATAAAAATGAGAGTAAGTGGGTTTGTATGGGTGAGACATGAGGCTGATAATGGAAGTAATGTTTATAGGAATATAATATCAATGTTTGTAACTCTAACATAAAATAATCATTTTTACTTTTGTCCTCTTTTGACTGTAGTAACAGCATATTCCTGAGACTTTTTCATATAAAGCAGTAAAAATAAATTTTAAAGTCTCTGTAAATCCCACCAGTGTATTTATAGTAAATCTGATTGCCATTGCTCTGAATCATTGGATAATTGCAATAAGGGATAATATGCTTCCAAGCTTTGAAGTCTTTTACATGGAACAACGCTTTTGTAAACAGCCATTATCATTTAATTTGTTTGAGGAAATAGGAATTTACTTTGGTTGTGAAGAGAATGTGTTGCTCATAGAGAATACTAGAGTTTGGTTCTCAGCACCAATGTCAGGTGTATTCAAACAGCCTTTTTGAATTACTTATGTGTACATTTTATGTAGAGCTTCATATGTATCAGAAAATAACGTGCTGGAGTTGGTTACCTCCTATTATATGGGATCTGAGGATAAACTGATACCATCATACTGAGTAGGAAAGGATGTAACTGCTAAGCCATCTTAGTGGCCATAAAAGCCTTTAAGGACTTCCGTTTAATTATATAGGATGACAAACCAAAGAAGGGAATAAATGCATGCCTGCAAATTATATTCAGTTCATACGAACTAAATAGTTACTTGATGAATATGTGTTATGCAAGTAGAAATATCATTTGAAAACTGTGGCTAATTCCTTTCAGGACAAAACAATTTTAATGTATGCTATTGTGGAAATTATTAACTAGGTATTATTTAAACTAGTATTGATTAAAGGAGGAATAATATTTACACATCATGTGCCAAAGATGATTGTCAATTTCTACATTTCAAATAAGAGAGAAGTTTGAAAAAAAGAATATCTGTTTATTATACAAAGTCTCCTATCTCATGCATCACAGTTTCTCATGATGTTACAAATTATTTTTTGCCCTCTTCATTAGTCTTACAAAAGGCTTGGATTTGGTTTCCTCTATCTACATGCCTGATTCTGTCTTCCTTGTGCTTGTGCACTTTATAGGGGTACATAAACTCATGTAAGGGTACATACATCAAGATAACATAAATAAGTCATTTAATGATTCATGATCTACATATATTTTTAGAGATGATTAATCACTAGAAAAGATCTTCTTTAGAACACACTAACACAAGTTTTCTTATAAAAACTGTTTGAGCATGTCATGTACAATACATTTTTAATGAGTCAAAGGTATATGATGATTTCTATTTTTTATAAGGATGTTTTAAAGTATTGTATTTCTATAATTCCTAACTTAGGAAAGTATATATATATAAAATTTCCTTTTAAGAACACTTCTGCATCCCAGATGGGTGCTAGATGATACAATTTGAAAAACTTATCCTTGCAGGAAATACTTACTTGTCCCATTAGAAATTTCATTTTCTGGGCAGGGACTGCAATCAAAACAGCAGGCTGGAATTCCATTCTTCCTGAATTTTCTAAATCCTGGACCACAATCAGCACTGCACACAGAGGTTGGCATCTAAAGAAAATTATATATATCCTGCTATGAGGAGTTTTACTTACCTCTTCACAAACTATATTATATCAGCATGTGATATTAATAAGGTTATTTTATATATATCAACAAAGTTACCAGTTTTTACTTAGTGCATTTTATGATGACAGATATCAATATATGCAAAATTTGAGGAAAAGTTGAATTGTTAATCATTAACTTGAAATTCCGAAAGAAGGTGGGTTTAGTGTCCTGTTTACAAAGAGTGAAGAGATTGCAAGGTGGTTATTCTATTTAATTCTTGTCTCCTTAACAAAAAGTACAGAATAAAGGTACCTGCAAAGCATATTTTAAAGTTGTAATTGATGCAGGAGTGCCCAGCCCATTAGAAGCAGTGTTGCCCATAAGCAGTGGTACATTAGAAATCATGCAAAACAAGCAGAGTTTCTTGAGTGACTCCGTTTCAGTTACATTATTCAGTTCCATGCCTTGCCTTGCCTTGAGTGTAACCCATGACCCAAACCAACCTTTTCCTCCTCACTTTGCTTATAGTTAGTGTTTAATAACAGCAACCTAGAAGCAAATTACAAGTAAAGAACGTTCAAAAATGGAAAAAAACAACTCAAATATCAGATAACAGAAATAACCACATCTACATTAGGACTGCAAACCATAACAAACTAAATGGAAAGAGAAAAACAGCTGCATGTGCAGAACTCTGTGGAATTTTTGGTGAGGAGGTACTGAGTTTCTGCATAGTGAGCTGGAAGATGGTGTGTTTCCTGAATTCAAAAGGTTTCATGGAGTGTGCAAACATGGTGAAAATTTAGATTGCTCAAAATTAATTAAAGAATTTCTTAAATTAAGAAAATGATGGTATTACAATGAATCTAGTGATGAGTGTCTGTCTGCTGCATGGGAATTTTGCTGATTTCTACATGTTGAATTTGTATCCTTCATTTCATGTTAAGATTGATGTTGCCATCACAGAGTATATCATTCACAGGCTCATGTCATCTTCTAGAGAAGTATGATTAAGCACACCTCTTCCTTTTTGTTGTTTTGGGTTTTGTTGAAACAGGGTCTCACTGTGTAACATTGGTAGAACTCAACTTCCTATATATATATATATATATATAGGGGCACTGTACTTTCTTTTTCTCTATTTATTATTTATTTTCACACTTAGTAGTTGAGAAAATGCATCTCCTTATCTGTATTCTGCTCATTTCATTTAAAGCAGAGTATCCATTTCACCCCTGGTTTGAGTAGATTCAATAGAAAAGGCAGACTAGCCTCTGAGTGGAGAGAGATTATCCTGACTCTTGATTCACAGAATGTATATTAAAGACATGTGCCACTACAATACCTTGACTTCATTGCTAGTTTAATGGAAATTATTGAGTCTTCTCTCCATATACTGGAGTGCCATCAATAAGTTTGCTGTAGAAAACTTTCTTATGGCAACATGTCTTCTCTTAGTTTGTCAGGGTTTTCTTTTCCTTCTTTAAAAATTCTGAATGGACACTAGACATTGTTTAGAGCCTTTTCTGCATATTTTTGGATAATAATATAATTCTATCCTTGAGTTTATGTTGTGATGAACATATGTTGAACCTTGTGGAATGAAGTAACTTTTATACAGCTGTAAGTGCTTGTATTATGAAAGCTACTTATGTTTCCAAAAAACTGTTTGCACTAGAGCTTCTTCAAGTTGCTTCTGGGAACCTTCCCCTAGTTGGTTCTGATTGGTAAATAAAGATGAAGCCAGTAATAGCTGGAGAAGACAGACAGAGGCAGGATTTCAGGATCCCCTGGGCTTGAAACCAGGAGAAAGAAGAAAAAAAAAGAGGTTTGCCCTGCTGTGGAGAGAGTGCAAGCAGAGGAGAGACAGAGTCTACATGGGTTAGAAAAGCAAGGTGAGTTCCCCGGGCTCTGTGCTAAAAAAAAAAAAAAAATGGCCCAGACAGTTGTCTGGTTTAAGAACAACTGATATGTAACATAGAATTAGTAAGTAATAACTCAGGATTAACAACATGCTGGTTGAGCAGTGGCCCAGCTATTGTGCTGTTTAAGGCATATTAAAATCCAAAGGCTATGTGTGTATCTCTTTCATTCTGTAACATAAACAACTGAGGCTGGTATCAAACTAGCCACTGGGATTAATTTATACATATTACAACACACTAGGTCTAACCTTTCAGTTCCAATGTTGACGTCTGCTGTAAGATTATTTCAGGCATGTGCACTAAAGATAAATGATGTTGTACTCTAATTATGATTCTTCCATTCTACTTCATTTTGTTGCTTCCCCAACCCCCTTTTTAAAGAAGTTCTCTGTTCATATATATATGGTAGAGGTTTTTGTTACATCCTCCACCATAAATGCCACAAAAGACGGCCTATTTTTATAGATCAATCTTTCCCACAGTAGTCATATTTTTGTGAGTGTCCTGTTCTGTTATCTCTAGCCATGGTGCTGTCCAGCTCCATACTTCTACCAAGAGCCATATCTAGGTCTGTTGTCCTATGGCACACAGAGTTTTTGCTGATATCTGTGGTCTGTTTTCCTTCCAGAGTTTGTTCAAATAGCTGTGATGGCTGCTGACAAAATGGTGAATCTCTAGGCCAGAGGTCCTGCTGCCAATGTGATCTGTATTGATCTCCATGAACAATGTTACCAGCAAATGCCATGTGCATGCCCTTAGGCTGAGTTAATAACTGAGGTCATGCTGAGGTTCATGAGTTCTGTAGTCCACTGAAGCTGTACTGATGTGAGTGAGCTACACATACCCCCTAAGCCTAAGGACATGCCAGGATCTATGCTGCTGCTGATGGCTGTGTATGGGTCCATAGTCCTACTCCATGCAGAGTCAGTGTTGATTTTCATGGTACATGTTATGAATGAAGTTTTTGGAATTTGCATGGTCTGGCCTGCAGCCTGAAACCATGTTGATGTCTGTGGGCTGTGTTCATTTTGAAGGCCTTGTCTGGGTCTGTGGCCCTGCTACAGTTAGGCCCCATAATTTTTCCTCTGCACACACCATAAAACATGTAGAAACCCATTATCTTTTCTCCCTTGTCCTTTTAAAGTGCTAGGAAACTGCTTTTACAGTGATATGAATAATTACAGATTCATAGATGTGAAGGAGGTACATGAAGGTTTTCTGTAACAATTCCTACCACTATCACAACTTTGATAATTCAACCACTATCCAAGATAGAGAAGCAGTTTAAACAGGAAGCCATAAAAAGAACTCTTAAAATGTATGGTAAAGAATCTGAAGTTAGCTTTCCAAAACTGAGGGCTTCTTGAGGGAATTTGGGAGAGTTTTGGGTCAGGAACTGAGAGTTTGACCATGCTTCAGTGTCTTATTTAGGGTTTTACTACTGTGAACAAACACCATGACCAGGGCAAATCCTATAAGGGCAACATTGAATCTGGCTAGGCTTATAGGTTAGAGGTTCAGTCCATTATCATCAAGGCAGGAACATGGCAGAATCAGGCAGGCATGGTGCAAGAGGAGCTGAGAGTTCTATATCTTCATCCAGCAGAATGCTGACTTCCAGGCAGCTAATGAGGATCTTAAAACCTACACTCACATTGACAAGCCTTGTCCAAGAAAGCCACACCTCAAAATAGTGCCACTCCCTTGGCCAAGCATATACAAACCATCATATCCAGTTATTATATAAATAGAAGAAATTGGGCTTTTTAAATTTTTTTTATTTTTGTGGGGTATTGTTATGGAGAGACAAACATTAAAGGACTTGGAATTGAGCAAGATCACAGTGCATGACCAGAAATTTTAAAAGAATCAATAAAGATGTTATGTTAAAAATAATCTAAACTCATTATCTATGAATTTTTGTAAAAGAATGTGAACACAAGCACTCAATTTTTACTAAAAATTATTTGTAAATTATGTTTTTGTTGTTATTTCAACACGATGTTTTTCTAATATTTATTTTTCTGTCAGGCATTCGAGGGCTGTTTCTATTTTGACGTCTTGTGTTCTTCCTACTTTTAAACATGATGGAGTTCTTTTAATATCTTTTGTAGTACTCATTTATTTGTTATGACTTATTGTAATTGTGTTCTTCCTAAAATTTTTGTTTCCCCTTTCTTATGAAGAACAAATCCACCGAATATGGTAACTGTTTGGCAGTTATGTCTCCAAATGTTTTAAATACATTTTTTATTCTCCTCCTTTAAGAATCTCTATGTTGTGTTACACTGCACATAACTAAAGAAGCTCAGTAACAAAAATGGCACACAGTGGGACACATGTGCTCCCTGAAAAGAAGAATTAGAATAAACATCATGGGTGAATGGGTTTGGGGACAGAATGGGAGTAGGGCAGGATGAGAACAGAAGAGAACAGAGGAACAGATTATTTGGAGAGACTTCTATGCATGTCTGAGTCAAGTTAGAATCCTAGGGATATTGAAACTCCCAGAAATCTATGAAGATGACCTTGGCTAGTTCTCCTAGCAAAGCAGGATTTGGAGCCTGTAACAGCCATCTCCAATAACCAGTTAAGATTTCCAGTGTTGGTATTGAGACCACATCCTAACCACAATAACTTTAACCTACAACTTACCCTGCCTAAAAATGTGCCACAATAAAGATGTAGTAGAAGATCAAGGGGTAGTTATCCAGTGACTGGACCAGCTTGAGAACTTTGACATGAGAGAAAGCCCACTGCTGATGCTGGTAATAATATTTTTGTTATATTTGCAGGCAAGAGCCTAGCATAATCATCCTCAGACAGAATTCAACCAGCAATTGATGGAAACACATGCAAAGATCATGAAATTGTGCCCAGTAATGGTACATCATGATATGCTAAAGCATGTGAACATCTGAGGGAGGGCTCCTCTTTTCTGAAGAAGGAAGGTGTATTGGAGGGAAGAAGGGGAAGGATGGCAGGGTAAGAGTAGAGTAGGGAGTGTAAACTGGTTTCTGGGTACAAAGTGAATGAATAAATGAATGAATGAACAACTTTCATGTAATAATGAATGATGGTGGTGGAACCTACTGTTATACAGAGAGGGACTTTCTATGACATAATATTTTCTACTACAGCTTTCATAACCTCTCTGTGTTCCACAAAACAAGTTTAAGTTAAATGCCAACATTATTTCATTTCAAAAGTTAATGATTTGCCTCTACTAGACAGAAATCCACATTTTCACATTATTTTGGAAATGTGCAGCTGTAATATAATGAATTTACTGTTGATACCTAGAGTGGGTACTTCATTATATTTGTCCCATAGGTTTTAAAAGTGATCTGTAATCATACTCCCTTAGTCACTGTGATTTTCATTCATCCTTATTTTATCTTTGTCATCTTTTGAAGTTTCTAATTCCTGTACCTTGTATTCAAGAATTGCCATCCTGTCCTCAAGTTGGAGCATTCATTTTGTGAGTCTTTTCACTGAGATATTTATTTGGTTTGTTTTGGTTTTTGTCATATATTTTAGATTTGATTCTTTCATTAATTTATACCTTTCTAGAAGGTCTCTTTCATAAAATACTCAGTGTCTTTTTGCAAGAAAGTTTTCATACTTTCATTTTATGTTCCCAGAGGTAGTTACTGCCCTCTTTGATTTTTTTTAACATTCTTATAATCATTCTTTGATTCTTTGTTTAGTATAACATTAAATATACTCTCAGCTATGTCTATGACTCTAAGATTTGAAATCATATTTTCCTGATGTCTTCATGTTTTTATTTATTAGCTTCCATATTGGAATTATGATATATGTGAATAGAATTCTGTTTGTGTTTCTAAAAATCTATAGTCTTCGAGTGGATGTATTGGAAGGCTCCAGGGAAGCCTTGTTAGAACACACATGAAATTTCAATGCTATCCCCTAAATGGATATGCATGTGTGTAAGTATACTTTTAGTTCTTACATTCTTTTCCCTAAGAATTACATTCTTAATCACATTGAGAAAAAATAGCAACTATAAATTTCACACTGTCTGAGCAACCTGGGAATCACTTCATATCAAGCCTGAAAACATTTAACCAACTTTATTTTAGGGTAGTTTGAATATGACACATTAAAACCAAGAATATCAGAATTCATACCTATAACATGCCTTGTATGCATATGATATATTTCATTTTCAAATTTCCTTAAAATGCAAACTTTTATTACTACCAATTTCTTCCCATATTGAAAAGGAAATTGTGCACATCCTTGTTTGGTTGAATGATTTATGTAAGAATTAGCGGGGCCAAAAAGTTTCCTTTAGTCAACATTATCTTTTACAAGGTATGAGTCAAGCTTGCAGACTAGGGTCATTCTCAAGAACAATTGCTCCCAGTGAAGGGGACCCAAATTTGATTTCCAGCATTCACTGAGTGGCGTGAGGCTCTTGCAAGTGCTCTGAGATTGGAATAACTCTTCAGCCATCTGTATATTCCATACATGAAGGTGTTACACTGATATTCATGCATAGAAAACACCCATACCCATATTTTTTTAAAAATGAAAAAGCAAGATTATAGTTTGTAAAGTATCTAAAACTGTCAGAAAAAAATGTTAATGTATGGTTACCTAGAGATGTTGAGAAATTTTGGAGTATTTGGTTAACAGGCTTAAAATTACATAATAAAAATCAATGACTTGATTATGTTGAATTTACCCTATACTTACAAGAAACAAGAGTCTTTAAGCATGCTTTGAAGGGTTTTGAAGAGTGGAAATCGCTTTATAGTAATAACAATAGGACCAATAGAATATTGCTAACTTTCCTGGAAATAATATATTGTTTTCTAAAACAATATATGTTAATATTAAAGGTAAGAAACAGTCTCTGATATGATACAAATACATTGTATTTTTGTTAGAAACCCTCAGTGAATTACTAAAAACTCATCTGAAAAAATGAAAAGAAGAAATGTAGTTTAGGAAGCTATAAATTTGTCTCTCACTTGACAATCAATTTCATTCACCACTCTTAAGGAAGGTTGGATGCACACACTTGACAGTATAATTTAACTTCGTACAGTTAGGCCAAACCCACCTGTCTACTTCCTCTTGCCCACTCTATCATATCTTCAGATAAATGTAGCTGTTGGCCATTCATGAAATAGGGACTAAACATTCCTATTTTCACTTTAAGTCCAAGTCCCTGTGGAAAATTCCAAATGTAGAAAATGTCATACTCTTCCTGCAGTTTGTCTCTTTGGTTCATATTCACTCTGTCCCCAACAGGATTAGTAAAGTGGGTCTTTCTCATATAGGAAGCCAGCTGAAAGACAGGCAGCATACTATGAAATATATGTTCTTCCTTCAGTAACAATATATATTCTTATTTCATCTTAATTCCAACTTTACTGATAGTATGCAGGTGAAAAATTTCAGTGAAAACAAAGAGATAAACAAAATTATAATGTTTTGTTATTTTAACTCTCTAAGATAAAATTACAAAACAAGCACAAGTATGTAGGCAGACTGTAAACATATATTTGCATATGAAACGTAAAGATACATGAAACAGAGAGAGACTCACATCGTATTGAGATACACACAGAGCTGGAGCACACAGTTATTTACACAAATATACACATGCATGCCCAAACACACATATGAACATACAGATGTACATTGAGACAGAATATGCATCAAAATAGTCAAACAGACACAGAAACTCAGAAAACAATTACCCGGGGGCACACACAAAACCACAAGGAAACACATGTACATAGGACACATACATATACATATACATATACATATTCTGACACCCACACAGAGTGACATTGTCAAACAGACAAATTTATGCTGTCTTACACAGACACACAGGCAATGCAAAATAGCTAGACATAAATGAAAGAGTATGCAAAACACCACACAAAAGACACAGCCACATGTAGACACATGCATTGATCAATATACATAGGAATATTCACTTAGACAAAATCAATTATATAGAAAGCAATTGAAATACATACAAATTTATGGTAAATTCCATAGACAGATATATAGGCAGATATACATAAACCAGATAGATAGATAGATAGATGGATAGATAGATAGATTTATACAAAATAAATATATAGACATGTATAGATAAACACAGATATACAGAAACAGAAACAATAAAAGTATATAGTGAGAAACATCTATAAACACACATGAGCACTCAGAAATGTAATAATTTGAATGCCAGCAGTATTTTCTATATAAATACTCTCAGAGCACCAAATGCAGTTGCTCACTTACAGTGAAAACAGTACAAGTAGGGATCTCCAGTTAAAACAATTCCCCTAGTGATTATAACATATTTGATAATTAATGAACAAGAATTCATTATTTACTTGGTTCATGAGGAAGGACTGGATGTATTTTCAGTATTAGAACATGTGTGATGATATTTATGTAATTAATAACAAAGTCACAGTGCTACATTGACAAAGTATGCCTTCTACTCTATTCCCTTAACACTTGGATTCATATGATCATTAGGAAAAGTATTAATAAATCACTCTCTTTTGGAAACTATTTTCTAGTACAGTTGGTTTGGACATCTAAGAGACTCTTAAAGACAATTATAATATGAAACATTGTGTAATAGAAGAAGCACTACCTTGCTGCAGATATAAATTTGTTTTTTCCCATTGTCAGTCAGGAGATTATCAAAGTTCTGAAAATTAATCTTATGGAGTGCATGGGCAACAGCATACACAGCATTGTATATGTCATAACTCCCTTCAGTAAAGGTCATGTCAAAAGTATGTGCCATTAGCCATTCCAGTGAAGAGTAGTTCTTCAATGTCTTACATTTAGATGCTGAGACTTCACAGTTAAAGTGCATCCATTCCAGCTTTACCAGATATTCATCTGAGTATTTGAAAGGGTTCAATGTCTGGACAAAATTTTTAAAACCAGAAATGTCACCATGGTGGTGTCCAAAAGCAAATGCCCCATATAAGTTATCAAATGTGAAGTCTTTCTTACTAGGAGTAACATCCCACTGTGTGGTGGTGATCCATATTCTCTGTATACCTAGAAATTCCCACATTCTAAAGCTCACAGCTAAAGTACTGTCTGTGTCACCATAAATGACGACAACATTTGTAGAGGATGTCATGATTTGGTTGTAATACACTTCTGCTCTTGTCATGTATAAATGCATATTGACTGGGATCATGTTGACAAAAGCAAAGCAGACTGAATTTTTTTCCATCTCTCTTCTCAAATAGGAGAGAAATTGGATGCCTTGATCATTGTCTGAGATGGCCAACCCTACCCAGTTCCAACTGAAATGAATTATGAAGGAGACCAGGGCAAGGGCTAGAGCTGTATCCTCAGAGGCCATCTGATATAGATAGGGAAATTCTTCACGATCACTCAGGACAGGATGAAAGGTTCCATAAGTAACATGGTGAGTCTAGAACACAGAAAGCAGCATGAAGTAGAATGAATTACTAAGAATGTATAAACACATTTTTCTGAATATTTCTAGAAGTCTCAGCTAGTTACTATTTCTTCCCTCATCTGTATATCATATAAGGACATTTGAAAGCTTCATCAAGACTCTGAACTACATTAGATTGGCTTAGGCCTAATAGTAAGATTATGTAGGAATCAAGCAATATCTGATTTCATGAATTACTACATGCCGCTAATACACACACACACACACACACACACACACACACACACACACACACACACACATTTACCTGCTGAGACATGAAGTTGTTTAGTATTGTATAAAATTTCGCGGTTGTTGTCCAGTTTAGTCCTGTAAGTACAACTCCACACACGTCATCTCCACAGAAATAATTAGGGAAAATATCATGAGTTTGTAAACTCAAAAAAATTATACTGTTTAAGTGGGATTCCCAATCACTTATGTCTGCTGAGAAGTGAAATGATAGAGACATATTTGGTAAAAGATCCGGGTTCCTGTTGATTTCATTCATGGAAAAAGCCAAGACCAGTGCATACTTGAGGTTTTCAGTGTGTATTCTG
The DNA here is from genome assembly GCF_011762505.2 of Arvicanthis niloticus. Taxonomy (NCBI): domain Eukaryota; kingdom Metazoa; phylum Chordata; class Mammalia; order Rodentia; family Muridae; genus Arvicanthis; species Arvicanthis niloticus. The sequence goes on along the minus strand of NC_133438.1, from coordinate 8,221,891 downwards.
TAAAAGGTTACAGTGTTTATAAGGACAACAATTTATAGATATCATTTGTAGTCAATAAAAGGACAATCCAGTACTGGATTATATTGCCCCCACTCCCTAAAGATTGAAAAACCTTGACATGTTCATGAGAGGTCATCTCCCATAAAGAGTATGTACTATCGCCATGTTCTCCTCTGGTTTTCCTCTTGTTTTTTGAATGTTTCCTAAGATGGTAAATAAATCACCAAATGCTTTGACAAAGCAGTAGAAACGGTCACATGTTCATTTGAATTTAGAAGGAGAAATATGTAAAATACATGGGATGTGTGTGTGCCATTGAGTTTATGGTGTTTTTGTATGAAGTTCACTGCATTGGCTAAGGCAGTAAAAGAGTGACAGTTGATTTCACAGCAATCTTCTGTGGCAATATTAAGCTCATGTCATTAAAATTCATTCTCATTAGGGGACAATATATTTATCATATCCCATATAATCATCCTTATCTTAAATGTTCTTTCTTTCTAAATTTCAATTGAAATTGAATAATTCTGTTTTGTGTTTATGAAAAGAATACTAACTCATATCCCTCCTCAATTATTTCAAAACATCTGATGAATAAACAAGATACATATTACTTCATCATTAATTTCTTACTAAGAGTTAAATATCTCTATTCCAGAGTTAAATTGTACATCTGTCCTGTCTTTTTTGTCTTTTTAATAAAACAAGCCTGTTTAGAATATTCTTCATGAACATACAGAAAAAATGATGTCTTTAAAAATTTCGGTAACACATGACAGAAATTTGAGACTAGTATTTGTACAAATCAAGCACTAACTCCTGTACAGTAAACATTAAGAAACATAAAGTACTTGTGTGGTCAGAGTGGCTTTGTGGTCTAAAAAACTGTGACTTAAAAAACTATCAGAATTCTACAAAATCAAAATGTGGATAATGTCCACACTGATAAAATATGCAATTGTATTTTGCATAATTATTGAAAAAGAGACATAAGTGACAAATATTAGAAGTGTCAGATTAAATAACAGTGAGGTAAGGAGGGAAGATGTATGCTCTGTAAATAATGACAAAGATGAGGTAGTAGGTGACTCCTGTATCCTTATTCTCTAATATTGACAACTAGCATATGCCACTGTTGTTACACAGGATAGTGACAAGGGAAGTAACTAGTCACCACTATTAGTAATAACATCACTTTTAGAAGAATAAAAACATATACTTTATAGTCAGTACATTCCTTCTTTATTCTAAGGAGAGAGTGAAGAACTGGACTTTGTAAGACCTAAAAGCCATTGGATTTGTATAGATCAAACTATGAAGTTTACAGAGGAGAGATTTCTTACATCAATTCTTGATGTAGCCTCAGTACATAAATGGAGACCCCATGGAGCAAATTTAAAATGTAATTGAGTATCTATAGGAAACTCTCTCTCCAACATTAGTAGCCCCAGCACACGCACTAGAATCTGCACAGTGATGGAAGGACGATTAGCAGACTCTGTTCATTTACATAAACACACTTAGATAAAGTCATAAAAATGATATCTTTCAATAACTTATAATTGTGCCACCGTGCTATGGAAACTGTCTAGGAGAGGGAGGTATGTGATTGATAATAGCCTGAAGTTGTTTTATTACTGAGCTTCTACCTCTGTAATTGGAGGCAAGCTGGGAAAAAAAAACCTCTGTGTCAATTTAAATTGGTAATATAGCATTAAGTCTCTAATAGAATTTGGAGTTCTTTCCTGTTTTGCAGATTAATAACACAGTACAAAAGACCCTTAGCATTGCTTTGCTCCTCAACCTCAATAGACTCAGGAAATATTCATGATCATATTCATATTGAAAATACAAAAGAACTTACTGTGTATTCAAAATAGACCTGTAATACTCTTTCTCCACAGGCCGTTGTGCTACATGAATAAAGAAGACACAACCTGTTCCCAGGTTTCCATCCTTGTCTTCATTCTGCTTTATTTTCCAAAAACACCTGGGATAAATAAAACCAGCCACAACAAGTGGGATGCTCAGGAGCAAGAAGAGTAAAATGAAAGTGAACATATTTTTCCTTCTCTGAGCCTGGGCAGAATGATTTGTGAAGCGCCACACAGATCAGCAAATCAAAGAGCTACCAATATATCTTCATGTGCTATTATCACTGTGTCCAAGGGAGATGCTACATCTGCATTCCTGTATCATTTTCTACATCTGTTTTCTCACCCCTGGAGGAATCTTCCACACTCTCTCCTGAGGAGCTTCATTTGATGTCCACTGTGCATGTGATAAACTTGGCTGATAAATATAGATGAGGATGGTGTAGACAGATGAATGACATCACACATGTTTGTCGAATTTAAGGTCCCTGGGAAGATTCCACTTTGCGAAAATTTGGTCTCAGGACTGCCTCAAATTCTGTTTATGTGAACTTGAAATAATTGTCAATAGATTTTGTTAGTGGATCAACCTTTAGGAAGGACTCATGAAGTCTGAGGTCATGGTTATACACTTACCATTGTGTCACAAATCCCATGTCAAGGAAAAGCAGCCTCATGTTTAGAGCATTGGATTCCCATTGCATCCAATTGGAATGCAGTATGACAATGCTTCAGCAGTGACATGTAGAGAATATCTAAACAAAAACTGTGCTTACATTGTCTTGAGAATTAAAAATCATGACAAATCTATATATGTTCTGAATCCTGCTGTACCAAAAACTCATCACAGAACCATATTAATGTTGGTTTTAAAATATTTTTGAAAATCCAAAAGAAATGCTAGACCTTTGTGTTTTATTTCAAATACTACATAATACTTATTACTCCTATTCACAGATGCAGAGTTTGGAGTTTGCCCAACTGGTTTTCTGTCTTGCTTTGGGAATTACAGTTAAGTGATTGGATGAATCTCAGAAGAGACTTTGAACTTTGGACTGTTAACATTTTTGAGACTGCTACAGACTATGAGGACTTCTGAAGTTAGACTAACTGTATTTCTCATTATGCTATGTTTAGGTATGGCCCTCAGAGACTCATATGTTTGAACGTCCTTATTGGGACCAGGGAGTGGAATGTGATGGTTTATATATGCTTGACCTAGAGAGTGGCACTATTTAGAGGTTGTGGCCTTGTTGGGGGTATGTGTGCCACCTAGGGGTGTGGGCCTACAGACCATTGTCCTAGCTGCCTGGAAGTGAGTATTCTGCTAGCAGCCTTCAGATGAAGATGTAGAACTCTTAGCTTCTCCTGAACCATGCCTGTCTGGATGCTGCCATGTTCCTGCCTTGATGATAATGAACATTGGAACCTGTAGGCCAGCCCCAATTAAATGTCGTCCTTATAAGAATTACCTTGGTTGTGCTGTCTGTTCACAGCAATAAAACCCTAACTAAAAGAAGCATTTATTTTCAAATATTCAGTCAATATTTTGCTTTATTTCCAACCCCACTGATCCAGGGATAAAAATTATTTGTGAGCCATTTTTAAGGCATCATAATTGTATCTTGTGTTTATCTTAAAAATGGATCAGATAATAGAGAATAAAAAGTGTAAATTCACAATGGGTGTTGCTTTAATGAGCTTTCTTTTATTTGAGAAAGTAATTAAGAAATTATCTAAGGAAAGGAAGATAATTTAGGCTTAGTGTTCCAGGATTTTAGCCCCAAATCAGATGGTTTCATTAAATAGCATAAAGAGAGACAAAATATAACAACAGCAGAGGCTGCAGAAAACAGGATGGAATGGTGGTACAATCTTATGTATCAGTGACAGACATTCTCCAAACTGCTGAATCAGTGAATGACATTGACCTCAAGGCTAGACTCTCAAGACTCACTGTCTAGGAAACATCAATTTTCTACACAAAAATGTTAACCTTTATTAAAAAACAAAAACAAAACAAACACTCTCACAAATGAACACAAAAGATTGCTTTTTCCTGCAGTATATGGAATGCCTTTTTAAAAGTCCCACATCCAAGGCTGTTGCTTTAGTTCAGGCTGAATCCTTGGCTGGTATCAGGGTGACATTCTAATCCAGCCCAGAATTTCAGTATCACAACATTTCATTATCTCTTAGTGGAAATTCTGTGGTGTTTGATCACATGTCACACACAACATGTACAAGATCAAAATTCCAGATCTGAAATAAGATTTCTATGATCAGCTAAGAAACATTCAGTAATGGTTTGATGTACTTCAGTCATGTTTAGGAATGAAAGTCTATTGAGAACTTCCTAAGGAAAACATTGCTTAGAAGACACTAAAATGTATTTCCTCCCAAGTTGAGTAAAACTCATCAGTTATTTTTTCTTTGAGTATTTTCATTTTAAAGGGTCCTCAATAAATTTCTTATTTTCTAAGACAGCCCTTTGAGATTCTGTTTTTTTCTTAGAATCTTTCGAGAATGATAACATTACTGCATGGAATTGTGTTCTGAGGAGTATTCTGGCCCGTCAGCAGAACTATATAGACAGCAACACAATATTATGGACATGCGTATTGTAGTATAAGAGACAGAAACTTTTCCTAGACCTTACAGCCAAAGTTCATAATACACCTTGACATCACTAAAGATTTAAGACTGCTATCCTACTATACACTCAATTTGTTAGTTTAAACTTCTTTGTAAGAGACCAATGTAAGAATACATATTATTTGCCTTGAACTTCCCACAGAATTAACTTTTACCACCTAGGGCAATGCATAGGTGAAATCTTAAAATAAATACTTTTCTATGCCCTTGACTCAGATTATGTATATGTATCATTTACTGAAACCATCACACACATACTCTAAAAGTAACCTCCTAAAATGAATATGCTTTTGTAGGTATTGGTTGATAACAGTGATGTTTGTAATATTGTTTGTTATCTTGATCAGTTAAGGTTAGTTTCAACCAGTGCCTTTATCCTTTGTAAAACTCCCTTAAAGATTTCTGTAAAGTATACCATTTCTTACCACCCCCACCACCAAATGTGATGCTGTTCTTGCTGTTCCATAAAGACAGAAATGTTTTTGCTAGGAACAGACAGACAGACAGACAGACAGACAGACAGACAGACAGACAGACACAGATACACACACACACACACACACACACACACACACACACACACACACAAGAGACAGAAACATACAGACCACACAGACACACATATATAGAGACAGAAGACAGAAACACAAGCATAGATTCACAAGACAACCTTCAGGCAGGAACAGAGTCAAACTCATGCAACAGACAGACAGAAGATAGAAGGCACAGGGAACATGAAGTAGAGAACTCAAATTTGGACTCACTCTTATATAATTAAATTATTCCAAGGGGAAAGGCTTTCTTTTCAATCCTTAGCTCAACTCAGATGCATGATTAATCACCAATGTATTTAATTCATTTACATATTCAAAATATATTAGTTGGTGTCATTAATTTTTGTTTTGCAAAAGCATAAGGTGGGAAACAATGAAACTCCCCACCACATGACATAAGTAGCCCTGTCATCTGAAAGGTGTCCAAGGACTCAAAACCCTTTGCTTTAAGGACAGACCCTTAGCACTGGGTTTATATTTCTGAGCTCTCACCTCCCTTAAGAGCTGGGATGCCCTTTAACTTATCGTGTTCATGACAGCACCTTTTGAACCCCAGAACACACCAGCAAAACCTGATCCTCATTATAATCATGAGAAATCTATTTCTTACCTAGAATCTCAAAAGAGACTTGCATAATACTGGTGCCTCTTTTTCCCAGCCTATGCAGCAGTGCATGGTTGTACACAGAGAATTGTAGTGAATAATCAGGAAACCATCTACGAAGAAATGTCTAAACAGTGTAGTATATATGCTAGTTATATTTCTAGGGTTTTTTTTTTTTTTGAAAAAAATCTAGACCGTTTTTCTTTTCTTTTTTTATTTATTTATTAGATATTTTATTTACACTTCAGATGCCATCCCCTTTCCCCATTCCCCCCCTTAGATATCCCCTACCCCATGCCCCCTTTTCCTTTTTGCATTTATACCTTTTTAAAAAAATGTTAATCATAGGCTTTATAAGTTTGGAATTGTTCAATCAGAGGTGTAACCCACTGACCAACCTAGATATAACAACTATCTTTGACTGGTGGAGATACATGAACATCTGCCTCCCTGTCTCCCCCCTCTTTCTCTCTTTCATCACCTAGCTTCTCCTCTCCTTCTTATTCTCCTCTTCTTACTCCTTTTCTTCCTCTCAGTACTCCTCCTACCTTAGCTCCTCCTACATATCACCCTTCCTGTTAAAATGAAACTTTTCTCTCAAAATACAATTAGAACATAATTATGCCAATTTGTACCAGTGAGGTACAAGATAGTCCTAACACCCAGTCCATCCTTTTGTTGACTAACCAGCACCTCTGTCATCTATCCTAACTAAAACATTTAGTTCTGAACCTGGCTTTAGGATGAATGTCAGCTGCCGACCATCCACTCAAATCTTTTCTCTTAAGGTAAATAGCTATAAGTTTTCAACCCCGTCAGAAATCCAGAATGACTGAGATGACTATAATTGTGGGAAGCACAAAGCATAGCTTCTAAAACTTAGCCAATTTATAGAGACCTCTGAACACCTGGACACTCGCTCTACTTCAAAACGTTGGAGCATCTGTTCTTCTGCCTTCTGGCCCAGGATCATCTGACAGACCTTAGTGCTGCAGAATTATTAAGGGCTGATTACTCTGTCTAGGCAGATATAATCAGTCGACTATTCTGCAAGTGTGTCCTTTTCTGGACAGTAATTTGTCTGTAGAAGGAAAGTGGCAATTCTTGCCTAGTGGCTGTCTCACCACAACTGGAGTAGCTCCAAGGATGCTCAATTTCTTCTTAGAATTCAATATAGGAAGCTATCCGGAGCAGACAGGTCTCTAATGAAAATGAACATTAATACAGAAATGTTTGTCATGTCAATTCTAAGGATTTCTGATGTTTTGAAAACCCACTATCCATGTAAGGTAATCTGGACTGTTGCCTGTTCACTCCACTCAGCTATTTCTAAATAAAACATAGAGTACACTCTTATAATAAACTCCAAGCCATGAATTTGCTATAGTCCCTTAACTCACAGGCTGACCTTCTCAAATCAGTTAAAAAAAGTTAAAAAAGGACTGGGTCTAAGCTTTGTATTCCTAAATGTGTTATACTGGTACAATGCCTATGAGAGTAGCAATATTCATCTCACTCTTATATCACTAAGAAGCTCATGCCAATGAAAACCTTAAAATTTGTAAACAAAGTAAATTGGTGTCATTTAAGAATTTATATCTTTATCTTGGTACTAATTATACAGATTTCTACTAATAGGTAAGGCTATGCAATTAACCCCTAGCTAATCCTCTGTATTCCCACAAAACCACTACTTTCCCCTAGAAAGACAGCCCAACATTTACCACCTTAGTCCCCAAGCCCAGGGAATAGGGGCGATGACTCTTCATTAGCTTCTTCAAGCTGACTATGGGCATTGAGATATTAGAAGCGGTGTGGGGGGAAGAGCAAATTGACAGTCCTCTGATGCTGTGTCTTCACTGCCTCCAGATGGAATTCCCGGACCTCACAGGTTTGAGCAGGTCTGCCCAGCTTGCTTGTTGAGTAGATACACCAAGGCTGATCATTCTGCAATATACAATTCTCAAAACAAATTTTAGTGTCAAGATAGTTTTTTTTTTTCAAGAGGGCTGACATTTTATTAAGAATGTTTGTACTAACCGCTTTTCTTTTTTCCCTTCTTTTATTGGATATAATATTTACATTTCAAATTTTATTCCCTTACCACATTTCCCCCACCACCCAGGAACCCCTTATCCCATCCCCCTCCTCCTGCTTCTATGAGGGTGTTTACCCTCCTACCCCAACTCCCCCTCCCCACCCTCAGATTCCACCCCCTCAGTGCTCAGCCTTCAAGGTACCAATGACCTTGTCCCCCACCTATGCCCAACAAGGCCATCCTCCCCTACATATACAGCTGGAGTCATGTGTCTCTCCATATGTGCTCCTAGGCTGGTGGTTTAGACCCTGGGGAGCTCTGGCTGGTTGGTATTGTTGCTCTCCTCATGGGGCCACCAGCCCTTAAGGCTCCTTCAGTTTACTCTCTAACTCCTCCATTGGGAACCTTTGATCAGATTAATGGATAGGTGCCAGTATCTGTCTCTGGGTATGTCAGACTCTGGGGGACATCTATGGAGACAGCCTTATCAGGCTGCTGTCAGCTTTCCCATCCTGACATCCCTATCAGCTTCTATTTTTGGTGACTGCCCATGGAATGAATACCCAGGTGGAATGGTCTCCATACAACCCCCTCTTCAGATTCTGCCCCACACTTTGTCTCCATATTTGCTCCCTTGGGTATTTAGTTACTCCTAAGAAAGACCTAGGCATCCTCACTTGTTCTTTCTTCTTCATGAGCTTCATGTCATTGGGTAGTTGAATCTTTGTTGTTTCAAATTTTGGGCTAATCCCCACTTATCAGTGAGTAAATACCATGTGTGTTCTTTTGTGATTGGGTTACCTCACTCAGGATGATATTTTCTAGTTCCATCCATTTACCTAAGAATTTCTAGAATTCATTATTTTTAATAGCTGCGTAATATTCCATTGTGTAAATGTACCACATTTTTTGTATCCATTCCTCTGTTGAAGGGTATCTGGGTTCTTCCCAGCTTCTGGCTATTATAAATAAGGCTGCTATGAACATAGTGGAGCATATGTCTTTGTTATTTGTTGGGGCATTTTCTGGGTACATGCCCAGGAGTGGTATAGCTGGGTCCTCAGGTAGTGCTATGTCCAATTTTCTGAGGAACCACCAGAGTGAATTCCAGAGTGGTTGTATCAGCTTGCAACCCCACCAACAATGAAGGAGTGTTCCTCTTTCTTCACATCCTCGCCAGTATCTACTATCACCTGAGTTTTTGATCTTAGCCATTCTGACTGGTGTGACTCAGTGTTGTTTTGATTTGCATTTTCCTGATGACTAAGGATGTTGAGCATTTCTTAAGGTGCTTCTTGGTCATTCCATTTCCTCAGTTGAGAGTTCTTTGTTTCGCTCTGTACCCCATTTTTAATGGGGTTATTTTGTTGTTTGGTGTCTATTTTCTTGAGTTCTTTGTATATATTTGATATTTGCCCTCTATCACATGTAGGATTGGTAATGATCTTTTCCCAATCTGATGGTTGCCGTTTTGTCTTGTTGACAGTGTCCTTTGCCTAACACAAGCTTTGCAATTTGATGAGGTCCCATTTGTTGATTCTTGATCTTAGAGCATAAGCCACTGATGGTCTGTTCAGGAAGTTTTCCTCTGTGCCTAGGTATTCGAGGGTCTTCCCCAACTTCTCTTCTATTAGTTTCAGTGTATCTGGCTTTATGTGAAGGTCCTTTATCCACTTGGAGTTGAGCTTTGTACAAGGGGATAAGAATGGATTAATTTGCATTCTTCTACATGTTGACCTCCAGTTGAGCCAGCACCACTTGTTGAAAATGCTGTCCTTTTTCCACTGGATGGATTTAGCTCCCTTGTCAGAGATCAAGTGGCCATAGGTGTGCGGGTTCATTTCTGGGTCTTCAATTCTATTCCATTGATCATTCTGTCTGTCTCTGTACCAATACCATGCAGTTTTTATCACTACTGCTCTGTAGTACAGTTTGAGGTCCGGAATGGGGATTTCCCCAGAAGTTCTTTTATTGTTGAGAATAGTTCTTGCTCTCCTAGGTTTTTTGTTATTCCAAATGAATTTGTAAATTGCTCTTTCTATCTCTATGAAGAATTGATTTGGAATTTTGATGGGTATTGCATTGAATCTGTAGATTGCTTTTGGCAGGATAGCCATTTTTACTAAGTTAATCCTGCCAATCCAGGAGCATGGGAGATCTTTCCATCTTCTGAGATCTTCAGTTTCTCTCTTCAGAGACTTGAAGTTCTTGTCATACAGATCTTTCACTTGCTTGGTTAGATTCACTGCAAGATATTTTATTTTATTTGTGGCTATTGTGAAGGGTGTCATTTCCCTAATTTCTTTCTCAGCCTATTTATCCTTTGAATAGAGGAAGGCTACTGATTTGTTTGAGTTGATTTTATATCCAGCCACATTGCTAAAGTTGTTTATCAGGTTTAGGAATTCTCTGGTGGAAGTTTTAGGGTCACTTAAGTATACTATCATATCATCTGCAAATAGTGAAATTTTGACTTCTTCCTTTCCTATCTGTATTCCTTTGACTTCCTTTTGTTGTCTAATTGCTCTAGCTAGGATTTCCAGTAATATATTGAATAGGTAAGGTGAGAGTGGGCAGCCTTGCCTAGTCCCTGATCTTAGTGGGATTGTTTCAAGTTTCTCTCCATTTAGTTTGATGTTGGCTACTGGCTTGCTGTATATTGCTTTTACTATGTATAGGTATGGGCCTTGAATTCCTGATCTTTCCAAATCTTTTAACATGAAGGGATGTTAGATTTTGTCAAATGCTTTCTCAGCGTCTAGTGAGATGACCATGTGGTTTTTCTCTTTGAGTATATTTATGTAGTGGATTACATTGATGGATTTCTGAATATTGAACCATCCCTGCATTCCTGGCATAAAGCCTACTTGATCTTGATGGATAATTGTTTTGATGTGTTGTTGGATTCGGTTTGTGAGAATTTTATTGAGTATTTTTGCATCAATATCCATAAGAGAGATTGGTCTGTAGTTCTCTTTCTTTGTTGGGTCTTTCTGTGGTTTAGGTATGAGCATAATGGTAGCTTCATAGAATGAATTGTTAGTGTTCCTTATGTTTCTATTAGATGGAATAGCTTGAAGAGGATTGGTATTAGGTCTTCCTTGAAGGTCTGAAAGAATTCTGCGCTGAAACCATCTGGCCCCGGACATTTTTTGGTGGGAAGATTTTTAATGACTGTGTCTATTTCTTTAGGAGTTATGTGACTGCTTAGATGGTTTATCTGCTCCTCGTTTAACTTTGGTACCTGGTATCTGTCTAGAAAATTGTCCATTTCATCCAGATTTTTCAATTTTGTTGAGTATAGGCCTTTGTAGTAGGATCTGATAATTTTTTTAATTTCCTCTGTTTCTGTTGTTATATCTCCCTTTTCATTTCTGATTTTATTAATTTGAATGCTGTCTCTGCGCCCTTTGGTTAGTCTGGCTAAGGGTTTGTCTATCTTGTTGACTTTCTCAAAGAACCAGCTCCTGGTTTTGTTGATATTTTGTATAGTTCTTTTTGTTTCAACTTGGTTGATTTCAGCCCTGAGTTTGATTATTTCCTGCCGTCTACTCCTCTTGGGTATACTAGCTTCTTTTTGTTCTAATGCTTTCAGGTTTGCTGTCAAGTTGTTAATGTATGGTCTTTCCAATTTCTCTTTGTGAGCACTTAAGGCTATGATTTTTCCTCTTAGTACTGCTTTCAGTGAGTCCCACAAGTCTTGATATGATGTGTCCTCATTTTCATTTAAATCTAAGAAGTCTTTAATTTCTTTCTAGGAAAGAAATTAAACCTAGGAAAGAGGTCAGGAATTACAGATGTTTCACCAAGAGTATACAAGATATATAAGAGAGAATCTCGGGGTTAAGAGATACTTTAGAGGAGATTGACACAACTGTCAAAGGAAATTCAAAACATACAAAACTCCTAACCCAAGGCATCCAGGAAATTCAGGACACAATGAGAACAAATCTAAGAATAATCAGAATAGAGGAGAATGAATATTCTCAGCTCAAAGAACCTGAAAATGTCTTTAACAAAATCATAGAAGAAAATTTATCCAACCTAAAGAAAGAGATGACCATAAAGGTACAAGAAGCATATAGAACACCAAACAAATGAGACCAGAAAAAAATTCTCTCATCACATAATACTTAAAACACTAAACCAATCAAAGAACAAAGAAAGAATATTAAAAACTGCAAGGGAAAAGGGCCAAGTAACATACAAAGGTAGACCTATCAGAATTACACCAAACTTTTCAACAGAGGCTATGAAAGCCAGAAGAGATTGGTCAAAGGTTATGCAGACTCACAGAGAACAAAAATGCCAGGTTAGGCTACTATACCCAACAAAATTCTCAATCAACATAGATGGAGAAAACAAAATATTGCAGGACAAAAATCAAACTCAAGCAGTATCTATCTACCAATCCAGTCCTACAGAAGATCCTAGATAGAAAACTCCAACACAAGGAAGGTACCTACACCAAAAAAGACAAGATATCAAACATCTCACAACAAAGCCAATAGGAGAGGACCACAAGCACATAAAGCCACACACAAAAACAAACATATCAGGAACCAACACTCATCTGTCTTTAGTATCTCTCAATACTAATTGACTCAAGTCACTCATAATAAGACATAGCTAACAGACTAGATATGCAAACAAAATCAAGCATTTTGCTGCATACAAGCAACACACCTTAATAACAAAGACAGTACTATCTCAGAGTAAAATGATAGAAAAGGGACTTCCAAACAAATGGTTCCAGGAAACAAGCTGGAGTTGCCATTGTAATATTGAAAAAATAGACTTTCAAGCAAAAGTTATCATGCATGATAAGAAAGGACTCTTCATGTTCATCAAAGGGAAAATCCACCAAAAGAAAGTCTCAATTCTGAACATCTAGGCCCCAAATGTAAGGGCACCCACATTTATAAAATAACTTTACTAAAGCTCAAAATATACATTGAACCCTACACCATAATAGTGGGAGACTTCAACATCTCACTGTCACCAATGGACAGGTCATTGAAACAGAAACTAAACATAGACACAATGAAACTAATAGACGTTATGAAACAAATGGATTTAGCAGATATTTCACTCTAAAACAAAAGAATGCACCTTCTTCTCAACATCTCATGGTATCTGACAATATAATTGGTCACAAAACAACCCTCAGCCAATACAAGAAGATTGAAATAATTCCATGCATCCTATCAGATCACTATGACCTAAAGCTGGTCTCCAATAACAGCAGAATCAACAAAAAGCCCACATACACATGGAAAATAAACAACTCTTTACTCAATGATAACCTAGTAAGGGAAAAAATAAAGAAAGAAATTAAAGACTTCCTGGAGTTAAATGAAAATGTTGACACATCATATCCAAACTTACGGGACACAATGAAAGCAGTGCAAAGAGGAAAATTTATAGCCAAATTCAGATGACCGAAACCAACTAAATAGAAACAAAGAAAATAATACAATGAATCAGTAAAACCAAAAGCTGGTTCTTTGAGAAAATCAAAAAGATAGCTAGCCCAATTAACTAAAGGACCCAGAGGCTATATCCAAATTAACAAAAATAGAAATGAAAAGGGAGATATAACAACAGAAATGGAGGAAATTCAAAAATTCATAAGGTCCTACTACAAAAGACTATACTCAACAAAACTGGAAAATCTAGATGAAATGGATGGTTTTCTAGAAATATACCACATACCAAAGTTTAATCCAGAGCAGAAAAATTATCTAACTTGGCCCATATCTCATAAAAAAATATAGAAGAATTCATTAAAAACCTCCCAATTAAAAAAGAAAAAAGACCAGGGCCAGATGGACTTAGGGCAGAATTATCTCAGACATTCAAAGATACCAATATTATTCAAACTATCCCATAAAATAGAAACAGAAGGAATACTACTTAATTTATTCTGTGAAGCCACAATTACTCTGATACCTAAACAACACAAGGACCCTACCAAAAAAGATAACTTCAAACCAATATTGCTTATGAATTAATATAAATATATTCAATAAAATTTTTGCAAACCAAATCCAAGAACACATCAAAATCAGCATTCAGCACAATCAAGTAGGCTTCATCCCAGGGATTCAAGGTTGATTCAGTATGTGAACATTCATTAATGTAACCCATTATATAAACAAACTCAAACAAAAATATTATATGATCATCTCCTTAGAGACATAAAAAGCGTTTGACAAAATACAACACCCATTCATGTTAAAAGTATTGGAAAGTTTAGGAATTCAAGGCACATACACAAACATAATAAATGCAATATATAGCAAACTAGCTAGCCAATATCAAATAAAATGGAGAAATACTTGAAGCAATCCCACTAAAATTGGGGACAAGATAAAGATGTCCACTCTCTCTATATCTATTAGATACAGTACTCAAAGTACTAGCTAGAACATTAAGACTACAAAAAGAGATCAAGGGGATACAAATTGGCAAAGAAGAAATAAAGGTATCACTATTCACAGATGTTTTAATAGTATATAAGTGACACCAAAAGCTTTACCAGAAAACTCCAGTTGATAAAAAACTTCAGCAAAGTGTCCAGATATAAAATTAACACAAATAAATCATAATACTTTCTTTACACAAATAATAAACAGGCTGAGAAGAAATTAGGGAAACAATTCCCTTCACAATATCCACAAATAATACAAAACGTTTTGGGGTAACTCTAACCAAACAAGAGAAAGATCTGTATGACAACAGCTTCAAGTGCCTCAAGAAAGAAATTGATGAAGATCTTAAAAAATGGAGAGATCTTCCATGCTCATGGATTGGCAGGATATACTTAGTAAAAATGGCCATCCCATGAAAGGCAATCTACAGATTCAATGCAATCTCCATCAAAATCCCAACACAATTCTTCAAAGACATGGAAAGAGCAATTCTCAAATTCATTTGGAAAGGTAAAAAACCCAGAATAGCAAAAACAATACTTAAAAATAAAAAAAAAATGGCTGTGGGAACCACCATCCCTGACCTCAAGCTTTACTACAAAGCAATAGTGATGAAAACTGCATGGTATTGGTACAGAGACAGAAAACCACACACTTACTACACTTGTTTTTTGACAAAGAAGCCAAACATATACAATGGAAAAAAGAAAGCATCAACACATAGTGCTGGTCTAACCATCTGTTGATATGTAGAAAAAATTAAATAGACCCATATTGGTCACTTCCCCAAAGCTCAAGTCCAAGTAGATCAAGAACCTGAACACAAAACCTGACACACTCAATCTAATAGAAGAGAAAGTGGGAAAGAACCTTGCATTCATTGGTACAGGGTGAAATTTCACAAACAGAACTTCAATGGCTCATGCTCTAATAATTGATAAATGGGACCCCATAAAACTGAAAAGCTTCTGTAAGATAAAACACACAACCAATAAGACAAATTAGCAAGCTACAGATTGGGAAAATATCTTCACTAACCCCACATCCGATAGAGGGCTAATATCCAAAATATATAAAGAAGTGAAAAAGCTAATGACCAAAAAAACAAACACACTAATCGAAAAATGGGGTATAGAACTAAACCAAGAATTCACAACAGAGAAATATCAAATGGCTAAGAAGCACCTACAGAAATGTTCAAAGTCCTTAGTGATCAGAGAAATGCAAATAAAAACCACCCTGAAATTCCACCTTACATAAATAAGCATGGCTAAGATCAAAACCTCAGGTGACAACACATGTTGGTGAGGATGTGGAGAAAGAGGAGCACACCTCCATTGCTGGTGGGGTTGCAAACTGGTACAACCACTCTGGAAATCAATCTGGAGGTTCCTCAGAAAATTGGAACTAGGTCTATCTAAAGACCCAGAAAAAGCAATCTTGGGAATACACACAAAAGATGCCCCACCATGACATAAGTTCATTTGTTCCACTACTTTCATAGTGACCCTGTTTCTGATAGCTAAAAACTGGAAAAAACCCAGATACCCTACAACAGAAGAATGGATGCAGAAAATGTGATTCATTTACACAATGGAATACTACTCAGCTATTAAGAACAAGGACATCCTGAATTTTGCAGGCAAATAGATGAAACTAGAATATATCATCCTCAGTGAGGTAACTCAGACCCAAAAGGACATGCAAGGTATATATTCAGTAATAAGTGGATATTAGCCAAAAAAGTGCTGAATATCCAAGATACAGGCCACAAAACTCAAAAATGTCAACAAGCTGAAGGGGCTAAGTGAGGATGCTTCAGTACAACTTGGGAAGGAGAAGAAAGCAGCCACAAGGGAGGAGGACCTGGGAGGAAAATGGGATGGGTAGGCAGAGAGGGGAACGTGATCTGGTATTGAGTGGGGGGAAAGGACTGAAATCCTGAATGGCCAGCAAAAGGAAAAGAAACATGCAAGCTTGGGAGGTAAGAGGTTGGGGGAACCCTCCAGAATGTACCAGAGACCTGGGAGGTGAGAGAATCTCAGGACTCAGAGAGGGACCTCAGCTAAAACACCCTCCACTGGGGAGAGGGAAATTGTAGAGCCCACCTCCACCAGAAAAATATCATCAAGTGAGAGATGGGGTTGCCATCCCATAGTCAAAACTCTGAACCATAATTGTTCCTGTCTGCAAGAACTCTGAGATGGAAATAGAGAGTAGCCTGGGGGGGGGGGGAAAGGCTCAGCAACAGGCCTCACGTGGGATCCAGGTCAGAGGAGGCCCCAAGACCTGACACTATTACTGAGGCTATGGAGTGCTCACAAAAAAAGGGACCTATCATGACTGCCCTCCGATAAACCTAACATGCCCTGAAAGAGTCAGATGCAGATATTTGCACCCAGCCAATGGACAGAAGCTGCTGACCCCTGTGGTTTAATTGGGGGAAAGCTACAAGAAGCTAAAGAGGAAGGTCAGCAGTCTTAACCTGGGCCCGGGAGACCTCTCAGATACTGGAACACCAACCAGGCTGCATACACCAGCTGATATGAGGCCTCCCAACACATACAGAGCAGAGGACTGCCGGGTCTAGGTTGAGTCTTAGAAGATGCATCTAACCTTCAAGAGACTGGAAGCCCCAGAGAGTTTGGAGGTCTGTGGAGTGGGGATGGGAATGGGGACATCCTCATGGAGACAGAGGGGTGGGGAGGAGGTATGGGATGTAGAACTGTCAGAAGGTGGACCAGAAGGGAAATAAAATCCAGAGTTATCAATCAATCAATCAATCAATCAATCTCATGAAATATGTCTCACCAGTTAGCCCAACCTCTATTGGTACACCTTGGTTAAGGCAAGGTCCCAAGGACTGTGTCCTGAAGATTTCGTGATTTTATAGAGTTCTGCTCTGCTTGCTGTCACCACTTCCCTCTTCTTAAGAATTGTATGACAACTCAAAAGGGGCTTCCAGCACCTCATTCATTATTACTGTCATCAAAAATTATAATGCTTAATCTTTCTCAGGCATTGCTGCTGAAGCAGAGTGATAAATTTTTTATTTTTATTTTTTAATTATCAAATTGTAATATGCATAGTTTTTATTGGTCTCAGCATTGACAGAGGCAGCCAGCAGCTGATTTGCCATAAGCTTTCAGTTTTAGAAAGTTAAAAGTGAACAAGGCATGATGGAGAGTATTTTTGGGAGACTCATTCTGGGGTTACAGTTCCCCCTCTTTTATTTTTAAAGCCAATATTTTAGAGTTCTTGTAAAATCAGGGCAGAAGCACCAACAGCTGCTCCTTTCACCCTCAGAGAGTCATGAAGACACATTTGAAGAAATATAAATCTTTATTAATAATCTTTTTTATCAAAGGACTATTATAAAACAGCCAAGAAGCAATCAATCTATATAATAGATCCATTATATATATATATAATATATCCATTAATCTATATAATATATCCATTAATATAATCCATTCTTCTACTTTTTGTCAAATTACTCCTCTTTTGTCAATTTATTGTTGAGGGAAATTAGGATTTGCATCTCTCTTGAGAATATTAAACAGAGACTTAAACTCTTTTGTGGAGAGCTTAAAATAAGATCCTAGTCAAGAAGCATCACCTGGAAACTTTTGAAAATAATTTGAAATAAGTAAACTATCTTTTTTTTTTTTGCCAGACCCATTATCTGTTTTTTATTGGATATTTTACGTATTTACCTTTCACTGTTATCTCCTCTCCCATTCTCCCCCCAAACCCCCTTATCCCATACCCCCTCTTTCTATTTTTCTATTTTTATGAGGGTGTGCTCCCACCATCCTCTCAATCCCGCCTCCCTGCTCTCCAATTCCCCAATACTAGGGAATCTAAACTTTTGGGGACCAGGTCCTCCACTTCCACTCATGCCTAACAAGGCCACCCTCAATTACCTATTCAGCTAAAGCCATGAGTTCCTTCCTTTGTGTTCTCAGGGAGGAGGTTTAGACCCTGGGAGCTTTGGTTGAGTATTTTGATACTCTTTCTAAAAAGGACCAAAGCACCCACACTTTGGTCTTCCTTCCTCCTCTTGAGTTTCATGTGGTCTATGCAGTGTGTCCTAGGTATTGTGAGCTTCTGGGCTAATAAGCACTTATCATATCCTGTGTGTTCTTTTGGGTTACCTCACTCAGGATGATATTTTCAAGCTCCATCTGTTTGTCTAAGAATTTCATGAATTCATTGTTTTTAATAGTGGAGTATTACTCCATTGTGTAAATGTACCACATTTTCTGTATCCATTCCTCAAGGCCCAGACTTGAGGGAACCAGTGCTCTGGCCAGGCCAGGAGTGAATTCCTGAGTCCCGGTGGGTCCCAGTTATTCCCTGTTTGGGGTGTTGCTGCTTTCTTACCTAAGATACTGCTTGGATTAGAGCTCTTGAGAGCCCTGCTCCCTCTGGGTACTGTGAGTTTGGGTGCAGAGCTATCTCCCACCATCTGCTGAGCACTTGGGCCCAGAAAAAAAGTCCCCAGAGTGATAATTTAATCACCACCCCAGGAAAGAACTTAGAGATATAGATTGCCAGCAATGACCATTACCCTTAGAAAGCATTTGGAAAAGTAGAATTGTTAATAAAGTTAGGTAAATGTGTCTTTGCTACTAGCTCTGATGTAGAAAATCTTAAAGAACAATTTGAATTTCTGAATGACATAATTTGATTAGTCAAGCTAGGGTTTTTTAAAGAGCACACAAGAAGAAACATGGAAGTACTGGCTGATGCTACCTGAGGCTGACCAGTGATGATTGATTTTTTATACCCATTTGGCCTCAGCTTTGTGATATGATTTAATAAGAATTGCTGATTAGTACATTTGCATTCAGAAGACTTAAAGTAATTAGGACTTTTTAAAATTAAATTTTAGATGTATGATTCTTTTAAGATACTTATAAAGTTACTTTTAAAGATAAATAATAAAATAATCACTCCTTTCTTTGTGATTTCAGATTGCTGCCTGCCAGTAAGAGAAATTGGTTGAGAAAAATGTCTTGATTAATCTATAAAAATTTGCTTATATTTTTTCTGTACAATGTAATATTATTTTTGTACAGATATTGGGAAAAGATGGTTTTTCATAGTATTTCACTAGAAGAAAACAAAAAATTATCTTATACTACCTGAAAGACTTTTCTGGGCTATATAAACTATGAGAGAAAGAATAAAGTGGTTGGAACATTGTTTTTTCCACCTGTCAACTATGTGTCTGTATGTACATATGTAAAGTTTGTGTGAGAGTATTTTGAAAATTATTCTTGCCACATTCCAAAAAAGAATGTGTGTGTGTGTGTGTGTGTGTGTGTGTGTGTGTGTGTGTGTAAAGCTTGTGTGAGTGTGTGTTGGAACTTTGTTCCATCCATAATATCCATATGTATGTATATATGTAAAGCCTGTATAGGTGTGTGTTGGAGCTTGCATCTTCTATGAATTGTGTGTTTACATGTATGTATATTATGTGTGAAATGCCTAAAGTCTGCTTGCTGGAACTTTGTTCCTTCCACACACCAGTATGGGTGTGTATATGTATATGTGTGTGTGTGTGTGTGTGTGTGTGTGTATATGTGTATATATATATATATATATATATACATAAAATGTTTGAAGCCTGCTTTTTATAGCATTGCTTCAGTCTTCTTACATGAATATGTATGTGTTTGTCTGTCTGTTTGTATGTCTCCTGCTGGACCTTGTCTTTAATCAACAATTCTGTGTGTGTGTGTGTGTGTGTGTGTGTGTTTGCTCTGTTTGTGGGTGTGTATGTGTGTTTGCTCTGTGTGTATGTGTGTATTTGGTGTGTGTATGTATGTTTGCTGTGTGTGTATGGGTTTGGTGTGTCTATTTGTGTGTGTGTGTGTGTGTGTGTGTGTGTGTTTGGTGTGTATAGAGGTGTAAGTTTGTGAATGGTTGCTATCTGCCTTTTCACTTTGCTAAATGCTGGCTTCCAGAACTATCAACCCCAGTGGGTTTCTGGACCAAACCCCATTATCTGCTCTCAGCACTGATTCCCACCAGCTGCCTACCTCAAATTACTCTGTGGTGTCAAAGATGATTCTTGCATAGAGTCATCTAAATTGCACACATAGTGAAGAGGCTGGCCAGCCACCCTCCACACTCTCATCATTCACAAAGCTTCCCCTCACCTCAGCACTCAGTTGCCACTCTCAAAAGCTTCCCCTGCCCACCTTGTTCTTTCCAGCCACCTGACCTTTCAGAGGAGGCACAGGCTGGTGCTGAAATCCAGCTTCCATTTCATATTAGCACTCCCTAATGAAATGCCCCCTCCTGGGAATGGCAACTGCAAACTTAAGAACAGATAAACAGCAACAACATCTAGCCCCTGTGTTACCAAGGCTGGCACCAACTCTTATGGATGGCTAAGCACTTCCTAGTGCAAGTAGCCACTATCTTTGGGAAAAGCAAAAGACCAAACATTTTTGGAGAG
The DNA here is from genome assembly GCF_011762505.2 of Arvicanthis niloticus. Classification (NCBI taxonomy): domain Eukaryota; kingdom Metazoa; phylum Chordata; class Mammalia; order Rodentia; family Muridae; genus Arvicanthis; species Arvicanthis niloticus. The sequence goes on along the minus strand of NC_133438.1, from coordinate 8,201,260 downwards.
ATAAGCACCATACTTTGGGGCAATTAAGTATTCCCAGACAGCTGTGGCCAGTTTGTAAAAACACTAGTCCCTGATACCACCATAAAGGCCAAAAGGGCTTCCCGCCCCAGTTGTGCGATCCCACCGGCCTCCTAAACAAATCATATTGACTTTGAGAGATGACATGTCTTATCGCCTTCCCTGTCAGGTAACCCTGAAACCCCAGAATCTGCCTGTGTATACAAATTCTGAGCCCACAGATATGTGGTCACAATCCTGCCCTGTGAAGTGGGTACACACTGTGATCCAAACCAGGTTCATACATTAAAGGCTCTTTTGTCTCATTACATCAGGTTGGAAATTCTTTGAGCTCTTCTGTGAATCCCAAGATCTGGACATAAGAATAGAAGATATTATTTCAACAAGCTCTTTTTTCCCTGTGATTTCACAAGTGTTTCTTTTATGATACACTTAACATTGAGCATTCTTATGTAAAATGCCTAAAGATAAACACAGTTATTTCTACCCATATCCTTTCCTTTTTCTGCAGGTTCCTTTAATTCTGACACCATAGCAGAACATTCAAAAGCAGAATGCCAGTGTAAAGTGTTTTTAATATTGTTCTATATTTTTAAAAATTTCTGTAATTTTAGTATCTATGTGTGTCATTATGTGCATAAATAAATTCAGGGAAATTTGGAGCCCAGAAGAGACCATCTGATACTTTGTAGCTATTGTTACAGGTGATTGTTAATAACAGTTGGTGGGGTTGAGTACTGAATAAATTTCTCTCCAAGAACAGGGCATGATTTTAATTGCTGAGACATCAATCCATCTCCTGAAATATTTTATCAATCTACAGATAAAAATATTCCTCTTTCCTCTAAGTTTATAGAAGAACTCTTCTAACTTCTAGAATGGATCAGGATTCTACTACCTCCTTCTGGCAAAGAGGACAATTTTAGACTATTATGGATGAGCATAGGAGACAATGTAGACCCCAGTAGACATGATATTGCTAGGCAAAAATCATAAGAGAAAACAGTGAGAATCATTCCAAAATATATAGGTATGGCAATGTAATCCAATATTTAGTAATTATGAACCAACTATACATGTGTCAGTTAGAATTTATGAAATGTGAACACGGGAAGATGATTTCTCCCTGATCGTTTGAAGAGAATTTCTCTCTGGTCTAAACAGTATTGTGTAACATTTGGGAACAAAGATGCACACCAGCATCCCTGCACTGGAGGCCAAAGTGGAGAAGATCTCCACAGCCACCACAACCTTGCCTTTAGTGCTATGGTAAACAGGGAGGAATGTGACCCAGACACTACAGAACACCAGCATGCTGAATGTTATAGAGTTTGCTTCATTGAAGGCTCCAGGCAGGTTTCTGGAAAGGAAAGCCAGAGTGAAGCTCCCAAAGGCCAGGCAGGCCAGGTATGCCAGGACACAGTAAAAAGCAGTGACTGACCCCTTGTTGCAAACAATGATGATGTGACCATGCTCTGATTGGGCATCAATGTCAACAGAAGGAGGAGAAGCTCCTATCCAGACTGCACAGACAATAACTTGGATGAGAGTGCAGATGAGAATGATATAGTTAGAAACTCCTGAAACCAAAAAATACTTGATCATTCTTTGAGGAGCTGTGACTTTGAATGCCAGTACAACAGTAATTGTTTTGGCCAGCACAGTGGAAACAGCCACAGAGAATACAAGTCCAAATGTGATTTGCTGTAGGATGCAGGTAGCTGAGTTTGGATGTCCAATATAGAGCAAGGGGCAGAGGAAACAAAAAATGAGGGAGATGAGCAATATGTAGGTGAGAGTGCGATTATTGGCCTTAACAATGGGAGTTGTATGGTGTTTCACAAAGACCCCAAGAACAACAGCTGTAACTGCAGAGAAGAACAAAGCCATTGAAGAAAGTGCCATCCCCAAGGGGTCTTCATAAGTGAGAAAGATAAGCGCTTTGTGAATGCAGTGATTCTGCTCAGTGTTAGCATACTGGTCCTCTGGACACTGGACACACAAATCCACATCTAATGGAGAAATAAAAATATTATTAGTGTAGCTTCAGCAATTTTACTGTCATGATACTTACTCTAGTATATAAAGAAATGTTTCAACATGTGAATCTGGTTGCTCTGAATACATTCAAGGTCAGTGCTATATAAAATAATTGATTCCATTTTAATGCTTCTCATTGTTATGGTAAATAAAAACATCAAATATTTTGTGTATTTTATTCCATTGGTATGATCATTTATCATGGATGTGTATATTTATAAGTGTGTTTACATGTAAAATTAAAAAACATTGTCATAAACATGACAGCAAATTGGTTTATATGGGGGAGTTATGAGGCTGAGAATGAGAAGTAAAGTTTATATGAATATAAAAATTGTATGAAATATAAAAAAATTTATATGAAAAAAATTGTAAAAGTATCTGTAATTCCCACTAGTTTATTTATAGTAAATCTGATAGCCATTGCACTAAATCATTGGATAATTGCAATAAGGGATAATATACTTTCAAGCTTTGAAGTCTTTTACATGGAACAAAGCTTTTGTTAACAGCCGTTACCTTTTAATTTGTTTGAGGAAATAGGAATTTACTTTGGTTGTGAAGAGAATGTATTGCTCGTAGAGAGTACTTGAGTTTGGTTCTCAGCACCAATGTCAGGTGTATTCAAACAGCCTTTTTGAATTACTTATGTTTACATTTTATGTAGAACTACATATCAGAAAATAACAGGTGGGAGTTGGTTACCTCCTAGTATATGGGTTCTGAGGATAAACTAATGCCATCATACTTAGTAGGAAAGGATGTAACTGCTAAGCCATCTTACTGGCCATAAGAGCCTTTAAAGACTTCCATTTAATTATATAGGATGACAAAAAAGAAGGGAATAAATGCATGCCTGAAAATTATATTCAGTTCATACGAACTAAATTGTTATTTGATGAATATGGGCTATGCAAGTGCAAATATCATTTGAAAACTGTGGTTAATTCCTTTCAGGACAAAACAATATTAATGTATGGTATTACAGAAATTATTAGCTAGGTATTATTTAAACTAGTATTGAATCGAGGACTCATAATATTTACATATCATGTGTCAACAGTGAGTCTCAATTTCTACGTTTCAAATAAAACAGAAGTTTGAAAAAAAGAATATCTCTTTATTATATAAAATCTCCTGTCTTATGCATAACAGTTTCTCATGATGTTACAAATCATTATTTGCCCTTTTCATTAGTCTTACAAACGGCTTGGATTTGGTTCCCTCTATTCACATGCCTGATTCTGTCTTCCTTGTGCTTCTGTACTTGATAGGAGTACATAAACTCATGTAAGGGTACATATATTAAGACAATATAAATAAACCATTTAATGATTCATCATCTACATATATTTTTAGAGATGATTAATCACTAGAAAAGACCTCTAGAACAAACTAACACTGAAGTTTTTTTTTTTATCAAAACTGAGTATGTCATCTACAATACATTTTTAATGAGTCAAAGATATATGACGATTTCTGTTTTTAATAAGGACATTTTAAAGTATTGTATTTCTATAATTACTAACTTAGGAAAGTGGTATATATATCCATATTTCCATTTTAGAACACTACTGCATCCCAGATGGGTGCAAGATGATACAATTTGAAGAACTCATCCTTGCAGAAAATACCTACTTGTCCCATTAGAAATTTCATTTTCTGGGCAGGGACTACAATCAAAACAGCAGGCTGGCATTCCATTCTTCCTGAATTTTCTAAATCCTGGACCACAGTCAGCACTGCACACAGAGGTTGGCATCTAAAGAAAAATAAATATATCCTGCTATCAAGAGTTTTACCTACCCCTTCAAAAATTATATTATATTAGTATATGATATTTATAAGCTTATTTTATATATAACAACAAAGTTACAAGTTTTTACTTATTGCATTTCATGACAGATATCAATATTTGCAAAATTTGAGGAAAAGTTGAATTGTTAACCATCAACTTGAAAATCAGAAAAACGATTTGTTAGTGTCCTGTTTACTAACAGTGCAGGGATTGCAAGGTGGTTATTCTATTTAATTCTTGTCTCCTTAAGAAAAAGTACAGTATAAAGGCACAGAGATCCTAATTGAGAAATTATCTCTATCAGACTAGCTTCTTATTATAGCTGCAAAAGCATATTTTAAAGTTGTAATTGATGCAGGAGTGCCCTCCCCATTAGAAGCAGTGTTGCCCATAAGCAGTGGTACATTAGAAATCATGCAGAACAAGCAGAGTTTCTTGAGTGACTCTGTTTCAGTTACATTATACAGTTCCATGCCTTGCCTTGCCTTGCCTTGAGTGTAATCCACGAACCAAATCAACGTTTTCCTCCTCACTTTGCTTATAGTTAGTGTTTAATAACAACAACATAGAAGCAAATTACAAGTAAAGAACATTCAGAAATGGAAAAAAAACAACTCAAATATCAGATAACAGAAATAACCACATCTACATTAGGACTGTAAACCATAACAAAGTATATTGAAAGAGAAACATAGCTGCATGTGCAGAACCCTGTGGCATTTTTGGTGAGGAGGTACTGAGTTTCTGTATAGTGAGCTGGAAGATGGTGTGTTTCCTGAATTCAAAAGGTTTTATGGAGCCTGAAAATTTAGACTGCTCAAAATTAATTAAAGAATTTCTTAAATTAAGAAAATCATGGTATTACAATGAATCTAGTGATGAGTGTCTGTCTACTGCATTGGAACCTTACTGATTTCTACATGCTGAATTTGTATCCTTTGTTTCATGTTAAGATTGATGTTGCCATCACAGAGTATATCATTCACAGGCTCATGTCATGTTCTGAAGTATGAATAAGCACATCTCTTCCTTTTTATTGTTTATATTTTTGTTGAAACAGGGTCTCACTGTGTGATATTGGTAGAACTCAACTTCCTATATATATATAGGGGCACTGTACTTTCTTTTTCTCTATTTATTATTTATTTTCACACTTAGTAGTTGAGAAAATGCATCTCCTTATCTGTATTCTGCTCACTTCATTTAAAGCAGAGTATCCATTTCACCCCTGGTTTGAGTATATTCAATTGAAAATCAGACTAGCTTTTGAGTAGGGAGAGATTTTCCTGACTCTTGATTCAGAGAATGTCGATTAAAGACATGTGCCACTACAAAATCTTGACTTCATTGCTAGTTTTAATGGAAATTATTTGAGTCTCCTCTCCATATACTGCAATGCCATCAATAAGTTTGCTGTAGAAAACTAACTTTCTTCTGGCAACATGTCTTCTCTTAGTTTGTCAAGTTTTATTCTCCTTTTAAAAATTCCGAATGGATGCTGGACATTGTTTAGAGCCTTTTCTGCATGTTTTTGGATAATAATATCATTCTATCCTTGACTTTATGTTGTGATGAACATATGTTGAACCTCATGGAATGAAGTAATTTTTGTACCAGTTTAGCTGCTTGTATTATGAAAGGTAATTCTGCTTCCCCAAAAAACTGTTTGCACTAGAACTTCTTCAAGTAGCTTCTTGGAACCTTCCCTCCAGTTGGTTCTGATTGGTAAATAAAGATGCCACCAGTAATAGCTGGAGAAGACAGACAGAGGCAGGATTTCAGGATTCCCTGGGCTTGAAATCAGGAGAAAGAGGAAAAAGGAGGTCTGCCTGCTAGGGAGAGAGTGCAAACAAAGGACAGACAGAGTCTACATGGGTTAGAAAAGCAAGGTGAGTGCCCCAGGCTCTGTGTCAAAAATAAATTGGCCCAGACAGTTGTCTGGATTAAGAACAACTGAAATGGAATGTAGAATCAGTAAGTAATAACTCAGGATTAACAGCATGGTGGTTGAGCAGTGGCCCATCTATTGGGCTGTTTAAGGCATGTTAAAATCTAAAGGCTATGTGTGTATCTCTTTCATTCTCTCACACAAACAATTGAGGCTGGTAGCATACTAGCCACTGGGATTAATTAATACATATTACAACACACAGGGTCTAACCTTTCAGTTCCAATGTTGACATCTGTTAGAAGATGTTTAGTCAAGATTATTTCAGGCATGTCCACAAAAGACAAACGATGTTATACTCTAAGTATGACTCTTCTGTTCTACTTCATTTTGTTGCTTTTCACACCCCCTTTTTACAGAAGTTCTCTGTTCATATATATAAAGTAAAGGTTTTCTTACATCCTCCGTCATAAATGCCACAAAAGAAGGCCATTTTTATAGATCAATCTTTGCCACAGTGGTCATATGAATGCTGACTTCCAGGCAGCTAATGAGGATCTTAAAACCTACACTCACAGTGACAAGCCTTCTCTAAGAAGGCCATACCTCAAAATAGTGCCACTCCCTTGGCCAAGCATATACAAACCGTCATATACAGTTAGTATATAAATAGAAGAAATTGAATATTTTTACTTTTTTTTATTTTTGTGGGGTATTGTCATAGAAAGACATACATGAAAGGACTTGGAATTGAGCATGATCGCCAGGCAGTGGTGGCGCACGCCTTTAATCCCAGCACTTGGGAGGCAGAGGCAGGCGGATTTCTGAGTTCGAAGCCAGCCTGGTCTACAGAGTGAGTTCCAGGACAGCCAAGGCTATACAGAGAAACCCTGTCTCAAAAAACCAAAAAAAAAAAAAAAAAAAAAAAAAAAAGGAATTCAGCATGATCACAGTGCAGGACTCGAAATTTTAAAAGAATCAATAAAAATATTATGTTGAAATAAACTAAACTCATTTTTGTGATTTTTGATAAGAGAATGTGACCACAAACACTCAATTATTACTAAAAATTATTTGTAAATTATGTTTTAGTTGTTATTCCAACACTTGATGTTTTTCTAATACTAGTTTTTCTGTCAGGCATTAGAGGGATGTTTCTATTTTGACGTCTTGTGTTCTTCTTACTTTTAAACATGATGGAGTTGTTTTAATATCTTTTGTAGTACTCATTTATGTGTTATGACTTATTGTACTTTTGTTCATTCTACAAGTTTGTCTCCCTTTTCTTATGAAGAATTAATTTACTGGATATGGTAACTGGTTTGGCAGGCATGTCTCTAAATGTTTTAAATACATCCTTTTTATTCTCCTCCTTTAAGAATATCCATGATGTGTTACACTGCACATAACTAAAGAAGCTAAGTAACAAAGGTGGCACATGGTGGGACACATGTACTCCCCGAAAAGAAGAAATAGAATAAACATTGTGGTTGAATGGGTTTGGGGAAAGAATGGGAGTGGGGTCCGATAAGAACAGAAGAGGACAGAGGAACAGATTATTTGGAGGAACATCTAAGATGGGGGTGGGGGCATCTCTGATTCAATCCCAGGGATATAGAAACTCCCAGATATCTATGAGGATGGTCCTGGCTAGGTCTCCTCGAAAAGCAGGATTTGGAGCCTGTAACAACCATTTCCAATAAGCAGTTAAGACTTCCAGTGTTGGGATTGAGACAACATCCTAACCACAAAAACTTCAACCTACACCTTACCCTGCCTAAAAATATGCAGGAGTAAAGATGTAGTAGAAGATCAAGGGATAGCTAACCAGTGACTGGACCAGCTTGAGAACCTTGCCATGAGAGAAAGCCCACCACTGATGCTGGTAATAATATTTTTGTTATATTTGCAGGCAAAGCCTAACGTAATCATCCTCAGACAGAATTCAACCAACAATTGATGGAAACACATGCAACGATCATGAAATTGTGCCTAGTAATTGTACATCATGATATGCTAAAGCATGTTGATATCTGAGGGAAGTCACCTCTTTTCTGAATAAGGAAGGTGTATTGGAGGGAAAAAGGGGAAAATGTGGGAGTAAGAGTAGAGTAGGGAGTATAAACTGGTTTCTGGTTGTAAAGTGAATGAATGAATGAATGAATGAATATCTTTCATTTAATAATGAACTATGCTGGTGGATCCTGCTGTTATCCAGAAAGGGACTTTCTATGACATAATGTTTTCTCCTACAGCTTTCATATCCTCTCTGTGTACCACAAAAAAAATTTTAAGTCAAATATATCAAGGATCATTTCATTTCAAAAGTTGATGATTTGCCATTTAAATGCCTCTAATAGACAGAAGTCCACATTTTCACATTAATTTGGAAATGTGCAGCTGTAATATAATGGATTTACTCTTGATACCTAGAGTGTGTCCTTCCTTTTATTTGTCCCATAGGTTTTAAAAGTGATCTTTAATCATACTTCCGTAGTCACTGTGATTTTCATTTCTTCTTGTTTAATCTTTGTCATCTTTCTAAGTTTCTAATTCTTGCACCTTGTATTCAAGTATTGCCATCCTGTCCTCAATTTGGAGCATTTGTTTTGTGAGTCTTTTCACTGAGATATTTATTTGGTTTGGTTGGTTTTTCTGTCATATATTTTAGCTTTGATTCTTTCATTAATTTATACCTTTCTCGAAGCTCTCTGTCATAACACACTCAGTGTCTTATTGTAATAAAGTTCTCATACTTTCATTTTAGTTTCCCAGAGGTGGTTACTACCCTCTTTGATTTTTTAATATTCTTATAATAAATCTTTGATTCTTTGTTTAGTATAACATTGAATATACTCTCACTTAAGTCTATGACTCTAAGATTTAGAATCATATTTCCTGATGTCTTCATGTTTTTATTTATTAGCTTCCATATTGGAATTATGATATATGTGAATAGAATACTGTTTGTGTTTCTAAAAATCTATAGTTTTCCTGTGGATGTGTTTCAATTCTCAAGGGAGGCCTTTTTAGAACACACCTGAACTTTCAATGCTATCCTCTAATGGATATGTATATGTGTAAGTATACTTTTAGGTCTTATGTTCTTTTCCCTAAGAATTACATTCTTAATTACATTGAGAGAAAATAGCAACTATAAATTTCACACTGTCTGAGTAAAATGGGAATCACTTCATATCAAGCCTGAAGACATTTAACCAACTTTCTTTTGGGGCAGTTTGAATATGACTCATTAAAACCAAGATTATCAGAATTCATACCTATAACTTACCTATTATACATAAGATATATTTCATTTTCAAATTTCCTCAAAATGCAAATTTTTATTAATACCAATATTGAGAAAAAATTATGTACATCCTTGTTTGGTTGAATGATTTATGTAAGAATTAGTTGGGCTAAAAAGTTTCATTTAGTCAATATTATCTTTTACAAGGTATGAGTCAGGGCTGCAGATGTGGCTCAGCTTTCAAGAACAATTGCTACCAGTGAAAGGGACCCAAATTTGATTTCCAGCACTCACTGAGTGGCATGAAGCTCTTGCAAATGCTCTGAGATTGGAGTAACTCTTCAGCCATCTGTATATTCCATACATGAAGGTGTTACACTGATATTCATGCACAGAAAACACCCATACCCTTATATTGTTATAAAATGAAAAAGCAAGATATAGTTCATAAAGTATCTAAAACTGTCAGAAAAAAATGTTAATGTATGGTTAGCTAGAGATTTTGGAAATTTTGGACTAGTTGGTAAATGGGCTTAAAATTACATAATAAAAATCAGTGACTTGATTATGTTGAATTTACTCTATACTTACAATAAACAAGAGTCTTTAAGCATCTTTTGAAGAAGTTCATCATTAGAGTGAAAATCACTTCATAGTAGTAACAATAGGACCAATAGAATATTGCTAACTTTCCTGGAAATAATATCAAACTGTTTTCTAAAACAGTATATGTTAATGTTAAAAGCAAGAAACAGGCTCTGATGTGATACAAATTCATCGTATTCATGTTAGAAACCCTCAGTGATTTACTAAAAACTCATCTGAAAAAAATGAAAAGAAGAAATGTAGTTTAGGAGGCTATAAATTGGTCTCTCACTTGACAATCAATTTCATTCACCACTCTCAAGGAAGGTTGGATGCACACACTTGACAGTGTAATTTAACTTAGTACAGTTAGGCCAAACTCACCTGTCTACTTCCTCTTGCCCACTCTATCATATCTTCAGATAAATGTAGCTGTTGACCATTCATGAAATAGGGACTAAATATTCCTATTTTCACTTTAAGTCCAAGTCCCTGTGGAAAATTCCAAATGTAGAAAATGTCATACTCTTCCTGCAGTTTGTCTCTTTGGTTCATATTCACTCTGTCCCCAACAGGATTAGTAAAGTAGATCTTTCTTATATAGGAAGCCAGCTGAAAGACAGGTAGCATACTATAAAGTATATGTTCTTTATTTAAGTGAGAATATATATTATTATTTTATCTAAAAGGAAACTTTCTTGATACTATGAGGTGAAAATTTTCAGTGAAAACAAAGAGATAATCAAAATAATGTTTATGTTATTTAGCTTTCTAAGAAGAAATTATGAAACAAGCACAAATATGTATGCAGACTGCAAACATATTTGCATATGAAACATACAGACACATGAAACAGAGAGAAACTCACATCGTATTGAGAAACACACAGAGCTGGAACACAGAGTTATTTACAAAAATATACACATGCATGCCCAAACACACATATGAACATACAGATGTACACTGAGACAGAATATGCATCAAAATAGTCAAACAGACACAGAAACACACAAAACAATTACCCAGGGGCATACACAAAAACACATGGAAACATGTGTACAGAGGAATAAAAACAGTTAGACATAAATGAAAGAGTATACAAAACACCACACAAAATACACAGCCACACACAGACACATGCATTGATAAATATACATAGAAATATACACTTAGACAAAATCAACCATATAGAAAGCAATTGAAACACATACAAATTTATGGTAAATGCCATAGACAGATATATAGGCAGATACAAAAAATAATATAGATAGATAAATGTTGATATAGATGATATAGATTAGATATTGATTAGACATAGATATAAACATAGACATAGATATAGACATACACAAAATAAATATGTAGACAGAGACATATAAAGATAAACACAGATATACTGAAACATAGAAATATATAGTGAGAAACATATATAAACACACATGAGCACATAGAAATGTAATAAATTGAATGCTTGCACTATTTTCTATGTAAATACTCTCAGAGCACCTAATGATGTCCCTCACCTACAGTGGAAACAGTACAAGTAGGGATCTCCAGTTAAAACAATCCCCTAGTGATTATAACATATTTGATAATTAATGAAAAAGGATTCATCATTGAGTTGGCCCCTGAGGAAGGACTGGATGTGGTTTGAGTATTAGAACATGTGTGATGATATTTAGCTAATCAGTAACAAAATCACAGTGCTACATTAACAAAATAAGCCTTCCATTCCATTCCCTTAACATTAGAGGTTTATACCAACACCTGGATTTACTTGATCAGTAGGAAAAGTATTAATAAATCACTCTCTTTTGGAAACTATTTTCTAGTACACTTGGTTTGGGCATCTAAGAGACTCTTAAAGACATTGATAACATGAAACATTGTGTAATAGAAGCACTACCTTGCTGCAGATATACTTTTTTTGTTTCCCACTGTCAGTGAACAGATTATCAAACTTCTGAAAAGTCATCTCATAGACTGCATGGGCAACAGCATACACAGCATTGTATATGTCATAACTCCCTTCAGTAACGGCCATGTCAAAAGTATGTGCCATTAGCCATTCCAGTGAGGAGTAGTTCTTCGATGTCTTACATTTAGATGCTGAGACTTCACAGTTAAAGTGCATCCATTCCAGCTTTACCAGATATTCATCTGAGTATTTGAAAGGGTTCAATGTCTGGACAAAATTTTTAAAACCAGAAATCTCACCATGGTGGTGTCCAAACGCAAATGCCCCATATAAGTTATCAAATGTGAAGTCTTTCTTACTAGGAGTAACATCCCACTGTGTGGTGGTGATCCATATTCTCTGTATACCTAGAAATTCCCACATTCTAAAGCTCACGGCTAAAGTACTGTCTGTGTCACCATAAATGATGACAACATTTGTAGAGGATGTCATGATTTGGTTGTAATACACTTCTGCTCTTGTCATGTATAAATGCATATTGACTGGGATCATGCTGACAAAAGCAAAGCAGACTGAATTTTTTTCCATCTCTCTTCTCAAATAGGAGAGAAATTGGATGCCTTGATCATTGTCTGAGATGGCCAACCCTACCCAATTCCAACTGAAATGTATTATGAAGGAAACCAGGGCGAGAGCTAGAGCTGTATCCTCAGAGGCCATCTGATATAGATAGGGAAATTCTTCATTCTCACTCAGAACAGGATGAAAGGCTCCAAATGTGAGATGATGACACTAGAACACAGGACGCAGCATGAGGTAGAATTAATTCCTAAGAATGTATAAGCACGTTTTTCTGATGATTTCTAGAAGTCTAAGCTATCTATTATTTCTTGCCTCATCTGTATATCATACAAGAACATTTAAAAGCTCCATCAAGACTCTGAACTACATACATTACATACATACATACATTACATACATACATACAACCCTTGAACATACATTACATACATACATACATTACATACATTCATACATTACATACATACATACATTACATACATACATACATTACATACATACATACATTACATACATACATACATTACATACATACATACAACCCTTGAACTACATACATTGCCTCAGGCCTAATAGTAAGATTATGTGGGAACCAAGCCATATCTGATTTCATGAATTACCCCATGCCCCTAATACACACACACACACACACACACACACACACACACACACACACACACACACATTTACCTGCTGACATATGAAGTTTTTTAGGATTGTATAAAATCTCGCAGTTGTTGTCCAGTTAAGTCCTGTAAGTGCAACTCCACACATGTCATCTCCACAGAAATAATTAGGGAGAATATCATGAGTTTGTAAACTCGAATAAATCATATTGTTTAAGTGGGATTCCCAATCACTAATGTCTGCTGAGAATGGAAATATGAGAGACATATTTGGCAAAAGATCAGGGTTCCTGTTGATTTCATTCATGGAAAAAGCCAAGACCAGCGCATACTTGAGGTTTTCAGTGTGTATTCTGTAAAAGGTTACAGTGTATATGATGACAACAATTTATAGATATCATTTGTAGTCAATAAAAGGACAATCCAGTACTGGATTATATTGCCCCCACTCCCTAAAGATTGAAAAACCTTGACATGTTCATGAGAGGTCATCTCCCATAAAGAGTATGTACTATCACCATGTTCTCCTCTGGTTTTTCCTCTTGTTTTTGAATGTTTCCTAAGATGGTAAATAAATCACCAAATGCTTTGACAAAGCAGTAGAAATGGTCACATGTTCATTTGAATTTAGTGAGAAATATGTAAAATACATGGGATGTGTGTGTGCCATTGAGTTTATTCTGTTTTTGTATGAAGTTCACTGCATTGCTAAGGCAGTAAAAGAGTGACAGTTGATGTCACAGAGGTCTTTTATGGCAATACTTATACAATATTTTAATACAATATTTTAATGACTCATGTCATTAAAATTCATTCTTATTAGGGGACAATATATTTATCATATCCCATATAATCATTCTTATCTTAAATGTTCTTTCTTTCTAAAATTCAGTTAAAATTGAATAATTCTGTTTTGTGTTTATGTTTATGAAAAGAATACTAACTCATATCCCTTCTGAATTGTTTCAAAACATCTGATTGATAAACAACAAACGTATTATTACATTATTAATTTTTTACTAAGAGTTAAATATCTGTATTCCAGTTAGAAATTGAACATCTGTCCAGTCTTTTTTTAATAAAACAAGTCAATTTAGAATATTCTTCATGAATATACAGAAAAATATCTTTAGAAATTTCAGTAACACATGACAAAAAATTGAGACTAGTATTTGTGCAAATCAAACACTAACTCCTGCACAGTAAACATTAAGAAACATAAAGCACTTATGTGGTCAGAGTGCCTTCGTGATCTAACTGTGTCTTAAAAAAAACTAGCAGAAGTCTTCAAAATCAAAATGTAACAATGTCCACACTGATAAAATATGCAATTATATTTTTGTAAAATTATTGAAAAAGAGACATAAGTGATAAATATCAGAAGTGTCAGATTAAATAACAGTGAGGTAAGGAGGGAAGATGTATGCTCTGTAAATAATGACAAAGATGAGTTAGTAGGTGACTCCTCTATCCTTATTCTCTAATATTGACAACTAGCATATGCCACTGTTGTTACACAGGATAGTGACAAGAGAAGTAACTAGTCACCACTATTAGTAATGACATCACTTTTCAAAGAATACAAACATATTTTATAGTCAGTACATTCCTTTTTTTATTCTAAGGAGAGAGTGAAGAACTGGACTTTGTAAGACCTAAAAGCCATTGAATTTGTATAGATCAAACTATGAAGTTTACAGAGGAGAGATTTCTTACATCAATTCTTGATGTAGCCTCAGTACATAAATGGAGACCCCATGGAGCAAATTTAAGAAAGTAATTGAGTATCCATATGAAAGCTCTGCATAACTAATTCTGTCTCCAACATTAGTGGCCCCAGCACACACACTAGAATCTGCACAGTGAATCTGTGCAGATTCACTAGAATCTGTGTTCATTTACATAAACACACTTAGATAAAGTCATAAAAATGATAACTTTCAATAACATATAATTGTGCCACCGTGCTATGGAAACTGTCTAGGAGAGCGAGGTATGTGATTGATAATAGCCTGAAGTTGTTTTATTACTGAGCTTCCACTCCTGTAATTGGGAGGCAGGCAGGGAAAAAACCTCTGTGTCAATTTAAATTGGTAATATAGCATTAAGTCTCTAATAGAATTCGAAGTTCTTTCCTGTTTTGCAGATTAATAACACAGTACAAAAGACCCTTAGCATTGCTCCTCAACCTCAATAGACTCAGGAAATATTCATGATCACATTCACACTGAAAATACTAACGCACTTACTGTGTATTCAAAATAGACCTGTAATACTCTTTCTCCACAGGTCGTGGTACTACATGAATAAAGAAAACACAGCCTGTTCCCAGGTTTCCATCCTTGTCTTCATTCTGCTTTATTTTCCAAAAGCACCTGGGATGAATAAAATCAGCCACAAGAAGTGGAATGTCCAGGAGCAAGAAGAGTAAAATCAAGGTGAACATATTGTTCCTCTTCTGAGCCAAGGCTGCATTGATTGTGAAGTGCCAAACATATCAGCAAATCAAACAAGTACCAATATATCTCCATGTACTATTATCACTGTTTCCAAGGGAGATGCTACATCTGCATTCCTGTTTCATTTTCTACATCTGTTTTCTCACCCCTGGAGGAATCTTCCACACTCTCTCCTGAGGAGCTTTATTTGATGTCCACTGTGCATGTGATAAACATGTCTGATAAATATAGATGAGGATGGTATAGACAGATGAATGACATCACACATGTTTGTGGAAATTAAGGTCCCTGGAAAGATTCCACTTTGTGAAAATTTGGTCCCAGGACTGCCTCAAATTCTGTTTATGTGAACTTGAAACAATTGTCAGTAGATTTTGTTAGTGGATTGACCTTCAGGAAGGACTCATAAAGTCTGAGGTCATAGTTACCCATTGACCATTGTGTCACAAATCCCACATCAAGGAAAACTAGCCTTGTGTTTACAACATTGGATATTCGATGGGAATGGAATATGGACAATGCTTCAGCAGTGACATGTAGAGAATATTTAAACAAAAACTGTGCTTACATTGTCTTGAGAATTAAAAATCATGATAAATCCAGAAATGTTCTGAATCCTGCTTTACCCAACACTCAGCACAGAACCATATTAAATGTTGGTTTTAAAACATTTATGAAAATCCAAAGAGAATGCTAGACCTTTGTGTTTTATTTCAAATACTACATAAGACCTATTACTCCTATTCCCCATTATTATTAATGAGAAACTAAGCTGAATATTTGAGTTATAAAACATGATTTCCAAATATGGCCCTCAGTTATTACAGATTACCTTGTTTGATGAGCTCCTTCTACCTCAGCCTCGATTTTCTACATTAACTTTGCTAATTTTACATTCCAGTAGTCACTGTGATGAATTCTTACAGTTAGTATTTTAGAAGCAAATAGTAACTGGCAAGTGAATATGTGTTTAATGAATAATCTATTCTTATACATTCTTCATAGTCATCTATTTTTGATAATACTTTAGAACCTGCATTGTAACTTGGAGAGTCTACTAATAATTGTGGTCTGATGAGTCTGTCTGTGGAGATGGACTGCAGAGAAAACAGCACAAATATAGTGAATTCTTTGTTGTGTGTTGTCATATATACTATTTAGCATTTGTGATGAGGCAAACAGATCTTATTTTCTTTTTCTTGTTTTTCTTGTTGTACATTAAAATATCTACATTTTATGTGTACATGAACCAGAACCTCTGTCCTAGGTGGCTAATGTATAGATATAGAGAGATGTAAGATGGAGTATTTTTCATAGGAAGACAGAGCACATTCATCTTTGAAGAGTAAAAATAAAATTTCCAAGAGTCCAGATTCTGGATTGTATTCAGTTTCATCTGTGTAAAATGGTTATTTCATTTTAAATTAATACATTTTATTATGACACAGTCACATATATATTTCATGTACTTTTCCAGTTTTTCCCATTTGAAACCCACATCTTTTGCTCATCTTACTGCTCCTTCCATTCCTCAGTTCAAACAGCCTTCCTCTTATTTTATGACCTTTGTATTAAGTTTATGAGCAGACAAGTATCATATTTTCTTGTGTATTTTTCCAAACTGACTTCACATGGTACCCCAACCCCAAATCTCTTGAATCTCTTCAATTCTTCAAAATGTGTTACCCAATTGCTTCATGTAAAAATGTGTGCATATACACATACATACATACATACATACATACAGGTATACATTTGTTGGCTTTTGTATATGGAATCCTTTTTGCCTTTCTAGAATAAAGCCTACCTGATCATGGTGGTTGATTTTTTAAATTTGTTTTTGGATTCACATTTCAAGTATTTTATTGAGTATGTTTGTACCAAGGCTGATAAGAGAAATCAATCTATAAACTCCATCTTGGTTGGGTCTTTATTTGGCTTTGGTATCATGGTGACTCTGGCCTCATAATCTGAATTGAGCAATGTTTCTTCTGTTTTTATTGTTTGGGATAATATGGAAGTAATGGTACTACATTTTTGAAAGTCTGAAAGAATTCTGTCATAAATTTGTTTCAGATTTTTTGGGAGGTGTGACAGTTGGGAAAATTCTAGTGAGTTCTTCTATTTCACTACTGGTTAGGGTTCTGTGTAAATTGTTATACTGACATTCTTTAATTATAGTAAGTGGCATGTATTGAGGAAAGTATCCATATCTTTCAGATTTCAGGCTTCTGTTGTGCTGCTTAATAAGTACTGTAAAATCACTTTTCTTTTTCTTCTTCTTCTTCTTCTTCTTCTTCTTCTTCTTCTTCTTCTTCTTCTTCTTCTTCTTCTTCTTCTTCTTCTTCTTCTTCTTCTTCTTCTTCTTCTTCCTTCTTCTTCCTCCTCCTCCTCCTCCTCCTCCTCCTCCTCCTCCTCCTCCTCCTTCTTCTTCTTCTTCTTCTTCTTCTTCTTCTTCTTCTCCTTCTCCTCCTCCTCCTCCTCCTCCTCCTCCTCCTCCTCCTCCTCCTCCTCCTCTTTCTTTTTTCTTTTCTTCTACTTTTTTTTTTTTTTTTTTTTTTTTTTTTTTTTTTTTTTTTTTTTTTTTTTTTTTTTTACTGAAGAGGCATTTCTTTGTGTAGCCTTGGCTTTTTTAGAACTAGTTCTGTAGACTAATCTAACCTCTCCTGGATCTGCCTCCCATAAACTAAATTTAAAATCATGTGCCTCTACCACCCAGTTGAACTTGCCTCTTTCAATGGCTGTCATTGTGCACATTAAGTTTGTGTACAGCATGCAATCATTTTAATTTAATTCTAAAACTATTTTTCATATCATTATTTCTGTCTTGATCCATTTTTATTTGGTAGAGAATTATTCATTTTCTATATGTTTGCATTTTTTTGGTTGTTGATGTTGTTTATATACAGCTATAATCCATTATTACTGACAGGATGCAGTGAGCTTTTGCTTTGTTTTGCTTTTAAATTTTTTTTGTATGTGTTGTGACTTGCTTTAATTTGAGTATTTGGTCAATTGTTGAGAATTT
This sequence comes from Arvicanthis niloticus, assembly GCF_011762505.2. Taxonomy (NCBI): domain Eukaryota; kingdom Metazoa; phylum Chordata; class Mammalia; order Rodentia; family Muridae; genus Arvicanthis; species Arvicanthis niloticus. The sequence goes on along the minus strand of NC_133438.1, from coordinate 8,183,068 downwards.
TTATAAGTAGAGAACATTCACTATGTATGTTTGGAGAAATATACCATAAATATGTGTTAGGCCCATTTGATTTACAAAGTTTGGTAACTCCAGTATTTCTTTATTTAGTTTTTGTCTCGATAATCTGACCATTAGTGAAAGCTGATTGTAGTGATACTTAAATTGCTCTGTGCTCCTGATGGGTGGCACTTGAGCACTTGTCCAAGAGCTATCTGGATTCTCCAATGAAAGATACACACACACACACACACACACACACACACACACACACACCACACACACACACACACACACACACACACACACACACACACAGAACCATGCACTCACCAGTTAATTTTGATATGCCTTTGCTTGCTCAAAAATTCTGGGCACTTCTAATTCTTCCCACAGGTAGTAAACATTCCCCTCTGCTATCCCAGAGTTAACATTCTTTAAAATCTATATTTCATCTCTGCTACCCCAGACCCAATAAGGGAAGTCTCCACTAGAGCTACTTATCCAAATTCTTATGTGTCCATCCTCTGCCCCTCTCATGGAGATTCTGCTTCTTCTCCTCACTTCTCTCTCCCAAGCTCTGGAATCCTAAAAGTCCTGCTTCTCTCTGTACTGCCCAGCCACTGGCTGCTGGCATCTTATTTACCAATTAGAGCCAACTAGGAGCAGGGTTCCTCAGTGTCTTATGGACAGACTCTTGTGTAAGCAGTTTTGGAGACCAAAATTAACATTTTATCATAAGCGGCATTAGGCCAAATGCACTTCAGCTAAGTATTGAAGTCTACCACTAAGAGTTTTGAGAGTATATATGAAACTGCAGTAGTAGTTTTTGCAAACTTGGGTACCCTTGTTTGGGGTACACAGATGATAAGTATTGAAATGTCATCTTAGGTTTCTATCTTTTGACAACTGTGCAGTATTCTTCCCTATATTTTCAGATTAGGTCTGGTTTGAAATCTGTTTTGTTACACAGTGACATCAATATGCAAATTTTCTTTTTAGGTTCATTTGCTTAGGAAATCTTTTTCCATCACATTATCCTGAGGTGATGTTCATTCCTGACATTGGATGTTCACTGGATGCTACAAAAAGATGTATTCTATTTTCACATCTATGTTGTTAGTCTGTGTCTTTTTATTATTGAAAAATTGAAACCATTGACATTGAGAGATATCAATGACCAATTACTGTTGATTTTTGTTATTTTGTTTTTGTCACTGTTGTTCTTGCTGGTGTTTTTGTGTTGTCTTTAGGAAGTTTTATGACATCTGGATAGGCATGTCATGTTGTAGAATTTTAGCAGGTCGTTTGGATCTGAAAGGAATCCAGAGTGTTGGCACCTAAGCTCTGAAGTAGCCTTTTTTTTCACAGTGACTGATATCTGAGATTTTTATGGGGCTACTCTTTTGAGGGATTCTCATAGCCTTTGCATATCTTAGTCTAAGAGAAGGGTTTGGCCACCTAGGAGGTGTCCTGTGGCTGAGAATTGCTTAGGTAATGGGTCTTACAAGTTAGCCACTAGATCATATAGAAGTTTTGTTATACAGAAATTAACTTGGTAAGGTTTGTATAAAACTAAAGAGATTCAGTGAGGCAGACCACAGTCCCATCCTTTAGATCCTGCTGCCGAGAAACCAAAATTCACCCGATAGTGACTGTCTTTCTTAGACTGACTGTTTTTCAAAACTCACCAACACCAAGAGTGTCCACAGACATTGCCAAGAAAGATGTCTTTGTAGGTATTAGTAGCTTGCATTTAGAAATAAAGTTGAGGCAGGAAGGGGGTTTTGAAAGATTCAAATAAGGGAGAAGTGCAGGGTGCATTAGTCTTCTGAGAATGGGGATAGAAAGTGAGAAAAGTCTACATCAGAAGGTCTGCTGCAAAATAAGAATGATAATGGAAAGTTCAACTGAGAAGAATGGAGGGAAAGTTAATAATCAGTTTGTAACCTACCTGTTTTTCTGGCCATGTTTCCCTGAGTGTTCCTTAGGAGCATCTGGTCTCTTCAGATGTCTGGGATAAAAAAAAAATGATGTGGAATAAGAATTTTGAAGAAGAACTGTATCATCCACTGGAGAAGTGGTGATATGTGGCTGATGTTGATAATTTGCTACAGAGCTGGGGATAGGACCACAGGATTGGATTTGGAGGAAACAAAGGAGAAGTGAATATCTACAGTAAATCTTTATACTTTTTGGTTGGACTGGCCTGTCCGTTCTCAAGGCATTTCTAACTGGAGTTAAAGGCTTTAATAAAGCAAAGAGTAAGGAGAGAGAAGTTAACAAGTACAGACTTAAACATTCTACTGGCAACAGGTCCAGGGGAGATAATGGAGGCCATACCTGGTTATTTCTTGGTGAGGATGGGAAGAAATTATGGGATTGACTTAGTTAAGTGGTTTGGAAAGTAATGACCTTAGAACAAAAATAGAAACAATAAAAAATTCAGTGAATTCTGAAAGTGTTTGAAAATCTAGGATAGTAAACCTCATCAATGAAGCACCATGAAAATAATACAATAAATGGAAGGGAGAGTCTAAGTAATTGAAAATATGGTACAAGAAATAAAAACATCTTTCCAAAAAATTTTTTTTTATCTAAAATATTTGTAACATAAAACATTGAGGAAGTCTGGGACACTATGAAAAGACCAAACCTAAGAATAATTTGAATATCAGAAAGAGAAGAATCCTAGCTCAATGGCACAAAAATATTTTCATCAAAATCTTAAAAGAACATTTTCCTAGCCTAAAGCTGGAGATTCCTATAAAAAAATAAAAAATCTTACAAAATACTAAAATGATTGTATCAGAAAAAACCCCTTTACCATGTAATAATCAAAACACTAAATATACAGAGCAAAGAATGAGTATTAAATGTTGCAAAAAAATAACCAAGTATATAAAGGCAAACATGTTAGAATTACAACCCATTTCCCAATGAAGACAGTAAAATCAGAGAATACCAGGCAGATATCCCGCAGATGCTAAGAAACCACACAGGCCAGAGCAAATGACTATACCTAGCAAAAATGCAATCCCAGTAGAATGAGAACAAAAGATATTCCATGATAAAGTCAAATGTAAACAATATATATCTACGAGTCCAACCCTACAGAAGGAACTACAAGAACAACTCCAACTAAAAAAAGGTTAACTGCATCCATAACACAGGAAATAACCTCACACAAGCAAAACTAAAAGAAGGGAAGCATACATATGCACACATGTGTGCATGTGTGAGCACATGTACACACATACACACACACTACCTCCAACAACAACAGTTACAGCATCAACAACAGCAAAACAATAATTAGTAATTTTTGGTAATTGATATTTGTCAATATCAATGGATTTAATTCCCCAATGTAAAGACACATACTACAATAGATGGAAAAAGAAGATCCATTCCTCTGCTGCACACAAGAAACACACCTCAACATCAAAATACACATTAATTCACAGTAAAGTGTAGCAAAAACATTTTCACACAAATGGACTTTAAAAGGCTGGAGTGGAGTAGTCATTCTAATATCAAAAATATGCATTTTGAACCAAAAATGAATCAAAAAATATGGGGCAGGCCATTTCATATTCATTAAAAGAAAAGTACAACAAGTTTATATTTTAATTGTAAACATTTATGCCTCCCAAACAGGTGCACATAGAGTGAACAAACAGGTCTTAAGTTCAAATCACACAGTGATAATAGGATATGTAAATATCTCCCTATCACCAACAGACAGGTCATCTAGACAAAGTCCAAACACTGAAATACTGAAACTAATAAACCTTATCAACCAAATGAACATCGTAGATATCTATAGAACATTGCAAAAGGCCAAAGGGAATTATCTTCTTCTCAGCATCTCATGGAACTTTCTGAAAAATTAACCACATATGTAGTTACAGGGCAAGTCTAAACAGATACAAGGAAATTATAATAACACACTGCATCTGATCGGAATACCAAAAATTAAAACTGAATATCAACAACAGAAAAACAAACAAACAAAACAAAAACAACAACAAAAATCAGAAACATTTCAACTCATGGAACCTGAACAATTGTCTAATGAATGAATACTGGATCAAAAATATATGTAACAAAATGGAAATTAAAACCTTATGTAATTCAGTGAAAATGCATATAACACACATCAAAACTCATGGAACAAAGTGAAAGCAGTTTTTAAGAGCAATGTTTATAATACTAACAGCCTATATAAAAAACACAAAAGAGATCTTAGTCTATCAACTTAACTGGATATATGAAACCTCTAGAGCAAAAGAAATAAGCAAACCCAAGATGAGTAGATGGAAGGAATTATTCAAAATGAGGGCTACAATAAAATACAAGAGAAAAACAGAACAATAAATATAATCCATGCAATAAATAATTGGTTCATTGAAGAAATCAAAAAAGATACACAATGAACACAAGACAATCTCAAATTCCAAAGAAATCAACCAAGAAACAAAAAAAAAATTTTTGACAAGATCTAACACACATTACTGATAAATGTCTTGAAAAGACTATGAATACATGTATCATATCTCTACATGAAGAAAAATTTCAGCAATCATACAGCCAATGTCACTTTTAATGGAGATAAACACAAAGCACTAAAATCATGGACAACACAAGGCTGGCCACTCTCTTTTTATCTATTCAATATAATACTTGAAGACCTAGCTAGAGAAATAAGAGAGCTCAAGGAAACAAACAGAATATAGGTTGCAAAGAAAGAGGTCAGAGTATTAATATTTCCAGATAATATGATAGTATGAATAAGTGACCCCAAAAATTCTAGCAGTGAACTCTGACAGCTAATCTACACCTTCAGTGATGTGGCTGTATACAAGGTTAACTCAAAAAAAACGACAGTGACTTTCACATATATATAAGTGACAAAAGAACTGAGAAAGAAATCATGAAAAGAAGAATCTTCACAGCATACAAAAATAATGGAAAATACCTTGTGGTAACCCTAACAAAGCAAACAAAGAACTTGAATGTCAAAACTGCAAGAGGTTAAAGGGGAAATATGAAAGAGATATCAGTAGATGGAAAGAACTCAATTCTCATGGATTGGGAAGATCATCATAGAAAAAAATAGAAGTCCTACCAAAAGAAATCTACAGTCCAATGCTATCCCTATCAAAGTTCCAACACAGTTCTTTACACAGGAACTGGCAAGACTTAACATCTGTCTAATCCAGCATGTCTCTATAAGGAGAAGTGTGATAGTTCCTGCCCTTGCAACATCAGCAGGGCATTGTTCCCCATAATCTTCAAGTGTGCTGATGATTGCTGTTGCCCTGAAGATGATCTGATGTCTTTACTACTTTACTTTCAACCTTTCTTTCTGGGGAATATAGTTCCCTAATTACTTAGAGCTAATTATATCATAATAATGAAACAGATGCAGTTCTAAAGAATGAAAAATGGAGATGGCCATGTGGTTGTGGAGGATAATGACTTCTGCTTAGCCTTTAATGCCATGGGAAAGGATCAATACAACAGAACCACAGAGGTCATAAAAGGCTACATGGTCCTGTGTAGAAATATTGCATTGCCAGACTTGGTCTTGAGTTTGGAATTATGAGGAGACACATATACCTTCTGGTCCAATGACTGCTGTAATAATTAGCCAGAGTGAACATGGGGACATCAAGGATAGAAAGTTAAAGTGGTCTCAAGAAGAAAAGGCATGAATAGAAAAATAGAAATTTATATATGATTTAAGAATAAATAGTATTGGAAGGAAAGTATATGAGGCTATGAAATTGCTAGGATAAGGAAATAAAGATTAGAGAATTAAAAGATGATGTAGAAGTATATATTGAAAGAATAGTACTTTGTTCTCCTAGCTATTTAAAGAACTGGAGATGATAATACCAGGAAAGATTTTAGAGAGAGCTAACTACTTTACTTACATAAATTTTAAAACTTTTTAATTTTAATTTATAATTTTAGTAGTCTGCTATCTTTCAGGTTTTATATGAGAATACTTACTAAAGACTGTTGTGTATTATACCAGGAAACCACAAGAACTGTGCCCAACTACTAGTGAAGAACAGGCTGTGTGAACTTACAAGGAAATATGGTTTTGCTTTGTGTTTAATTTCTGCTCTAAGGAAATGGTGATTTGGACTATTGATGCAGAATTAATAGAATTTATATAAATTTAATAATTTTTGAAGATTGTTAACAATGATCAAAGCCTTGATAATATAATTTTTATAAATAAAAGAAAGGGTCAGGCTTTCTGGTCAGAAAGGAGAAGAATGAATGATGAGAATCTTCAGAGAACAGAGAGTATCTGAACTGGTAGCTTGCATCTATTAACTCTAAGTCAGTACTGAATCAGCACCATTCCCATTCTTGATTTCCTGCAGATCCTCACACTGAGGCTGGACATCTGTAAACTTCATATGGAAAAAAGACAAGGCTAGAAGACAATTGTTAACAATAAATCTTCCAAATATATGATAATCCTGGAATTCAAGTTCTAATACAGAGATATAGTAATAAAAACTGCATAGCATTGGCAAATAACCAGATCAATGGATTTGGAGAGCTCTTGGTGCTGCTTCTAGAAGTTTGGCAAAAATTTGGCATTGGACAAGGACAAGAAAGTGGGCTCAGATAAGATTATTTATATTTGGGCTATTTCAAAGCTTAAGGTAAACACAGCCAAGGATGTGTGGCATTCATTTTATCTTGGTCATCCTGATAAGCTCCTAGAAACAGTGACCACTGGGCTTTGTTTATTGCCTTGTTTGATTGCTTTTATCAAAAAACTGACCCTATTATTTGAAAATACCTAGAATGATATAAAAAGCAGACTTGGAAAAAATAAAGATGTTTCAGCCCCAGAACTTTCTGGAGACGTGTTACAGTGTTATCTAATTGTCTTTTTCTTTTCAATCCATGCTCCCTCTCTGAAGTCCATGTTGACTGATTGAGATGGCTTGGTCAGATGGCACCTTCAACATCAAGGGGTACAGTGAAGGACACCATGGGAAAGGAAGCACACACAAAGGAAAATGTGGTTCAGTGGTGAGTAAACCCTGTTAGAATAGGACAAAGTATTGGAAGAATGCTTTTTGTATATGTTTTTAAAGCTATAGTAAAATCTAGAGGATTAAAGATAATCCTCAAAGATGCTTTTAGTCTTTGGACCCTGATTGTAGATAGTTTAGACCCTGGACATGAAAGAGAGAATAGGTTTCAGAAAAGCAATCCTCTACCTTGTCTGGGACACTTTGGTGAAAGAAGAGAAAAGTTAAAGTAAGTTGTGGAGCTCTCCTAAGACCAGGAAGAGGTCAGGAGACATCCTATTTCCTCTCGGGCTTCCACTGGGGGTACACCGGCAGTTTACAACTTAATAACAAGCTCACGATTTTAATTCTCATTGGAACTCACCCATATTTGTAATTAAGAAAAAAGTCAGGCAAGTGGAGATCATTGTAAGATTTATAAAAGTTTAATGAAACTATGGAACTTATGGGAGCATTACAACCTGGCTTATCTACTCCAGCTGGCATTTTCAAAAAATATGTATACAATTATTATATATTTATAAGATTGTTTTTTATAGTATTCCTTTGTATCCTAAACATTGGAAAAGGTTTGTATTTAGTGTGTCTGCTTGTAATTTTAAAGAAACATTAAAGTGATATCATTGAAAACTTTTGCCACAGGGAATGGCTAATAACCCTACACTATGTCAAAAATTTGTCACAGGTTTAATACAAAAAGTTAGGAGTTCTAACATGCCCAGGAGTGTAGGTGAGTAAGCTGAAACCCCCCACACCAAAACTGGGACTAATTTGGGACCCCTGGGACCAATGAACTCCCTCAAGGCCAGTGGCACAGGACCCTTCCTATCTGTGCCTGCACTTGGAGCAGACCTAAGGCTTCAGCTCTGCACCCAACCTCCCAAAACCCAGAAGAGGCTGGACTCCCAGGAGCTCTAACACATAGGATAATAGGATCACAGGATCCCAGAAGCTTGTGCACACTAGGATTTCAGAAGCCCAGAAGTAGCCTGACTCACAGGAGCTATCACAACCAGGGTCTCAGGATCCCAGGATCCCAGGATCCCAGGATCCCAGGATCCCAGGATCCCAGGATTACAGGATCACAAAGACTCTGAGGAGTACTGACATGGCCAAGATAACAGAACATATAGGCTCCAGTCAGAGATGGTGAGTGAAGGTAGCACTAGATATAACCAAATGGCAAAAGACAAGCACAAAAATATAAGCAACAGAAATCAAGTTTACTTGGAATCATCAGAACCTAGTTATCCCACCATAGCAAGTCCTGAATACCCCAATGATACCAGAAAAGCAAGATTCAGATTTGAAATCGCTCCTCATAATGATGATTGAAGACTTTGAGAAGGACGTAAATAACTCCCTCAAAAAATACAGGAGAATACATGTAAACAAGTAGAAGCCCTTAAAGAGGAAACACAAATAAGCTGGAGTAGTCATTCTAATATTGAATAAAATAGACCTTCAACCAGAAGTTGTCAAGAAAGATAAGAATGGACACTTCAAACTCATCAAAGAATCAACCAAGATGAACTCTCAATTCTGAACATCAATGCAAATGCACTGGCAACCACATTCATAAAAGAAACTTTACAAAACCTCAAAGTAAACTTTGCACCACATACAATAATAGTGGGAGACTTCAGTGTCCCAGTCTCATCAAAGGACAGATCATGGAAACAGAAACTGAACAGAGATACAGTGAAACTAACAGAAGTTATGAACCAAATGGAGTTAACAGATATTTATAGAACATTTTACCCTAAAACAAAAGAACATACCTTTTTCTCAGCTCCTCATGGTTCCGTCTCCAAAAGTGACCATATAATTGGTCACAAAACAAGCTTCAACAGATACCAGAAGATTGAAATAATCCCATGCATCCTATCAGATCACCACAAACTAATGCTGGTCTTCAATAATGATAAAATCAATAGAAAGCCCACATACACATGGAAACTGAACAATGCTCTACTCAATAATAACTTGTTCAGGGAAGAAATAAAGAAAGAAATTAAAGACATTTTAGAATTTAATGAAAATGAGGACACATCACACCAAAACTTGTAGGACACAATGAAAGCAGTGCTAACAGGAAACTCATAGTTCTAAGTGCCTACAAAAAGAAACTGGAAAGAGCACACACTAGAAGCTTGACAGCACACCTGAAAGCTCGAGAACACAAAGAAGAAAATGTACCCACGTGGGTAGACAGCAAAAAATAATCAAACTCAGGGATGAAATCAACCAACTAGAAACAAAAAAAAAACTATACAAAGAATCAAAAAAGCCAAGAGCTAGTTGTTTGAGAAAATCAACAAGATGGTAAACCAGAAGGCACAGAGACAATATCCAAATTAATAAAATCAGAACTGAAAAGGGAGACATAACAACAAAACTGAGGAAATTAAAAAAATCATCAGATCCTACTACAAAAGCCTATACTCAACAAAACTGAAAAATCTGGATGAAATGGACAATTTCCTAGACAGATATCAGACACCAAATTTTTATCAGGATCAGATAAATCATCTAAATAGTCCTATAACCACTGAAGAAATAGCAGCAGTCATTAAACGTCTCCCTACAGGAAAAAAAAAAAAGGCCGGGACCAGATGGTTTTAGTGCAGAATTCTATCAGACCTTCCAAGAAGACCTAATTCCAATTCTCTATAAACTATTTAACAAAATAGAAACAGAAAGAACACTACCCAATTCATTTTATGAAGCTGGAGTTATGCTCAGGCCTAAACCACACAAAGACCCAACAAGAAACGAGAACTTCAAACCAATCTCCCTTATGAATAGCGATGCAAAAATACTCAATAAAATTCTTACAAATGGATCCAAAAACACATCAAAACAATCATCCACCCATGGTCAAGTAGGCTTTAACCCAGGAATGCAGGGATGTCGGGCTGTGGAAGAATGTCTTGGTTCTTGGGTGGGCATGGGCCTTTGAACCCCGACTCCCCATTGGTGAAACGGCAGGCATTCAGCCATGCCCCCAGAATCCAGGCTCCTACACATGGTCTACATCTCTCATTAACAGACATGTTTGGCTCAGTAGCTCCTCCCAGAGAGGTTTTGCATCACCATATACACCTACAGGTAGAGGGCATGACTAACAGGCCTCCAACTTGAGATTTCCATATTCAAGAGTTACCCAAAGGCCAAGGAGCATGGCTAAATTAAGTTATTCTTTCCCAGACCCTCCTATTTTTCCCCTCCCTATTTAAGCCAGCTCCCCTGTGGCTTGGATGGGGGTGTGTGCACATATCCAGACCCAACTACCACACCATGAACAATAAACTTTTAAACCCATGGACTCCATGTGTCTTCTGGGGCCTGCTGCTGCCAAAGTTTCCAGCCTTTGAAACTTTGGACATTCTCCTGTATGTGGAACACCCGGCCCCAGAGCTCTGCTGCTGCCAAGTTTGTTCCCACAGCTGAATGCCCATTCCCACACAGGGAAGGTTCAATATTCAGAAATCCATCAATGTAATCTACTATATAAACAAACTCAAAGAAAAAACCACAGGATCATCTCACTAGATGTTGAGAAGTCATTTGACAAAATTCAACACCCCTTCATGGTAAAAGTCTTGGAAAGAACAGAAATCTAAGGCCCATACCTAGACATATTAAAAGCAGTATACAACATACCAGTAGCCAGCATCAAACTAAATGGAGAGAAATTTGAAGCAATCCCACTGAAATCAGGAACTAGACAAGGCTTCCCACCCTCTCCCTATCTATTCAATATAGTACTCAAAGTCCTAGCCAGAGCAATTAGACAACAAGAGGAGATCAAAAGAATAAAAATTAGAAAGGAAGAAGTCAAAAATATCACTATTTGCAAATGATATGATAGTATACTTAAGTGACCCCAAAACTTCCATCAGAGAACTCCTAACCCTGATACATAACTTCAGCAAGGTGGCTGGATATAAAATTAACTAAAATAAATCAGTAGCCTTCCTTTACTTAAAGGATAAGCAGCCTGAGAAAAAATATTAGGGAAAGGACACCCTTCACAATAGTCACAAATAATATAAAAATACCTTGGTGTGAATCTAACCAAACAAGAAAAGGAACTGTATGACAAGAACGTCAAGTCCCTGAAGAAAGAAAACGAAGATCTCAGAAGATGGAAAGATCTCCCATGCTCATGGATTGGCAGGATTAATATAGTAAAGGCGATCATCTTGCCAAGAGCAATCTATAGATTCAATGCAATCCCCATCAAAATTCCAACTCAATTCTTCACAGAGATAGAAAGAGCAATTCTCAAATTCATTTGGAATAACAAAAAAACCCAGGATAGCGAAAACTATTCTCAACAATCAAAGAACATCTGGGGGAATCACCATCCCCGACCTCAAGCTGTACTGCAGAGCAGTAGTGTTAAAAACTGCATGGTATTGGTACAGAGATAGGCAAGAAAATCAATGAAATAGAATTGAAGACCCAGAAATGAACCCATGTACCTACAGTCACTTGATCTTTGACAAAGGAGCTAAAACCATACAGTAGAAAAAAGACAACATTTTCAACAAATGGTGCTGGTTCAACTGTTGTTCAGCATGTAGGAAAATGCAAATCTATCCATTCTTATCTCCTTGTACAAAACTCAAGTCAGAGTGGAATTAGGACCTCCATATAAAACAGGACACACTAATACTAATAGAAGAGAAAGTGGGGAAAAGCCTCGAGCACATGGCAATGGAGAAAAGTTCCTGAACAATACACCAATGGCTTATGCTCTAAGATCAAGAATTGACAAATGGGTACTAATAAAATTACAAAGCTTCTGTAAGGCAAGGGACAGTCAATAGGACAAAATGGCCACAAACAGGTTGGGAAAAGATCTTACCAATCCTACATCTGATAGAGGGCTAATATCCAAAATTTACAAAGAACTCAAGAAATTAGACTCCAGACAATCAAATAACCCTATTAAAAACGGGGTACATAGCTCATAAAAATTTTCAACTGAGGAATATCGAATGGTCATGAAGCACCTAAAGAAATGTTCAACTTCTTTAGTCATCAGGAGAATGCAAATCAAAACAACCCTGACATTCCACCTCGGTTTATGCCTATTTTTCCACTGGAAAAAAATATATGGCTTTCTTCCAAGTTGTTGAAAATCAGACATGACAAAGGGAGACCCCTGAAGACCTTGGCTACAGATAAGAGGAAGGAGACTAACAAGATCAACAAGATAGGTGATGTATATGTAGTGATATATATATATGTCTCTTTATATTCATATATATATATATATATATATATATATATATTTGTGTGTGTGTGTGTGTGTGTGTGTGTGTGTGTGTGTGTGTGTATGTATGTATCTGGAACTGGCTGAGTTATATGTCTATATACAGTCAATAACGCTTATTGGGTACAATATTCTAATAACTTGTTATTACATACCATTTTTTCAGATGGCATGAATGAAAATTTACATTGTAGTTTGATTATATCATCAAACTAACATCTAAAGAAAGGCAGTTGTCTTTATTGATCTTCCTTCAATGATCTGTGTATCCTGCATGTGTCATATGAATGTCTTTACAGAGCTATATGTTGCTTGCAAGATTTGCATATTTCAGAATTAAAGAGAAAAATGACAGCCCTGACAAGATTCACACTCTGAGATGCTAAGATTCTTGGACCTTCAATTCTAGCTCCTTGTTTGATACCATCTCAACTATATTGAAGCCATTTCCACTAAAGACTTGCTTCCAGGATATTTCTGGAACAGCTAACTTGCCCATCCAGCTTTTTAGACTAAAATAGTCAAGATGTCAGCTAAGCCATGAACTTTCTCAGCATTTAGACACTGGAAGGCAAATGATGCCAAGCAGCCATCTTTTGACAAAATCAAATTTCATATTTCCCTGTAGGTTCTCAAAAGGGAATTCTTTATCCCAATTTAGGTAGAAACAAGCAAAAGAAGATCTTCATCTTGGTCTCTTAAGTTGATATAGATGGTTCTGGTTATTTTCTAAATTATAGATATGTTCTTATTTTAAGGAATATTTTACAAATGTTGTAACTTTTGAAAGGGAAGAAACTAGAGAGCTTAAACTCAGAAATTTCTACCTTTCCTTTTCTCTTCTCTATCCTTCCTACTTTGGTCAAGGAGTTGTGGTGGAATAGAAAAGGGGGGATATAGTAATAGCATAGAAATTAGAGAAATAAACAAATAGGTATAGATTATCAAATTTACTCTTAAACAAAACATTGTATAGTCATATCTTACATTGGTAGAAATCTGTATAATTAATGCAAATTGAAGCTATAATTTTACATTGGTACAAAATTTATAGATTGATGCAAATTTAAGGTTTTTATTGGTGTGAATTTCTAGTATTGATAAAAAATGAAATTAATATTGTTACTCTATAATAGGCATTGTGCCTATGCACTCAACTAAGAATATAAGGCTTAGAATCAGTTCTTCTGATAACTGCCATTTCAAACACTTTAGGATGATTAAGTAACACAAGTTAACAAACAGACAGTAAACTTATGCTTATATTAGGTTCTGATTGAATTATACTAAAATTTTTCCAATTTACTCAAGTAGAAATGACTAAGAACAGGTTAATAGGTTAAACTAAGGTTTAACAGTTCAGATATGCCTTACATAGATAGTTTTCAAAAGTGTCTAATGTCCACAAAATATGACATTTAAGACCATTTCATTATTAAAGATCATTTGACTAGAGACATATCTGGTCTGGACATCACCCCATTCTTGGTTCAGAGAAGAAATTGAGCATCAGTGGAGTTGCTCCAGTTGTGGGAAGTCTGGGCAAGAATTGCTTTAATTTAGCTATAGACAAAAACAATGTCTATAAAAAGAATACACTATGAGGAATAGTCAACAGATAGCTTTGTCACGAAAGGGTTATCAGTCCTTCATAGTTCTGCCTTACAAAGGTCTGTCAGATTATCCTGGATTAGAAGGCTGAAGACTGATGCTCCAACATTTTGGAGAATGAGGGACTATCCAAGTAATCAGTCATCTCTTCAAATTGGTTAAGTTTTGGAAGCTATGTTTTGTCCTTCCTATATTTTTGGTTAATATTTAAGTCATTCTCAGATTTCTGACAAGGTTGAAGACTAGTTGTAGTCTCATAGTCAAACTCAACTTGTTTAGATGATGATGATATAGACTTGTTAGAGAGAGATGATATAGATTTGAGATAATGGTTTTCAGATGAGAATACAAGCTAAAACCAGAACATAATTTAGGAATAAAATTGTAAGCTTTATAAGTTAGGATAGATAATAGAGTGCTTTATCTAAATTGACAAATATGATGGACTGGGTATTAAATATATCTTATACTTTATAATTTGCATAATTGTAATGGTTGTGCTCAATTTATATCTGAGATAAAGGATTTAATTGGACAAAAAGGGAAAAATGTTGTGGGTTGCCTAGGTGCTGAAAAAGCATTTCACAAATTTTACCACCCCTCCATGTTAAAATTATTGGAGAGATAAGGAATTCAAGGTACATACATAAACATAATAAAGGCAATGTACAGAAAACCATGAAACAATGTCAAATTAAATGGAGAGATACTAGAAGCAATCCCACTAAAATTGGGGACAAGACAAGGATGTCAATTTTCTCCATATGTACTCAATGTCATACTCAAAGTTCTTGCTACAGCAATTAAGGAATAAAAAGAGATCAAGGTGGTAGAAATTAGAAAGAAAAAGTCAAGATATAACTATTTGTGAATGACATGACAATATACAAAAGTGACTCCTAGACTTTTACCATAGAACTACAGCTCATAAACAACTTCAGCAAAGTGGATGGTTGTAAACTAAACTTAAACAAATCAGTAGCCTTGCGTTATACAAATGATAAATGGGCTGAGAGGGAAAATACAGATACCTCACCATTTACAATAGTCACAAATAATATAAAGTATCTTGGTGTAATGTTAGCCAAACATGTGAATGTGTGAGAAGCACTTAAAGAAATGTTCAAAGTCCTTAGTCATCAGGGAAATGTAAATGAAAACGACCCAAAAATTCCACCTTACACCAATTAGAATGGCTAATATCAAAAACTCAGGTGACAGAACATGCTGGTGAGGATGTGGAGAAAGAGAAACACTTTTCCATTGCTGATGGGATTGCAAACTGGTACAACCACCCTAAAAATCAATCTTGGGGTGTCTCAGAAAACTGGAAATAAATCTACTTGAAGACCCAATTATATCACTCTTGGGCATATACACAAAAAGTTCCCTACCATACCACAGGGAAACAGGTTCCACTATATTTATACAAGCCTTATTAGTAATATCAAGAAGCTGAATGCAACCCAGATGAACCTTAAATGAAGAATGGACACAGAAAATCTGGTTTATTTGTATAATAAAATACTATTCTATTAAGAAAGAGAACACCATGAGTTTTGCAGGCAAATGAACAGGACTAGAAAATAACATTCTGAGTTAGGGTAACCCAGACCCCAAATGACATGCATGGTATGTACTCACTAGTAAGTGAATCTCAGCCAAAAACTACAGAATACTAGGATACAACCTCTTAGAACTTAAGAAGCTTGACAAGCAGAAAGACCAAGTGAATATGCATCAATTTTACTTAGAAGGTGTAAGAAAATAATTATGATAGGCAGAGGGAGGGAGGAATCTGGGTGGGAGAGGGGAGGAAAAGGGGAAGAAGGGAACAGGATCAGGTGTAAGGGGGAGGGGCAGGAGCGAAACCCTAAGGGCCTGCAGAATGAATGGAAATATGCAGCCTCATGGGGGTGGGAGGTGCTGGGGGCCCTCTAGAAAGTACCAGAGACCTGGAAGGTGAAAGACTCTCAGGAATCGATGGAAGTGGCCTTAGATGAAATGCCCAACAATGGAGAGAGGAAACTCAAAGAGTCTACCTCCAGTAGATAGAAAGAACCTCAAGTGGAGAGATGGGATTGCCAATCCACAGCCACATTTCTGACTCAGAATTATTGCTGTCTAAAAGAACTGCATGGAAAAAATGGAGAAGAGAATGAGGGAAATGTGGTCCAGTGACCATCCCATCTTGGGATACATCTCATGGGAAGGCACCAAGGCCTGACACTAAAGCTATGTTGTGCTGACAGACAGGTGCCTAGCTTGGCTGTCCTCAGACAGGCCCATCCAGCAGCTGACTGAAACAGATGTAAATACGTATACCCAACGAATGGACTAAAGTTGAGGACCACTGTGGTTGGATTAAGGAAAGGCTGGGAGAAGCTGATGAGGAGGGAGACCCTATAGGAAGACTAGCAGTCTCAACTAACCTGGACACCTAAGATCTCTCAGATACTGAGCCACCAATCAGGCAACATACAGGAGCTGTCTGAGGCCCTGGACACATGTATAGTAGAAGACTACTTGGTCTGGCCTCAGTGGGAGATGTGCCTAATCCTCAAGAGACTTAAGGCTCCAGAGATGAAGGAGACCTGGTGGTGGGAGGAGCATCCTTTTAGAGACACGGGGAGGAGAAATGGAATGAGGATGTGGGACGGGGGACTTGGAGGGGGTAATGACTAGAATGTAAATAAATGAAATAATAATAATAATAATAATAATAATAATAATAATAATAATAATAATAGAGATTGCTCAACTAATGCAGGTACATGATGCCCCTACAGAAGACATAATTCAACTACTCAACTCACATTTCTCATAAGTTGATCATAATTAAATGTAACTCCAGCTCCAGGGTATATGACTATTTCTTTATGCCTCACAAGAATCTGAATACACATGGTACACACAGACACACACAGACACACACAGACACACACATACACAAGAATATATCTTTAAGAAAAGTAAAATCCAAAGACGTTGCAAAAGGATCAATATGCACTAATTACAAGTCAATAAAATAAATCCAGAGTCAATAAATTGATATTAAATGAACTAAAATAAGATTAAATTTAACAATTCTGAGCAAGTGCCTTATGACTACACCTTTGAAACACATCTACTAAAAGGAGGAAACTGAGCAAAATTATAGTCTTCAATCAGATACATACTGACCTTAACCATAGACTATAGTCTGTATGGCAGAGAGACAGGGCCAGCATTCTCATGAGGAATGGTACTGAGGCAGGTCTGGAAACCTTGCCTATGCAAGGGACCACAAAGATAAGTCAATTATGTACAGCAACACCAGATTTCACAAAGAAGCATCTACACAGTTCCTGTGCTTAGGCACAGTTACTACAAATGATCATCCATAGATCACTATTCATAATAAATACTATACACTCTTTGCAGAATGCCAGTTCAATACCATCTGATTGCTCTGACCATTGCTTTAGCCATGGATAGGAACCTATATTCTACTGAACTTGTTTCTAAGATTATACTTCCCTGCTTACTGTGGAGAAGAAGTATAAACATCACACAGAATCATAAATAATGTTGCAAAACAGGTGATGGTCTCCCTAAATATGCCTGAGAAGATAAAATCATGTGTTTACTAGTATTTACAGGCTCAACTGAGGAAACTTATTTGATTGAGAGAACATCCCTTCAGTGCTACAAATCTTAGCAGATGAGATTGTGTGTGGTGGTCCCATGCCTGCTTTTAGGACCATTCCCAGATTCTAATAAGGAGAACTGGGTTCACATTTATCGCAATCTATATATGTCAAGGATAATGACATGAAGTAAAGAAATATTAAGAAGTATTTTTTCCAAAATATTTAAAAAAGTGCTTTTTATAGGTTCTTAGAAGTATAATATACTAACGGTGAAATTGTCATTCCTGTAATGTTAAACTGGTACTTAACACACTTTAAGTCTTGCACTGAAATTCCTGGTAGTTTTCTCTCATCTTGCTATTTACATACTATGTTCTTCAGCTTACCAACAGACCTGTCCTTTCTATCTTGGGTGACTGTGAACAATTTCCCTATCTGTATTAAATACTGTCCAGGGACACAGTGTCATCCAGGGCCATAGTCTCTTTGATGCCTCATTTCAGCTGGAATTGGATCTGGCTCGCCATATAGATGATGATCAGGGTATCCAATTTCTCTAAGATCTGAGAGGACAGGTGGAAGAAACTAGAGTCTGATAATGTAAGCATTCCTACTAGACTCTGCCCAACAGTTATCTATAGGCCTGGTAGGCCTGGATTTTTATAAAAGGGGCTGTTTGGCCCCTCCTTACTCCCCCCTTTTTTCTTTCTCTCTGTTTATCTGTCTGTCTTTCTATCTTTACTCCCTTCTCAACTTCCCTTTCCATGCCCTAAATAAACTCTGTTCTATACTATACCCTTAATGGCTGGTATCTGGGGGTTGGGTGGATGCCTCAGCATGGGCCTGCTGAGGCACCACCTCCCACTGTACCATAAAGCGAACAAAGCATATCCTGGGTCTGTAGGATGCCAACACAATTAAGAGAGACTTTAACCTTGACTCTATGATGGTATTGGCACAACACCATAGAAAGATACATTTCTGGTTTTAAAACTTTTGTTCAAACTTTGAATCCTTCCACATACCCCGACTTTTTTCTGGTAATGGGGTAGATGTATTTGAAATGTGAATCCTTGAGACCTAATTGTAAGACATTTAAAATTGTTTATCCAATGCCTTGCTGGAATAGCTCATGTTAGTGTTTTGACACGGCTCACAGTGATGATACTTACGACTATAACAACACTGTGTATGTTGTGGCCCATGCCCGCTATGACATGTTTCATCAACAAGTTTATAGTGAGCCAGTGGCCAATAGAAAATTAAGTGTCCAAGAACTTTGTCTTCTACTTGATGGTATTTGGTGTCACCAATATCCTATAATTAAGAGTCACTCATAACAGTCATGAGTGGTGTATGCCACGTTTAATACCAGTATTCGGGAGGCAGATGCAGGTGGATCTCTGTGAGTTTGAGACCAGCCTTGTCTACAATGCCAGTATCAGGACATAGAGAAACCCAGTGTCAAAAGGAAAAGAAAAGTTGCTCAGATGCTCAAACAAGAAACCTAAGAAAATGTTTCCCAAAAAGAATTCCTAAATATTTTTAATAACTGAGAGGTAAATCTAGATGTGGATAAACATTTTAATGATAAGGCATTAGAGTGCAATTACAGAAGCTTTCAATGATATCAGGAATTTGGTAAGAGAGTACCTTGGTGATTTTATGGCTATTTGAACATTGGAAACATTTTTTTGTCATGTATCCCCTTGTTGTTGACAAGATGAGACTTTGTTTAATTGTCAAGATGTTAGTGATCAATAAAATGGATCATTTTAATAACTCTTACCAAGTAAGTCTGCCCCACTGTAGGCTCTGAGGACCTCACTTTCTTGGTACTCTGAGAATATTCACACAGGATATGATGTTGAAATTTAGCTCAGTATCATTAACATACTGTGTGCGCGTGCGTGTGTGTGTGTGTGTGTGTGTGTGTGTGCACGCACGCGCCCACGCATGTGCGTTTTGCATGTGTATCTAGACTTTCTGTCCACAAAGCACACCATGAATACACCATAAACTCACTATCTCCTGGCTGTACTTGAACTTAGATCTTCCTGCATCTGCCTCTTAAGTGTTGTATTTAAAGGCATGTGCTACCATACTCAGTTCCAGCTTAACGATTTTTATTATCCTAATTTGTAAATGAATTCAGATACCAAGGAGAAATTTTTCATCTTGAATTAAAAAAGGAAACAACTTTCCTTGTTAACCCTGGATTTCAATCATTGTTTGCATTCTGTCACATATGTACACACACTTCTCTTGACAGTTATAGAATGCCCCGAGGAACCTTCAACCTAAGGAGGGTCTCTTCCTTTTAAATTCTACCAAATTTTCTTGGTTAAGGTCCTCAACTCCTCAGTCATCAGAAGTTATTTATCACTGTACATTGATGGAATACCAAGTCACAATGGCTGACAGGTACAACTATAGCAGTTCCATTCATCCTGCTGCTCCCAATCCACTCGTTATTAACAAGACACTATTGATGTCACTTATACGGTAAATGATTAAAAGTCAAAAGATATTATTTGTTTCTGTAGCACACATGCAAACGAGCTTTGATTTAGAGTAGAAGAAAAATGAATGTCATTGTGAAGTAGGTGTGCTGGCAACCATTTCTCTGAGCTACAAGAAAATCTCAATTCCAAATATTTGAAGAGAATCATTTTTCAAAATGCTAAAAAAAACCCTGGGAAATCATAGAATTAGGAATATATACCTTTATGTGTTAAGAATGGCTGGATGCTTTTCATATGATTTATGTGGCAAAGGGAAATACACATAACAGGAAAATGTTCAAAGTCATCATGGAAAAATTATAGTTATATTTCACAGTGTTACCCCATAACCATAACTACTGCCATTCTACCTTGTTCTTTATAAATGAACAGTGGCCTCTGACTCTGTTTTTTTTAATCTTAGAAAAAGACTATTTCTGTGAATCTTTGCATCTATATGTTTCACTAAATCACAAATGGCATATTTTACAAAGGTTTTTAAACTTTGTATAAGTGGATTTCACCATAATGAATAAAGCAGATGTATTTAATATTTTTAGGTGGAAAATCTTAAAAAAGCCTACTAGCTTGAAACCTCACACTGTATTTCAGCATATGAGAAATAAAAGCAATGTTGCCGGGCCAACATTGTACCATTTTGTAAAGCACTGCACTGATTTCCCACAGAAACTTTTTCTAGTCCACTTAAATTTTATAGGCTTTGCATGATATTGTTTCAGTATTTTTAATCAGAGATTCAACAATTCTGATTAATATAACAAAAAGTATCTGGCAATTATATTAGAATACTAATTTATGATAACTGAAAGTTTTCTTACAACACTGAGACAGTATTTTTCTTTGTTTCAAACTACAGTAGAATCCAGGGATAAATTTTAGGTATGAGACATTATTAAGGAATAACAATTGCATCTTATGTTTATCTATAAAATGGATAATGAAATGAAGAACTAAAAAGATAAATTCTCACTAGATGTTGTATTAGTAAGCTTTCCTTTCTTTGAGAAACTAAAAATCAACTAAAGGCAGGGGGATAAATTAGGCTCACTGTTTCAGTGCTTTTAGCCCCAAATCAGACGGTTTTATTGATACAGAATTCAGAGAGACAGAACACAGTGGCTCCTCCATGTTAAGGAAGTTTTCACTCACAATACAAAGTCTTCCTGACCTCTGCTCCCCAGATCCGGACCACAAGGTACCTTAGGGAATGGTGGATTTTCCAGTCACTCTAACCTGACCTTTCTGCACTTGCACCCTCCAACTCCCAACTGCACCCCCACCTTATTCCTCCCACCAAACCCTGGTTCAGGTTATGTGACTTCCTTAACCCCAGGAGCTCCAGGCACTTTCTCTTCATTAGTTTCCTATGTCTACCCATTTTTCTCCCTCTAATAGGTTGGTATCTGTGCCTTATGGAGACCAACCTTACGGAGACGGTGCCTTACGGATAAAATAGTTCCTCCTACTCAATCTCAGGCTTCCTTCCACACAGCTCCAGTTGTCAGGCTGCCTGGACCCGCTCTGAATAACCGCTCACATGCTTGCCACCAGCCTAGAACAGAACTGGATATAGTAAGACGCTGTACCCGATATCTGACCCTCACAGTGAATCCTCAAATCTTCAGTTACAGGTGTTCTCACCTAACTTCTCATCTTGGGCTCTCATTTCTTTGTGGCAATCATAAAGTCTAGGATTTTAATTCATCCACATCTAACGTCCCTGTTCTATCACTTGCCTATTCAAGCAAGTGGCTGTTGCCCCAGGAAACAGGTAACCTAAGGGAGCTTTCTGGATATTAGTCACATAAAGGACCAGCAAATATTTGATTGAATCAGAAAATATACATTACGGAGTGCCACAATTATGGTAGTAAACATTAACAGTTACTGAACAAACTTTTTACTCCTTAGAATTTTCAGTCTGAGATTTATGTACTCCAGGGTGTAAATACAGCATTCAGAAATTTGTCTTTATACGCTGAGTATTTATTTTATACCTTAGATTTCAGCTCAATAAACATGTGAGAATATATCAGGCCACTCTATTTTATAATTAGAAAACTCACTGTAGCTTAATATAAAATTAGAAAGCATATTTTGAATAATTATGACCTTTCACCTGTTGGGAGCCACAGTGAGCCTGTCAGCATTCGCCATTCCAAGATGGCCCGGACATCGTGTCCTCCCCACTAGTAAACAATTAACTGCGCAGGTGCAAAGGCAAAAAGCCCGCCAAAGTCACTGGCCAATCCCGAGGCGTAATATTGGGTGATGAGTGAACAGCCAATCAGAAGTGAACACGTCACTCTAGGGTGTATTTAAGCTGTGCCTCTTCCTGTCTTTGGCCCTTCTGCGTTCTTCACTTCTGCTGATACAAGATTAAACCCTCGCTGTGGTAACTACCCGAATTCTGCTTCTCGTGTCTCTCTTCCACGGGCGAAAGGGGACACAGGAGCTGCGCAGAACAGTTCACCAACATCAGAAAAATGTCTCCTTTGTTGAAGAACAGCCCTCGGCTCACGCACATTGGCATACTGTTTTGTTTTTTTTTTTAATTTCAGGGTTTGTTGACAGAGACTCTCTCTCTCTCTCTCTCTCTCTCTCTCACACACACACACAGAGAGAGAGAGAGAGAGAGAGAGAGAGAGAGAGAGAGAGAGAGAGAGAGAGAGAGATTTTGATTGAGTTTCTCTTTCCTTCATGTTTCTCCATTTTTGTTGCGTGGAAAGGTCCAGTCCGGTGCTTTCTGAGGAATGTCTTTCTCACGTGCAGGTCTCACACTCCTCAGTCAGCCCTCGATGTTGATGAGAGTAGACTGTAGCAAAGGACCCAGGTATGTTAGAGAGTCCGAGCAAGGGATGCAGAAGGACTCAAGTGATAGCAGAAACGGGACATGAAATTGTTTTGGGTGGGCTGTTTCATTAAAAAATGATTTTAGATAATCCCACTGAGTAATCTCAGGATTATCCTATTTTGGAAGATTCTCAATGTGAGAATACTGAGAGACAAAGATAATTTTATTTAACTATGCATGTCTCTATAATTCACATGATGGGTTGTGCATTCATATCAATATTAAATGGTTTTCATTAATTAATTAATTTTTGTGTTTCTTCTTCTTTAAATTTTAAGTCAATGTTTTCACTAGATATGAACTCACTACATTAAATAGTAATTTTTATTTCCCCTTCTACTGCTTCTCTAAAAATAGGACTCCCTCCCCTCCCCCAAATCACTCACTCTTGCCACACCAAGTCTTTACAGGATTAGGTGCATCCTTTCCCACTGAGGCCAGACAAGGCTGCCAAGTTACAAGAATGGGGATCCACAGGCAAGGAACCAACTCAGGGACAGGACCTGCAAAAAACCAAATTGCACATCTGCTATATACGTGCAAGGTAGGGAGTGCTAGGTACATCTCATGCTCCCTTTTTAGTTGGTAGTTCAGTCTCTGGGAACCCCCCAAAATCTAGGTTAGTTGATTTTGTTGGTCTTCCTGTGGAGTCCTTGTCCTTTTCAGGTCCTTCAATCTTTCCAACTCTTCCATGAGACTACCCAAGCTCTGTCTAATGTTTGGCTGTATGTCTCTGCAATTGTTTCCATTCACTGATGGGTGGATCCTCTCCAAGGACAGTTATAATAGGCTCCTCTCTGCAAATATAATTGAGTATCAATAAGTTTCACCGTTTGGTTCTTGAGCATGGGATGGGTCTCAATTTGGACAAGTCATTGGTTGGTCATTTCCTCCTTTTCTACTCTTTGTCCCTGTACAAGGTGTTTTTCAGATAGGTTTTCTGAGTGTACCCCTTTGGGTTATGGTCACTACAATTATTTCAATATAGTGTTTAATAATGACAATTGATGCATCTTATTTTTCCTGTTCTCAGTGTATTTGGAATATTTTGTAGTTCCTTTAAGTTCTCTATCTTTAATGGCTAATTTCTTCATTTCCTAAAAATAACAGGATTTTTATAAAAATTGTTTAATAATTTTTAAGAGTATCATCCACTATCTACATTGTCTTCCCACTGATAGCCCCTGTCATCTCTCTTTATGTCAACACTCAATGGTTTACATTGCTATAATTTTAATACATTTTGAAATCAGCTCTGGGTTAGATTTTTCTCTCATAATTCTTGAAGAGTTTCTGGTTTGTCACAATTTACAAATTTTAGAAAGTTTTTCTTTATATAAACAGTGTTAATAGAATTTTTATATAAATTGCTTAGAATCTTTATAGAACACAAACATCCTTTTTTATTTCTGCATATTTCAATGAGACCATGCAATTGGTGAGTCAGTGTCAACATGTTTTTATGTATTCTGTTTTTTTAATCTACCTTGATATCAGCATTCCAGGTTCTTGGATAAGACAATTTTTAAAAATTGATCTTTACTAGGTTGAAAAACTTGTTCTATTTTTAAGACATGGCCCCAGTAGAGCATGCTAGTTGAAGATTGATAAGGCTGAGCATCTTGTGATGCTGTTGGGATGATTCCCTGGAGAGCTGCTAGGAAATATTGGTTTTCTGTGCTGATCATGACTGTCTTTTTTCATGGTAGGCATGAAGCTTTCCTGTGTTACTGTCTATCTGCTTCCTAGAATTCTGTCATTGATTGCTTCATGCATTTGGAAACAGTTTTGAGAAATGCATTTATGTTGACCAGATAGATTTCTGAAAATGGACCATTTAATTCATTAATTTGTTCTGTTTTGTGTATTGATGGGTTTGGCTTTTTCTCTAGTCTGCCATATTTATAACAAACCCTATTCACAGCACATCATTTTCAACAACCTCCTTTACTCTTAACCATTTCTATCCTTACATTTTAGCAAATAGTTTTTAAATATATATACTATATATGGTTATTATATATATATATCCATATATATAATTTAATAATATAATATACATTATATATTATATATGGATATACTATATATATATATATATATATATATATATATATATATATATCCTTTGACTTTAGGATTGTATCTTATATTCATGTTTGGTTTGACAAATAATATACATATACATTTCCAAAATTACTGAACGAATATTTAAACTCACACTGTTTTCTTAATTTTTCTAGATTTCTTATATCTCTTTCCCTCCTTGGGACTTCCTTTCTATTTTGTTGATATTTTGTAATATATTTCATTCCTTTAGAAACTTGAGTAGTATTATCTCTAGGTTTTCTATTTTTGCTTGCTTGGTCACTCCAGAAGATTCACACTGACTTGACTGGTGGTCATAGTGAGTTAGATTCCCATGACCATATTTCTCTGTGTTCTTCCTTCTGCAGTGTGTCCAGCTTTTGTTATTGTTTAGGAGCTGGAATGTGGACCAGAAATATGGTTCTGTGATGAGTTTTTTAGGAACAGCAAAGTTCAGGACATTTCTGAATTTGTCATGATTTTTAATTCTCAAGAAAATGTAAGCACAGCTTTTGTTTAGATGTTCTGTACCTGTCACTGCTGAAGCATTGTCATACTGCATTCCCAATGGATATCAAATGAAGTAAACATGAGGGTGCTTTTCCCCGATGTGGGTTTTGTGAAACAATGGTCAGTGTGTAACCGTGACCTCAGACTTTATGAGTCCTTCCTGAAGGTTGATCCACTAACAAAATCTATTGACAATTATTTCAAGTTCACATAAACAGAATTTGAGGCAGTCCTGAGACCAAATTTTCGTAAAGTGCAATCTTTCCAGGGACCTTAATTTCCACAAACATGTGTGATGTCATTCATCTGTCTACACCATCCTCATCTATATTTATCAGCCAAGTTTATCACATGCACAGTGGACATCAAATGAAGCTCCTCAGGAGAGAGTGTGGAAGATTCCTCCAGGGGTGAGAAAACAGATGTAGAAAATGAAACAGGAATGCAGATGTAGCATCTCCCTTGGACACAGTGATAATAGTACATGGAGATATATTGGTAGCTCTTTAATTTACTGATCTGTGTGGCACTTCACAAATCATTCTGCCCAGGCTCAGAGAAGGAAAAATATGTTCACTTTGATTTTACTCTATTTGCTCCTGAGCATCCCACTTGTTGTGGCTGGTTTTATTCATCCCAGGTGTTTTTGGAAAATAAAGCAGAATGAAGACAAGGATGGAAGCCTGAGAACAGGTTGTGTCTTCTTTATTCATGTAGCAAAACGGCCTGTGGAGAAAGAGTATTACAGGTCTATTTTGAATACACAGTAAGTGCTTTTGTACTTTCAATGTGAATGTGATCATGAATATTTCCTGAGTCTATTGAGGTTGAGGAGCAAAGCAATGCTAAGGGTCTTTTGTACTGTGTTATTAATCTGCAAAACAGGAAAGAACTCCAAATTCTATTAGAGACTTAATGCTATATTACCAATTTAAATTGACACAGAGGTTTTTTCCCTGCCTGCCTCCCAATTACAGAGGTAGAAGCTCAGTAATAAAACAACTTCAGGCCATTATCAATCACATACCTCCCTCTCCTAGACAGTATCCATAGCATGGTGGCACAATTATATGTTATTGAAAGATATCATTTTTATGACTTTATCTAAGTGTGTTTATGCAAATGAACACAGAGTCTGCTAATAGTCCTTCCATCACTGTGCAGATTCTAGTGCGTGTGCTGGGGCTACTAATGTTGGAGAGAGAGTTTCCTATAGATACTCAATTACATTTTAAATTTGCTCCGTGGGGTCTCCATTTATGTACTGAGGCTACATCAATTCTTGATGTAAGAGATCTCTTCTCTGTAAACTTCATATTTTTAATCTATACAAATTCAATGGCTTTTAGGTCTTACAAAGTCCAGTTCTTCACTCTCTCCTTAGAATAGAGAAGGAATGTAATGACTATAAAATATATGTTTGTATTCTTTGAAAAGTGATGTTATTACTAATAGTGGTGACTAGTTACTTCCCTTATCACTATCCTGTGTAACAACAGTGGCATATGCTAGTTGTCAATATTAGAGAATAAGGATTGAGGAGTTACCTACTACCTCATCTTTGTCATTATTTACAGAGCATACATCTTCCCTCTTTACCTCTCTGTTATTTAATCTGACATTTCTGATATTTATCACTTATGTCTCTTTTTCAATAATTATGCAAAATATAATTGCATATTTTATCAGTGTGGACATTATCCATATTTTCATTTTGTAGAATTCTGATAGTTTTTTTTGTCACAGTGTTTTAGACCACAAAGCCACTCTGACCACACAAGTACTTTATGTTTCTTAATGTTTACTGTACAGGAGTTAGTGCTTGATTTGTACAAATACTAATCTCAAATTTCTGTCACGTGTTACTGAAATTTTTAAAGACATCATTTTTTCTGTAAGTTCATGAAGAATATTCTAAACGGGCTTGTTTTATTAAAAAAACAAAAGAGACAGGACAGATGTACAATTTAACCCTGGAATACAGATTTTTAACTCTTGGTAAGAAATTAATGATGAAGTAATATGTATCTTGTTTATAAGTCAGATGTTTTGAAATAATTCAGGAGGGATATGAGTTAGTATTCTTTTCATAAACACAAAACAGAATTACTCAATTTCAATTGAATTTTAGAAAAAAAGAACATTTAAGATAAGGATGATTATATGGGATATGATAAATATATTGTCCCCTAATGAGAATGAATTTTAATGACATGAGCTTAATATTGCCACAGAAGATTGCTGTGAAATCAACTGTCACTCTTTTACTGCCTTAGCCAATGCAGTGAACTTCATAGAAAAACACCATAAACTCAATGGCACATACACATCCCATGTATTTTACATATTTCTCACTAAATTCAAATGAACATGTGACCATTTCTACTGCTTTGTCAAAGCAGTTGGTGAGCTTCCACCCTCTTTTGTCAGCTCAGCCACATTACACAGGTCATTGCAATCTTTAGGGGGTGGGGACAATAAAATCCAGTGCTGGATTGTCCTTTTACTGACTGCAAAAGATATCTGTAAATTGTTGTCCTTATAAACACTGTAACCTTTTACAGAATACACACTGAAAACCTCAAGTCTGCGCTGGTCTTGGCTTTTTCCATGAATGAAATCAACGGGAACCCTGATCTTTTGCCAAATATGTCTCTATCATTTCACTTCTCAGCAGACATAAGTGATTGGGAATCCCACTTAAACAATATGATTTATTCGAGTTTACAAACTCATGATATTCTCCCTAATTATTTCTGTGGAGGTGACGTGTGTGGAGTTGCACTTACAGGACTTAACTGGACAACAACTGCGAGATTTTATACAATCCTAAAAAACTTCATATCTCAGCAGGTAAATGTGTGTGTGTGTGTGTGTGTGTGTGTGTGTGCGTGTGTGTATTAGCGGCATGTAGTAATTCATGAAATCAGATATTGCTTGATTCCTACATAATCTTACTATTAGGACTAAGCCAATCTAATGTAGTTCAAGGGTTCTATTCAGAGTCTTGATGAAGCTTTCAAATGTCCTTGTATGATATAGAGACGATGGAAAATATAGTAACTAGCTGAGACTTCTAGAAATATTCAGAAAAATGTGTTTATACATTCTTAGGAATTCATTCTACCTCATGCTGCTTTCTGTGTTCTAGACTCACCATGTTACTTATGGAACCTTTCATCCTGTCCTGAGTGATCGTGAAGAATTTCCCTATCTATATCAGATGGCCTCTGAGGATACAGCTCTAGCCCTCGCCCTGGTCTCCTTCATAATTCATTTCAGTTGGAACTGGGTAGGGTTGGCCATCTCAGACAATGATCAAGGCATCCAATTTCTCTCCTATTTGAGAGGAGAGATGGAAAAAAATTCAGTCTGCTTTGCTTTTGTCAACATGATCCCAGTCAATATGCATTTATACATGACAAGAGCAAAAGTGTATTACAACCAAATCATGGCATCCTCTACAAATGTTGTCATCATTTATGGTGACACAGACAGTACTTTAGCTGTGAGCTTTAGAATGTGGGAATTTCTAGGTATACAGAGAATATGGGTCACCACCACACAGTGGGATGTTACTCCTAGTAAGAAAGACTTCACATTTGATAACTTATATGGGGCATTTGCTTTTGGACACCACCATGGTGACATTTCTGGTTTTAAAAATTTTGTCCAGACATTGAACCCAGATATTCATCTGGTAAAGCTGGAATGGATGCACTTTAACTGTGAAGTCTCAGCATCTAAATGTAAGACTTTGAAGAACTACTCTTCACTGGAATGGCTAATGGCACATACTTTTGACATGACCTTTACTGAAGGGAGTTATGACATATACAATGCTGTGTATGCTGTTGCCCATGCACTCCATAAGATTAATTTTCAGAACTTTGATAATTTGATCGCTGACAATGGGAAAAAACAAATTTATATCTGCAGCAAGGTAGTGCTTCTTCTATTACACAATGTTTCATGTTATCAATGTCTTTAAGAGTCTCTTAGATGCCCAAACCAACCATACTAGAAAATAGTTTCCAAAAGAGAGTGATTTATTAATACTTTTCCTAATGATCACATAAATCCAGGTGTTAAGGGAATGGAGTAGAAGGCATACTTTGTCAATGTAGCACTGTGACTTTGTTATTAATTACGTAAATATCATCACACATGTTCTAATACTGAAAATACATCCAGTCCTTCCTCATGAACCAACTAAATGATGAATCCTTTTTCATTAATTATCAAATATGTTATAATCACTAGGGGATTGTTCTAACTAGAGATCCCTACTTATACTGTTTCCACTGTAGGTGAGGGACTGCATTTGGTGCTCTGAGTGAATTTACACAGAAAATACTGCTGGCATTCAAATTATTACATTTCTGTGTGCTCATGTGTGTTTATAGATGTTTCTCACTATATATTTTTATTGTTTCTATGTTTCTGTATATCTGTGTTTATCTATATATGTCTATATATTTATTTTCTATAAATCTATCTATCTATCTATCTATCTATCTATCTATCTATCTATCTGGTTTATGTATATCTGCCTATATATCTGTCTATGGAATTTACCATAAATTTGTATGTGTTTCAATTTCTTTCTGTATGATTGATTTTGTCTAAGTGAATGTTCCTATATATATTTATGAATGCATGTGTCTGCATGTGTCTGTGTCTTTTGTGTGGTGTTTTGCATACTCTTTCATTTATGTCTAGCTATTTTGCTTTGCCTGTGTGTCTGTGTAAGACATCATAAATTTGTCTGTGTGACAATGTCACTCTGTGTGGGTGTCAGAATATGTGTATGTATGTGTCCTATGTACATGTGTCCATGTATCTTTGTGTGTACCCCCGGGTAATTGTTTTCTGTTTCTGTGTCTGTTTGACTATTTTGATGCATATTCTGTCTCAGCGTACATCTGTATGTTCATATGTGTGTTTGGGCATGCATGTGTATATTTGTGTAAATAACTGTGTGCTCCAGCTCTGTGTGTATCTCAATACGATGTGAGTCTCTCTCTGTTTCATGTGTCTGTATGTTTTATATGCAAATATATGTTTGCAGTCTGCCTACATACTTGTGCTTGTTTTGTAATTTTATCTTAGAGAGTTAAAATAACAAAAACATTATAATTTTGTTTATCTCATTGTTTTCACTGAAAATTTTCACCTGCATACTATCAGTAAAGTTGGCATTAAGATGAAATAAGACTATATATTCTTACTGAAAGAAAGAACATGTATTTTATAGTATGCTGCCTGTCTTTCAGCTGGCTTCCTATATGAGAAAGATCCACTTTACTAATCCTGTTGGGGACAGAGTGAATATGAACCAAAGAGACAAACTGCAGGAAGAGTATGACATTTTCTACATTTGGAATTTTCCACAGGGACTTGGACTTAAAGTGAAAATAGGAATGTTTAGTCCCTATTTCATAAATGGTCAACAGCTACATTTATCTGACGATATGATAGAGTGGGCAAGAGGAAGTAGACAGGTGGGTTTGGCCTAACTGTACTAAGTTAAATTATACTGTCAAGTGTATGCATCCAACCTTCCTTGAGAGTGGTGAAATTGATTGTCAAGTGAGAGACCAATTTATAGCTTCCTAAACTACATTTCTTCTTTTCATTTTTTCAAATGAGTTTTTAGTAATTCACTAAGGATTTCTAACATAAATACAATGTATTTGTATCACATCAGAGACTGTTTCTTACCTTTAACATTAACATATACTGTTTTAGAAAACGGTATATTATTTCCAGGAAAGTTAGCAATATTCTATTGGTCCTATTGTTACTACTATAAAGCGATTTCCACTCTTCAAAACCCTTCAAAGCATGCTTAAAGACTCTTGTTTATTGTAAGTATAGAGTAAATTCAATATAATCAAGTCATTGATTTTTATTATGTAATTTTAAGCCTGTTTACCAAATAGTCCAAAATTTCTCAACATCTCTAGGTAACCATACATTAACATTTTTCTGACAGTTTTAGATACTTTACAAACTATAATCTTGCTTTTTCATTTTTAAAAAATATCTGGGTATGGGTGTTTTCTATGCATGAATTCATCTATGGTATATACAGATGGCTGAAGAGTTACTCCAATCTCAGAGCACTTGCAAGAGCTTCATGCCACTCAGTGAATGCTGGAAATCAAATTTGGGTCCCCTTCACTGGAAGCAATTGTTCTTGAGAATGACCCTTGTCTGCAAGCCTGACTCATACCTTGTAAAAGATTATGTTGACTAAAGGAAACTTTTTGGCCCCACTAATTCTTACATAAATCATTCAACCAAACAAGGATGTGCATAATTTCCTTTTCAATATGGGAAGAAATTGGTAGTAATAAAAGTTTTCATTTTAAGGAAATTTGAAAATGAAATATATCATATGCATACAAGGTATGTTATAGGTATGAATTCTGATATTCTTGGTTTTAATGTGTCATATTCAAACTGCCCCAAAAGAAAGTTGGTTAAATGTCTTCAGGCTTGATATGAAGTGATTCTCAGGTTGCTCAGATAGCATGAAATTTATAGTTGCTATTTTTCCTCAATGTGATTAAGAATGTAGTTCTTAGGGAAAAGAACATAAGAACTAAAAGTATACTTACACACATGCATATCCATTTAGAGGATAGGATTGAAATTTCATGTGTGTTCTAACAAGGCCTCCCTTGAGCCTTCCAACACATCCACTGGAAGACTATAGATTTTTAGAAACACAAACAGTATTCTATTCACATATATCATAATTCCAATATGGAAGCTAATAAATAAAAACATGAAGATATCAGGAAAAAATGATTTCAAATCTTAGATTCATAGACATAGCTGAGAGTATATTTAATGTTATACTAAACAAAGAATCAAAGAATGATTATGAGAATGTTAAAAAAATCAAAGAGGGCAGTAACTACCTCTGGGAAAATAAAATGAAAGTATGAAAACTTTATTGCAATAAGACACTGAGCATTTTATGAAAGAGAGCTTCCAGAAAGGTATAAATTAATGAAAGAATCAAATCTAAAATATATGACAAAAAACAAAAAAAAAACAAATAAATATCTCAGTGAAAAGACTCACAAAATGAATGCTCCAACTTGAGGACAGGATGGCAATACTTGAATACAAGGTGCAAGAATTAGAAACTTCAAAAGATGACAAAGATAAAATAAAGATGAATGAAAATCACAGTGACTAAGGGAGTATGATTACAGATCACTTTTAAAACCTATGAGACAAATAGAAAAAAGTACCCACCATAGGTATCAACAGTAAATTCATTATATTACAGCTGCACATTTCCAAAATAATGTGAAAATGTGGATTTCTGTCTAGTAGAGGCAAATCATTAACTTTTGAAATGAAATAATCTTTGGCATTTGACTTAATTTTTTTGTGGAACACAGAGAGGTTATGAAAGCTGTAGTAGAAAATATTATGTCATAGAAAGTCCCTCTCTATATAACAATAGGTTCCACCAACATCATTCATTATTACATGAAAGTTGTTCATTCATTCATTTATTCATTCACTTTGCACCCAGAAACCAGTTTACACTCCCTACTCTACTCTTACCCCCCCATCCTTACCCGTCTTCCCTCCAATACGCCTTCCTTCTTCAGAAAAGAGGAGCCCTCTCTCAGATGCTGACATGCTTTAGCATATCATGATGTACCATTACTGGGCACAATTTCATGATCTTTGCATGTGTTTCCATCAATTGCTGGTTGAATTCTGTCTGAGGATGATTATGCTAGGCTCTTGCCTGCAAATATAACAAAAATATTATTACCAGCATCAGCAGTGGGCTTTCTCTCATGGCAAGGTTCTCAAGCTGGTGGAGTCACTGGTTAACTACCCCTTGATCTTCTACTACATCTTTATTGTGGCACATTTTTAGGCAGGGTAAGTTGTAGGTTAAATTTATTGTGGTTAGGATGTTGTCTCAATACCAACACTGGAAATCTTAACTGGTTATTGGAGATGGCTGTTACAGGCTCCAAATCCTGCTTTGCTAGGAGACCTAGCCAAGGTCATCTTCATAGATTTCTGGGAGTTTCAATATCCCTAGGATTCTAATTTGACTTAGACATGCACCCCCCCCATCTTAGAAGTCCCTCCAAATAATCTGTTCCTCTGTCCTCTTCTGTTCTCATCCTGCCCCACTCCCATTCTGTCCCCAAACCCATTCACCCATGATGTTTATTCTAATTCTTCTTTTCAGGGAGTACATGTGTCCCATTGTGTGCCATCTTTGTTACTGAGCTTCTTTAGTTATGTGCAGTGTAACACAACATGGATATTCTTAAAGGAGGAGAATAAAAATGTATTTAAAACATTTGGAGACATAACTGCCAAACAGTTACCATATTCGGTGAATTTGTTCTTCATAAGAAAAGGGAGACAAAAATTTTAGGAAGAACACAATTACAATAAGTCATAACAAATAAATGAGTACTACAAAAAATATTAAAAGAACTCCATCATGTTTAAAAGTAGGAAGAACACAAGACATCAAAATAGAAACAGCCCTTGAATGCCTGACAGAAAAATAAATATTAGAAAAACATCAAGTGTTGAAATAACAACAAAAACATAATTTACAAATAATTTTTAGTAATAATTGAGTGCTTGTGGTCACAATCTCTTACAAAAAATCACTGATAATGTGTTTAGTTTATTTTTAACATAATATCCTTATTGATTCTTTTCAAATTTCTGGTTATGCACTGTGATCTTGCTCAATTCCAAGTCCTTTAATGTTTGTCTCTCCGTAACAATACCCCATAAAAATTTTAAAAAAAAGTTAAAAAGACCAATTTCTTCTATTTATATACTAACTGGATATGATGGTTTGTATATGCTTGGTCGAGGGTGTGACACTATTTCGAGGTGTGGCCTTGTTGGAGTAGGCTTGTCACTGAGTGTGGGTTTTAAGATCCTCATTAGCTGCCTGGAAGTCAGCATTCTGCTAGATGAAGATGTAGAACTCTCAGCTCCTCTTGCACCATGCCTGCCTGGATGCTGCCATGTTCCTGCCTTGATGATAATGGACTGAACCTCTAACCTATAAGCCTAGCCAGATTCAATGGTGTCCTTATAGGATTTGCCCTGGTCATGGTGTTTGTTCACAGTAGTAAAACCCTAAATAAGACACTGAAGCATGGTCAAACTCTCAGTTCCTGTCCCAAAACTCTCCCTAATTCCCTCAAGAAGCCCTCAGTTTTGGAAAGCTAACTTCAGATTCTTTACCATACATTTTAAGTGTTCTTTTTATGGCTTCCTTTTTAAACTGCTTTTCTATCTTGGATTGTGGGGGAATTATGAAAGTTGTGATGGTGGTAGGAGTTGTTACAGAAAACCTTCATGTACCTCCTTCACATCTATGAATCTGCAATTATTCATATCACTGCAAAAGCAGTTTCCTAGCACTTTAAAAGAAGGGAGAAAAGATAATGGGTTTCTACATGTTTTATGGTGTGTGCAGAGGAAAAACTATGGGGCCTAATTGTAGCAGGGCCACAGACCCAGACAAGGCCTTCAAAATGAACACAGCCCACAGACATCAACATAGTTTCAGGCTGCAGTCCAGACTATGAAAATTCCAAAGACTTCATTCATAACATGTACCATGAAAATCAACATTGACTTTGTGTGTGTCGGGAGCCATAATGGGACAAGCTAATAATGAGCAGATGATCATCCTGAAATGCTTGCCTCGGATTATTATATAATCTGTGACGAGTGTGCCCCATTAGCAAGGCTGTGGTGGACGTGATTTTAGGAAAGATTCCTGCTATTAATATGCTTTTCCCATTATTACTATTATTAGACATATGCTACTATCACCAAGCAATAGCACACCCCTTTGTAGCAGATCTCTGCAGATCCACGAAGATGTACTGTCTTGTAGTGATACTATATAGACAAATAGATGACTTCTTAAGTCTTAATGATGATCCTATAAGAATTCCTAAAATTATATCAGTGATTACTAAGTTCTTTTATATCGGTACTGCTATTAAGTCCCTCAGGCATAGTCAAACTGCAATGAGAACTCTGCCAGTCTCCTGAGTGTTATCAGTTAATTGCCCCAAGAGTGATAGTAACTGGACCTTCTCCTGCTCAGAGCACATTCCAAGAGGTCATAAAACCATTAGCCTAGGTTACTAGAGGGAATCCACAATTTATTATAGGTACCAGGACAGAAGAGAAAATATTGCCTGGGTTTATCTATACAAAACTTCACAAATTTCTTAAGTTATAGTTTCAAACTTTCTGCGAACCTGTAGAGCTAGACAGGTGATGAATGTCTAGTTAGATAATTACTCCTAATGGGTATTCATGTAAACATTCTGTGTTGTAAACTTCTATTTCAATTTATGACTTGAAATTTGGTGTGAACTTGTGATGAACCTTGTAACATGTGACCATGTACTCTGAAAGATGTATAAGTTCTGAGGACAAAGAGATGATAGTTAGTTAGAATAGAGCAGTTAGAATAGGAAGTTAGAGAGAGCAGTTAGAATGGTGAGTTAGACTAGTCAGTTAGTTAGACCCCATCGCCCTTTCCTTTCCCCCTGCCTAGAATTTTTCTCCCTTAGAATTTTACTTTGTTAGAATCTTTTCTTCTTCCCCACTCAGGACCTTTCCACGTTTCCCCTCAGATAGCTTTCATAGGATACTTTTTACACTAAATAAACTCTATAGTAACTTTTCTAAAGTGTCTTTTCTTCTTGTAAGTTAGAGCCCAGCAGTTCCTGCTGAGATAGAACAAAAACCACATTGCCTAACCCTCTGCTGTTAGGCTACAGGTGTTAATCACCCTAGCCTGCAGTCCATTTACCCTCAGAAGAAGTTTTTAGGATAGCACAGGGCTATTTACTTAACACCTTGCTGGTCTTAGGGCCAGGATGCTGACTGCAGGTCAGCTACAGTAGCATAGGGGCTGCCTCGGAGAAGAACCGGACGGTGGGAGGAGGAGAAGAAAGAAGAACCAGCTGCATCTCTCTCTCCCCTTCTCTCACCCCCAAGCCGGGGGCGAGGGGGTTGGCTCCCGGCATGCATGGAGTAGGACTATGGACCCATACACACCCATCATCAGCAGCATAGGTCCTGGCATGTCCTAGGCTTAGGTGGCAGTGTAGCTCACTCACATCAGTACAGCTTCAGTGGACTACAGAACTCATGAACCTCAGCATGACCTCAGTTATTAACTCAGCCTAAGGGCATCCACATGGCATTTGCTGGTAACATTGTTCATGGAGATCAGTACAGATCACATTGGCAGTAGGACTTCTGGCCTAGAGATTCACCATTTTGTCAGCAGCCATCACAGCTATTTGAACAAACTCTGGAAGGAAAACAGACCACAAATATCAGCAAAAACTCTGTGTGCCATAGGACAGCAGACCTGGATATGGCTCTTGGTAGCACTATGGAGCTGGACAGCACAATGGCTAGAGATAACAGAACAAGACACTCACAAAAATATGACTACTGTGGGAAAGATTGATCTATAAAAATAGGCCTTCTTTTGTGGCATTTATGGTGGAGGATGTAACAAAAACCTTTACCATATATATATATATGAACAGAGAACTTCTTTAAAAAGGGGGTTGGGGAAGCAACAAAATGAAGTAGAACAGAAGAATCATAATTAGAGTACAACATCATTTATCTTTTGTGCACATGCCTGAAATAATCTTACAGCAGACGTCAACATGGGAACTGAAAGGTTAGACCCTGTGTGTTGTAATATGTATAAATTAATCCCAGTGGCTAGTTTGACACCAGCCTCAGTTGTTTATGTTACAGAATGAAAGAGATATACACATAACCTTTGGATTTTAATATGCCTTAAACAGCACAATAGCTG
Source organism: Arvicanthis niloticus (assembly GCF_011762505.2). Taxonomy (NCBI): domain Eukaryota; kingdom Metazoa; phylum Chordata; class Mammalia; order Rodentia; family Muridae; genus Arvicanthis; species Arvicanthis niloticus. The sequence continues at coordinate 8,145,598 of NC_133438.1, read as the reverse complement.
GGCCACTGCTCAACCAGCATGTTGTTAATCCTGAGTTATTACTTACTAATTCTATGTTTTATGTCAGTTGTTCTTAACTCAGACAACTATCTGGGCCAATGTTGTTGGTTTTGTTTTTGTTTTTTTTTTTTTTTTTGTTTTTTTTTTGTTTTTTTTTTTTTTTTTGCATAGAGCCTGGGGAACTCACCTTGCTTTTCTAACCCATGTAGACTCTCTGTCTCTCCTCTGCTTGCACTCTCTCCACAGCATGGCAGACCTCTTTTTTTCTTCTTTCTCCTGGTTCCAAGCCCAGGGCATCCTGAAATCCTGCCTCTGTCTGTCTTCTCCAGCTATTACTGGCGACATCCTTATTTACCAATCAGAACCAACTAGGGGAAGGTTTCCAGAAGCAACTTGAAGAAGCACTAGTGCAAACAGTTTTTTGGAAACATAAGTAGCTTTCATAATACAAGCACTTACAGCTGTATAAAAGTTACTTCATTCCACAAGGTTCAACACATGTTCATCACAACATAAACTCAAGGACAGAATTATATTATTATCCAAAAATATGCAGAAAAGGCTCTAAACAATGTTAAAGAAGGAAAAGAAAACCCTGACAAACTAAGAGAAGACATGTTGCCATAAGAAAGTTTTCTATAGCAATCTTATTGATGGCATTGCAGTATATGGAGAGGAGACTCAAATAATTTCCATTAAAACTAGAAATTAAGTCAAGATGTTGTAGTGGCACATGTCTTTAATCTACATTCTGTGAATCAAGAGTCAGGTTAATCTCTCTCTACTCAAAGGCTAGTCTGCCTTTTCTATTGAATCTACTCAAACCAGGGGTGAAATGGATACTCTGCTTTAAATGAAATGAGCAGAATACAGATAAGGAGATGCATTTTCTCAACTACTAAGTGTGAAAATAAATAATAAATAGGAAAAAAAGGTACGGTGCCCCTATATACATAGGAAGTTGAGTTCTACCAATGTTACATAGTGAGACCCTGTTTCAAAAAACCTAAAACCAACAAAATGGAAGAGGTGTGCTTAATCATACTTCTGGAGAACATGACATAAGCCTGTGAATAATATACTCTGTGATAGCAACATCAATCTTAACTTGAAACAAAGGATGCAAATTCAGCATGTAGAAATCAGCAAAGTTCCCATGCAGCAGACAGACACTCATCACTAGATTCATTGTAATACCATCATTTTCTTAATTTAAGAAATTCTTTAATTAATTTTGAGCAATCTAAATTTTCACCATGTTTGCACGCTCCATAAAACCTTTTGACTTCAGGAAACACACCGTCTTCCAGCTCACTATACAGAAACTCAGTACCTCCTCACCAAAAATGCCACAGGGTTCTGCACATGCAGCTGTTTTTCTCTTTCCATTTAGTTTGTTATGGTTTGCAGTCCTAATGTAGATGTGGTTATTTCTGTTATCTGATATTTGAGTTGTTTTTTTTTTCCATTTTTGAATGTTCTTTACTTGTAATTTGCTTCTAGGTTGCTGTTATTAAACACTAACTATAAGTAAAGTGAGGAGGAAAAGGTTGATTTGGCTCATGGGTTACACACAAGGAAAGGCAAAGCCTGGATCTGAATAATGTAACTGAAACAGAGTCACTCAAGAAACTCTGCTTGTTCTGCATGATTTCTAATGTACCACTCCTTATGGGCAACACTGCTTCTAATGGGCTGGGCACTCCTACATCAATTACAACTTTAAGATATGCTTTGCAGGTGCCTCTATTCTGTACTTTTTGTTAAGGAGACACGAATTAAATAGAATAACCACCTTGCAATCTCTGCACTCTTTGTAAACAGGACACTAAACCAACCTTCTTTTGGAATTTCAAGTTGATGGTTAACAATTAAACTTTTCCTCAAATTTTGCATATATTGATATCTGTCATCATAAAATGCAATAAGTAAGAACTGGTAACTTTGCTGATATATATAAAATAAGCTTATTAATATTACATGCTAATGTAATATAGTTTGTGAAGAGGTAAGTAAAACTCCTGATAGCAGGATATGTTTATTTTTCTTTAGATGCCAACCTCTGTGTGCAGTGCTGATTGTGGTCCAGGATTTAGAAAATTCAGGAAGAATGGAATGCCAGCCTGCTGTTTTGATTGTAGTCCCTGCCCAGAAAATGAAATTTCTAATGGGACAAGTAAGTATTTCCTGCAAGGATAAGTGTTTCAATTTGTATCATCTAGCACCCATCTGGGATGCAGAAGTGTTCTTAAAAGGAAATTATATATATATATCACTTTCCTAAGTTAGGAATTATAGAAATACAATACTTTAAAATGTCCTTATAAAAAATAGAAATCATCATATATCTTTGACTCATTAATAATGTATTGTACATGACATGCTCAAACAGTTTTGATAAGAAAACTTCAGTGTTAGTGCGTTCTAGAGAAGATCTTTTCTAGTGATTAATCATCTCTAAAAATATATGGAGATCATGAATTGTTAAATGACTTATTTATGTTATCTTGATGTATGTACCCTTACATGAGTTTATGTACCCCTATCAAGTACAAAAGCACAAGGAAGACAGACTCAGGCTTGTGGATAGAGGGAACCAAATCCAAGCCTTTTGTAAGACTAATGAAGAGGGCAAAAAATAACTTGTAACATCATGAGAAACTGTGATGCATGAGATAGGAGACTTTGTATAATAAACAGATATTCTTTTTTTCAAACTTCTGTTTTATTTGAAATGCAGAAATTGAGAATTATCTTTGGCACATGATGTGTAAATATTATTCCTCCTTTAATCAATACTAGTTTAAATAATACCTAGTTAATAATTTCCACAATACCATATATTAAAATTGTTTTGTCCTGAAAGGAATTAGCCACAGTTTTCAAATGATATTTCTACTTGCATAACACATATTCATCAAGTAACTACTTAGTTCGTATGAACTGAATATAATTTGCAGGCATGCATTTATTCCCTTCTTTGGTTTGTCATCCTATATAATTAAACGGAAGTCCTTAAATGCTTTTATGGCCACTAAGATGGCTTAGCAGTTACATCCTTTCCTACTCAGTATGATGGCAATAGTTTATGCTCAGAACCCATATACTAGGAGGTAACCAACTCCCACCTGTTATTTTCTGATACATATGAAGTTCTTCATAAAATGTACACATAAGTAATTCAAAAAGGCTGTTTGAATACACCTGACATTGGTGCTGAGAACCAAACTCAAGTACTCTCTATGAACAACACATTCTCTTCACAACCAAACTAATTTCCTATTTCCTCAAACAAATTAAATGATAATGGGTGTTCACAAAATCATTGTTCCATGTAAAAAACTTCAAAGCTTGGAAGTATATTATTTCTTATTGCAATTATCCAATGATTCAGTGCAATGGCAATCAGATTTACTTAAATACATGGTGGAAATTACAAAGATTTTTACTTTTTTAAAAACTGCTTTATATGAAAAAGCCTCAGGAATATGGTGTTACTACAGTCAAAAGAGGACAAAAGTAAAAATGATTATTTTATGTTAGTGTTACAAACATTGATATTATATTCATATAAACTTTACTTCCATTATCAGCCTCATACCTCACCCAAACAAACCCACTTACTCTCATGTTTATGAGAATGTTTTTTACTTTTGTATGTAAATACACTTATAAATATACACACCCATGATAAATGATAACAACATTATAGGAAAATAGACAAAATATTTGATGTTTTTATTTACCATAACAAAGAGAAGCATTAAAAAATGAATAAATTATTTTATGTAGCAATGACCTTGAATATATTCTGAGCAACCGGATTCACATGTTGAAACACTTCTTTATATACCTGAATAAGTATACTGACAGTAAAATTGCTGAAGCTACACTAATAACACTATCATTTTTCCATTAGATGTGGATTTGTGTGTCCCATGTCCAGAGGACCAGTATGCTAACACTGAGCAGAATCACTGCATTAACAAAGCGCTTATCTTTCTCACTTATGAAGACCCCTTGGGGATAGCACTTTCTTCAATGGCTTTGTTCTTCTCTGCATTTACAGCTGTTGTTCTTGGGGTCTTTGTGAAGCACCATACAACTCCCATTGTTAAGGCCAATAATCGCACTCTCACCTACATATTGCTCATCTCCCTCATCTTTTGTTTCCTCTGCCCCTTGCTCTATATTGGACATCCAAACTCAGCCACCTGCATCCTACAGCAAATCACATTTGGACTTGTATTCGCTGTGGCTGTTTCCACTGTGCTGGCCAAAACAATTACTGTTGTACTAGCATTCAAAGTCACAGCTCCTCACAGAATGATGAATTATTTTTTGGTTTCAAGGGTATCTAACTACATCATTCTCATCTGTACTCTCATCCAAGTTATTGTCTGTGCAGTCTGGATAGGAGCTTCTCCTCCTTCTGTTGACATTGATGCCCAATCAGAGCATGGTCACATCATCATTGTTTGCAACAAGGGGTCAGCCACTGCTTTTTACTGTGTCCTGTCATACCTGGGCTGCCTGGCCCTTGGGAGCTTCACTGTGGCTTTCCTTTCCAGAAACCTGCCTGGAGCCTTCAATGAAGCAAACTCTATAACATTCAGCATGCTGGTGTTCTGCTGTGTCTGGGTCACTTTCCTCCCTGTTTACCACAGCACCAAAGGCAAGGTTGTGGTGGCTGTGGAGATCTTCTCCACTTTGGCCTCCAGTGCAGGGATGCTGGTGTGCATCTTTGTTCCCAAATGTTACACAATACTGTTTAGACCAGACAGAAATTCTCTTCAAATGATCAGGGAAAAATCATCTTCCCGTGTTCACATTTCATAAATTCTAACTGACACAGGTATAGTTGGTTCATAATCACCACATATTGGATTGCATTGCCATTCCTGTATATTTTGTAATGACTCTCACTGTTTCCTCTTATGATTCTGCCTAGCAATATCATGTCTACTGGGGTCTCCATTGCCTCCTATACTCATCCATAATAGTCTAAAATTGTCCTCTTTGCTACAATCCTGATCCATTCTAGACATTAGAAGAGTTCTTCTATAAACATAGAGGAAAGAGTAATATTTTTATCAATAGATTGATAGAATATTTCAGAAGATGGATTGATGTCTCAGCAATTAAAATCATGCCCTGATCTTGGAGAGGAACTGATTTAGTACTCAACCCCACCAACTGCTATTAACAATCACCTGTAACAATAGCTACAAAATATCAGATGGTCTCTTCTGGGCTCCAAATTTCCTTGAATTTATTTGTGTACACAATGACACACATACAAGCTAAAATTACATAAAATTTTAAAAATATAGAACAATATTAAAAACACTTTACACTGGCATTCTGCTTTTCAATGTTCTGCTATGGGGTCAGAATTACAGGAACCTACAGAAAAAGGAAAGAACGGGTAGAGATGACTGTGTTTATCTTTAGGCATTTTACATAAGAACGCTCAATGTTAAGTATATCATAAAAGGCACACTTGTGAAATAAACAGGGAAAAAAGAGCTTGCTAAAATAATCTCTTCTATTGTTATGTCCAGATCTTGGGATTCCCAGAAGAGCTCAAAGAATTTCCAACTTGATGTTGTGAGACAAAAGTCTTTAATGTATGAACCTGGTTAGGATCACAATGTGTACCCACTTCGCAGGGCAGGATTGTGACAACATATCCATGGGCTCAGAATTTTTATACATAGGCAGATTCTGGGGTTTCAGGGTTACATGACAGGGACGGTGATAAGGGAAGTCATCTGTCAAACACAGTATCATTTGTTCAGGAGGTGGGTGGGATCGCACAACTGGGGAGCAAAGCTCTTTTGACCTTTATAGTGGTATCAGGGACTAGTGTTTTAACAAACTGGCCACAGCTATCTGAACACTTAATTGCCCCAAAGTATGGTGCTTATCTCTCCAAAGATATTTGGTCTTTTGCTTTTCCCAAGGACAATAGCTACCTGCACTGGGAAGTGCTTAGCCATCTACCAGAGTTGGTGCCAGCCTTGGTGACACAGGGGCTGGGAGTTGTTGCTGTTTATCTGTTCTCAAGCTTGCAGTTGCCATTCCCAGGAGGGGGAGTTTCATTAGGGAGTGCTAATATGAAATGGAAGCTGTATTTCAGCACCAGTCTGTGCCTCCTTTGAATGGTCAGGTGGCTGGAAAGAGCAAAGTGGGCAGGGGAAGCTTTTGAGAGCATCAAGGGAATGCTGAGGCAAGGGGAAGTTTTGAGAGTGGTGAGAGTGTGGAGGGTAGCTGGCCAGCCTCTTCACTATGTGTGCAATTTAGATGACTCTATGCAAAAATCATCTTTGATACCACAGAGTAATTTGAGGTAGGTGTGAGTCAGTGCTAAGAGCAGATAATGCAGTTTGCTCCAGAAATTGACTGGGGTTGATGGTTCTGGCAGCCAGAAGTTAGCAAAGTCAAAAGGCAGAAAGCAACCATTCACACACTTACACACACACACACACACACACACACACACACACACACAGAGCCACATACACAGACACACCAAACATGCACACACACACACAAAATACACATTCATACACACATAGACACACCAAACACACAAACAGTGCAAACACACATACCCACACAGGCACAGCAAACACACACACACACACACACACGCACACACATATGCACACACACACACATTCACACAGAATGGTTGAGTAAAGACAATGTACAGCAACAGACATAAAAACAGACAGACAGAAAAACACATACATATTCACATCAGAAGACTGGAGCAATGCTCTGAAAAGCAGGTTCCAAATATTTTATGTATACAGTATATACATATATACACATATGCACATACATATATATATATATATACACACACATACTGGTGTGTGGAAGAAACAAAGTTCCAGCAAGCAGACTTCAGGCATTTCACAAATAATATACATACATATATACACACAATTCGTACAAGATGCAAGCTCCAACACACCCAAACAACCTTTACATATATACATACATATAGGTACAATAGATGGAACAAAGTTCCAACACACTCTCAGACAAATGTTACACACACACACACACACACACACACAGACACACACACACACATTCTTGGAATGTGGCAAGAACGATTTTCAACATACTCTCACACAAACTTTACACAAGTACATACATACACATAGTTGATAGGTGGAAAAAACAATGTTCCAATCACTTTATTCTTTCTCCCATGGCTTATATAGCCCAGAAAAGTCTTTTAAGTAGTACAAGATAATGTTTTGTTTTCTTCTACTGAATAATGTTTTGTTTTTTTCATAGTCATTCTACTGAATGACTATGAAAAACCCTATTTTCCCAATACCTTTACAGAAATAATATTACACAGTACAGATAAAGAAAACAAGTAACTTTTTATAGATTAACAACGTGGAGGCAATCAAGGTATTTTTCTCAGCCACTATCTCTTACTGGCAGGCAGCAATCTGAAATCACAAAGAAAGGAGTGATTATTTTATTATTAATTTTTAAAAGTAACTTTATAATTATCTTAAAAGAATCACACACATCTAAACTTTTATTTACAAACCAGTCATAATTACTTTAAGTCTTCTGAATGCAAATGTATTAATCAGCAATTCTTATTAAATCATATCACAAAGCTGAGGACAAAATGGGTATAAAAAAATCAATCATCACTCTTCAGCCTCAGTTAGCATCAGCCAGTACTGCCACGTTTCTTGTTGTGTCCCCTTAAAAAATCCTAGCTTGACTAATCAAATTATGCCATTCAGAAATTCAAATTGGTCCTTAAGATTTTCTACATCAGAGCCAGTAACAAAGACACATTTACCTAACTTTATTAACAATTCTATTTTTCCAAATGCTTTCTAAGGGTGGTGTTCAATGCTGGCAATCTACATCTTTTAAATTCTTTCCTGGGGTGGTGATTTAATTATCACTCTGCTTCAGCAGCAATGCCTGAAAAAGATCAAGCATTAGAATTTTGAGTGACAGTAATAATGAATGAGGTGCTAGAAGCCCATTCTGAGTTTTTGTACAATTCTTAGTTGAAAAGAGAAGTAGTGACAGCAAGCAGAGCAGAACTCCATAACAGCATGAAATCTTCAGGACACAGTTCTTGGGACCTTGCCTTAACCCAGGTGTACCAATAGTGGTTGTGCTAACTGTTGGGTTATGACCATGAGTTTGTTTGATTATTTATTTATTTATTTATTTATTTATTTATTTATTTATTTATTTATTTCTCCATATTTTATTTCTCTTTCAGTCCACCCTCTGACTGTAACTGGTAGGTCATAGTCCATGAGTCCTATCTATCTATCTATCTATCTATCTATCTATCTATCTATCTATCTATCTATCTATTTACAACCCTGATTTTTACTAAGTTAATCCTGCCAATCCATTGATGGATTTTTGAATATTGAACCATCCCTGCATTCCTGGGATAAAGCATACTTGATCATGATGAATGATTTTTTTTATGCGTTCTTGGATTCAATTTGCAAGAATTTTATTGAGTATTTTTGCATCAATATTCCTAAGAGAGATTGGTCTGTAGTTCTCTTTCTTTTTGGGGGTCTTTGTGAGGTTTATGTTTGAGTGTAATTGTAGCTTCATAGAACAAATTGGGTATTTGTTCCTTCTGTTTCTATTCTGTGGAATAGTTTGAAGAGAATGGGTATTAGGTCTTCCTGGAAGGTCTGATAGAATTCTGCACTGAAACCATCTGGTCCCCGACTTTTTTGGTGGCGAGACTTTTAATGACTGCTTCTATTTTTTTAGGGGTTATGGAACTGTTTAGATGGTTTATCTGCTCCTGATTTAATTTTGATACTTGTTATCTGTCTAGGAAATTGTCCATTTCATCCAGATTTTCCAATTTTGTTGAGTATAGGCCTTTGTAGTAGGATCTGATGATTTTTTAATTTCCTCAGTTTTTGTTGTTATGTCTCCATTTTCAGTTCTGAGCTTATTAATTTGAATACTGTCTCTGTGCCCTTTGGTTAGTCTGGCTAAGGGTTTATATACCTTGTTGATTTTCTCAAGGAACCAGCCCTGGTTTTGTTGATATTTAGTATAGTTCTTTCTGTTTCTACTTGGTTGATTTCAGCCCTGAGTTTGATTATTTCCTGCAGTCTACTCCAATTGGGTATATTAGCTTCTTTTTGTTCTAAGGCTTTCAGGTGTGCTGTCAAGTTGTTAGTGTATGCTCTTTCCACTTTCTTTTTGTAGGCACTTAGAGCTATGAGTTTTTTTCTTAGTACTGCTTTCCTGGAGTCACACAAGTTTTGGTATGATGTGTCCCCATTTTCATTAAATTCTAAAAAGTCTTTAATTTCTTTATTTCTTTCTTGACCAAGTCATCATTGAGAAGAGCATTGTTCAGTTTCCACGTGTATGTGAGCTTTTCATTGTTTTTGTCATTATTAACGATCAGCCTTAGGCCATGGTGGTCTCATATGGTACTAGGAATTATTCAGTCTTTTTGTATCTGTTGAGGCCTGTTCTGTGATCAATTATATGGTCTATTTTAGAGAAGGTACCATGAAGTACTGAGAAAAAGGTATATTCTTTTTTTTTTTTTAGGATGAAATGTTCTATAGATATCAGTTAAATTCAGTTTGTTTATTACATCTGTTAGTTTCACTGTGTCTCGGTTTAGTTTCTGTTTCCACGATCTGTTCATTGCTGAGAGTGGGGTGTTGAAATCTCCCACTATTATTGTGTGAGGTGCAATGTATGCTTTAAGCTTTAGTAAAGTTTCTTTTATGTATGTGGGTGCCAATGCATTTGAGGCATAGACATTAAGAATTGAGAGTTCATCTTGGTACATTTTTCCTTTGATGAATATGAAGTGTCCTTCCTCATCTTTTTTGATTGCTTTTGGTTGAAAATTGATTTTATTTGATATTAGAATCGCTACTCCAGCTTGTTTCTTGTGACCATTTGCTTGGAAGATTGTTTTCCATCCTTTTACTCTGAGGTAGTGTCTGTCTTTTTCACAGAGGTGCATTTCCTGGATGCAGCAAAATGCTGGTTCTTGTTTATGTATCCAGTCTTATAGTCTATGTCTTTTTATTGGAGAATTTAGTCCATTGATACTAAGAGATATTAAGGAAAAATGAATGTTGCTTCCTGTTATTTTTGTTATTGGAGGTTGATAATGTTTGTGTAGCTATCTTCTTTTGGGGTTGTTGGAAGATTACTTTCTTGCTTTTTCTAGGTTGTAGTTTCCCTCCTTGTGTTGGAGTTTTCCACCAATTATCCTTCGAAGTGCTGGATTTGTGGTAAGATATTGTGTAAATTTGGTTTTGTCGTGGAATATCTTGGTTTCTCCATCAATATTGATTGAGAGTTTTGCTGGGTACAGGAGTCTGGGCTGGCATTTATGTTCTCTTAGGGTCGGTATGATATCAGTCCAGGATCTTCTGGCTTTTATAGTCTCTGGTGCGAAGTCTGATGTAATTCTTATAGGTCAGTCTTTATATGTTTCTTTACCTTTTTCCATTACTGCTTTTAGTATTTTTCTTTGTTTTGTACATTTGGTGTTTTGATTATTATGTGGCAGGCAGTATTTCTTCTCTGGTCTAAACTATTTGGAGTTCTGTAGGCTTCTTGTATATTTATGGATATCACTTTCTGTAGGTTAGGAATGTTCTCCTCTATAATTTTGTTGAAGATATTTACTGGCCCTTTAAGTTGGGAGTCTTCACCTTCATCTATACCTATTATCCTTAGGTTTGGTCTTCTTTTTGTGTCCTGGATTTTTAGATCCTGGATGGTTTTGTTTAATTTCTTCACCTGTTTGGTTGTGTTTTCTTGTAATTCTCTAAGGGATTTTTGTGTTTCCTCTTTAAGGGCTTCTACCTGTCTACCTGTGGTCTCCTTAAATTCTTTGAGAGTATTATTTATGTCCTTCTAAAAGTCCTCTATCATCATCATGAGAGATGATTTTAATTCTGAATTATGCTTTTCCAGTGTGATGGGGTGTTCAGGGCTTGCTATGATGGGAGAACTGGGTTCTGATGATCCCATGTAACTTTGGATTCTGTTCCTTATGTTCTCGTGCTTGCCTTTCGCCATCCGGTTAACTCTAGTGCTGCCTGCACTTACTGTCTCTGACTGAAGCCTGCCTTTCCAGTTTTCTTGCTTCTGTCTGAACTCCTCAGGGTCCAGATGTCTCTGTGATCTTTTGATCCTGAGCTCTAGTTGCTCTGAGTACAGTGGCTCCTCTAGTATGTCTCAGGATATGGATGCCCACTGCTCTGAGTTCAGTGGCTCCTCTAAGATGTCTCAGGATATGGTGTCTGTCACTCTGAGTTCAGTTGTTCCTCTAGGATGTCCCGGGCTATGGTCTCTGTTGCTCTAAGTTCAGTCGCCCCTTAAGGATGTTTCGGGATATGATGTCTGCCGCTCTGGGTTCAGTGGTCCTTCTAGGATGTCTAGGTGTTGGGAGCCGCAGTCAGCATTCGCCATTCCAAGATGGCGCGGGCATCCCGTGTCTCCACTAGTAAACAATTAACTGCGCAGCTGCAAAGGCAGAAAGCCCGCCAAAGTCACTGGCCAATCCCGAGGCGTAATATTGGGTGATGAGTGAACAGCCAATCAGAAGTGAATATGTCACTCTAGGGTGTATTTAAGCTGTGCCTCTTCCTGTCTTTGGCCCTTCCGCGGACTTCACTTAAGATTAAAGCCTCGCTGTGGTGATACCCGAATACTGCCTCTCGAGTCTCATTCGCGGGCGAAAGGGGACTTGGGAGGTGCGCGGAACATCTAGGGATCTGGTGTCCATACAGGAGCAGACCAGGCAGGAGTCTACTTCAGGCAGCAGGCCCAGGAGAGGGGCAGAAGGGAAGTGGTATCCCACAGGGGTGGGGTTTGTGTGTCTGCTGGAACCTGAGCACTGCCTGCACCCAGTTATGTCTCTGGGGCTGGCTTAGGGCAATGTGTGAGTGTTCTTACATGCTGCTCTGGGTTCAGTGGTCCCTCTAGGATGTCTCATGATCGGCTGGGTGTCCACACAGGAGCAGACCAGGTGAGAGTCTCATGAGTTGTGTTTCTTGTATGCAGCAAAATGCTTGATCTTTTTTGCATATCCAGTCTGTTACCTTATGTTTTTTATGAGTGAGTTGAGTCAATTAGTATTGAGAGAGATTAAAGACAGATGAGTGTTGGTTCCTGATATGTTTTTTTTTTTGTATGTGGCCCTACATGCTTGTGGTTCTCTCCTTTTGGCTTTGTTGTGAGATGTTTAATATCTTATCTTTTTTTTGGTGTATGTACCTTCCTTGTGTTGGAGTTTTCCATCTAGGATCTTCTGTAAGACTAGATTAGTAGATAGATACTGTTTGAATTTGATTTTTTTCCTGCTATATTTTATTTTCTCCATCTATGTTGATGGAGAATTTTGTTGGATATAGTAGCCTAAGCTGTCATTTTTGTTCTCTGTGAGTCTGCATGACCTCTGACCAGTCTCTTCTGGCTTTCATAGTCTCTGCTGAGAAGTTTGGTATAATTCTGATAGGTCTACCTTTTTATGTTACTTGGCCCTTTTCCCTTGCAGCTTTTAATATTCTTTCTTTGTTCTTTGCTTTAGTGTTTTAATTATTATGGGATGAGAGGATTTTCTTTTCTGGTCCCATTTGTTTGGTGTTCTATATGCTTCTTGTACCTTTATTATCATCTCTTTCTTTAGGTTGGGGAAGTTTTCCTCTATGATTTTGTTGAAGACATTTTCAGGTCCTTTGAGCTGAGAATCTTCATTCTCCTCTATTCTCATTATTCTTTGATTTGTTGTTTTCATTGTGTCCTGAATTTCCTGGATGCTTTTGGTTAAGAGTTTTGTATGTTTTGAATTTCCTTTGACAATTGTGTCAATCTCTTCTAAGGTATCATCTACACCCAAGATTCTCTCTTATATACTTTCTATTTTCTTGGTGGTACATCTGTAATTCCTGACCTCTTTACTAGGTTTTCCCTTTCCAGGTCTTCCTCCATTTGTGCTTTCTTTATTGTTTCTACTTTCACTTTTAGGTTTTGGACTTCTTTATTCAATTCCCTCACCTTTTTGATTGTGTTATCCTGTATTTTTTTTCCAGTGAGTTATTTATATCCTCCTTAAAGGACTCTATTATCTTCATGAGATTTTAGATCAGCTTCCTGATTTTCAGATGTGTTGGTGTATTCAGTGCTTGCTGTGGTGGGAGAACTGGGTTCTGATGATGCTTATATATATTGTCTTCTGTTGCTTATGGTCTTGCTCTTGCCCCTTGCCATTGGGTTGTCTTTGGTGTTTGTTGGTCTGGGTGACTCTGTCTGGAGTCTGCCTCTTTTGTCCCTGGGTTGCTTCAGGTCTCCTGGTAAGCCTGAGGCCCTGGCTGTGGCAGACCACCTGGGGGCCTGCCAACTAGGTGCTCTTCAGAGGGGTAGAGAAGGTACTGATCTGTTTCTCTGGCAGCAGTAGATATCCTGGGAGGCATTCAGACTGCTGGCTCTTCAGAGGAACATTTAAGCTGTTGTCTTGTCTGAGGCTGTTCTCCAGAAGGTTTCTCCATTGTGGTTTATCTTTCCTTGTGTGCAGAACTCCAAGGAGGCTTTCAGTCTGCATGCCACAGAGCCCCTGAGAGTTCTTCAGACTTCGGTGTCTGTTGCTCAGTTGCCCTATGTACAGAGGAGCTTCTGGCATGCCTTCAAGCTGTGGTGTCTTCACGGGAGCAGACAAGCTGGCAATCAGTTGCTCAGTTGCTTTGTTATGTAGCCAATCTCTTGGGATGCCAGTTGCCCCTGTGTAGCAGATCTCCTTGGATGTTTCAGGCTGTGGTGTCAGTTGCCCTGTGGAAGCAGATCTCTTGGGATGCCTCAGGCTGTGGTGTCAGTTACCCTGAGTGCAGTGGATCTTCTGGGATGGCTCAGGACATAGTGTCTCCAGGGGAATAAACTAGTTAGCAGTCAGCCCTGCAGAAAGGAAGAAGCAGAAGACGAGGGATTTTTGGTCGTAGGGGTGAGGCATTGGTGGGGATGGGTCCTGAGTCCACTGGGCTCCTAGAGGCAGCTGTGCGACTTCCAGAGGGTTCTTACTAAATGGTCTGGAGTGCAGTGGATCTTCTATACTGGTTCAGGATATGCTGTCTCCAGGGGAGCAGACTGGCTAGCAGTCTGCCTAGCAGAAAGCACCAGGCAAAAGGGGAGGAGTATTCAGCGCCATAAAGGGAATTGGGGGGGCGTGGGGGCAAGGAGTTGGATAGAAAGTTGGATGCCAGGAAAGTAAGAGGCTCCCAGGACCCAACAGAGATGAGATTAGCTGAAATGCCCCACAAAGGGAAAAGAGAACCAGTGTATACCATATCTAGAGGTTAGGCAAGGTCCCTGGTTGTGGGATGCAGGCATCCACTCATCTCCAAATTTTTGACCCAGAATTGCTCATGTCTAAAGGAAATATGGGGACAGAGTGTGAAGCAGAGACTAGAGGAAAAGCCATCCAGAGACTGCCCACCTAAAGATCCATCCCATTTGCAGACACTAAACCAAGACACTATCTCGGGTGCCAAGAAGTGCTTGCTGACAGGAGCCTGATATAGCTGTCTCCTGAGAGGCTCTGCAGGCAGCAATTAAACAAGAACACAGAGTATGAATTTCAATGCCAATCTCTGTTAAAGAATTTTTACATTGACATTCTTTACAAAGTACATCTGGCTTCTTTCACAAGAATGGGTCCTGTTGACTTGGAGATAGCCCAAGATTTAGGGTCTGGGGAGACTGACTAAGGTAATGATAATGCCTGTGGGAGTTATGATTGGCCTTGCCTTAAGATACCATAGAAGTCACTTAAGCTATTGTAAGCACAAGTTATATCACTCTTAAGAATGGGTCTCAGAGTCTAAAAGCAGTGCTCAAGATTCAATGGGAAAAGTTCTTAGATAAGTAAATTCTGGGAGATACAGACAAAGCCTGTCTCATCAGACAGTGAAGTATCACCTGGTTGTAAAACTACATCATTCTTGGCATTCCAGGAAGAGCAGCTGCACACCACATTCCATTGAAGAGGTAAGTTGTATATTTAACTTTCCTGGTTTCTCCAATGTCTATGTGTGTCTCCAAGGCCTTTTTGCCCCCTACAAGTAATTGCATAAGTTTTTGCATACTAGTAACTAGCCTAGCTTATGTTCATTTTGTTAACCTAAAGATAATGACAGTTAATCAGAACTCCCTATATACAGATAATTTCAGGCAGCCAGCTGTTTAAACCTAATGAACTTAGTAGCATACCTATCACAGCACTCAAAACTATTTTATACTCACACCTGTCTTTGATTCTAAATATTCAAATGGCCTTTGATCGAGTCAGTTCTTCACAATACACCACCTGTCTTAGGGTGTTACTGCTGTAAACAGACAGCATGACCAAGGCAAATCTTATAAAGGACAGTATTTAATTAGTACTGGCTTACAGACTCAGAGGATCAATCCATTATCCTCAAGACAGGATCATGACAGAATTACAGATGGTCAGTAAGTAGCATATGTCTTGTGTTTCCCACTGATGCATCCTGGAAACCAACTTTCTGATTGGAATCATGGTACACACCATTCAGTCATGGACAAAATTCTCACCTAATGTGCACTGAGATTAAGTCTCTGCCTAGTCAGTGTCCATACTCAAAGTCCTTAACAATAACCAATCCTGCAGACAATGCATCAAAAAGAGACATTGTCAATGGGGATGCAGTCAATATGTAACTTCTTTAACAAACAGACAAGTAAAAGGTTTACATAATATTCAAATACACATTTGGTTTGGTATGAAATAACTAATTATAGTATATTTTTGAAAAAATAAATAATTACTCACTAATCAATATGCAACAGCAACAGAACCCAGAAAATACATATCTGATATGTGAACACTGACAAACAGCTATCAGGTTCTCATTCAATCATGGTAAGAAAATAAGCAAGAGGTTTCTTTTTCCTAAAGATTCTAAGTAAGTTGTTCCAAAAGGAACGCACAAGTTTTGAAAAATAAAGTAATGCTAAAAGATATAAAATATGGAGCATGCTTCAAGCCTTCAAAAATCCTAAGATTAAATCAGAAATTCAAAACCTATTAAAATGATTGCAATAAAAATCAACGAGTAATGATAAAAACCATTGAGTAATGGTGTGAAGGTAGATAACAAGGGATGTCAATATAGACAATAAGAGAAGACAATATAGACAAATCTTAATACTCTGCAAAGCTCCATCAATAAACATTCACTGCACCCACCAAAAAAAATACTCTGCAGAGATACTAAATAATCAAAATAATCAAAATCCTGCAGGCATTACATTAGGAAATAGGAAAATTGACCAAAAAGAAAATAGAATGTAAAGAAATTACCAAAACCTTCAAAAAACCTTAAAGGGAGACTTTTCCTAATTTTACAGTATGCTAAAATCAGAGTAATAAACTGTATATAATAGTGATACAAACACACAAGGATACAAATGGAATAGGGATGATATTGCTCTCAAACAGAACCACATGAATTATATTTTCCTAATAATTAATTCTTCCATAGTGATCTGGTAACATATACAATAAGTTTATTTGAGATTATTTATGGTAGAATATCCCACAATCATTTCTAGATAAATGATATGGTAAGCCACATCTCATTTCCCATTTGCACAGTTTTTTTAACTGTTAAATTTTCTACCTTAGTTTATGGGTATATATGTCTTACAGCATGTATGTATGCATGTTTGTATGTATGTATGTATGTATGAATACCCACTGTGTTTGTGCCTGATGTTTATTGAGGTTGGAAGAAGGCATCAAATTGTTAGACCTGAAGTTATGTATGGTTGTCAGCCAATATGTAGGTGCTGAGAACTGAACTCATGTACTTGTTAAGAATACCAAGTGCTCTTAGTTACTGTGGCATCTCTTCATCTCCCTCCCCATTTCACTTTCACTGTCTCTTGAACTCACTACTATGGACTTAATTCCCCCCAAAAGAATGTCCACTTCTTTCTACCTTCAAGACCTTGGTTCTACTTCACAGGCTTGCACGTTTGGCTTATCAGTGAGCCCAGCATATGAGAAAGAGATTCTTTAGAAAGCTCCTCAATTTCCAAAAAAGGTATGGTACTCTGTAGATGAATAGAAAACAAATAGAGGATTCTACACAAGATTCACTAACTGCCATTCAGGGTCAGAATACAGAAAATAGGGAGCATTTTCAGTTAGTATAACTTGATTTCCACCATTTCTAATCATACATCAGTTAAAACTCAAGGGCAGGCATGGAACTGAGTGATTGGCATGGCAATATTTTACATGACTGAGTTTCTGAATTTGTCATCAAACAAAAAAATGAAAAGGCTTTAGACTTCACATGAAGAAGAGATAAAATATTATGTGTATTCTTTTTGCCTCTTTCCTCTGAGATGTGAAAGTCAAACAGAGCTCCCATACTTGTCTAGTTTCTCCTGAGAAGGAGCAAGCAAGATTGCAAAAAACTATTCTTACTCACAGAAACCAGACTGCCACATCTAATCTTTGTATAAAATCTGCTGAGCAAAGTTGTCATTGTCATTCCTTTTGAAAGAAGTGTAAACCCATAAAACTGAATGCAATGAAATCCCAAAGTTAAAGCAGTGTTTGAGCCAGCTGGGTTGGTGTATTGCTTTAGTCTTAGCATTAGGGAGGTTGGACTACATGGTGAGTTAGTCTGAGGAAGATAAGCCAACAGTGATATATTCAGTGAAACCAAGGAAAACCCAAACAAAACAAAACCACTTTGCCCATGCATATATTGGAAGACTATTCTTTGTTGGACCAAAACATATTTACAGTCTATTTTTCTCATACATATGAGTGATCAGAATTATTTAAAAGATGCTTTCCAATTGTTCCTATCTATAGTACATCTTACAACTGTAAAACCAGTGTGGCCTGATACTCTCACTGCATAAATACTGTACTTTTCCACATTCTAAAGTGGAAAATTAAGAATCCTTCATATAAATTCATTTTTAAAATAAATTATTTATTTTATGTATAGGCGTATACTGTAATTATCTTCAGATACACCAGAAGAGGGCATCAGATCCCATTACAGATGGTTGTGAGTCACCATGTGAATTGCAGGGAACTGAATTCACCACCTGTGGAAGAGCAGTCAGTGGTCTTAACCACTGAGCAATCTCAGTGAATGAAGACACATTTGAGTGCTGTATTTACATGCTATATTTTATACATCTCAGATGGAAAATTAACAATGAGTGAAAATTTGCTTTGTAGGTGTTCATGTGTGAAGGTAAAAAACTGCTGGGGAACCGCAGGGTTCCTCACACCAGGCTGTGTGTAGTTGGCTGGGAATGCTCTAGGTTCCCCCAGTGGGAAGTTAGGCCTGGCTGCTCACTAAAGGCCTCTCCATGGCTCCTCAGGGCCCCAACACATGAGAAAGTCCTTGGGTTTCCAAAACCGGTTTATTGGCATGACGGAGGGTGGATGGAGCTGGATGCACACCCTATAAAACCCAGGGCAGACCTGAGTTAAATAGGGAGGGGGAGAGAGGGGAGGGGCTGGGGAGGAATGCTTAATTGGCTCCACCCTCTAGCCTTCAGGTACCTTATCAGTATGTAAATCTCTCTAGGGCCTGGGGCCTGCTTATCATGCCCACCTGTGTATGTGACTGAAGGGTGAAGGTTGAATGGAGATTAGACTTTGGGTCAGGCCCATCAAATGTGTTCAACTATTACTTTAGAAATCAGTAAAGCATATTTTCAGCTTCTGTTAAATCTGCATTGGTTCCTCGTGGGACTAACAGCTCTTGGGATACTAATCCCAGAAACAAATTCTACTCTCTTCGATATTCAAATTCTTGAACTGGCAAGTGACAGAGGAGGGGAGTGATAGAGCAGAGGAGTTAGAAAGCAGGAATGAATTAAAATTCCATGTTTTTTTTTTTTTAATTGCTACAATAGCATGAGAACCCTGTTTGCAAACAAGAAATAACACAAATCCTCTACCAGCTTATTCTTCTGTAACTATGGTGGCAATCATAAGATAAATGAAAAAAAATTAAGCCCCAGTTCATATTACTTAAAGTTTATGAACATGGGTAGATATCCACAAGGAAATTCTGCTAGCCCTTGTTCTGCACAGCAGCAAAAAACCCAATCACAGCCCTGGCTAGGTTCACACTGGCTAGGTTCACACCTCTGCATGTATGTCAACTGGGCTGCAGTTTCACCCACTGCATTGCTGACAACTCTCTAGGGTGAGACGTCTACACAGACGATAACTCTGCACAAGATGCCCTAGAGCTGAGGGAAGTTTTTCTGTCTCTAAAAAATGCATCCTCTATTTGGCTCCTATAATCTAGCCCTCCCCAAACACTTCCTCACATGTTGAATTTTTCATGCCCACACAACCTTCATTTTATTTCCCAATCATTTATCAGATTAGGTGATTGCCCATTCTCACTGATACCCATCTGTTCCATTCCGTCCAAGCTACCTTCAACTCAACTCCAGATGTTATGCTGCACTGGCCCTGTTCTCTACAGCCTCCCACATGTCATGTTGCAGCTGTCATATACAAGAAGTGTTTATAAATGAGTACAGAATGAACAAAACAATAAAGAATGAGTACAAGGTAAGATTTCTTCACTGTGCACAAGTTTACAAATTTACCACAGAAAATCTGTGAATTAGGTAGGACAACCATCTAATGTCATCAAGCAGAGGGGCCGCAATCCATGGAACACTTTCAGTTGAATATGAATGACTATCCCCTTGTATTGAAATCCATAAAACACCTATGCATTGGTATGATTTGTTTATTGTAATACACTGCACTTTCTAAGGTCTAAAGTTTCTGAGTTTTACTGGTTTTAGTCTCGAAATTCTAATGTACTTTAGAATTGGACTAAATATTTCATCATCTTTTTTTCAGTACTTCAAAATGATCTTCTAGCATACATTTGGGGATATCTAAATTGCATATGAGCATGCGTGTCTTCTCTTATTCATAGGTTATCTCGTTAAAGCTTCATAGTCTTTTGACATTTGTATGGAAGGACTTATACAAAAAATGAAGGTGAATATAAACCTTTATTAAAGCATTTCCTGTGGCTTTACTTCATGCTATTTCAGATGTCTACAATTTTAGTTTTGTGTAAAGGATTTAACAAAAGGAATTTATTTGTTGAGACTTGCAGAGTCTAAAGCACAACAGGACATGAGAATAGCACATTTCTTTTATTTGCCCATGGACAGTGGTGTTCTGAGGGTCACTGGAGTTTGACTGAATTATGGGGTCTAAGCATGAGTTCAGTCATGAGCAGAAACAGCCCAGTTTGGACGCTGTCTTTCAGTAACACAGGTTTGTAGCCATATTTTCATTTGTCTCATCAAGGACTTTTCACTTTCCTCCATGAATGCCAGGAAGAGAGTAGCCTTGTTTCTTCAGCTCCCTAAGCCTCTACATGCTGTATTGAGTCGTTTTAATGGGATCATGTACTATCGTAGTAGTAAGCCTGGAACAGTAACCACCAAGAACTTCTGTACTTTAATCAAATGTTTTCTCTCTAATATTTATTTTCTGGCATACAAGTTTGGAGGAACAATTAATGGGTTCAGCACATGTATGTGAAACTTTTCCTGGCAAGACACAACATTCATATGTACCCACTCAGCCAAAATGGGAATGCATAACAAAACCAAGTATGCTTGCCACTGAAATCCATCTTGTTGAACCAATGGGCTTTATTGGGGTTACTTACATAAATATTAGAAAGGAGCTCTTATAGGAGGAAAGGATAGTTGCACCATGAAACTCTAAGTCAGCATAAAATACAGCATATAAACACTGGATACCCAGAGCTCACTACACACCCGTAGGCATAGCTACACATTAAAAGGACAGCATATCTTACTGCCTCAATATATCAAACGTCTTCTAAGCAGCAAGACTGGTATGAGTTTCATCAAAGTAATTAATCCTGTCAGTTTCAGGTACTCTGTGAAGATGTTTTGAATTTTTCATTTCCTGGCTTATTCAGCTTCCTTATAGGATGGAATGTTTTAGTTTAAAAAAAAACTGTTACACAACAGAACATTTTTCAGGCTTCTCCATTTTGTTGTCATTATGAAGTATTTGAATTTGAAAAAGAAACATTTTGACAAAAATTTTCCTGCAATGTCACATTTGCAGCTTTTTCTTTTAGAATAAAGTCTTGTTTTTTCTTTTAATATTTGAACATTACTCAAAGGTATTTTCAAGTTTCTTATGTTCATGATTCTCTATTAGTGCAGAGCTTGTATAAAGCATATGCCATATTATTTACTATTGAAACTTTTGTTTCCTGTATGAATTTTCTGATGTTTTCTTAGACATGAGAGGTGGGTAAAGACTGTGCTATATACATTGCATTTATAAGGCTACTGTCCTGTATAAATTCTTTGATGAGTTCGAAGGTGGGTGTCTTGGATAAAGGATTAGTCAAATTCATTGCATTGGTAAGGCTTCTTGCAGTATGAATTTTCTGATGTTTTCTAAGAACTGAGCCACCGGTAAAGGATTTTTCACATTCACTACATTTGTAAGGTTTCTCTCCTGTATGAAGTCTCTGATGTGTTCTAAGGTGATCTTTCTGGATAAAGCATTTGTCACATTCACTACATTTGTAAGGTTTCTCTCCTGTGTGGATTTTCTGATGTGTTCTAAGATTGGCTTTCTGAATAAAGCATTTGCCACAGTCACTACATTTGTAAGGTTTCTCTCCAGTATGAATTCTTTGATGTCTTCTAAGATGGGCTTTCCTGATAAAGCACTTATGACATTCACTGCATTTGTAGGGTTTTTCTCCAGTATGACATTTCTGATGCTTCCTAAGATCTGAGCCAACCGTAAAGGATTTCCCACATTCACATTTATAAGGTTTCTCTCCAGTATGAATTCTCTCATGAGTTCTAAGATTGGCTTTCTGGATAAAGCATTTGCCACAGTCACTACATTTGTAAGGTTTTTCTCCTGTATGAATTCTGTGATGTCTTCTAAGGTTGGCTTTCCGGATGAAACATTTGTCACATTCACTGCATTTGTAAGGTTTCTCACCAGTATGAATTTTTTGATGTGTTCTAAGATCTGAGACAACAGTAAAGCATTTGTCACACTCATTACATTTGTAAGGTTTCTCTCCTGTGTGAATTCTTTGATGCTTTTTAAGCTTTGCTTTCTGAATGAAGCATTTCTCACAGTCACTACATTTGTAAGGTTTTTCTCCAGTATGAATTTTCTGATGCATTCTAAGATCTGAGCCTACTGTAAAGGATTTCTCACATTCACTACATTTGTAAGGTTTCTCTCCTGTATGAATTTTCTGATGTCTTCTAAGGTGGGCTTGCTGAATGAAGCACTTGTGACATTCACTGCATTTGTAAGGTTTCTCTCCAGTATGAATTCTTTGATGTATTCTAAGAGATGAGCCAACAGTAAATGATTTCTCGCATTCATTACATTTATAACTTTTCTCCCCTGTATGAATTCTTTGATGTGTTTTGAGTTGGGATTTCTGAATGAAGCATTTGTCACACTCAGCACATATGTATGCTTTCTCTCCTCTATGAATTCTCTGATGTCTTTGAAGACCTGAGGAGGAGGAAAGGGATTTGCCACATTCATTACATCTGTGAAGTTTTTGTCTACGGTGGCTTCTGTAGTGGTTTTCCAGGTGTGATAATGTATAGAAGGACTTACTACATTGTTTACATTCATAAGGTCTCTCTCTTCCATAAATTTTATGGTGTTTTTTAAGACCTAAGCAGCAGATAAAGGATTTTCTACAATCACTACATTTGTAAGTCTCCTCTTCAGTGTGAATTCTGTAATGTCTTTCAAAGCCTGATGAATGATAATAACACTTACCACATTCTATACATTTGTAGGGTTTTTCTCTATAATGGATATTATAATGTACTTTGTGGTGTGAAAAATATAAAATGGACTTACTGCATTCTGTAAGTTTATAGGGTTTCTCTCCAGGATGAGTTTTCCGATGCCTATAGAGACTTGAATAGGCCCTGAAGCATTTTCCACATTTTCTGCATTGGTAAGGTTTCTCTCCACTACACATTCGTTTTATCATGAGTTTATGTTTAGAGTCAAAAAATTTATCACACTCTGTAATTTTGTGTTCTTTCTTTCCAGTGTCGATTTGTGAATACGGGTCAATGATGGAACAGAAATACTCCCTATAATCTTTGAATTGTTCTTCTTCAGTGTTCCTACTTTTATGTGCCGTTTGGTTTAAAGATTCATTAGAAGGATCCCAGTGGTTATCACTCTCATACATCTTGCAGTTTTCTGTAGTATCACTTGTATTATAAGGTATGCTTTGGGAGGATTCATAAAGCATTTTGCCAAGCTCATGATATTTGTAAGACTTCTCTTCAATTGTATCATGATGATAGACAATATGGTTTGAGCACTGATCCACAACCTCTTCATATTTACCACATACGAAATGGTTTTCTGAAAAATTAGCAAGTTAGGAATAATAAGGATTGATACTTGATTAAATAGATTCAATAACTTATGTCTCCTTAAGTTTAAGTTTTCAAAGACAAAAAAAACTAGCAATTCATTGAAATAGAGCTCTCAGTAGAGGACATTTGTGTTTCACTATAATTAAATGGATGCTCAGAAGACTCTCCACTCTGATCTCTATCAAACTCAAAGGACCACTAATAGCCTTTTCATTCTTATCTAAACTGCATATATTGTAGAATATTGAACAAATGGGTGATTGAAGAATAATGCAATTTGAAAAAGAAGCTTTCTAAACAATCATATGTAGAATACTTCTCTTTTTTGTTGTTTGTGTTTTTGAGAGAGTCACATCATGTAGCCTTCATTGGCTAGGAATTCATTATGTAAACCAAGCTGGCCAGGAACTCACCATATCCATTGGCTCCATCTTCCCCAGTGATAGAATTAAAAATTATACAGTGCTAGGACTAGAGATCACATCTCAAAAAATAATAATAATAAATGAACAAAAAAAGAAAGAAAAAAATCCCAATGTGTACACCACCAACAGCTCTTTCCGTATTTTAAAATTTCTTCTTCTTCTTTTTAAAATAAAAAATAGATAAATAGCTTAATCCAAGAGTAAAATCAAAGTATTCCAACAACTCATTGCTGCACAATAATGAGTTTCATTGCTTTGATTATTCAGGTTTCTTCCAGCTCTGAACTTATGATTAAAAACTAGATGAGAGAGTTGGAGAGATATTATAGTATATAGTATTGATTGTTCTTGCAGAGAATGTTGAAAAATGTAGTTATGGCTATTATTACAGGAATTTTCATTCTTTCTGGCTGTCTCTAGACAGATTAGAGAGCCTATATATGTACAAATTAGGTAAATACAAAGGATGAGTGAGAAATTCTATAAGAAAAGCATTCTTACCTATAAAAACTAGATTGCTGTAATTCTCCCACATTACATCCATGTATAGAGCTCTTTGAGAGGAGTCAAGATATTCCCATTCCTCTTGGGAGAAGTCCACAGCAACATTTCTGAATGTCAATAAATCCTGTAATGGAAAATAACCCATTTACCATGTGCTGTTGACAAAATGTTTCCCTAAGTAAAAGAGATCTAAAGAATTAGACAATTACATGATATAGATGAGTCATGAAAATTATTCAAAAATAAAAGTTGTCTAACAATGCTGCAGAGACCATTCATAAATTAAGAATACTGGCTGATCTTCTGGAGCACCCAAGTTTGGTTCTCAGCACCC
Organism: Arvicanthis niloticus; assembly: GCF_011762505.2. Classification (NCBI taxonomy): domain Eukaryota; kingdom Metazoa; phylum Chordata; class Mammalia; order Rodentia; family Muridae; genus Arvicanthis; species Arvicanthis niloticus. Next base: position 8,120,773 of record NC_133438.1, on the reverse strand, counting down.
TCTTTGTACTATATAATAGATTATAATTTTAGTTCCACCACATCCAATGTTCTCTTCTGAACTCTGCAAGAAATATGAACACATATTACTCATGCATATATTGAGAGAAATATACCTATAAAAGTGCAAGTTAATTTTAATAAAAGACATATTCTAGAATATTCATACTCTATAATGTATCTTCTACCTCTGTGAAAACAACATGACATTATAGACTTACAATTACCAAACTTTGAGGGCATGTAAGATACAAATTTGAGGTCTAGTTGCAGGAATATACTTTTATATAAAGGCTTTGTTGATAACAAAAAGGATCACACTGTTTTATCGCAGATGGAAAAGTTAATATGAAAACTATACTTCCAAAGTCATTCTTGACCCTCTCTCTTTTCCTCCTCCTTCCTTCTTATTCTTCCTTCTTTCTTCATTTTTTTTTTTTTTTAAGTATAAAGGCAGGTTTATTGGGGGCAGCTTTCTGGTTCACCAGACCCAAGACAGGGGACCAGGGAAATCGCCATGTAGACAGTGAGACAGAAGTGGAGTTGAGGTAGGGGTGCAGAAAGAAAGAAAGAAAGAGAGAGAGAGAGAGAGAGAGAGAGAGAGAGAGAGAGAGAGCGAGCTGACTCAATTATAATATGCTCAGTTGAGATTCTGTGGCATACGTACAATGCTATAAAACAAAGTGTATAATATAGAACGCAGAATTCATAGATGAATAAAACATCAAGAAGGTTTTCTGTTGTTGTTATTGTTTGTAATAGGAAGAAGTGTAACATCATTGCATATATTCAACATTCTAAACGACACATAGAATCAGATACTTTGTAAAGTTATTTTGTATGAGAATACTTTCACAATTATAGAAATTTTTCTATTTCACAAAAAATAGAAAAATTATTATTAGACAACATTAATATTACAACATTTTTCTAAAAGACAACAAAACCAATAAAGATTAATAATTTCAGAAATTTGATATACAGGTTCACTACAGAGTAGTCACAATAAATGTCCTATGTGACAACGTGACAGTGCATTAAAATAAAGTAGAAAGATTTTCTGTGATGGGTATTCATTAATTCATGTGATTGTCTCAATTGAAAATTTGAGTTTTCAAATTTCAATGCTATTCTTTTCTTCCATATTTGAACTCAATCATCTAAAATGATTTTACATTTCATAGCAAAGTATCAGTTATGATGCTTTCTTCATTTTATGAAAAAAAAAAAACCATGCAAGGTTATACAATAGCTCCATCATGAATGTACGTTTTAAATGTAAATGTGAGGAACAAACAGATGGCTCAGAGGTAAAGGGCACTTGCTGTTCCTTCAGTGAAGATATAATTTAATTTTCTCTACACTCATGGCTGCTTACTTCAGTGTTTTATTCCTATGCAAAGGGTTTGGTGCCAACCTCTGAGATCCATTATTATCAATAGAAGAATGTACACATAAAATCATGCAGATGAATACTCATATAGTTAGTAAAGACGGTTTTTTTTAAGATAAGATGCAACCTCTCTGCAGAATTTTACCTATGTAATATATAGATTCAGGGAAAGAAAACATGTAAGGTGGCAAGAGTCTTCCCCCCTCTAAGGAAGAGAGCAAAGTCATTAAAAGGAACATTCATTTATGCTTCAAAATTGAAGACTTATGCATAGAACCAAGTCACTATCTGTAAAAAATTCTTACTAATATATACTATATGATGAAATATAGAAGTGAGAAAAGTAATGTTAACACTTTGTCTGAAAACTAAAACAAACAAACAAAAAGAAAATACTGATCTACCAATTGAGAGCTTATCACTGAGCATTGGAATCAAGAAGAGGATATGAAAAGAACCTCTCTTGAGACCAGTGGTTTTCATATATCAATGCAGCATAAATACATGATCCCTCGTAATTCATGTTACATCAAATAGCAAAAAGAAAATCCACTGTACTGCAATTTGCATTTCCTCACAGATAAGCAAAAGCAAGCCATATATTCCTTACATTATCTGGGTTCTCTAGGGTACTGAAAGGTGCTGAAATATTTACTACTTAGATTGAAGATAGTTAGTCTCTTCTATTTCTACTTTTCCACAAATTTCTCAGTGAGGTAGGTCAAAATGTCCATGTGTTTCCATGGCTGCTTTCATAAGACGGTCTGAAAACCTTACCATCTCTGAAATGCAACTGATGTGGCACATGAAACCTACCTTCCTCACTAATATATAAGGACAAATGTCCATCCTGTATAGGAACTGTGCATTCATATTTCTTTGATCCTCATCTACAATAGAAATATAAATTTATACTCAAAATTACAAGTCTTAAGTGCATGAGAAATATGTGTGCTCACATTAATAATCCAGGGAGGATACAATGGGACAAGGCTGTACTATGTGGGTGATAAAATGTAAAGCCTTAATCTTAACTTAAAAAAAAGAAAAAAAAATCATTGGAAATATTTCTTCTATCTAAAGGAAATATAGGGACAAAGTGTGAAGCAGAGACTGAAGGAAAGGCCATCCAGAGACCTCCCCACCTGGGGATCCATCACCATATACAGACACCAAATGGAGACACTATTGCCGATGCCAAGAAGTGCTTGCTGACAGGAGCCTATCTTCTGAGAGGCTCTGACAGACCCTGACAAATAGAGAGGCAGATGCTCACAGTCAATCATTGGACTGAGCATGAGGGCTACTATGGGGGAGTTAGGGAAAAGTCTGAAGGAGCTGAAGGGTTTGCAACCCCATAGTAAGAACAACAATATCAACCAACCAGAACCCCCCTCCCCGAGAGCTTCCAGGGACTAAATTACCAACCAAAGAATACACATGGAGGGACCCATGGCTCCAGTTGCATATGTATAAGAGGATAGCCTTGTTGGGCAACAATGGGAAGAGAGGCCTTTGGTCCCCTGAAGGCTCAATGTCTCAGTGTAGGGGAGTAAGTGAGTGGGTGGGGTAGCACTCTCATAGAAGAAGGGGAAGGGGGCATAGGCAGTTTGTGGAGTGGAAACGGAGGAAGGGGATAGAATTTGAAATGTAAATAAATAAAATATACAATAAAAAAGAGAAATAAAAACCACAAACTATTTAAAATAAGTAAAAAAAAATCATTGGAAATAAACAGTTTAGATAACTTTACCAGAGGAAGGCATGTATGGTTGCAACAACAAAACAATTAAAAAAAAAAAAAAAAAAAAGGAAATGTGAACAGAATAGAACACTGACCTGGGGCACATCTATCAGAGAAGCAGACATTTTTCCTGTTGCTCCTCTCTGACTTTCTGTCTCAGGAACAAAGACCGGAACTCTTCTTGACATTTCACATCAAGATGTTAAAAAAAAAAAAAAAAGAAAGAAAGAAAAAGAAAAAGAAAAAGAAAAAAAAAAAGCTAGAATTAATACAATCCTCTTACAGACAATGCTAAACCACATAAGAAAACCCCCAAACAACAACATCAACAATAAAGATATCTGTCTATGTTCTTACAGATAGAAAAGCAGGGAAGAATACATTTGGAGTGATGAAAGGAAATAACTATGGATCCACTGCACCCACAACTTTTGGCTCTTAAAATTCATGGAGAAGAGACTGCATTTGAAGAAGTTATGAAATAGTACAGGTTAATCTTGTGTCACAAAGTTAACCTTCATTCTACATGTCTGGATAACGTTTTTTTAGTTTACATAATTATGGCACAGACATACATGCACACATGCCCCCCACACACACTTATACCACATCACATTTATATTATATTTATGTCATCTCCAATAATTTTTTTGATAGTTAAGGGATATTTCCATGATTTCATATTAAAGAATTTTAGGGTAAGTGTGTGAGAGCAAATGCCACTTACCACTAATTTCACTTCCAACTGATCTTACCCAGTATAGGGAAATGTTTTTCATTATTTCAGGAATGTTACTCTACTGTCTTCCATAAAATTAAAACAATACATTCAAATTTCATAAGTGATCAAAGGCATAGAGCAGTCAGGTGTGTTAGATGATAAAAATAAATAACAGAACTCAAATAAATCTCTAGAAACGAACTGTTGATATTTATGAATTCCTGTAAGAACTTAAAAAATACTCAATGAGTTAGAAAAGGAAGAAGTAAATAAGGTTAGGAAATGTATAGAATAAAAAGCAGAGTTAAAGCACACACAAAGATAACAGAATCTAGCTCAGAAAGCTACACTATGAGGAAATAGGAGAGGAGTTCTCCACTTTGAGAAAGGAAAGAAACATCACTTGAGATGGTTTGAATAGGTTTGGCCCCATAAACTCACTTTTGAATGCTTAGTCCCATGGGGAGTGGCACTATTAGGAGGTGTGGCCTTATTGGAGTAGGTATGGCCTTTTGGCAGACATGTGTCACTTTGAGGGCAGGCTTCGAGGTCCCCTATGCTCAAGCTCAATTCAGTGTGGAATAAGAGTCCCCCTCTTGCCTGTGGATCAAGATGTAGCATCTTGCCTGGATGCTGCCCATGCTTTCCACCATAATGATAATGGGCTAAACCTCCGAGATTGTAAGCCAGGCCCAATGACATGTTTTCCTTTATAAGAGTTGCCTTGGTCATGGTGTCTCTTTTTAGCAATGAAACACCAACTAAGATATCACTTAACATCTCCACTAACCTCACCCAGGAAAACCCAGATGACACACAAATGGAGAATTCATTATTTTTAAAGTAACAAAGTGGAAACAACCGGATGAGCAGCAATAGAAAAGGTATGTTTCCTCTCTCAATAGAAGGTAGTTATTTGAGAAGGTCAATGGAATTCACAGCAGCAACATGAAATTCATCAGCAGTATAGAGATGAAGGTGGAATCCAGCAAGATCAAAAGCTCCAGTGAATTCACCACATGCAGCCAACTCGAATCAGAGAAAAATATGCAAGACCTACAGGTTCTTTTGATGTTCAGTTGGAAACCACTGCACTGGAATGAGTCTGACAGTGAGAATGGTACTCAATGTGTTCAGTTTTAATGCCCTTCACATATGAACAGCATGAAAGAGTCATGTGTGACTTAGGACACAACACACAGCTCTAAATCCCAAATCCTGTTTAGCAATCATGAACTATTTAGAGTGGGAACATGCCCATTCTCCATCACATCTCAGTAAGGAGGTTTTGAGAGCTGGGTGGGGCCTGTCTTTATATCACAGAATAAGTAAATTGTGTTGCTTGTACTTTCGTTCCATAGCAGGCGTCTCTGTAGATGGGATGCTGGATCATAGCATTTTCCTGTACTATAAAATTTTCCACAATTAGGGAGAATCCTCTCAAAAATTTCTGCCCTGTTCCTAATTGCATCATCAGTATCTTCTGCTTCCACATTACAAAGGGCACAGAATGTTCTCCAGCTCTGGTTCCCATGAATACAAACAACATTATTTACCCTACATAGGCATCATCCCTAACTCTCGAATGTTGATATGAGGTATCAGCTATCCTGTCACATATTCAGGCTCCACACTTACTCTCACAATAGGAGTGCGAATTGTGTGTTCTTTCCTGTACTGTTAACTTGAATCCTTTTACAATACCTCTAGATCATTTATTGTCCCCCTCCTCCTCCCTATCTCTCTCCCTCCCTCCCTCTTTCCTTCCTTCCTTCCTTCCTTCCTTCCTTCCTTCCTTCCTTCCGTCCGTCCGTCCGTCCTTCCTTCCTTCCTTCTGTCCTTCCTTTCTTCCTTCCTTTTTTTTGTGTGTGTATGAGTGCTTTGCCTGCACGTAAGTCTGTGTATCTCTTATTGCAGTGCCTCCAATGAGCAGAAGAGAGCAACGAATCCTCTGAAATCTGACTTACAGGAGGGTATTAGTATCCATGCTGGTAAAGGGAACTGAATCTGGAACCTGCAAGGGCAACAACTGCTCATAACTGATGAGCCTCCTCTCCAGGTCTGTGTTTACTGTTCCTTAATTAACTACTGTAGAGACTTAAATCAAGGAACAGTGGCACAGAATTCATGGAACAATGAGGACAAATTTTGTTCTTAAGGGTATCAGGTTGAGTAAACGTTCATAAAAGACATAGATGTGGCTGACAAAAACATGCTCAGAAGTTTTGGGAGGAAGAGTGCTGACTGTAAAAAAACATTTGTCTATAACTATGCACCTGAGGCCTTACAAGCATAAGAAAAAACAAATCTGAAATATTATACAGAAAGTGATTTTAAAAAAGATTGTGTAGCAATTAATAGAGAATCAAAGATAACACAATGAGTCAATGGAATCAACTTGTTTCTGTGATGAGATAAAGGAACAGAGGAAGCATTTTTACCTAATACAAACTAAAAGAACAAATCCTTAAGTATTAGGACTAAAGGTGAAAGGAGACATTGTAGTATGCCAGTGACGTCAGTGTTGCTTTTTTGGTATACTGTGGAAAGTCATATACACAAATAAAAAATCGAAGAAGAAAAGGATAAATCTGAAAAACAATTGAATAAATCTCTGTTCTGTGTAATAAAAGTAGACCCGAAATTAAGGATGTGATGAGAGTGAGGCAGGAAGAGGTTCTTCTTAAGGTCTCTGAGGACTGGACAGACTCAGTATGGAATTCTCCTTTCCTTCAGAAAAACCATACATGAATGACAAAAGGAGAATATTGCAGAAAACACAATCAATGTTAAGACACCAAATATTTACACTCAGTGAGAAAAATAAGACTATGTCAATAGACTCATGAAAGTTTGTGGAAAACATCACATTTGCTCAGAATAAAAGCTCTGAAGAATGAAAAGGAACATACAGTATAAAGACAATGAGCCAGAACTAAATATTACAAAAGAAGGACAACTGGGATCATTCCACTATAATCAGGACAGAGAAGTGTGTCTACTTCCTCCACACTAACTCAACACAGTACATCAGTGAGCAAGCTGTTCAAGAGGACACAGAAAAAAAAATGTAATGGAGAAAATATGAAAGTTAGAAAGGACGCGAACCTCCTATAAAGGAAACAGAACTCTGAAATCCAGAACTTTAAATACCTGTGAGATAGCTCAGATCTGATAATCCTAAACTGAATAATCCATATACAACAGCACTTGGGTTTTTTTTTTTTTTTTGCTTGTTTTGTTGTTGTTTGTTTTTATCATAATAACAAGAAGATACTGAGAAGTCAGCAGAGCACTCACAGTATCTAAAAGTATCTTAGACTCCCTGGTGTTAAAAGCTGCTATGAAAGCTGCATCAGGAGCCAGACTGATCAATGGCAATACCCAGATCTGTATCCTGCTTGCTAAAATCCTAGCCTGCCAGGCAAGGCATGCCCTCTGGTGTCTTAGTGGCACAAAGCTTCTGTGGGTAAGAAAATGCTTTTCGGTTTCATCACAGGACTGTTCCACAGAAGGAAACAGATGGATGTTCCTGGGAAGCTGGCCAAAAGCCATTGATGAGAAAGGTCACAGGTCTTGGGAAGGAATCCACGACTGACATTTTCCTACATGTACAAATACTTAAACTTCTTTTAAACGACTCAGTTAATACTCATTGCCTGGTGCTTCTTCACAATGGGTCAAAGAAATTTTGTTTTGAAAGAGCAACAGTTATTTCAGAGACTCATAACCGGTCAAATACTGAGAACATTTGACTGCTGACTGCACAGCTTATTACGGGAATCACTTTTCACATACAAACCACAGGGAATGTGACCAAAGTACAGGCAAAAAAAGATTGTAAGAACTGGAGGATAAGGAGGAAATGTATGAAAACCTTTGTGACATGACATGGCGGTTTAAGTTATGAATACATGGCCTGGATACCTGGCCTAAATCCACCCAAAATCATACGTGAAATATGAGTGTGGCTAATGGGAAGAAGTGTGGCTAACCAGCAAAGGGAGAGAGAGAGTGAGTGCATTGCCAGTGATGAGGATAATTGTGAGTGATTACACCTCTGTAGAGATTAAACATCTGTAGATATTACACCTCTGTAGAGATTAAACATCTGTAGATATTACACCTCTGTAGAGATTAAATATTTATTAATTATAAAAATTAAATCAAACTTAAACGGATAGAATTTAAGGGAGATAACAATGCCTAGTTAAATGCAGACATTTTAAAATCATTGATATAACCATCTAACTAGAAGGTTTATACTTTCTGTTACTGCTTCTATTGACTTAACTAAAATCAATCAGTTAACAACAAAAAAAAAAAAGACTTAAAAGAAAATCTGAAGAAAACAAAGGAAAAAAACTAACTAACTAGAAGAGACCTCTAAAATGAAACTTGAATTCACTGAAAAAACTGAGACTGTCACAAAATGGGAAACCCTTGCATGCACACGGAATGGGTCATATTATTATGAAAATAACAGTGTTATAAGAGTTACATGATTAACTCAAAATCCATGGTTGTTCCTTCAAATTACTTCAATATATACAGTGAAGAGGCTTCTAAATTTACACAGAAGCACAAAGACCCTAAGAGTGTAGAGCAACCCCAGACACATATGACAAAGCTTGATTCATACCAGCTGTGATTTTGAATGACCCTGCAAACCTACAGGTGCAAAGGCACCATGGGAGTGGCAGAAGAGGATACACCATATCCAGGCCCGGCCCCTGCAGGTGACTTGCACCAAAATGACAAAAACGTCTGATGCAGAATCAACAACCTCATCAACCAATTTTATATGGAAAAGTCCAATTCAATGAATTGTGAAATTTTCAGAGTAACACAAGGGACCTAGTTTCTGAATATACCTACAATAGGACACAAGAGCATAACCCACCCCCCCGAAAAATGGTTTGTTTATATTTTCTTTCAGTGATTTCTTAAAATGTATGTGGATATTGTTCCCTAACCAAATATAAAAATAACATACTTCTTCAAAAAAACAGAACAAACTCCCAAACACCCTAATATCTATAGTATATAAAGTGTGTATGTATATATATACATACATATATATATTATACATATATATAGAACATATGTATTAATATATACTTTTATTGAATTTATATATGCTATAATATACTTTTCATAAATATATGTATGTGTATATATGAATATACATATATATACACACGTACATATGTACATATGTACGTGTGTATATATATGTATGTATATACACACATCAAATACAAGAACATAGAATGTAAAGAGTCAAGAAAGTTTTTTAAAAAGATATGTTATAAAGAACATTTGTTATAATTATGTCAGGTAAGGGAAAAAGTCAAATATATCAACTTACAAAACAAAACTATTAACAAATGATCAAATGGTCCATTTCTAGAAAGCTTTGTGCTCGATTTGAATGCATTTGACAATACAAAACTATCAAATACAATGCCAGAAGTGTAGAAGTAAATAACAGTGATGTACGGAAACTCCAATGGCCACCATTTGGTGATGTTGAACATTACTGAAAGACAAACATGAAAATCACAGAAAACCAAGAACACCTAGAAGGCCTCCAGAAAATCATGAACATAATAGCAGAAGACACAACACTCTGAAGAAACACAAAAAAATATTTGTGCTCTGTAAAGATTGTAAGTAATCTGAACCAAGATCACACAGGCATTTTTTCATATGAATAGAGTATATCTTTCTAAAATTTATAGAATTGTGAGAAATCACAAAGACTTGAAAAATTATAAGAGAAGGATCAAATCCAGAGGTGATTTCAAAATATATAAAAATTATAGCTACACAAACTGTGGACAGTTAACATAAAGATGGATTACAGGGGATGTCAATGGGAAAGCAATGGAGTCGGAGTTTAATACTCTGCATAGGTTTTAAGCAAATCTTATCAAAATCTGGCTGGCATTATTTTAGAAAATGGAGGAATTAACCCTAAAAGACAAAGAACCTGAAGGAACTACAAAATGTTTCATGAACTCTGGGAGCAGAAAAAATCCCAGAGGCATCAAGAGTTCTAACTAAACATTACATTAAAATTATCATAATAAAACCTGGTAATATTGGTATGAAGACACAACCAGAGCTGTAGATAGGAGAGGGAAATTATCACTCATATGAAAAGTTAAATAAAATTATTTGCCTCAGAGTATTAATACATACAGTCTTCAAACACCTATGATAGGATAATCCTGAGACTATTCTCAGTGGAATTTACTTCTAATTTAATAGAATGTGGCAAATACATTTTCGTGTCCTGCTTCCACTGTCACTTGAGCCCCTCCCCATCCCTTCCTCCATCCCTCTAACATACCTGGATCATTTGCTACAGTCTCCTCTCTTCACCATCCAGGGATCTTAGTTCAGACTCACAGGTGCAGGACTGACTGAGGAGTGTGACACCTGCATGTGGGAAAGAGTCATTAGAAAGTAACTGGAACTTCTCATGAAAGAAAAATGAAAGATGCTTATACCTGCCAAAAGAATATACTTGAAGGAAGGAGAAAATATCATGAAAGAAGTCTGTCATTCTCTGAGGATTTCACTTTACTCTGTCAGATGGAGGACGACTCACACAAAGGGTAGCTTTCCCAGCACCTTGAGGAAGAACCAGGAAGAACGACTGCAAGAAAACTATTCTCACCTAGAGAAACCAGACTGCTGCCCTTCTCCAAACGGAGATTCTCTGTACGAGCCCTGTGAGCAAGGTCTACACCTTCACATTCCTCCCTCACCAAGTCCACCTTCACAGCACTGAAGATCAACAAATCCTGAAATAAAACATTAAAACAAACAGACAAACACAAGACATCAGTTTAGCCACATATGCAAGGGCAGAGTGCTTTTCGTGAACCAAGGAGTCATTACTCTGATACAGGTGAGTGAATACAATTACTCAAAGGATGCTTCTGATTTTAGTTTTAACCCGAGTTTGCTAACGATAAAATCTAGTGGTCTGACAGGCTCTCACAGCAGGTATAGTGCACTTGCCTGGACCGAAGAGTTTACCATATGATTACACATTTCTGAATTATGTATTTATACCCTGAATACTATATTTATAGAGTGATTACATCTCAAGAGAGAAAATTAACAAGGTGTAGAATGTGCTTGGTAAACGTTAATGTTTACAGCCATAATTGTGACACTTGATAACGTACTGCTATGGGTAGCCCACCAGAGATGACCAAACAGTTTACAGCCCACTCCAAGTCTTTATTCCAGCCAGCTGAGACCACACCCAAGTGTTCAGAGATCTAAGTGTGGATGTGAGTATCCTGAACATAGGGATTTTAAGGGCAGGATTTATCCAGGCAACTTGCTTGGCAGCTGCTGGGGGAGTTCTGCAGAATATGCAGTTTAAAGCAAGCAGTTTTTAACAGAAGCTAACATAGGAGGTTAGCCATCCTTATGGGGGGTCCAGCACACCAGCAGCTAGGATCAAAGGTTGACTGGAAGGGTTTACTCCAAAATAAGCACTTTAATCAACGTATGATAGGTTAGCTAGGACATCCTGACCTATAGTTTCTAGAACAGAATTGGGTCGTTTTTTTCATGTGATTCTCCATCAAGAAAATAATTTTCTAGTTAACCCTGGAAACGGTCTCAACAGGAATACAAGATGGAGGAACCTCTATACTGTTTTACTGTGTCACACTGTATTTTCTGATTCAATCAAATCTGCACTGGTTCTTCGTGCGACTAAAATCTACAAAGCTTTCTGCTGTGCTTAGTCCCAGGGGCGAAGGACAATCTCTTGACTAGGCAAGATGTAGAACTGAGAAGTTAGAGAGCATGCATGAATTTAAATTCCAGCCGCTTTGTAACTGCTACAAAGCAATGCAAAGTCGGCTTGCAGACAACAGATAATGCAAACTCTCTTTCAGAATATTTTCTGAAAATACTCTGGCCAGCATAAGATAAATGCAAAAATGACGATAAAGCCCTGTTCATATGATCTCAATCTTCCCGACAACGGTAGGATATCTATGGTAAGATTATCTACGACTGAATGGTGAGAGTGGTTTCCTTTGAGCAGCCTCCACCCTTGCTCCCGGCAGGTTTCCCTGTCCCGCAGCTCCTCTGACCTGGGCGTTCCATGGCCTCCGGGCTGCGGCTCACGCTCCGGCGCTGTTGACCGCTGACTTTCTCAGGACACCTCACGCGGCACCTGTGGATGCGGGGAATTTTCATGCCCTCCTAGAGAAGCCGATATCCTCCACCCCGGATTCCGGACCGAGCAGCTTCCCCAGTCTCTCCGTGAATGGTGGATTTTTCTGTCACTCTGTCCAGGCTCCTTGGAGCGCCGCCCTAGCTCCGCCCACTACACGCGGTTCCGGTTACGTGAGTTTTTGTAAGCCCGCCCCTTCCAAGCGCTTCTCTTAGTTTTCCAAGTTCACCCGATATTTTTCTCTTCTCTTCTCTTCTCTTCTCTTCTCTTCTCTTCTCTTCTCTTTTCTCTTTTCTCTTTTCTCTTTTCTCTTTTCTCTTTTCTCTTTTCTCTTTTCTCTTTTCTCTTTTCTCTTTTCTCTTTTCTCTTTTCTCTTTTCTCTTTTCCTTTCCTTTCCTTTCCTTTCCTTTCTTTTTTTTTCCGTTTCTTTTTTTAAATCCTCGTCACCTTCTGAGCAGGCGAGTATCCCCGCCCCGCGGAGACAGGTCCCTCCTACTCAGTTTTGGGCAGCCTGCCACACACCTCTAGCTGTCAGGCTGCGCAGCACTTGCTAGGCACACTCTCCCTCTTAGGCTTCCTGACAGCTTAGACCAGAACTGGATCTAGTAGAATGCTGCACTCAGGCCTGACCCAGACCATGGCTTCTGAATCCTGCAAATAGAAGTTACTCTGTGTAACTTTTCATCTTGAGATACCAGCCTTCTGGGCTACAGAAAGCAAAAACAAAACAAACACCCCCCCCCACACACACACACCCACACCAAAAATTACCCTAACTCCGCCCCCAAAAAGAAAAACAAAACAAAAAACCCAAACCAAAACAACAGCCAAAAAAAATAAAACAAAAGCAGCCGACACCCTAAATTCTGATTTTTGTTCCATTCCCAAACAAAATATAAACCTAAGACAAAAATACCCTTGAGTCAAATAAAGAACTATAGCTGTGTCCTTTAAGGAAAGCACTGTAAATGATATCTAAGAAACAGAACTCAAAAAGCAGAGTCAAATTCTCGGAGAACAAAGTAGGGTGAGCATGTGAGTGAACGCAAAAAGGACAAGGACAAAATGATTTGTGGGGGGAAAAAAATAGCAAATGCCGAAGGAGATGAGGACGACTTAGGATATGAAGAGTGAATTCAATAAGTAATTAGAAACACCAAAAAGTCCAAACTGAAGTGAAGCAAGAAACGAAAACTGCAATGTCTAATAATAACTCAAACAGAGCAGGTAGGAGACAGAAAATCAGGCTTGAACACAAAGTACAGGAGCGGGATGGCTCAGTCAAAGGAAATGATGAATTAAAAGAAAGTACTCCACGAAATAGCACCGTTTAAAGGTAGAAGTGAAATTTAAGCTGCGCATCCTACACTTATATGAAATAATTTAAATTTTAGACACAACGACTCACTCTGGAGAGCTTTTCTCGGAAGCCGGATAATTATTTTCATAACTATGAAAATGGAATGACACTAAAGAGTCATCTGTTCAGTATTACCTCCTTCTTCGGAGATTCTAGTTTAAGAAGAAAAAAAAAGAATTGTCATAAGTATCATGAGGACCAGCTTCTTCTGGTGTGTTTTGAGGTTCAAGCTGTGCTGTCATGATTGTGACAGGTTAAAAGGCATCCCAGCTCTGCAAGGAGTTGGGAGCCCAGAAACACAGATGCAGAACTAAGGGTCTGTCCTTAAAGAACAGGGTTCTGAGCATGCTCATTTTTAAAAATAAGAATGAAGACGTCTATATAAATAAATTTGTAAACTATGTATTTATAAATATACATATTTATATATTTACAAACATATATATACATTTAGATTTTCTGGCTTGCTGATACTTGTTTTCATACAAAGCACTGTAGACTAGTAGACCTATCTGACAGTTCAAGTAACTATGTTTCTTAATGTTGATTGTCTATCAATTTGTGTTTGATTCGTGTTTGCAGAAAATCTAATCTCAAATTGCTAAATTTCTGCTGTAGTTTTTCTGAAATTTCCAATGACAGCTTTTTGTGTGTTTATAAAGCATATACTAAAAGGGTTTATTTATTTTTTTATTAGATATTTTATTTACACTTCAGATGCCATCCCCTTTCCCCATTCCCCCCCCTTAGAAAACCCCTATCCCATGCCCCCTTTTCCTTTTTGCATTTATACATTTTTAAATAATGTTAATCATAGGCTTTATAAGTTTGGAATTGTTCAATCAGAGGTGTAACCCACTGACCAACCTAGATATAACAACTATCTTTGACTGGTGGAGATACATAAATATCTGCCTCCCTGTCTCCCCCCTCTTTCTCTCTTTCATCACCTAGCTTCTCCTCTCCTTCTTCTTCTCCTCTTCTTACTTTTTTTCTTCCTCTCAGTACTCCTCCCACCTTAGCTCCTCCTACATATCACCCTTCCTGTTAAAATGAAACTTTTCTCTCAAAATACAATTAGAGCATAATTATGCCAATTTGTACCAGTGAGGTACAAGATAGTCCTAATACCCTGTCCATCCTTTTGTTGACTAACCAGCACCTCTGTCATCTATCCTAACTAAAACATTTAGTTCTGAACCTGGCTTTAGGATGAATGTCAGCTGACGACCATCCACTCAAATCTTTTCTCTTACGGTAAATAGCTATAAGTTTTCAACCCTGTCAGAAATCCAGAATGACTGAGTTAACTATAATTGTGGGAAGCACAAAGCATAGCTTCTAAAACTTAGCCAATTTATAGAGATCTCTGAACACCTGGACACTCGCTCTACTTCAAAACGTTGGAGCATCTGTTCTTCTGCCTTCTGGCCCAGGATCATCTGACAGACCTTAGTGCTGCAAAATTATTAAGGGCTGATTACTCTGTCTAGGCAGATATAATCAGCTGACTATTCTGCAAGTGTGTCCTTTTCTGGACAGTAATTTGTCTGTAGATGGAGAGAGGCAATTCTTGCCTAGTGGCTGTTACCACAGAACTGGAGTAACTCCAAGGATGCTCAATTTCTTCTTAGAATCCACGACAGGAAGCTGTCAGGAGCAGACAGGTCTCTAATCAATATGAACATTAATATATAAATATTTGTAGCGTCAGTTCTATGGACTTCTGATGTTTTGAAAACCAACTATGCATGTAAGGTAACCTGGACTGTTGTCTGTTCACTCCTCTCAGCTATTTCTAAATAAAATATGGAAAACACCCTAACAATAAACTCAAAAATATGAATTTGCTATAGTCCCTTAACTCATAGATTAACCGTCCCAAATCAGTTAAAAAAGTTAAAAAAAGGGCTGGGTCTAGGCATTGTATTCCTAAATGTGTTATACAGGCACAATGCCCATGAGCGTATCAATATTCATCTCATTTTTATATTAATAAGAGGCTCGTACCAATGAAAACCTTACATTTGAGATCAAAGTAAATTTTGTACCATTTAAGAAATTATAACTTCCGCGTGCCCCTCTTCCGGTCTGAGGCCTGGGCCGGACCTCTGCCAGGCCGGCTTGTGGGGTACCCCGGATTCCGCCAGACACATTCTGGGGGATCCATAGAACCCATAGCCAGCGCTAGCACTCCCCTGCCACCGCAGGCCCCTCTTTCTGTCTGAGGCCTGGGCCGGACCTCTGCCAGGACAGCTTGTAAGTGTACCCCAGATTCTGCAAGACACATTCTGGGGGATCCATAGAACCCATAGCCAGCGCTAGCACTCCCCTGCCACCGCACGCCCCTCTTCCTGTCTGAGGCCTGGGCCGGACCTCTGCCAGGACAGCTTGTAAGTGTACCCCTGATTCTGCCAGACACATTCTGGGGGATCCATAGAACCCATAGATAGTGCTAGCACTCCCGGGCCGCCGCGCGCCCCTCTTCTGGTCTGAGGCCTGGGCCAGACCTCTGCCAGGCTGGCTTGTGAGTGTACCCCGGATTCCGCCAGACACATTCTGGGGGATCCATAGAACCCATAGCCAGCGCTAGCACGCCCCTGCCGCCATGCCCCTCTTCCTGTCTGAGGCCTGTTGGTGAGTGCACCCCGGTTACTGCTACCAGACACATTCTGGGGGCACCATAGATCCCACAACCAGCTTTAGGTAGGAAAACCCACATACTACACTGAACTCATAGCTGGGTGCCCTGAGTGCTCAGAATCCAGCAGATACACCCCCCCCTGCCCCTGCCGGCTAGCACCCCCCTTCTGCTCATCTCCCAGGTCTGAGGTCTAGACCAGACCTCTGCCAGGTCTGCAGTTGTGTGGACCTCTGATTCTGCCTGAGACGTACTGGAAGGTCCACTCAACCCAGAGCCACAGAGGAACAACTGAACTCAGAGTGTCAGACAACATATCCTGAGATATCCAAGAGGAGACACTGCACCCAGAACAGCAGACAACTAGCTGGACTGCTACCTTGGAGGCACCATATCCTGAGGCATCCTAGAGATACCACCGTAATCAGTGCAGCTGGAAAAAATCACAGAGACATCTGGACCCCTAGAAGACCAAACACAAGAGAGACAACTGGAAAGGCAGGCTTCAATCAGAGACAGAAGTACAGGTAGCACTAGATTTAACCAGATGGCAAAAGGCAGGCACAAGAACGCAAGCAACAGAAACCAAAGTTACATGGCATCATCAGAACCCAGTTCCCCCATCATAGCAAGCCCTGAACACCCCATCACACCAGAAAAGCAGGATTCAGAATTAAAATCACTTCTCATGATGATGATAGAGGACTTTAAAAAAGACATAAATAACACTCTCAAAGAACAGATAGAAACCCTTAAAGAGGAAGCACAAACATCCCTTAAGGAATTGCAAGAAAATGCAACCAAACGGGAGAAGGAATTAAACAAAACCATGCAGGATCTAAAAATGGAAGTAGAAACAATAAAGAAATCACAAAGGGAGAATACCCTGGAGATAGAAAACTTAAAAAAACGATCAGGAGTCATAGACACAAGTATTACCAACAGAATACAGGAGATGGAAGAGAGAATCTCATGTGCAGAAGATACCATGGAAAACATTGACACAACTGTCAAAGAAAATGCAAAATACAAAAAGCTACTAACCCAAAATATACAAGAAATCCAAGACACAATGAGAAGGCCAAACCTAAGGATAATAGGAATAGATGAGGGGGAAGACTCCCAACTTAAAGGACCAGTAAATATCCTCAACAAAATTATAGAGGAAAACTTCCCTAACCTAAAGAAAGAGCTGTCCATAAATATACAAGGAGCCTACAGAACTCCAAATAGTTTAGACCAGAAAAGAAATACTTCCCGCCACATAATAGTCAAAACAACAAATGTACAAAACAAAGAAAAAATACTAAAAACAGTAAGGGAAAAAGGCAAAGTAACATATAAAGGCAGACTTATAAGAATTACACCAGACTTCTCACCAGAGACCATAAAATCAAGAAGATCCTGGACCGATATCATACAGACCCTAAAAGAACATAAATGTCAGCCCAGACTACTATACCCAGCAAAACTGTCAATCATTATTGATGGAGAAACGAAAATATTCCATGACCAATCCAAATTTACACAGTATCTCAACACAAACCCAGCACTTCAAAGGATAATTGGTGGAAAACTCCATCACAAGGAGGGAAACTAAAACCTAGAAAAAGCAGGAAAGTAATCTTCCAAAAACCGTAAAAGAAGGTAGCTACACAAACATATATCCACTGCCAATAACAAAAATAACAGGAAACAACACTCATTTTTCCTTAATATCTCTTAATATCAATGGACTCAATTCTCCAGTAAAAAGACATAGACTATCAGACTGGATACATAAACAGGACCCAACATTTTGCTGCATTCAGGAAACGCACCTCTGTGGAAAGGACAGACACTACCTCAGAGTAAAAGGTTGGAAAACAATCTTCCAAGCAAATGGTCCCAAGAAACAAGCTGGAGTAGCGATTCTAATATCAAATAAAATCAGTTTTCAACCAGAAGTAATCAAAAAAGATAAAGAAGGACACTTCATATTCATCAAAGGAAAATTGTACCAAGAGGAACTCGCAATTCTCAACATTAATGCCCCAAATGTAAGGGCACCCACATACATAAAAGACACTTTACTAAAACTTAAAGCATACATTGCACCCTACACAATAATAGTGGGAGATTTCAACATCCCACTCTCAGCTATGGACAGATCATGGAAACAGAAACTAAATCAAGACACAATGAAACTAACAGAAGTTATGAACCAATTGGACCTAACTGACATCTATAGAACATTTCATCCAAAAAAAAAAAAAAAAAAAAAAAGTATACCTTCTTCTCAGCACCTCATGGTACCTTCTCCAAAATAGACCATATAATTGGTCACAAAACAGGCCTCAACAGGTACAAAAAGATTGAAATAATCCCTAGTACCTTATCAGACCACCATGGATTAAGACTTGTCTTTGACATAGACAAAAACAACAGAAAGCCCACATACACTTGGCAACTGAACAATGCTCTACTCAATGATAACTTGGTCAAGAAAGAAATTAAAGACTTTTTAGATTTAAATGAAAATGAGGACACATCATATCAAAACATGTGGGACTCATTGAAAGCAGTACTAAGAGGAAAAATCATAGCTCTAAGTGCTCACAAAAAGAAAGTGGAAAGAGCATACGTTAACAACTTGACAGCAAACCTGAAAGCATTAGAACAAAAAGAAGCTAGTATACCCAAGAGGAGTAGACGGCAGGAAATAATCAAACTCAGGGCTGAAATCAACCAAGTTGAAACAAAAAGAACTATACAAAATATCAACAAAACCAGGAGCTGGTTCTTTGAGAAAATCAACAAGATAGACAAACCCTTAGCCAGACTAACCAAAGGGCACAGAGACAGCATTCAAATTAATAAAATCAGAACTGAAAAGGGAGACATAACAACAGAAACAGAGGAAATTAAAAAAATTATCAGATCCTACTACAAAGGCCTATACTCAACAAAATTGGAAAATCTGGAGGAAATGGACAATTTTCTAGATAGATACCAGGTACCAAAGTTAAACGAGGAGCAGATAAACCACCTAAACAGTCCCATAACGCCTAAAGAAATAGACACAGTCATTAAAAATCTTCCCACCAAAAAATGTCCGGGGCCAGATGGTTTCAGTGCAGAATTCTTTCAGACCTTCAAGGAAGACCTAATACCAATCCTCTTCAAGCTATTCCATCTAATAGAAAAAGAAGGAACACTAACAATTCATTCTATGAAGCTACCATTATGCTCATACCTAAACCACAGAAAGACGCAACAAAGAAAGAGAACTACAGACCAATCTCTCTTATGAATATTGATGCAAAAATGCTCAATAAAATTCTCACAAACCGAATCCAACAACACATCAAAACAATTATCCATCAAGATCAAGTAGGCTTTATGCCAGGAATGCAGGGATGATTCAATATTCGGATATCCATCAATGTAATCCACTACATAAATAAACTCAAAGAGAAAAACCACATGGTCATCTCACTAGACACTGAGAAAGCATTTGACAAAATTCAACATCCCTTCATGTTAAAAGTCTTGGAAAGATCAGGAATTCAAGGCCCATATGAAAACATAGTAAAAGCAATATACAGCAAGCCAGTAGCCAACATCAAACTAAATGGAGAGAAACTTGAAGCAATCCCACTAAGATCAGGGTCTAGACAAGGGTGCCCACTCTCTCTCTACCTATTCAATATAGTACTGGAAGTTTTATCTAGAGCAATTAGACAACAAAAGGAAGTCAAAGGGATACAGATAGGAAAGGAAGAAGTTAAAATTTCACTATTTGCAGATGATATGATAGTATACTTAAGTGAACCTAAAACTTCCACCAGAGAACTCCTAAGCCTGATAAACAACTTTAGCAATGTGGCTGGATATAAAATCAACTCAAACAAATCAGTAGCCTTCCTCTACTCAAAGGATAAACAGGCAGAGAAAGAAATAAGGGGAATGACACCCTTCACAATAGCCACAAATAAAATAAATTATCTTGAAGTGAATCTAACCAAACAAGTGAAAGATCTGTATGACAAGAACTTCAAGTCTCTGAAGAAAGAAATTGAAGAAGATCTCAGAAGATGGAAAGATCTCCCATGCTCCTGGATAGGCAGGATTAACTTAGTAAAAATGGCTATCCTGCCAAAAGCAATCTACAGATTCAATGCAATACCCATCAAAATTCCAAATCAATTCTTCATACAGATAGAAAGAGCAATTTACAAATTCATTTGGAATAACAAAAAACCTAGGATACCAAGAACTATCCTCAACAGTAAAGGAACCTCTGGGGGAATCACCATTCCGGACCTCAAACTGTACTACAGAGCAGTAGTGATAAAAACTGCATGGTATTGGTACAGAGACAGGCAGAAAGATCAGTGGAATAGAATTGAAGACCCAGAAATGAAGCTGCACACCTATGGTCACTTGATCTTTGACAAGGGAGCTAAATCCATCCAGTGGAAAAAAGGACAGCATTTTCAACAAGTGGTGCTGGCTCAACTGGAGGTCAGCATGTAGAAGAATGCAAATTAATCCATTCTTATCCCCTTGCACAAAGCTCAACTCCAAGTGGATAAAGGACCTTCACATAAAGCCAGATACACTGAAACTAATAAAAGATAAGTTGGGGAAGACCCTCGAATACCTAGGCACAGGGGAAAAGTTCCTGAACAGAACACCAATGGCTTATGCTCTAAGATCAAGAATCGACAAATGGGACCTCATCAAGTTGCAAAGCTTCTGTAAGGCAAAGGACACTGTCAACATGACAAAACGGCAACCAACAGATTGGGAAAAGATCATTACCAATCCTACATCCAATAGGGGGCTAATATCGAATATATACAAAGATCTCAAGAAATTAGACGCCAAACAACAAAATAACCCCATTAAAAATGGGGTACAGAGCTAAACAAAGAATTCTCAACTGAGGAAACTCGAATGGCTGAGAAGCACCTTAAGAAATGCTCAACATCCTTAGTCATCAGGGAAATGCAAATCAAAACAACACTGAGATACTACCTCACACCAGTCAGAATGCCTAAGATCAAAAACTCAGGTGATAGTAGATGCTGGCGAGGATGTGAAGAAAGAGGAACACTCCTGCATTGTTGGTGGTGTTGCAAACTGGTACAACCACTTTGGAAGTCAGTCTGGCGGTTCCTCAGAAAATTGGACATAGCACTACCTGAGGACCCAGCTATACCACTCCTGGGCATATACCCAAAAAATGCCCCAACAAATAACAAAGACATATGCTCCACTATGTTCATAGCAGCCTTATTTATAATAGCCAGAAGCTGGAAAGAACCCAGATGCCCTTCAACAGAGGAATGGATACAAAAAATGTGGTACATTTACACAATGGAATATTACTTAGCTATTAAAAATAATGAATTTGGAAGATTCTTAGGTAAATGGATGGAACTAGAAAATATCATCCTGAGTGAGGTAACCCAATCACAAAAGAACACACATGGTATTTACTCACTGATAAGCGGAGATTAGCCCAAAAATCTGAAACAACAAAGATTCAACTACCAGACAACATGAAGCTCATGAAGAAGAAAGAACAAGTGAGGATGCCTAGGTCTTTCTTAGAAGGAGTAACTAAATATCCAAGGGAGCAAATATGGAGACAAAGTGTGGGACAGAATCTGAAGGGGGGGGGTTGTAGGGAGACCATTCCATCTGGGTATTCATTCCATGGGCAGTCACCAAAAATAGACGCTGATAGGGATGTCAGGATGGGAAAGCTGACAGCAGCCTGATAAGGCTGTCTCCTTAGAGGTACCCCAGAGTCGGACATACCCAGAGACAGATACCCACAGCTGTCCATTAATCTGATCAAAGGTTCCCAATGGAGGAGTTAGAGAGTAAATTGAAGGAACCTTAAGGCCTGGTGGCCCCATGAGGAGAGCAACAATACCAACCAGCCAGAGCTCCCCAGGGTCTAAACCACCAGCCTAGGAGCACATAGGGAGAGACACATGACTCCAGCTGTATATGTAGGGGAGGATGGACCTGTTGGGCATAGGTGGGAGACAAGATCATTGGTACCCTGAAGGCTGAGCACTGAGGAGGGGGGGGAATCTGAGGGGGGGAGGGGGCCTGGGGGTAGGTGGGTAAACACCTTCATAGAGGCAGGAAGAGGGGGGATGGGATAAGGGGTTCCTGGGTGGTGGGGGAAATATGGTAAGGGGATAAAATTTGAAATGTAAATATTATATCCAATAAAAGAGGGGAAAAAATAGAAAAGCAGTTAGAACCAACATTCTTAATAAAATGTCAGCCCTCTTGAAAAAAAAACTATCTTGATACTAAAATTTGTTTTGAGAATTGTATATTGCAGAATGATCAGCCTTGGTGTATCTACTCAACAAGCAAGCTGGGCAGACCTGCTCAAACCTCTGAGGTCCGGGAATTCCATCTGGAGGCAGCAAAGACACAGCATCAGAGGATTATCAATTTCCTCTCCCCCCCCATTCCTCTTCTAATATCTCAACACCCATAATCAGCTTGAAGAAGCTAATGATGAGTCAGCGCCCCTATTCCCTGGGCATGGGGACTAAGGTGGTAAATGTTGGGCTGTTTCTCTAGGGAAAAGTAGTGGTTTTGTCAGAATAGAGAGGATTAGCTAGGGTTTATTGCATAGCCATAACCTAGTAGTAGAAATCTGTATAATTAATATCAAGATGAAGATATAAATTCTTAAATGGCACCAATTTACTTTGTTTACAAATTTTAAGGTTTTCATTGGCATGAGCTTCTTAGTGATATAAGAGTGAGATGAATATTGTTACTCTCATAGGCATTGTACCAGTATAACACAGTTAGGAATACAAAGCTTAGACCCAGTCCTTCTTTAACTTTTTTAACTGATTTGAGATGGTAAGCCTGTGAGTTAAGGGACTATAGCAAATTCATGACTTGGAGTTTATTATAAGGGTGTTCTCTATGTTTTATTTAGAAATAGCTGAGTGGAGTTAACAGGCAACAGTCCAGATTAGCTTACATGGATAGCTGGTTTTCAAAACATCAGAAATCCTTAGAATTGACATGACAAACATTTCAGTATTAATGTTCATTTTCATTAGAGACCTGTCTGCTCCGGACAGCTTCCTGTATTGAATTCTAAGAAGAAATTGAGCATCCTTGGAGTTACTCCAGTTGTGGTGAGACAGCCACTAGGCAAGAATTGCCACTTTCCTTCTACAGACAAATTACTGTCCAGAAAAGGACACACTTGCAGAATAGTCGACTGATTATATCTGCCTAGACAGAGTAATCAGCCCTTAATAATTCTGCAGCACTAAGGTCTGTCAGATGATCCTGGGCCAGAATGCAGAAGAACAGATGCTCCAACGTCTTGAAGTAGAGCGAGTGTCCAGGTGTTCAGAGGTCTCTACAAATTGGCTAAGTTTTAGAAACTATGATTTGTGCTTCCCACAATTATAGTTAACTCAGTCATTCTGGATTTCTGATGGCGTTGAAAACATATAGCTATTGACCTTAAGAGAAAAGATTTGAGTGGATGGTCGTCAGCTGACATTCATCCTAAAACCAGGTTCAGAACTAAATGTTTTAGTTAGAATAGATGACAGAGGAGCTGGTTAGTCAACAAAAGGATGGACTGGGTATTAGGACTATCCTGTACCTCACTGGTACAAATTGACATAATTATACTCTAATTTTATTTTGAGAGAAAAGTTTCATTTTAACAGGAAGGGTGATGTGTAGGAGGAGCTAAGGTAGGAGGAGTACTGAGAGGAAGAAAAGGAGTAAGAAGAGGAGAAGAAGAAAGAGAGGAGAAGCTAGGTGATGAAAGAGAGAAAGAGGGGATACAGGGAGCCAGATGTTCAAGTATCTCCACCAGTCAAAGATAGTTGTTATATCTAGGTTGGTAAGTGGGTTACACCTCTGATTGAACAATTCCAAACTTATAAAGCCTATGATTAACATTATTTTAAAAAAATGTATAAATGCAAAAAGGAAAAGGGGGCATGGGATAAGGGTTTCCTAAGGGGGGTGGGGGGAGTATGGGGAAAGGGGATGCCATCTGAAGTGCAAATAAAATATCTAATAAAAAAAAAGAAAAATCTGACATAACAGGTGAAACTAAAGGCAGTACTGAGCCTGGACTTTAATGTCAACCTCCTCAAAAGAAAACAGAGAAATTAACATTTTCTTGTAATTTAATATCTGAAAGTATAACTATCACATGATCCATGTATTTATCATATTATAAAGGAAGCATCTTTGTTCTTTCTTCAAGAATACATTGTCCTTCATTGCAATGATATGTTCCTATTTAGCCAGAATCCACTCATGGAATATATAATTGTGAATAAAACCTGAAAGCAAGTGTCAATAATTGTGGCTGAAGATGTAACCCAAGAATGTGTAGCACGTGTCTTACATTCCCACAACACTAGACACAACATTGTCTAACACTGAAAAAAATGAAGAAGAAATTCAAGGAAGGCCACATAGGCAGTTAATTTAGCCACCACACATTGGTCAATATCTGTACAGTAAAGTACTTGCCTAATATACATGTAATGATGAATTAAAGACCACTAAACCACAAAAATGGAGTGAAAAAATGAGATAGTAGATATTACCCAAATATATTTATATATTATACACAAGATGTGCTCAGATATTTATGTCAAGATATGTTGGAAATATATATATATATATATATGTTTCAAGCAAGACTAAGCACTTCTTTTCTCACTGATGCCCAGTCAGTAAATTACATTAGAGGATGGTGATCCAATGTCAGTCAAAAGAGTCAGAGACAGCCACCCACCACAATGTTAAGAGACACAAGTGAAGACTAAGCTGTATATTTGCTACAAATTTGGGTAAACTTAGGTCCAGCCACCGAATGCTCTTTGTTTAGTGGTTCAGTCTTTGTGAGCCCCAGGGAGAGTTGACTCCATAGGTCTCTTTGTGGTGTCCTTTACTCCACTGACTCCCAAAGTTTTATCCCACACTCCTCATAATCACCCAAAGTTCCACCCAATATTTACACATGGCTTTCTGCATCTGACTACCTATAGGAGGTAACTACTTTAGTCTTTTTTTCTCATGCTGGTAAGAATTACTGCTAGCATCAATCCTATATATTTTCTCTAGTATGGTCCAATCCAAGTCTCTAGCTAGTCTCAAAGATGCCCTTTACTGATTTCCATTTTTCATTCCCAGCCTTATCCAGCTTCTTCTTCCCCTAACACCTAGTTGCCCCCTCACACATCTTCACTCCATCTCCAATTCAGTTTCCTCTAATTTTCTAGGTCTGGAATAAGATATTATAGAAAATATTTTTATGTCATTG
Organism: Arvicanthis niloticus; assembly: GCF_011762505.2. Taxonomy (NCBI): domain Eukaryota; kingdom Metazoa; phylum Chordata; class Mammalia; order Rodentia; family Muridae; genus Arvicanthis; species Arvicanthis niloticus. The sequence continues at coordinate 8,095,357 of NC_133438.1, read as the reverse complement.
AGCTAGGGTTCTGTTTCTGCTTTTCATATAATTCATAGGTTTAGCTTTTGTATAGTGTCCCCGACTTCCTCAATATTTTTCATTACAAACATTGTAGATAAAATATTTTTGGACAGATGTTTAAAATTCTTATACTGTATTTCCAATGACTTAGATTCTACATTCCACTTCTTGTATAGTGTTCATGATGTTTTGTAGATACTGTTCCCTATTCTACATTTTCAAACATTTCTGGAATTCTCTCAATTTTTGTTGCTTTTGTTTTTTTCTATTTGCATTTTGAGGTCATGAACATTTTTACTCATTTTTTTCAATTATTTGTATTTTTTTGGTTTTAAGGGATTTATTTATATCATTTTGTCTGTCATTTTCTCTATTTTTGATGATGTATTTATTCCTTTTTTGCACTTTGTTATCTTTTATCTTCAAAAAATTAATTTTAGAGTCTTTTTGTGCTTCAAATTTGATGCAATATGCAGAGATTGTAGAAGAAAGATAGCTGGCCTCAATCTATGATATACTAAATTGGCTGACTTTGGTTGTGTTTTCACACAGGTGTGGAGGCATCACAGCTTGTGGTTATAATAATTCTAGGTGAAATTTTTGAAGCTCAGCTTCTTTTGTTTTAATTTTTGTTTGTTTGTTTTTGATTTTTTGATAGGTGTTTCAATTCATCCTTTTGTTTTCTCCCTGGTCTTCTGATTGGTGTGGCTTGCTGTTGCTCAAGGAATCTCCATTGTAGTTAGAGGCTGGATTTCTTGTGGCTGGCATGGCCTCATCTACAGCATGGGGTCTTCACCCAAACTCAGATCTGGGAAATGGTGATACAGAGACAGAGGAGTTTGGTTGAAGATGTGAAGGTGGAGGCACTGAGAAAGTGGAGTAGGAATATGGGCAGGCTTCCTATCTAGACTTCTGGTGCCCTGTGTATCCTCTGGGAGAGCAGGGAATTTCCCACAGGTAGAGCATATGATCGCTCCCAGATTCATGGGTCTTGTACACTGTGATATGAAGTGAAGAGGATTGGACATAGTATTTTTGAGTAGACACAGACAGTTTAGGAGGTCAATGGCAGGAATCTGGAGGTCAGTGTGGTCTTTGGTTCCACAGGAAGTTTATGCCACTGTTGGAGGCTTAGAATCTGTGAAGAGAAGTTAGGTCAGTAGGGATATGTTGGGTGATTATCTACAGAGTGAAAGAGTAGGGGAGTTAGGCTTAAAGTGGCAAATCTGGACTTCTGGTTACTTGCATAGTCTCTGGTAGACTTTTGATTTGGCCATGTAAATTTGTGGGGGTTTGTCACTTGTGCTTTATATTGTAAGTAGTCATTTCATTACCTTTCACAATGTTTTTTTCAATGTTTATAAAACATGGCAAGAGTAAACACTTCTAACCTAGTAATTAACACAAACTAATTGAAAATTGTTTTAAAACACTGCCATATATCTGATAATGTTTCCAAGTTGCAACATGGGGCTGTGTTTTACCCTTGGTTATGAAAATGTCAGGTGAACTTTGCACAATGTGTCACATAATGACTTTCAAGTGTTTAGGGTAACTATAGCTTTTACTTTCCCATCCACCTCATGAAATCCAATCCCAATATCTCTTCTCTATCTCAGCAAGAAATGACCACGAGTAGCCTCCATTGTCTTTTCCTGGTCCTGTTGACAGTAGAATAATTAAGTCTACACCTTTTAACTTCTCTTTCCCTACTCATTGCTTTATCATAACCTTTAACTCCAGGAGACATTCTCTGAGAAAAAACAGGCCTGTTCATTCAATGAAGCATTAAAATGTACTCCAGATGTTCACTTCTCCTTTATCTCCTTCAAAAGCAATACCCTGGTCCTATCTTCAGCTCTGTGGGAAATCATCAGCCTCAGCTACACATCTCAACTTCTCCAGTGGATGGTACAAGTCTTCCTCTATCTTTTTTTTTTTTTTGCCACATGCATTTCTTTATCCCAAACAACTGAATAGAGAAGGTATTTCAATCGAATATTCAGGGTATTATGGCCAGAGAAGTAAATAAGCTCCAAACTGATTATCACTTTCCCTCCTTTCCTCTAAGTATAATTTTTCATTATCATTCTTAGCTTTGCAGCATTCCTTATAGTGTGGCCTTTCCTCTCTCTTTACTACCATTCTTAGAAGATTAATGCCGTCTTATTTCTCTAGTTACTTGAGCCCTTTAAACCCCCTTCACTCCTAAAGGTTAGCTACCATAACCTAAAAAGACATTTTTTTTTCAGAGATCTCTATGAACACTGTTGGATTTGCTGAACAATCATTCAAAGATAGAGAGCAACTAGAGGGTAAATTTAGGCCTCTTAGCAACAGGAGAGATCAGGAGTGAACCCTGACTGCCTCATTGAAGATCTTTTTATTTTTACACACAAGATTCTTTACCAAATTAGTTTCTCCACAACAAAACTTCTTATCTGGTATAGGGCTAACTTGTAAGATCCATCAGCTAAGTGATTTTCAGACACAGGACACTTCCTGGGATGCCAGGCCCCTCTCTTGAACTAAGGTATGCAAATGTTCTGAGAAACCTTCAGTTAAGTAGCCCCATATGATCTCAGATTATAATAACTGTCAAAAAGAAAGGCTACTTCAAAGTTTAGATGTCAACACTCTAGATTTCTGCCAAATATAGAGGATCTGCTATAACTCTGCAACAAGACATGCTTTTCAAGTTGGTAAAATTTTTCTACAATGTAATGTAAAGACAGGAACAAAAACAATTTTTGCAAAAAAATTAAAAGAATTAACAATGATTAGTCATTGCTATGTCTCAATATCAATGGTTTCAATACCTCAATAATAAAAAGACACAGAATAACAGACTGGATATGAAAATGGAATTCACCCTTTTATAGCAATGAATGAACATACCTCAGTGACAATATGGATATTATCTTTGGGTACAGTGTTGGAAAATGATATTCTAAGCAAATCTTACTAAGAAGAAAGTTAGTGTATTTACATCAATGTGAAACAAAATAGATTTCAAATAAGAACCCAACTGAAAGTATAAGGGTATATACTATGCACTTACCAAAAGATAAAAAAGCAAGATGTCTTTCAGTCTCTTCTTCTGTGTCTCCAAAACAGGGGCAACCTGGTTATTAAAAAATACTATAACAGTTTCTTTTTCTATGTGAAAATCTTTATTGAATATTTACATTTCACATGCCATCCCCTTTCCCCATTTCCCCTCCTTAGAAAACCCCTATTCCATGCCCCCTTTGCCCTTTTGCTTTTATACATTAAAAAAAATGTTAATCAAAGGCTTTATAAGTTTGGTAATGCTCAGTATTAATCAGAAGTGTAACCCAATACCAAACCTAGATATATCAACTAACTATCTTTGACTGGCGGGGACATGCAAACATCCACCTCCATGCCCCACCTCTTGTAACCTAGCTCTTCCTTTCCTTACTCCTTATCTTCCTCTCCCTACGCCTCCCACCTTAGCTTCTCCTACATATCACCCTTCCTGTTAAAATAAAACTTTTCTCTTAAAATACAATTAGAGCATAACTATACCAATTTGTGTCAGTAAGATACAAGATACTAATACCCAGTCTAAGGACTAATACCCAGTCTGTCATTTTGTTGACTAAACAGAACCTCTGTCGTCCCTTCTAAATAAAAGACTTAATTTTGAACCTGGCTTTTTTTTTTCTTGGCTTTCGAATGAATGTCAGCTGAAAACCTTCCTCTTAAATTTTTTCTCCCAAAGTAAATAGCCAGGATTGGCTATGAGACTATAAGTCTTCAACCCCATCAGAAATCCAGAATGACTGAGTTAACTAAAATTATGGGAAGCACAAAGCATAGCTTCTAAAACTTAGCCAAATTATAGAGACCACTGAGCACCTGGACAGTCCCTATACTACAAAATGTTGGAGCATTCGATCTTCAGCCTTCTGTCCCAGGATCATCTGACAGACCAAGTGATGCAGAATTATTAAGGGCTGATTACTCTGTCTTGGCAGATATAATCAGTCGACTATTCCACAAGTGTGTCCTTTTCTAGACAGTGATTTGTCTGTAGATGAAAAGAGGCAATTCTTGCCTAGTGGCTGTCTTACCACAACTGGGGTAACCCCAAAGATGCTCAATTTCTTCTTAGAATCCAAGACAGGAAGCTGTCAGGAGCAGACAGGTCTCTAATCAAAATAGACATTAATACACAAACGTTTGTAATGTCAATTTAATGGACTTCTGATGTTTTGAAAACCAACTATCCATGTAAGGGAATCTGGTCTATTGTTTGTTAACTCCTCTCAGCTAAATAAAATATAGAAAACACCCTAACAATAAACTTAGAACCATGAATTTGCCATAGGCTCTTAACTCACAGGCTAACCATCTCAAATCAGTTAAAAAAGTTAAAGAAGGACTGGGTCTAAGCCTTGTATTCCTAAATGTGTTATATAGGCACAATGCCTATGAGAGTAACAATATTAATCTCACTTTATATCAATAAGAAGCTCATACCAATGAAAACCTTAAATTTGAAATCAAAGTAAATTTAGTACCATTTAAGAAATTATAACTTCATCTTAATAACAATTATATATATATATATATATATATATATATATATATATATATATATATATATTTCTACGAATAGGTTATGGCTATGCAATAAATTCTAGCTAATCCTCCCTGTTCCAACAAAACCACTGCTTTTCCCTAGAAAGACAGCCCAATATTAACCACCTCAGTCCCCAAGCCCAGGGAATAGGGGCGCTGACTCTTCATTAACTTCTTCAAGCTGATTATTGGTGTTGAGATATTAGAAGAAGAGTGGGGGGAAGAGTAAACTGATAAGCCTCTGACACTGTGTCTTAACTACATCCAGCTGCAAATCCAGGACATCAGAGGTTTAAACAGGTCTGCTCAGCTCACTTGATGAGTAGATATACTGAGACTGTGTATTCTGCAATATACAATTCTCAAAACAAATTTTAGTATCAAGATAATTTTTTTGTTTGAATTGAGGGTGTGCTCCCTCCATTGTCTCATTCTTACCTCCCTGCTCTTGAAATTCCCCAACACTAGGGAATCTGAACTTTCAGGTATCAAGGCTGTCCACTTCCACTGATGCCTGGCAAGGCCACCCTCAACTACCTATACAGGTGGAGCCATGATTTCCTCCCTTTGTGTTCTGGAGATTTTAGAATGGCTACTCCAGCTTGTTTCTTAGGGCCTTTTGCTTGAAAAATTGTTTTCCAGCCTTTTACTTTAATGTAGAGTCTGTCTTTGTCACTGAGGTGGGTTTCCTGTATGCAGCAAAATGCTGGACCCTGTTTATTTATCCAGTCCCTTAGCCTATGTGTTTTAATTGGGAGATTGAGTCCATTGATGTTAAGAAATGTTAAGGAACAGTGATTGTTGCTTCTTGTTATTTAGAAAATATTTTCAAAATACAAATATTTTTTACTGCAAAAGTAAATCTAGATGTTGGTATAAAAAATCTAATGTTAAGGGAATGTATTGGAAATCATACTCTTTCAATGTAGTATATAATTTTGTAATTATGTAGTCTATAATTTTGATACAGATTACCGAATATCATTATACATGTCAGAATATGGAAAACATAGAGTCCATCCACAAGAGTCCATTCAATGATGAGTCCTTGTTCATTAATTCTAAAATATGTTCTTATCATTGAAGATGATAGCTTTAACTAGAGATCCTGCACTTGCTGTTCTTCATCTAGGCTAGTGGAATCACTTGGTGCTGTGAGAGAACTTACACAAACAATAGTGCCAGAATTCAGTTCATTACATTTATTTGTGGTCATGTGTGTGAATGTATAATCTTACTGCTTACTTCTATGTGGGGAGGCTACAGAAGGTGGCTATCATCCTTGCAGCCATCTTGAGCCATATACCCTGACCAGGGACTTGATTGCATTAGCCTACAACAGCTGAGCACACTCTGATAACATCTTGCTTTAGATACCCAGAATTTTCCCTTGGGTGTGTGAGACTAAAAGGTGTGTGACTTAAGGGCATGACTTAGAGATCAGATTTAGAGAGAAGACCTAAGGGCATGATTAAAGGCATGACTTAGAGGCATGGCTTAGAAGTGAGACATATAAAAGGCAAGAAGCATACAGAAGAGAAGAACAGAGAATCAGACACTTCAGAAGAGTACAACTTGGAGTACAACTTGGAAGTAGGAATTAGGCATTAGGTAGCAGGCACCTGGAAGAGAACTTAGAACTGGAAACTTGGAGAAAGAACTTGGAGGCACTAGGGACTAGGAACTCAAGACTTGGGACTTAGAGAAGAAGAGAGACTGAAGAATAAATAGGATTGACTCACACTCTGTCTAGTCTCCATTCCTCATGTCCGTCCTCACTGTCTCTCTTGCTGAACTCTGACCCGTGGACTGGAGCAGCTTGGGGCAGTGCAAGCTCTAACAGTTTAGCCCCCAAGGTTTTGGCAGTGTGGGTCCCAACATTGACAGAACAGTCTGAGACATTTTGCCCCCCAAACGTGGGGTAGTGCAGTTCTCAACATTTCTGGCCCCCAAACGTGGGCCAGCTCAGTTCTCAACACTTCTATGTTTCTGTGGTTCTTTATATCCATATATATATATATATATATGTATATATATATATATATATATACATATATATATATATATATATTCATACCTATATGTAGATATATTTGATACAGATATAGACATAGTGGGAAATACATAGAGATAGAGACAGAGATTGGTGGGTTATTTATAAGTAGTTTATCCTTTCTGTCAATCTATTTGTCTATGGCCTTTAATACAAATCTGTTTCCATTTCTTTCTGCATGCTGGATTTTGTCAATATGTATATTCCTATGCTTAAGTATTAATGCATGTTCCTGTGTGTTTTGTGTATGATTTTTTAATTTTTGCATGTTGGTTTATGTTTGGGATTATAAATTTTCTGTGTGTCAGTATAACACTTGTCAGTACATATCTGTGTCTACCTAAGAATATTCCTCTGTGTTTGTGTTTCTTTGTGTGTGTTCCTGAGTATATGTTTTGTGTATATCTGTTTCTGTTTGATGTTTAGATGCATATTTTGTCTATGTGTGTACCTTTATTTTCATATATGTGTTTGGGAATAATGATATATGTTTTGTAAATAAGTGTTTGTTTCTACTATGTGTGTTCTCTATATGGACGAAAGTTTCTCTATTTTATGTGTCTGCATGTTTCATATTACAAATATATATTTGCTGTATACATGCATGCTTGGTAATCTCGCCTTAGAGACTAAAATTAAAAGACCATCATAATTTTGTACATCCCTTTACTTAGAAATTTTTCACTTGTATCTTGCCAATAAATTTACCTTTAAGGTGAACTTGAATATATTTTCTTACTTTAAGAAAAAGAGTATCCTCTATAGTATGTTGCCTGTATTTCAGCTGTGTTCCTTTCTGAGGAAGACCCCCTTCACTAATCCTGTTGGAGACAGAGTGAATATGAACCGAAGAGACAAATTGAAGGACAAGTATGACATTTTCTACATTTGGAATTTCCCACAGGGTCTTGGACTTAAAGTTAAAATAGGAATGTTTGGTTCATATTTTTTAAATGGTTGACAGATACATTTATCTGAAAATATGATAGAGTGGGTAACAGAAAGTACACAGGTGAGTTCAGCCTAATTGTACTAATTTAAATTACACTGTCAATCGTGTGCAACAATCCTTCCTTGAAACTGGTGAAATGGAATTGATTGTCATGTGAGAAACTAATTAGCATCCTATAATATGTTTATTTTTCATGTTTTGTGTGATTTTTAGTAATTTATTAAGCATTCCCAACATTCATACAATGTATTTGTATCATACCAGAAACTGTTTCATGCCTTTACTATTAACGTAAGTATTTTAGACAACATATTTATATTATTTCCAGAAAAATGAGCAATATTCTATTATTCCCATTATTACCACTACATAGTTATTTCCAATCTTACGATGACCTTTTTAAAAGGATGTTTAAAGACTCTGGTTCTTTGTAAGGACAAAATAAATTCAGCATAACCAAGTCATAAATATTTATTGTATAATTTTAAGCCTGTTTAACCACTAGTCCTAAATTTCCAATACCTCTAACTAACCATAAATTGAGTGTTTATAACAAATTTAGATAGTATATGAAGTAGACATTGCTTTTTTTCTTGTTTTTTTTTTTCTGTTGTTCTTTGTATGGGTGTTTTGTCTGCATGTATATCTGTGCAACACCTGCATGTGTAGTATATATGGATAGGTGAAGAGTTATTTAAATCTCAGAGCATTTGCAAGACTTTCAACCTACTCAGTGAGTGTTAGAAATCAAACATGGGTCCTCTTCATGAGTAACATTTGTTCTTGAGAACTTGGCCATATTTTCATGCCTGAATCATAACTTCTAAAAAATAATGCTCATTAAAGAAAACATCTCTGTCCCCATTCATTCTTGCATATGTCATTTAAACAAAGAAGTCTGTACATAGTTGCCCTCTCTATATGTAGAGATATTGTTAGTAATAAAAATTTGCTTTTGAGGCAATTTGAAACTTAAATATCTCATATGCTTACTGTCTACAGCATAGGTATGAATTCTCATTTGATTAGCTTTAATGTGTCATATTCAAACTGCCCTGTTTCATTTGAAGTAATATCTCAGGTTGCTCAGATAGTATGAAATTCAAAGTTACTATTCTTCTGCAATGTGATTACGAATGCCATTTTTAGTGAAAAATATAAGCACTGAAAATTAAGTTACAGAACTGAGTATCTATTTAGAGGATAGAATTGAACACTTATATGTGTTCAAGCCAGGCCTCATATGGACCTTATAAACACATTAACTGGAAGAATATAGATTTTTAAAAATGTAAACAGTGTTCTACTTGTATATATTATAATCCTAATATCGAACCTAATAAATAAAAATGTGAAAACATCAAGGTATTATTTTAAACATTAGAATCATAGATTTAAATGAATGTATGTTCAAAGATATACTAAACAATAAGTCAAAGAATACTTGAAAGAATAAAAAACAAAAACAAACAAGAAACAAGAAACAAACAGAAAATAAACAAAGAGGGCAATAGTCACAACTTGGAGAATACAATGAAATGAAATTGTGAAAACTATAATATAATGAGAAACTTTTAAATTATTTTCTGGTAAATTATAAAATAATAGAATTTCAAATACACACACACGTTTGTGTGTGTGTGTGTGTGTGTGTGTGTGTGTATGTATGTATAGGAAAAACAGAATAAACCAAGTAAATATTTCACAAAAGGCATGCTCCAAGTTGAGGACAGTATGGCCAAATATGAAGAAAAAGGCATAACTTGTAGACAAATCAAACTCTGATAAAAATAAGAGAACAAGGAAAAAGGAAACTCATAGGAGAACAAGGAAGTATGATTAAAGGTTCAAATTTAAAGCCAATGGGAACTAGACAAAGAAGAACACACTCTAGGTACCAGCTGTCTATCAATAATATTCCAGCTGCACATATGCAAAATAATGTGGGAAGGGTAGACATCTGTCTAGTAGAAGCATATATATAGCAGCTTTGAAATAGCAAATACTCAGCTTTTGAAATAAAATAGTCCTTGACAAATTTTTCTTAAAATTTATTGTGGAGAAATGATCAGATATGAAGGCTGCAGGAGAGAACCTTATCCACAGAAAGTCTCGCTCTGAATTACAGTAGGTTCTACCAGCTTCAATCATTTTTAAATGTAGTTAATACTTTCATTCATCCATTCAATTTACATACTGATAAACATTTACAGACCCTTCTCTGCTCATACTCTTTCTCCTAACTTTCTCATTCACTACTTTTTTTTTCTTCAGAAAAGAGGAGCCCTCTAACCACTCCCCTCTGATAGGATATCAACATGTAAAATCAGCATGTTGTACAACAACTATGCACAGAGTTGTGTTGAACTATTGGAGTCATGTGAGGCAGTCCATTGGGGTAAAGTATCCCAGAGAAATGCAACAGAGTAAGACACATAACCTGGTATTGCTAAGAGTCCCAGAAGAAGGACAAGCTGTATAGTGGTAAAACAAAACAAAACAAAACAAAACCAACCAAAAAAAAACCCCAACAACACAAAAACCGTTTAGAGTGCCTAGGTCAGTACCATGCATTATTCATGATAGTTTGGTTCAGTCTCTGGGAGCCCTTATGGCTGATGATTGGTTGATTATGTAGGTTTTCTTCTGGTTTCCTTGACCTGTCTTGCTCCTACATTTCTTCTTTTCTCTCTTGCTCAAGAATCCAGGACCTCAAACTATTGTTTGGGTGTGGATCTCCATATCTGCATCCTTCAGTTCCTGAGGGATGCCTCTTTCATTATGGATATATTAGACTCTTTCTTTCAAGTATAACAGAATATTATTGCCAGCATCAGGAGTAATCTTTTTCTTATGGGAAGTCTCTCAACCTGGACCAGTAGTTGGTTAACTATTCCATCTTCCTCTCCTCAATCTTTGCTCCCAAACAGCTTTAAGCAGGATAAAATATAAGTCAAAGGTTTTGTGGATGGGACGTTATCTCAGTTCCTACCCTGGAAAACTTGCCTGATACTTGGTGATGGATATTATGATTTTCTATGTCCCTTTGCTAGGAGATTTATCTAAAGTTACCCTCATGTATTTCTGGGAGTTTCTATTGCCTTAGCTTTCTTATTCAACTGATACCACCCCTATACTAATAGTCTCTCCAAATATTATATACTCTACCCCCTCTATCTTTCCCATCTGTTCTCATCCGCACCCCACTCCTTTCAGTGCACAACCCCATTCACCAATGAGGTCTATGGTATTTCTCCTTTTCAGGGAAATACATTGTTTTAATATTGTACTATCTTTTCTACTTATGGTTTTTTTTTTTTTTGAAGATTTTAGCACAACATGGACATTCTTAAATGAGAACTATAAAAATTATGTCTTTCATGGAGGCGGATATTCACATGTCTCTGCCAGTCAAAGATAGTTGATATATCTAGATTGGGTATTAGGTTACACTTCTGATTGATATTGAGAATTACCAAACTTATAAAGCCTTTGGTTGACATTAAAAAAATTGTATAAAAGCAAAAAGGAGAAGGGGGTATGGGATAGGGGTTTTCTAGGGAGGGGAAATTGGGAAAGAGGATGGCATCTGAAATGTAAATAAAATATCCAATAAAAATAAATTAAAATGAAAAAAATAAAAAATTATGTCTTTCAAAAATTAAGAGATATAATTGCCAAATTAGTTACTATATCCAGTGAGTGCCTTTTTTATAACAAAAAAGGACAAAAAATTTTAAGGATGAACATAATTATAATAACTAATAACTGATAATTGAGTAATATGAAGTTCTTTAAAAAGAACTTCATTGTATATAAAAAAAGATGAACACAAGAGGTCAAAATAACATTATATACAAAATGCAAATACTTGACAGAACAACATCTGATAAAAAGGTACATATATTTAAATAACAATAACTGAACAATATTAGCAAATAATTTTAGAAGTATTTGAGTGTTAGTGGTTGTCTTCTCTAATCAAATATCACAGACAATGAATTTGGTATATTTTTTACCATAACATTTTTTTTTTGATTCCTTCAGAATTTCACATAATGCAGCCCAATTATTCTCAGTTCCCAGTTCTTCCATGTCTGCCTTGTCAGGACAGCACCCTTCAATAAATTAAAGTGAAAGAGTCCACATTCTGATATTTATGAACCCATAGAGCACGGCAAATTTCTGAGTCCTGCACTCAAAAGAGAACTTAATTGTTTCCTCCCAAAGTTCTTCAAGAATTCCCAAAGTGTGGCTAGCTAACATCAGATTCTTTACCATATATTTTAAGCATTCTTTGTTTCTTCCTGTTTATGCTGCTTCTCTTTATTGGATGGTGGAAAAAGTATAGGGGTGGGGATGGCAACAGTAGTTTTTACATAAAAATTTCTTATGCCTCCTTTGCATTTATGAATTTACAATCATTCAAATCAATGCAAAAGTTGTTTCCTAATATTTTAGAGCATCAGGAGCAAAGACAATTGGTTTCTACCTAGATTATAGTGTTAGCAGGGACAAAAACCTCAAACCTAAATGCATCAGGGCCACAAACACAGGCAAGGCCCTCCTGCTCAGTACAGTCAATGCATGTCAATACTGTTTCATGTTGCCATCCAGATCATGAGAATTCCCAAGTCATGTGCCACCAAAATCAACATAGATATTGGTGTAGTAAGATTGTGTATCAGACATAGCCATCAGAAGCAGCATGGATCCTGATATCCCCCTTGCCCCTTGTGGCAGTAAAGTTCACTCAGATCAGTGTGGCTCCAGGTGACAGCAGAACCCATGGACCACAACATGATTTAAGGTAACAACCCAATCTATGGGCATCCACATGGCCTTTTGTGGTGTCACAGTTCATGGATACCAATATAAATAGCATTGGCTGCAGCACCTCAGGTCTTGTGAAATTAGTGACCCCATATATCTGTAGAGATGTTGGTAAGAACACAAACCATAAATATCAGCAAAGACTCTGGGTGCCATAGGTGTACAGGCCCTGATTTGGACCTTGTTAGTAGTAATGTCCTAAAAGGCACCATGGCTAAAATAGCATAGACCACTCACATCAATATGGCCACTGGGGGAACAAATAGTTTATTAAAAATGATATTTTAATTATTTGTCCTGCAGAGGCTTGATGCCCCAGGAAAAGGAGATGATATAGGGTTTAGGTGGGAGAGAAATGATAGATGAAGGAGTACTATCTTTGAGGGAAAGGGGAGGCTAATGAAGAGCAGGGTTTAGAAAGAGGAGACTGGGAAGGTGTATAACATTTGAAATATAAACAAATAAAATGATTAACAACAAAAATAGACCTCTTATTATGGTCTCCTTGGGGGGGGGTAAAAATACTCCCTTATATACATGAATTGAGCACATCTTTAAAAATGGGAGGGGGAGCAACATAGTGAAATAGAACAGAAGAAACATAATTACTACATCATTGATCTTACAGATATGCCTGAAATAATTCTTGACTAAATATCTACCAATAGTTGTCAACAGCACAGGTAATAAATCAGCCTCTGTGCCCAAATGATTCTATTCCATGAATGCAAGTGTGATTATTCATATGCATATCAGCATGCCAGTTACATGTAAAACATCACACAAATAAACTAAAGGATAGAACTATACGGATGTTTAAAAAGACAAAATGACCCTCTGACAATCTAGAAGAACACATGTTGCAATAATGTAGATTTCTATGTCAAACCTATAAATGACATCGTACCACATGGACAGGAGAATCCTATAATTTCTATTAAAATCAGAAATGAGACCAAGTTTTTGTAGTGGCACTTGACTTTAATCTACATTGTTTGAATTATGAGTTAGGAGAATCTCTCTGTGTTTGTGGCCAGTCAGACATTTGCATTGATTCTGCTCAAAACCAGGCTGAAATGGATACTCTACATTAAATGAAATGAGTAGAATAAGGACAAGGAAACGCATGTTCTTAACTTGTCCTAAAAATTGTCTTTAAAACCTTAGTTAGTGTTAAAATGAATAACAAAAATAAATACAGTAAACACAGAAAAATTGTGTGCCCTGGACTATAAAGGTAGCTGGGATTACAAATACTCCAAAGGGAGACCTTTTTTCAACAAAGAAAAAAAAAAAAACAACCGAAAACGAAAGAGTTGTGGTTAACCATATTTCTAGAGAACATGAGATGAATCTGTGGATACTAGACTCTGTGATGGCAATAGGAACCTAACAAAAACAAGGGATGCAAATTCAGCATGCATATAGCAGCAAAACTCAAACGCAACATTTATATCCTCATTATGAGATTCTTTGTAAACTCACGATTTTCTTAATTTAGAAATACAGGAATTAACTTTAAGCAATCTATATCTTCCTTGTGTTTTCACATCATTTGCTGGCTCTGTAACACGTCTTCCTGCTCACTATACAGCAACTCACCACCAGCTAAGTACAAATGCAGTAAAGCTGGTCATATGCTGCTCTTGTCTGATTTCACTTAGTTTGTTGAGGTTTACTGTTCTAATGTTGTTGTGGTTATTTTGGTTATCTGATACTTGAGGCCTTATTTCCCCCTGTTATTTTATGTACTTTACTTCTAATTTGCTACTATGTTGAAGCTATTAAACAGCAACTATAAGCAAAGTGAGGAGAAAAATGTTGATTTGACTCAAGCTTTACTTTCAAGGGAAGAAAAGGTAGGGGTTAGGTAATGTGAGTGAAATATGGTCACTCAAAAAACTCTGTATACTGGCTTGTTCTGCTTGCTTTGTAATGTACCACTCGCTACAAACAACACTGCTCACAATGGTCTGGAGATTCCTACATCAATTAACATTTTAACATATGCCTCACATATTTGATGACAGGATAGTCTGACAGAGATAATTTCTCAACTCAATTAGGCTTCTCTGTGCCCTTACACTGTATTATGTCTCTCAGTGACAATAAACTAGAGTAACCATCTTGAAACCTCTGGAGTGTTTCACACATGATGCTAGTAGCTTTTCTTCCTTAATTTCTAGGAATTCATAAACAAATCAGCTTTTCCTCATTTTTCCCATATAATGATGTCTGTCATCATACAGTGCAGTAGATAACATCTGGTAATTTTGTTGGTGCATATCAAATTAGTTTACTAATATAACATGCTATCATATAATTATGTGAGACATATATAAAACTCCTATTAGCACAATATGTCTACTTTCCCTTAGATTCCTACTTCTGTGTGCAGTGCTGATTGTGGTCCTGCATTTAGAAAATCTGTGGAGGAAGGAATGGCAACATGCTATTTTCATTGCAAACCCTGTCCAGAAAATAAAATTTCTGATGAGACAAGTGAGTATGTCCTGCTAGAATAATTTCTTCAAATGTATTACCATCTTGCTCTCATGTTGGAATGCAGAGTGGTATAAAATCGAAATATAAAAATTAAATATATCTCAGTCTAGAGTTAGTCATATAGGAATACAATATTTTAAAATGTCTTATTAAGGACAAAAAATGTACCTATGTCTTTAAAACCTTAAAAATTATAATACATAGCATACTCTCAAGAAAATACACTCTGAAAATCAGTCTGGTGGTTCTTCAGAAAATTGGACATAGCATTACCTGAGGACCCAGCTATACCACTCCTGGGCACATACCCAGAAGATGCTCCAACATATAACAAAGACAAATGGTCCACTATGTTCAAAGCAGCCATATTTTTAATA
The DNA here is from genome assembly GCF_011762505.2 of Arvicanthis niloticus. Taxonomy (NCBI): domain Eukaryota; kingdom Metazoa; phylum Chordata; class Mammalia; order Rodentia; family Muridae; genus Arvicanthis; species Arvicanthis niloticus. Next base: position 8,080,023 of record NC_133438.1, on the reverse strand, counting down.
GCTATAAGCTGGAAAGAACCCAGCTGTCCTTCAACAGAGAAATGGATACAGAAAACCTGGTACATTTACATAACAGAATATTACTCAGCTATTAAAAACATTGAATTTGAGAAATTCTTAGGTAAATGGTGGAGCTAGAAAATATCATCCTGAGTGAGGTAACCCAATCACAAAAGAACACACATGGTATGCACTCACTGATAATTGGATCATAGCCCCAAAGCTTGCAATATCTAAGATACAACTCACAGACCACATGAAGCTCATTAACAAAAAAGACCAAAGTGTGGGTGCTTTGGCCCTTCTTAGTGGGAGTAACAAAATACTAATGAAAGCAAATATGGAAACATAGCCTGGGACAGAAACTGAAGGAGGGGCCATCCAGAGACTGCTCTACCTAGGTATCCATCTCATGTGCAGTCACCAAAGGTAGACGCTGATATGGATGTCAGGAAGTGCATGCTGACAGGAGCCTGATCTAGCTGTCTCCTTAGAGGTCTGCCAGATCCTGAAATGTACAGAGGCAGATGCTCACAGCTAACCATTGAACTGATCATGGGGCTCCCAATGAAGGAGTGAGAAAGAAGACTGAATTTCCTGAAAGGGTTTGTGGCCCCATGGGGAGAGCAACAATACCAACCAACCAGAGACACCAGGGTCTAAACCACCACCCTGGGAGCACATAGGGAGGGACCCATGTCCCTTTATACATAGGGGAGGATGACATTGTCAGGCATAGGTGGGTGAGGAAGTCCTTGGTCTAGTGAAGGCTGGAAGCTCCAGTGTGGGAAAATTGATGGGTGGAAGGGTAGGAGTGGGAGGGTGGGTAGGGGTATATCCTCATAGAAGCAGGAAGAGACGGGATGCAACTGGGGGTTCTTAGGTGGGGAGGCATATGGGGAAAGGGGATTACATCTGAAATGTAAATAAAATATCCAATAAAAAAAAGAAAAAACAAGAAATCTTCCATGCCAGTGTACTCTAGACAAGATTTTTTAGTATTTAACGCTCTCTAAAATATATATAGATCATGAATTTTGAAAGCATTTATTTATTTTGCCTTGATATATGTGCTCTTACATATGCCTATGCATAAATAAGACATATGTATATGGGTAAGCAAATCTGAATCTTTTGTAAGATGAATGAAGAGAGCAAATAATAGCTTCTAAAATTATCAGATATTCAAGTGAGTATTTCCTTCTCTTAGAGGATATTTTGCATAATAAAAACATACTTTCTTACTTCAAAAATTCAATGTTACTTGAAATTTAGAAAACTAAGGATCAATCTTGACACATTCTCTGAAAATATGAGGGGTCCTCTATTCAGTGCTATTATACATAATGCCCAGTTAAAATTTACCACAATAGAAGACATTAAAATTGCTTTGTCCTGAAAAAAAAATAGCCACAAATTTCAAATGTCATTGGCACTAGCATAACCCATGTTAGTCAAAATAGTATTTAGTCAGGATGAAATAAATAAAAATGGCAGGCATGTAGTTTTTTCTGGTTCTTTTGTTGCTAAGCTATATAATTAAATTGACATCATAGGATATTTATTGGCAGTAAGATGGTTTAACAGTTAAATCTTTTCCCAAAACAATGTTGTTGTAGATTCATCTCCAGAATTCATGAAATAGTAGGAGACAACCCACTCCTACATATTACTTTTTAATATTCATGCATTGCTACATTAAACATACACAAATAATTTAACAAGGCTGGTTGGAGTCACATGATTTTGGTGTTGTGAATGGAACTCAAGAATTCTCCAAGAGCAATACATTCTGCTTACAACCAAGATGAATTTCTAAGCCCTCAAACAAATAAAATAATAGCAGCTCTCCACAAATCTATTGTTCCATGTAAAATATTTCTAATATTGAAAGAACATTATTCTTTATTGTAGTCATTCAATGACTCAGTGGATTGGGAATCAGTTTTTCTCTACAGAAAAGGTGGGAATTATGGAGCTTTTTACATTCCTTAATAGAGTCAGAGCCTTTCTATGAAAATGCCCAGGGATGTGGTGTTGCTACAATTATAAGAGGACAAAATGGAATGATTTTTAAAATTATTTTTGAAGTTACAAACATCAATATTATATTTGTATGAATTTCGGGTCTCATTCTCACACTTATGCTTGCCCTATATAAACCCAATCATTCTCAAGTTAATGATACCTTCTATTATTTTATATGTAAACTTGCTCATGAATATATACACCCATGATACATGATCACAAACATATAGCACAATAGAAAAAACTGTTACTTATTCCAAGGATGATCAACATTAAAAAATGGAATCATTTTTTTTTTTCATGTAGCAGTGACCTTCAATGAACTCTCAGCACACAGACTCATGTATTGTAATACTTCTCTATACTTAAATGACATATACTGTCAATAAAATTGCTGAAGCTGAACTAACAATACCTTCATTTCTCCATTAGATATGGATATCTGTGTCCAGTGTCCAGAGGACCAATATGCTAACACAGAGAAGAATCACTGTATTTCTAAAGCTGTTGTATTTCTGAGCTATGAAGTATCACTGGGGATGGCACATTCTTTAATCTCCTTGTGCTTCTCTACATTCACCATTGTAGTTCTTGTGGTCATTGTAAAAAAAAAATCTCTAAAGTTTGTGAGGGCAATCTATAGAAATTGCTTAATAAGGAGGAAGACACATATGCATGTCTTCTTGGAGAGTTTTAGCAGATTCCCTATATCTGGCAGGAATCCAGAGTGTTGACTTAGCCTTTCTTTTGTCACTGATTGTAATCTGAATCTTATGGAGCTACTCCAGGAAAGGTTTCTCAGAATCTTTGTATATCTTAGTCCAAGAGAAGAGCCTGGCAATCCAAGTAGTATCCTGTGGCTGAAATTTGATTAGGTGATAAGTCTTAAACATTGGCCCCTATATCAGATAAGAAGTTTTGTTATGCAAAAAGTAATTAGGTAAATAGTCTTGTGTGTAAAAATAAAAAGATCTTCAATGAGGCTGTCAGAGTTGACTCCTTCAGAACCTGATCTCTCCTGCTGCTGAGAAGTCTAAATTGACCCTCTAGTTGCTCTTTTTCATTAATTGATGGTTCTGTAAAACTCAACAGCACCAACAGTGTCCAAAGAGATTTCTAATAAAAATATCTTTTAGGTATTGGTATCTGACCTTAATAATGAAGATAAACTAAGAAGGGGTTTTAAAGGGATCAGGAAGGGAGCAAAAAAGAGAGATTAGCATTCTTAGAATGGGAATGGGGAGTGAGGAAAGGCCACACAATAAGGTCTGGTGCAAAGCTTAGAATGATAGTGGGAAATTAGACTGAGAAGGATGGAGGGAAAGGTTATGATCAAGTTTCAACCTGTTTCTATGGCCATAATTATTCCAGGCCTCTTCCGTGTCCCCTTCGCCCACGAAAGAGACACGTGAGGCAGTGTTCGGGTGGTTACTACAGCGAGGCTTTATTCTTGTATCAGCAGAAGCGGAAAGACCCCAAGCCTGGGAAAGGCACTGCTATATATACCCTAGAGTGGTGTGTTCACTTCTGATTGGTTGTTCACTCATTACCCATATTATGCCCCGAGATGGGCAGTGACTTTGGCACGCTTTTGCCTTTTGCACCTGTGCAGTTAGTTGTTTACTTGTGGGAGCACAGGATGCCAGTGCCATCTTGTAATGGCGGATGCTATCACTGCTAACCGTGGCTCCCTACACATAATGTCTTGAGGATTCCCTGGGAATATCTGCTTTTTACAGTTGGGTATAATAAGAAAAATTATGTGGGGAAAAACTTGGGAGAAAAATTGTGTCAACCACTAGAGAATTTGAGATGTGTGGCTGAGGCTGTTGATTTGCCACAGAGCTGTAGAGAGGACCAGAAAGTTATTTTTGAAGAAGGTGAAGGAGATATTAACATCTGGAGGGTATTTTTATGCTTCTTTTGCTGGACTAGTCTATCTGTTCTCAGAGAATGTCTCCTGGTGTTTTGGGCAATGATAAAACAATGAGTAAAAAAATAGAAATTAAGAAGTACAGACTTAATTATTCTACTGTCAACAGGACCAGGGGAAGAGAATGGAGGCCACACATGGTCATATTTTACTGAAATTGAGAAGTGATTTTGGAATTGGGTTTAATGGACTGGATGGGAAAGTAAAATTTATAGTGAACCTAAATACTTGCCAGTCATCATAGGACACCTTGTGCAAAGTACACTTGCTGTGTTTTTATAATCAAGGATGAAACACAGCCCCATGTTGCAACTTGATAACATTGTTAGAAATATGGCAGAGATTTTAAATGCTAAATTTTCAATTACTTTGTGGTAATCACCATGTCAGAAGTGCTCACGGTTGCCACTTTTTTGAACACTGTGTAAACAGTATGGAACATAAGAAAATGACTACTTACAACATAGAGCACCAGTGACAAACCAACATAAATCTACATGGTCAAATCAAGGATCAACCAGAGACCATGCAAGTAAGCAGAAGTCCAGATTTGCCATTGCAAGACTAACTCCCCTACTTTTCACTCTGTAGGTGATCACCTAACTTATCTCTATTTACCTACCTTCTCTTCATGTATCTAAGCCTCCAGCAGTGGCATAGAAGCCTTAAGGTTCCAGATACCACACTGGCCTCCAGTATTCCTATCATGGACCTCCCAAACTAGCTCTGTGTCCAACCACAAAGATTACCTTCAATCTTCTCCATTTCACATCACAGTGTGCAAGCCCAATGAATCTGGGAGGGACTTTCTGATCTACTTGTGGGAGATTCATTGATCCTCCAGAGAATAAACAGGGACCAGAAATCCAGGTAGAAAGCCTGACCATGTTCTTACTTCACTATCTCAGTGCTCACATCATCACAACTATAACCAAATACTTCCATTTCTGTATCATCATTTTCCAGTTCTTGAGCTTGGTGAAGACCCCATTATGTACACAATGCCATGCCAGCCACAAGAAATTCAGCCTGTAACTAGAATTGAGATCCCTTGTGCAAAAACAAGTCACATTAATCAGAAGAACAAAAAGAATACAAAAGGATGAAACGAAACATCTATCAAAAAGGTTGAAAAAAAAACAAAACAAAACAAGCTTTGACAATTTCACTGAGACATAACTACTAACTAAGATGCTTCTATACCATATGAAAACAAAACCAAAGTCAGGCAAGGTAATATGTCATAGCTTGAGGTCAGCTATCTTTCTTCTACAATCTTCCAATAATTTATCACATGTGCAAAACAAAAAGTCCTTGAAATCAATTTTATGAAAATAAACATGCTCAAAGGGTAAAAAATAATAACCATATCATCAAATAATAGAGAAAAAGACACACAAAATTAAAAAGAAATGAATAATTCCCTTAAAGAAAACCAAAACAAATACAAGCAAAGAATTGAAAAAAATGAATAAAAATGTTCATGATCTCAAAATTCAAATAGTAAACACAAAGAAAATAAAAACTGAGAGAGTTTAAAAAATGTTTAAAAATCTAGCATAAGAAACAATATTTACAAAGCATCACAAACACTATACAAGAAATGGAAAGCAGAATCTAAGTCATTAAATATATAGTAGAAGAATTAAAAAGATCTTTCAAAAAATTAATCTACAAAGTTTGTAACACAAAACACTGAGAAAGTCTGAGACACTATAAAAGGACCAAACCTATGAATTACAAAAATAGCAGAAAGAGAAGAATTCTAGCTCAATGGTATAAAAATATTCTCACCAAAATGACAGAAGAACCTATTCCAAACCTAGAAATATAGAGGCAAATGAGTTGGAGACTGAGTGAAGATGTGTATAGAGATCTAACCATGTATAGGGGAATGGAGGAGTTGGAGAAGTCTGAGAGTGAGAACTGAAATTAATATGGGGCATCTTGAGACTAGCTGGAGACCTACGTTGGACAATGCTATAGAGAATATATAGAATGGATCCTAGCAGAAATTTCAACCAGCATGAGATAGAGAGACAGAATTGGTTACTTCCTGTTGCTAGTCCAGACTTCAAGTTAAAAAAAAGGTGTTATCAACCCACCTATAAAACTTTCAACCCCAAGTTTTTACTACCTAAAAGATTCATGGAGATGATTATGAAGCCAAAACAGAGATCACAGCCAAACAATGACTGTCTAACATGAGGTCAATCCAATCAGAGTGAACCAACCCTTGACACTATTAATGATACTCTTCTATGCTTCAGACAGAGAATGTAGCACAATTGTCTCTTGAGAGGCTTCATCCAACAGCAGCTGGAAGCAGATGTAGAAATCTATATCTAAACATCATGTGGAGTTTTGGGGATCTAGGGAGGAGTGCAGGATAGAATTGAAGGAGTCAGTGGGGTCAAGGATACAACCAAAACACCTACATAGTCAAGTATACTAGGAGTTCACAGAAACTGAACCACCAAACAAGGAGATTCAGTGGCTGGACCTAAGTTCACCCACATTTGTAACAGATATGCATCTTAGTCTTTACCTGTGTCTCCTAATAATGTAGTGGGTAGCTGTTTCTGACTCTTTTGACTGCCATTGCATCATTATCTCCTAATGTAACTTACTGATTTGGTATCAATGGGAAAAGAAGTGGTTAGTCCTGCTAGGACTAGATGTCACAACATGGGGTGGTACCCAAAAAATCTTCCTTTTGTTGAGAAGTAAAGTAGTGATAGTAGGAGGAATTTCTAAGGGCAAAACTGAGAGGAGAGGAGAAAGGGGGAATGTGACTAGAATGTAATGTGAATTAAAATAAATTAATAAATTATGGATATAAAATAAAAAATAATTTTTATCCTCATACTGTACTTTGTTTATGGTTTTACCTCCATCTAATCCATTCAGTCTCTTCCAACACTCACTTTTATCTGGATTCACCAAATTCAGATTATATAATTATATCTCTTTTTAGAAAACAATCTGGCTTCTGTTGGATAATAATATATATTAATATAAAATATAGTAAAACAAATAAATATTGACTTATATGAACTGGGAAAAAACATTGGGAAATGACTCCACGAGTAGGCATGAAAGTCAGACTTTTATATGCTCACACTACCAGAAATATAATTAAGAACTCTAATCTTAAAGCCAAAATATATATGCAAAGAACCTTTTGATCAAAATGAGAAAAGAACAATATTTCACATTAAAGAAATAAGAGTTGAGGAGAGAGCCATGACAAAAAAAAATTGAGACACAGACCTTCAGTTGACTTCATTTTCTGTTTTAAGTGTTTACTTGGCATGCAGTCTATCCTGATTGAGAATCCTTAAAATAAACTAAATTTTGATTGGCAAGTGGCTATTAATTAAAGATTCCTTGTAGTTTATTAATGGGGCATGTTTGCACTTCTAATTTCAGTGCTAGGACCCATGGGGACAGACCAATGTAGGCTCCTTATCAGTTGTTTCTGTATCTGTGTTTCTATTGTGTATTATTTCTGTTGACATAGAAAGCCTTGTTTCCTTGGTGACCTAAATCACTTCTGATTCTCTCAATTTCTCTACTTCCTTTTCCATCATCTTTTCTAAAGATGGGAGGGAGATATTTTAAGGAGACATCACTTTTAGATTTAAGATTCTCACTCTGAGAATTCTGTCTGGGTGTAAATGTCAGGGTTTTTCCCTTCTGCTACAGAAGAAAGATTTTCTGATGATGGCTAAGCAAGGAATTGTTTTATGATTATAACATAATGTTATTAAAATTATGTCATTGTTATTTTTTACAAAAGAAATAGCATTTGTTTTCAGTGATACTTGGTCTACCTATTCTCTACTTTTGGTCACAAAAGCAGTGTTTAGTTGAGTTCAATCTCATGGAGTGGGTGTTTCCACCAGTCAGATATTCATTGGTTACTTACTCCTCCAACAAATTTTGTGCAGCCTGTACCCTAGCAATCTTGTACACAGGACACTATTGTATATCAATAGTTTATATGTTGGCATTTTCATTTCTCTTTTGCTAATATGCACTGTACCTTCCAATACAAAAATACTGGAATACCTGGTGAAAGCTCTGATAAGGTACCATGTCATTAAGTTCTGTAGGTGTTGTCTTTATCGATGATGCGCTGCAATACCTTTGGCAATATCTTACTATGGTGTCCATTCATCCAAAAACTTAATTAGATGTAACCCATTCACTATAATAGAAGAATTACTTGTTTAGCTCTGTACCCCATTTTTGATAGGATTATTTGGTTGTCTGTAGTATAATTTCTTGAGTTCTTTGTATATCTTGGATATTAGCCCTTTATCGGATATAGGATTGCTTAAGAATTGTATATTGCAGAATACAAAGCCTTGGTGTATCTACTCATCAAGCAAACTGAGCAGACCTGCTCAAACCTCTGATGTTCTGGAATTCCATCTGGATGCAATGAAGACACAGCATCAGAGGCTTATCAACTTACTCTTCCCCCCACCCCTCTTCTAATATCTCAACACCTGTAACCAGCTTGAAGAAGTTAATGAAGAGTTAGTGCCCCTATTCCCTGGGCTTGGGGACTAAGGTAGTTAATATCGGTCTGTCTTTCTAGGGAAAAGTAGTGGTTTTGTTGGAACAGGGAGGATTAGCTAGGACTTATTACATAGCCATAACCTATTGGTAGAAATTTGTATAATTAGTATCAAAATGAAGTTATAATTTCTTAAATTATAACTAAATTTATACTAAATTTACTTTGATTTCAAATTTAAGGTTTTCATTGGTACAAGCTTCTTATTGATATAAAAAGTGACATGAATATTGACACTTTCAAGGGCATTGTGCCTGTATAACACATTTAGGAATACAAGGCTTAGACCCAGTCCTTCTTTAACTTTTTTAACTGATTTGAGATGGTTAGCCTGTGAGTTAAGTGACTATAGCAAATTCATGGCTTAGAGTTTATTGTTAGGGTGCTTTCCATATTTTATTTAGAAATTGATGAGAGGAGTTAACAGACAACAGTCCAGGTTACCTTACATGGATAGTTGGTTTTCAAAATGTCAGAAGTCCATAGAATTGACGTTACACAATTTCTATATTAATGTTCATTTTGATTAAAGACCTGTCTGCTCCTGACAGCTTCCTGTCTTGGATTCTAAGAAGAAATTGAGCATCTTTGGAGTTACTCCAGTTGTGGAAAGACAACCACTAGGCAAGAATTGCCACTTTCCATCTACAGACATATTACTGTCCAGAAAAGGACAAACTTGCAGAATAGTTGACTGATTATATCTGCCTAGACAGAGTAATTAGGCCTCAATAATTCTGCATCACTAAGGTTTGTCAGATGATCCTGGGCCAGAAGGCTGAAGATTTGATGTTCCAACGTTGTGTAGTATAGGGACTGTCCAGGTGTTCAGCGGTCTCTATAAATTGGCTAAGCCTTAGAAGCTATGCTTTGTGCTTCCCATAATTTCAGTTAACTCAGTCATTCTGGATTTCCTACGGGGTTGAAAACCTATAGTCTCATAGCCAATCCTGGCTATTTACTTTGAGAGAAAAGATCTGAGTGGATGGTTTTAAGCTGGCATTCATTCTAAAGCCAAGAAAAAAAGCCAGGTTCAGAACTAAGTGTCTTATTTAGCAGAGATGACAGAAATTCTGGTTAGTCAACAAAATGATGAACTGGGTATTAGGACTATCTTGTACCTCACTGGTACAAATAGGCATAATTAGGCTCTAATTGTGTTTTGAGAGAAAAGCTTTATTTTAACAGGAAGGGTGATATGTAGGAGGAGCTAAGGTGGTAGGAGTACTGAGAGGAAGAGAAGGAATAGGGAGAAGAGGAGAAGAAGGAGAGGAGAAGCTAGTTGATGAGAGAGAAAAAGAGAGAGTAAGAGATGGGGGGCATGGAGGCAGATGTTCACGTGTCTCCACCAGTTAAAGATAGTTGATATATCTAGGTTGGTTGTTGGTTTACACTTCTGATTGAGCATTGGCAAACTTATAAAGCCTTTGATTAACATTTTTAAAAAATTGTATAAAAGCAAAAAGGAAAAGGGGGTATGGTATAGGGGTTTTCTAGGGAGGGGAAATGGGGAAAGGGGATGGCATCTGAAATGTAAATAAGATATCCAATAAAAATGAAATGAGCACACAAATTTAGCATTTTTTCTGAATCCTGTTGAATATTTAAAATGCAAGAGGATATAGAAGGAGCTTGTTGAATGGAATGTAAATAAAAAAATAGTTAAAATTGAAAAATTCATATCAACATTCATAGCATATGAATTCATAGCATTGAACCAAAGAAAATGAAATTCTAACTATATAGGAGAGTATTATTAATGTATTTAAAATTATTATAAATGATGAGTTTAATAAAAATGAAAATATATGCAAGTACATTGTGATTCTGTTTTGATCTGGATAGTTTTGGATACAGCAGGATTCAGGACATTTCTATGTTTGTCATAATTTTTAACTCTCAAGACAATGTAAGTATTAGATATTCTGTGCTTGTCAGTGCTGTAGCACTGTTCATACTGCATTTTCAGTGGATAAAAAAATGCTTTAAACATGATGCTGCTTTTCACTCTCTGTGGAATTGTGACACAATGGCCAGTATGTAACCATGACCTCATATCTCACAAATCCTACTTGAACCATTAATGCATGTCTCATTGTAGATCATATAACAAAATCCATTGACATTATTTAAGGTGTTTACATAAACAGATTTTGAGCCATTCCTGGGAAAAATTTTCACAAAGCGGAATCTTTCCAGAGACTATAATTTCCACAAACATGTGTGATGTCATTTACCTAGCTATAAAATTATCATATATATTTATCAACCACTTTTTTGCATGCACTGTGGACTTCAGATGAGGCTTCCCAGGAGATGGTGTCAATGATTCCTCCAGGGGTGATGAAACTCCTCTAAAATAGGAAATATGATTACATATGTAGCATCTCCCTGGACAACTTTGAAAATAGTACATGGTGATATATTGGTACCTGTTTGATTTTCTGATATGTTTGGCACTTCATAATCCATATTGCCCAAATTCAGAGCAGGAAAAATATGTACACCATGGTTTTATTTTTCTTGCTCCTGAACATTCCACTTCTTGAGGCTAATTTTATTAATCCCAGGTGCTTTTGGAGAATGAAGCAGGATGAAGACAATGATGCAAACCTGGATACAGGTTGTACCTTCTTTATTTTACCAGTAAGACGGCCTGTGGAGAAAGAGTATTTCAGTCATATTTCGAATATCCAGTAAGTGCTTTCATGTTTTCCAGGTATAAGTCATCACGTATATTTTCCAACACTACTGAGGATGAAGAGCAAAGCAAAGCTTGAGATGTTTGTACTTTATTTGAACCTGCAAAAAAGAAATAGCTAAAAATTATATTAGAGTCTTAATTATATATTACCACTTTAATTTTTTTAAAGTGGTAATATATAATTTTTTTTGCACAGAGTATGTTTAATTCTTTCAGCCTCACAATTACAGGGCTATAAGCTAAGCAAACATGGACCTTTATCTACCATGTAAACCTTTGTCCTAGACAGTTTCCTGGCCACAGTATCCAATAGTATCTTATCATAAGATCCTTATAAATTTTCTATGACTTTATCCATTTATGCAAATGGCCATAAAGTCAGGTGATGGTCCTTTTATCAGAGTGTAGTTTCTAGTGCATGTGCTGGGGACATTAATGTTCCAGACACACTTGGCTGTGTGGAGCTTTCATATAGATATCAGTTATTTTCTTAAATTTTCTCTATGTTGTGGCTGTTTATGTACTGAGGATGCAACAAAAATTTAACTAAGATATCTGTCCCCTGGGAGCTTCATATTTTGATCTATAAAACTTCACTTGAGTTTAAGGTCTTAAAATGTCACGTTCTTTACTCTTTCTTAGAAGCAAAGTGTGGACCTGAAGTGATACATTGCATTCATTGAAAAGTGATATAATTACTAAGAGTGGTGACATCTCAATTATGAAAGATGACATTGCATGAAAAGTTCAAGGTTTTATGAACTTACAGCTTCCTTTGTCATCTCAACCACATTGCACAGATTATTTTGATCTTTACAGGGTGGCACAGTACAATCCAGTGCAGAATTGTCCATTTTTTAGATTGCAAATTATATCTGTAAATATCTTTCAATTATAAACACTGTAACCTTTTGCAGAACACATACTGAAAACCACAAATATGCCCTGGCTTTGGCCTTTTCCATATATGAAATCAACAGGAACCCTGATCTTTTGCCAAATATCTCTCTAGTTTTTGCATTCTCTGAAGACACTTGTAATTGGGAATCCCAGTTAAATAATCTCATTCATAGGAGTTTAAAAATGGATGATGCTCGCCCTAATTATACGTGTAAAGAACTCAACCAGTGTCCAATGGCAGTTACAGAACTAAGATTGGCAACAACTCTTAAACTTCATGTAATCCTAAACAACTTTATATCTCAGCAGGTAAGGCTTCTCAGTTTTCTGTCTCTCACTCTGTCTCTCTGTCTCTGTGTGTTTGTGTTTGTGTGTGTGTGTGTGTGTGTGTGTGTGTGTGTGAGAGAGAGAGAGAGAGAGAGAGAGAGAGAGAGAGAGAGAGAGAGAGAGAGAGTATTGGAAGCAGGATGGAAATTCAATCATGAAATCATATATTTGTTAGTGCCAGCATGACCTTCCTAGGCCTGGGGCTTCTTATGTAGATCCTGAGTACTATTCAGAGACATGATGGAGCTCCACATTTCCTTATATCAAATAGAGATGAAGGAGGGAATAAAAGATAGATGAAATTTCTAGAATGTGCAGAAAAATGTGTTATCAAGTTCTAGGAATTCATTGTACCTCATGCTTCTACCTGTGTTCTAGTTTCTTCATGTTACTTATGGACCGTTTCATCCTGTCTTGAGTGATAATGAAAAATTTCCTCATCTATATCAGATGTCCTCTGATGATAGAGCTCTAGCCCTTGCTCTGGTCTCCTTCATAATTCATTTCAGTTGGAACTGGGTAGGCTTGGCTGTCTCAGACAATGATCAAGGTATCCAATTTCTCTCTTATTTGGGAGAAGAGATGGAAAAAAGTACAGTCTGCTTTGCCTTTATCAACATGATTCCAGTCAATATGCATTTATACATGTCAAGAGCTGAGATGTATTACAACCAAATCATGACATCATCAACAAATGTTGTTATCATTTATGGTGACACAGACAGTACTTTAGCTGTGAGCTTTAGAATGTGGGAATCTCAAGGCATACATAGAATATGGCTCACCACCTCAAAATGGGCTGCTATTCCTAGTAAGAAAGACTTCACATTTGATAACTTATATGGGACTTTTGCTTTTGGACAACACCACAGTGAGATTTCTGGTTTTAAAAATTTTGTCCAGACATTGAACCCTTTAAAATACTCAGATGAATTTCTGGTAAAGCTGGAATGGATGCACTCAAACTGTGAAGCTTCTATGTGTAAGACACTGAAAAATTGCTCATACAATTACTCTTCAGAATGGCTAAAGATGCATACTTTTGACATGGCCTTCACTGAATGGAGTTATGACATATACAATGCTGTGTATGCTTTTGCTCATGCACTCCATAAGATGACTTTTCAACAGTTTGATACTCTGCCCAATGACATGTTCACAGAAAACAACTATAGGTGCAAAAAGGTAGTGCTTCTACTGTTAGATGATGCTTATAGTTATCAATGACATAGTTTTAAAAGACTGTAAAATGCCCAAAAAAAGTATACTAGAAAATTTTTCCAAAATACAAATACTTTTACAGAGAAAGTAAATTCAGATATTAGTATAAAAAGTCTAATATTAAGGGACTGGATTAGAAGTCACAATGTTTGAATATAGTCTGTAATTTTGACACAGATTACCTGAATATCATCATACATATTATAATATGGAAAACATAGAGTCCATCTATAAGAGTCCACTCAATAATGAGTTCTTGTTTGTTAATTCAAAATTATCTTCTTATCAGTAAAGGGGATAGCTTTATTAGAGATCCCAAACTTGCTATTTCTAATCTATGCTGTAGAATTACTTCATGCTGTGAGAGTACTTACACAAAAAGTAGTGATAGAATTAAGTTCATTACATTCATTTGTGATCATGTGTGTGAAAGTATATTTCTTACTGCTTACTTGTATGTTTCTGTGTTTCTTTATATCTGTCTTAATATCTATACCTATATGTAGGTATATATGATACAGATACAGATATAGTGGGAAGTATGTAGAGATAGAGAGAGAGATTGATGGGTAATTTAAAAGTAGTTTTCCCTTCTGTCTATCTATCTGTCTATGGCTGTTAATACCAGTTTGTCTGTTTTCATTTTTTTTCTGCATGCTGTATTTTGTCAATATGTATATTCCTATGCATAATTATCAATGAATATGCCTGTGTGTTTTGTTTCTGTTCTTTCAATTTTTTGCCTGTTTGTTTACATTTGGGATTATAGATTTTTCCTGTAGCAGTGTAACACTGTATGGGTGTCAGTACATGTCTGTGTCTACCTAAGAATATTCCTCTGTGTGAGTTTCTGTGAGTGTGTACCTGAGTATGTTTTATGTATATTTGTGTCTGTTTGATATTTAGATGCATATTTTGTCTGTGGGTGTGTAACTGTATTTTCACATGTGTGTTTGGGAATATAGGTGTATATTTGTGTAAATAAGTGTGTAGTTCTAATATGTGTGTTCTCTACATAAACAAAATTCACTCCATTTTATGTGTCTGAATGTTTCATATTGCAAATACATATTTGCTGTCTACATGCATGCTTGGTAATCTGGTCTTAGAGAACTAAAATTAAAAGAACATCATAATTTTGTACATCACTTTACTTTCATTGAAAAATTTCACTTGCATCTTGCCAATAAATTTGCCTTTAAAATAAATATGAATATATTTTCTTACTTTAAGATAAAGAGTATCTACTATAGTATATTGCCTGTATTTTAGCTGTGTTCCATTCTGAGGAAGACCCCCTTCACCAATCCTGTTGGAGACAGAGTGAATATGAACCAAAGAGTCAAACTGAAGGATGAGTATGACATTTTCTACATTTGGAATTTCCCACAGGGTCTTGGACTTAAAGTTAAAATAGGAATGTTTAGTTCATATTTTTCAAATGGTCAACAGATACATTTATCTGAAGATATGATAGAGTGGGTAACAGAAAGTACACAGGTGAGTTCAGCCTAATTGTACTAATTTAAATTACACTGTCAATCGTGTGCAACAATCCTTCCTTGAGACTTGTGAAATGGAATTGATTGTTATGTGAGAGACTAATTATTAGCATCCTATAATATGTTTATTTTTTTATGTTTTAGGTGATTTTTAGTAATTCAATGAGAATTTTCAACATGCATACAATGTATTTGTATCATATCAGAAACTGTTTCATGCCTTTAATATTAACTTAAGTATTTTAGACAACACTTTTATATTATTTCCAGTAAAATGAGCAATATTCTAATAGCCCCATTATTAACACTACATAGTTATTTTCAATCTTACAATGATCTTTTTACAAGGATGTTTAAAGACTCTGGTTCTTTGTAAGGACAGGGTAAATTCAGCATAACCAAGTCACCATTTTTTATTATATAATTTGTAAGCCTGTTTAACCATTAGTCCTAAATTTCAAAAAAAATCTGGCTAACCGTAAATTGAGATTTTATAATAAATTCAGATAGTATATGATGTAGGCATATCTTTTTTCTTGTTTTTTCTGTTGTTCTTTGTATGTGTGTTTTGTCTGCATGTATATCTGTGCAACACCTGCGTGTGTAGTATATATGGATAAGTGAAGAGTTATTTAAATCTCAGAGCATTTGCAAGACCTTCAACCAACTCAGTGAGTGTTAGAAATCAAACATGGGTCCTCTTCATGAGTAACATTTGTTCTTGAGAACTCGGCCATATTTTCATGCCTGAATCATAACTTTTAAAAAATAATGCTCATTAAAGAAAACATCTCTGGCCCCATTCATTCTTGCATATGTCATTTAAACAAAGTATTTTGTGCATAGTTGCCCTCTCTATATGTTGAGATATTGGTAGTAATAAAAATTTGCTTTTGAGGCAGTTTGAAACTTAAATATCTCATATGCTTGCTGTGTACAGAATAGGTATGAATTCTGATGTGATTAGTTCTAATGTGTCATATTCAAACTGCCCTGTTTCTTTTGAAGTAATACTTCAGTTTGCTCTGATAGTATGAAATTTAAAGTTACTATTCTTCCTCAATGTGATTAAGAATGCCATCTTTAAGGAAAAAATATAAACACTGAAAATGAAGTTATACAATTGAGTATCCGTTTAGAGGATAGAACTGAAGACTAAAGTGTGTTGTAACCAGGCATAATATGAACCTTATAAACATATTCACTGGAACAATATAGATTTTTAAAAATGCAAACAGTGTTCTACTTGTATATATTATAATCCTAATAGGGAATCTAAGAAATGAAAATGTGAAAATATCAAGGAAATATTCTAAACATTAGAATAGATTTAAGTGAATGTATGTTCAGAGATATACTAAACAATTAGTCAGAGAATGTTTATAAGAATAAAAAAAAAAAACAAAACAAAAAAGAAACAAGAAAACCAAAGGGGGCAGTAGTTACTGCTTGGATAATACAATAAAATGAAATTGTGAAAACTTTAATATAATGAGACACTGAGTGTGGAAATTACAAAGTGTTTCTGGTAAATTATAAAATGATAAAAGAATTTCAAACACACACATATTTAAAGAAAAAACAAGATAAACCAAATAAATATCTCACAAGAGGTATGCTCCACGTTGAGGAGAGTATGGCCAGACATGAAGAAAAAGGCATAATCTGTAGACATTTCAAACTATGACAAAAATAAAAGAACAAGGAAAACATGAAACTCATAGGAGAACAAGAAAGTATGATTAAAGGTTCAAATTTAAAACCAATGGGAACAATATAAATCTGGACACACCTTAGGTATCATTTGTCTATCAATTATATTCCAACTGCACATATACAAAATAACGTGGGAAGGGTAGACATCTGTCTCTTAGAAGCATATTAATAACAACTTCGAAGTAGCAAATACTCAGCTTTTGAAATGAAATAGTCCTTCACAAATTTTTCTTAAAATTTACTATGGAACAATGATCAGATATGAAGGCTGCAGGAGAGAACCTGATCCACAGAAAGTCTCGCTCTGAATAACAGTAGGTCCTACCAGCTTTAATCATTTTTAAATGTAGTTAATACATTAATTCATCAATTCAATTTATATACTGATAAACATTTACAGACACTCCTCTGATCCTACTCCTTCTCCTATCTTTTCTATCTAATATTCTTTCCTTCTTCAGAAAAGAGGGGCCTTCAAACCACTCCCCCAGATTGGATATGAACATGTAAAATCATGATCTTGTACAACAACTGTGCACAGAGTTGTGTTCTCTTATTGGAGTCAGGTGAGGCAGTCCATTAGGGGTTAAGTATCCCAGAGAAGGGCAACAGAGTAAGACACATAACCTGGTATTGCTCAGAGTCCCAGATAAACAACAAGCTGCACAGTGGTAGAACAAAACAAAACAACAACCAACAACAACAACAAGAAACAACTGTTTAGAGTGCCTAGGTCAGTACCCCATGCACTACTCATGGAGGTTGGTTCAGTGTCTGTGAGCCCTTATGGCTGACGATTGTTTGATTATGTAGGTTTTCTTCTGGTTTCCTTGATGTGTCTTGCTCCTATATTCCTTCTTTCTCCTATTGCTCAGGATTTCAGGAGCTCAACCTATTCTTTGGGTGTGGATCTCCACATCTGCTGTTCCTGAGTGATGCCTCTCTCATCATGATATGTTAGACTCTTGACTTCAAGTATAACAGAATATTATTGCCAGCATTGGGGGTAATCATTTTCTTATGGGATGTCTCTCAAGCTGGACCCAGAATTTGTTAACTATTCCATCTTCCTCTGCTCAGTCTTTACTCCCAAACATCTTTAAGTAGAATAAAGTATAAGACAAAGGTTATCTCATTTCCTGCCCTGGAGAACTTGCCTGGTGCATGGCGATGGATATTATAGCTCCCTATCCCCCTTTCCTAGGAGATTTATCTAAAGTTACCCTTATATATTTCTGGGAGTTTCTATTGCCTCAGCTTTCTTATTCAACTCAGACATGACACCCCTATACTAATAGTCTCTCCAAATATCACAAACTCTACCCACCTTCTATCATTTCCATGTATTCTCATCCTAATTCCCACTCCTTTTGGTGTATAGCCCCATTCACCAATGATGTCTATGGTATTTTCCCTTTTCAGGGAAATACATCATTTTAATCTTGTACTATCTTCTCTACTTATGGGGTTTTTTTTTGATGATTTTAGTATACAATGAACATTCTTAAATGAGAAGTATAAAAAGTATGTCTTTCAAAAATAAAGAAATATAATAGCCAATCTAGTTACTATATCCTTTGAGTCTCTTTTTTTCTAACAAAAGAAGACAAAAAATTTTCAGGATGAACATAATTATAATAACTAATAACTGATAAATAAGCACTATGAAGAACTTTAAAAGAACTCTACTGTATATAACAAAAGATGAACACAAGAGGTCAAAATAACATTATATAAAAAATTCAAATATTTGACAGAACAGATGCTAAAAATGTGTCACATATTAAAATAACAACAACTAAACAACATTAGCAAATAATATTAGTAGTAATTGAGTGTTAGTGCTTGTTGTCTCTAATCAAATATTATCTATGATGAGTTTGGTGTATTTTCTACCATAATTTTTTTTGATTCTTTCAGACTTTCACATACTGCAGCCTGATCATTCTCAATTCCCAGTTCTTTTATGTCTGCCTTGTCAGGACAGCATCCTTCAATAAATTAAGTGAGAAAGTCCATGTTCTGATATTTATGAACCCACTAGAGCACAGCAAAAATCTGAGTTCCTTCCCTAAAAGGAGAACTTAGTTGTTCCCTCCCAACGTCCCTCTGGAATTTCAAAACTGTGGCTAGCTAACATTAGATTCTTTACCATATATTTAAAGCATTCTTTTTCCCTCCCTGTTTATGCTGCTTCTCTTTCCTGGATGGTACGAAAATGGTAGGGGTGGGGATGTTAGTAGGAGTTTTTACAAAAAAACTTTCTCATGGCTCCTCTGCATCTATATTTTTACAATCAGTTAAATCAATGAAAAATCATTTCCTATCATTTTTAGAGCATCAGGAGCAAAGACAATGGGTTTCTACATAGATTATAGTGTTATCAGAGACAAAATCCTGGATCCTAAATGCATCAGGGCCACAGACACAGACAAGGCCCTCCTGCTCAGTACAGTCAATGCATATCATCATGGTTTCATGCTGCTGTCCAGATCATGAGAATTCCCAATTCTTCAGTTATAACATGTGCCACAAAAATGAACATAGACACTGGTGTAGTAGGATTGTGGATCAGACATAGCCATCAGAAGTAGCATGGATCCTGATATCCCCCTTGTCTCTTGTGGCAGTAAAGTTCACTCAGATCAGTATGGCTCCAGGTGACAGCAGAAGCAATTGACCGCAACATGATTTAAGGTAACAACCCAGTCTATGGGCATTCCCCTTAGCCTTTGGTGGTATCACAGTTCATTGATACCAATGTAGATAGCATTGGTTGAAGGACCTCAAGTCTAGACATGTACACTGTGAAATTAATGGTGCTATATAACTGTAGAGATGATGTGGTTAACAAACCACAAATATCAGCAAAGACTCTGGATGCCATAGGTCTACAGGCCTGATTAGGACCTTGCCAGTAGTAATTACCTAAAAGGCACCATGGCTAAAGGTAATATCATAGTCCACTCACATCAATATGGCCACTATGGAAACAAATATTTTATTTAAAATTGACATTTTAATTGTTTGTACTGCAGAGGCTTAATGCTCTAGGAAAGGGAAATGATAAAGGGTTTAGGTGGGAGAGGGATGATAGATGGGGGAGTACTCTCTTATAGGGAAAGGGGAGGCAGATGAGGAGCAGGGTTTAGAAAGAGGAGACTGGGAAGGGGCATAACATTTGAAATATAAACAAAGAAAATGATTAACAACAAAAATTAGACATCTTATTATGGTCTCCTTGGGGAATAAAAAATATTCCCTTATATATATGAATTGAGCACATCTTTAAAAATGGGAGGGGGAGCAATATAGTGAAATAGAACAGAAGAAACAAGAGGAGAGCAACAGTGCCAGCCAAACAGAGCTCCCTAGGGTCTAAACCACCAGCCTGGAAGCACAAAGGGAAGCACCCATGACTTCAGTTGTATACTTAGGAGAGGATGGCCTTGTTGGGAATGGGTGTGAGAGGAGATCCCTGGTCTCATGAAGGCTGAACACCGAGCAGGGAGGAATTTGAAGAAGGGAGCAGGGGTTGAGGGTAGGTGGGGGCACACTCTTGTGGAGGCAGGAGAAGGGATGGGATAAGGGGTTCCTGTGTGGTGGGGGGAATGGGGTGAGGGGATAAAATCTGAAATGTATTTTAAAGAAGTAAAAATTTAGAAAAATGTGAGGGGTAGCAACATAGTGAAATAGAACAGAAGAAAAAAAAATTACTACATCATTGATCTTAAAGATACGCCTGAAATAATTCTTGACTAAATATCTACCAATAGTTGTCAACAGCACAAGTAATAAATCAGCCTCTGCACCCAAATGACTTTATTCCATTAATGCAATTGTGATTAATCATATGCATGTCAAGCATGTCAGTTACATGTAAAACATCACACAAATAAACTAAAAAATAGAACTATATGAATGTTAAAAAAGACAAAAAGAACCTCTGACAATCTAGAAAAACACATGTTGCAATAATGCAGATTTCTACGTCAAACCTGTAAGTGATATGGTGCCACATGGACAAGAGAATCCTATAATTTTCAGTAAAATCAGAAATGAGACCAAGTTTTTGTAGTGGCAAACAACTTTAATCTATATTCTTTGAATTATGAATTAGGAGAATCTCTCTGCATTTTTGGCAAGTCAGACATTTGCATTGATTCTGCTCAAAACCAGGTGGAAATGGATACTCTACATTAAATGAAATGAGTAGAATAAGAACAAGGAACCCATGTTCTTAATGTGTCCTAAAAATAGTCTTTAAAATTTAGTTAGTGTTAAAATGAATAACAAAAAACAAATACAGTAAACAAAGAAAAATTGTGTGCCCTGATCTGTAAAGCTAGCTGAGTTCTAGAAATACTCTAAAGAGAGACCTTTTTTCAACAAAGAAATAAAAAGAAAGAGTTGTAGTTAACCATATGTCTAGAGAACATGAAATGAATCTGTGGATAATAGACTCTGTGATGGCAATAGGAACCTAACAAAACATGGGACACAATTTCAGCATGCATATAGCAGGAAAATTCAAATGCAACATATATATCCTTATTATGGGATTCCTTGTAAACTCAAGATTTTCTTTATTTCAGAAATACGTGAATTAACTTTAAGCAATCCATATCTTCCTTGTGTTTTCTGATTTCACTTAGTTTGTTGAGGTTTACTGTTCTAATGTTCTTGTGGTTATTTTGGTTATCTGATATTTGAGGCCGTATTTCCCTCTGTTATTTTATTCCCTTTACTTCTAATTTGCTACTATGTTGAAACTATTAAACAGTAACTATAAGCAAAGTGAGGAGAAAAATACTGATTTGACTCAAGGGTGACTTTCAGGGGAAGAGGTAGGGATCTAGATAATGTGAGTGAAATGTAGTTACTAAAAAACTCTGCATACTGGCCTGTTCTGCTTGTTTTCTAATGTACCACTGGCTACAAACAACACTGCTCACAATGGGTTGGGGATTCCTACATCAATTAACATTTTAACATATGCCTCACATATATGATGACAGGATAATCTGACAGAGATAATTTCTCAATTCAATAGGATTCTCTGTGCCTCTATACTGTATTATTTGTCTAGGTGATAATAATTAACTAGAGTAACCATCTTGTAATCTCTGTACTGCTTCACAAACAATGTTAACAGCTTTCCTTCCTTAATTTCTAGGAATTCAGAAACAAATCAACTTTTCCTCAATTATTCCATATAATGATGTCTGTCATAGTACAATGCAATAGATAAAATCTGGTAATTTTGTTGGTGCATATAAAATTAGTTTAGTAACATTACATACTACCATATAATTATGTAAGCTGTAAGTAAAAGTCTTATTAGCAGCATGTCTACTTTCCCTTAGATTCCTACTTCTGTGTGCAGTGTTGATTGTGGTCCTGGATTTAGAAAATCTGTGAAGGAAAGAATGGCAACATGCTGTTTTCATTGCAAACCCTGTCCAGACAATAAAATTTCTAATGAGACAAGTGAGTATATCCTGCTGGAATAATTTCTTCAAATGTATTATCATCTTGCTCTCATGTTGGAATGCAGAAGTGGTATAAAATTGAATTTAAAAATAAAATATATCTTAGTCCAAAGTTAGTCATTATAGAAATACAATAATTTAAAATATCTTTATAAAGGACAAAAAATTTACCTATATCTTTAAAACCTTGAAAAATAATAATAGATAGCATATTCTCAAGAAAATCGTTTGGTAAGAAATCTTCACTGTCAGTGTACTCTAGATAATATCTTTTCTAGTATTTAATGCTGTCTAATATGTCATGTCATTTAAAGATTCATGTCATGAATTTTTAAAGCATTTATTTATTTTGCCTTGATATCTGTGCACTTACATATGCCTATGCATAAATAAGACATACATGTATGGGTAAACAAATCTGAATCCTTTGTAAGATGAATGAAGAGAGCTAACAATAACTTGTAAAATTATCAGATATTCAAGTGAGTATTTCCATCTCTTAGAGGATTTTTGCATAATAAAAACATTATTTTTAAAAAATTCAATGTTACTTCAAATTTAGAAAACTGTAGATCAATTTTGGCACATTATCTGAAAACATGAGGGGTCTTCTACTCATTACTATTATATATAATGCCTTGTTAAAATTTACCACAAGAAAAAATATTAAAATTGCTTTGTCCTAAAAAAAATTAGCCAAAGATTTCAAATATCATTGGCACTAGCATAGACCATGTTAGTCAAAAAAAAATTTAGTCAGGATGAAATAAATACAAATGGCAGGCATGTTGTTTTTTCTGGTCCTTTTGTTGCCAAGCTATATAATTGAATTGACATCATAAGACATTTATTGGAAGTAAGATGCTTTAGCAGTTGAATCCTCTCCCAAAATGATGTTGTAGACTTATCATCAGAACTCATGAAATAGTAGGAGGCAACCAACTCCTACATATTACTTTGTAATATTCATTCAGTACTACATTAATCATACACAAAATAATTTAACAAGACTATTTTGGGGCACATGACCTTGGTGCTGTGAACCAAACTCAAGTATTCTCCAAGAGCAATACATTCTGCTATCAACCAAGATAAATTCCTAAGACCTTAAACAAATAAAACAATAATGGCTCTTCACAAATCCATTGTTCCATGTAAAATATTTCTAATCTTGGAAGAACATTATACTTTATTGCAGTCATTCAATGACCAAGTGGATTGGCAATCAGATTTTCTCTACACAAAAAGGTAGAAATTATGAAGCTTTTTACCTTCAGTAATAGATTTACAGCCTTTTTATGAAACGGTCTAGGGATATGGTGTTGCTACAATCATAAGAGGACAAAATGGAATGATTTTTAAAATTATTTTTGAAGTTACAAACAACATTATGTTTGTATGAATTTCAGGTCTCATTCTCACACTTATGCTTGCCCTATATAAACCCAATCATTCTCAAGTTAATTATACCTTCTGTTATTTTACATGTAAACATGCTCATGAATATATATACCTATAATATATGATCACAAACATATAGTACAATAGAAAAAATGCTTTACTTATCCCAAGGATGATCAACATTATAAAATGAAACCAATTATTTCATGTAGCAGTGAATGCATTCTCATGCATTTCAGGTAGCACCTTTAATGCATTCTCAGCACACAGACTCATGTATTGCAATACTTCTATATACTTAAATGTCATATACTGTCAATAAAGTTGCTAAAGCTGAGCTAACAATACCTTCATTTCTCCATTAGATGTGGATTTCTGTGTCCAGTGTCCAGAAGACCAATATGCTAACACAGAGAAGAATCACTGCATTGCTAAAGCTGTTGTATTTCTGAGCTATGAAGAACCACTGGGGATGGCACTTTCCTTAATCTCCTTGTGCTTCTCTGCATTCACCATTGTAGTTCTTGGGGTCATTGTAAAGCACCACAGTACTCCCATTGTTAAGGCCAATAATCGCACTCTCACCTACATCTTGCTTATCTCACTCATCTTTTGTTTCCTCTGCCCCTTGCTCTTCATTGGCCACCCAAACTCAGCCACCTGCATCCTGCAACAATTCACATTTGGAATTGTATTTACTGTTTCTGTTTCCACAGTGTTGGCCAAAACAATTACTGTCATTCTGGCATTCAAAGTCACAGCCTCACGAAGAATGATGAAGTACTTTCTTGTTTCACGGGTATCTAACTACATCATTCCCATCTGTACTCTAATTCAAGTGATTGTATGTGCAGTATGGCTGGGAACTTCTCCTCCTTCTGTGGATATTGATGCACAATCTGAGCATGGCCACATCATCATTGTTTGCCACAAGGGTTCAGTCAATGCCTTTTACTGTGTACTGGGATACTTGGCTTTCTTGGCCTTTGGGAGCTTCACTCTGGCTTTCTTTTCCAGAAAACTTCCTGGTACCTTTAATGAAGCCAAATCCATAACATTCAGCATGCTGGTGTTCTGTAGTGTCTGGGTCACTTTCATTCCTGTTTACCACAGCACCAAAGGCAAGATCATGGTGGCTGTGGAAATTTTCTCCACTTTGGCTTCCAGTGCAGGGATGCTGGGCTGCATCTTTGTTCCCAAATGTTACATAATATTGTTTAGACCAGACCAAAATACTTTTGAAGTGATTAGGGTGAAGTCATCTTCCCATTCTCTGATTTCATAAATTCTGAAAAATATATAATTGGTTTGTAATCACCATATATTGTGTTATATTGCCATCTCTATCTGGTTTTGGAATGACTCTCAATATTTGCTCTAATGATATTGCCTAACAAAACCATGTCTACTTGCATTCCAATTGTCTCCTATAATCCTCCTTAACTTTCTTTTTTTTTTCTTTTTAGAAGAAATTTTATTTTTTTATTTTTTATTAGATATTTTATTTACACTTCAGATGGCATCCCCTCTCCCCATTCCCCCCCACCCCCCTTAGGAAACCCCTATCCCATGCCCCCTTTTCCTTTTTGCATTTATACATTTTTTTTTAAAAATAATGTTAATCATAGGCTTTATAAGTTTGATATTGTTCAATCAGAGGTGTAACCCACTGACCAACCTAGATATAACAACTATCTTTGACTGGTGGAGATACATGAATATCTGCCTCCCTGTCTCTCCCCTCTTTCTCTCTTTTATCACCTAGCTTCTCCTCTCCTTCTTCTTCTCCTCTTCTTACTCCTTTTCTTCCTCTCAGTACTCCTCCTACCTTAACTCCTCCTACACATCACCCTTCCTGTTAAAATGAAACTTTTCTCTCAAAATACAATTAAAGCATAATTATGCCAATTTGCACCAGTGAGGTACAGGATACTCCTAATACCCAGTCCATCCTTTTGTTGACTAACCAGCTCCTCTGTCATCTATTCTAACTAAAACATTTAGTTCTGAACCTGGCTTTAGGATGAATGTCAGCTGACGACCATCCACTCAAATCTTTTCTCTTAAGGTAAATAGATATATGTTTTCAACCCCATCAGAAATCCAGAATGACTGAGTTAACTATAATTGTGGGAAGCACAAATCGTAGTTTCTAAAACTTAGCCAATTTATAGAGACCTCTGAACACCTGGACACTTGCTCTACTTCAAAACGTTGGAGCATCTGTTCTGCCTTCTGGCCCAGGATCATCTGACAGACCTTAGTGCTGCAGAATTATTAAGGGCTGATTACTCTGTCTAGGCAGATATAATCAGTCAACTATTCTGCAAGTGTGTCCTTTTATGGACAATAATTTGTCTGTAGAAGGAAAGTGGCAATTCTTGCCTAGTGGCTGTCTCACCACAACTGGAGTAACCTCCTTAACTTTCTTAAGCAATCTTCTTCTTTGAAAGAAGGAGATAATAGAATCTTGATCCACTCTAGTATTTAGAGGAGTTCATCTATGAGCCTAGAGGATAGAGGAATAATTTTATCAACAGGTTGTTAGGGTATATCTGAAGATAAACTGATGTCTCAGATATAATTCTGACCTGCTCTGGTAGAGAAACTGATTCTTATAGAAACCCAACATCTGTTGTTACCAAACACCTGTAACAAGAGCTACAAAAAACCAGATGCTCTCTTTTGGGCTCCATATTTACCTTAAGCTATTTATGAACATAATGAGATACACACACACACAAGTAACATTACATAAAATTTGAAAAGGTATGGAGAATGTTGTATAAACTTTGAAGTGGATGTCTGCTTTTTAATGTTCTCCTAATGTGGGAGAATTGGAACCTACAGAGAAATATCAGATATGGTTAAAGGAGACTCAGTTTATTTTCATATACTTTACATAAGAACACTCAACTTATATATATATACACTAGGCCTTTCCTTCAGTCTCTGCTCCTTTTTTGCCCATGCATTTTCTTTAGACATGAAACAATTATGGGTCAAAAAATTTGAAGATGGATGTGTGGCCCCATTCCACCCCTGGAAACCCTGTCTAATTACTAGAGGCAGTCTACTCAGGTTCCATCTCCACATTGTTGGGCATTTTGGCTAAGCTCATTCAAATTGAGTTCTGAAAGGCTCTCACATCTCAGATATATGGGACTTTCTAGAAGTCCCACCACCCTTTGCATACATGTTCCCCAGCTTCATATTTCTGTTCATTCTCCCTGCCCTCTGGGATTCTGTCCTATTTTCCCACATATCTGATCCTGTTTCCCTTTTCCACTCTCCCTCCAATGTCTCACACAAGCTCTTCAGTCTCACACTGCTGTCTCCCATAATGGTTTTGTTTCCCTTTCTAAGTAGGATTGAAGTATGCTGACTTGGGCTTTCCTTCTTCTTAAACTTCATATGGCCTGTGAGTTGTATCATGGAGCTTCTTTATATTCTGATAATATGTACTTTTAAGTGAGTTTATACCATGTATGTCCAATTAGGTCTGGGTTACCTTGCTCAGCATGTTTTCTAGTTCCATACATTTTCTGGCAAATGTCACACCCATGTCTTGGTTTTTAATAGCTGAATGGTATTACATTTTGTAATTGAACCAAAAGTTCTGTAGCCATTCTTCCATTGAGAGACATCTGTGTGGTTTCCAGTTTCTGTAAGTATTATGAATAAGTCTTCTATGAACAGGGTGACACATGTGTCCTTATAGTATACTCGATTTTCTTTTGGCTATGTGCCCAAGAGTGGTACAGCTAGGCCTTTAGGTAGAACTATTTCCAGTTTTCTGAAGAACAACCAGATTGATTTTGAGAGTGGTTCTACCAGTTTAAAATCCCACCAGAAATGGAGGAGTACTTCTCTTGCTCTTTATCCTAGCCAGATATTGCTGTCAATTGTGTTATCTTTAAAAATAACCTTAAAAGATAAAAAACCTTTAAATTTATGTAAAAATCAATCATACTTACTTCAAATGCTTTGAATGCTAAGAATCAGCAATTCGTATTAAATCATATCAGAAACCTGAGGGTAAAATGGGTATGAGAAATCAATCATCACTAGTCAGTCCCTGTTAGAGTTACATCAGACAGTGCTGCCATTTTTCTTGTCCTGAGACCTTTTAAATCCCTGGATTTACTGAAAAATATATGCCTTTCTGAACTTCATATTGTTCCCTTAGATTTTTTACACCAGAGCCAGTAGCAGAATCATTTATAACTGGCTTTAGTAACAAGTTTAGTTTTCCAAATGCTTTCTAAGTGTGGTGACTATTGGTGACAATCTACATCTCTAAGTTCTTTCCTTTAGTGGTGATTGGATCATTCCTGGGCTCCAGAAGCAATGCCTGAAAAAGATTAAGCAAGATTATTGTTAGTGCCAGAGATACTGCCCACTGATGTGTTGGAAGCCCATTTTGAGCATTCATCCAACTCTGAGATTAAGAGGGAAATGGTGAGATTAACCAGAGCAGAATTCCATAACAGCCTGAAATCTTCAGGACACATTCCTTGGGACCTTGCCTTAACCAAGATGTACTGATTGTATTTGTGCTAACTTGTAGGCCATATTCCATGAGTTCTAAGTCTATTTGTCCCTCCTCCTGCATGGCCCTGTGCAACTCTGGCCATCAACACTCTCTGCATTTGCCACATTACTCTGAAATAAAACATTGGTTACAATATTTCTATATTATATAGGAACTATCAGTAATGAAGAATTTATTGTTTAAATATCCCTGGTCCTAGGTTATAAATAGTAAATCTTTTGTAAAAATATTTTATTAGCAATCCCACTAAGATCAGGGACTAGGCAAGGCTGCCCACTCTCACCTTACCTATTCAATATAATACTGGAAGTCTTAGCTAGAGCAATTAGACAACAAAAGGAAGTCAAAGGAATACAGATAGGAAAGGAAGAAGTCAAAATTTCACTATTTGCAGATGATATGATAGTATACTTAAGTGAACCTAAAACTTCCACCAGAGAACTCCTAAACCTGATAAACAACTTTAGCAATGTGGCTGGATATAAAATCAACTCAAACAAATCAGTAGCCTTCCTCTACTCAAAGGATAAACAGGCAGAGAAAGAAATCAGGGAAATGACACCCTTCACAATAGCCACGAATAAAATAAATTATCTTGGAGTGAATCTAACCAAGCAAGTGAAAGATCTGTATGACAAGAACTTCAAGTCTCTGAAGAAAGAAATTGAAGAAGATCTCAGAAGATGGAAAGATCTCCCATGCTCCTGGATTGGCAGGATTAATTTAGTAAAAATGGCTATCCTGCCAAAAGCAATCTATAGATTCAATGCAATACCCATCAAAATTCCAAATCAATTCTTCATACAGATAGAAAGAGCAATTTACAAATTCATTTGGAATAACAAAAAACCTAGGATAGCGAGAACTATTCTCAACCATAAAAGAACCTCTGGGGGAATCACCATTCCGGACCTCAAACTGTACTACAGAGCAGTAGTGATAAAAACTGCTTGGTATTGGTACAGAGACAGAAAGGACGATCAATGGAACGGAATTGAAGACCCAGAAATGAACCCGCATACCTATGGTCACTTGATATTTGACAAGGGAGCTAAATTCATCCAGTGGAAAAAGGACAGCATTTTCAACAAGTGGTGCTGGCTCAACTGGAGGTCAACATGTAGAAGAATGCAAATTAATCCATTCTTATCCCCTTGCACAAAGCTCAATTCCAAGTGGATAAAGGACCTTCACATAAAGCCAGGTACACTGAAAATATTAGAAGAGAAGTTGGGGAAGACCCTCGAATACCTAGGCACAGGGGAAAAGTTCCTGAACAGAACACCAATGGCTTATGCTCTAAGATCAAGAATCGACGAATGGGACCTCATCAAATTGCAAAGCTTCTGTAAGGCAAAGGACACTGTCAACAAGACAAAACGGCAACCAACAGATTGGGAAAAGATCATTACCAATTCTACATCTGATAGGGGGCTAATATCGAATATTTACAAAGAACTCAAGAAATTAGATGCCAAACAACAAAATAACCCCATTAAAAATGGGGTACAGAGCTAAACAAAGAATTCTCAACTGAGGAAACTCGAATGGCTGAGAAACACCTCAAGAAATGCTCAACATCCTTAGTCATCAGGGATATTCAAAATAAAACAACACTGACATTCTACCTCACACCAGTCAGAATGGCTAAGATCAAAACTCAGGTGATAGTAGATGCTGGCGAGGATGTGAAGAAAGAGGAACACTCCTGCATTGTTGTTGGGGTTGCAAGCTGGTACAACCACTTTGGAAGTCAGTCTGGCGGTTCCTCAGAAAATTGGACATAGCACTACCTGAGGACCCAGCTATACCACTTCTGGGTATATACCCAGAAAATGCCTCAACAAATAACAAAGACATATGCTCCACTATGTTCATAGCAGCCCTATTTATAATAGCCAGAAGCTGGAAAGAACCCAGATGCCCTTCAACAGAGGAATGGATACAAAAAATGTGGTACATTTACACAATGGAATATTACTCAGCTATTAAAAATAATGAATTCAGAAATTCTTAGGTAAATGGATGGAACTAGAAAATATCATCCTGAGTGAGGTAACCCAATCACAAAAGAACACACATGGTATTTACTCACTGATAAGCGGAGATTAGCCCAAAAAATTTGAAACAACAAAGATTCAACTACCAGACGACATGAAGCTCATGAAGAAGAAAGAACAAGTGAGGATACCTAGGTCTTTCTTAGGAGGAGTAACTAAATAACCAAGGGAGCAAATATGGAGACAAAGTGTGGGTCAGAATCTGAAGGGGGGGTTGTAGGGAGACCATTGCGTCTGGGTATTCATTCCATAAGCAGTCACCAAAAATAGACGCTGATAGGGATGTCAGGATGGGAAAGCTGACAGCAGCTGGATAAGGCTGTCTCCTTAGAGGTCTCTCAGAGTCGGACATACCCAGAGACAGATACCCACAGCTATCCATTAATCTGATCAAAGTTCCCAATGGAGGAGTTAGAGAGTAAATTGAAGGAACCGTGAACCGTAAGCGCTGGTGGTCCCGTGAGGAAAGCAACAATACCAACCAGCCAGAGCTCCCCAGGGTCTAAACCACCAGCCTAGGAGCACATAGGGAGAGACACATGACTCCAGCTGTATATGTAGGGGAGGATGGCCCTGTTGGGCATAGGTGGGAGACAAGATAATTAGTACCCTGAAGGCTGAGCACTGAGGGGGGGGAATCTGAGGGTGGGGAGGGAGGCTGGGGGTAGGTGGGTAAACATCTCCATAGAGGCAGGAGGAGGGGGGATGGGATAAGGGGTTCCTGGGTGGTGGGGGAAATATGGTAAGGGGATAAAATTTGAAATGTAAATATTATATCCAATAAAAGAGGGGAAAAATAGAAAAGCGGTTAGAACCAACATTCTTAATAAAATGTCAGCCCTCTTCTAAAAAAAAAAAAACTATCTTGATACTAAAATTTGTTTTGAGAATTGTATATTGCAGAATGATCAGCCTTGGTTTATCTACTCAACAAGCAAGCTGGGCAGACCTGCTCAAACCTCTGAGGTCCATGAATTCCTTCTGGAGGCAGCGAAGACACAGCATCAGAGGATTATCAATTTGCTCTCCCCCCCACTCCTCTTCTAATATCTCAACACCCATAATCAGCTTGAAGAAGCTAATGATGAGTCAGCGCCCCTATTCCCTGGGCATGGGGACTAAGGTGGTAAATGTTGGGCTGTCTCTCTAGGGAAAAGTAGTGGTTTTGTCGGAATAGAGAGGATTAGCTAGGGTTTATTGCATAGCCATAACCTATTAGTAGAAATCTGTATAATTAATATCAAGATGAAGATATAAATTCTTAAATGGCACCAATTTACTTTGTTTACAAATTTTAAGGTTTTCATTGGCATGAGCTTCTTAGTGATATAAGAGTGAGATGAATATTGTTACTCTCATAGGCATTGTACCAGTATAACACACTTAGGAATACAAATTTAGACCCAGTCCTTCTTTAACTTTTTTAACTGATTTGAGATGGTCAGCCTGTGAGTTAAGGGACTATAGCAAATTCATGGCTTGGAGTTTATTATAAGGGTGTTCTCTATGTTTTATTTAGAAATAGCTGAGTGGAGTTAACAGGCAACAGTCCAGATTACCTTACATGGATAGCTGGTTTTCAAAACATCAGAAATCCTTAGAATTGACATGACAAACATTTCAGTATTAATGTTCATTTTCATTAGAGACCTGTCTGCTCCGGACAGCTTCCTATGTTAAATTCTAAGAAGAAATTGAGCATCCTTGGAGTTACTCCAGTTGTGGTGAGACAGCCACTAGGCAAGAATTGCCACTTTCCTTCTACAGACAAATTACTGTACAGAAAAGGACACACTTGCAGAATAGTCGACTGATTATATCTCCCTAGACAGAGTAATCAGCCTTAATAATTCTGCAGCACTAAGGTCTGTCAGATGATCCTGGGCCAGAAGGCAGAAGAACAGATGCTCCAACGTTTTGAAGTAGAGCGAGTGTCCAGGTGTTCAGAGGTCTCTATAAATTGGCTAAGTTTTAGAAGCTATGCTTTGTGCTTCCCACAATTATAGTCAAGTCAGTCATTCTGGATTTCTGACAGAGTTGAAAACTTATAGCTATTTACCTTGAGAGAAAACATCTGAGTGTATGGTCTTCAGCTGGCATTCATCCTAAAGCCATGTTCAGAACTAAATGTTTTAGTTAGGAGAGATGACTGAGGTGCTCGTAGGTCAACAAAAGGATGGACTGGGTATTAGGACTATCTTGTACCTCACTGGTACAAATTGGCATAATTATGCTCTAATTGTATTTTGAGAGAAAAGTTTCCTTTTAACAGGAAGGGTGATGTGTAGGAGGAGCTAAGGTGGGAGGAGTACTGAGAGGAAGAAAAGGAGTAAGAAGAGGAGAAGAAGAAGGGGAGGAGAAGCTAGGTGATGAAAGAGAGATAAAGGGAGGAGACAGGGAAGCAGATGTTCATGTATCTCCACCAGTCAAAGATAGTAGATATAGGTTGGGTAGTGGGTTACACCTCTGATTGAACAATACCAAACTTATAAAGCCTATGATTAACATTTTTTTAAAAATGTATAAATGCAAAAAGGAAAAGGGGGCATGGGATAGGGGTTTTCTAAGGGGGGGAATGGGGAAAGGGGATGGCATCTGAAGTGTAAATGAAAGATCTAATAAAAAAAAATAAATAAATATTTTATTAACTTTCCTCCTTAAAATTCTTTAATAATATGCATGTAGGCACTACAGAGTCAACAGTGACGATTTGAATCATAATACCTAGTATTGAGATAATTTTTAGCTGCCATGTGGATGCTGGGAACTGAACTCAGATCCTCTCAATGAATAGCCAGTTTCCTTAAGTGTCCTTCATTAGAACTCACTTGTACCTCAAAGTGTGTTGTCTGCATAATTGCATCTTTATATGACTGTTCTGAAAATGTGGGACCACTGAAGTAAACTCTAGTAAGTG
This sequence comes from Arvicanthis niloticus, assembly GCF_011762505.2. Classification (NCBI taxonomy): domain Eukaryota; kingdom Metazoa; phylum Chordata; class Mammalia; order Rodentia; family Muridae; genus Arvicanthis; species Arvicanthis niloticus. The sequence continues at coordinate 8,046,679 of NC_133438.1, read as the reverse complement.
AATGTTAACTTCTTCTCTAGTCATTCTTAATCTTTTCCACTAATATTTCTTCACACATGTACTCACACAAAAAAAAACTCATACAGTATATGATCTGAAACAACATTTGTGAAATTGTATTTTTATTTTGATTTTTATACTGTTCTTTTGGAAATACTAAGATGTCTTAGCATTTAACAACACATGCCCTTCTTGTTGAAAAACTAAGCTTGATTTCCAGCACCTGGATGTGCAAGAAAGCCTGCGGAGTCAAGCTTCAGCTGATGTGTTCTGTGATCCTGGATGCTTCAGAATACCTTGGGAGTTGAGCTACAAATGGAGTGTGTTCTGTGAGGGTTTGGATCCAGAGCAGAAGCTCTGCTCCATAAACTGTTGCAAACTGGAAGATGCACAGGTCCCTGGCTGTGAGGGAAACAGACAAATATTTCAATACACACACACACACACACACACACACACACACAAACACACTCACACACACACAATTTTTAGAAATTTACATTCTCTTCCTAGAGTTCGCTTTAATAGCTCAACATATTCTGCACAGTCATACAAAAATACAAGAATCTAGAAGATAAATCTTGAAAGACAAATGACTTCAAAGCAAAGGAAGTTAAGAAGACTGACTGTTCTTCAAGAGGACCTTACTTCACTTTTCAAAACCTACATGGCAGCTAGAAGTCATATCAAATACATGTATATAAATTTATATGCATATATATGCATGTGAAACTCTCATTAACATTCAAATACATATATGGTTAAGGAATGTTTGATCACTACCTTAGCTGTATGAAATACTTAATAATTCATATGAAAACTTTGGTGAATCAAGAACCAGAGATCTAGTTGTAGATTTACTTGGAAAATTTACAACTTTTATTGAAAATGTGTTTTCAGACAATATATATATAGATCAATAGTTAAATACAAACAATCAACTACTCATACATTTAAGAGATAAAAAGAAACAGAGAAAGAGAACTAAAGTGAGAACAAGAGAGAGAGAGTGAAAGAGAAAGAAAGAGAGGTAGAGAGAGAGATGTGGAGTGCATATGGGAAGTATTCAAGAAAATTAAAGAAAAATTATGTAGTTTTTTCTAACTTCTAAAGTAAAAAATGATTGAAAGAACAAAAGAAAGTTGAAAAACAAATAAGACATTTTAAGCATATTAACTCTTAATTATAGCAACAGTGACACAAAGTAGAATGGCTTTGCATGTGAGCATGAGGTGTAGGACTTTCAAACAAAATAAAACTGCCCAAGTCACCAAAGATAGATAGAACACTGACAAACAATGTCTAGACAGTCTCTAAAGAACCATGGAGATCATCAATGTGTCAGTAACTGTCCATTAGAAAAATCTAATTTGCATTTCCCTGATAACTGAGACATTGAACATTACTTTAGGTGTTTCTCAGACATTCACTATTCCTCAGTTGAGAATTCATGGTTTTTCTCTGTACCATACTTTGAATAAGTTTAATTGGTTGTCTGGAGTATAACTTGTTGAGTTCTTTGTATATTCTGGATAGTAGCCTTCTATCAGGTAGAGGGCTGGTAAAGTACTTTTCCCAATCTGTTGGTTGCTGTTTTGTCCTATTGACAGTGTCCTTTGCCTTATAGAAGCTTTGCAAGTTTATGAGGTCCCTTTTGTTGATTCTTGATTTTAGAGCATAAGACATTGATGTTCTGTTCAGGAAGTTTTATACCCATGTATCCAAAGCTCTTCCCTACTTTCTCACCTATTTGTTTCAGTGTATCTGGTTTTATGTGGAAGTCCTTGATTCACTTGGACTTGACCTTTTTACATGGAGATAAGAACATATCAATTTGCATTCTTCTACATGCTTACCTCCAGTTGAACCAACACCATTTGTTAAAAATGCAGTACTTTTTCTGCTAGATGGATGTAGCTTCTTTGTCAAAAGCAAGTGACCCTAGGAGTGTAAGTTCATTTCTGTGAGTTCAGTTCTGATTCTTTGATCTACCTGCCTGTTTATGTACCAATATCATACAGTCTTTATCATTATTGCTCTGTAATGCATCTTGAAGTCAGTGATGTTTATTTCCCAAGAATGTCTAATTTTGTTGAGAATAGTTTTCACTCTCCTGGGGTTCTTGTTATTCAAAATGAATTTGCAAATTGCTCTTTCAAACTCTAAAAAATTGAGTTGGAATTTTGATGGGGATTGCATTGAATCTGTAGATTACTGTTGCAAAGATGGCCATTTTTACTGTGTTAATCCTGCCAAACTATGAGCACTGGTGATTTGTTCATCTTCAGAGATCTTTGATTACATGCTTTCTTCAGAGACTCGAAGTTGTTGTCATACAGATCTTTCAGTTAGTTGATTAGAGTTACACCAAGCTATTTTATATTATTTGTGACTATTGTGAATGTTGTCATTTCCCTAATTTCTTTGTCAGTCTGTTTATACTTTGAATACAGGAAATCTATTTGTTTGAATTAATTTTATATCCTGCAGCTTTGTTGAAGTTTTTTTTTCCAGGTTCAGGAGTTCTCTGGTGAAATTTTTATCCTGAGATTCCCTCTCATAACAGTCAGAATGGCTAATATCAATAACTCAGGTGACAGCAGATTCTGGCAAGGATGTGAAGAAAGAGAAACACACCTCCATTGTTGGTAGAAGTGCATGCTGGTACCACCACTGTGGGAATCAGTCTGGTAGTTCCTCAGAAAACTGGACATAGTACTAAATGATGACAGACCTATACCACTCCTGGGCATATATACAAAAGATGCTATAACAGATAAAAAGGACACATGCAATACTATGTTCATAGCAGCCATATTTATAATAGGCAGAAGCTGGAAAGAACACAGACATCCTTCAACAAAAGAATGAATACAGAAAGTGGGGTACATTTACTCAATGGAGTGCTACCTTGCTATTAAATCAATGACTTCATGAAGTTCCTATGCAAATGTGTGGGACTAGAAAATATCACCCAGAGTAACCCAATCACAAAAGAACATTCATGATATGTACTCACTGATAAGCAGATATTAGCCAAAATGCTCAGAATAACCACAATACAATTCATAGACTGTATGAAGCTCACAAAGAAAGTAAACCAAAGTGTAGATGCTTTCATCCTACTTAGAAGGGGCATCAAAATAATCATGGGAGGTAGTGTGTGAGTGAAAGTTAGGAGAAAGAGAGGAGGGGGAAGGAAAAAAGGGGGCCAGAATCAGGTAAAGAGAGATGGGGAGGAATACAGATGTTCAGGAAATTGTACAAAGATTTGTAGCAATGGGCGAGGGTAACTGGGGTAGCCCCCAGAAAGTCCCACAAGCCAGGAAAGCAAGAGGCTCCCAGGACCCAATGGGGATGACATTTGATGAAATATCCAATAAATGGGTAATTGAATCTATAGAGACAATATCCAGAGGTTAGGCACAGGCCTTGATTGAGAGATGGGTCCACACACCCTTTTTCAAAATTTTATCCTAGAATTGCTCCTGTCTATAAGAAATACAGGGATAAAGAGTGGAGAAGAGACTTAAGGAAAAGCCATCCAGAGATTGCCCCACATGGAGATCCAACCCATATTCAGACACCAAACCCATACATTATTGCTGATGCCAAGAAGTGCTTCATGACAGGATCTTGATATAGCTGTCTCCTTAGAGGCTCTACTAGACCCTGACCAATACAGATGTGGATGCTTGTTGCCAGCCATCAGCATAAGCATGGAGACCCCAATATAGGGCTTAAGGCAATGAATGTAGGAGCTGAAGGAAATTGTAACCCCATAGGAAAAACAACAATATCAATAACCATACCTCTCCAGAGTTACCAGAGACTAAACCATTAACCAAAATGTACACCTTGATGGGCCCATAGCTCCAGATGCATTTGTATCAGAGGATGATCCTATTTGGTCCTGTGAAGGCTTAATTCCTCATTTTAGGGGAGTGCTAGGACAGTGATGTGGTAGATCATGGGTGAGTAAAGAGCACTCTCATAGAAGCAGGGTGAGGAGTGTGGGACGTGGGATTTGCAAGGTGGGGGAACTGGTAAAAAGAATAACATTTAAAATGTAAATAAATAAAATATCTAATAAAAATTCATTACAAAGCTCTATGTGCATATATTGATTCTTGGATTTGAAAACTGAGACTGGTCTGGATGTCATAATTTTTAAATGACTGTTCCTGTGCATGTTTCCATGTGATAAAGTAGAAAAATAGGGTGTAACTTCATAGAAGAGTGATCTTTAGGTATATTTCATTGAAACTCCTCAGGTATAGAGTCATAACATACACAGAATATGAGGCCTAAATAAAAAGTTAAGTGCATTCTACTTAAAAATCATTGTGAAATATGCATTAGTGAAAATGGAAAGACAATAGGAGATACAAGATGATTTAAACAATAACAGCAACCTTGAAGTTACTCTTGCATGATTTTGTCTGTATGGAACACAATGCAGAGGTCTGAAGTTACATTATATTGATATGAATAAACACTGATAATGGAGCCTGTGACTGAAAGTTAATAATGGACAGGTGTAATTATGCTGTCTTCTCTCAGTTTCCAGGGATATAATTTTAATATTCACTGGAGCAAAACTCCAATACTATCTAGACTCATTGAAGGTGGAAAATAGTTCCCCTTAAAAATCAAACAGCAATTTCTTTTGGTTTTGTAGAGGAGTGTGGGAATAGAGGAAATAAAACTCTTCAAGTTCTGCCTATCTCAGTGATTATATTCAATTTGTGATGAAATTCACATGAGAAATATGAATGTATTTATGGGATATTTATAATAAAGTTGAAAGAGTTTTTATATAGGCCTCCACATTGCAGCAATGAAGAGAGCACAATTTTTAGGTTGTATCCTTTCTTGTGTTACTTTTGCCTCATTCTTTAAAAGCATCTGTCTTCAAGGAAACTCAACATGAAGAAGTAAATGATCACCAGAATGAAGAAGAAAAATAAAGTGAGTATCTTCATTTGCATACTGAGCTCTAAGCCTGGTATAAAATGCTGTAGATTCAGAACATCATATCAAATATATGCCCCTGTTTTTTTAAATTGTTTTGTAACCACCAGTCATTGTAGAGTTTACTTACAAATCTAAGATTGTTTTCTTTTCAGCTTGCTCTACTCTTCTACTGGAATATGTGACCATCTTTTCATTGCAATTTGCCTCTGAAATTCATTATTGTGGTAAAAACTGTAAGTTGAAAAATATACTGGAAGACATCAAGAACTCCTGTGCTATCACATCAGTTATGTACCTGGAAATTGATGGCCCTCTGGAAAAGCATCATTAGGCAATGCTGTACCAGGCCTATGCCAACAAGTTGTGTGTGTGTGTGTGTGTGTGTGTGTGTGTGTGTGTGTATGTGTGTGTGTGTGTGTGTGTGTGTGTGTGTGTGTGTGTGTGAACACCTTTAGATATGATGTCAGCGCAATGTAACAGAATCTCTACAGTTAGAGGTAAAGGTAAAGTTTTGTAAGTATCTGTGACAATAACTCGTGTAGAATCACAGCATTTTCTATTCAAATTAAAGTTTGAAAAGTATTGGCCTCATGTGTCCACTATATTCCATTGACAAAGCAGTGTGGCAAATGTTACACTAGTCACTGTGACCAAGTAAACAACCAGTACCTCTGGTCTCTTGTGTTGGGCTCCATTAGTCAAGCTGAATAGAGAAATTTCCTGCCTCCTCCTGAGTTCAGAAACCCTAAGTCTGCCACTATCCATGAGAAATTAAGCTGAGAGTTTCAGCTATTAAACATTAACTTCTCTGAAATTTGTTTCCACAAATTGATATTGACTGATGCCAGATTTCTCTGACTTAACACAGCATTCCATGAATTGCTTCAACTTATCACAGAACAGAGTTGTGACTAAGATTCAGAATTATTTAAATGGAAAGAAAATTTGAGACCTATATAAATGGCTAATTTTTCTCATAATATAGACTTAAAATAATTGTTTTTCATAGTCATGGTGTTATTATTGTTAAATATTTTAACATAAAAATTAGAAATTATATGATTTCAATGTTAGAACAGAATGAAAATAAACATAATCCTTTCTCTGTTCTGAGTCACAGCAAGTACATGGACTTTTCTCCACATACGTATGCATATGTCAGTTAAAAATTAATAGATATACAAAGCATGGTGGTATATGATTTTAACCTCCATAATTTAGAGACCAGAGAACAAAAAGATCAATAAGTTCTAGACCATGTGTATATGTATATATACACATGTGTGCGTGTGTGTGTGTGTGTCTGTGCGTGTGTGTGTGTGTGCGTGTGTGTGTGTGTATCTGCGTGTGTGTGTTTGGATGTCTCTATTCACCACTAGATGAAAGGACACTATGATGAATTACATTCTTATGTGATCCATTTAACTTTGATAAAAGATAAAAATGTTTCATTATTTTTTTTGTTTTTATTTAAATTAGAATGAGCTAATTCCAGGATAGGCAAAGCTATACAGAAATACCCTGTCTTAAAAGAACTTCTGAATACAACTTTAATACTTTAGTACATCAACATATCAAGAAAAATATATACTGTTCCAAATTAAGAGACATCATGTACATTATAAAAATTAAATATCTAGATTTTACTAGAAATGTCTTAAAGATTGGTTTGAAAGAAAGGACAGAGTTTTGGGTTTCCAAAAGCTTATTTCATTAATTTTTTTGCTTTTGTTAAAATTAGAATTTATTTCATACACTTTATTCTGATTAAACTTTCTCATCTTTCTACTCCTCTCATTCTGTTCCCAAATACCCTCCCATCCAGATCTATTCCCTTTCAGTCTCCCATTATAAAACAGGATATAAAAGTGTGAAGACATTTCTGAGATGATCCCAGTTCACTCTGTGACATATCAGGTACAAGGAAATAAATAGATGGTGTTATGAAGGGAGGTGAAGAAATGAGAAAATAAGTGGTAGAAAAGTGGGAGACTATGGAATGTCAAATGCTTTCTGCACTGTGAAAAGAGGCACAACTGAAGAGGTGAAGGTATTTGCTATGATTGCCTCTTTCAAAATGGTACATTACAATGTCAAACAAAAAAGGTAGAAAAATGCAAGAGTAAGTGGCCATATGCCTTTCTCCTTTGAGAAAATCACATACTGTGCCAGCTATTCTGACTTAGACAGCTGCAAGCTAGGCACTGAAAAAAGTGTGATATCTGCACAGTGAAGATCCCCAACTGATATGACTTATCCTGATGTGTTTACTTCTCATCATTCCACCATTTGTTAATCTCTCTAGGTTTTTGAAGTGTCTATTCTCCACTAGACGCCAGGACAGTATGATGAATTACATTCTTATGTGTTTCATTTAACTTTGAATGGGAATTTATTGCATTTTAATTGTTGATTAAGTGAATATTTAGTAATCCTACTTTTCAGAAGAAGATGTCATTGTTCAGCTGATCCATACTGTCAGAATAAACTCAGAGATTTACCTACCATTATGTAGCAAATGTGGGCTATAGACCCAACAATGAGTAAGTATGTGATTGAAATTGGGAGAGCAAGATGCAGAATGGTTTGTTCACCATGAAGAAATGTAGACCTGGAGATTGGAGTGTAGAAAGAATAGCCTGCTTTGAGTAGTCTGTCCTGCCCCTGAGGACAAATAATGGCCTGGATCTTGTTGCTCCCAAGAGCCATGGTGAATCCAAGCTTCTGCATATGTAGGTATCTGTGTGAATACACTTTTCCCATGATATTAACAAAAGCTAAATGAACATCCCTGGTATGAGCCTTGTGGTCATTCTGATGTCTCAGGGCTGAGTAGAACAAGTGGTACTGTCCTGGACAGCATGGGAGAAACAGCCCCCAGGAGACTTGTTTCTGCTTCTAACAAGTTGCAGTATTCAGAGGAGAGGGTCCTCCTGTATCTCTTCTTGGTATCCCAGTAGAACTGGCCCTAATGGCAATGAAACTTATGAGCCAGGCACTAGAACATGATATCTAGAGAGGTGGCCCTGCCAGTTCCTCAATTTTGCCCTCATCATAATTCTGAAGGGAGAATTTTATGAAATCAAAGTGTATAGGTCTATGTGTAATATCTCGCCATGGGACAATGTTTGTTCACATCTGAGCAGGGGAGTGCTTCCCTGATGATTGCTGAAAAAAGTACTGACCTATGGACTTAGCAGAATGTAACTATAAGTCATTTTGATCACTAATTTACTTTTTAAAGACCAATAATATGTGGTTTATCTTAGGTCTCTGGAATATCAACTGTCTGGTTCTTTATCATTTAAGCAGTATAAAACATGGGTTCCTGTTGTGGGTGATATTTAAAAAAAAAGGTGGCATTCAATCTGGATTTTCTTAATCAGTTCCCTACTAGCCTAGGCCTGGGGGCACAAGAGGTGGCAAGAGTACCTCCTCTGCTCAACTTAGGCAGTCAGCTCAGATGGCCAGAGACCCAGCCCTGCCACCCATGAGATGCCAGCGTGGGAGATATCTCTGCCAATCTTCCAAACTGTCTCCACAAGGCTTAGCTGTGCCCAGACCATCCTGCCATCCACGTGGTACCCAGTATGAATAAAACTCTAATGCTTAAAAATTAATCAAAGGTTTTATATGTTTGGTAATGTTCAATAATAATATACCCATACAATTAGAGGTGTTTCCCAATTAGCTAACCTAAATATAAGCTTTTACACATGACTACTCTCCATACCTGTGTGGCTCTTTCTACTCCTACATTTCTGCTCTCTCCCCCTTGACTTGCTCCTCCTCTTCCTTTTCTTCATCATCATGTTACTCCTCCCACCTTAGCTCCTCCTACAGGTGCCATGGATAGATCATCAGATCATTGAGTAAGTATATTTTGCAGTCAGGAGACCATTGTAGATAACAGATTTTAGGGCTGGTTTGAATAATACATTTTAATTTTCCTAGTCTGCATATTATATCCTGTATCAAAGGCACTAGACTTTTGAGGTAATTGTTCTGTGTAGGAACCAGCTGGACTTCCCATGTTCAATACTGTAATTGGGTGACATCTTCACCAATAGGGACTTTCTGTCAGTTTGTGGAGAGCAACTTGTTTTATGGTAAACAGCTTAGATTGTTGAAGAAATTCCATGGGAACAGTTTAGAAAATAGTTCAATTGCATATAAGCCAAATTCATTTTCAAAAGCTTCATTTGATGACAAGAGATGACTCATTGCATACCTGTCTTTCTCCTTATTAAGCAATTTCTATATAATTGCCCTCACAAATTTCGGGATTTTCCACAATTATTGTCAAGTCTACTTACCTTCCCCATCTTGATATTTTCCTCCATTTTTGTCTTCTCTTTTCTCCCATTCTACCGCTAAAATCTACTTTATTTACCCCTCCAACTGAAATCCACTGTAAGTTAGTTTATTTTACAATATCTCCCTTATTTGGTTTTACTGATTGCATCTTGTGTATCATTTGTTTAATGGCTAAGATCTGTAGTCAAGTCAATGCATACCCACTCAGGATGATTCATTTCTAAGTCTATAATGCTTCACTTTGTAAATACCACATTTTCTTAGTAAATTCTTCTGTTGGAGGGCTTCTATGTTGTTTCAAAATTTGAGATATTATAAAATAAGCAGCAGTAAATAGGGCTGAGCAAATTTCCTAGAAGTAAGATGAAGCATCATTTGGGGATATGTGTTGTTTAGCAGGATCTGAGATCGACTGAATCCCATCAATTGTTTACGAACATCCACATTGATTTTCATAGTATCCATATACTTTTCCACTCCCCCTATTGATGGATACAAGTTCCTCTGATTTCATGTCCTCTCCCATGTGACCTCATTCTTTTGTTCTTGATGTGAGTACTACTGGCAGTTACAAGAAGTAGTTTTAATTTTCATTTCTCTGATGTCTGAGGATGCTGAACATTTCTATTTCATTGAACAAAGATTCCTCTCTCATACTATACTTTGCAAACCACAGCTCCCCCTGTCTCAATTGCTTCTATCTGCACCACACCTTTTCCTACAGATCCAGTATGCCTCCTTTACTTGGAAAACTGCAGGCATCCAAAAGACAATAAACAGTGCAAAAGAGCATGTAAAAAGATGAGGCAAACAATATTTCTTTACATGTTGGGAGCCGCAGTGAGCGCGTGAGCATTCGCCATTCCAAGATGGTGTGGGCATCCTGTCCTCCCACTAGTAAACAACTGACTGCGCAGGTGCAAAAGGCAAAAAGCGCGTCAAAGTCACTGCCCATCCTGGGGCGTATTATGGGTAATGAGTGAACAACCAATCAGAAGTGTAGGGTGTATATAAGCAGTGCCTTTTCCAGTCTTTCCATCTTTCCACTTCTGCTTATACAAGAAGTAAAGCCTCATTGTAGTAACCACCCGAACACTGCCTCACATGTCTTTTTCGTGGGCGAAGGGGACACAGAGGGTCTCGGAACATTTACATGTTTCTCAACCATTTGAGATTCTACTTTTTGGAATTACCTGTGTAGATTTATAATCCATTTTGTAAATTGGATTATTTGTTTTTATTTGATAACTAGTCTCTTGAGTGTTTCATATATTTTGTGAAAATAAATCCTTTATCAGATATGGAGTTGCTAAAAATACTCTTATATTCTGTAGACTGCTGGGGGTTTTTGAATGATACAGTGTTTTCCCTTAAAGAAGACTTTCTGTTATATGAGGCCTCATTTATTAATTGTTGCTATTAAATACCTGCACATATGTTATTCTATTCAGAAAGTATTCATTGGTTCCAGTGAGTTCAATGTCATTCCTCACTTTCTCTATCATCAGGTTCAGGTACCTTGCTTTATGTAGAGAATTTTCAGAAATGTAGCCTTGAGTTTTTATGCAGAGTGATCAGTATGGATCTACTTTTCATCATTCTACATTCAGACAACAAATTTCAAAAGTACCAATATTTGAAGATGCTCTCTATACTCAAGTGTGTATTTCTGGCTATGTTATCAAGGGATCAAGCATCCATAGGTGTGTAGATGGATATGGTAGTCTTTAGTTTGATTGCATTGATCAGCTGGTTTATTCATGCAAATATTATGTTTTTATTATTGCAACTTTGTAGTACAATATGAAGTCCAGAATTGTGAGACATTCAGGATTTCTTTTCCTGTTGTATATTTTATTAGAAATTCTGGATTTTGTTTGTTTGTTTTATTTTTTATATGTAGTTGATTACTTTTCTTTTGAGATTCTTGGAGTATTGAATTGAAATACCTTTTCTCATGGTAATGTCTAACTTTGTATTTTCTGTTTGAATTCATAACTTTACCATATTCAAAAACCTTACATTATCTTTTGTTTCTTTTTTGTTTGTATTTTATTTTTATAAAACAGTTTTATTCATATACTTCCCATGATTGTTTGACATTTCCAGGATTTCTTTAATGATTTTTTAATGATTAAGATATTTAAAGATTCAGATAATATGTAATGTTTGTAAATTCTGTTTTGAAGTTGTGTTCCTGTGCTTTATCTATATGAAAATATTCAAGGACTTCTGTGTTTGGGTTGCTGTGCTCAATCTGTGACCTATTATTCTGGTAATATTTTACTGTGTTTTTTCCCCACTAGTATGCTGGTATATGATTAAAAAAATAGAGTTCTTTGTGATATTTTTCTCTTTGTTTTTTTGATTGGGTACTTTTTCTTGGTTTCTGTTTGTCTTCTGGATTTTAAGATAACTCAATAAATGTTTGTTGTTGGAAAGAATATTTTCTGTTGTCATTATTGGTGAAGAAACTAGGTTTTCCAGTGAAAATCTTCTTATAAGTCCAGAACCTGAAACTCAGCAATGGGTTATAGGGTAGGTATCTGGAGATGCTCAAAGGATGGAGAGCTGAGTGTTCTACCTCTAGTTTAACCTTTTATGCCAGATTTTTCTTTCTTTTTTTGTAGTTTTTTTCCCACATATATATTGGATAATTTAGTTATTTACATTGGAAATTCTATTTCCTTCCACTCTTCTTCTCCAGAAACCCCCAATTTCATCCTCACCCCCCTGATTCTATGAGGGTGCTCACCCACCCACCCACTCCACACTCCCTCACTGACCTTCCCCTACAATGGGTCATCAAGCCTTCCCAGGACCAAGAGTCTCTCCTCCAACTGATATATGACAATGCCATCCTCTAAAACATATGCAGCCCGAGTCATGGGTTCCCCCATGTGTACTCTTTGGTTGGTGGTTTAGTTCCTGGGATCTCTGGGGCATCTGGTTGGTTGCTATTGTTGTTTCTTTGGGTTGCATACCCCTTCAGTTCTTTTATTCCTTTTTTTAACTCCTCTAATGATGGAGACCCTATGTGCAGACAATGATTGACTGTGAGCATCTGCCTGTGTATTTGCAAGGCTATGGCAGACCCTCTCAGGAGATAGCTATATTAAGGTCAGGTCAGCAAGCACTTCTTGAAATCCAAAATAGTGTCTGGGTTTGGTGTCTATATATGGGATGGATCCCCAAGTGGGGCAGTCTCTGGATGGCCTTTTCTTTAGTCTCTGTTCTATAATTTGTCTCTGTATTTCCTCCCTTCAGCATTTTGTTACCCCTTCTAAGAAGAACTGAAACATCCACACTTTGGTCTTCCTTCTTCTTGACCTTTATGTGGTCTGTGAATTGTATTTTGGGTATTCTGAGCTTTGGAGCTAATATCCACCTATCAGTGAGTGTATGCCATGTGTATTCTTTTGTGGCTGGGTTATCTTACTGAGGATATTTTTTAGTTCCATTCATTTGCCTAATAATTTCAAGAATTCATTATTTTTAGTAACTGAATAACACTCCATTGTGTAGATGTACACTTTCTGTATTCATTCTTCTGTTGAAGGACATTTGGGTTCTTTCCAGCTTCTGCCTATTATAAATAATGCTACTATGAACATAGTATTGCATGTGTCCTTGTTATATGTCAGAGCATCTTTTGGATATATGCCCAGGAATGATATAGGGCTGTCATCATATAGTACTATGTCCAGATTTCTGAAGAACTTCCAGGCTAATTCCCACAGTGCTGGTACCAGCTTGCACTTCCACCAACAATGGAGGAGTGTTCCTCTTTCTCACATCCTAGCCAGAATCTGCTGTCACCTGAGATTTTGGTATTAGCCATGTAGACTGATATAAGTGGGAATCTCAGGGTAAAAATTCGACCACAGAACTCCTGAACATGATGAAAAAAACTTCAGCAAATTTGCAGGATATAAAATTAACTCAATCAAATAGCTTTCCTCTAATCAAAGTATAAACAGACTAAGAAAGAAATTAGGGAAAGGACAACATTTAAAATAATCACAAGTAATGTAAAATATCTTGGTGCAACTCTAATCAAGCAAGTAAAAGATCTGTATGACAACAACTTCAAGTCTCTGAAGAAATAAATCAAAGATCTCCAAAGATGGATAAATAACCAATGCTCATGGATTGGCAGGATTAACTTAATAAAAATGTCCATATTTGCAAAAGCAAACTATGTAGAGTGAAAAATTATAAAGGCCATTTTACGAAATATATGTAGATTTTTCACCTTAGACCTGAGCAGGAAAAGTGCAGATTCCAGAATGCGGAACTGAAAATAAGATTTCAGGCCTTCACATTCCGGTGAAGGACATTGCCCCTGAATCAGAGGACACTTGCTGGATTACATTTCTCAAGCCTCAGGCAACGGGCCCACCTGTGTGTGGGGGGGGTGGGGGGAAAGGAAGACGCATTCCTGACCATAAAAAATACAAGCCATCTAGGTGGGGCTGTGACTGGAGGAAGTGAGAAACATTTTGTAATGATGGTATAGGGGACAGTGACTTGGTAAGACTACATTTTTGAGAAAAATGATTGTACTGAGTAATTTTCATGGCCATTAACTTTTCAGGGTGGGTTTCTCTGGAATGTTTCACTATTCTTATGTTATGTATCCTTGGCAACCCCCACCCCCTTCCCACTCCCCTGGTTTGTGGTTTTTCCCTTTAAAACCCTCCATGGACTGGATGTTGGGGTCGGACCCTACTCCTGCACAAGTACGTGGTCAGACCGCTGGCTGCCAGCTCTTTTCCCTAATAAACCTCTGCTGATTGCATCCAGGTATGGTTTCTTGTGATCTTTGGGTGGTCGTGATTTCCTGAGACTTGAGGAAGTGTCTCCCGAGTATGGGAGTCTTCAACTACAGATTCAATGCAATACCCATCAAAATTCCAACTCAATTTTTATAGAGTTGGAAAGAGCAATTTACCAATTCATTTTTGTATAACAAAAACTCCAGGAGAGTGAAAACTATTCTCAACAATAAAAGACCTTCTGGGAGAATCACCATCCCTGACTTCAAGCTTCATTACAGAGCAATAGTGATGAAAACTGCATAGTATTATTACAGAGACAGGTAGGTAGATCAAAGGAACAGAACTGAACACACAGAAATGAACCTACACTCCTAGGGTCACTTGTTTTTGACAAAGAAGCTACATTCTTCTAGTGGAAAAAGGAGAGCATTATTAACAAATGATGCTGGTTCAACTGGAGGTAAGCACTTAGAAGAATGCAAATTGGTATGTTTTTATCTCTATGTAAAAAGCTCAAGTCCAAGTGGATCAAGAACCTCCACATAAAACCAGATACACTGAAACAAATGAATGAGAAAGTGGGGAAGAGCCTCGAACAATGGGCATAGAGAAAACTTCCTGAACAGAACATCAATGGCTTATGCTCTAAAATCAAGAATCAACAAATGGGACCTCAGAAACTTGCAAAGCTTCTATAAGGCAAAGGACACTGTAAATAGGACAAAACAGCAACCAACAAATTGGGAAAAGTTCTTTACCAACCCTACACCTGATAGAGGGCTAATATCCAATATATACAAAGAAGTCAAGCAGTTAGACTCCAGACAACCAATTAAACCTATTAAAAGTGAGGTACAGAGTGAAACTAACAATTGTCAACTTAGGAATAGTGAATGGCTAATTAGAAGCACCTAAAAAAATGCTCAACATCTTAGTTATCAGGGAAATGCAAATTGGATTTTTCTAATGGACATTTACTGACACATTCATGATCTCCATGGTTCTTTAGAGACTGCCTAGGCATTGTTTGTCAGTGTTTCATCTATCTTTGGTGACTTAAACCATTTTATTTTGTTGGAAATACCTACACCTCATGCTCAGGTTCACAGACATTTTACTTTGGGTCATTGTTGCTATAAATAAGAATTAATATTTTTAAAATTTCTTATCTGATTTTCAACTCTCTTTTGTTCTTTCAATTATTTTGCTTGAGAAGTTATAATAAAACTACACAATTTTTCTTTAAGTTTTTTGAATAGCCCCCGTATGCACTTCACATTTCTCTCTTTCTCACAATCTTTCTCACAATATCTCACTCTCCCTAGCGTTTGCTTTCACTCCCTTTCTAGCTCTCTTACTCTCTTTGTTTGTCTTTTTCTCTCTCTTAAATTCATGTAGTTCATTGTTTTTATTTAACTCTTGATCTGCATATATTGTCTGAAAACACATTTTCAATAAAAGTTTTAAATTTTTCAAGTAAATCTACAGCTAGATCTCTGGTTCCTGATTCACCAGAGTTTTCATATGAATTATTACGTATTTTATACAGCTAATGTAGTGATCAAAGGTTCCCTAATCATATGTGTATTTGAATGTTAATGAGAATTTTGTATGCATATATATGCATATATATTTATGTACACGCATATGATATGACTTCTAGCTGCCATGTAGGTTTTGAAAAGTGAAGTTTCTCTCGAAGAACAGTCAGTCTTCTTAACTTCCCCTGCTTTGAAGTCATTTGTCCTTCAAGTTTTGTCTTCTAGATTCTTATATATTTGTATGACTGTGCAGAATATGTTGAGCTACTAAAGTGAATGCTAGGAAAAGAATGTAAATTTCTAAAAATTATGTGTGTGTCTGTGTTAAAATATGTGTGTGTTTCCATCCCAGCAAGAGACCTATGTACCTTCCAGTTTGAAAAATGCATGGTACAGAGCCCCAGTTCTGGATCCCAACCCTCACAGCACACATTCCAGTTGCAGCTCAAATACCAAGGTATTCTGACACATTCAGGATAATAGCCCACATACAAGCTGAAGCTTGACACCCCAGGCTTTCTTGCACATCCAGGATAACAGGGGAGACCCCCAAACCCCACCCAAGTACACAGCAGAACAGGACCCTGGGACCCCGGCACTCAGATACCCTGCTGAGGCAAAACTCAAATGCTTTCTGGTTGGCAAATTTTCCTAGAGCAGAGCCCCTGAACTGCTTCCAAACTCAAACACCCCACACCCCAGTTGCATGTCTATTCCCCAGAGGTTCTATTAAATTCAAGATTACAGGATCACATGTTCCCAGACTCACAAAAAGGACAGGCTCTAGTCAGAGACAGTGAGGCCAGAAAACACTAGAGATAACAAAATGATAAGACCCAAGCACAAGAACATAAGCAACAGAAAACAATACTACTTAGAAACATCAAAATTACATTCTCCCAAAACAGCAAGCCTGGGATACCACAACACACCTTTAAGGCACGATTTAGATCAAAAGTATCAGTTCATGAAGATGATAGAAGAACTGAGGGGGGGGTTGTAATCCCTAGGAAAAACAATATCAACCAACCAGACACCCAAGAGCTCCTAGGGACTAAATCACCAACCAAAGAGTACACATGCAGGGACCCATGGCTCCAGCCATATATGAAGCAGAGGATGGCCTTAGCAGACATCAATGAATGGACTCTACAAGAATCAGTTCCTCTACAAGAGCAGGGCATACATCTGAGACGTCAGATCATCTTCAGATATACTCTAACAACCTGTTGATAAAAATATTCATATTTTCTCTAGGCTCCTAGAATAACTCCTCTAAATCTTAGAGTGGATTAAGATTCTATTGTCTCCATCTTTAAAAAAGAATATTGTTTACGAACATTGAGGAAGAGTATAGGAGACAATTGGACTGCAAGTAGACATGGTGAAGAGTGAAAAATTATATATATATATATATATATATATACATATATATGTATGTATACACACACACAGATATATATATATATATATATATATATATATATATATATATATATATATATATATACTTTTTCACTCTTCACCATATATATATATATATATATTTGTCTTTAGGTTTTTCTTTAAAGTACATGGAAAACTTCACTCTGAAATGAGCCAAGAATGTAGATTGGCCAGTTCCAGAACCAGCTGCCCACAAGGAAAAAGATGTAAGTCATTTAGGTAGCCACCACAATGACACAATGACCGGGCAGGGCTTTGTTTAGAACAAGGGAGAAATAGTTAATGAGAAATAGTTGAGTAAAAGACAGGGTAGGGCACAGTGACATGGTAAAACTACATTTTTGAGAAGAATGAGTATACAGAGTGTTTTTCACATGACTTTGAATCATTTAGGATGGGTCCCTTTGGAATTTTCCACTATTTTTATGTTATGTATCCTTGACAACCCCTAATCCCCTCCTCACTCCCCTGGTTTGTGGTTTTCCTCTTTAAAAAGCCCCTTAGCCCACCACTCTGAGTCAAACTCACTCCTGCATGAGTGAGTAGTTTGACCGTTGGCTGCCAATTCTCCCTAATGTACCTCTGGTGATTGTATCCAGGTATGGTGTCTTGAGAGATTATGGGTGGCCGTGACTTCCCAAGACCTGAGTAAGGGTCCCCCGAGTTTGGGGGTCTTCAATGGTATTGTTAGGGTATATCGTTAGAGGAAATATTGAGAGTCCTTCCAAAACACCAGATAGGGATGGCAATATAACCCAATATATGTTGATTATGAACCAACTATATATTTTTCAGAATTTATGAAATCAGAGAATGGGAAGATGACTTCACCCTAATCATTTCAGAAGAATTTTGGTCTGGTCTAAACAATATTATGTAACATTTGGGAACAAAGATGCATCCCAGCATCCCTGCACTGGAAGCCAAAGTGGAGAAGATTTCCACAGCCACCATGATCTTGCCTTTGGTGCTGTGGTAAACAGGAATGAAAGTGACCCAGACACTACAGAACACCAGCATGCTGAATGTTATGGATTTGGCTTCATTAAAGGCACCAGGAAGGTTTCTGGAAAAAAAAGCCAGAGTGAAGCTCCCAAAGGCCAAGAAAGCCAAGTATCCTAGAACACAGTAAAAGGCATTGACTGAACCCTTGTGGCAAACAATGATGATGTGGCCATGCTCAGATTGTGCATCAATATCCACAGAAGGAGAAGTTCCCAGCCATACTGCACATACAATCACTTGAATTAGAGTACAGATGGGAATGATGTAGTTAGAGACTCGTGAAACAAGAAAGTACTTCATCATTCTTCGTGAGGCTGTGACTTTGAATGCCAGAATGACAGTAATTGTTTTGGCCAACACTGTGGAAACAGAAACAGTGAATACAACTCCAAATGTGAATTGTTGCAGGATGCAGGTGGCTGAGGTTGGATGGCCAATGAAGAGCAAGGGGCAGAGGAAACAAAAGATGAGTGAGATAAGCAAGATGTAGGTGAGAGTGCGATTATTGGCCTTAACAATGGGAGTACTGTGGTGCTTTACAATGACCCCAAGAACCACAATGGTGAATGCAGAGAAGCACAAGGAGATTAAGGAAAGTGCCATCCCCAGTGGTTCTTCATAGCTCAGAAATACAACAGCTTTAGGAATGCAGTGATTCTTCTCTGTGTTAGCATATTGGTCTTCTGGACACTGGACACAGAAATCCATATCTAATGGAGAAATGAAGGTATTGTTAGCTCAGCTTCAGCAATTTTATTGACAGTATATTACATTTAAGTATAGAGAAGTATTGCAATACATGAGTCTGTGTGCTGAGAATGCATTGAAGGTGCTACCTGAAATGCATGAGAATGTATTCACTGCCACATGAAATAATTGGTTTCATTTTATAATGTTGATCATACTTGGGATAAGTAAAGCAATTTTTTCTATTGTACTATATGTTTGTGA
Source organism: Arvicanthis niloticus (assembly GCF_011762505.2). Lineage (NCBI taxonomy): Eukaryota > Metazoa > Chordata > Mammalia > Rodentia > Muridae > Arvicanthis > Arvicanthis niloticus. The sequence continues at coordinate 8,027,661 of NC_133438.1, read as the reverse complement.
TCATATATTATAGGTGTATATATTCATGAGCAAATTTACATATAAAATAACAGATGGTATCCTTAACTTGAGAATGATTGGGTTTATATAGGGCAAACATAAGTGTGAGAATGAGACCTGAAATTCATACAAACATTGTTGTTTGTAACTTTAAAAATAATTTTAAAAATTATTCCATTTTGTCCTCTTATGATTGTAGCAACACCACATTCCTCAGCCTTTTAATAAAAAGGCTGTAATTCTATAACTGAAGGTAAAAAGCTCCATAATTCCCACCTTTTTGTGTAGAGAAAATCTGATTGCCAATCTACTTGGTCATTGAATGACTGCAATAAAGTATAATGTTCTTCCAAGATTAGAAATATTTTACATGGAACAATGGATTTGTGGAGAGACGCTATTATTTTATTTGTTTAAAGGTTTAGGGATTTATCTTGGTTGATAGCAGAATGTATTGTTCTTGGAGAATACTTCAGCTTGGTTCCGAGCACCAAGGTCATGTGCCTCCAATGAACCTTGTTAAATTATTTTGTGTATATTTAATGTAGCACTGCATGAATATTACAAAGTAATCTGTAGGAGTTGGTTGCCTCTTATTATTTCATGAGTTCTGGAAATAAATATAAAACAACATTTTGGGCAAGGATTCAACTGCTAAACCATCTTACTTCCAATAAATGTCTTATGATGTCAATTCAATTATATAGCTTGGCAACAAAAAAATTAGAAAAAAACTATATGCCTCTCATTTGTATTTATTTCATCCTGACTAAATATTATTTTGACAAACATAGGTTATGCTAGTGCCAATGACATTTGAAATCTTTGGTAATTCTTTTCAGGGCAAAACAATTTTAATGTGTTCTATTGTGGTAAATTTTAAGTGGCCATTATGGATAATAGCAATGAAGAGAGGACCTCTCATATTTTCAGATAATGTGTCAAGATTGATCCTCATTTTCTAAATTTCAAGTAACATTAAATTTTTTGGAAAATAGATTGTTTTATTATGCAAAATTTCCTCTAAGAGAAGGAAATACTCACTCAAATATCTGATAATTTTACAAGTTATTGTTTGCTCTCTCCATTCATCTTACAAAGAATTCAGATTTGCTTACCCATACAAATATGTCTTATTTATGCATAGGCATATGTAAGGGCACATATATGAAGGCAAAATAGATAAATGCTTTAAAAATTCATTATATATATATATATATATATATATATATATATATATATATATATATCAAATACTAAAAAGAAAGTGTCCAGGGTACATTGACACTGAGGAACTCTTACCAAAACTATTTACTTAAGAATATGCTATCTATTATTATTTTTCAAGGTTTCAAATATATAGTTCAATTAGGTTTTTGTCCTTAATAATATATTTTAAAATATTGTATTCCTATAATGACTAGCTTTGGACTGAAACATATTTTATTTTTAAATTTCCATTTTATACTACTTCTGCTTTTCAACATGAGAGCAAGATGACAATACATTTGAAGAAATTATTCCAGCAGGATATACTCACTAGTCTCATTAGAAATTTCATTTTCTTGACAGGGTTTGCAATGAAAACAGCATGTTGCCATTCCTTCCTTCACAGATTTTCAAAATCCAGGACCACAATCAGCACTGCACACAGAAGTAGGAATCTAAGGGAAAGTAGATATATGGTGCCAATATGAGTTTTACTTATGTCTTACATAATTATATGGTAGCATGTAATATTACTAATCTAATTTTATATGCACCAACAAAATTACCGTATGTTATCTACTGCACTGTATGATGACAGACATCATTATATGGAAAAAATGAGGAAAAGTTGATTTGTTTCTGAATTCCTAGAAATTAAGGAAGAAAAGCTACTAGCATATGTGTGAAACACTCCAGAGGTTTCAAGTTGGTTACTCTAGTTTATTGTCATTGAGAGACATAATACAGTGTAAAGGCACAAAGAAGCCTAATTGAATTGAGAGATTATATCTGTCAGACTATCCTGTCATCATATTTGTGAGGCATATGTTAAAATGTTAATTGATGAAGGAATCTCCAACCCATTGTGAGCAGTGTTGTCTGTAACCAGTGGTACATTAGAAAACAAGCAGAACAAGCCAGTATGCAGAGTTTTTTGAGTGACTACGTTTCACTCACATTATCCAGATCCCTACCTTTTTTTCCCTTGAAAGTCACCCTTGAATGAAATCAACATTTTTTTCTTTTCACTTATAGCTTATAGCTGTTGTTTAATAGCTTCAATATAGTAGCAAATTAAAAGTAAAGAACATAAAATAACAGGGGGAAATAAGGCCTCAAGTATCAGATAACCAAAATAACCACAACAACATTAGAACAGTCAACCTCAACAAAGTGAAATTAGAAAACAGCAGCATATGACCAGCTTTACTGCATTTGTACTTAGCTGGTGGTGAGTTGCTGTATAGTGAGCAGGAAGAAGTGTTACAGAGCCTGCAAATGATGTGAAAACATGAGGAAGATTTAGATTGCTTAAAGTTAATTCCTGTATTTCTGAAATAAAGAAACTCTTGACTTTATAAGGAATCTTGTGATGAGGATATAAATGTTGCATTTGAATTTTCCTGCTATATTCTTGCTAAATTTGTATCCCTTGCTTTTGGTATGTTCCTATTGCCATCACAGAGTCTATTATCCACAGATTCATCTCATGTTCTCTAGAAATATGCTTAATTACAACTCTTTCTTTCTTTCTCTTTCTTTCTTTCTTTCTTTCTTTCTTTCTTTCTTTTTTTTTTTTTGAGAAAGGTTTCCCTTTGTAGTATTTCAAGATCTCAACTAGATGTATAGATCAGGGCACACAATTTTCTTTGTTTACTCTATTTATTTTTGTTATTCATTTTAACACTAATTAAGGTTTTAAACACTATTTTTACAAGTTAAGAACATGCGTTTCCTTGTCCTTATTCTACTCATTCTATTTAATGTAGAATATCCATTTCAGCCTGGTTTTGAGCAGAATCAGTGCAGGTGTGTGACTGGCCACAAATGGAGAGAGTTTTTCCTGACTCATAATTCAAAGAATGTAGATTAAAGTCAAGTGCCACTACAAAAACTTGGTCTCATTTCTGATTTTAATAGAAATTATAGTACAATGTCATCTATAGGTTTGACATAGAAATCTGCATTATTGCAACATGTATTCTCCCAGATTGTCAGAGGTTTTTTTTGTCTTTTTTAACATTCATATAGTTCTATTCTTTAGTTTATTTGTGTGATATTTTACATGTAACTGACATGCTGATATGCATATGATTAGTCTTGCATTCATAGAATAAAATCATTTGGGCACAGAGGCTGATTTTTTAATTGTGCCATTCACAACTATTTGTAGATATTTAGTCAAGAATTATTTCTGGCATGTCTGTAAAGATCAATTACATAGTAATTATGTTTCTTCTCTTATATTTCACAATGTTGCTCTTCTTCCCATTTTTAAAGGTGTAGCTTGTTCAAGTATATAATGGAGTATTTTTAACATGCCAAGGAGGACACAAAGGGATGTCTATTTTTTGGTTGTTAATCATTTTATTTGTGTATATTTCAAATGTTATGCCACTTCCCAGTCTTCTCTTTCTATACCCTGCTACTCATCTGCCTCCCCTTTTCCTATAAGAGAGTACTTCTCCATCTATCATCCGTCTCCTACCTAAACCCTTTATCATCTCCCTTTCCTGCGGCATCAAGCCTTTGCAGGACAAATGAGTAAAATTTCAATTTTTAATAAACTATTTGTTCCCCAAGTGGCCATATTGATTTCAGTGGACTATGCTATTATCTTTAGTATGGTGCCTTTTAGGTCATTACTACTACCAAGGTCCAAATCAGAGCCTGTAGTCCTATGGCTCTGAGAGTCTTTGCTCATATTTGAGGTTTTTCTTCTTACTAATGTCTCTACAGGTATATGAGGTCACTAATTTCACAATGTACATTTCTAGACCTGAGGTTCTGCAACCAATGCTATCTGTATTGGTATCCATGAACTGTAATACCATCAAAGGCCATGTGGATGCCCTTAGACTGGGTTGTTACCTTACATCATGTTGTAGTCCATGTGTTCTACTGTCACTTGGAGGATACAGATCAGAGTGAACTTTACTGCTCCTGATGGCTATGTCTGATCCATAATCCTAATACACCAGTGTCTATGTTGATTTTCATGGCACATGTTATAACTGAAGACTTCATATTCTCATGATCAGGATGACAGCATAAAACAGTGTTGACATGCATTGACTGTACAGAGCAGGAGGGCCTTGTCTGTTTGTGGCCCTGATGCATTTAAGGATCCAGGTTTTTGTCTTTGCTAACACTATAATCTATGTAGAACCAGCCCTATTATCTTTGCTCCTGATGCTCTAAAAATTATAGGAAACAAATTTTGCATTGATTTGAATGATTGTAAATTCATAGATGCAAAGGAGGCATAAGAAAGTTTATTTACTCTCCTGGATCTGTGGCCTGGTCCAGACCTGCACCCATCCACTCCTGTGTGGACACTGGACTCCTCGCAAGACAATCTAGAAGGTCCACTGAACCCAGAGTGATAGATTGTCCACTGAATCCAGAGCAGCAGAGGTACTACTGAACCCAGAGTGGCAGAGGAACAACTGAACTCAGAGCAACAGACAACATATCCCGAGACATCCTAGAGGAACCACTGCACTCAGAGCAGTGGGCACCTGATCCTGAGACATCCTAGAGGAGACACTGCACCCAGAACAGAAGACACCTAGCTGGTCTGCTACCTTGGAGGCACCATATTCTGAGGCATGCTAGAGGTACCGCTATACTCAGAGCAGCTGGAAAAGATCACAGAGACATCTGGACCCCGGGCAGATCAGACACAAGCAAGATAACTGGAAAGGCAGGCTTCATTCAAGTACAGGCAGCACAAGAGTTAACTAAATGGTGAAAGGCAAGGGCAAGAACATAAGCAACAGAATCCAAAGTTACATGGCATCATCAGAACCCAGTTCTCCCATCATAGCAAGCCCTGAACACCCTATCACACTGGAAAAGCAGGATTCAGAATTGAAATCACTTCTCATGATGATGATAGAGGACTTTAAGAAGGACATAAATAACACTCTTAAAGAATTTAAGGAGAACACTGGTAGACAGATAGAAGCCCTTAAACAGGCAACACAAAAATCCTTTAAGGAATTGCAAGAAAACACAACCAAACAGAAGATGGAATTAAACAAAACCATCCAAGATCTAAAAATGGAAGTAGAAACAATAAAGAAATCACATAGGGAGACTACCCTGGAGATAGAAAACCTAAAAAAAAAAAAAAAAAAAAGATCAGGAGTCATAGACACAAGTATCACCAACAGAATACAAGAGATAGGAGAGAGAATCTGATGTGCAGAAGATGCCATGGAAAACATTGACACAACTGTCAAAGAAAATGCAAAATGCAAAAAACTACTAAACCAAAACATACAAGAAATTCAAGACACAATGAGAAGGCCAAACCTAAGGATAATAGGTATAGATGAGGGTGAAGACTCCCAACTTAAAGGGCCAGTAAATATCCTCAACAAAATTATAGAGGAAAACTTCCCTAACCTAAAGAAAGAGATGTCCATAAATATACAAGAAGCCTACTGAACTCCAAATAGTTTAGACCAGAAAAGAAATACTTCCCGCCATATAATAGTCAAAACATCAAATGTACAAAACAAAGAAAAAATACTAAAAGCAGTAAGGGAAAAAGGCAAAGTAACATATAAAGGCAGACCTATAAGAATTACACCAGACTTCTCACCAGAGACCATAAAAGCCAGAAGATCCTGGACTGATATCATACAGACCCTAAGAGAACACAAATTCTAGCCCAGACTACTATACCCAGCAAAACTCTCAATCAATATTGATGGAGAAACCAAAATATTCCATGACAAATCCAAATTTACACAATATCTTACCACAAATCCACCACTTCAAATGATAATTGGTGGAAAACTCCAACACAAGGATGGAAACTACAATCTAGATAAAGCAAGAAAGCAATCTTCCAACAACCCTAAAAGAAGGTAGCTGCTAATAACAAAAATAACAGAAAACAACACTATTATTTTAAATGTCTCTTAATATCAATGGACTCAATTCTCCAATATAAAGACAAAGACTATCAGACTGGATACATAAACAGGACCCAACATTATGCATACAGGAAATGCACCTTTGCGAAAAAGACAGACTCTACCTCAGAGTAAAAGGTTGGAAAACAATCTTCCAAGAAAATGATCCCAAGAAACAAGCTGGAGTAGCGATTCTAATATCAAATAAAATCATTTTTCAATCAAAAGTAATCAAAAAAGATAAAGAAGGACACTTCATATTCATCAAAAGAAAAATGTACCAAGAGGGACTCGCAATTCTGAACATCTATGCCTCAAATGTAAGGGCACCCACATACATAAAAGAAACTTTATTAAAGCTTAAAGTATACATTGTACCTCACACAATAATAGTGGGAGATTTCAACTCCCCACTCTTAGCTATGGACAGATCATGGAAACAGAAACTAAACTGAGACACAATGAAACTCACAGAAGTTGTGAACCAATTGGACTTAACTGGCATCTATAGAACATTTCATCCTAAAACAAAAGAATATACCCTTTTCTCAGCACCTCATGGTACCTTCTCCAAAATATACCATATAATTGGTCAAAAAACAGGCCTCAACAGATAAAAAAAAGACTGAAATAATCCCTTGTACCCTATCAGGCCACCATGGACTAAGACTCGTCTTTGATATGGACAGAAACAATGGAAAGCCCACATACACATAAAAACTGAACAATGCTCTACTCAATTATACCTTGGTCAAGGAAGAAATAAAGAAAGAATTAAAGACTTTTTAGATTTAAATGAAAATGAGGACACATCACATCAAAACTTGTGGGACTCCATGAAAGCAGTACTAATAGAAAAACCCATAGCTCTAAGTGCCCACAAAAAGAAAATGGAAAGAGCATACATTAACAACTTGACAGGACACCTGAAACTGTTAGAACAAAAAGAAGCTAATATACCCAAGAGGAGTAAACTACAGGAAATAATCAAACTCAGGGTTGAAATCAACCAAGTTGAAACAGAAAGAACTATACAAAATACCAACAAAACCAGGAGCTGGTTCTTTGAGAAAATCAAAATAGACAAACCCTTAGCCAGACTAACCAAAGGGCGCAGAGACAGTACTCAAATTAATAAAATCAGAACAGAAAAGGGAGACATAACAACAGAAACTGAGGAAATTAAAAAAAAATCATCAGATCCTACTACAAAGGCCTATACTCAACAAAATTGGAAAATCTGGATGAAATGGACAATTTTCTAGATAGATACCATGTACCAAAGTTAAACGAGGAGCAGATAAACCATCTAAACAGTCGCATAATCCCAAAAGAAATAGAACCAGTCATTAAAAATCTCCCCACCAAAAAAACTCAGGGGCCGTATAATTTTAATGCAGAATTCTATCAGACCCTCCAGGAAGACCTAATACCAATTCTCTTTACACTATTACACAGAATAGAAACAGAAGGACCAATACCCAATTCATTCTATGAAGCTACAATTATGCTCATACCTTAGCCTCACAAAGACCCAACAAAGAAAGAGTACTACAGACCAATCTCTCTTATGAATATTGATGCAAAAATACTCAATAAAATTTTTGCAAACCAAATTTAAGAACACATCAAAGCAATCATTCATCATGATCAAGTAGGATTTTTCTCACGAATGCAAGGATGGTTCAATATTCAGAAATCCATCAATGTAACCCACTACATAAATAAACTCAAAGAAAAAAAAACACATGATCATCTCACTAGATGCTGAGAAAACATTTGACAAAATTCAACATCCCTTCATGTTAAAAATCTTAGAAAGATCAGGAATTCACGGTCCATACCTAAACATAGTAAAAGCAATATACAGCAAGCCAGTAGCCAACATCAAACTAAATGGAAAGAAACCTGAAGCAATCCCACTAAGATCAGGGACTAGACAAGGCTGACCACTCTCACCCTACCTATTCAATATAGTACTGGAAGTCCTAGCTTGAGTGATTAGATAACAAAAGGAAGTCAAAGGGATACAAATAGGAAAGGAAGAACTTAAAATTTCACTATTTGCAGATGATATGATAGTATACTTAAGTGGCCCTAAGATTTTCACAAGAGAACTCTTAAACCTGATAAGCAACTGCAGTAAAGTGGCTGGATATAAAATCAACTCAAACAAATCAGTAGCCATCCTATACTCAAAAGATAAACAGGCTGAGATAGAAATTAGGGAAATGACACCCTTCACAATAGTTACATACAATATAAAATATCTTGGAGTGAACCAAGCAAGAGAGAGATCTGTATGAAAAGAACTTCAAGTCTCTGAAGAAAGAAATAGAAGAAGTCTCAGAAGATGGAAAGATCTCCCATGCTCCTGGACTGGCAGGATTAATTTACTAAAAATGGCCATCTTGCCAAAAGCAATCTATAGATTCAATGCAATTCCTATCAAAATTCCAAATCAATTCTTTATAGAGATATAAAGAGAAATTTGCAAATGTATTTGGAACAAAAAAAAAAAGCTAGGATAGCGAGAACTATTCTCAACAATAAAAGAACCTCTGGGGGAATCACAGTCCCTGACCTCAAACTATACTAAAGGGCAATAGTAATAAAAACTGCATGGTATTGGTACAGAGACAGGCAGGAACTTCAATGGAATAGAATTGAGGATCCAGAAATGAGCCCACACACCTATGATCATTTGATCTTTCACAAAGGAGCTAAAACCATCCAGTGGAAAAAGGCCAGCATTTTCAACAAGTGGTGCTGGTTCAACTGGAGGTCAACATGTAGAAGGAGGCAAATCAATCCATTCTTATTTCCTTGTACAAAGCTCAAATCCAAGAGGATAAAAGACCTCCATATAAAACCAGATACACTGAAACTAATAGAAGAGAAGGTGGGGAGACCCTTGAATACCTAGGCACAGGGGAAAAGTTCCTGAACAGAACACCAAAGGCTTATGCTCTAAGATCAAGAATTGACAAATGGGACTTCATCAAATTGCAAAGCTTCTGTAAGGCAAAGGACACTGTCAATAAGACAAAACGGCAACCAACAGATTGGGAAAAGAACTTAACCAATCCTACATCCAATAGAGGGCTAATATCGAATATTTACAAAGAACTCAAGAAATTATACTCCAGAAAACCAAATAACCCTGTTAGAAATGGGGTACAGAGCTAAACAAAGAATTCTCAACAGAGGGAATTCAAATTGCCTAGAAGCACCTTAAGAAATGCTCAACATCATTAGTCATCAGGGAAATGAAAATCAAAACAACCCTGCGATACCACCTCACACCAGTCAGAATGGTTAAGATCAAAAACTCAGGTGATAGTAGATGCTGGCGAGGATGTGGAGAAAGAGGAACACTCCTCCATTGTTGGAGGGAATGCCTGCTGGTACAACCACTCTGGAAATCAGTTTGGCAGTTCCTCAGAAAACTGGACATAGCATTATCTGAGGATCCAGCTATACCACTCCTGGGCATATACCCAGAAGATGCTCCAACATATAACAAGGACATATGCTCCACTATGTTCATAGCAGCCTTATTTATAATAGCCAGAAGCTGGAAGGAACCAAGATGTCCCTCAACAGAGGAATGGAAACAAAAATTGTGGTACATTTACACAATGGAATATTTCTCAGCTATTAAAAATAATGAATTCAAGAAATTTTTAGGTAAATAGATGGGTCTAGAAATTATCATCCTGAGTTTGGTAATTTAATCACAAAGGAACACACATGGTATTTACTCACTGTTAAGTGGGTGTTAGCCCAAAAGCTTGGAATAGCGAAGACTCAACCCACAAACCACATGAAGCTCATGAAGAAGGAAGACCAAGAGGGGATGCCTCAGTTCTACTTAGAAAGAGTAAGTAAATACTTAAGGGAGCAAATATGGAAACAAAATATGGGACAGAAAGTGAAAGTGGGGCCATCTGGAGACCATTACAAATGGGTATCCATCCCATGTACAGTCATCTAAGCTAGACACTGATGTAGATGGCTGGAAGTGCATGCTGTCCATGATATACCTGTAACATGATATAGCTGTCTCCTTAGAGGTCTGTCAGAGACTGAAACATTCAGAGGATGATGCTCACAGCTAACCACTGATATGATCAAGGGTTTCCCAATGAAGAAGTTAGAAAGAAGACTAAAGGAGCAGAAAGTTTTTTGTACCCCAGGAGGAAAGCAACAATACCAAACAACCAGAGCCCCCCAGGGTCTAAACCACCAGCCTGGGAGCACATAGGGAAGGACCCATGACTCCAGCGGTAATATGTAGGGAAGGATGGCCTTGTTGGGCATAGGTGGGAGAGGAGATTCTTGGTTTCATGAAAAACAAACTCGGAGTGGGGGGGGGATGTGATGGTGGGGAGGGGGTATTGAGGCGGGGGTAGGTGGGAGCACAGCCTCATACGAACATGAGAAGGGGGGATGGGATAGGAGATTTCTGGGTGGTGGGAGGAAGTATGGTAAAGGGATAAAATCTGAAATGTAAATATAATACCCAATTTTAAAAAAAGATGAAAAAAAACAAAAAAAGAAAGAAAAAAAGGAGATTTAATAACAAAATGGAAAAATTTAGAAATTTAGGAGGCAGTTTACGTTAATGGAAACAACATCATAGAAAGAGAAAAATCACACTGTCATAGAAGCACAAGGAGGTGGGATGGGATAAGGGGTTCCTGGGTGGTGGGGGGAATGGGATAAGGAGATAAGATTTGAAATGTAAATATTATAACCAATTAAAAAAGGGAAAAAAAAGAAAAGTTGTTAGAACCAACATCTTTAATAAAATGTCACCCCTCTAAAAACATTATCTTGATACTAAAACTTGTTTTGAGAATTGTATATTGCAGAATACCCAGTCTTGGTGTATCTACTCATCAAGCAAACTGAGCAGACCTGCTCAAATCTCTGATGTCCTGGAGTTCTATCTGGATGCAGTGAAGACACAGCATCAGAGGCTTATCAATTTACTCTTCCCCCCACCCCTCTTCTAATACCTCAATGCCTGTAATCAGCTTGAAGAAGTTAATGAAGAGTCAGCACCCCTATTCCCTGGGCTTGGGGACTAAGGTGGTTAATATTAGGCTGTCTTTCTAGGGAAAACTAGTGGTTTTGGTGGAACAGGAAGGATTAGCTATGATTTATTGCATAACCATAACCTGTTGGTAGAAATCTGTATAATTAGTATCAAGATGAAGTTATAATTTCTTAAATGGTACTAAATTTGCTTTGATTTCAAATTTAAGGTTTTCATTGCTACAAGTTTCTTATTGATATAAAAGTGAAATGAATATTGATACTCTCATGGGCATTGTGCCTGTATAACACATTTAGGAATACAAGGCTTAGACCCAGTCCTTCTTTAACTTTTTTAACTGATTTGAGATGGTTAGCCTGTGAGTTAAGGGACTATAGCAAATTCATGGCTTTGAGTTTATTGTTAGGGTGTTTTCTATGTTTTATTTAGAAATAGCTGAGAGGAGTTAACAGACAACAGTCCATGTTACCTTACATGGATAGTTGTTTTTCAAAATGTCAGAAGTCCATAGAATTGATGTTACAAACATTTCTATATTAATGTTCATTTTGATTAGAGACCTCTCTGCTCCTGACAGCTTCCTGTCGTGGATTCTAAGAAGAAATTGATGATCTTTGGAGTTAGGAGCAGAGAAGATTTTGTAAATGTTTATCAGTATGTAAATTGAATGGATGATTTAAAGTATTAACTACATTTAAAAGTTATTGAAGCTGGTAGAACCTACTGTAATTCAGAGGGAGACTTTCTGTGGATCAGGTTCTCTCCTGCAGCCTTCATATCTGATCATTTCTCCACAATAAATTTTAAGAAAAATTTGTCAAGGAGTATTTCATTTCAAAAGCTGAGTATTTGCTATTTCAAAGTTGTTATTTATATGCTTCTAAGAAACAGATGTCTACCCTTCCCACATTATTTTGGATATGTGAAGCTGGAATATAATTGATAGACAGCTGGTACCTAGACTGTGCTCTTCTTTGTCTTGTTCCCATTGGCTTTAAATTTGAACCTTTAATCATACTTTCTTGTTCACCTATGAGTTTCATATTTCCTTGTTCTTTTATTTTTGTCATAGTTTGAAATGTCTACAGATTATGCCTTTTTCTTCATATCTGGCCATACTGTCCTCAACTAGGAGCATGATTTTTGTGAGATATTGATTTGGTTTATTTTGGTTTTCATATGTGTGTGTGTGTTTGCAATTCTTTCATTATTTTATAATTTAACAAAAATCCTTTGTAATTTACACACTCAGTATCTCATTATATTAAAGTTTTCACAATTTCATTTTCTTGTATTCTCCAAGCAGTGAGTATTGCCCTCTTTGTATTTGTTTGTTTGTTTGTTTTTTGTTTGTTTGGGTTTTTTGGTTTTTTATTCTTATAACCATTCATAATTTCACTTAAATTTATGATTCTAATGTTTAGAATATTACCTTGATGTCTTCAAATTTTTATTTATTTAATTCCACATTGGGATTATAATATATACAAGGAGAACACTGTTTGCATTTTTAAAAATCTATATTGTTCCAGTGAATGTGTTTATAAGGTTCATATTAGGCCTGGTTAAAACAAACATAAGTTTTCAGTTCTATCCTCTAAATGGATACTCAGTTCTATAATCTTATTTTCAGTGCTTATATTTTTTCTCTAAAGATGGCATTCTTAATCACATTGAGCAAGATTAGTAACTTTAAATTTTATACTATCAGAGCAAGCTGAAATATTACTTCAAATGAAACAGGGCACTTTAAATATGACACATTAAAACTAATCACATAAGAATTTATGCCTATGCTATACATATCAATAATAAGAAATATTTAAGTTTCAAATTACCTCAAAAGCAAATTTTTATTACTACCAATATCTCTACATATAGAGAAGGCAACTATGCACAGACTTCTTTGTTTAAATAATATATTCAAGAACCAATGGGTCCAGAGATGTTTTCCTTAGTGAGCATTATCTTTTAAAAGTTATGATTCAGGCATAGAGACAAAGTCAAGTTCTCAAGAACAAATCTTACTCATGAAGAGGACCCATGTTTTATTTCTAACACTCACTGAGTGTGATGATGGTCTTGCAAATGCTCTGATTTTTAAATAACTCTTCAGCTATCCATACATACTACATACACAGGTGTTGCACAGATATACATGGAGATGAAACACCCATACAAACAACAACCAAAAAATCAAGAAAAAAATCAAAGGTCTACTTCATAGAGTATGTAAATTTGTTATAAAATGTCAATGTATGTTTAGCTAAAGGTTTTGGAAATTTAGGACTTAAAAATTACATAATTATATAATAGGCTTAAAAATTACATAATAAAAATTGATGACTTTGTTAGGCTAAATTTTCTTTGTCCTTACAAAGAATCAGAGTCTTTAAACATACTTTAAAAGGGAAGATTGGAAATAACTATGTAGTGGTAACAATGGGACTAATAGAACATTACCCATTTTACTGGAAATAATATAAAATGTTATTTAAAATATTTAAGTTAATATTAAAGTCATGAAACAGTTTCTGATATGATACAAATACATTCTATGAATGTTAGAAATCCTCAATGAATTACTAAAAAATCACTTAAAACATGAAAAAATGAACATATTATAAGATGCTAACAATTAGTCTCTCACATGACGATCAATTCCATTTCACCAGTTTCAAGGAAGGATGGATGCACACAGTTGACAGTGTAATTTAAATTAGTACAATTAGGCTGAACTCACCTGTGTACTTTCTGTTACCCACTCTATCATATCTTCAAATAAATGTATCTGTCGACCATTTGAAAAATATGAACTAAACATTCCTATTTTAACTTTAAGTCCAAGACCCTGTGGGAAATTCCAAATGTAGAAAATGTCATACTCATCCTTCAGTTTTTCTCTTTGGTTCATATTCACTCTGTCTCCAACAGGATTAGTGAAGGGGGTCTTCCTCAGAAAGGAACACAGCTGAAATACAGGCAACATATTATAGATGATACTCTTTTTCTTAAAGTGAGAAAATATATTTATGTCCATTTTAAAGGCAAATTTATTGACAAGATGTAAGTGCAAATTTTCAATGGAAGTAAAAGGATATACAAAATTATGATGTTCTTTTAATTTTAGTTTTCTAAGAGTAGATTTCCAAACATGCCTTTAGGCAGAAAATACATATTTGCAATATGAAACATGCAGAAACAAAAAACAGAGAGACTTTCATCCATATAGAGAATACACAAAGTAGAATCATACACTTATTTACAAAAACATACACCTATATTCACAAACACACATAATGAAAATACAGATACACACACAGGAAAATATTCATCTAAACATCAAACAGACACAGATACACACAAAACATATACTTACATACACACACAAAGAAACACACGCACAGAGGAATATTCTTAGGTAGACACAGACATGTACTGACACCCACGCAGTGTTACACTGACACAGAAAAATTTTACCATTCCAAATATAAACAAACAGGCAAAAAATTGAAAGAACATACACAAAACACACAGGAACATGCATTGATAATTATGCATAGGAATATACATATTGACAAAATCCAGCATTCAGAAAGAAATGGAAACAGACAGATTTGTATTAACTGCCATAGACAGATTGGTAGATAAAAGGGAAAAACTACTTATAAATAACCAATCAATCTCTCTCTATCTGTATCTCTATGTATTTCCATATATATAGATATAGATATAGATATAGATATAGATATAGATATAGATATAGATATAGATATAGATATAGATTTTCACGTGAATATAAAGAAACACAGAAACATACAAATAAGCACTAAGAATTACTCATTCCCACACATGATCACAAAATAATGTAATGAACTGACTTTTTTGTGTATGTTCTTTCACAGCACCAAGTGATTCTACTAGCATGTGTAGTATGAAGAACAGCAAGTGTAGGATCTCTAGTTAAAGATATCCTCTTCAAAGATAAGAACATATTTAAGAATTAATGAACAAGGACTCATCATTGAGTGGACTGTTGTAGATGGACTCTATATTTTCCATATTATAATATGTATGATGAAATTCAGTTAATCTATATCAAAATTACAGAATACATTTAAACATTATGACTTCTAATCCATTCCCTTAACATTAGATTTTTTATACCAATATCTAGAATTACTTTCTCAGTAAAAATATTTGTATTTGGCAAATTTTTCTAGAACAGTTGTTTTGGGCATCTTACAGTCTTTTAAAACTATGGCATTGATAATTATAAGCATCACCTAACAGTAGAAACTCTACCTTTTTGCACCTATAGTTGTTTTCTTTGAAATTGTTTTTGGGAAAAGTATCAAACTGTTGAAAAGTCACCTCATGGAGTGCATGAGCAAAAGCATACACAGCATTGTATAAGTCATAACTCCATTCAGTGAAGGCCATGTCAAAAGTATGCATCATTAGCCATTCTGAAGAGTAATTGGATGGGCAATTTTTCAGTGTCTTACACACAGAAGCTTCACAGTTATACTGCATCCATTCTAGCTTTACCAGAAATTCATCTGAGTATTTGAAAGGGTTCAGTGTCTGGACAAAATTTTTAAAACCAGAAATCTCACTATGGTGTTGTCCAAAAGCAAAAGTCCCAGATAGGTTATCAAATGTGAAGTCTTTCTTACTGGGAGTGACATCCCACTTTGAGGTGGTGACCCATATTTTCTGTATGCCTTGAGATTCCCACATTCTAAAGCTCACAGCTAAAGTACTGTCTGTGTCACCATAAATGATAACAACATTTGATGATGATGTCTTGATTTGATTGTAATACATTTCAGCTCTTGACATGTATAAATGCATATTGACTGGAATCATATTGATAAAGGCAAAGCAGACTGTACTTTTTTCCATCTCTTCTCCCAAATAAGAGAGAAATTGGATACCTTGATCATTGTCTGAGATGGCCAACCCTACCCAGTTCCAATTAAAATGAGTTATGAAGGAGATCAGAGCAAGGGCTAGAGATCTATCATCAGAGGACATCTGATATAGATGAGGAAATTTTTCCTTATCACTCAAGACAGGATGAAATGTTCCATAAGTAACATGAAGTAACTAGAAGACAGGTAGAAGCATAATGTACAATGAATTCTTAGAACTTGAAAACACATTTTTCTGCACATTCTAGAAATTTCATCTATCTCTTACTTCTTCCCTCATCTCTATTTTATATAAGGAAATGTGAAAGCTCCATCATGTTTCTGAATAGTACTCATGATCTACATAAATAACCCAGGCCTAGGAAGGTCATGCTGGCACCAACAAATGTAAGATTTCATGATTGAATTTCCATCCTGCTTCCAACACACACACACACACACACACACACACACACACACACACACACACAGAGAGAGAGAGAGAGAGAGAGAGAGAGAGAGAGAGAGAGAGAGAGACAGAGAGACAGAGAGACAGAGAGACAGAGAGACAGAGAGACAGAGAGACAGAGAGAGAGACCTTACCTGCTGAGATATGAAGTTGTTTAGGATTGCATGAAGTTTAAGAGTTGTTGCCAAATTTAGTCCTGTAACTGCCATTGGACACTTGTTGAATTCTTTACACATATAATTAGGAAGAATATCACGTATTTTTAAACTCTTACGAATGACACTATTTAATTGGGATTCCCAATTACAAGTGTCTTTGGAGAATTCAAATATTAGAGAGATATTTGGCAAAAGATCAGGGTTCCTGTTGATTTCATATATGGAAAAAGCCAAAGCCAGAGCATATTTGTGGTTTTCAGTATGTGTTCTGTAAAAGATTACAGTGTTTATAATTGAAAAATATTTATGAATATAATTTGCAGTCTAAAAATGGACAGTCCTGCACTGGATTGTACTGAGCCACCATGTAAAATTTGAAATGATCTGTATAATGTGGTTGAGATGACAAAAGAAGCTGAAAGTTCATAAGACCTTGAAATTTTCATGAAAGGCCATCTTTCATAATTGAGATGTCACCACTATTAGTAATTATATCTCTTTTCAATGAATGAAATGTATCATGTAGAGTCCACATTTTGCTTCTTTATTCTAAACAGAGAGTAAAGAACTGGAATTTTTAAGACCTTAAACTCAAGTGACGTTTTATAGATCAAAATATGAAGCTCCCAGTGGATAGATCTCTTAGTTAAATTTTTGTTGCAGCCTCAATACATAAACAACCACCACATGGAGAAAATTTTAAAAAGTAACTGCATGATGTTCATGTGTCTCCACCAGTCAAAGATAGTTTTTATATCTAGGTTGGGTATTGGGTTATGCTTCTGATTGAGCATTACCAAACTTATAAATCCTTTGATTAACATTTAAAAAATTGTATAAAAGCAAAAAGGAAAGGGGGGCATGTGACAGGGTTTTTCTAGGGAGGGGAAATGGGGAAAGGGGATAGCATCTTAAATGTAAATAAAATATTAAATAAAAATTTTAAAAAAGTAACTGCATATCTATATGAAACTTCTGCACAGCTAGGTGTGTCTGGAACATTAATGGCCCTAGCACATGCACTAGAAACTTCACTGTGATGAAAGGACCATCAGCTGACTCTATGGCCATTTGCCTAAATACACTTAGGATACAGTCATAGAAAATTAATAAAGATCTCTTGATAAGATACTATTTGATATTGTGGTAGGAAAACTTTCTAGGACAAAGATTTATATGGTATAGATAAAGGTCCAGGTTTGTCTTAGTGCTTAGTTTATGGCCCTGTAATTGTGAGGCTGAAAGAAATAAATATACTCTGTGCAAAATTGAAGTGGTAATATATCATTAAGACTCTAATATAATTTGAAGCTCTTTGTATTTTGCAGGTACAAGAACAAAAGTCTCAAAGCTTTACTCTGCTGTTCATTATAAGTAGTCATGGGAAATATTCATGATGACCTATACATGGAAAACACAAAAGCACTTACTGTATATTGAAAATATTACGAAAATACTCTTTTTCCACAGGCCATTTGACTGATGCAATAAAGAAAGTACAACCTGTTTCTGGGTTTGCATTTTGTCTTCATTCTGCTTCATTCTCCAGAAGCACCTGGATGAATAAAATCAGCCACAAGAAGTGGAATGTTCAGGAGCAAGAAAAGTAAAATCGTGGTGTACATATTTTTTTTTGCTCTGAATCTGGGCAATATGGATTGTGAAGTGCCAAATAGATCAGGAAATCAAACAGGCACCAATATATCCCTATGTACACAGTTGCCAAAGGGGATGCTACATATGTATTCATATTTCCTATTTTAGATGTGTTTAATCACCCCTGGAGGAATCATTAACACTATCTCCTGAGAAGCTTCATCTGATGTCCACAGTGCATATGAAAAAATGGTTGATAAATATAGTTATGAGGATTGTATAGCTAGGTAAATGACATCACGTATGTTTGTGGAAATTATGGTCCCTGGAAAGATTCCACTTTGTGAAAATTTGGTCCCAGGACTGGCTCAAAATCTGTTTATGTAATGCCAAAAATTATGTAAATGGATTTTGTTAGTTGGTCTACCATGCATTAATGGTTCAAGTAGCAATTGTGAAATCTGAGGTCATGGATACACACTGGCCATTGTGTCACAAATCCCCAGAGAGGGAAAAGCAGTCTTATGTTTAGACCATTTGGTATCCACTGAAAATGCAGTACGAACAATGCTACAACATAGACAGGCACAAAATATCTAAATATAATCTGTAGTTATATTGTCTTGAGAATTAGAATCATCACAAATATAGAAATGTCCTGAATTCTACTCTAGCCAAAACTATACAGATCATAACAGAATCACAATTTACTTGCATATATATTTATTTTTATTGAACTCTTTATTTATCATAATTTTAAATACATTAATAATATACTCCTGTATGGTTAGAATATAATTTTCTTTCAATATACGGTATGAAGGTTGTTATGAACTTTTTCAATTTTAAATATTTTATTTATTTAATTTCTGGTCAACAAGCTCCTCTACATCCTATTGCATTTTAAATATTCAATAAGATTCAGAAAGAATGCTGAATTTGTGTGCTCATTGCAAATGCTACATAAGGCCTAGTACTCATATTCCCACTGACTATCAATGATAAGTTAATCTGAATATTTAATTTCTAAAGAATGATCTTCAAACCTGACCCTCAGTTCTCACCAATCAATACCTTGTTCAAACTCATTTCTTCTAGTTCATATTTTATTTTCTACATTGATTATGCTAATTTGTGTTCCAGCAGTTGCTGTGAAGAATTCTTACAATTAGTATATTAGAAACAAATAGTGTCATCCAGTTTGTACTTGTGCCTAAAGCAGAGCAGCTGCTTTGGATCCCAACGAACCCACACACATCCCAGTTGCAGCTCAACTCACCATGTGTTCTGAAACATCCAGGATCACAGGTAGTAATTCGATCCCCATCATAATACCTGGCATAACTTGGATCTCAAAAACACCAAGACATAGATACCCCACCCAACAAGAGACCTGTGCACCTTCTGTATTCCACATTTGTCTGGAGCAGAGTCTCTGCTCTTGATGCTCACCCAACCATATCATATCTCAGTTGTAGCTCATTTCCCCAGGAGTTCTGACACATCTGGGATCACAGAATCATAGGATCACAGGCTCACAGAAGGAACAGGCTACAGTCAGAGAAAGTGAATCCAGTTAACACCAGTGATAACCAGATGAAAAGAAGAAAGCAAAGGAACATAAGCAAGAGAAACCAATAATACTTGGCAACATCAAAACCTCAGCATCATGGCACCACAGCAAGCCATGATACCACCACATATCTGTAAAGCAAAAATTAAGATCTAAAATCTCTTTTCATGAAGATGATAGAGGAATTTAAGAAAGAAATGTTGTTAGAACCAAAATTTTTAATAAAATGTCAGCCCTCTAAAAAATTATCTTGATACTAATACTTGTTTTGAGAATTGTATATTGCAGAATACACAGCCTTGGTGTATCTACTCATCAAGCAAACTGAACAGACCTGCTCATATCTCAGATGTCCTGGAATTCCATCTGGATGCAGTGAAGACACAGCATCAAAGGCTTATCAATTTGCTCTTCCCCCCACCTCTCTTCTAATATCTCAATGCCCATAATCAGCTTGAAGAAGTTAATGAAGATTCAGTGCCCCTATTCCCTGGGCTTGGGGACTAAGGTGGTAAATATCGGTCTGTCTTTCTAGGGAAAAGTAGTGGTTTTGGTGGAACAGGGAGGATTAGCTAGGATTTATTGCATAGCCATAACCTGTTGGTAGAAATCTGTATAATTAGTATCAAGATGAAGTTATAATTTCTTAAATGGTACTAAATTTACTTTGATTTCATATTTAAGGTTTTCATTGGTACGAGCTTCTTATTGATATAAAAGTGAGATGAATATTGATACTCTCATGTGTTATACATTGTGCCTGTATAACACATTTAGGAATACAAGGCTTAGACCCAGTCCTTCTTTAACTTTTTTAACTGATTTGAGATGATTAGCCTGTGAGTTAAGGGACTATAGCAAATTCATGGCTTTGAGTTTATTGTTAGGATGTTTTCTATATTTTATTTAGAAGTAGTTGAGAGGAATTAACAGACAACAGTCCAGGTTACCTTACATGGATAGTTCATTTTCAAAATCTCAGAAGTTCATAGAATTGACATTGCAAACATTTCTATATTAATGTTCATTTTGTTTAGGGACCTGTCTGCTCCTGACAGCTTCCTGTTGTGGATTCTAAGAAGAAATTGAGCATCTTTGGAGTTATTCCAGTTGTAGGGAGACAGCCACTAGGCAAGAATTACCTCTTTCTATCTACAGACAAATTACTGTCCATAAAAGGACACACTTGCAGAATAGTCGACTGATTATATCTGCCTAGACAGAGTAGTCAGCCCTCGATAATTCTGCATCACTAAGGTCTGTCAGATGATCCTGGGCCAGAAGGCTGAAGATTTGATGCTCCAATGTTGTGTAGTATAGGGAATATCCAGGTGTTCAGTGGTCTCTATAAATTGGCTAAGTTTTAGAAGCTATGCTTTGTGTTTCCCATAATTTCAGTTAACTCAGTCATTCTGGATTTCTGATGGGGTTGAAAACTTGTAGTCTCATAGCCAATCCTGGCTATTTATTTTGAGAGAAAAGATCTGAGTGGATGGTTTTCAGCTGACATTTATTCTAAAGCCAAGAAAAAAGTCAGGTTCAGAACTAAGTGTTTTAGTTAGGAGAGATGACAGAGGTTCTGGTTAGTCAACAAAATGATGGACTCAATATTAGGACTATCTTGTACTTCACTGATACAAATAGGCATAATTATGCTTTAATTGTATTTTGAGAGAAAAGTTTTATTTTAACAGGAAGGGTGATACATAGGAGGAACTAAGGTGGAAGGAGTACTGAGAGGAAGAGAAGTAATAAGGAGAGGAGAAGAAGAAGGAGAGGAGAAGCTAGTTGATGAGAGAGAAAGAGAGAGAAGGGGGGGCACAAAGGCAGATGTTCACGAGTCTCTACCAGTCAAAGAAAGTTGATATATCTAGGTTGGGTATTGGGTTACACTTCTGATTGAGCATTACCAAACTTATAAAGCATTTGATTAACATTTTAAAAAATTGTATAAAATCAAAAAGGAAAAGGGGGCATTGGATAGGGGTTTTCTACGGAGGGGAAATGGGGAAAGGGAATGGCATCTGAAATGTAAATAAAATATCTAATATAAAAGGAAAAAAAGAATGACATAAATAACTCCTATATAGAAATACAGAAAAACACAGGTAAAAAAGTAGAAGCCATTAAATAGGAAACAAATACATTCCTTAAAGCAATATAGGAGAACAAAATTAAACAGGTAAAGAAATTGAACAAAACTATCCTGGATTTAAAAATGGAAATAGAAACATTAAAGAAAACAAAAAAGGGAGACAATCATGGAGATTGAAACCTGTGAAATAGAGGAGAGTCTCATATAGAAGCATCACCAACAGAATACAAGAGAAAGAAGAAAGAATCTCATGTAGAAAATACCACAGAAGATATCAACACAACAGTAAAGGAAAATACAAATGCAAACAGCTCTCAACTCAAAACAGTCAAAAAATCTGGGACACAAAAACAAGACCAAACCTAAGAATATTAAATATAAAAGAGAATAAGATTCCCTACCCAACAGGCCAGCAAATATCTTCAAGAAGATTATAGATGAAAACTTCCCTAACCTAAATAATGAGATTCCCTTGAACATATAAAAAGCCTACAGATCATTGAACAGATGGGAAAGAAAAAGAAATTCCTCCCATCACATAACAAATAAAACACTAAGTACACAAAACAACAAAAGAATATTGAAAGGGATAAGGGAAAAATGTCAAGTGACATATAAAGGCAGACCTATCAGAATTACACCAGTCTTTTCAACAGGGACTGTAAAAGACAGAAGACTTTGAGCTGATGTCATACGGACCCTAAGAGAACAAAAATGCCAGCAAAGGCTAATATATCCAGCAAAATACTCAATTAACTTATGTGTAGAGCTAAATTATTCCAAGATGAAACTAAGTTTAAACAATATCTTTCCACTAATCCAGCCCTACAAGGGAAAATAGAAGGAAAAATCCAACACAATGAGGAAAACTACATCCAAGTAACTGAAAGAAATTAGTCTTTTCACAGCAAACTCAAAAGAAGAGAAATGCACTAACATAATTCCAACTATAACAACAAAATAAAAGGAAACAAGAATCATTATACTCTAATATGTCTCAATATCAATTCACTCAGTTTCCCAATAAAAAGCATAGGCTAAGATATTGGATATGTAAACAGTTACCCAGCATTTTGCTGCATACAGAAAAAATATCCTCAGTAATAAAGACAAACACTACCTCAAAGTAGAAGGCTGAAAAACAATTTCCAAGCAAATGGTTCCAAAAAACAAGCTGCAGTACCCATTTTAATACCCAATAAAATAGATTTTCAACCAAAAGTTATCAAAAAGTTCCAGATGGACATTATAAACTCATCAAAGGAAAAATCCACCAAGATGAACTCTCAATTCTGAACCCCTATGCCCCCAATGCAATGTCATCTACATTTGTAAAAGAAACATTACTAAAGCTCAATGCACACATTGATCCTAAGACTCTAATAGTGGGTTATTTCAATGCCCCACTCTCACCAATGGAACAATCATGGAAACAGAAACTAAACAGGGACACAGTGAAACTAAAAGAAGTTATGGTCCAATTGGGTTTAACAGATATCTATAGAGCATTTCACACTAAAACAATAGAATATACCTTCTTCTTAGGACCTCATGGTACCTTCTCAAAAATCAACCATATACTTGGACTCAAAACAAACCCCAACAGATACAAGAAAACTGAATTAATGTCATGTACACTATTGGACCACAATAGACTTAGGTTGGTATTTAATAACAAAAGCAACAGAAATTTGACATACACACAGAAGCTGACCAAGTAACTACTCAATGATAAGTTGGTCAGGGAAGAAATAAAAATAGAAATAAAGACTTTTTCAAATTTAATAAAAATAAAGGCAGAGCATATGCAAAATTACAGGACAAAATGAAAGCAGTGCTAAGAGGAAAACTCATAACCCTGAGGGCCGCCATAAAGAAAATGAAAACATCATACATTAGCAGATTATCAGCACATCTGAAAGCTCTAGAACAAAGAGAGGCAAACACATGCAAGAGGAGTAGAGGGCAGAAAATAATAGAACTCAAGGCTGCAATCAACCTAGTAGAAACAAGAGAAGAATACAATGAATCAAAAATCTAGGAGCTATTTCTTTGAGAAAATCAACAAGGTTGATAAATTTTAGCCAAGATTCCTAGAGGGCACAGAGTCAGTGTCCACATTAACAAAATCAGGAATGAAGGGAGACATAACAGAAACTGAGGCAATTAAACAAAAATCAGATCCTACTACAAAAGTACATATTCAACAACCTGTAAAATCAATATGAAATGGATGATTTTCTAGACAAATCCCAGAGACCAAAGATAAAGCAGGGTCCAGTCAAACATTCAAACATTCCCATTTACCTAAGGAAATAGAAACAATCATTGCATGTCAGGACAGGATGATTTTAGTACAGAATTCTATCAGACCCTTAAAGAAGACCCAACACCAATACTTTACACACAATTCCACAAAATAGTAACATAAGAAACATTACCCAATTATTTCTACGAAACCACAAATATACTTCTACCTAAACCACAAAAAGAACCAACAAAGAAAGAGAACTTGAGAACAATTTCTTTTAAAAATATAGATGCAAACATACTCAATACAATTCTAGGTACCAGAATCCAAGAACACATCAAAATGTTCATTTACCATGATCAACTAGGCTTCATCGCAGAAATGCAAGGATGATTCAATATACAAAAATCCATCAATATAATCTACTATATAAGCAAACTAAAAGGAAAAAAACACATAATCATCTCTTTAGACACTTAAAAATCCTTTGAAAATATACAACAATCATTCATGTTAAAAGTATTGAAGAGATCAGGAATTCAAGGTTCACTCATAAATAGAATAAAAGCAATATACAGCAAACTAATAGCCAATATCAAACCAACTGGAGAGAAACTCAAAGCAAACACATTAAAATTACGGAGTAGACAAAGCTGCCCATTATCTCCCTACCTATTCAATATATTACTTGAAGTCCTAGCCAGAGTAATAAGACAACAAAAGGAGATCAATGGAAAACAAATTGGGTAGGATAAAATCAAGATATCCATATTTGCAAATGTTATGATAGTATACATAAGCAACCCCCAAAATCCTACCAGCGTGTTTCTACAGCTTGTGAACAACTTCAGCAATATGGCTGGATATAAAATTAACACTAACAAATCTGTAGCCTTCCTCTACTCAGAGGTATCTCAAGGTTGTTTTGATTTGCATTTCCCTGATGACTAAGGATGCTGAGCATTTCTTAAGGTGCTTTTTAGCCATTCAAATTTCCTCAGTTGAGAATTCTTTGTTTAGCTCTGTACCCCATTTTTAATAGAGTTATTTGCTTATCTGGAGTATAATTTCTTGAGTTCTTTGTATATATTGGATATTAGCCCTCTATCAGATGTAGGATTGGTAATGATCTTTCCCCAATCTGTTGGTTGCTGTTTTGTCTTATTGACAGTGTATTTTCCCCTACAGAAGTTTTGCAATTTGATGAGGTCCCATTTGTCGATTCTTGATCTTAGAGCATAAGCCATTGATGTTCTGTTTAGGAACTTTTCCCCTGTGCCTAGGTATTCGAGGGTCTTCCCCACCTTCTCTTCTATTAGTTTCAGTGTATATGGTGTTATGTGACAGTCCTTTATCCACTTGCACTTGAGCTTTGAACAAGGAGATAAAAATGGATTGATTTGCATCCTTCTACATGCTGACCTCCAGTTGAGCCAGCACCATTTGTTGAAAATGGTTTTCCATTGGATGTTTTTCCATTGGATGGTTTTAGCTGTTTTGTTAAAGATCAAGTGACCATAGGCGTGTGGGTTCATTTCTGAATCTTCAATTCTATTTCATTGATCTTCCTGCCTTTCTCTGTACCAATACCATGCAGTTTTTATCACTACTGCTCTGTAGTACAGTTTGAGGTCAGGGATGGTGATTCCCCCAGAAGTTCCTTTTATTTTTGAGAATGGTTCTCACTATCCTGGTTTTTTTTTTATTCCAAATGAATTTGCAAATTGCTCTTTATGTCTCTATGAAGAATTGATTTGGAATTTTGATAGGGATTGCATTGAATCTATAGATTGCTTTTGGCAAGATGGCCATTTTTACTAAGTTAATCCTGCCAATCCAGGAGCATGGGAGATCTTTCTATCTTCTGAGATCTTCTTCAATTTCAGAGACTTGAGGTTCTGGTCATACAGATCTTTCACTTGTTTGGTTAGATTCTCTCCAAGGTATTTTATATTGTTTGTAACTATTGTGAAGGGTGTCATTTCCCTAATTTCTTTCTCAGCCTGTTTATCCATTGAGTAGAAGAAGGCTACTGATTTGTTTGAGTTAATTTTATATCTAGCCACTTTGCTGAAGTTATTTAGCAGGTTAGCACTTCTCTGGTGGAAGTTGTTGGGTCACTTAAGTATACTATCATATCATTTATAAATAGTGGTATTTTGATTTCTTCCTTCCCAATTTGTATATGTGTTTTAGGCTCTTCCCCACTTACTTTTCCATTAGTTTCAGAGTATCTGATTTTATGTGGTGGTTCTTGATCCACTTGAACTTGAACTTGAGCTTTCTACAAAGAGATAAGAATGCTTACTGCCAGTTGAAACAACAGCATTTGTTGAAAAAGCTGTCTTTTTTCCACTGTATGGTTTTAGCTCCTTTGCCAAAGATCAAGTGACCATAAATTTGTGGATTCATTTCTGGGTTTTCAATTCTATTCCATTGATCTACCTGGCTGTTTCTGTACCAATACCATACAGGTTTTTATCACTATTGCTTTGTAATATCGCTTGAGGTCAGGGATAGTTATTCCCCTAGAATTTCTTTTATTGTAAAAAATAGTTTTTGCTATCCTGGGTGTTTGATTACTCTAAATAAATTAACAATTTTTTTTCTAACCCTGAACAATTGAGTTGGAATTTTAATGAGGATTCCATTGAACCTGTAGCTTGTTTTTGGCAAGATGGCCATTTTTACTATATTAATCCTGTCAATCCGTGATCATGGGAAATCTTTCCATCTTCTGAGATCTTTGATTTCTTTCTTCAGTGACTTGAAGTTCTTGTCATACAGATCTTTCACTTTCATGGAGAGACTCAAACCTATATATTTTATATCAATTACTACTATTGTGAAGGGTGTCGTTTCCCTAATTTCTTTCTCAGTCTGTTTATCCTTTGAGTAGAGGAAGGCTACTGACTTGTTTGAGTTAATTTTATATCCAGCCACTTTGCTGAAGTTGTTTATCAGGTTTAGGAGTTCTCTGGTGGAAGTTTTAGGGTCACTTAAGTATACTATCATATTATCTTCAAATAGTGATATTTTGACTTCTTTCTGCCCAATTTGTATCCCTTTGTCCTCCTTTTGTTGGCTAATAGTTCTTGCTAGAACATTGAGTACTATATTGAATAGGTAGGGAGAGAGTGAGCAGCCTTGTCTAGTCCCTGAATGTTGGATTACTTCAAGTTTCTATCCATTTGGTTTAAGGTTGGCTACTGCTTTGCTCTATATTGCTTTTACTATGATTCTGTCTGTGCCTTGAATTTCTGATCTTTCCAAGATTTCTAACATGAAAAGGTGTTGAATTTTGTCAAGTGCTTTTTCTGCATCTAATGAGATGATGATCTAGAGGTTTTTTTTTTTTTTTTTAGTTTGTTTATATAGTGAAATATATTGCTGGATTTTCATATATTGAACTATCCTTGCATCCCTGGAATGAAGCTTATCTGATCATCATGAATGATCATTTTGTGTTCTTTTATTTTATTTTATTTTATTTTATTTTGGTTTTTCAAGACAGGGTTTCTCTGTGTAGCCCTGGCTGTCCTGGAACTCACTCTGTAGACCAGGCTGGCCTCAAACTCAGAAATCTGCCTGCCTCTGCCTCCCAAGTGCTGGGATTAAAGGCGTGCACCACCACTACCCAGCGTGTTCTTTTATTTTGTACGGGAGAATTTTATTGAGTATTTTTGCATTGATATTCATAAGGGAAATTGGTCTAAAGTTCTCTTTCTTTGTTGAGTCTTTGTGTGGTTTGGGTATAAGCCTAATTTTGGCTTCATAAAACAAATCGGGTAGTGTTTTTTCTGTTTCTATTTCTTGGAAGAGCTTAAAGAGTATTGGTATTACGTCTTCTTTGATGATTTGCTAAAATTGTGCACTAAAACCATCTGGTCCTTGGCTTTTATTTGGTAGAGGAATTTTAATGACTGCTGCTATTTTTTTAGGGGTTATGAGACTGTTTAGATAGTTTATTGGATGCTGATTTAGCTTTGGCACTTTGTATATGTCTAGAAAACTGTCCATTTCATCAAGTTTCAAATTTTTTGTTGTGTATAGGCTTTTATAGTAGGATTTGATGATTATTTAAATTTCCTCAGTTTCTGTTGTTATGACTCCTTATTATGTCTGATTTTAATCATCTGAATACTGTCTCTGTGCCCTCTGGTTTGTCTAGCTAAGGATTTACTTATCTTATTAATTTTCTTAAAGTACTGGATCCTAGTTTCGTTTATTTTTTATATACTTCTATTCATTTTTACTTGGTTGATTTCCTGTTGTCTACTCCCCTTTGATGTATTTGCTTCTTTTTGTTCTAGAGCTTTCAGTGAGATGTCAAGCAGCTAGTGTAATATAGTTGTTATTCCAATGGCATTAAAGCAAAATTATGGCTGGTATGATGGCTCAGAAATTAAATCATTTTCCAGTAACTTTGATAAACCTAGTTTATCCTAAGAACCAATAAAACAGTAGGAGGCACCCAAGTCCTAGCTCTTGTTTACTCATAGCAATTGCATTCTGCATAAAATGTACACACAAGTAATTTAACAAAGTATAATAAAGGTATAGGCATCTGTGAAATGGGCACTGAGAATTGAGCTCAGGGCTTCACTAAGAACTACACATTCTCTTCTGAGCTGAGCCAACTTTCTATGGTCATAAACATGATAAAAATAACATAATCCAATAAATGCATGTTTCTGTGTAAAAAATAATTCAAATATTGGGAGAAACATTTCTTTCAATAATTAGTCAATGATTCAGTGCAATGAAAATCATATGTTCTACATTTAGAATGGTGAGGATTACAATATATGAAAGGGGTATGATTGAGTAACATGAATATTCCTAATTGGTACTCTTGCTATAATATCTAGGTTTATCTTTTTATAAAATGTATATAAATCTTTTTTCATGCTTGATTATACTCACTGAGTACCAGTCTCATAGATATGGCAATTTTGGAAGAAGAAAAGTGTTGTCTGCTCTCACTTGTTGTCAAGTCAATATGAAGTGATATTTAGAGTAAAATATGTACACAAGTGTTTCCCTTAAGTGATAGGGTTAATGCATTTTTATGAAAAAATGTTAAGAGTACAAAGTACATACTGTTAGATTCATAGAAAACTAAGATGTTTTGTAGTTTTTAAGCATTATTGTTATATTCTTAATAACATTCACCTCTCCCATTCCCCCTCTTCATTTTTCACAAACACTGTTACTCTCAGACTCATGAGCTCCTTTTTTACTTTTATATATAAACACACTTATTAGCATATACACACACTACTGATCCCACTTAGGGTAGATTCATTGGTGATGTTTTTTGGTTGGCAAATATAAACTAGAAAAACTATCACATGTCTTGTCCCAATAGAAGACAGTTTTTCTCATGGGACTGCATTCATCTAAGAGAAAAAGACCTCAGGAAAAACTGAATCCAAGATACCTGTGATTTCAAATACACTCAGCAAAAATATCCTTAGCAAATTTAGTGTCTGAAAATTCACTAATGTAAGTGATTTCAGCATAGCATCTATAATGTACTACACTATATGTGCTTTGTGGTATATAATAAATAATCTCATCATTCTCTATATTAATAGCTGTGGTTTATAGCATATTTTTGAAGCACTATAACAGTCTCAAAGTTAAGGCCAATGACTGCACTCTAACCTACATCTTGCTCATCTCACTCATTTCTTTTTAGTTTTCTCTACCTCTTGCTCTTCATTGGCCATCCAAACTCAGCCACCTCTATCTAAAAGCAAATCACATTTGAAAGTTTATTTACAGAGGTTAAACTGGGAAATGGGTGAGGGGAACTCCAGATTTGATTAGTGTCAAATGTATGAGAGCTGGTAGAACTTTGGGGACTTCTGCAAGAGGTGGCATGATTCTGTATGACTAAGGGGTCCACCACATCAGTTTTTGATGAGGGAGACAGACCTTGTTGTCTGTCCTGATTATTCATTGTTCATCATTGACAATGGGTGCATATAACTTACTCAGAGAGGACCAGAGGTTAAATACATTTTGCAGGAAAGAATGTCCAGGATGGAAAGTTTATTGGCTAAACTTTCAGGCCAGCCTAACTAAATACCTCTGTGTTATGAGACTAGTGGTCATGATCTCCATGTGGAGTGTTGTGGTCACATGATCCAGGAAAAGAACTGAGTGAGGAGCAGATAAAAGCCAACTGATCTCAAAAATGAAAATACTGGGGTTTCTAAATCCATTTAACATTTTCAGTCATTTTCTGGTGACATGGTTCCACTTGCCTGACATATAGCCAAAACATGCATGGTGGTAGTCCTCACTAATCAGCTTTCATTAAAAACCATGTCATCCAGCCAAAAAGAAAACAGAGAAATACTGAAGTTACCAAATGGAACAGACCAAATGCACATAACAGATATTTACACTATCTTCCACAAAACATACATAGTTAATATTGTTCTCTGCTTCTTATAAAGTTTTGTCAAAAGTTGACCAAATACTAAGATACAAAGATATAAATACTAATACATACAAGGAAATTGAAAAAAACAGCTTCATTGTATCCTATCAGTTATAATGGACTACAGCTATATATAAACATATATATTAACATCTGAACAAATGCAAACTCATGGAAACTGACTTATTCCCCTCAAAATCAAAAATGGATCAAGACAAAAATAAAGAAATGAGAAGCATTTTTAAATTCAAAGATAACGATTACACAGCATATACAAAGTCATTGTGTTGTGAGTAATATTTAAAAAGCAGCCCATGGTCCTGCTCTTTTCTGAGCAGCTGGCATGCTCCTGACTAGAAGTGGCCAAAGGCCAAGAGTGGCAGCATGCTCCCACTGCTGCTTGGTCACACCATCGTTTGGGCCAGCCAGAAGCACTGGCCCTGGCACCCACAAGATGCCAACATGATGTCTGGCTCTGCCTATCCACTATGCTGTCCACAATGCTTGGGTGAATCCAAACCATACCACTATGTCCAAGGTACTGGTGAAAATGTGACACTTAATGCTTAATTGTTTTCCAATATTTATATATTTGGAAATGTTATATTAACAAGATAAATGTCCACACAATTAGAGTTGTTACCCAATTCCTAAACTTAGATACAAATTGTTACTCAGGACTGTTCTTGATCCACCCATAGTTCTCCATGGCTGCTACCTCTTTCCTCTCTCCTCCTAGCTCCTCCCCTTTCTTTCCTTTTCCCTCCTCACAACTCTTCACTTCACCCATCTCTCATACAGCCCAATCACTGAGCTTTATACAAAAGTAGTGGAAAGATAATCTGCTACATCATTGGTCATCATTGTGATAGCCATTGAAAGACGTAAGTTCATCAGGGCTGTAGTTCCAAATTTCTTTAATCTTAGTATGTGAGAAGCAGAAGTAAGAGAATATCTGTAATTTCGAGGCTAGCCTAGTCTACAAAACTAGCTCTAGAAAAGCCAAGGCTACATACCAAACTCTTTTTCATTAAACAAGCAAACCAAAAAAAAAAAAAAAAAAAAAGACACAGTCACAGCACATTAAAAAAACATAAAATTAAACAAGAGAAGTGACTTCACAGTACTTATTTAAGAACACCCCCAAAAGCTTTAGAATAAAAAAATAAACACACACAAGAAGAGAAGACAGAAAATCATAATCAAACTGTGAGATCAAATCAATGAAATAAAAACAAAGATATTAAAAAAGAATATAAATGAAATAAGAAATAAAATCAACATGATCATGAAATATTCCAAATAAATGGAATGTGGAAAGATGATATTCAAATTATAAAATAAAAAATGAAATGGTGGGGTTAAGTATAGACACAATGAAATTTCAGATAGTCAGAGAAACACTTTAAAACCCTCTACTGCACCAAATATAAAATTCAAAAAACATGGGGAATTTCCTGAACACATATCACTTATTAAAGTTAAATAAAGGGAAATTAGCAGCTTACACTATACTTTAACCAAGAGTGTAAAGGAAAAACTCACTAAAATTTTTACAATACCCCCAAAAGTATCAGCAACAAAAAAAATTATGACAGAATACTTTCAGATATACAACAATATAACACCATTATTCTTATATTATCCCAAACAAGATAAACAGAGAAAACACCGTTCAATTATGAAATGACAGTCACCATAATATCCAAGGAACAGAAAGACCTAACCAAGAAAGACATTTGTAGACTAATTGCTCTTATGAAATTTGATAAAACATAATCAACAAAATTTTTTGTGAAGTGCATCTGCAAACAAATCAATATATCAACTATGATAATAAGGTAGACTTTATCACAGAGAAGCAAGGAAGGTAACATACACAGAAGTCAATAGATGAATGTCTTTATGTATATATGTATTCACACATGTTTTTACATGAAGCAAGTAGGAGAGGTATTTTTAAAAAATTAAAATGACTTAAAGAATTAGAGTATGGGGAGTCATTTGAAGCTATTGGGAAAAAACAGAAGAAAGTATCACATTTTTCTTATAAATTCAACACACAGGTCATAAATTGAGAAAGAGACTGGTTGAACTGAGGAATGGAATGAGTACTAACATGAAGAAGTAATGTGCCTGACAGATGGCAAAACTGACAGAGTACAGGCTACATATCTGTGGATGTGTCATAATGAACATATTTGGTACATTCATTTAAAATTAAATGATTATTCCATGCAGACAAAACTGGATACAATGCTGAATCTGAACGATTGGAAATTTCATTTGAACTCATGCAAGACTATTATTTTGTGCTTTACCATGAAAAAGTATTCATCTAACATCTCTCTACATGCATACCTATCCTCCTGGGACAGTGATTCTGGTTCATGGACATAAAAAATGTTGTTACTTAAATTTACAGAAAAAAAATGAAGAAAAGAAAACAAGCCCTACTATGCTTCATCTGAAATTCTAATTTATGACATATTTAAATATACAACAAAGAATTGCTTCTATTTGTGCTGCTTTCTCTGCAGTCCATACATATAGACAGAGACTCATCATGCCACAATTATCAGTAGACTGTCCTACTGGAACTGCAGGATCTAAAATATAGTCAATATTAGACGACTAAGAAAATTTTATGAGAAGAGTTTGTGTGTAAATTAAACACATGTTCACTTGACACTTAGTATTTGCTTCTAAAATAATTATGTAAGACTTCTTCACAGCAACAAAAAAATTAAAAATTAAAATTAGCAAAATCAGTATAGAAAATCAAAGACTAGAAGAAACTAGTTGAAACAAGGTATTGATCTGTGAGAACTGAGGGTCAGCTTTAAAAATAGTATGTTAGAACTCAAATATTCTCCTTAGTTTCTCATTGATAACAATTGGGAATAAGAGTGCTAGCTTTTATATAGTGTTTAAAATGAAGCAGACAGGTCTAGCATTCCCTCTGAATCATGATGAATATTGAAAAACTAATATTTTGTATATACATAAATTGTGGTTCTCAGATGTTCTGGATAGTTTTGAATATAGCAGGATTCGGAATATTTCTGGATTTGTCATTTTTGATTCTAAAGACAATGTAAGCAGATTTTTTGTTTAGATATTCTGTACCTATCACTGCTGTAGGATTGACCATTCTGCATTCTCAGTGATATCAAATGCTCTCACCATGAGGGTACTTATGTCTGCCACACTCTTTGTGTCAAAGGGCCAGTGTGTAACTATTGCATCAGACTTTCTGAGTCATTTCTAAAACATTAAGGCATGTCTCATGGTAGATCAACTAACACAATCTATTGATATTATGTGAGCTATTCACATGAACTGATTTTGAATCAGTACTGGGACCAAATTTTCACAAAGTAGAATATTTCCAGGGACCTTAATTTCAACAAATATGTGTGATGTCATCCATCAAGCTTCATCTTAGTGATCTATATTTATCAACAAAGATTATCACATGCAGAGGAGACACAAAATGAAGCTCCTCAGGAGAGAATGTAAAAGATTCCTCTAGGGGTGAAGAATCACCTGTAAAAAAGAAAACATGAATACAGATGTGGCATCTCTGTTGGACACAATAATAATAGTACATATAGATATATTGGTACCTGTTTGATTTGCTGATCTGTGTGGCTTTTCACAATCCATACTGCCCACGCTCAGAGACAAAAAAATATGTTCACCTTGATTTTACTCTTATTGCTCCTGAGCATTCCATTTCTTGTGACTGATTTTATTTATCCCAGGTGCTTTTGGGGTATGAAGCAGAATGAATATGAGAGTAAAAACCTGGGAAGAGGTTGTGTCTTCTTTATTGGAGTAGTAAAATGGCCTGTGGAGAAAGAATATTTCAGTCATATTTTGGATATACAGTAAGTGCTTTTGTATTTTCCATGTAAATGTCATCATGAATGTTTCCTGAGACTATTGAGGATGAAAACCAAGGCAGTGCTATGAGTCTTTTGTTCTATTTTATCAACCCACAAAACAAGAAAATAACCTCCAAATTCTATTAAATACTTAATGTTGTATTAGCACTTAAAATTTACCCAGGATATATTTTTCCATCATCCTCAAAATTAGAAGGATACAAACTGAACAATAAAAGAATTCTTGTCCTTTAGCTACTACATATAACCCTCTACTTGACAGTTTCCATAGCAGAGTAAACAACGGTATCTTACTGAAAGAATCTGCATAAATTTTCTATGAGTTTTTCCTTCCTGTGTTTAGGCAAATGGCCATATAATCTACTGGTCTTCCTTCCATCAGAGTGCAGTTTCTAGTGCATGTGGTGGGGCCATAAGTGTTTAATACTCACATATCTGTGCAGACGTTTCATATTGATATTCAGATACTTTCCTAAATTTCTTCCACGTACTCTCCATTTATGTACTGAAGCTGCATCAAGAATTGATGTAAGAGATCTGTCTTCTGTGACCTTCATATTTAGATCTATACAGATTGACTGGCTTTTAGATCTTACAAAGAAAAGTTTTTTTACTCTCTCTGTTGAATAAATTAAGAATTTACTGACTACAAAAATATGGTTGCATACCATATTTTTATAATTTAAAATATAATTTATATTTTTATAATTTAAATTTTATCACTTTGATAAGTGATATTATTACTAATAATGGTGACAAGTTACTTCCCTTATCACTATCCAGGGTGACAACTATGGTGTATAATAGTTGGTAATATTAGAGAATAAGAATAAAGGTGTTACCTACAAGCTCAAGCTTCTATTACTTAAGGAACATGTGTCTTCTCTCTTTAAATATCTGTTATTTAATATGGCATTTTCCATATTTAGCACTTAGGTATATTTTTTTCAGTAATTTTACAAAGTATACTTGCATATTTTAGCTGTGAGTGCACTATCTACATTTTGCTTATGTGGACTTATGATAATATTTTTTCACATGCAGCCCTTTAGACCACAAAGCAGCTCTGATCACTCAAGTACTTTATGTCTCTTAATATCTACTGTGAAGGAATTTGTGTTTGATTTTTACAAGTATTAGACACAAATTTTCATACTCTGCAATTGAAATTTTTAAAGGGACTTTTTTCTGTCTATTCATGAAGAATATTCTAAAATGTATTGTATTTCTATAAAAAGATACCACAAATGTATAGTTTCTGACTGGAATACAGGTATTTAACACTTAGTAAAAAATTAATAATGAAGTAACATATTTGATCTTTATCACTCAGATTATTTGAAATAATTTTGAATACACAACAGTTATAATTCTTTTCAAAAAGATAAACAAAATAGCATTATTACATTACAACAGAATTTTAGAAAGAAAGAGCATTTAAGGTAAGGATGAATAAGGATATATATATATCCGTAATGAAAATTAATTTTAACTTTATGAGCCAATATTATTATAGAAGACTGCTGTGAACTCAAAAGTCATACATTCTCTGTCTTAGCCAACAGAGTCAAGTTCATAAAAATACCATAAACTTAATGGCACACACATACCAGGTACTTTACATATTTCTCACTAATTTCAAATAAATATGTGAATATTTTTACCATTTGGTCAAAGCATTTGATGATTATTTACCTTCTTAGCAAACATTAAAAATGAGAAGGAAAAACTCTCTGTGAGAACATGAAAATGAACATTTAAAGCTTGTTTGAGCTTCTAGTTTCTTTTACTATCTCAAGCAAAGTACACAGGTCATTTCAATCCTTAAGAAGTGGGGGCAATACAATCCAGTGCAGGATTGTCCTTGTATTGAATGCAAATGACATGTGTGAATTCTTGTTCTTATAAACCATGTAACCTTTTACAGAACACATACTGAAAACCAAAAATATGCTCTGGCCTTGGCTTTTTCCATGAATGATATCAACAGGAACCCTGATCTTTTGCCAAATATGTCTCTAGTATTTAAATTCTCAAAAAGCAATTGTAATTGGAAATCCCTACCCAAAATTATACATTTGTCTTTACAAAATCATGAAATTCTCCCTAATTATAACTGTAAAGAAGACATGAATTGTGGAGTGGCACTTACAGGACTAAATTGGTCAGCAACTGTTACATTTCATATAATTGCAAAGAATTTCATATTTCGGCAAGTAAGTGTGTATATATTTGTGTTTGTTTGTGTGTGTTTTTGTGTGTGTGTCTGTGTGTGTGTGTGTGACTGTATTGGGTAAATGGTAGAAATTCATGAAATTAAATATCTCTTGGTACCACCATATCCTTACTAAACCTGAGTCAATGTGTGTGTGTGTGTGTGTGTGTGTGTTTTAATGGGCCCTAATCCAAGTCTTGATGGAACTTCTGCTTGTTCTTATATGATACAGTAATGAGGATAAAAATAATAGCTAGCTGAGATTTCTATAAATCTGCAGAAAAATGTGTTTATAAGTTCTTAGAAATACATTTTACATCATCCTGCTTCCTGTGTTCTAGTTCCTTCATCTTACTTACGGATCCTTTCATCCTGTCCTGAGTGATCAGGAAAAATTGTCCTATTTATATCAGATGGCCTCTGAGGATACATCTCTAGCCATTGCCCTGGTCTCTTTCATAATTTATTTCAGGTGGAACTGGGTAGGGTTGGCCATTTCAGACAATGATAAAGGTATCCAATTTCTTTCCTATTTGAGAAGAGAGATGGAAAAAAATACAGTCTGCTTTGCTTTTGTCAGCATGATACCAGTCAATATGCATTTATACAGAAAAAGAGCCAAAGTGCATTACAACCAAATCATGAAATCATCCACAAATGTTGTCATCATTTATGGTGACACAGACAGTTCTTTAGCTGTGAGCTTTAGAATGTGGAAATCTCTAAGAATAAAGAGAATATGGATCACCACCTCACAGTGGGATGTCACTCCTAGTAAGAAAGACTTGACATTTGATAACATATGGGGGACTCTTGCTTTTGGACACAACCATGGTGAAATTTCTGGTTTTAAAAATTTTGTCCAGACATTGAAACCTTTCAAATACTCAGATGAATATCTGGTAAAGATGGAATGGATGTACTTTAATTGTAATGTCTCAGCATCTATATGTAAGACACTGAAGAACTGCACATCCCATCACTCATTGGAATGGTTAATTGAACATTCTTTTGGCATGGCCTTTAATGAAGGGAGTTATGACATATACAATGCTGTGTATGCTTTTGCCCATACCCTCCATCAAGTGACTTTTCAACAGGTTGATAATATTCCTACTGGCAATGGAAAAGAACAAAATTATGACTGCAAAAAGGTTGGGCTTCTTGCATTATATGATATTTCATGTTATCAATGCCTTTGAGTCACCTAGATGCTCAAACCAAGTGTACTAGAAAATATTTTCCAAAATAGAATATTTTATGATCATTTTTCCTGGTGTTCATGTTAATCTATATGTTTGTATAAAACTCTCATATACAGGGATTGAAATCAAAGGCAGAATTTGTTGATACAGCACTGTGACTTTCTTACAGATTTCCCAAATATCCCATGTTCTATTACTGAAAACATATTCAGTCCTTCTCCATGAACCCACTCAATGATGAATCCTTGTTCATTAATTCTCAAATATGTTATAATTACTGTAGGGAAATGTTTTAACTAGAGATCTAAACTTATGCTCTTCCCACTGTAGGTTAGGAACATTACTTGGTGGTCTGAGAGTCTTTAATATACAGGAATAGCACTATAATTCAGTTTTCTACAATCTTGTGTGCTTATGGGTATAAATGTATATCTCTTCCTGGATATGTGTATGTTTCTGTGTCTCTTATATCTGTGTTTATACCCATATCTACATCCCATATTCCCATATCTATATATCTATATACCTATATACATATTCCCATATATATATGTATATATATATATACATATATATATGAGTGAGAGTTAACATTTGCAGTTAACAATAATTTTTCTATGTTCCAATTACTTTGTGAATGGTTGCTTTTGTCTAAGTGTATATTCCTGTGTACATTTATCAATGCATGTGACTACATGTGCCTGTGTTTTGTGTATGTTCTTTCATTTATGTATTTCTGTTTTGCTTTGTCTGTGTGTTTTTGTATGAGAGCATAAATTTGTCTGTGTGCCAGTTACTTTGTGTGTGTGTGTGTGTGTGTGTTTCTTTTTGCATGTTCTTGCAGATGCTTTTGTGTGTGTGTGGCTGGGTAATTGTTTTATGTGTTTTTGTCTTTAACTTTTTTGATGGAAATTGTCTCTGTGTATATTTGTAATTTCTAATATGAGTATAGGCATGTACTTGTACATTTATGTGTACTTCTGCTATGTGTATATCTCTACAAGGATATAAGTCTCTCTCAGTTTGTTGTGTTTGTATATTCTATATTGTAAATATATGTTTGATATCTGCATGCATATTTGTGCTTGTTTGATAATCTCTTAGAGATCTAAAATTACAGAAACATAATTTTGTTTGTCCTATTACTTTCACTGGGATTTTTCACCTGCATACTGTAAATAAAATTGCCTTTAAAATGAAATAACAATATATTTTGTTATTATAAGGAAAAAATGTGTACTCTATAGTTTGCTGCCTGTCTTTCAGCTGTGTTCCTCTCTGAGAAAGACCTACTTCACTAATCCTGTTGGAGACAGAGTGAATATGAACCAAAGAAACAAACTGCCAGGAAACTATGACATTTACTACATTTGGAATTTTCCACAGGGACTTGGACTCAAAGTGAAAATAGGAATGTTTAGTCCCTATTTTCAAAATGGTCAACAGCTACATTTATCTGAAGATATGATAGAGTGGGCAACAGGAAGCACACAGGTGTGTTTGTCTTAACTGTACTAATTTAAGTTACACAGCAGTAAATCATGTCAAGTGTGTGTATCCAACCTTCCTCAAAACTAGTGAAATGAAATGGATTGTCATGTGAGGGACCAATTTCTAGCCTCTTAATCTATGTTCTTTTCAATTTTTTAGATGAGTTTTCAGTAATTCACTGAGAATTTCTAACATATGTACAATGTGTCTATATAATATCAGAATCTGTTTCTTGCCTTTAACACTAAAATAAAATGTTTTTTAAATGATATTATTTCCAGTAAAGTGAGCAATTTTCTATTAGTTCTATTCTAACTATTACAGAGTGATTTTCAGTCTTATGTTGAACCTCTTAAAAAAAATCCTAAAAAAAGCCTTCCTGTTCATTTTACTTTTTGTTTTTTTTCACATTTATCAATCATAAAATCTAAATTTTAATAATCACACTTCATATACAAATCTTAACAAGGAAAACTGCCACAATCTAAGAGCATGATAATTATGACTTACTTTTTCCAGCTTCTCTTATATCATATCTAGAAGGGAAAAAAATGACAGCAAAACAAACGACCAAAATCTAAACAACAACCCAATACCTAAACAAACCCAAAATCAGCCAAAGAAAAAGCTATACAGTTGAGGTGTTTGTTTACAGACCTTATATTTTTAAATATAATGACATATTAATGGAATTTAGATGCTGAGTAGACAGAAAAATGTTAGACATGCACAGAATATCTGTAACAAGTAGGGTATGATTCTACAATATCCAAAAATCATGGGTCATTTGGTTTTTTTTATTAGATATTTTATTTACACTTCAGATGGCATCCCCTTTCCCCATTCCACCCCCCCCCATCCCATGCCCCCTTTTCCTTTTTCCATTTATACATTTTTTAAAAATAATGTTAATCATAGGCTTTGTAAGTTTGGAATTGTTCAATCAGAGGTGTAACCCACTGACCAACCTAGATATATCAACTATCTTTGACTGGTGGAGATACTTGAACATCTGCCTCCCTGTTTCCCCCCTCTTTCTCTCTTTCATCAACATTACAGAGTGATTTTCAGTCTTATGTTGAACCTCTTCAAAAAATCCTAAAAAAAAAAAAAACTTCCTGTTCGTTTTAAATGCGATATATTTAAGTAACTGATTTTATTATGTAATTTTAAAGGCTGTTTACCAACTAGTCATAAATTACCAACACCTCTAGCTAACCGTATAATAATATTTTATGACAATTTTAGCTATGTTATGGACTATATATTGTTTTTACTGTTTTTCTTATTATGGGTATGAGTGGTTTTTCTGCATGTATATTTGTGCAACACCTGCATGTATGGTATTTATGAATGGCTGGAGAGCTGTTCAAATCTCAAAGTATTTGCAAGAGCTCCATGCCACTCAGTGGGTGCTGCAAATCAAATCTGTGTCCTCTTTACTGGTAGCAATTTTTCTTAAGAGCTGAGCCATGTCTGCAGCCCTGATTCATACCTTGTAAAAGATAATGTTGACTAAAGGAAACACTTCAGCCCCGTTAATTCCTGCATAAACATTCAAACAAACAGGGATGTGCGTAATTTCCTTCTCAGTGTGGGGAGGAGTTGGTAGTAATAAAAACACGCCTTTGAGGGAATTTGAAATGAAATCTCTCTGATGCACGACAGGTATATTATAGCTACGAATTCTGACGTGCTCGGTTTAATACGTCATATTCATATTACTCCACCCAAAAGTTGTTTAAATGTCTTCAGGATTGATACAAAGTGACTCTCAGTTTGCTCAGACAGTACAAAATTATAGCAGATATTTTTTACGCGATGTAATAAAGAAAACCATTCTTAGTAAAAAAAAAAAATCATAAAAGCTGAAAGTTTAGTTACAGCATTACATGCCCATAATAGGAGAGCATTGAAATCACTTGTGATTTCTAAACAGGCCTTACTTGAGCCTTACAAACCTTACAAACATGTCCACTGATAGACTATAGACATTTTTTTAAAAAGTAACCAGTGTTCTATTCACAAATATCTTAATCCGAATGTGGAAACTAATAAATGAAAACATAAAAATATCATGGCAGTATGTTTTCAAACCTTAGAGTCACACACTTAATTGAGTGTATATTCAATGTTACACTAAAGAAAGAATGAAAGAATGATTATAAGATTGTTTTAAAAAAGCAAAGAGGAAAGTAGCCTTTTCTGGGAGAATACAGTGAAAATATTAATACTTTA
Organism: Arvicanthis niloticus; assembly: GCF_011762505.2. Classification (NCBI taxonomy): domain Eukaryota; kingdom Metazoa; phylum Chordata; class Mammalia; order Rodentia; family Muridae; genus Arvicanthis; species Arvicanthis niloticus. The sequence goes on along the minus strand of NC_133438.1, from coordinate 7,985,887 downwards.
TTACAGTAAGACACTGAGTAAGTATATGACAAAGACATTCCATAAGGTTACAACATAATAGATGAATTTCAAACTAAAATGCAAACTGCAAAAAAAAAAAAAAAAAACAGTTATCTCAGTGAAAAGACTCACAATATGAATGCCCCAAGTTGAGGAGAGAATGGAAAGACTTAAAAACAAGGCACAAGTATTAGAAACTTCAAATGATGACAAAGAAAACACTACAAGAAAAAATGAAAAGCAGTGACAGGATAGCATGCTTAATAGATCTTATTAAACCTATGGTAACAAGACAAGGAAGGACACACTCTAGGTATCAACAGTAATTTCATTACGTTACAGCTGTACATTTCCAAAATAACGTGGCAAATGTGAATATCTGTCTAATACAGGCATTTAAATATCAAATAATCAGCTTGTGAAATGAAATAGTCCTTGATATATTTGACTAAAATTTGTTGTGGACAAAGCAAGAATGTGGAAGATGCAGGAGAGACACTTGTGTCATAGAAAGTCCCTCTCTGGATAACAGCAGGATCCAGCAACATTGCTCATATTTAAATGAATGTAGTTAATGAATTTATGCATTCATTAGCTTTACATTCAGACACCAGTTTAAAATCCCTATTCTACTCCTACTCCTAGTTCTTCTCTCATCCTTCCTTTCCTTCCCATTTAATACTCCTTTCTTCTTCTGAAAAGAGCTTCCCTCAGAAACATGCTTTGGCATACAATGTTGCACAATAACTAGGCACAGTTTCACATTTTCCTATGGTGCTCGGGGAGGAAGCCCAGTAGGGGTAATGATTCCCAAATGCAGGCAACAAAGTCAGACACAAACCTGCTACTGCTTTTAGGTTTCCCACATAAGGACCAAGCCTCACAAAGGTTATCTGTGTATAGAGGATTTAGTTTCATCCACTGAGTTATTTGCAGTAAGTGGTTCAGTCACTGTATGCCCTTAGGGTCCCAAGTAACTTGATAGGTAGGATTTCATGATATTTCCTTGATCTCTCTGGCTCTGACAATCATTCTTCCCCTGTGGGAAGAAACTCATGCGGGAACCGGAGACAGGGGCCCTGGGCAGGCTTTGCATGCTGCCAGCTCCCACATACATGCAGCCACTGTGGGCAGACCGCAGACCAGCGGCTAGGATGCAGGAAAGTCCTACAGATGGGTCCCAATACATACAAGAAAGTCTGGTTTCTAAGGCTGGAAACCTGGCGGCAGGCTCCAGAAGACACGTGGAGTCCAGGAATTCAAAGCTTTATTGTTCATGGCAAATGTGGATGGGTATGAATGGTGCCAGTCCCCCTTAAAAGCCAGGGTGAGCTGCCTTAAATAGGGAGGGGGAAAGAGGAGGAACTTAATTCATCATTTAGATAACTCTTGAATATGGAAATATCGAGGCAGATGCTTGTTAGTCACACCCTCTACCCGTGTCCTACTTGACTGACAGTGCAGGTTAATGAGAGATGTGGACCACATGTAGGAGCCTGGATTCTGGGTGTGTGGCCGAATGTCTGCTGTTTCTCCCAGAGTTCCAAGGGTGTGCCCATCCAAGAATGAAGACATCCTTCCAGGGCATGACATTCTCCATCTTATCCAGGATTCCCCAAACTTTGCATATTGTTTGCTTATTGATCTCTAAATCTGTCTCCACCAATTGTTTAGTGAATTCTCTCTGACGATGGGTATGCTAGACTTGCCTGCAAATATACAAATTATTATTACCAACATCAGAGGTAGGGTTTATCTCATCCAAGTTCTTCAAGCTAGGCCAGTTATTAGTTAGCTATCTCCATTCTTTGCTACATCTTTATTCCCACAGATCTTTAGGCAGGGTTAACTGTAGGTTAAAGATTTTGTGGATGGAATGTTGTTTTAGTCACAACACTGGAAATCCTGTCTGGTTATTGGATATGGATAATATGGACTCTGTATCCCACTTTGCTAGGAGACTTAGCCATGGTAATCCTCATAAATTTCTGGGAGTTTCTAATGCCCTAGGATTCTAGCTTGATTCAGAGGTGCCATGCCCATTTCAGTGGTCTTTGCAAAGAATCTGTTCCTTTGTCCTCCCCTTCTATTCTCATCCCACTCCATTCCCATTCAGTCCACAAACCCTTTCACCCATGGTGTCTATTTTATTTTTGATTCTCGGAGAGATACATATTTCCCAAATAGTGCCCTCTTTATTACTTAACTTCTTTAGTTATGTGTAGTGTAACACACCATGAATATTCTTATCCTCCTTATAGGAAGAGGATAAAAATTACATGCTTAAAATATTTAGAGTCATAACTGCCATTCCATTTAATATATCCAGTGTATTTATTTTTTGTAGTAAAAAGAAGAAAGAAAAATTTTAGAATGAACACAATTATAAGAAGTCATAACTAATAAATGAGGACTATGAATGGCATTCAAAGAACTCCATCATATTTAAAAGTGAGAAGAACAAAAGAGGTCAAAATAAAATATAAACACCACTCGAATGCCTGACAGAATAAACAGGTATTATAAAATTATCAAATATTGAAATAAAACCTAAGTCATAATTTATACATAATTTTTAGTAATAATTGAGTGTTTGTGCTCATCTTCTCTAAAAAATCACAGAAAATAGTTTATTTTTATTAATAATGTTATTGATAATATTTTATTGATTATTTTGGAAATTCAAATCATACATCACGTTCATACCCCATTCCTAGTCCTTTCATTTTTTACTCTCTAAGGATGCACCCCACAAGAAATAAGATAAATTAAATTTTAAAAGTTTTATTTTTTTTAATATACACACTAGATGTGATTGTTTGTATAAGCTTGGCACAGGAATTGGCACTATTTGGAGGAGTGTTCTTGTTGGAGTAGGTATGTCCTTGTTGGAGTAGATATGTCACTGTGGGTGTGGGTTTTAACACCCCCGTCTTAGCTGTTCTGTAGTCAGTATTTTGCTAGTAGCTTTCAGATGAATATGGAGAAATCTCAGCTCCTCCTGCACCATGCCTGCCTAGATGCAGCCAGGTTCCATGATGATAATGAAGTTAACCTGTTAAGCTGGAAGCCAGCCCCAATTAAATGCCCTCCTTATAAGAGTTGCCTTGGTACTGGTGTCTGTTCACAGAAGTAAAATCTGAACTAAGACACCAGAGTGTGGTCACACTCTCAATTTCTGTCCCATAAATAGAACTTAGTTCTTCCCTCCAAAACTCCCTCAAGAAACAGTCAAGTTTGGAAAGCTAACTTCAGATTCCTTACTATAGATTTTAAAATTTATTTGTATAGTTTCCAGTTTAACCTGCTTCTGTTTCTTGGATTCTGAGGCAAGTATGCATTTGAGATGACAATAGGACAGTGAGACCTTTTTCAACATAAACAAAAACCGAAAAAGAAGAGTTATGTTTAATTATATTTCTGGAGAACATGATGTGAGGCTGGGAATAATACACTCTGTGATGGCAACATCAAACCTAACATGAAACAAAGGAAACAAATGCAGAATGCAGAAATCCATAAATTTTCAAAGCAGCATATAGACACTCATCACAAGACTCATTTTAATATCAAGATTTTCTTAATTTCAGAAATACCTCAATTAACTTTAAGTAATCAATATTTTCACCATATTTTCGCGCTCTATAAACCCTTTTCACTAAAGGAAACACTCCACCTTCCAGCTCACTATACACAAACTCAGCACCTCCTCACCACAAATGTAATAGAAGTGGCCATATGCACTTGTTTTTCTGTTTTTGCTTAGTTTGTTAAGGTCTGTTATTCTAATGTTATTGAGGTTATTTTGGTTATCTAATATTTGAGGTCTTCTTTCCCATGTTTTTTATGTCCTTAACATTGCTTAAGTTCCTCTTATTAAACACGAACTATAAGCAAATTGATGAGGAAAAGTTCAACTTGGCTTATGGGTTACACTCCAGGGAAGACGAGACATGGATCTGGAAAATGCAACTGAAATGTAGTCACTTAAGGAATTCTGCTTACTGGCTTATTCTGCATGATTTCTAATGTCCCACTGTCTACAGGTAATACTGCTCCCAGTATTTGGGCACTCCTACATCAATTACCAATTTAAAATATATGTCACATATATGATGACAAGCTAGACTCACAGAGATAATTTATCTATTAGGGTTGTCTGTGACTTTATACTATACTTTGTATTAAAGAGACAAGAATTAAAAAGAATAACCTGCTTGCAATTTCTGTACTGTTTGCACACAAAACAATACCTCTCTACTTCTTGAATTTCACGATAGGAAACAATTCAACTTTCCCACATTATATTCATACTTTGATATCTATCATCATGCAATGCACTAAGGTAAATTTGAGAGCTTTTGTGATATATATATATATATATATATATATATATATATATATATATATATACTCATAAATATCACATTCTAATATAATTTTTGAGGGGGTAATTAAAACTCCTGATAGCATGATATATCTATTTTTCTTCAGTTGCCAACCTCTGTGTGCAGTGCTGATTGTGGTCCTGGATTTAGAAAATTCAGGAAGAATGGAATGTCAGCTTGCTGTTTTGATTGTAGTCCCTGCCCAGAAAATGAAATTTCTAATGAGACAAGTGAGTATTTCTTTCAGGGTTAAATTTTTCAAATTGATTATCATCTTCCACCCAAATAGGAGCACTGAAGTGATCTCAAATGGAACATTAAAATGTATATTGGTTTTTAAAGTTAGTTATTATAGGAATAAAATAATTAAAAATATCCTCTTTAAGAAAAGCAGAACTTGTAATATATCAGTGACTCCTTGAAAATTTATACTAGATAGCATATTCTCAAAGAGTTTTGATAAGAACACCTCAGTGTTAGCATGTTCTAGAGAAGATCTTTTTTAATGATTAATTCTCTCAAAAGATCAGGAATCTTCAAAATATTTATTACTATTGTCTTGAGGTATGTACCCTTACATAAGTTTGTGCATCTCTATCAAGTACAGAAAGACATGAAAGACAGAATAAGGCAAATGGTTAGTTGGAACTAGATCCAAGTCTTTTGTAAAACTAATGAAAAGGGTAAATAATAATTTGTTAAAGTTATCAGAAATTGTTAAGCATAAATCAGAAGATTATGTATGATATAGAAACTTTTTGATTAAACAAATCCATTTATTTTAAGAAAATTTGACAGAAAAATACCTTTATTAGAGTAGAAATTTTTTACAAGAAAATGTTCAATGATATTTGAAATGTAAAAAACTGAGAATCACTGTTGACACATGATGTGTAAAAAGTAGGAGTATTCTACTCAATACTAGAATACATAGTACCTAGTAAATATTTTCCACGATAGAATAGATTAAAATTGTTTTGTCCTTAAAGGAATTAGCCACACTTTTTAAATGTTATTTGAACTTGTATAGCCCATATTAGTCAAAAAACTATTTAGTCAGTATTTACTAAATACAATTGACAGGCATCCATTTATTCCCTCATTTAATGTGTCATCCAACATAATTGAATGGAAGTACTTAAAGGCTTTTATGGTTAGTAACATAACTTAGCAGTTAAAATTATTTCCACTAATTATGATGGTGTTAGTATGTCCCCAGAACCCATTACAAAGGAGGTAACAAACTTCTACATGTTGTTTTCCTGATATGCCTGAAGTTCTACATTAAATATACACTTAAGTAATTCAACAGGGCTGTTTGGGTTCACCTGACATTGATGCTGGAAACCAAACTCAAGTACTGTCTACGAGCAATACATTCCCTTCACAACCAAGCTAAAATCCTGTTCCCTCCAACAAATTAAATGATTAAAGCTGTCAACAAAAACAATGTTCCATATAAGAAACTTCAAATCTTGGCAGCATATTATCCATTATTGCAATTATCCAGTAGTTCAGAGGAATGGCAATCAGATTTTCTACACAAACAATGGTGGGCATTACAGAGGATTTTACCTTCAGGGATAGGGTTATTGCTTTGTATGACAAAGTCTCAAGTATATGGTATTACTACAGCCAAAAGAGGACAAAACTTGCTATGATTTTTTTATATTTGCAGTTACAAACATTGAAAATATTTTCATATAAGCTTAAATTTTCATTCTCAATCTCATATTTCACCCATACAAAACCAATTCCTCTCATGTCCATGATAAAATTTATTTTTACATGTAAACACACTTATAAATTTAAACACCCACAATAAATGATCACAATTAAAAAGACAAAATTTAAAAAATATATATTTCTTGCTTTCATTCCCCATAACAATTAAAACCATTTAGTAATGGAATCAATTATTTTATGTAGCAACAATATTCAAAGTTTTCTCACCAACCAGATTCACATATTTCAACACTTTTTCTATACTTAAATAAAATATCCTGACAGTAAAATTGCTGAAGCTGCACTAATAATACTTTCATTTTTCCATTAGATGTGGATTTCTGTGTCCAGTGTCCAGAGGACCAATATGCTAACATGGAGCAGAATCACTGCATTCACAAAGCTCTTATTTTTCTCACTTATGAAGAACCCTTGGGCATGGCACTTTCTTTAATGGCCTTGTGCTTCTCTGCTTTCACTGCGGTGGTTCTTGGCATCTTTGTGAAGCATCATGGTACTCCCATAGTTAAAGCCAATAATTGCTCTCTCACCTATATCTTGCTCATCTCACTCATCTTTTGTTTCCTCTGCCCCTTGCTTTATATTGGCCACCCAAACTCGACCACCTGCATCCTACAGCAAATCACATTTGGAGTTGTATTCACAGTAGCTATTTCTACTGTATTGGCCAAAACAATTACTGTGGTACTCGCATTCAAAGTCACAGCCTCTCAGAGAATGAAGTACTTTCTTGTTTCAAGGACATCTAACTACATCATCCCCATTTGTACTCTCATCCAAGTTATGATATGTATAGTCTGGCTAGGAGCTTCTCCTCCTTCTGTTGATACTGATGCACAATATGAGCATGGCCACATCATCATTGTTTGCAACAAGGGTTCAAACACTGCCTTTTACTGTGTCCTGGCATACCTGGCCTGCATGGCCTTTGCAAGTTTCATTCTCGCTTTCTTTTCCAGAAACCTACCTGGTGCCTTCAATGAAGCCAAGTCCATAACATTCAGCATGATGGTATTCTGCAGTGTCTGGGTCACTTTCCTCCCTGTTTATCACAGCACCAAAGGCAAGATTATGGTGGCTGTGGAGATCTTCTCCACATTGGCTTCTAGTGCAGGGATGCTGGGCTGCATCTTTGTTCCTAAATGTTACACAATACTGTTTAGACCAGACAGAAATTCTCTTCAAAAGATCAGGAAGAAATCATCTTCCCCTACTCACTGTTCATAAAATATAACTGATACATGTATAGTTGGTTCATAATCTCCAAATAATAGATTACATTATCATAACTATCCATTTTGGAATGACTCTCACTTTTTTCTCTATTGATATTGCCTAGCAATATCGTGTCTACTGAGGTCTACATTTTCTCCTATAATCTTCCACAGTGTTCTACAACAATCTTCCTCTTTTCAAGAAATATGTAATATAATCCTGATCCATTCTAAGAGTTAGATGAATTATTCTAGGAACATAAAGGAGAAAAAATATTCTTATCACCAGGTTGATAGAATATTCCAAGAGATGGATTGATGTCTCAGCAATTAAAATCATGTTCTGCTCTTGTAGATGAACCAATTCAATAGCAAATGCCGCCAATTGCTGCTAACAACCTCATGTACAAAGCATCAGATGGTCTCTTGTGTGCTCCAAATTTACCTGAACATATTTATTCACATAATCACACACTCACACACATACACACACAACTAAAATTACATAACTTTTTAAAAATGTAAAATATGGTTAAGATTTTACATTGGCATTCTGCTTTTTAATGTTCTACTAAGATGTCACAATTACTGAAAACTACATAGAAAAGATGAAATATGAGTAGAGATGACTGGGTTTACCTTCATGCATTTTACATAAGAATCCTCAAATTTAAGTGTACCATAAAAGACACAGTAAAGAATCTGACAAAGACAGCCTAGTGTGTTGAAATAATTTCTTCAATATATGAAATGTATATGACTCTGTGACAAAGATAAGCTTTGACATAAAATGAGGAAGGCAGTTGCTAGGGAGTTAGTGTTGAGAGCAGTTAATGGTTGTTGGTGTATGAAATCAACTGGGTCTGATTGTTCTGGGAACCAGAAGTTAGCAAAGGTAAAGGGGGCAAATCAACCAAACACACACACACACACACACACACACACACACACACACACACACAGAATGTTTGAATAATAACAAGGCCAGGTAACAGATATACAGACAAACATACAGGTAGACAGACTGACAAACACATATATTTTCACACATAAGAAGACTGAAGAAATGCTCCCACAAACAGGATTTCACATATACACATATATGCATATATACATATATGCACTTACACAAGTCTGTACAAGTACAGGTGGGCAGATGTAACTAACTTCCAACAAGCAGACTCCAATAATTTCATACATATTATACATATATATATACACACAACTGGTGGAAGAAGCAAGCTCCAACACACACTCAAACAAACTTTTTACATTAACATATATACATATAAATGTATACATATATACACACATATATAAACATATACATGTATACAAATGTAGATAAATACACAAATATATAGATATACAGATCCATAGATACATTTTTACATAAATACATAGATAAATACTTAGTTAGATGCATACACATACACACACGTATAATAAACACACACATATAAGTTTGTGTGTGTGTGTGTGTGTGTGTGTGTGTGTGCATACTTGGAAGGTGGAAAGAATGTATTTCCAACATACCCTCAGACAAATTTTACACTTGTACATACGTGCATATAGTTGATGGGTGGAAAGAACTATGTTCTGAATACTTTATTCTTTCTCCCATGGCTTTTATAGCCCAGAAAAGTCTTTCAGGAAGGATAAGATTATGTTTTAGGTTTCTTCTACTAAATGACTATGGAAAAAAACAAAACTATGTTCCCAACACCTTTACAAAAAATATATAGTACAGGTAAGCAACTTGGTATAGATTGACAAAGTGTAGACAAGCAAGGTATTTTTCTCAGTCAGTTTCTCTGAATGGCAGGCAGCAATCTGGAAGTACAAAGAAATGAATGATTATTTTAATATTTATCTTTAATAGTAGCCTTATAAGAATCTTAAAAGAATCACATACATAAACTTTTATTTATAGATCAATCATATTTAATTTAAATAATCTGAATGTGAGTGTGCTGATCAGCAGTTCTGATTAAATCATATCACGAACCTGAGGGCAAGATGGGTATAAGAAAATAATCATCACTGGTTAGCCTCAGTTAAAGTCACATCAGCCAATATTGCCATTTTCCTTGTTCTGTGTCCTTAAAAAGAACCCAATACATAGACAAAGTTTCCCACTCTCACATTACCTATTCAATATAGTACTGGAAGTCCTAGCCAGAGCAATTAGACAACAAAAGGAAGTCAAAGGGATACAAACAGGAAAGAAAGAAGTCAAAATTTCCCTATTTGCAGATGATATGATAGTATACTTAAGTGACCCTAAAACTTCCACCAGAGAACACCTAAACCTGATAAACAACTTTAGCAAAGTGGCTGGATATAAAATCAACTCAAACAAATCAGTAGCCTTCCTCTACTCAAAGGATAAACAGGCTGAGATAAAATTAGGGAAATGACACCCTTCACAATAGCCACAAATAATATAAAATATCTTGGAGTGAATCTAACTAAGCAAGTGAATGATCTGTATGACAAGAACTTCAAGTCTCTGAAGATAGAAATGAAAGATAATCTCAGAAGATGGAAATATCTCCCATGCGCCTGGATTGGCAGGATTAACTTAGTAAAAATGTCCATCTTGCCAAGAGCAATCTACAAATTCAATGCAATCCCCATCAAAATTCCAAATCAATTCTTCATAGAGATAGAAAGAGCAATTTGCAAATTCATTTAGAATAACAAGAAAACCAGGATAGGGAGAACTATTCTCAACAATAAAAGAACTTCTGGGGGAATCACCATCCCTGACCTCAAACTGTACTACAGAGCAGTAGTGATACAAACTGCATGTTATTGGTACAGAGACAGGCAGGAAGATCAGTGGAATAGAATTGAAGGTCCAGAAATGAACCCACACACCTATGGTCACTTGATTTTTGACAAAGGAGCTGAAAACCATCCAGTGGAAAAAAGGTCAGCATTTTCAACAAATGGTGCTGGCTCAACTGGAGGTCAGCATGTATAAGAATGCAAATTAATCCATTCTTATGCCCTTGTACAAAGCTCAAGTCCAAGTGGATAAAGGACCTTCACATAAAACCAGATACACTGAAACTAATAGAAGAGAAGGTGGGGAAGACCCTCGAATACCTAGGCACAGGGGAAAAGTTTCTGAACAGAACACCAATGGCTTATGCTCTAAGATCAAGAATTGACAAATGGGACCTCATCAAATTGCAAAGATTCTGTAATGCAAAGGACACTGTAAACAAGACAAAAATGGCAACCAACACATTGGGAAAAGATCATTTCCAATCCTACATCTGATAGAGGGCTAATATCAAATATATACAAAGAACTCACGAAATTACACGTCAGACAACAAAAGAACCCCATTTAAAATGAGGTACAGACCTAAACAAAGAATTCTCAACTGAGGAAACTTGAATGACCGAGAAGCATCTTAAGAAATGCTCAACATCCTTAGTCATCAGGGAAATGCAAATCAAAACAACACTGAGATACCACCTCACACCAGTCAGAATGGCTAAGATCAAAAATTCAGGTGATAGTAGATGCTGGTGAGGATGTGAACAATGAGGAACACTCCTTCATTGTTGGTGGGGTAGCAAGCTGGTACAACCACTCTGGAAGTCAGTCTGGCGGTTCCTCAGAAAATTGGACCCAGCTATACCACTCCTGGGCATATACCCAGAAAATGCCCCAACATATAACAAAGACATATGCACCAGTATTTCATAGCAGCCTTATTTATAATAGCAAGAAGCTGGAAAGAACCCAGATGCCCTTCAACAGAGGAATGGATACAAAAAATGTGGTACATTTACACAATGGAATATTACTCAGCTATTAAAAATAATGAATTCGAGAAATTCTTAGGTAAATGGATGGAACTAGAAAATATCATCCTGAGTGAGGTAACCCAATCACAAAAGAACACACATTGTATTTACTCACTGATAAGCAGATATTAGCCCAAAATTTTGAAACAACAATGATTCAACTAACAGACCACATGAAGCTCATCAAAAAGGAAGAACAAGTGTGGATGCCTAGTTCTTTTTTAGAAGGAGCATCAAAATACCCATGGAGCAAATATGGAGACAAAGTGTGGAACAGAAACTGAAGGAGAGGTTGTATGGAGACCATTTCACCTGGGTATTCATCCCATGTGCAGTCACCAAAATAGACTCTGATATGGATGACAGGAAGTGAATGCTGACAGCAGCCTGATAAAGCTGTCTCCTTAGAGGTTCCCCAGCGTCTGACATACCCAGAGGCAGATACTCACAGCTAACCATTATCTGATCAAGGGTTCCAAATGGAGAAGTTAGAGAGAAGACTGAAGGAGCCTAAAGGGTTGGTGGCCTTATGAGGAGAGCAACAATACCAACCAGCCACAGCTCCCAAGGTCTAAACCACCAGGCTAGGAGCACATATGGAGGAACACATGATTCCATCTGTATATGTGGGGGAGGTTGGCCTTGTTGGGCATAGGTGGGAGAGGAGATCTTTGGTCCCATGAAGGCTGAAATCTGAGTGGGGGGGATCTGAGGGTGGGGAGGTGGGAGTGTGGGGTAGGTGGCTGCACACTCTCACAGAAGTAGAAGGAGAAGGGGATAGGATAAGGTATTCCTGGGTGGTAGGGGAATGGGGTAAAGGGATAAAATATGAAATGTAAATATTATATCAAATAAAAGAGGGGGGAAAAAGCAAAGCTGTTAGAATCAACATCTTTAATAAAATGTCAGCCCTCTTAAAAAAATATCTTGGTACTAAAATTTGTTTTGAGAATTGTATATTGGAAAATACACAGCCTTGATGTATCTACTCATCAAGCAAGCCGAGCAGACCGGCTCAAACCTCTGAGGTCCTGGAATTCCATCTGGATGCAGTGAAGACACAGCATCAGAGGCTTATCAATTTACTCTTCCCCCAACCCCTCTTCTAATATCTTAACGCCCTTAATCAGCTTGAAGAAGTTAATGAAGAGTCAGCACCCCTATTCCCTGGGCTTGGGGACTAAGGTGGTAAATATTGGGCTGTCTTTCTAGGGAAAAGTAGTGGTTTTGTGGGAATAGGGAGGGTTAGCTAGGATTTATTGCATAGCCATAACCTATTGGTAGAAATCTGTACAATTATTATCAAGATGAAGTAGAACTTTTTAAATGGCACAAATTTACTTTGATTACAAATTTAAGGTTTTCATTGGTATGAGCTTCTCAGTGATATACAAGTGAGATGAATATTGATACTCTCATAGGCATTGTACCTGTATAACACATTTAGGAATACAAGGCTTAGACCCAGTCCTTCTTTAACTTTTTTAACAGATTCGAGATGATTAGTCTGTGAGTTAAGGGACTATAGCAAATTCATGGCTTGGAGTTTATTGTTATGGTATTTTCTGTTTTATTTAGAAATAGGTGAGTGGAGTTAACAGACAATAGTCCAGGTTACTTTACATGGATTGTTGGTTTTCAAAACGTCAGAGGTTCACAGAATTGATGTTGCAAACATTTCTGTAGTAATGTTTATTTTGATTAGAGACCTGTCTGCTCCTGACAGCTTCCTGTCTTGAATTCTAAGAGGAAATTGAGCATCTTTGGAGTTAATCCAGTTGTGGTGTGACAGCAACTAGACAAGAATTGCCTCTTTCCATCTACAGACAAATTACTGTCCAGAAAAGGACACACTTGAAGAAAAGTCAACTGATTATATCTGCCAAGACAGAGAGTAATCAGCCCTTAATAATTCTGCAGCACTAAGGTCTGTCAGATGATCCTGGCCCAGAAGGCGGAAGAACAGATGCTCCAATGTTTTGTAGTAGAGGGAGTGTCCAGGTGTTCAGAGGTCTCTATAAATTGGCTAAGTTTTAGAAGCTATGCTTTGTGCTTCCCATAATTTCAGTTAACTCAATCATTCTGAATTTCTGACAGGGTTGAAAACTTATAGTCTCATAGCCAATCCTGGTTATTTACCTTGAGAGAAAAGATTTGAGTGGATGGTTTTCAGATGACATTCATTCTAAAGCCAAGGAAAAAGCCAGGTTCAGAACTAAGTGTTTTACTTAGGAGAGATGACAGAGGTTCAGTCAGATGGACTGGGTATTAGGACTATCTTGTACCTTACTGGTACAAATTGGCATAATTATGCTCTAATTGTATTTTGAGAGAAAAGATTTATTTTAACAGGAAGGGTGATATGTAGGAGGAGATAAGGTAGAAGGAGTACTGAGGGGAAGAGAAAGAGTAAGGAGAGGTAGAGAAGAAGAAGAGGAGAAGCTAGGTGATGAAAGAGAGAGAAAGAGGGGGGGAGACAGGGACGCAGATATTCACATGTCTCCACCAGTCAAAGATAGTTGATATATCTAGGTTGGGTATTGGGTTACACTTCTGTTTGTATGGGCATCTTGTTATTGAAAATTACCAAACTTATAAAGACTTTGATTAACATCTTTAAAAATTGTATAAATGCAAAAAGGAAAAGGGGCATGGGGTACGGGCTTTCTATTGGGGGGGATGGGGAAAGGGGATGGCATCTGAAATATAAATAAAATATCCAATAAAAAATCAAAAAAGATAAATACAAACAAAATTGATATTACTCAAGATACTAGAAAAATATTATCAAAGGCTTAATTAGATATAGCCAGATCAACAGTTGCCACTCTGTCACAGCAATGGAATATAGTTTATTGGACTGAGATTTGAACATTTAGAAGTAACTTCATATCTTCTTTCTTTTTTGTATGGCAGAAATAAATATTCCTTGGCATATGTGTCCTTTCCATTACAAAAAAGAAAGAAAATAAGGACTCATTTTGCCAAAACTTGTGGGACATAATGAAAGCAATGCTAAGAGAAAAACTCATAGCTCTAAGTGTCTAAAAATAGAAACTGGAGAGAGTACACACTAATAGCTTGACAGCACACCTGAAAGCTCTAGAACAAAAAAGAAACAAATGCACCGGAGGACTAGACAGCAGGAAATAATCAAACTCAGGGCTGATATCAACCAAATAGAAACAAAAAGAACTATACAAAAAATCAACAAAACCAGGAGCTGTTTTTTTTCAAAAATCAACAAGATAGATAAACCCTTAACCACACTAATGAGAGAGCACAGAGACAATATCCAGAGTAATAAAATCAGAACTGAAAAGAAAGACATAACAACAGAAAACTTAAAATTTTCAGTAAAATCATCAGACCATACTACAAAACCTATATTCAACAAAACTGGAAAATTTGGATAAAATGGACAATTTCCTAGACAAATACCAGGTAGAAATGTTAAATCAGAATAAGATAAACCACCTAAATAGTCCCATAACCCCTAAAGAAATAACAGCAGTCATTAAAAGTCTCCCTACCAAAAATAGTCCAGGACCATATGGTTTTACTGCAGAATTTTATCAGACATTTTAAAAAGACCTAATACCAATACTCTTTAAACTATTCATCAAAATGGAAATAGAAGGAACACTACCTAATTTGCTCTATGAAGCCACAATTATGCCCATACCTAAATTACACAAAGACACAACAAAGAAAGAGAACTTCAGACCAATCACCCTTATAAATATGGATTGAAAAATACTCAATAAATTTCTCACAAACCGAATCCAAGAACACATCAAAACAATCATTCATCACAATCAAGTAGGCTTTGTCCCAGGAATGCAGGGATTTGGAAATCAATCGATGTAATCCACTATGTAAACAAACTCAAAAAAAAAAAAAAAAAAAAACCATGATCATCTGACTAGATGCTGAGAAAGCATTTGGCAAAATTCAACATTCCTTCATGATAAAAATCTTGGAATGAACAGGATTTCAAGGCCCATACCTCAACATAGTAAAAGCAATATACAGCAAACCAGCAGCCAACACCAAACTAAATGAAGAGAAACTTGAAGCAATCCCACTAAAATCAGGGACTAGACAAGACTGCCCACTCTCTCCCTACCTATTCAATATAGTACTCAAAGTCCTAGCCAGAGCAACTAGACAACAAAACAAAATCAAAGGAATACAAATTGTAAAGAAAGAAGTCAAAATATTACAATTTGCAGATGATATGAGAGTATAACAACAAAATTCCACAGGAGGATCCCTAAACCTGATAAACAACTTCAGCAAAGTGACTGGATATGTAACTCAAACAATCTACACAATGGATAATTAGGCTGAGAAAAAATTAGGGAAATGACGCCTTTCATAATATTCAAAATAATATAAAATACCTCAGTGTGAATCTATCCAAGCAAGTGCAACATCTGTATGACAAAAACTTCAAGTCCCTGAAGAAAGAAATAAAAGAAGATCTCAGAAGATGTAAGATCTCCCATGCTCATGGAAAAGCAGGATTAATATAGTAAAGATGGCAATCTGGCCAAGAGCAATCTATAAAATTAATGCAATCTCCATTAAAATTCCAACTCAATTATTCACAGTGCTAGAAAGAGCAATTCTCAAATTGACTTGGAATAACAAAAAACCCAGGATAGCAAAAACTATGCTCAACAATGAAAAAACTTCTAGGGAGATCACCATCCCTGACCTCACTCTGTACTACAGAGTAGTAGTGATAAAAACTGCATGGTATTTGTACAGAGATAGAGAAGAAGATCAATGAAATAGAATTAGAGACTCAGAAATGAACCTACATACCTATATTCACCTTATCTTTGACAAAGGAGCTAAAACCATTTGGTGGATAAAAGACAGCATTTTCAACAAATGGTGCTGGTTCAACTAGAGGTCAGCATGTAGGAAAATGCAACATGACAACAGTAACTGTTGAGAGCTCACTTACTAATCTACTATTAGGAGTCAAAGAAGACACACTGTGAACTGCAAGATCCTTAAAGGCCTTCCACAGCAAAAATAACTCTTTCTCCCAACAGAGCCACACCTCCTAATTCTTTTCAAGTAGTTCAGTCCATTATGGGCAAAGCATAAAAATATGTGATGGGGGATATTTTCATTCACACGACTACATTTTGCTCCCTGACACCCATGTTCTTGTTAGCAAGTCATAATGTTATATTTTTTTACTTTAAATTTTACCAGTATATAAAAATTCTATGTATTACACAACACATCCGGAACACATCTCCTCCTCCCAGATATTACACCCTACCTCCCCTCTCCACCCATTTATTGCTCTTGCAGTTCCCTTTGAAAAATGGCAGAAATGTCAACTGAACATGCCATAGCAAGATGCAAAGAAACTAGGCCTGAACCCTCATCGCAGTAGGAAAAAAAGGAGAAGAGACAATGAGCAGGCAAAAGAGTCAATCACACCACCACTTCCACTATCAGGAATCCCATTAAATCAAACTCACATTTAAAAACGACAGCATGTATAGGAAAAGCCTATCACAGATTAATGCAGACTCCATGATTACTTTTTTAATATCTGCGAGCCCATCTATAAGCCCTGTTCTGGTAACCCTGACTCCTCTGGCTCCTACAGCCCTCCCTTTCCTTCTCCTGAGCAGTTCTTCTAGATTCCCATAATATTTGGCTGTGGGTCTCTGCATTTATCCCCATCAGCTGCTGGAGGAAGCCTCTTTGATGGTGATTTGGCAAGGCTCCTATCTATGTGTGTAGCAGAATATCATTCAGAATCACATTGTTACCTTTTTTGGTGAGTAATGTTTGGTTCTACCCTAGGTCTCTGAACCAATCACTTCCATGTTCATAGACATCCAGGTAGTGCCAGGCAAAGGATCTCTCTCCTAGCTTGGGACTCAAAATAGACCACTCTGGCTAGTCACTACAAGTTCTGAGCAGCCATTGCCTTAGCACATTTTGCATGGAATAGGGTCAAATGTTTTGACGTTGGGTTGGTGTCCTCGTGCCAACACCAGGAGCCTTGCCTGGTTGCAGATCTGGCCAGTTTAGGTTCCATGAGGTCCATTAGTACAAGTCCTCTGTAGTCACTTTCATAGCTTCCAGTATCTTTTCCACTGCACTGTTTCTACATAACTCCCTAAATGTCCGTCAATTGCAGATGGCTCTATCTATATTTTCTCCTTCTATCAATACCTCCTCCATTGTATCCTTTCTCTTCCTACCCACTGCAAGTCCACCACACAAATTCTTTTCTATTTTTCTTTTTCAGGGAGATCCATGCATCCTCCCTCAAGCCATTCATGGTAATCAGCCTCTCTGGATCTATGGATTGTAATGATCCTTATTTGTTTCACAACTAATATCTATAGATAAGTGATGACATATCTTGTTTCTCTTTTGGGGTCTGTCTTGCCTGACTCAGAATGGATTTTTCTAGTTTCTATATGACGGAAAATTTCTTTATTTGTTCATGAGTTGAGGGATATCTAGGTTGCTTCTAGTTTCTGGCTATTATTTTAAAAACCACTGTAAAATATTTAATAAAATATTCTTTTGGTGGAATTGGGCATCTTTGGAGTTTATTCCCAAAAGTAGTCTGGCATTTCTTTCCATTGGTTGCTGGGTGAACCTCTTAGAGGACAGTTATGCTAGGTTCCCATCTGTGAACATATAAGAATATCGTTAATACTGTCAGGGATTGGTTCTTACTCATGGCATTGGTCTCAATTTTGGACAGTCATTGATTGGACATCCCCTCTGTCTCTGCTCTCTGTATCCCTGCACATTCTTTAGGCAAGAACCATTTTGTTTTTGTCTCTGTTTTTGTGACTGGGTTACTTACCTTATCCCTCTACTGTGAGTCTGACATGGCTACAGTGAGTGGTTATTTCAGAATTCATATCCCTAACTGCTTTCACCTATAGTTACCCCAGTAGACCCTATGGGGGTCTCTCCCACCCATCCCAGCTAGAGTTACCCTAATACACCCTATGAGGTCTTCCCTAATCCCAAGCCTCTGGCATGTCCTAAAGATTCTCTCCTGCCCATTGAAAATCTCCCTGCTCTCTTCTGCTCTCCCTACATATGATCACTACCCATCTGGCTCCTCTCCTGATCCCATCATCCACCCAGTTATTTCCTGACATTGACTTCTGATATCTATTTTATTTTCTCTCTTGAGAAAGATTTAACCATCCTAGATTGGCCCTCCTTGTTATATGGCTTTTGGAGTTTGTTGATTACAGCATTGTTATCCTGTACTTTATGACTAACATTCACTTATAAGTGAGATTTGGTTATGAGTTACCTTCTTCATAATGATATTTTCTAGTTCCATTTATTTGCCTGTAAAATTCATGATGTCCTTGTTTTAAATATCTGTGTAGTGTTCCCTTGTGTGAGTTATCCATACCTTTTATCCATTCTTTAGTTGAGGCACTGTTTCTGGATATTAAGGAGAAGACTGTTATGAACATAGATGAGCAAGTGGCCTTGTGGGATATTGAAGAAACTTTTAGATACATGACCAGCTGTGGTATAGCTGGATCTTGGGGTAGACCTATTCTAAATCTTCTGAGACACTGCCACAATGATTTCCAGGGTGACTGTACAAGTTTGTACTCCCACCCACAGAAAGAAGTGTTTTGTTTGCACCATAATCTCTCCAGCATGTGCTGTACTTTGAGGTTTGATCTTATCATTTTCGATAGCTTCAGGGTAGAATTTCAGTCTTTTTGATGTGCATTTCTCTGATGACTAAGGACATTGAACATTTCTCTCAATGTTTTTTTTTTTTTTTTTTTTTTTTACAATTCAAGATTCCTCCGTATAGAATTCTCTGTTTAGCTCTTTAGCATATTTTTCAATTCAGTTATTTGTGTTGTTGGTTTATAACTTCTTGAGTTTCTTGTAAAATTTGAATATTAGACCTCTGTCAGATGGGGGGTTAGTGAAGATCTTTCCTCAATTTGTAGGCTCTCATTCTGTCCTAATGATGGTGCATTTTGCCTTACAGAAGCTTTTTAGTTTCATGGAATCACATTTGTTAATTACTGACCTAAGCACCTGAAGCATTGGTGTTCTATTCAGGATGTTGTCTCCTGTTCCAAGGAATTCAGGGCTATTTCCCACTTTTTGTGTGTTAATTTTTCCTGTGGTCTTTGATCCATTTGAACTTAGATGTGTTCATGTTGATAAATATGGATCTATGCAGTTAAACCAGCACTACTTGATGAAGATGCTCTCCCTTTTGCATTGTATAGTATTGGTTTCTTCTGACAAACATCTTGTGTCCTTAGGTGTGGGTTAATTTCTGGGTCTTTAAATCTATTCCATACATCTACCTGCCTGTATCTACACCAAAATCATGCTGTTTTTATTACTACTGCTCTGTAGTACAGTATGAATTAGAGGATAGTGAAACCTCCAGAAGTTCTTTTGTGGTCATTTAGTTAATACTGTGTTTTATATTTTGCATATGAAGTTGAGAATTGTAATTTGAAGATCTGTAAAGAATTGTGTTTGAATTTGGATGGAGATCGCATTGAATCTTTAGACTGCTTTTGGTAAGATGGCCATTTTCACTATGTTAATCCTACTAATCAATGAGCATCAGAGATCTTTCCATATTCTGAGATCTTCCATAATTTTTTCTTCAGAGACTTGAAGCTCTTGTCACACAGGTTTTTCACTTACTTGCTTAAAGTTACACTAAGATATTTTGTATTATTTGTAGCTATTGTGAAGACTACTGTTTCCCTAACTTCATTCTCAGCCCATTTATTGCTTGTGTTGAGAAAGACTTCTGTTTTCTTTTAGTTAATTTTGTGTTCATTCACTTTACTGAAGGTGTTTATCAGCTGGAAAAGTTCTCTGGTAGTATTTATGGGTTCATTATGAATGTTGTCATATCATCTGCTAATAGCTATAGTTTGACTTCTTTCTTTGTAATATGTATCGACTTCATCTCCCTCAGTTGTCTTATTGCTCTAGCTATAATTTCAAGTACTATATTGAAGAGATGAGGGAGATTGGACAGCCTTCATTTGTTCCCAATTTTAATGGAAATATTTTAAGTTTCTCTCCAGTTCATTTGACGTTGGCTATTGCCTTGCTGTATATTGCCTTTATTGTGTTTAGGTATGACCTCTCTATCCTTGATCACTCTGAGACATTTATTATTAATGTTGTTGAATTGCTGAAGTGTCGAATTTTATCAAATGCTCTTTGGTCTGTAGTAAGATGATCACATTTTTTTTTTCTTTTGGTTGTTTACTTGGTGAATTATGATGATGAATTTATACATATTTATTCACACCATCATTACTGGAATGAAGCCTACTTGATCAGAGTGGACAATGTCTTTATGTGTTCTTGGATTCAGTATGCCTATATTTTATTAAGTATTTTTTGCATTGAAGTTTATAAGAGAAATTGGTCTGAAATTCTCTTTCTTTGTTGAGTCTTTGTGTGGTTTAGGTATTGGCCTGACTGTGGCTTCATAGAATGAGTTTGGCAGTGTGCCTTATGTTTCCATTTTGTGGAATACTTTGAGGAGTATTTGCATTTGCTGTTCTTTGAAAGTCTTGAAGAACTATGCACTAAAACCATCTGGCCCAGGTTTTATTTGCTTGGGAGACATTTAATGGCTTGCTTCTATTTCCTTAGAGAGTATAAAATTATTCCTATAGTTTACCTGATGTTGAGTTAGATTTGATAATTGTTATCTCTCTTAAAAATCTTTCATTTAATTTATATTTTCAAATGTTGTACAGAACAGGCTTTTGAACTATGTCTAAAGATTCTTTGAATTTCCTCAATGTCCATTGTTATGTCTCCATTTTCATTGATAATTTTAATTGAATTGCTTGTTCTATTAATATCTAGGTTCTTGGGTTCTTGATATATTTTGGATATTACACGTCTGTCTGAAATGGAAATGATGAAAAACTTTTCCCATTCCAAAGGCTGACACTTTGTTCTATTGCTTTATATTAACCTTTCAGTTTCATGAGTTCTCATTCATTGTTGATTGTAGTGCCACTGTTATCATTGTTCTGTTCAAAAAGTCATCTAATATAGTAATATGTTCAAGACTATTCTCTAAATTTTTTTATCATGTTTAGTGTATCAGATTTTATATTGAGGTCTTTGATGTGCTTGGAATTGAGTTCTGTGAAAGGTGATAAATATGGATCCATTTCCATTCTTCTATATGTTGACACCCAGTTAGATGAACATCATCTGTTGAAGATGATTTCTTCATCCATTGTGTATTTCTGTCTTTGTGTAAGTGGATTTATGTTTAAGACTTCAGCTCAATTCCACCGATCAGCATGTCTGTTTTTTATGCCAATACCATGAAGTTTTTATTCCTATTCTTCTGAGGTACATCTTGAAATCAAGAATAGTTATACCTTTAAAGTTTTTTTTTACTATTCAGGGTTGTTTTATTTACACTGGACATTGTTTTCCATATGAAATTGACCCTTTCAAGGTCCATTGTTATGTCCCCTTTTCATTTCTGATTTTGTTATTTCAAATATTCTCTGTCTTTTTGTCAGTATGGATAAGAATTTGTCTATTTTGTTAATTTTTCTCAAAGAACCAATGCTTTGTTTCATTGATTTTTTTTGTATTGTTCTCTTTTGTTGCTATTGTAATTGATTTCAGCCCTGTGTTTGATTATTTCCTGCCATCTTCTCCTCTTGGGTATTTTTGCTTCCTTTTGTTCTAGAGCTTCCATGTGTGCTATTTAGTTGATATTTTGAGATCTCTCTACTTTCCTTATTAAACCATTTAGTGCTATCAACTTTCCTCTTAGCTTGCCTTTCATTTTGTCCAATCAATTTGGGTATGTTTTGGCTTAATTTTCAATAAATTCTTGGTACACTTTAACTTTTTTATTTCTGCCTTAACTCCTCAGTAGTGAGTTACTTGGATTTCATGAGTTTATAAGATTTCTGTTGTTTCTGTTTTTGTTGAAGTCTAACTTTAATCATGGTGGTCTGACAGGATACAGGAGGACATTTCAGTTTACTTCAAAACGTTGAGACTTACATTGTGACCAAGAAGGGATCAAGTTTTGAGAATGTTTTTTGATGTGCTGAGAAATAGGGGTGTTCTTTTTTGTTGGAGTAAAGTATTCTGAAGATATCCATTAGTTAATTTTGATACATAGTGTTTTAATGCTATTATTTCTTTGTTTAATTTTTATTAATTGGTAAGAGTATAATATTGAAGATTCTCACTGTTAATGTGTGTGTTTGCTCTGATATGTTATCTATGTTTTGGTTATATTTCTTTTACAGATGTGGGTTCTCTTGCATTTTTTTTCTTGGATGAGTAGGAAGTGTCATTCTCCATCTCTTTGATGAAATTTAGTTTTAAGCTATGTTGTTAGATATTACAGAAGCTATACCCACTTGCTTCTTGTGTCCATATGCTTGAAAAAACTTTTTTCCAAATGTTTACTCTGAGGTAAAACTTATCTTTGATGTTCAGGTGTGTTTTTTGTGTGCAACAGAAGGATGGATGTTGTTTTTATATCCATTCTGTTAACCTGTGACATTTTATTAGGGAATTGAACCCTAAATGTTAATAGATGTTAATGATCAATGATTGATAATTTCTATTATTTCAGAGGCTGTGGTAGTGTTTGCTGTGTTTATGAAAGTGTGTGTGTGTTCGTGTGCCTGTGTATGTGCTTATGCGTGTGTGTATTTGTGTCTCTGTCTTTGTGTTTCCCTTCCTTTGGTTTTGCTGATGTGAAATTATTTATTGCTTGTGTTTTCATGGGTGGAGTTAATCTCCTTGAGTTAAACTTTTCTTTCTTGAACTTTTTGTAAGGATGTATTTATGGATAAATATAGTTTAAATTTGACTTTTTTGTGAAATACCATGTTTCTTCATTTACAGTGACTGAATGTTTTATTGACTGGCATCTGTAGTCTCTGGGAGCCTGCAGGCCCTTCTGGCTTTTAGAAATTATTTCTTGTGTTTTCTTGAGTATAGTTACCCTCATTGTGTTGGAGTTTTCCTTCTACAATTTTCTGTATGGTTGTGTTGGTGGAATGATATTGTTGAAATTTGGTTTTGACATGGAATATCTTGGTCTCTCCATCTATGGTGATTGAAAGTTTTGTTAGCTGTGGAAGTTTAGGCTGGAATCTGTGGTCTCTTAGGTTCTGCAAGACATTTTTCCAACCCCTTCTGAGTTTTATAATCTCTTTTGACACATCTGGTGTAAAGCTAATATGTTTGCCATTATATATTACTTGGTTTTTTTTCTTGAAGCTTTTATAGTCTTCCTTCTGTACATTTAGTGTTTTCATTTTTCTGTGGCTTGGCATCTTCCTTTCTCACCCAATCACTTGAAGTTCTGCAAGCTTCTTGGACCTCTTCAACCTTATTTAGGTTAGGAAATATCTCTTTTATGATTTTGTTAACTGTGTTTGCTGGGTTTTTCAGCTGGGAATCTTTTTCTTTTCTACATATTACTTTTATGTTTGGTCTTTTTATAATGTCCCAGATTTCTTCATTGTTTCATGTTAGAAATTATTTAGGCTGAATGTTTTCATTGAGCAATGAATTTGTTTTTCTATCACATCTTCAACCCCTGAGATTCTTTTTTTTCCATCTTTTGTACTATATTGTTGATACCTGCACCTGTATTTCCTGTTCACCCACAAAAAATTTTCGTTTCCAGAAATCCCTTTTTGTGGTTTCTTTATTGCTTAATTTCCTTTTCAGGCCTTGAAAATTTTCTTTTGGCTGTTTGTATGTCTCTGTGTTAGTTTGTTTCTTTGCTTTCTTTTTTTCTTTAATCTTTTTATACATTGCACTCCTTATCCCTCCCACCATTCTTCCCTCCTACAGATCTTCATCCCATTCATCCTCCCCTGTCTCCACACTCCCTCATACACACACACATTGCCAGGCCTCCCCATTCCCTGAGGCCTCAAGTCTCTCAAGGGTTAAGTGCTTTTGTCTCACTGAGGCCAGACCAGGCAGTTCTCTGCTTTATATGTGTCCAGCTAGTGTATGGCTCCGTGTCTGAGAGATCTCAATAGTCCATGTTAGTTAAGACTGCTGGTCTTCCTGTGGGGTCATCCTCTTCTTCAACTTTTTTCATACTTTCTCAAATTCAACGGCAGGGGTCCATCACTTCAATTCATTGGGTGACTGTGAGTAACTGCATCTGTCTTAGTCAGCTACTTGTTGGCAGCCATGTTCAGAGAGCAGCTATGCTAGGCTCTGGTTCTTCAGTATACTAGAACATTGGTACTAGTGTCAGGCCTTGGGAACACCCACTTGAGATTGGTTCAAATTTGGTCCAATCACTGAACCTCCTTTCCCTCATTCTCTTCTCCATTTTTATCTCTGCAGTTCTTTTAGAAGCAATTCTGGGTTAAAGTTGTTGAATGTGGGATGGAAACCCAATAACTCCACTTGACAGCCTGTCTTTCTACCAGAAGTAGAATCTGGACTTTCCATTTCCCCGCTGTTTGGCATTTCATCTAAGGTCTCTCACCTCACAGGTCTCTGATAGAGGGTCTGCCCACCTCTTATCTCCTACCTCTCAAGGTTGCAAATTTCAATTCATGTTGCTGGACCTTGGGGATTCACTCCTGTCCCCTGCCTCTATTGCCTTATCATGTTCTCTTTCCCCTTCCCCCTCCTCCTTCTACCCAGGTGCCTCCCTCCAGCTGCTGTCTGCTTTTTCCCTCCTAAGTTGGATTGAAGCATCCTCACTTGGGCCTTTGGGTTTTTAAACTTCTTGAGTAATGTGGATTTTATCCTAGGTATTCTGTACCTTTTGGCTAATATCCACTTATTAGTGACTACATATGATGATTTTCCTCTGGGTCTGTCTTACCACACACAGGATAATAGTTTCTACTTCCATCCATTTCCCTGCAAAACTCATGATGTCCTCTTTCTTATTTTTATTGTATATTATATTTACATTTCATATTCTATCCCCTTACCCCATTCCCCACCAACAAGGAACCCTCTATCCCATCCCTCCTCCTCCTACTTCTATGAGGATGTGCCCCCACCTACCCCCCCACTCCCACCTCCCTATCCTCAAATTTCCCCACACTCATTGTTCATGTCCTCTTTCTTAATAGTTGAATATTATTTCAAGTGTAAACAAGACATGTTTTCTGTATACACTCTTCCCTTGTTGGACACTTTGGTTGTTCCTAGCTTTTGGCTATCACAAATATTGGATGTAGGGTTTGTAGAAATTTTTCCCAGTCATCAGTTTGCTGATATATTTTATTGTCTGTATCCTTTGCCTTACAGAAGCTTTTTAATGTCATGAGGACCCATTTATCAATTCTTGATCTTAGAGCATGAACCATTGGAGTTCTGTTTAGAAAATTTATCTCCCTGCCCATGAGTTCAAGGCTTTTCCCCACTTTTTTGTCTACTAGATTCAGTGTATCTGGTTTTACATTGAGGTCTTTGATCTACTTGGTCTTGAGCTTTGTGCAAGGTGACAAATATAAATCTATTTTCATTTCTCTACACATATACTGCCAGTTCGATCAGCATCATTTACTGAAGATACTTTCTTTTTTTTTTTTTCATTGTTTATTTTTGGCTTCTTTTTCAAGGATCAAGTTTTCTTAGGTGTAGGGTTTTATTTCTGCTTCTTCATTTCTACTCCATTGATCAACCTATCTGTATCTATACTAATACCATGCAGTTTTTTGTGACTGTTGTTTTGTAGTATAGCTTATGGTCAGGGATGGTAACTCATCTAACAGATCTTTTATTGTTTAGAATTGTTTTTGCTCTCCTGGGTTTTGGTTTTCCATATGAAATTGAGAATTGTTCTTTCCATGTCTGTGAAGAATTTTAATGGTGATTGCATTGAATTTGTAGATTGCTCTTGGTAGGATGGTCATTTGTACTACATTAATCCTACCAATCCATGAGCATGGGAGCTCTCTCCATTTTCTGAGACCTTCTTAAATTCCTTTCTTGACAGAGTTGAAGTTCTTGTCATACAGATCATTCACATG
Organism: Arvicanthis niloticus; assembly: GCF_011762505.2. NCBI lineage: Eukaryota > Metazoa > Chordata > Mammalia > Rodentia > Muridae > Arvicanthis > Arvicanthis niloticus. Next base: position 7,959,653 of record NC_133438.1, on the reverse strand, counting down.
TTTGGTTAGAGTTACCTCAAAATATTTAATATTATTTGTGACTATTTCTGAAGGATTTTGTTTCGCTATTTTTTCTCAGCCTGATTATCATTTGTATAAACAAAAGCTACTGATTTGTTTGATATATAAGTTTATATCCAGCCACTTTGCTAAAGTTGTTTATCAGCTGTAGAAGTTCTCTGGTAAAAATTTTTATGATTGCTTATTTATAATATCATATCATCTGAAAATAGTGATACCTTGACTTCTTTGTCAATTTGTATCCCCTTGATTTCTTTTTGTTGTCTTATTGCTCTTGTTAGAACTTTGAGTACTATATTGACTAGATAAGGGGAGAGTGGGCATCCTTGTCTCATCCCTGATTTTAGTGGATTGCTTCAAGTATCTTTCCATTTAATTTGATATTGGCTGTTATCTTGATGTATATTGCTTTTATTACATTTAGGTTTGGGCCTTGAATTCATGATCTCTCCAATACTTTTAACATGAACAGTGTTGTGTTTTGTCAAATGCTTTTTCAGCATCTTATGAGATGATTATATGATATATTTTGCTTTGAGTTTGTTTATATAATGAATTACATTAATGGATTTAATATATTGAACCAAATTTGCATCCCTGGGATGAGGTTTACTAGATCAAGGTGAATGATTATTTGTAGTTTTTATTTGTTGGTTGGTTGGTTGGTTTTTATAGATTAATTAATTTATTTACATTGGAAATGCCCCTCTTCCAGTTTTGCCTTCAGGAAATGCCCATCCAACCCCCCTTATACTTGCCTCTATGAGAGTGCTCCCACACCTACCCACCCATTTCTGCCATCTCCCCCAGCATCTCCATAGGCTGGGGCATCAAGCCCCCACAGGACCAAGGGCCTCCCCTCCCATTGATGCTAGATAAATTAATCCTGTGCTACGTATGCATCTTAAGCCATGGGTTGGTCCCTCCATTTGTATTCTTTGGCTGGTAGTTTAGTCCCTGAGAACCCTAGGGGTTCCAAGTAGTTTATATTATTCTTTCTATAGTGTTGCAAATTCTTTCAGCTCTTTCAGTCTTTCCCCTAAGTCCTCCATTGGGGTCCTCATGCTTAGTCTGATGATTGGCTACAAGCATCCACATCTGTATTGTTCAGGTCTGGCAGAGCCTCTCAGGGGACTGCCATAAGAGGTTCATGTCAAAAATCATTTCTTGGCATTAGCAATAGTATCTAGGTTTCATGTCTGGAGATGGTATGGATCCCTAGGAGGAGTGGTCTCTAGATGGCCTTTCCTTTCATCTCTTCTCCATCATTTGCCCCTGCATTTCCCTTAGATGGGATGATTTCTGTGTTAAAATTTTTGAGTTGGGTGGGTGGCCCCATACCTCAACCAAGGTCCATGCCTATCTGTCAGGCCGGACATGAGGTTTAATCTCCATTCAACCTTCACCCTTCAGTCATGTAGGACACAGGTAGAGGGCAGGTAGAAGGTGAACAGGCCTCAGGCCCTAGAGAGATTTACATACTAATAAGGTACCTGAAGATGAGAGAGTGTAATCAATTAAATATTATTCCCCAGCTCCTCCCCACTCTTTCTCTCCCTATTTAACTCAGGACTACCCTGGGTTTTACAGGGGTGTGCATCCAGATCCATCCACCACCCTTCATGCCAATAAACCAGTCTTGGAAACCCAAGGACTTTCTCTGTGTTGGGGCCATGCTGTAAGGAGCCTTGAAGAGGCCTTTAGTGAGCTGCTGGGCCTAACTTCCAGCTGGAGGAACCCAGGGTGTTTCCAGCCAACTGCCCACAGCTTGCAATAGGGAACTATCTGTGTTCTTCAGCCACAATTACCTATACCTATCCAATGGATATGGTCTGTATTGATTCAATTCCCCCTTTGTTGGGTATTTCAGCTAATATAATACCCATTGAAACCTGGGAGGTATTTTTGTTTCTTCCATTGAATATGGGACTTACTAGTAGCTATCACCAGTTCTCCATTCTCCACTATTACACACCTCCTTTCAATTTCCTGACCATCTGTACTTCTCCCCATCTTCTCCCATGCTTGATCTTGGCCCCCATTTTCCTGTCCCTCCTCACTCTTGCCAATTTCCCTCCTACCTTCTACCTCCTGTGATTGTTTTGTTCCCCTTTCTAAGTAGGACTGAAGTATCCACACTTAGTTCTTTCCTCTTCTTGAGCTTCATATGATCTGTGAGTTGTATTGTGGGTATTCTGAATGTCTGAACTAATATTCAGTTATCAGTGAGTAAATACCATTTATCAGTGAGTACATACAATATGTGTGCTTTTGTGACTAGATTACCTCACGCAGGATGATATTTTCTAGATCCATCTCTTAATCTACAAATGAATTTTATGAAGTCATTGTTTTTAATAGTGGAGTAGTACTCTATTGTGTAAATATACCACTTTTTCTATATCCATTTTTGGTTGAGGGACATCTGGATATTTTGCAGCTTCTGGATATTACAAATAAAGCTGTTATGAACATAGTGGAACAAGTGTCCTGGTTACATGGTGGACCAGCTTTTGGTTGTGTACCAAGGAGTAGTATAGCTTGGTCCTCAGGTAGAACTATTTTCATTTTCTGAGGAAATATCAGACTTATTTCCAGAGTGGTTGTACAAGATTGTATTCCCACAAGCAATAGAGGAATAATCCTCTTTCTGTACATCCATGCCAACATCTGCTGTCACCTGAGTTTTTGATCTTAGCCAGAATGAATAGGGCATTTTGATTTGCATTTCTCTGATGACTAAGAATTCTGAACATTTTTTAGATGCTCTTCAGCCATTTGAGATTATTCAGTTGAGAATGCTTTGTTTAGTTCTCTACACCATTTTTAATAGAGTTATTTGGTTCTCTGGTGTTGAACTTCTCCAATTCTTTGTATTTATTAGTTAATAGCTCTCTATGGAATCTAGGGTTGATAAAGATCCTTTCCCAACTTGTATGTTGCCATTTTTTCGTGATGACAGTGTTCTTTGCCTTACAGAAAAGTTTCAATATTATGAAAATTGAATTGGTTTTCTTTTAAGGAAAGGTTCCTCTGTCTACATGTGCTTGAAGTTTCTCCTGACTTTCTCTTCTATTTGACTCAGTGAATCATATTTTATGTTTTATGTCCTTGATACACTTGGACTTGAATTTAAAAGAAGATAGGAATGGATCAATTTGCATACTTGGAAGTGCTGAATGGCCACAAGAACCAGCACCATTTGTTGAAAATGCTGTCTTTTTTCCACTGGATGGTTTTGATTTCTTTGACCAAGGTCAGGTGACCATAGGTGTGTGCATTTATTTCTTATTTTATTCTTCAATTCTATTTCATTGATCTACCTGTTGTCTCTGTACCAATACCATGCTGTTTTTGTCACTATTGCTCTGTTGTATAGGTTGAGGTCAGGGATGGTGATTCCCATAGAAGTTCAATTAGGGTTGAGAATAGTTTTTGATGTCCTGGTTTGTTTTTTACTAGAGATGAATTTGAGAATTACTCTTTCCATCACAGTGGAGAATTGATTTGAAATTTTTATGGGGATTCCCCTAAATCTGTAGATTGCTTTTGGTAAGATGGTCATTTCTACTATGCAAGTACTGCCTATCCATGAGCATAGGAGATCTTTCAATCTTCTGAGGTCTTCTTAGATTTCTTTCCACAGATTCTTGAAGTTCTTGTCACACAGATCTTTTACTTGCTTGGTTAGAGTCACTTGCTTAGGTAGAGCCAAATTATGTTCATCCAATATATTTCAGTGTTTTGATGTCTTCTAAAACAGATACAACAATGTCACTAAATGCAAGAGTACCATGTTTGTAATAACAGAGGAAAAAGCATTAAAGCTGTTTAATTGAAGTAAAAGAAAATTGAGTTTAGAAATATTATCTGGAAAGTGTTTTTATATTTGTTTCATAAACAAAGCAAGTGCTTTGTTCTGGAGCTGGGAAATGCCTTAAGATAAAGGATGAAAGCAGAGTATGCACTCATTATAAACTGAACATTTGGCAGATATGGATCAGTGTGTGAAGTGTCCAGAAACTCACTATGCCAACAAAGACAAAATCCACTGCCTACAGAAAACTGTGACATTTCTGGCCTATGATGACCCTTTGGGGAAGACACTTAGCTTCATGTCCCTGGGCTTTTCCTCACTCACAGCTATTGTTCTTGTGGTGTTTCTGAAGAACAGAAACACCCCCATTGTCAAGGCCAATAACTTGGCTCTCAGTTACACCCTGCTCATCACTCTGAACCTCTGTTTCCTCTGTCCCTTGCTCGTCATTGGTTGTCCTAGCACAGCCACCTGTGTCCTGCACCAAAACATTTTTGGACTTCTCTTCACCATGTCTCTTTCCACTGTGTTGGCCAAAACTATTACTGTAGTTATAGCCTTCAAGATCACATCTCCGGGAAGAAGGAGGAGATGGCTACTGATATTAAGAGCACCTAATTACATTATTCCCATCTGTACCCTGATCGAAGTTGTGCTTTCTGGAATTTGGCTGACAACATCTCCTCCATTTATTGATAAAGATGCTCACTCAGAACATGGATACATCATCATCATTTGCAACAAAGGCTCAGCTATTGCTTTCCATTGCACCCTGGGATATTTGGGAGCACTGGCCCTAGGGAGCTACTTTATGGCTTTCTTGTCCAGAAATCTACCTGACACATTCAATGAAGCCAAGTTCCTGGCTTTCAGCATGCTGGTGTTCTGCAGTGTCTGGCTCACCTTCCTCCCTGTCTACCACAGCACCAAGGGGAAGATCATGGTGGCTATGGAAGTCTTCTCTATCTTGGCTTCCAGTGCATCACTCTTAGGCATCATCTTTGTCCCCAAGTGTTACATCATATTATTAAGGCCAGAAATGAACTCACTTCATTATATTAGGGACAAAACCTATAGTAAGAGAAAAAAACCTTCTTAAAAACTAGCTTTGCAGACAGGTCTCTAATGAAAATGAATATTAATACTGAAATGTTTGTCATGTCAATTCTAAGGATTTCTGATGTTTTGAAAACCAGCTATCCATGTAAGGTAATCTGGACTGTTGCCTGTTAACTCTACTCAGCTATTTCTAAATAAAACATAGAGAACACCCTTATAATAAATTCCAAGTCATGAATTTGCTATAGTCCCTTAACTCACAGACTGACCATCTCAAATCAGTTAAAAAAGTTAAAGAAGGACTGGGTCTAAGCTTTGTATTCCTAAATGTGTTATACTGGTACAATGCCTATGAGAGTAACAATATTCATCTCACTCTTATATCACTAAGAAGCTCATGCCAATGAAAACCTTAAAATTTGTAAACAAAGTAAATTGGTGCCATTTAAGAATTTATATCTTCATCTTGATATTAATTATACAGATTTCTACTAATAGGTTATGGCTATGCAATAAACCCTAGCTAATCCTCTCTATTCCGACAAAACCACTACTTTTCCCTAGAGAGACAGCCCAACATTTACCACCTTAGTCCCCATGCCCAGGGAATAGGGGCGCTGACTCATCATTAGCTTCTTCAAGCTGATTATGGGCGTTGAGATATTAGAAGAGGAGTGGGGGGGAGAGCAAATTGACAATCCTCTGATGCTGTGTCTTCCCTGCCTCCAGATGGAATTCCCGGACCTCAGAGGTTTGAGCAGGTCTGCCCAGCTTGCATGTTGAGTAGATACACCAATGCTGATCATTCTGTAATATACAATTCTCAAAACAAATTTTAGTATCAAGATAGTTTTTTTTTAAAGAGGGCTGACATTTTATTAAGAATGTTGGTTCTAACTGCTTTTCTATTTTTCCCCTCTTTTATTGGATATAATATTTACATTTCAAATTTTATCCCCTTACCATATTTCCCCCACCACCCAGGAACCCCTTATCCATCCCCCCTCCTCCTGCCTCTATGAAGGTGTTTACCCACCTACCCCCAGCCTCCCTCCCCACCCTCATATCCCCCCCCCTCAGTGCTCAGCCTTCAGGGTACCAATGATCTTGTCTCCCACCTACGCCCAACAAGGCCATCCTCCCCTACATATACAGCTGGAGTCATGTGTCTCTCCTTATGTGCTCCTAGGCTGGTGGTTTAGACCCTGGGGAGCTCTGGCTGGTTGGTTTTGTTGCTCTCCTCACCGGGCCACCAGCCCTTACTATGTTAAATTCTAAGAAGAAATTGAGCATCCTTGGAGTTACTCCAGTTGTGGTGAGACAGCCACTAGGCAAGAATTGCCACTTTCCTTCTACAGACAAATTACTGTCCAGAAAAGGAAACACTTGCAGAATAGTCGACTGATTATATCTGCCTAGACAGAGTAATCAGCCCTTAATAATTCTGCAGCACTAAGGTCTGTCAGATGATCCTGGGCCAGAAGGCAGAAGAACAGATGCTCCAACATTTTGAAATAAAGCGAGTGTCCAGGTGTTCAGAGGTCTCTATAAATTGGCTAAGTTTTAGAAGCTATGCTTTGTGCTTCCCACAATTATAGTTAACTCAGTCATTCTGGATTTCTGACGGGGTTGAAAACTTATAGTTATTTACCTTAAGAGAAAAGATTTGAGTGGATGGTCGTCAGCTGACATTCATCCTAAAGCCAAGGAAAAAGCCAGGTTCAGAACTAAGTGTTTTAGTTAGGATAGATGACAGAGGTGCTGGTTAGTCAACAAAAGGATAGACTGGGTATTAGGACTATCTTGTACCTCACTGGTACAAATTGGCATAATTATGCTCTAATTGTATTTTGAGAGAAAAGTTTCCTTTTAACAGGAAGGGTGATGTGTAGGAAAAGCTAAGGTGGGAGGAATACTGAGAGGAAGAAAAGGAGTAAGAAGAGGAGAAGAAAAAGGAGGGGAGAAGCTAGGTGATGAAAGAGAGATAGAGGGAGGAGACAGGGAGGCAGATGTTCATGTATCTCCACCAGTCAAAGATAGTTGATATATCTAGGTTGGGTAGTGGGTTACACCTCTGATTGAACAATACCAAACTTATAAAGCCTATGATTAACATTTTTTTAAAAAATGTATAAATGCAAAAAGGAAAAGGGGGCATGGGATAGGGGATTTCTAAGGGGGGGGGAATGGGGAAACGGGATGGCATCTGAAGTGTAAATGAAAGATCTAATAAATAAAAAAAAGAAAAAAAACTAGCTTTGCGTTTCTTAAACAATATATTTGAAGGCTGATTATTCTTCAGCATCTGAAAACTTACATATAAAGTTGTAATGTGGTTGTTGATGCCACAAAGTATTATTTCTTTAGTGAATCATATTAGGCTAATCTGTTTTTCATGTTGAAATATATGCTCTGGTTTTGTCTAACTCTTGTATTCACTATAATTTTTCATTATTTAGTTTGCTTTTGAAATAGTTATTTGTGAGTTCTTCCCCTTGCATCATTCACATATCTAATTAATTTGACAACTGTCTTTTATAAACATTTCTCTCTTATATCAGTTACATATGCTGACAAAAAGATTCAAGTCATATACATATACATCAACTTTGCCTTTTTGAAATAATTTGTAAATTTGACATTCAATGCAGCAAATTTGTGTCAATATATCACTTTGTTCTGAAGTCATGACATTTCACAAATTTTTAATGTTTTCTTTTCACATATATTTTATTCTGAAGAAATCTAATTTCTTCATAGATGGTGGAAGCTTTCATGAAGATTATTCTATACCAGGTCACTGCATAATAAGCTCCATATTATGGTATTGCAAACATAGGGCCTCATTTTATTACACAATGACAAATGTCAACCTGAAAAAACATAATTGTAGTCAATATGTGAAACTATTCTTTGAATTATGGTGATATCAAAAGTGAAGATGTAACTACTCCCCCTAACACTGTATTTAGTTTTCTATTTTAGTCTAAACAGCTTTTATCCTTTTATTTCTTCAAATTTAATCACCTTTGTTAAATTGGTAAAAATTGATGTTATTAAAATATGTTTTTAAAAAGTTTTATTATAATTATTTGCCTGTGTTCATCAGGAAACATATATATATATGTGTATATATATATGTATATATATGTATATAAATATATATATACACATGTATATGTGTGTATATATATACACATATACATATATATATATATATATATATATATATATATATATATAGAGAGAGAGAGAGAGAGAGAGAGAGAGAGTGTTTTCAAAACAGAGTTTCTCCATTTAAAATAAACCCAGTCTCTTCTGAACATATTGTGTAGACCAGGCTGGTTTCAAACTCACAGAGGTCCACCAGAGGTCACTGAGTATAGGAAAAGCCCAGTAAGGAAATCTGAAATTCAGACATGTCCACAAACTTCTGACCTGCATCCACAGTATGAAGGACTCCTGTGGGACAAGTTTTTTTTTTTTTTCATCAGTAAGTGCTAAGTATAATGTGAATGTCTCTAGGAAGCTTTTTTTCTTAATGGAAATGGGACACTAGTGGATCTGAAAAAGAGAGGAGATGAGATAGGATGAAATATAAGTGATGGGAGAGTGAAAAATTAAGTCAGAATGTATGGGGAAAATTGCATTCTGAAAATATGAAGCTATCCTAGGGTACCTGTATATTTTGATGTGTTCACAGTCTTCCAGAATAAAAACTTTCAATTGGCTATATATTGTGTCTGAATGGCCATCTCTGTTGTGCTCCCTGTAGCAACACTGATGACAAACAAACTTTGGAAGAAATCAGGAAAACAAGACCATTCACCATTGCCTAAAAATTAAAATATAACATAACTAATATGATACAAAATCATACAATAAACAAACCAGAAAGTTAAATACTATAAGGAATCACTTTGTTAATGATCCTAGAATTGCTTATGCCCCCAACATGGACCATATTTCCCAGAAGAATCCCAGTGGTGCCACGGCGGCTGAGATGCATATTGGGAAAGAATTGCCATCAGTGGAATTAAGAGTTTTATACATCATATAGAAGTTTGAAATTATTAGTGAATGAATACTGTATAAAATAATGATAGGCATTACTCTGCTACCTCCTCTCCCACCTTCTTCAGACCAGCTGAGCTGGATCCATACAGGTAAAGTTCTTTTCCCCCACCCATATTCAATACATGCTGAGTTCTCTGTAGCAAGCCCAGCTTCCCTGAGCAGCCTGCAATCCCAGAGGGACCTGCCTCTCCTACCAACCTCTTCTCCCACATTCATCAGACCTACTGAGCCTCAAACATACAGGTAGGACATCCAGGGCTTACTGTAGATAAGTAGCTATTCCCTTTCAACACCCACCTTCTCTGTTCCTAAAGTCCTCTCAGCACAGCAAGCTACCCTGAGCAGCCTGAAAGCCCAGGTGGCCATCCATTCTCCTATCACCTCTTTGTCTACCTTCATCTGATCTGCAGCTTGTGAACCAAACAGACTGAATGACTGGAATCATGTAGGATGGTGGGCTGTGAGAAGCAACTGGGCACCTGGTTGAGCACAGGCCTTGAACCATGGACCCTAATCAGACTGCAGGTGTTTGTCTCTGCTCCTGGGCTTTGGTTCTATTCATTTAGCTTCACCCCTCTACAGCCCCTCCCACAAAGAGGTCTATGGAGGTCAGTCAGAAGGAACAGTGCCTCAGGCTCTCCCATATGTAGATTAGGTATCTCCAATCTTTCATACCAAGCCATTAGGTTATCTGCTGCTAGATCCTGACACACCCCAAAACTGTATAAAAGTACAGGAGAAGTAAAGATGTGCAAGAATCATCCCGATGTCCAAGAGTTTCTGTTGCAAGAGCTGCAACATATGGGAAGGTATGTGCTCTCCCTGCTCTCCTGAAGTGCCTGCAGGGCCCTTCACTCCTTGCTAGCTAACCAGCTTCTTACTGGCCCATCCTGGGCAGGCTCAGCACAGAGGGACAGGTGCAGCACCTGGAAGTGACTGGGAGGCAACAGGGGAGTGACACAGGTGGAGGCAGCAGCAGCAGAGGTGATTCCCCATCCCTGCTGGCACTCTATCCCCTTCGCCCAGACGACCCCCACCCCCTGCAATCTGCACCAGGCCAGGCTGGAGATAATCATGGAATGCTCTCCAGAACAGGGACCCACAGACTCACACAGTGCAAAAATATCCACCAGAGGTAACCATCAAGGTTAATCCCTGTCCCGATAAATACTATATCAGAAACATCCAGGGACCAAAGCCATCCAGATGACTAAAGATCCTCAAAGAACACAACAAAATAAAGCCAGAGCAATATGACAAATTGAGGGCACAGCTACTTATCTACAGCAAGCTCAGGATATCCTAACACAACTAAAGCAAAAGAAAATAACCTTGTATCTAACAATATAAAGATGATAGAGGCCTTTAAAGAGAAAATTAATAAATCCCTTAATGATACACAAGAAAACACAATTAAACAGGTGAAGAAAATAAATATAACTGTGCAAGACCTGAAAGTAGAAATAGAATCAATGAAGACAACCCAAACAGGGACTCCTGAAGATGGAAAAATCTAGAGAGGAGAACAGAAACAACAGAAACAAGCATTACCAAAATAATACAGAAATTAGAAGAAATAATATCAGACATAGAAAATATGATAGAAGAAATTGATATAGTAGACAAACAAAATGTTAAATCTAAGAAGGAAAGTTGAGAATCCCTCTTTCACAGTCTGAATAATTGTGGGTTTTATGGGAATTGAATTGAATCTGCAGATTTTTTTTAATATGGTCATTTTTACTATGTTAATCCTACCAATGCACATGTATGTAAGACCTTTCCATCTTTTGAAGCCTCTTCAATTTTCTTGTTCAGAAAGTTGATTTCTTGTCTCATAGGACTTTTAATGGCAGGGTTCAAGTTATGCCAAGGTATTTTATATTATGTTTGGCTACTGCAAAGGATGTAATTTCCCTAACGTCTTTCATGATCAGTTTATTATTTATATGAAGTAGGGCTGGTGGTTTTTTGTAAAGTTAAATTTCTATCCTGCGACTGTGCTGAAGGTGTATCAGCTATGGCTATGGGAGTTCTCTGGTAGAACTTAAGGCTTATTTATGTATACTATTATATCATCCATGCTTAAATAGTGATGTCTTCACTTCATTTTTTAAATTTACATCCTCTTGATATATATATATATATATATATATATATATATATATAGTCTTTTTGTCTTTTTACACTAGCAAGAACTTCAAGTATTGTATTGAATAGATAGGGAGGGAGTGTGCAGCCTTGCTTTGTCCCTGATTTTAGTGGAATTGCTTTCAGTTCCTCTCCATTTAGTTTAATGTTGGTCATCTGCTTGCTATATATTCCTTTTATGTTTAGGAATGCTTTGTGTCCATAATCACCCCGAGACTTTTAATATGAAGGCGTGTTGGATTTTTCAAAGACTTTTTTATCATCTAATTAGATGATAAAGTGTTTCATTACTTTATTTTATTTGTGTGGTGGATAATGCTGATGCAGTTTTATATATTGATACATTCCTGCATTTTAAAGATGAAAACTACTTGGTCATAAGTGATGTTTTGAATGTGTCCCTAAACTTGATGTGCAAGTATTTTATTGTGTATTTTTGCATTGATATTCATAAGAGAAATTGATTGTAAATTCTCTTTCTTTGTTGTCTTTGTGGATTAGATATCAGGGTGACTGTGGCCTCATAATGAGTTTGGCAATATTTCTTCTGTTTCTATTTTGTAGAATATTTGGAGGTGTATTGTTATTATCTCTTCTTTCAATATCTTGTAGAATTCTGCATTTGATCCATCTGTCACTGTGGGTTTTTTTGTTTTTTTTTTTTTATTTTATTTTTCTTTGGGAGAATTTAATGACCCTTTCTTTTTCCTGAAATGTTACAGGAATGTTTAGATACTTTACCTGAACTTGATTTTACTTTGTTAAATGATATCTGTCTAAAAAAATCATCCATTTTATGTAGATTTTCCAATTTTGGGTAGTACAGGCTTTTGAACTAAGATCCAATGATTTTTAGAATTTCCTGTTTATATGTTATACCTTTTATTTCTGATTTTTAAATTTGGTAAAGGTCTCTCTACCTTTTATTTATTTCGGTTAAGGTTTTGTCTATCTTGTTAATTTTCTCAGAGAAGTAATTCATGGTTTTGTTGATTATATTTATTGTTTTTTGCTAGATGATTGATTTCATTTTTGTGTTTGACTATTTCCTGCCCTCTTCTCCTTTGGCTGAGATTGCTTCTTTTTGTTGTCAAGCTTTCAAGTGTACTTTGAAATCATTAGAATTAGTTATCTCTAATTTCTTTATGAAGGCACTTAGGGCTATGAATTTTTCATTTAATACTGCTTTCATTGTATCCCATAAGTCTAAGTATGCTGTGCTCTTATTTTCATTGAATTCTAGAAAGTATTGGATTACTTTATTTCTTCTCTAACTAAGAAATTTTTAAGAATGAAGTTGTTTGAATTTTGAGTGTGTTGCTTTGTGTACATGTGACTGTATTTGTATTTGGAAGCCAGAAGAGGTCAGTCAATTCCTTGGAGCACTCATGATAAATGGATGAGAACTGTTTGATGTAGTTACTCAATACTGAAATTGGGTCCTCTGTAAAACACAGTACATGATAGTAACTGCTCAGATATTTCTCCATCTTCTGCAATATTCTTTCTATTGACTGAGTAGGTGATTATAGGAGATGTTATATAAAACATACTATATATTTAACATAGGTAGGCATCATAATTAAAAGAAATAGTGAGAGTCAGTACCTAATGTACTAACACTACATAATCAGTTCAGAAAGGTGTGTTTTCCTTGATATCTGAATATAATTCCTCCCATGTATTTAAAAAATAGATAGCACTTATGGATGCATCCCTGTAGGCATGCAATGGAAGCCAAGATGGAGAAAACAACGACAGACTTCATGGCTTTTAAGATGGTGCTATAATAGACACAGAGAAAGGTGATCTAGGGACTAAATATCTTACTCAATATAAAATACTAGGCCTTACTGAAAATGTCATCAAGATATCTTGCTAAAAAATGCCACACTAACTCTCCTTAAGGGAACGAAGTCATGGCATCCTAAGACTGGAGAAAGGCAGTAACTAAGCCCTTGTTGTAGACAGTGATATGGTCATACTCAGAGTGTTCATCAATATCAAAGTGAGGAAGAAGGCATTCCAGTCAGATACCACAGAGACTAATTTCAATGAGACACCAATGGGAATGATAATATTTGGTTCCACTAACACCAAGAGTTGCCTCATCTTTCTTACAGGGGCTGTGATTTTGGAAGCCAGAACCACAATAAAATTTTGCCAATACAGTGAAAACAGCCATAGTGAACCAAGTCCAAATATAATTTGCTTCCAGATAAATGGAACTGAGTTATAATGGCCAATGAAACAACAGAAATCCTACACACTCGTGCAAACTGAATAGCTCTCTACTCAGTGGTATCTAGATCAGGGAAGATATAAAGAAAGAAACTAAAGACTTTCTACAATTCAATCAAAAGCAAGGTACAACATACACAAATTTATGAGACACAGTGGAAGCCGTGCTAAGAAAATATAGATCATAGCACTAAGTACCTACATAAACACATTAGAAAGTTACTATACCACTAATTGAAAGGGACACCTGTAAGTTCTTGAAACAAAAGAATCAAATACACTGAAGAGGAATAGAAGATAGGATAAAATCAAGAACAGGGCTGAAATTAATGAATTAGTAACAAAGAAAACAATAAAAAGGATCAAAAAACCAAGATTTTGGTTGTTTGAGAAACCCAAGATAGATAAACACTTAACTGAAGTAACCAAGAGACAGAGAGAAAGAATCCAGATAAACAAAATCAGTAGTGAAAAGGTAGACATAACAACTGACACTGACGAAATTCAAAGAATCACTAGGTATTACTTCAAATGCCTGTACTCCATCAAATTAAACAATCTTAACAAAATGGAAGTTTTTCTATACAAATGCCACTTACCAAAATTAATTTAAGACAGGTAAACTATTTAAACAGCCCTATAAACCCTAAAGAAATAGAAGCAGTCGTTAAAATCTCCCAACCCAAACAAGCCCAAGGCCTTAGTTTTAGTGCAGAATTCCAAAGCAGACTTTTTTACAGTTTAAATTTATCTTTATTCAGAGACCAATCGTGTATGTAGTCTATTAGGAAATTGACAAAACTAGTCAGGACCAAGTTTAGGGTCATAGCAAGGTCTCGGGATCACAACACAGTTCACATGCAAGTGCTAGTTACATTTCTATATGGTATTGATGAACATTTGGATGTCAGTATTTTTAAGTTGTACTTAGGAAGATATAGCCCCTGACCATCTTGTTGATTTAGCAAAGCAGACCTTCAAAGAAAAGCTAATACCACTACTCCTTGAATTATTTCACAAAGTAGAACACTACCAAACTCATTCTATGAGGCTACAGTCAGCCTGATACTTAAACCACACAAAGACATGACAAAGAAAGAGAACATTAGACCAATTTGTCTTATGAACATTGATGCAAAAATACTTCCCAAACCAAAACCTGGAATACATAAAAGAAATCCTCTCCATCCAGGTCAAACAGACTTCATTCCGGGAATGCAAGAATGGTTCATTACATGACTATCCATCAAGGTAATCAACAATAAACAAACTGTAAGAAAAAAATCACATGATTATCTCATTGGGTGCTGAAAATTTCTTTGATAATATCCAACACCTCTTCATGATAAAAGTACTTGAGAAATCAGGAATAGAGGGAACATACCTAAAAATAATCAAAGCAATTTACAGAAAACCAATATCCAACATCAAACTAAATGGAGAGAAACTTTGAAGCAATTCTTCTGAAACAGGGACACACGACAAGACTCCTTACTCTCTCTCATTCCATTCTATATAGACCTTGAAGTTCTAATGAGAGCAGTAGCACAACTAACAAAAATCAAGAAGATTCACATAGGAAAGAAAGAAGTAGAAGAATCACTATGTGGATAATATGATAGTATACATAAGATATCCCCCAAATTCTACCAGAGAACTCCTACAGCTGAAAACAACTTCAGCAGTGTGGCCGAGTAGAAAATTAACTCAAACAAATCAGTAGACCTCCTTTATACAAATGACAATCAGGCAGAGGATGAAGTTATGGCACAGTCTGAAGACCTCCCAGGGGATCTGCAGCATGCATTGCAACAGGTAAGGGAACCTCCCAAATAACCACAGCTGCTGGGAACCCCAAAGAGCCCCACTGACTCAGGAGTCATCTGCACCCTCAACACCTCCTTGAACTCTACCCCCTTTATGGTTTGAACTTCAACTAGGGCAGGTCATCAACTTTTCTGCTCCTCTGAAGGCCCCACACACTGTCTGAGGTCTCCCAGATCTGATATATCCAGGACCACAGGCCTCCATGGAGACCTGAAGCAACCCATGAATACTAAATATATTGGATGCCAAACATATTGAGGGCTCTACTAGTCCTTGATATTCTCCTGTATTTGTAATAAAATATCTAAAAATGTAAAATGTTGACAGATTTATGACCAGTAAATAAAGTAATTCACTCCATGGGTTCTTTGCTTTACTTTCTATACTACTCAGAGTTTGATCCTAATCCATGGATCCTAAGGGTAAAAACTCATGTTATCAGCCTAAGTGGCAAGTAGTTTAACTGTTGCACCATCTCACTGGCAAGAAATGATTTTTTTCAAGTTATTTTTAAATAATATATTTATTTTTAACTCCAAATTTTATTCCCCTCCCAATCTACTGGGATGTCTCTGCCCCCATCTTATTCTGTCTTTTTTAAAACTTTTAGTCATATAGACGATAGGTAAAATAATTAAGAAATAATCCACTAGCTATTTACACTTTTCCAACCATAAGTAAATAATCATTTGACTAATATGGACTGTGTAGATTTCAATGATATTTGAATATTTGTAGTTAATTGCTATAAATGCAAAACCATTATATTCTATTACACAATTACATTAATAGATGTGTGCTGTATATTAAATACTGCATATGATGCTTCTCATATTTTCTACATTATATGCCAACACTTTGTCCACATTCCTGGATTGAAATAATTTGTGAACTTTGAAAATGGAACTCAGAATACTACACCAAAATTTGTAGGCTGTTGAAAACTTGTCTCTTGTCAGGGTATATGGCTGAAGATGGCTGCAAGGATGATAGCTGCCATCTGTTGTCTCCCCACACTGAGCCTTGTTTATGGTCATAAACAAGGTAAAAAATAACATAATCCCATGGATGCATGTTTCCTTGTAAAAAAGAATTCAAATATTGGGAGAATCATTCCTTTCACTATTTAGTCAATGATTCACTGCAATGGAAATCATATGTTCTACATTTACAATGGTGAGGATGACAATATATGAAAGGAGTATTATTGAGTAACATAAACATTCCTAATTGACATTCTTGCTATAAAATCTAGATTTATCTTTTTATATAATGTATATAAACCTTTCCTTCATTCTTGATTATACTCACTGAGTACCAGTCTCATAGATATAACAATTTTGGAAGAAGAAAAGTGTTGTCTGTTCTCAGTTATTGTCGAGTCAATATGAAGTGATATTTAGAGTAAAATATGTACACAAGTGTTTCCCTTAAGTGATAGGGTTAATGCATTCTTATGAAAATATGTTACGAGTACAAAGTACATAATGTTAGATTCATAGAAAAGTAAGATTTTTTGTAGTTTTTAAGCATTATTGTTATATTTTATAAGATTCACCTCTCCCATTCCCCCTTTTCATTTTTCACATAAACACTGTTACTATCAGACTCATGAGCTCCTTTTTCACTTTTATATATAAACACACTTACCAGTATATATGCACACTACTGATCCCATTTAGTTTAGATTTATTGGTAATGTTTTTCAGTTGGCAAATATGAACTACAAAAACTATTACATGTCTTGTCCCAATAGAAGACAGTTTTTCTAATGGGACAGCATTCATATAAGAGAAAAAAAGACATCAGAAAAAATGAAACCAAGATATCTGTGATTTCAAATACACTCAGCAAAAATATCCTTAGCAAATTATTGTCTGTGAATTCACTAATGTAAGTGATTTCAGCATAACATTATAATGTACTACACTATCTGTGCTTTGTGATAGTATGATAAATAATATCATCTTCTTTGTATTCACAGTTGTGGCTCATGGAATCTTTTTGAACCACCGCAACTCTCTCAAAATTAAGGCCAATGATAGCACTCTTACCTACATCTTGCTCATCTCACTCATCTTTTGTTTTCTCTACCTGTGGCTCTTCATTGGCCATCCAAACTCAGCCACCTGTATCTTTAAGAAAATCACATTTGGAATTGTATTTACAGAGGATACACTGGGGAATGGGTGAGGGGAACTCCAGATTTGGTTAGTGGCAAATGTCTGAGAGCTGGTAGAACTTTGGGGACTTCTGCGAGAGGTGGCATGATTCTGTATGACTAAGGTGTCTCCAACGTCAGTTCTTGATGAGAAAGACAGACCTTGCTTGTCTGTCCTAACTATTCATTGTTCATCATTGAAAATTGGGTACATATAACTTACTCACAGAGGACCAGAGATTAAACACATTTTGCAGGAAGGAATGTCCAGGATGGAAATCTTATTGGCTAAATTCTAAGGCCAACCTATTTAGATACCTCTGTGTTATGAGACTAGTGGTCATGATCTCCATGTGGGGTGTTGTGGTCACATGCTCCAGGAAAAGAACTGAGTGAGGAGCAGATGAAAAGCCAACTGATCTTAGAAATGAAAATACTGGGGTTTCTAAATCCATTTAACATTTTCAGTTATTTTCTGATGACATGATTCCATTTGCCTGACATATAGCCAAAACATGCATGGTGGTAGTCCAAAATAATCAGCTTTCACTAAAGGCCATTTCATCCAGACAAAAAGAAAACAGAGAAATACTGAAGTTACCAAATAGAACAGACCAAATGGAACAGACCAAATGGACATAACAGGTATTTACAGTATCTTCCTCAAGATATACATAGTTACTATTACACTCTGCTTCTTATAAAGTTTTATCAAAAGTTGAGATAATAATAAGATATAAAAATATAAATACTAATTCATACAAGGAAATTGAAAAAATAGCCTCATTATATCCTATCAGTTATAATGGACTACAGCTGTATATTAAACAACTATATTAACATCAGAACAAATGCAAACTCATGGAAACTGACTTATTCTCCACAAAATAAAAAAATGAATCAAGACAAAAATAAAATAATGAGAAGCATTTTTTGAATTCATTGATAATGATTACACAGCATATACAAAGTCACTGTGTTGTGAGTAATATTTAAAAAGCAGCCCATCATCCTACTCGTTTATGAGCAGCTGCCATGCTCCTGACTAGAAGCAGCCAAAGGCCAAGAGTGACAGCATATTCCCACTGTTGCTTTGCTCACACCATGGCTCAGGCCAGCCAGAAGCACTGGCCCTGGCACCCACAAGATGCCAACGTGGTGCCTGGCTCTACCAATCCATCATGCTGTCCACAATGTTGGGCTCAACCCAAACCATCCCACTATGACTGACATACCTGGTAGAAATGTGACCCTTAATGCTTAATAGTTTTCCAGTATTTGTATATTTGTAAATGCTATATTAACAAGAAGTCCATACAATTTGAGTTGTTACCCAATACCTAAACTTAGTTATAAATTGTTACCCAGGACTGTTCTTGATCCACCCATAGTTCTCCATGGCTACTACCTCTTTCCTCTCTCCTCCTAGCTCCTCCTCTTCCTTTCCTTCTTCTTCCCTCCTCACAACTCTTCACTCCACCTAACTCTTATACAGCCCAATCGCTGAGCTTTATACAAAACTAGTAGGAAGACAATCTGCTACATCATTGGTCACCATTGTGATAGCCATTGAAAGAGGTAAGTTCATCAGGGCTGTGGTGGCAAATTCCTTTAATCTTAGTATGTGAGAGACAGAAGCAAGAGGATATCTGTAAATTTGAGGCTAACCTTGTCTACAGAACTAGTTCTAGAAAAGCCAAGCCTATATTCCAAACCTTTTTTCATTAAACAAACAAACCAAAAAAGACAGAGTCATAGCACATAGAAAAACATAAAATAAAACAAAAGAGGTGATTTCATGGTACTTATTTAAGAACACTCCAAAAAGCTTTAAATAAAAAATAATTACACACAAGAAGAGAAGACAGAAAATCATAATCAAACTGTGGGATCGAATCAATAAAATAAATACAAAGATATTAATAAAAGAGTACCAATTAAAGAAGAACTAAAATCAATATGATCATGAAATATTCCAAATAAATGAAATTTGGAAAGATTATATTCAAATTATAAAATAAAAAATGCAATGATGGGGTTAAGTATAAACACAATGAAATTTTTAGATAATCAAAGAGACATACTTTAAAACCCTCTAATGCAACAAATATAAAATTCAAAATATGGGGATTTTCCTGAACACATATCACTTATTAAAGTTAAAGAAAGGGAAAATAACAACTTACACTGTACTCTAACCATTAGTGTAAAAGAGAAGCTCACTAAAATTTTCACAACACCCCCAAAAGTGTCAGAGACAAAAACATTTATAACAGAATACTTTCAGATATACAACAGCATAACACCATTATTCCTACATTATCCCAAACAAGATAAACAGAAAAAACCCTGTTCAATTATAAAATGACAGTCACCATCATAACCAAAAAAGAGAAAGACCTAACCAAGAAGGAAATTTATAGACTAATTTTACTTATGAAATTGGATAAAACATAATCAACAAAATTTTTGTGAAGTGAATCTGCAAACAAATCAAAAATATCAATTATGATAATAATGTAGACATTATTAAAGAGAGGCAAGGAAGATTACAGACACAGAAGTCAACAGATGTATATCTTTATATATGTATATACACGTGTTTTTACAGGAAGCAAGTAGGAGAGGTATTTTTAAAAAATTAAAATGACTTAAAGAATTAGAGTATGGGGAGTCATTTGAAGCTATTGGGAAAAAACAGAAGAAAGTATCACATTTTTCTTATAAATTCAACACAAAGGTCATAAATTGAGAAAGAGGCTGTTGAACTGAGGAATGGAATGAGTACTAACATGAAGAAGTAATGTGCCTGACAGATGGCAAAACTGACAGAGTACAGGCTACATATCTGTGGATGTGTCGTAATAAAACATACTATGGCGTATTCATTTAAAATTAAATGATTATTTCATACAGACAAAACTGGATACAAGGCTGAATCTGAACTACTGGAAATTTCATTTGAACTCATGAAAGATGATCATTCTTTGCTTTACCATGAAAAAGTATTCATCTAACATCTCTCTACATCCATACCTAGCCTCCTGGGACAGTGATTTTGGTTCATGGACACAAAAAAAAATGTTACTAAAATTTACAGAGAAATGGAGAAAAGAAAACAAGCCTTGTATGCTTCATCTGAAATGCTAATTTACAACATATCACAACACACAACAAAGAATTGTTTTTATTTGTGCTGCTTTCTCTGCAGTCCATACATAAAAAGACTCATCGTGCCACAATTATCAGTAGACTGTCCTGCTGGAACTGCAGGATCTAAAATATAGTCAATATTAGATGACTAAAATATTGTATGAGAAGAGTTTGTGTGTAAATTAAATACATGTTCACATGACACTTAGTATTTGCTTCTAAAATAATAATGTAAGACTTCACAGTAACTACTGGAAAGTAAAATTAGCAAAATCAGTGTAGAAAATCAAAGACTAGAAGAAAATAGTCAAATTAAGTTATTAATCTGTGTGAACTGAGGATCAGATTTAAAAATAGTATTTTAGAACACAAATATTCTCCTTAGTTTCTCATTGATAACAATTGGGAATATGAGTGCTAGCTTTCATATAGTGTTTGGAATGAAGCAGACAGGTCCAACATTCTCTCAGAATCATGATGAATATTGAAAAAGTAACATTTGGTATGTACGTAAATTGTAGTTCTCAGATGTTCTGTGTAGTTTTGAATACAGCACAATTCAGAATATTTCTATATTTGTCACTTTTGATTCCCAAGACAATGTAAGCAGTTTTTTGTTTAGATATTCTGTACCTATCACTGCTGTAGGATTGTCAATACTGCATTCTCCATGATAGCAAATGCTCAAACCATGAGGCTGCTTATTCCTGCCACACTCTTTGTGTCATCATGGCCAGTGTGTAACTATTGCATCAGACTTTCTGAGTCCTTTCTAAAACATTAAGGTATGTCTCATAGTAGATCAACTAACAAAATCTATTGAAATTATATAAGTTATTCACATAAACTGATTTTAACTCAGTACTGGGACCAAATTTTCACAAAGTGGAATCTTTCCAGGGACCTTTATTTCAACAAATATGTGTGATATCATCCATCAAGCTTCACCATAGTGATCTATATTTATCAGTGAAGATTATTACATGCAGAGGAGACATCAAATAAAGCTCCTCAGGTGAGAATGTAAAAGATTCCTCCAGGGGTGAGGAATCACCTGTAAAAAAGAAAACATGAATACAGATGTGACATCTTACTTAGCCACAATAATAATAGTACATTGAGATATATTGGTACGTTTGATTTGTTGATTTATGTGGCTCTTCACAATCCATACTGCCCACGCTCAGAGAAGAAAAAATATGTTCACCTTGATTTTACTCTTATTGCTCCTGAACATTCCGTTTCTTGTGGCTGATTTTATTTATCCCAGGTGCTTTTGGAGGATGAAGCAGAATGAATATGAGAGTAGAAACCTGGGAAGAGGTTGTATCTTCTTCATTGGAGTAGTAAAACGGCCTGTGGAGAAAGAAACTTTCAGTCATATTCTGGACATACAGTAAGTGCTTTTGTATTTTCCATGTAAATGCCATCATGAATGTTTCCTGGGACTACTGAGGATGAAAACCAAGGCAGTGCTATGAGTCTTTTGTTCTATTTTGTCAACCCACAAAACAAGAAAAAACTCCAAATTCTATTAAATGCTTAATGTATTAGCACTTAAAATTTACCTTGGGATATATTTTTTCCATCAGCCTCGCACTTAGAAGGACACAAACTGAACAATAAAACAACTCTTGTCCTTTATCTACCACATATATCCCTCCACTTGACAGTTTCCATAGCAGAGTATCCAATGGTACCTTTTTAAAAGAATCTGCATAAATTTTCTATGAGTTTATACTTCCTATGTTTAGGCAAATGGCCATATAATCTACTGGTGGTCCATCCATCAGAGTGCAGTGTGATTTTTTGTGTTTGATTTTTAGAAGTACTAGACACAAATGTCTGTACTCTGCAATTGAAATTTTTAAAGGAACATTATTCTGTGGATTCATAAAGAATATTCTAAAATGTATTTATATAAAAAGACACCACAAATATACAGTTTCTAACTGGAATACAGATATTCAACTCTTAGTAAAGAACTAATAATAAGATAACATATTTTATCTCTATCACTCGAATGATTAGAAATAATTCTGAATAGGTAACAGTTATAATTCTTTTCAAAAAGGTAAATAAAAACAGTATTATTACATTTCAACAGAATTTTAGAAAGAAAGAGCATTTAAGGTAAGGATAACTATGTGTTCGTGTGATATATATAGTGGCCCCTAATGAAAATTAATTTTAACTTCATGAGCCAAGTATTATTATAGAAGACTGCTGTGAACTCAACAGTCATTCTTTCTCTGTCTTAACCAATAGAGTCAAGTTCATAAAAATACCATAAACTTAATGGAGCCCACATGCCAGGTATTTTACATATTTCTCACTAATTTCAAATAAATACGTGAATATTTTTTACCATTTGGTCAAAGCATTTGATGATTCATTTAACTTCTTAGCAAACATTAAAAAATGGGAAGAAAACCTCTCTGTGAGAACATGAAAATTGTACATATCATGAACATTTAAAGGTTGTTTGAGCTTCCAGTTTCTTTTAATCATCTCAACCAAGGCACACAGGTCATTTCAATCCTTAAGAAGTGGGGGCAATACAATCCAGTGCAGGATTGTCCTTATATTGAATGCAAATGACATGTGTAAATTCTTGTCCTTATAAACCATGTAACCTTTTACAGAACACATACTGAAAATCAAAAATATGCTCTGGCCTTGGCTTTTTCCATGAATGATGTCAACAGGAACCCTGATCTTTTGCCAAATATGTCTCTAGTATTTAAATTCTCAGAATACAATTGTAATTGGAAATCCCTATTCAAAACTATACATTTGTCATTACAAAATCATGAAGTTCTCCCTAATTATAACTGTATAAAAGACATAAATTGTGGAGTGGCACTTACAGGACTAAATTGGTCAGCAACAGTTACATTTCACACTATTGCAAAGAATGTCTTATTTCAGCAGGTAAGTGTGTGTATATATTTGTGTTGGTGTGTGGGTGTTTGTGTGCATGTGTGTGTGTGTGTGTGTGTGTGTGGGCTTGTGTGTGTGTCTGTGTGTGTGACTATATTGGGTAAATGGTGGAAAATTTTGAAATCAAATATCTGTTGGTGTAACCATGTCCTTACTAGGCCTGAGCCAGTGTGTGTGTGTGTGTGTGTGTGTGTGTGTGTGTGTGTGTCTTTGTGTATCTGTGTTTGTTTGTGTGTGTGTGTCTGTCTGTGTCTGTTTGTGTGTGTGTGTGTGTGTGTCTGTGTTTGTTTGTGTGTATGTGTGTGTGTCTGTCTGTGTCTGTTTGTTTGTGTGTGTGTGTGTGTGTGTGTGTGTGTGTGTGTGTGTATTTTAATGGGCCCTAGTCCAAGTCTTGATGGGACTTCTACATGTTCTTGTATGATACAGGGATGGGGGAAAACAATAACTAGCTGAGATTTCTATAATCTGCAGAAAATGTGTTTATAAGTTTTTAGAAATACACTGTACATCATCCTGCTTCCTGTGTTTTAGTTCCTTCAGCTTACTTATGGATCCTTTCATCCTGTCCTGAGTGATCATGAAAAATTGTCCTATTTATATCAGATGGCCTCAGAGGATACATCTCTAGCTGTTGCCCTGGTCTCCTTCATAACTTATTTCAGGTGGAACTGGGTAGGGTTGACCATCTCAGACAATGATAAAGGTATCCAATTTCTTTCCTATTTGAGAAGACAGATGGAAAAAAATACAGTCTGCTTTGCTTTTGTCAGCATGATACCAGTCAATGTGCATTTATACTTGACAAGAGCCAAAGTGCATTACAACCAAATCATGACATCATCCACAAAAGTTGTCATCATTTATGGTGACACAGACAGTACCTTAGCTGTGACCTTTAGAATGTGGGAATCTCTAGGTATACAGAGAATATGGATGACCACCTCACAGTGGGATGTCACTTCTAGTAAGAAAGACTTGACATTTGATAACATATGGGGGACTCTTGCTTTTGGACAAAACCATGGTGAAATTTCTGGTTTTAAAAATTTTGTCCAGACATTGAAACCTTTCAAATACTCAGATGAATATCTGGTAAAGATGGAATGGATGTACTTTAATTGTAATGTCTCAGCATCTATATGTAAGACACTGAAGAACTGCTCATCCCATCACTCATTGGAATGGTTAATTGAACATTCTTTTGACATGGCCTTTATTGAAGGGAGTTATGACATATACAATGCTGTGTATGCTTTTGCCCATGCCCTCCATCAAGTGACTTTTCAAAAGGTTGATAATATTCCTACTGGCAATGGGAAAGAACAAAATAATGACTGCAAAAAGGTAGTGCTTCTTATATTATATGATATTTCATGTTATCAATGCCTTAGAGTCACCTAGATGCTCAAACCAAGTGTACTAGAAAATATTTTACAAAATAGAATGGTTTATGAACATTTTTCCTGGTGTTTATGTAAATCTATATGTTTGTATAAAACTCTAATATACAGGGAATGAAACCAAAGGCAGAATTTGTTGATGTAGCACTGTGACTTTCTTACAGATTTCCCAAATATCCCATATTCTAACACAGTCCTTCCCACATGAACCCACTCAATGATGAATCCTTGATCATTAATTGTCAAATATGTTATAATTACTGTAGGGGAATGTTTTAACTAGAGATCTAAACTTATGCTCTTCCCACTGTAGGTTAGGGACATCACTTGGTGGTCTGAGAGTCTTTAATATACAGCAATAGCATGATAATTCAGTTTTCTTCATTCTTGTGTGCTTATGGGTATAAATGTATATTTCTTGCTGTATATTTGTATGTTTCTGTGTCTCTGTATATCTGTGTTTATACCCATATGTAGAGAGAGACATCAAAATAGCAGTAGATGACATGTATATGTAAAGGTGTGTTTGTGTGTGTTTCTGTCTATATATCTGCCTATAGCAGATAACATTAATTTTTCTGTGTTCCAATTACTTTCTGGATGGTTGGTTTTGTCTAAGTGTATATTCCTGTGTACATTTATCAATGCATGTGACTACATGTGCCTGTGTTTTGTGTATGTTCTTTCATTTACGTATTTCTGTTTTGCTTTGCCTGTGTGCTTATGTATGAGAGCATAAATTTGTCTGTGTGCCAGTGTTACTGTGTGTGTGTGCCTGTGTGTGTATTTCTTTGTAAAGGTTCTTGCATGTGCTTTTGTGAGTGTGTGTGTGGCTGTGTAATTGTTTTGTGTGTTTCTGTGTCTTTGACTTTTTTGATGAAAATTATATCTCTGTGTATATTTGTAATTTCTAATATGAGTATAGGCATGTACTTGTACATTTATGTGTACTTCTGCTATGTGTATATCTCTACAAGGATGTCAGTCTCTCTCAGTTTGTTGTGTTTGTATATTCTATATTGCAAATATGTGTTTGATGTCTGCATGCATATTTGTGCTTGTTTGGCAATCTCCTCTTAGAGATCTAAAATAACAAGAACATTATAATTTTGTTTTTGCTATTACTTTCACTGGGATTTTTCGCCTGCATACTGTAAATAAAATTGCCTTTAAGATGAAATGAGTATATATTTTGTTATTATAAGGAAGAATGTGTCGTCTATACTATGCTGCCTGTCTTTCAGCTGTGTTCCTCTCTGAGAAAGACCTACTTCACTAATCCTGTTGGAGACAGAGTGAATATGAACCAAAGAGACAAACTGCCAGGAAAGTATGACATTTTCTACATTTGGAATTTTCCACAGGGACTTGGACTTAAAGTGAAAATAGGAATGTTTAGTCCCTATTTTCCAAATGGTCAACAGCTACATTTATCTGAAGATATGATAGAGTGGGCAACAGGAAGCACACAGGTGTGTTTGGCTTAACTGTACTAATTTAAATTACACAGCAGTAAATCATGTCAAGTGTGTGTATCCAACCTTCCTCAAAACTAGTGAAATGAAATGGATTGTCATGTGAGAGACCATTTTCTAGCCTCCCAATCTATGTTCTTCTTTTTAATTTTTTAGATGAGATTTTAGTAATTCACTGAGGATTTCTAATATATATATTATAATGATATACATATATCAGAAACCATTTCTTGCCTTTAACACTAACATAATATAGTTTTAGAAAAAATAATATTATTTCCAGCAAAGTGAGAAATTTTCTATTAGTTCTATTCTAACTACTACAGAGTGATTTCCAGTCTTATGTTGAACCTCTTCAAAAAATCCTAAAAAAAACCTCCTGCTCATTGTAAATTCAATATAATTAAGTAACTGAATTTTATTATGTAATTTTGAAGGCTGTTTACCAACTAGTCATAAATTTCCAACACCTCTAGCTAAACGTATAATAACATTTTATGACAATTTTAGATATGTTATGAACTATATATTGTTTTTACAGTTTTTCTTATTTTGGGTATGGATAGTTTTTCCTGCATGTATATTTGTGCAACACCTGCATATATGGTATTTGTGAATGGCTGGAGAGTTGTTCGAATCTCAAAGCATTTGTGAGAGCTCCATGCCACTCAGTGGGTGCTGCAAATCAAGTTTCTGTCCTCTTTACTGGTAGCAATTTTTCTTAAGCGCTGAGCCATGTCTGCAGCCCTGATTCATACCTTGTAAAAGATAATGTTGACTAACGGAAACACTTCAGCCCCATTAGATTCTGCATAAAACATTCAAACAAACAAAGATGTGCATATATTCCTTCTTGATATGGGGAGGAATTGATACTAATAAAAATATGCCTTTGAGAGAATTTGAAATGATATATCTCTTATGGGTGCCAGGTATATTATAGGTATGAATTCTGATGTGCTTGGTTTAATATGTCATATTCAAACTACTCCCCCCCAAATGTGGTTTAAATGTCTTCAGGATTGATACGAAGTGACTCTCAATTTGCTCAGACAGTACAAAATTTATAGCAGATATTTTTACTCGATGCAATAAAGAAAGCTATTCTTAGTGAAAAACCATAAAAGCTGAAAGTTTAGTTACAGTGTTACATATGCATAAAAATGATAGCATTGAAATCACTTGTGATTTCTAAACAGGCCTTACTTGAGCATTACAAACACTGCCACTAACAGCCTGTAGACAGTTTTTTAAAATGTAACCATTGTTCTATTCACATATATTTTATTCCCAATATGGGAACTAATGAATAAAATCATGAAGATATCAAGACAATGTGTTTCCAAACCTTAGAGTCACAGACTTAAATGAGCGTATATTCAATGTTACGCTAAACAAAGAATGATTATAAGATTGTTAAAAAAAATCAAAGAGGAAAGTAGCCACCTCTGTGAGAATACAGTGAAAATATTAATACTTTATTACAGTAAGACGTGAGTAATTATATGACAAAGACGTTCCATAAGGGTACAAAATAATAGATGGATTTCAAACTAAAATACAAACTGCAAAAAGGAAATAAACCAAATACTTATTTCAGTGAAAAGACTCACAAAATGAATGCTCCAAGTTGAGGAGAGAATGGAAAGACTTGAAAACAAGGCACAAGTATTGAAAACTTCAAATGATGACAAAGATGACACAAGGAAAAATGAAAATCAGTGACAGGATAGTATGATTAATAGATCTTATTAAACCTATGGTAACAAGACAAGGAAGGACACACTCTAGGTATCAACAGTAATTTCATTATGTTGCAGCTGTACATTTCCAAAATAATGTGGCAAATGTGAACATCTGTCTAATACAGGCATTTAAATATCAAATAATCAACTTGTGAAATGAAATAATCCTTGACGTATTTTACTTAAAATTTGTTGTGGACAAAGCAAGAATGTGAAAGGTGCAGGAGAGAACCTTGTGTCATAGAAAGTCCCTCTCTGGATAGCAGCAGGATCCACCAACATTGTTCATATTTAAATGAATGTAGTTAATGAATTTATGCATTCATTAACTTTCTACTCCTACTCCTAGTTCTTCTCTCATCCTTCTTTCCATCCAGTCTAATACTCCTTCCTTCTTCAGAAAAGAGCTTCCCTCAGAAACATGCTTTGGCATACAATGTTGCACAACCACTAGGCACAGTTTCAAATTTTCCTGTGCTGCTGGGGAGGAAGCCAGTAGGGATAATGATTCCCAAATGCAGGCAGCAAAGTCAGACACAAACCTGCTACTGCTTTTAGGTGCCCCACATAAGGACCAAGCCTCACAAAGGTCATCTGTGTATAGAGGACTTAGTTCAGTCCACTGCATTATTTGCAGTAAGTGGTTCAGTCACTTACTAAGGGTTCAGACTCTTAGGGTTCCAGGTAAGTTGATAGGTTGGATTTCATGTTAAGTTCTTGATATCTCTGGCTCTGACATTCATTTTTCCCATGTGGGAAGAAACTCGAGTGGGAATCAGTGGCAGGGTCCTGGGCTAGCTTTCCATGCCACCAGCTCCAACATACATGCAGCCACAGAGGCAGAACGGCAGCTGAGTTGCAGGGAAATCCTCCACATGGGCAGCAACTGTGGGTACCAATAAACTTGAGAATTTTTGGTTCCAAAGGCTGGAAACCTGGCGGCAGGCCCCAGAAGACACGTGGAATCCAAGAGTTCAAAGCTTTATTGTTCATTGCAAATGTGAATGGGTATGGATGGTGCCACCCCTAAAAGCCATGGGGAGCTGGCTTAAATAGGGAGGGGGAAAGAGGAGGAACTTAATTCAGCTTTGCTTCCTGGCCTTTAGATAACTCCTGAACATGGAAATACCGAGGCAGAGGCCTCTTAGTCATGCCCACTACCTGTGTCCTATGTGACTTCAGGTGCAGGTTAATGAGAGATGTGGACCACATGTACGAACCTGTATTCTGGGGGCGTAGCCAAATGCCTGCTGTTTCTCCTGGAGTTCCAGGGCCATGCCCACCCAAGAACCAAGACATCCCTCCAGGGCCTGACATTCCCCATCTTATCCAGGATTCCCCAAACTTTGCGTATTGTTTGGGTATTGATCTCTGAATCTGTCTCCATCAATTGTTTAGTGAATTCTCTCCGACGATGGTTATGCTAGACTTGCCTGCAGATATACAGAATATCATTACCAGCATCAGGGGTGGGGTTTCTCTCATCCAAGGTTTTCAAGCTAGCTCAGTTATTAGTTAGCGTTCTCCATTCTTTGCTACATCTTTATTCCCAGACATCTTTAGACAAGGTTAATTGTAGGTTAAAGGTTTTGTGTATGGAATGTTGTTTTAGTCACAACACTGGAAATCCTGTCTGGTTAGTGGATATGGTAATATGGACTCTGTATCCCACTTTGCTAGGAGACTTAGCCATGGCAATCCTCATAAATTTCTGGGAGTTTCTAATGCCCTAGGATTCTAGCTTGACTCAGAGGTGCCACCCCCACTTCAGTGGTCTTTGCAAAGAATCTGTTCCTCTGTCCTCCCCTTCTATTCTCATCCCCCTCCATTCCCATTCAGTCCCCAAACCCTTTCACCCATGGAGTCTATTCTATTTTTGTCTCGCAGGGAGATACATATTTCCCAAATTGTGCCATTTTTATTACTTAGTTTCTTTAGTTATATGTAGTGTAACACACCATGGATATTCTTATCTTCCTTATAGGAGGAGGATAAAAATTATGTGTTTAAAATATTTAGGGTCATAACTGCCATTCCATTTACTATATCCAGTGAATATATTCCTTGTAGTGAAAGGAGAAAGAAAAATTTTCAGGATGAACACAGTTATAAGAAGTCATAACTAGTAAATGAGGACTCTGAATGACATTCAAAGAACTCCATTATAATTAAAAGTAAGAAGAACACAAGGTGTCAACATATAAACACCACTCAAATGCCTGACAGAAAAAACAGGTATTAGAAAAATATCAAATACTGAAATAAAACCTAAGTCATAATTTATACATAATTTTTAGTAGTAATTGAGTGTTTGTGCTCATCTTCTCTAAAAAAATCACAGAAAATGATTTATTTTATTTAGTTTATTTGTATTGCTAATGTTATTAATAATATTTTATTAATTATTTTGGAAATTCAAATCATACATCATGGTCGTACCCCATTCCTAGCCCTTTCATTGTTTTCTCTCTAGGGATGCACTCCACAAAAAATAAGATAAATTAAATTTTAAAAGTTTAATTTTGTTTTTTTATATATACATACTAGATGTGATGGTTTGTATAAGCTTGGCACAGGAATTGGCACTGTTTGGGGAAGTGTTCTGTTGGAGTAGGTGTGTCCTTGTTGGAGTAGGTATGTCACTGTGGGTGTGGGTATTAAGACCCCCATCTTAGCTGTTCTGAAGTCAGAATTCTGCTAGCAGCTTTCAGATGAATATAGAGAAATCTCAGCTCCTCCTGTACCATGCCTGCCTAGATGTTGCCAGGTTCCATGATGATAATGGACTGAACCTGTTAAGCTGGAATCCAGCCCCAATTAAATGCTCTCCTTATAAGAGTTGCCTTGGTACTGGTGTCTGTTCACAGAAGTCAAACCCAAACTAAGACATTGGAGTGTGGTTATACTCTCAATTTCTGCCCCATAAATAGAACTTAGTTCTTCCCTCTAAAACTCCCTCAAGAAGCAGTCAAGTTTGGAAAGGTAATTTCAGATTCCTTACTATATATTTTAAGATTTATTTTTATGGATTCCAGTTTAACCTTCTTCTGTTTCTTGGATTCTGGGAAAGTATGCAAGTTGAGATGACAATAGGACAGTGAGACCTTGTTTCAACATGAACAAAAACCAAAAAAGAAGAGTTACGTTTAATCATATTTCTAGAGAACATGACATGAGCCTGTGAATAATACACTCTATGATGGCAACATCAAACCTAACATGAAACAAAGGATGCAAATGCAGAATGCAGAAATCCACAAGATGCCAATGCACCATATAGACACCCATCATCAGACTCATTTTAATACCAAGATTTTCTTAATTTAAGAAATACCCCAATTGGGCATGGGATAGGGGTTTTCTAAGGGGGGGGATTGGGAAAGGGGATGGCATCTGAAGTGTAAATAAAATATCTAATAAAAAAAGGAAAAAAAAAGAAATACCCCAATTGATTTTAAGCAATCAATATTTTCACCATATTTTCAGGCTCTATAAAGCCTTTTCACTAAAGGAAACACTCCACCTTCCAGCTCAATATATAGAAACTCAGCACCTCCTCACCACAAATGCAATAAAAGTGGCCATATGCACTTGTTTTTCTGTTTCTGCTTAGTTTGTTAAGGTCTGTTATTCTAATGTTATTGAGGTTATTGTGATTATCTAATATTTGAGGTCTTGTTTCCCATGTTTTTATGTCCTTCACACACAATTGGTTAAGTTGCTCTTATTAAACACTAACTATAAGCAAATTGTTGAGGAAAAGTTCAATGTGCCTTAGTAGTTACACTCATGGTAAGACAAGGCAAGGATCTGGAAAATGCAACTGAAATGTAGTCACCTCAGGAAATTGCTTACTGGCTTACTCTGCATGATTTCTAATGTCCCACTGCCTACAGGCAATACTGCTCCCAGTATTTGGGCACTCCTACATCAATTACCAATTTAAAATATACTTCACATATATGATGACAAGCTAGACTGACAGAGATAATTTCTCTATTAGGATTCTGTGTGCCTTTATACTATACTTTGTATTAAAAAGACAAGAATTCAAAAGAATAACCTGCTTGCAATTCTTGTACTGTTTGCACACCAAAAAATACCCCCTCTTCTTCCTGCATTTCAAGATGTGAAACTATTCAACTTTTTCACATTTATTTCTATATATTGATGTATATCATTATACAATGCACTAAGGTAAATTTGAGAGCTTTGTTGATATATATCATAAATATCACATTCTAATATAATTTTTGAGGGGTAATTAAAACTCCTGATAGCATGATGAACCTATTTTTCTTCAGTTGCCAACCTCTGTGTGCAGTGCTGATTGTGGTCCTGGATTTAGAAAATTCAGGAAGAATGGAATGACAGCTTGCTGTTTTGATTGTAGTCCCTGCCCAGAAAATGAAATTTCTAATGAGACAAGTGAGTATTTCCTTCAGGGTTAAATTTTTCAAACTGATTATCATCTTGCACCCATATAGGACCACTGAAGTGGTCTAAAATGGAACATTAAAATGTATATTGGTTTTTAAAGTTAGTTATTATAGGAATAAAATAATTAAAAATATCCTCTTTAAGAAAAACAGAACTTGTAATATATCATTGACTCCTTGAAAATTTATACTAGACAACATATTCTCAAAGAGTTTTGATAAGTAAACCTCAGTCTTAGCATGTTCTAGAGAATATCATTTTTAGTGATTAATTCTTTCTAAAAATCAGGAATCTTCAAAATATTTATTAATATTGTCTCTTTTTTTTTTTTGGTTTTTCGACACAGGGTTTCTCTGTGTTATTCTGGCTGTCCTAGAACTCACTCTGTAGACGAGGCTGGCCTCGAACTCAGAAATCTGCCTGCCTCTGCATCCCAAGTGCTGGGATTAAAGGCATGC
Source organism: Arvicanthis niloticus (assembly GCF_011762505.2). Classification (NCBI taxonomy): domain Eukaryota; kingdom Metazoa; phylum Chordata; class Mammalia; order Rodentia; family Muridae; genus Arvicanthis; species Arvicanthis niloticus. The sequence goes on along the minus strand of NC_133438.1, from coordinate 7,926,685 downwards.
GCCAACACCACCCGGCCTAGTAATATTGTCTTGAGCTATGTACCCTTACATAAGTTTGTGCATTTCTATCAAGTACAGAAGGACATGAAAGACAGAATAAGACGGGTGGTTAGTGGGAACTAGATCCATGACCTTTGTAAGGCTAATAAAGAGGGTAAATAATAAAAATTATCAGAAATTGTTAAGCATGAATCAGAAGAATTTTGTATGATATAGAAACTTTTCGATTAAACAAAATTATTTTAAGAAAATTTGACAAAAACTTACAACTTTATTAGAGACTTTTTAAAAAAATGTTCAATGATATTTGAAACATAGAAAACTGAGAATCACTGTTGACACATGATGTGTAAAAGGTAGGACTATTCTACTCAATACTAGAATACATAGTACCCACTTAATATTTTCCACAAGAGAATAGATTAAAATTGTTTGTCTTTAAAGGAATTAACCACAATTTTTAAATGTTATCTGAAATTGTATAGTCCATATTAGTAAAAAAAAAAAAAAAACTATTTAGTCAGTATTTACTAAACACAATTGGCAGGCATCCATTTATTCCCTCATTTAATGTGTCATCCAACATAATTGAATGGAAGTCCTTAAAGGCTTTTATGGTTAGTAACATGGCTTAGCAGTTAAAACTATTTCCACTAATTATGATGGTGTTAGTTTGTCCCCAGAACCCATTAAAAAGGAGGTCACAAACTCCTACATGTTGTTGTTCTGATATGCCTGTAGTTCTACATAAAATATACACTTAAGTAATTCAACAGGGCTGCTTGGATTCACCTGACATTTCTTCTGGGAACCAAACTCAAGTACTCTCTACAAGCAACACATTCTATTCACAACCAAGCTAAAATCCTGTTCCCTCCAACAAATTAACTGATACAAGCTGTCAACAAAAGCAATGTTCCATATAAAAGACTTCAAATCTTGACAGCATATTATCCCTTATTGCAATTATCCAGTAATTCAGAGCAATGGCAATCAGATTTTCTACACATATAATAGTGGGCATTACAGAGGATTTTACTGTAATGCGCACCTCCCGTGTCCCCCCACGCCCGTGGAAGAGAAACACGAGAGGCAGAATTCGGGTAGTTACTGCAAAACGAGGACTTTACTTCTTGTCACGATAAAGCGGAAAGACGGAAGAAGCCGGAAGCGGCCTAGCTTAAATACACCCTAGAGTGACGTATTCACTTCTGATTGGCTGTTCGCTCACCACCCAATATTATGCCTCGGGATTGGCCAGTGACTTGGCGGTCTTTCTGCCTTTGCAGCTGCGCAGATAATTATTTACTGCTGGGAAAACACGAGGCCAGCGCCATCTTGGAATGGCAAACGTATAACCACTGCTAACAGCAGCTTCCTACATTTTACCTTCAGGGATAGGGTTATTGCTTTGTATGACAAAGTCTCAACTATATGGTGGTACTACAGCCAATCGAGGACAAAATTTGATATAATTTTTGTTTATATTTGCAGTTACAAACATTGAAAATATTTTCATATAAGCTTGAATTTTCATTCTCAATCTCATACTTAACCCATACAAACACAATTACACTCATGTTCATGAAAAAATTTATTTTTACATGTAAATACACATATATTTAAACACCCATGATAAATGATGACAACAATTAAATAGCCAAATTTTTTTAAAAATCTTGCTTTCATTCCCCGTAACAATGAAAGCAATTTACTAATGCAATCAATTATTTTATGTATCAACAACCTTCAAAGTATTCTCAGCCACCAGATTCAAATATTTCAACAATTTTCTATACTTAAATAAAATATCCTGACAGTAAAATTGCTGAAGCTGCACTAATAATACTTTAATTTCTCCACTAGATGTGGATTTGTGTGTCCATTGTCCAGAGGACCAATATGCTAACAAGGAGCAAAATCACTGCATTCACAAAGCTCTTATTTTTCTCACTTATGAAGACCCCTTGGGGATGGCACTTTCTTTAATGGCCTTGTGCTTCTCTGTTCTCACTGCTGTGATTCTTGGCGTCTTTGTGAAGCACCATGCTACTCCCATAGTTAAAGCCAATAATTGCTCTCTCACCTACATCTTGCTCATCTCACTCATCTTTTGTTTCCTCTGCCCCTTGCTTTATATTGGCCACCCGAACTCGACCACCTGCATCCTACAGCAAATCACATTTGGAGTTGTATTCACAGTAGCTATTTCCACTGTGTTGGCCAAAACAATTACTGTGGTACTCGCATTCAAAGTCACAGCCTCTCCAAGAATGAAATACTTTCTTGTTTCAAGGACATCTAACTACATCATTCCCATTTGTACTCTCATCCAAGTTATTATATGTACAGTCTGGCTAGGAGCTTCTCCTCCTTCTGTTGACACTGATGCACAATATGAGCATGGCCACATCATCATTGTTTGCAACAAGGGTTCAAACACTGCCTTTTACTGTGTCCTGGCATACCTGGCCTGCCTGGCCTTTGCAAGTTTCATTCTCGCTTTCTTTTCCAGAAACCTACCTGGTGCCTTCAATGAAGCCAAGTCCATAACATTCAGCATGATGGTGTTCTGCAGTGTCTGGGTCACTTTCCTCCCTGTTTATCACAGCACCAAAGGCAAGATCATGGTGGCTGTGGAGATCTTCTCCACATTGGCTTCTAGTGCAGGGATGCTGGGCTGCATCTTTGTTCCCAAATGTTATACAATACTGTTTAGACCAGACAGAAATTGTCTTCAAAAGATCAGGAAGAAATCATCTTCCCCTACTCACTGTTCATAAAATATAACTGACACATGTATAGGTGGTTCATAATCACCAAATTTTAGATTACATTATCATAACAATCCATTTTGGAATGACTGTCATTTTTTCTCTAATGATATTGCCTAGCAATATCATGTCTACTGAGGTCTACATTTTCTCCTATAATCTTCCACAGTGTTCTACAACAATCTTCCTCTTTGCAAGAAGGAGGTAATATAATCCTGATCCATTTTAAGAGTTAGATGAATTATTCTAGGAATGTAACAGAGAAAAAATATTATTATCATCATGTTGATAGAATATTACAAGAAATGGACTGATGTCTCAGCAATTAAAATCATGTTCTGCTCTTGTAGATGAACGAAATCAATATCAAAAGCCATCAATTGCTACAAACAACCTCCTGTATCAATAGCTACAAAGGATCAGATGGTCTCTTCTGGGCTCCAAATTTACCCGAACATATTTATTCACATAATCACACACAGACACATGCACACACACACCTAAAATTACATAATTTTCTTAAAAAAATATAGAATATGGTTAAGATTTTCCATTGGCATTCTGCTTTTTAATGTTCTACTAAGATGTCACAATTACAGGAACCTACACAGAAAAGATGAAATATGAGTAGAGATGACCCGGATTACCTTCATGAATTTTACATAAGAATCCTCAACTTTTAAGTGTACCATAAAAGACACAGTAAAGAAACTGGCAAAGACAGCGTAGTGAGTTGAGACAATCTCTTCAATATATGACATTTATATGAATTTGTGAAAAAGATAAGCTTTCACATAAAATGAGGAAGGCGGTCACTAGGGTGTTAGTGTTGAGAGCAGCTAATGGGTGTTGGTGTGTGAAATTAACTGGGCCTGATTGTTCTAGAAGACAGCAGTTAGCAAAGATAAAGTGGGGAAATCAAACACACACACACACACACAGTATGTTTGAATAATAACAAGGTCCAGTAACAGACGTACAGACAAACATACAGGTAGACAGACTGAATAACACATATTTTCACACATAAGAAGACTGGAGAAATGCTCCCACAAAAAGGATTTCACATATACACATATATGCATATAAACACATATGTACTTACATAAGTATGCACAAGTACTGGTGGACAGATGGAACTAAGTTCCAACAAGCAGGCTCCAATAATTTCATACATAATATACATATATATATATATATATATATATATATATATATACACATAACTGGTGAAAGAAGCAAGCTCCAACAAACACCCAAAGTTTGCATATGTACATAGATATACATATAATGTGTGAAACAGAGTTCCAACTCACACTCATACAAACTTTTCACATAAACATATATAATATAAATGTATACAAATATATAAACATATACATATATACAAATTTAAATAAATATACAAATATATAGATATACAGATACATATTTACATAAATACATAGATAAATAGATGCATACACATGCCTACACACACACACATAATAAACACACACACATGTAAGTGTGTGTGTGTGTGTGTGTGTGTGTGTGTGTGTGTGAACCCGGAAGGTGGAAAGAATGTATTTTCAACATACCCTCAGACAAACTTTACACATGTACATATGTACATATAGTTGATGGGTGGAAAGAACAATGTTCTCACTACTTTATTCTTTCTCTCATGCCTTTTATAGCCCAGAAAAGTCTTTCAGAAAGTATTAGATTATGCTTTAGTTTTCTTCTAATAAATGACTATGAAAAAAACAAAACAAAACTATGTTCCCAACACCTTTACAAAAAATACATAGTACACGTAAGCAACTTGTTATAGCTTGACAAAGTGTAGACAAGCAAGATATTGTCTCAGTCAGTTTCTCTGAATGCCAGGCAGCAATCTGCACTTACAAAGAAAGGAATGATTATTTTATTATTTATCTTTATTAGTAACCTTATAAGAGTCTTAAGAGAATCACATACATAAACTTTTATTTAAAGATCATTCATACTTAATTTAAATCATCTAAATGTGAGTGTACTGATTAGCAATTCTTATTTAATCATATCACAAAGCTGAGAGCAAGATGGGTATAGGAAAATGATCATCACTGGTTAGCCTCAGATAAAGTCACATCAGCCAATACTGCCATTTAACTTGTTCTGTGTCCTTAAAAAGAACCCAATACATAAACATCAGAGGACTTCCTGGTGTGTCCACAATGAGTGAAAAGGCACCTAACCCTTGAGAGACTTGAGGCCCCACGGAGTGGGAAGGCCTGTCAGGGAAGGGATGTGGAGGAATTGTGACATACTATTAAAATGGGGAGCAAATATGGCATGAAGAACTGTCAGATGGCAGAATAGTAGGATAACTACTGGACTGTTAAAAAAAGATTAAAGGTAAAAAAATAATAATCTGGCTTAACTAACCAAATTATGTCTTTCTGAACTTCATACTGTTCCCTAAGATTTTCTACATCAGAATCAGTAGCAAAAGCAACTTAAGAATGCTTCGCTAAATGCTTTCTAAGGGTGGTGGATATTGCTGACAATCTATACCTCTTTCTTCTTCCCAAGGGTGGTGATTGAATCATTACTTTGCTCTAGCCTGGGAAAGATCAAGCATTATTATTTTGAGTGCCAGTGATACTGCTCAATGAGGTGCTGGAAGCCCCTTTTGAGTTTTCATATAATTCTTAGATTAAAAGGAAAATCATGACAGCAAGCAGAACAGAACTCCATAACAACATGACACCTTCAGGACACAGTTCTTTGAATTTTGCCTTAACTAGGGTGTACCCATAGTGGATGTGCTAACTGCTGGGCCATATTCCATGAATTCTAAGCCATTTGTCACTCCTGCATGGTCCTCTCCAACTGTAGCCCTCAAAACTCTGCATTTATCACATTAATCTTGAAATAAATCATCATTCTCAAAACTACTGTATTATGTAGGATTTATGAATGATGATGAATTTATAGTATAAATTCCTCTGCAGCTAAGTTATAAATGGTAGATTTCTTTTCTAAACAAATATTTTTGTTAACTTTCCTATATAAGATTGTTTAAGAATACACATGTAGAAACCACAGAGACAAGAATAAGGCTTTGAATATTAAGAACTAGAAGTGAAGTGATTGTTGTCTTCCATGGGGAGCTGGCAAGTGAACTCAGATCCTCTCAAAGAATAGTCAGACACTTTAAGTGCCACTGGCTAGGAGATACTTGACTCTCATGTTTTATCTTCTGCATGCATGAATGTTTGTATGACTGTTCTGAAACTGTGGGACCATTAAGTGAACTCTAGTAGAAAATATGTCCTGCCCCTCTAGTCACGCTCAGTCCTTTCCATTATTATTCTCTTCCCACATAGATTTATTCCATTAAGAAGGCATATTGTATATGGGTTGGAATCAATATTTGGGAAATTGTACTTGCATTTTGATTATTTATCCTGTTGTGTTTGGTATTCTGCGATGACTTAGCATTTAATAGCACATGCTATTCTTGGAGAACAATTCAATTTGATTTCTAGACCCCATATCATGCCTCAAAACTGAGTATAACTCTAGTTCTTGAAAATTTGAATTGCACAGGCAACAGAAATACCTGCAGCAAGACACATACACACACACAAACACACATCCACAGGCACAACATGCACACATAAACACACATATATGTGCATATGCATTATAAATACTCATACACATGCACACACACATGTATACAATTTAAAGAACAACTTTAATTTCTCAACCTAGAGTTTACATTACTATGATATTTTCCTCACAGTCATACAACCAAGCGAGCATCTAGAATATAAAACTTAAGTCACCAATGACTTCTAACCAGGGGAAGTTAGAGAACTGACTGTACTTCAAGGGGAACTTAAGTTCACTTCCTAGCACCCACATGACAGCTAAAACTTATCTCAAATATATATATATATATATATATATATATATATATATATATATATATGCAAAACTCACATATACATTCAAATAAATACATGGTCAGAAAGAATTTGATAACTACATTAGCTGTATCAGACAAATAATAATCAATATGAAAACTCAAGTGGGTCAGGAACCAGAGTCCTAGTTGTATTTTTATTCTGCAAAATTACAATACTTATTGACATATGTTTCCAGACAATACATGTAGATCAAGAGTTAACAAAAGTTAACAATAAGCCAACAAATAAGCATGGATTTCAGAAAGAGGTAGAGGGAGAGAGGGAGAGGGAGAGAGAGAGAGAGAGAGAGAGAGAGAGAGAGAGAGAGAGAGAGAGAGAGAGAGAGACTGAGAGAATATTTGGCATATATGGGAACTATTCAAAGAACTTAAAAAGCAGGAAAACTTGTTTAGTTACATTCTAACTTCAAAGAAAAAATATTAAGACAAGCAAAGTGAGGTATGAAACGATTCTTAAAAAATTGACAATAATGCCATACCAGCAGCAGCAACAATGGGGGACAGGGGTCAGCAGAAAGGAGAATGTACTGGCAAGCAGCCAGCTGGCATATTGGGAGAGACAAGGGGAGAAGAGAGAGCTCTGGCACAGCACCCCATAGGAAGTGCTCACTTATTCTACTTGCTTGGCTTGGATGGCACCTCCCATGGCTGGAACACAGGAAAGTCCTCCATGACAACAGTACAGCAGCACGCCCCAATAAAACGAGAAGGTCCAGGATTCCATAAGCTTTATTGACATGGCAAATGGTAGTTCAATCTGGATGTGCACCCCCACTTAAGCCAGGGGGGGCACATGACTTAAATAGGGAGGGAGAGGGGGAGGAGGGTCACTTAATTAGCTACACCCTCTGGCATTGAGGTAGCTCATTAATATGGAAATCTCTTGAGGCTGAAGCCTATAGTAACACCCTCTACCTGTGTAGGGTGACTTACATTTCTTATGGAGGGGCTGTATCCTACATGACTGGAAGGCAAGGCAGGCATTGGTTAATGGAATTTCTGGGGAGAAAAGCCTTGTGTCAGTGGCCTGGAGTCTGGGGGCATGGCCAAACACTATTGGACAACTACTGGAGTGATGAAGACAGCAAACCACCCACAAACTTCTGACCCAAAATTTGCCCTGTCTAAAAGAAATGCAGGGACACAAAAGGAGCAGAGCTTCAAGGAATGTCCTACCAATATTTAGTGCAACCTAAGGCCTATCCCATGGACAAAAATCAATCCCTGACACTAATACTGTTACTATGTTATACTTGCACACAGAAGCCTAACATAACTGTCCCCTGAGTGCCTCTACCAAGGAGCTGACTGAAACAGAAGATACACACAGATAAATATTATAAGGAAGTCAGAGACTCTTATGAAAGAATTGAGGAAGGATTGACGGTCCTAAATGGGTTAGGAATCATATAGGAGACCAACAAAGTCAATTATCCTGGACCTGTTGGATCCCACATAGACTGTGCCACCAAACAAGCATACACATGTTAGACCAAGGTGCTTTGCACATCCATAGAAGATGTGCATCTTATTCTTGATGTATGTACGCCAACAACTGGAGTAGATGCTCTCAATAAAGCTCTTTCCTCACTGTGCCAGTGATAAAACTCCAGGGCTGCCTCTTCTGGCCTTAGTGGGAGAGATTGCACCTAATCCTGCAGCAATGTGATGTGCTAGGTTGGGGGGATTTCAATAGAAACCACATTCTCTCAGAGGAGAATGGGAGGGGCTATGTTGTAGGGACTCTGTGAGAGGGAATGGAAAGGGAGTAGTTTGAATTAAGAAAGAAAGAAAGAAAGAAAGAAAGAAAGAAAGAAAGAGAAAAAGAAAGAGAAAAAGAAAGAGAAGAAAGGAAGACAGAGGAGAGAAGGGAAGAAAGGAATGAAGAAAGAAAGAAAGAAAGAAAGAAAGAAAGAAAGAAAGAAAGAAAGAAAGAATAAATGAATTGCCTACATTTGTGCTGCTTTTTAACATATATATTATATATATATATATTATATATATATATAATATATATATATATATATAGTCATCAACACACAATCATCAATTAACTTTCACTAGCACTAAGGTTCTAAACCATAATAAATAGTTGACAAGGAAAATTGCATCAGAACTTTTTATTTTAAACACAATATCAATTTCTACTTACTACTTGCTTCTAAGAAGTTCAATATAAAACTTCTTCAAAGTCACTACTGGAATTTGAAATGAGCAAAATCAAGTCAGAGAATCAATGATAAAGTAAAAGAAACCTAGTTACACAAGTATTAATATGTGAGACCTGTGAATCAGGGATGAAGATCATGTTTAAGAACCCAAAATTCATTTTAGTTTCTAATTAAAAATGGTTGGCAGAAAGAATGCTGGCTCTTATGTTACATCTGATATGAGTTACACAGTTTTGGAGTTTTCACTTGGTCTTTTTGAATATTTAAAAGCAAACATTTAATACTGTGCTTCTATGAAGTCCTGCATACTTCTGAATAGAGCTGGATGCAACAAATTTCTGGATGTGGCTTCATTATGTTTTATCAAAGCAATGAGAGCAATGGTTGAGTATAGCTATTCTATATATATCACTGTTTTACCATAGTCCACAGATTCTCAGGGGATTTCATAATTTCAAAATATGAGGCTGTCTTCTCTTTCACAGGAAGTTTATGATAACTTGGCCAAAGTTTAACCATGAACTTTGACTTTGTGAGTCCTTCTCGAGCCATTAATGCATGGCTTACTGTGGGTCAGCTAACAAAATCTATTGACATAATTTCTAAACGTGTTCATATAAACATATTTTGAGACAGTCTTGGGACCACACTTTCCCAACTTGGCATCCTTTTATGAACCTTAACTTTCAAAAACATGGTGACGTCATGGAACTAACCATCTTCATCTGTATTTATCAACCAGGTTTCACACGCACTGTGAACATCAGATGCAGAGCCCAAGAAAACTGTCAAAGATACTTCCAGAGGTGAGGAGCCACTTGGAACACAAGAAGGCATGAATACACAAGTAATCTCTTCTTTGTCCACAAAAAGAAAAGCAGATTGTAATATATAGTGCATCTTTGATTTGATGATCTGCATGGCACTTCATCATTCTTACTTCCCAGGCTTAGAGCAGGAAAACTATACTCACTTTAATTTTATTCTTCTTGCTCCTGAATATTCCACTCCTCATGGTCAGTTTGATTCATCCCAGGTGCTTTTGGAGAATGAAGCAGAATGAAAAGAAGGATGGAAACTTGAAAACAGCTTGTATCTACACATTTGGACTACTGAGATGGCCAGTGGAGAGAGAATACTTCAATACTATTCTCAATACTCAGTATGAGCTTTTATATTTTCCTTGTAAATGTCATCATGAATATTTCCCAAGAGTTCTAAGGATGGTTAAAAGGACAATGCTACAAGTCTCTGTCATGTTCCCCACACCTGATATCCAAGAAACTACAGCAAATACTTTTAGACACTCAATAATCTTCTACCAATTTAAAGTGACCCAGTGTGTACTTTTTTTCTGTCTGCTTCCCACTGACAAGACCATAACCAAATAAAAAAATCAACATTGATCTATCACATGAATCTGTCTTCATGACAAGTTCAACAGCACAGTAACTAGTGATATCTTCTCAAAAGAATCCTCAGAAAATTTTAATGAGTTTTATACTAGGTGTGTGCAACCAAATGGTTATTGCATCTGATGATGTTCCTTCCTTCATTATATAATTCCAAGTGCATGTCCATTTGACACTAATGTTGGTACCAAACTTTCAGTGGAAGCTTCACATAGATATTCAGTAACTACATCAAATTCCCTACAAGTCATCACTCTATACCTGCAGATGCTGCATTGAAAATTTGAAGGAATATATCTATCCACTGTGAACATCATATTGCTCTCCATAATTCACTGATATATATAAAACCTTTTAAGGATTACAAACCCTAATTTTTTACTGTCTCTTAAGAATAAAGAAGGAGAGGCCTGGACCAGACCTAATCAAAGTCTTTATGTTTCATACTGGAGTATGTGCCTCTGCAGCCCAAGGCAGCACAAAAGAGAAAACTAATCCTAAGAATCTTTTATCATTGTGAGGTTTTTTTGTCTAGTGTTCTTTTTTATTAGATAGTTCATTTGTGTACATTTCAAATCTTATCCTCTATCCCAGGTTCCCCACCAAAACCCCCCCTATACCATCTTGCCTCCCCCTGTTTCTATGAGGGTGCTCCTACACCCACTCAGATGTTTTTATCAGCCTGGCATTCCCCTACACTGGGGCATTGAGTCTTCACAAGACCAAGAACCTCTCCTCTCACTGATGCTCAACAAGGCCATTCTCTGCTACATATGGAGCCAGAGCCCTGGGTCCCTTCATTTCACTTTTATAGATTAATTTTTATTGTATATTTTGTTTACATTTCAGATGTTCTCCCCTTTTCCCATTCCTCCCCACCCAGAAACCCTCTATTGGATTCCCCCTCCTTCTGCTTCTATGAAGATGTGTATGTGTGTGGTTATATTCCTGGGTCTTCAATTTTATTCCATTTATCAACATGTTTCTGTACCAATACCATGGATTTTTTTATCACCATTGCTTTGTAGTATAGCTTGAGGTCAGGGATGATGATTCCCCCAGAAGTTTTTTATTGTTAAGATTGTTTTTGCTATTCTGGGTTTTTGCCTTTCTAAATAAATGTGAGAATTGAACTTGCCGTGTCTTTGAAGAATTGTATAGGGATTTTGATGGGAATTGAATTGAGTCTTGGTAGGATGGCCATTTTTATTATGTTAATTCTGCCAGTCCATGAACATTGGTGATGCCTCTATTTTCTGAGATATTCATTGAATTCTCTCTTTAGAGACTTGAAGTTATTGTCATATATATTTTTCACTTGTTTGGTTAGAGTTATCCCAAGATATTTATATTATTTTTCCAGCACCACATTTTTAGAACATAAAGTATACTCCTTAGCTTAGGTGGTCCTCCAATCAGTCAAGCATTAGACCTCCTGTCACCAAAAGAAGGTAGGTTATGTATGGCCCTAGGGTAGCAATTCTGTTTCTATACCAATCATTATCAGGTAGTTAAGAACACTTTGTTTTTTTTAATTAGATATTTTATTTATACTTCAGATGGCATCCCCTATCCCCAATCCCCGCTACCCCCTTAGGAAACCCCTATCACATGCCCTCTTTTCCTTTTTGCATTTATACATTTTTTTAAAATAATGTTAATCATAGGCTTTATAAGTTTGGAATTGTTCAATCAGAGGTGTAACCCACTGACCAACCTAGATATAACAACTATCTTTGACTGGTGGAGATACATGAATATCTGCCTCCCTGTCTCCCCCCTCTTTCTCTCTTTCATCACCTAGCTTCTCCTCTCCTTCTTCTTCTCCTCTTCTTACTCCTTTTCTTCCTCTCAGTACTCCTCCTACCTTAGCTCCTCCTACACATCACCCTTCCTGTTAAAATGAAACTTTTCTCTTAAAATACAATTAGAGCATAATTATGCCAATTTGTACCAATGAGGTACAGGATAGTCCTAATACCCAGTCCATCCTTTTGTTGACTAACCAGCTCCTCTGTCATCTATTCTAACTAGAACATTTAGTTCTGAACCTGGCTTTAGGATGAATGTCAGCTGACGACCATCCACTCAAATCTTTTCTCTTAAGGTAAATAGCTATATGTTTTCAATCCCATCAGAAATCCAGAATGACTGAGTTAACTATAATTGTGGGAAGCACAAATCGTAGTTTCTAAAACTTAGCCAATTTATAGGGACCTCTGAACACCTGGACACTCGCTCTACTTCAAAACGTTGGAGCATCTGTTCTTCTGCCTTCTGGCCCAGGATCATCTGACAGACCTTAGTGCTGCAGAATTATTAAGGGCTGATTACTCTGTCTAGGCAGATATAATCAGTCAACTATTCTGCAAGTGTGTCCTTTTCTGGACAGTAATTTGTCTGTAGAAGGAAAATGGCAATTCTTGCCTAGTGGCTGTCTCACCACAACTGGAGTAACTCCAAGGATGCTCAATTTCTTCTTAGAATTCAATATAGGAAGCTGTCTGGAGCAGACAGGTCTCTAATGAAAATGAACATTAATACTGAAATGTTTGTCATGTCAATTCTAAGGATTTTTGATGTTTTGAAAACCAGCTATCCATGTAAGGTAATCTGGACGGTTGCCTGTTAACTCCACTCAGCTATTTCTAAATAAAACATAGAGAACACCCTTATAATAAACTCCAAGTCATAAATTTGCTATAGTCCCTTAACTCACAGACTGACCATCTCAAATCAGTTAAAAAAAGTTAAAGAAGGACTGGGTCTAAGCTTTGTATTCCTAAATGTGTTATACTGGTACAATGCCTATGAGAGTAACAATATTCGTCTCACTCTGATATCACTAAGAAGCTCATGCCAATCAAAACCTTAAAATTTGTAAACAAAGTAAATTGGTGCCATTTAAGAATTTATATCTTCATCTTGATATTAATTATACAGATTTCTACTAATAGGTTATGGCTATGCAATAAACCCTAGCTAATCCTCTCTATTCCAACAAAACCACTACTTTTCCCTAGAGAGACAGCCCAACATTTACCACCTTAGTCCCCAAGCCCAGGGAATAGGGGCGCTGACTCTTCATTAGCTTCTTCAAGCTGATTATGGGCGTTGAGATATCAGAAGAGCAGTGGGGGGGAGAGCAAATTGACAATCCTCTGATGCTGTGTCTTTGCTGCCTCCAGATGGAATTCCCGGACCTCAGAGGTTTGAGCAGGTCTGCCCAGCTTGCTTGTTGAGTAGATACACCAAGGCTGATCATTCTGCAATATACAATTCTCAAAACAAATTTTAGTATCAAGATAGTTTTTTTTTTAAGAGGGCTGACATTTTATTAAGAATGTTGGTTCTAACTGCTTTTCTATTTTTCCCCTCTTTTATTGGATATAATATTTACATTTCAAATTTTATCCCCTTATTATATTTCCCCTACCACCCAGGAACCCCTTATCCCATCCCCCCTCCTCCTGCTTCTATGAAGGTGTTTATCCACCTACCCCCAGGCCCCCTCCCCACCCTCAGTTCCCCCCTCCCTCAGTGCTCAGCCTTCAGGGTACCAATGACCTTGTCTCCCACCTATGCCCAGCAAGGCCATACTCCCCTACATATATGGCTAGAGTCATGTGTCTCTCCCTATGTGCTCCTAGGCTGGTGGTTTAGACCCTGGGGAGCTCTGGCTGGTTGGTATTGTTGCTCTCCTCACGGGGCCACCAGCCTTTAAGGTTCCTTCAATTTACTCTCTAACTCCTCCATTGGGAACCTTTGATCAGATTAATGGATAGCTGTGGGTATCTGTCTCTGGGTATGTCTGACTCTGGGGGACATCTAAGGAGACAGCCTTATCAGGCTGCTGTCAGCTTTCCCATCCTGACATCCCTATCAGTGTCTATTTTTGGTGACTGCCCATAGAATGAATACCCAGATGGAATGGTCTCCCTACAATGCCCCCTTCAGATTCTGTCCCACACTTTGTCTCCATATTTGCTCCCTTGGTTATTTAGTTACTCCTTCTAAGAAAGACCTAGGCATCCTCATTTGTTCTTTCTTCTTCATGAGCTTCGTGTCGTCTGGTAGTTGAATCTTTGTTGTTTTAAATTTTTGAACTAATCTCCGCTTATCAGTCAGTAAATACCATGTGCGTTCTTTTGTGATTGGGTTACCTCACTCAGGATGATATTTTCTAATTCCATCCATTTATCTAAGAATTTCTCGAATTCATTATTTTTAATAGCTGAGTAATATTCCATTGTGTAAATGTACCACATTTTTTTGTATCCATTCCTCTGTTGAAGGGCATCTGGGTTCTTTCCAGCTTCTGGCTATTATAAATAGGGCTGCTATGAACATAGTGGAGCATATGTCTTTGTTATTTGTTGGGGCATTTTTTGGGTATATGCCCAGGAGTGGTATACCTGGGTCCTCAGGTAGTGCTATGTCCAATTTTCTGAGGAACCGCCAGACTGACTTCCAAAGTGGTTGTACCAGCTTGCAACCCCACCAACAATGCAGGAGTGTTCCTCTTTCTTCACATCCTTGCCAGCATCTACTATCACCTGAGTTTTTGATCTTAGCCATTCTGACTGGTGTGAGGTGGTATCTCAGTGTTGTTTTGATTTGCATTTCCCTGATGACTAAGAATGTTGAGCATTTCTTAAGGTGCATCTTGGCCATTTGAGTTTCCTCAGTTGAGAATTCTTTGTTTAGCTCTGTACCCCATTTTTAATGGGGTTATTTTGTTGTTTGGCGTCTAATTTCTTGAGTTCTTTGTAAATATTCAATATTAGACCCCTATCGGATGTAGGATTGGTAATGATGTTTTCCCAATCTGTTGGTTGCCATTTTGTCTTGTTGATAGTGTCCTTTGCCTTACAGAAGCTTTGCAATTTGATGAGGTCCCATTTGTCGATTCTTGATCTTAGAGCATAAGCCATTGGTGTTCTGTTTAGGAACTTTTTCCCTGTGCCTAGGTATCTGAGGGTCTTCTGCAACTTCTCTTCTAATAGTTTCAGTGTGCCTGGATTTATGTGAAGGTCCTTTATCCACTTGGAGTTGAGCTTTGTGCAAGGGGATAAGAATGGATTAATTTGCATTCTTCTACATGTTGACCTCCAGTTGAGCCAGCACCACTTGTTGAAAATGCTGTCCTTTTTCCACTGGATGGATTTAGCTCCCTTGTCAAAGATCAAGTGACCATAGGTGTGTGGGTTCATATCTGGGTCTTCAATTTTATTCCATTGATCATCCTGTCTGTCTCTGTACCAATACCATGCAGTTTTTATCACTACTGCTCTGTAGTACAGTTTGAGGTCCGGAATGGTGATTCCCCCAGAGGTTCTTTTATTGTTGAGAATAGTTCTCACTATCCTAGGTTTTTTGTTATTCCAAATGAATTTGTGAATTGCTCTTTCTATCTCTATGAAGAATTGATTTGGAATTTTGATGGGTATTGCATTGAATCTGTAGATTGCTTTTGGCAGAACAGCCATTTTTACTAAGTTAATCCTGCCAATTCAGGAGCATGGGAGATCTTTCCATCTTCTGAGATGTTCTTCAATTTCTTTCTTCAGAGACTTGAAGTTCTTGTCATACAGCTCTTTCACTTGCTTTGTTAGATTCACTCCCAGATAATTTATTTTATTTGTGGCTATTGTGAAGGGTGTCATTTCCCTAATTTCTTTCTCTGCCTGTTTATCCTTTGAATAGAGGAAGGCTACTAATTTGTTTGAGTTAATTTTATATCCAGCCACATTGCTAAAGTTGTTTATCAGGTTTAGGAGTTCTCTGGTGGAAGTTTTAGGTTCACTTAAGTATACTATCATATCATCTGCAAATAGTGAAATTTTGACTTCTTCCTTTCCTATCTGTATCCCTTTGACTTCCTTTTGTTGTCTAATTGCTCTAGCTAAGACTTCCAGTACTATATTGAATAGGTAAGGTGAGAGTGGGCAGCCTTGCCTAGTCCCTGATCTTAGTGGGATTGCTTCAAGTTTCTCTCCATTTAGTTTGATGTTGGCTACTGGCTTGCTGTATATTGCTTTTACTATGTTTAGATATGGGCCTTGTATTCCTGATCTTTCCAAGACTTTTAACATGAAGGGATGTTGAATTTTGTCAAATGCTTTCTCAGTGTCTAGTGAGATGACCATGTGTTTTTTCTCTTTGAGTTTATTTATGTAGTGGATTACATTGATGGATTTCCGAATATTGAACCATCCCTGCATTCCTGGGATAAAGCCTACTTGATCTTGATGGATAATTGTTTTGATGTGTTGTTGGATTCGGTTTTCGAGAATTTTATTGAGTATTTTTGCATCAATATTCATAAGAGAGATTGGTCTGTAGTTCTCTTTCTTTGTTGGGTCTTTCTGTGGTTTAGGTATGAGTGTAATGGTAGCTTCATAGAATGAATTGGGTAGTGTTCCTTCTGTTTCTATTCGATGGAATAACTTGAAGAGGATTGGTATTAGGTCTTCCTTGAAGGTCTGAAAGTGAATTCTGCACTGAAACCATCTGGCCCCGGACATTTTTTGGTGGGAAGATTTTAATGACTGTGTCTATTTCTTTAGGCGTTATGGGACTGTTTAGATGGTTTATCTGCTCCTCGTTTAACTTTGGTACCTGGTATCTATCTAGAAAATTGTCCATTTCCTCCAGATTTTCCAATTTTGTTGAGTATAGGCCTTTGTAGTAGGATCTGATAATTTTTTTAATTTCCTCTGTTTCTGTTGTTATGTCTCTCTTTTCAGTTCTGATTTTATTAATTTGAATGCTGTCTCTGCGCCCTTTGGTTAGTCTGGCTAAGGGTTTGTCTATCTTGTTGATTTTCTCAAAGAACCAGCTCCTGGTTTTGTTGATATTTTGTATACTTCTTTTTGTTTCGACTTGGTTGATTTCAGCCCTGAGTTTGACTATTTCCTGCCGTCTACTCCTCTTGGGTATACTAGCTTCTTTTTGTTCTAATGCTTTCAGGTTTGCTGTCAAGTTGTTGATGTATGCTCTTTCCACTTTCTTTTTGTGAGCACTTAGAGCTATGATTTTTCCTCTTAGTACTGCTTTCAATGAGTCCCACATGTTTTGATATGATGTGTCCTCATTTTCATTTAAATCTAAAAAGTCTTTAATTTCTTTCTTAATTTCTTCCTTGACCAAGTTATCATTGAGTAGAGCATTGTTCAGTTGCCAAGTGTATGTCGGTTTTCTGATGTTTTTGTCCATGTCAAAGACAAGTCTTAATCCATGGTGGTCTGGTAAGGTGCTGGGGATTATTTCAATCTTTTTGTATCTGTTGAGGCCTGTTTTGTGACCAATTATATGGTCTATTTTCGAGAAGGTACCATGAGGTGCTGAGAAGAAGGTGTATTCTTTTGTTTTAGGATGAAATGTTCTATAGATGTCAGTTAAGTCCAATTGGTTCATAACTTCTGTTAGTTTCATTGTTTCTAGATTTAGTTTCTGTTTCCATGATCTGTCCATAGCTGAGAGTGGGGTGTTGAAATCTCCCACTATTATTGTGTAGGGTGCAATGTATGCTTTAAGTTTTAGTAAAGTGTCTTTTATGTATGTGGGTGCCCTTACATTTGGGGCATAGATGTTGAGAATTGTAAGTTCCTCTTGGTACATTTTTCCTTTCATGAATATGAAGTGTCCTTCTTTATCTTTTTTGATTACTTCTGGTTGAAAACTGATTTTATTTGATATTAGAATCGCTACTCCAGCTTGTTTCTTGGGACCATTTGCTTGGTAGATTGTTTTCCAACCTTTTACTCTGAGGTAGTGTCTGTCCTTTCCACAGAGGTGCGTTTCCTGAATGCAACAAAATGTTGGGTCCTGTTTACGTATCCAGTCTGATAGTCTATGTCTTTTTACTGGAGAATTGAGTCCATTGATATTAAGAGATATTAAGGAAAAATGAGTGTTGTTTCCTGTTATTTTTGTTATTGGCAGTAGAGATATGTTTGTGTAGCTACCTTCTTTTATGGTTTTTGGAAGATTACTTTCCTGCTTTTTCCAGGTTGTAGTTTCCCTCCTTGTGATGGAGTTTTCCACCAATTATCCTTTGAAGTGATGGGTTTGTGTTGAGATACTGTGTAAATTTGGATTTGTCATGGAATATTTTGGTTTCTCCATCAATAATGATTGAGAGTTTTGCTGGGTATAGTAGTCTGGGCTGACATTTATGTTCTTTTAGGGTCTGTATGATATCAGTCCAGGATCTTCTGGCTTTTATGGTCTCTGGTGAGAAGTCTGGTGTAATTCTTATAGGTCTGCCTTTATATGTTACTTTGCCTTTTTCCCTTACTGCTTTTAGTATTTTTTCTTTGTTTTGTACATTTGATGTTTTGACTATTATGTGGCGGGAAGTATTTCTTTTCTGGTCTAAACTATTTGGAGTTCTGTAGGCTTCTTGTATATTTATGGACATCTCTTTCTTTAGGTTAGGGAAGTTTTCCTCTATAATTTTGTTGAGAATATTTACTGGTCCTTTAAGTTGGGAGTCTTCCCCCTCATCTATTCCTATTATCCTTAGGTTTGGCCTTCTCATTGTGTCTTGGATTTCTTGTATATTTTGGGTTAGTAGCTTTTTGTATTTTGCATTTTCTTTGACAGTTGTGTCAATGTTTTCCATGGTATCTTCTGCACAAGAGATTCTCTCTTCCATCTCTTGTATTCTGTTGGTAATACTTGTGTCTATGACTCCTGATCGTTTTTTTAATTTTTCTATCTCCAGGGTGTTCTCCCTTTGTGATTTCTTTATTGTTTCTACTTCCGTTTTTAGATCCTGCGTGGTTTTGTTTAATTCCTTCTCCCATTTGGTTGCATTTTCTTGTAATTCCTTAAGGGATTTTTGTGTTTCCTCTCCAAGGGTTTCTATCTGTTCTTTGAGAGTGTTATTTATGTCTTTCTTAAAGTCCTCTATCATCATCATGAGAAGTGATTTTAATTCTGAATCCTGCTTTTCTGGTGTGATGGGGTGTTCAGGGCTTGCTATGATGGGGGAACTGGGTTCTGATGATGCCATGTAACTTTGGTTTCTGTTGCTTACGTTCTTGCGCCTGCCTTTTGCCATCTGGTTAATTCTAGTGCTACCTGTACTTCTGTCTCTGATTGAAGCCTGTCTTTCCAGTTGTCTCGCTTTTGTTTAGTCTTCTAGGAGTCCAGATGTCTTTGTGATTTTTTTCCAGCTGCCCTGATTACAGTGGTATCTCTAGGATGCCTCAGGATATGGTGCCTCCAAGGTAGCAGTCCAGCTAGATGTCTGCTGTTCTGGGTGCAGTGTCTCCTCTTGGATATCTCAGGGTATGTTGTCTGACACTCTGAGTTCAGTTGTTCCTCTGTGGCTCTGGGTTGAGCGGACCTTCCAGTATGTCTCAGGTGGAATCCGGGGTCCACACAACTGCAGACCTGGTAGAGGTCTGGTCTGGGACTCAGACCCTGCAGGCCTCAGACCGGAGGGGGGGCGAGCAGCAGAAGGAGCATGCTACCGCTGGCTATGGGTTCTATGGATCCCCCAGAATGTGTCTGGAGGACTCCTGGGTGCACTCACCCGCAGGCCTCAGACTGCAGGAGGGGCGAGCGGCCCATTTTTACTATGTTAATCCTACCAATTCATGTGTATGTAAGACCTTTCCATCTTTTGAAGCCTCTTCAATTTTACTTTTCAGAAAGTCGATTTCTTGTCACATAGGACTATTAATGGCATGGTCCAAGTTATGCCAAGGTATTTTTATATTATGTTTGGTTACTGCAAAGGATGTAATTTCTCTAATGTCTTTCATGATCAGTTTATTGTTTATATGATGTAGGGCTGGTGGTTTTTTGTAAAGTCAATTTTGTATCCTGCCACTGTGCTGAAAGTAAATCAGCTATGGCTATGGGAGTTCTCTGATAGAACTTAAGGCTTATTTATGTATACTATTATATCATCCATGCTTAAATAGTGATATCTTCACTTCATTTTTTTCAATTTACATCCTTTTCAATTCAATTTACATTCATTTCAATTTTCAATTTACATTCATTTCAATTTTCAATTTACATCCTTTTCAATTCAATTTACATTCATTTCTATATATATATATATATATATATATATATATATATATATATATAGTCTTTTTGTCTTTTTACACTAGCAAGAACTCAAGTATTGTATTGAATAGATAGGAAGGGAGTGTGCAGCCTTGCTTGGTCCCTGATTTTAGTAGAATTGCTTTCAGTTCCTCTCCATTTACTTTAATGTTGTTCATCTGCTTGCTGTTTATTCCTTTATGTTTAGGCATATGCCTTGTGTCCATAATCATCCTGAGACTTTTAACATGAAGGCATGTTGGATTTTTCAAAGGCTTTTTATCATCTAATTAGATGATAATGTGTTTTATTACCTTATTTTATTTGTGTGGTGAATAATGCTGATGCAGTTTTATATATTGATACATTCTTGCATTTTTAAGATGAAAATTACTTAATCATGATAAGTGATGTTTTGAATGTGTCCCTAAACTTGATTGGCAAGTATTTTATTGTGTATTTTTGCATTGATATTCATAAGAGAAATTGGTTATAAATTCTCTTTTTTTTGGTTGAGTCTTTGTGGTTTAGATATCAGGGTGACTGTGGCCTCATAGTGAGTTTGACAATATTTGTTCTGTTTCTATTTTGTGGAATATTTGGAGGAATATTGTTATTATTCCTTTTTTGAAAGTCTTGTAGAATTCTGCATTCAAACCACCTGTCACTGGGGTTGTTTGTTTGTTTGTTTGTTTGTTTGTTTTATATTTTTTGGGAGAATTTAATGACTCTTTCTATTTCATCAGGTGTTACCGGAATGTTTCGATATTTTAACTGATCTTGATTTTACTTTGGTAAATGGTATCTGTCTAAAAAATTATCCATTTTATGTATAGTTTCCAAAATTGGGTAGTACAGGCCTTTGAACTAACATCCAATGATTTTTAGAATTTCCTCAGTTTCTATTTTATGTCTTTTTATTTATGATTTTTGAATTTGGTAAAGTTTTCTCTACCTTTTATTTATTTGGGTTAAGCGTTTGTCTATCTTGTTAATTTTCTCAGAGAACTAGCTCGTGGTTTTGTTGATTGTGTTTATTGTTTGTTTCTAGATGATTGATTTCATTTTTGTGTTTGACTATTTCCTGCCTTCTTCTCCTTTGGCTGAGACTGTTTATTTTTGATGTCGAGCTTTCAATGTACTTTGAAATCATTAGAATGAGTTATCTCCAATTTCTTTATGAAGGCATTTAGGGCTATGAATTTTCCTCTTAATACTGCTTTCATTGTATCCCATAAGTCTGGGTATGCTGTGCCCTTATTTTCATTGAATTCTAGAAAGTATTAGATTTCTTTATTTCTTCCCTGACAAAGAAATTATTAAGAATGAATTTGTTTGGATTTTGTATGTGTTGCTTTGTGTACATGTGACTGTATTTGTATTTGGAAATCAAAAGATGTCAGTCAAATCCTTGGAGCACTCATTACAAATGAGTGAGAACTGCTTGATGTTGCTTAATACTGAAATTAGGTCCTCTGTGAAACACAGTGCATGATAGTGACTGCACAGATATGTTGGGGGCCAACTTTTAGCAGAAAGGGGCTATCAGCTTTGCAGCCATCTTGAGCCATATACCCTGACATGAGACTTGGATTACAATAGCCTACAGCAGCTGAGCACACTCTGATAATCTTGGTTTAGATACCTTGGGTGTGTGAGATTAATGGCATGTGAGATTAAAGGTGTGTGACTTAAGAGTGTGACCTAGAGATCAGAATTAGAGACAAGACCTAAGTTCATGATTAAAGTCGTGACCTGAAGTCGTGGCTTAGAAGTGAGACATATAAAAGGATAGAGGCAGACAGAGAAAGTAACAGATTACTTGACATTAGGCAGAGACACTTCAGGGAGTACAACTAGGAACTAGGAACTAGGAACTAGGAACTCAAGACTTGGGACTTAGACTAGGAAGAGAGACTGAAGAATAAATGGGACTGAAACACACTCTGTCTGGTCTCCATTCTTCGAGTTCATCCTCACTCTCTATCTTGCTGAACCCTAACCCACTGACTGGAGCAGCAGCTTGGGCCAGGATACAGTGGCCGCCAAACTTGGGGCAGCCTCAGCCTCAACATTTCACTCAGGCCTTGACATTTTTCGGTGCCCCAACATGGGGCTAGTGCGGTCCCCAACATTTTTGGCACCCATCCTGGGGCTAGTGTGGTTCCGAACATTTTGTTGGCTCCCGAACATGGGGCAGTGAGAACGAGAGATCCAGTGAAGGACGCTACCGGAAGATCTGTTGATTGTTTTAGGAATCAGCCTCATCGAGAAAGGTAAGGAAAATGGGACAAGAAATTAGTCAACCTGAATCCAGCTCTCTGTTTTGGTTTGCTTCAAGAAAGGTAATGAAAATGGGACAAGAAATTAGTCAGCCTGAATTCAACTCTCTGTTTTGGTTTTCTCGTTTGCTGCTCACATGTGTTAATTTTCTGCTTTTGTTCTTGAATGCTGTCTTGTTTGTTCAAAATAAAAAGAAGTGTAAGTTAGTATCCAAAATACAACCAAAGGTTGATGACAATTTGTCAGAGCCAAATTGTGCTGACTTAGAGGAAGAGGCAGCTGAACATTATAACCCTGAATGGCCCTCTTCCGGAAGACCCCCTCCATATGCACTTCCACCTCCAAATGCTACCGCACTGGAGATGGTGGTTATAGATCCCATAAGGGAGTTACAGGAAAAAATATCTGTTCTTAAACAACAAGTAGAGTTAGACAAAGAGTATCAGGACTTAATTAATCAGTTACAGAAATTAAGGACAGGGAAGAGGTCTCAAGAGGCCAACTGCGAAAATCCCCCAGATTTCAATGTTCCTCAATCTGGTGTCCAGAGGCAGTCCCTATCCTCTAGCCTTAGTTCAGCTACAGATCAGCCAGAGGAGGGAAATGCTGAGGCTGTTCCTCTATCAGAGACAAGAGATGATCAAGGGATTGCTTAGAGACATAACACAGGATTTAATTTTCAAATTATTAAGGAATTAAAAAGTGCAGTATCAAAATATGGTGCCACTGCTCCCTTTACTCTTGCAATTTTAGAATCTCTGGCAGAGGAGTGGCTGACTCCTAGTGATTGGAATACGTTAGTGAGAGCAGTTCTTAGTGGTGGAGACTATCTTATTTGGAAATCAGAGTATCATGAGAATTGTAAAGAAACAGCTAGGAGAAACATGCAGGCAGGCAATGGTTGGTCCTTTGATGCCTTAGTAGGAGAAGGGCAATTTGCTTCTAGTGATAGTCAGATGCAATATGACCCAGGTTTATTTGCTCAAATTCAAAATGCAGCCATGAAGTCTTGGAGTAAACTTCCGGTAAAGAGAGACCCTGGTGCATCTTTAACAACAGTCAGGCAAGGGCCTGATGAACGATTTTCTGACTTTGTTCATCGATTAATGACAACAGCAGGAAGGATTTTTGGTAATGCAGAGGCAGGTGTAGATTATGTAAAACAACTAATCCTGCCTGCCAAGTGGCCACTAGACCTTACAGGAAAAAGACAGATCTTACAGGGTATCTCAGACTTTGTTCTGACATAGGTACCTCTGATCAACAGGGCTTAACTATGGCTATTTGCAATCTAATTTGGATCAGGCCATAAAGGCTCATGAGTTACATCACCTTAATTCTAAAACTTTAAAAGTTATGTTTAAAATTACCAGCGAACAAGATAGACAAATTGTTAAACAATGTCAATCATGTGTTAAACTTTTACCAGTTCCTAATTTGGGTGTAAATCCAAAGGGACTGATACCAAACAGTATCTTGCAAATGGATGTTACTCATTATAATGAATTTGGCATGCAAAAATATATACATGTATGTGTAGACACATACAGTGGTTTCATTTATGCAACATTACAAACTGGAGAAACAAGCAAGCATGTGATCACTCATATGCTTGCTACAGTCATTGTATTGGGTATGCCTAAACAGATAAAAACTGACAATGGCCCAGGTTATACAAGCTCCAGCTTCCACCAATTTTGTGAAAGATTGAGAATACTACAATAAAACAGGTATTCCATATAATCTACAGGGCCAAAGTATGGTAGAAAGGGCACACCAAACCATTAAATGTCAATTTGAAAAAAATTTAAAAGGGGGAATGGTACCCTACCAAGGGATCCCCCCGAAATATCCTTCATCATGCACTCTTCATTTTAAATTTTTAAAATTTGGATTCTGAAGGAAAATCTGCTGCAGATAGATTCTGGCATCCTGATACCAAAAAGAATTTTGCAACAGTCCTCTGGAAAGACCCATTAACTGCAACCTGGAATGGGTCAGATCCAGTGCTTATCTGGGGAAGAGGTTCTGTTTGCATATATTCCCAAACTGCAGATGCTGCACGTTGGCTGCCAGAGAGACTGATTAAACAAATAGACAACAATAACAAATCCAGGGAGGAGAAACCCCCTGAGAAGCATAATTTTCCTTCACAGGAAACATGAAGATGCTTCACAATTGCCTTCAAACTGGAACAGATCAACTAGTAAACCTGAGAAGTTATCAGTGCTGAAGGAGACATCACCACCTGAATCTCCAGGGTGGCTCTATTGGACTCTTGATTCCCTGACTTATGATTTAGTGGGGAACTAGATTGTTTTAGATTTAGTGGGAATTTAGATTGTTTAGACCCAGGAGAAAACCCACTACCACACTTACTATAGTTGTTTTTTGGGTTTGAGATTGAAATTAACTCAAACAAATCAGTAGACTCCCTTTATACAAATAATAATCAGGCAGAGAATGAAGTTATGGCACAGTCTGAAGGCCTCCCAGGAGATCTGCTGCATGCAGGGCAACAAGTAAGGGAACCTCTCAAATAACCACAGCTGCTGGGAACCCCAAAGAGCTCCACTGACTCAGGAGTCATCCTCACCCTCAACACCTCCTTGAACTCTACCCCCTTTATGGTTTGAACTTCAACTAGGGGAGGTCATCAACTTTTCTGCTCCTCTGAAGGCCCCTATACACTGTCTCAAGGTCTCCCAGATCTGCTATATTCAGGAACACGGGCCTCCGTGGAGAGTTGGAGCAACCCATGAATACTAAATATTTTGGATGCTAAACATATTGAGGACTCTTCTAGTCCTGGAAATTGTCCTGTATTTATAATAAAATATCTAAAACTGTAAAATGTTAACAGATTTATGACCAGTAAATATGTTCACTCTATGGGTTCTTTGCTTTACTTTCTATACCACCCAGATTTTGAACCTACTCCATGGATCCTAAGGGTAAAAACTCATGTTATCAGCCTAAGTGGCAAGTAGTTTAACTGTTGAACCATCTCACTGGCAAGAGATGATTTTTTCAAGTTATTTTTACATTAATTTATTTATTTTGAACTCCAAATTTTATTCCTTTCCCAATCTACTGGGATGTCTCCGACCCCCTCCATACTCTGTGTTTTTTTTTTTTCATACTTTTAGTCATATAGACAATAGGTAAAATAATTAAGAAATAATCCATTAGCTATTTACATTTTTCCACCCATAAGTAAATAATCATTTGCCTAATATGGACTGTGTAGATGGCAATGCTATTTGAATATTAGTAGTTAATTGCTATAAATGCAAAAGCATTATATTATATTCTACAATTACATTAATAAATATGTGCTGTATATTAAATACTGCATATGATGCTTCTCATATTTTCTATGTTATGTGCTAACACTCTGTCAAATAACTTGTGAACTTTGAAAATGGAACTCAAAATACTACACCAAAATTTATAGACTGTGGAAAACTTGTCTCTTGTCAGGGTATATGGCTCAAGCTGGCTGAAAGGATGATAGCTAACTTCTGTTGTCTTTCCACACTGAGCCAACTTTCTATGGTCATAATCAAGATAAAAAATAACATAATCCCATGGATGCATGTTTCCTTGTAAAAAAGAATTCAAATATTGGGAGAATCATTCCTTTCACTATTTAGTCAATACTTCAGTGCAATGGAAATCATATGTTCTACATTTACAATAGTGAGGATTACAATATATGAAAGGGGTATTACTGAGTAACATAAACATTCCTAATAGACATTCTTGCTATAAAATCTAGATTTATCTTTTTTATATAATTTATATAAACCTTTCCTTCATGCTTGATTATACTCACTGAGTACCAGTCTCATAGATATGGCAATTTTGGAAGAAGAAAAGTGTTGTCTGCTCTCAGTTATTGTCAAGTCAATATGAAGTGATATTTAGAGTAAAATATGTACACAAGTGTTTCCCTTAAGTGATGGGGTTAATGCATTCTTATGAAAATATGTTAACAGTACAAAGTATATAATGTTAAATTCATAGAAAACTAAGATTTTTTGTAGTTTTTAAGCATTATTGTTATATTCTTATAAGATTCACCTCTCCCATTCCCCATCTTCATTTTTCACATAAACACTGTTACTCTCAGACTCATGAGTTCCTTTTTCACTTTTATATATAAACACACTTACCAGTATATACACATACTACTGATCCCATTTAGTATAGATTCATGGGTAATGTTTTTTGGTTGGCAAATATGAATTAGAAAAACTATTACATGTCTTGTCCCAATAGAAGACAGTTTCTCTCATGGGAAAGCATTCATATAAGAGAAAGAAGACATCAGAAAAACTGAAACCAAGATATCTGTGATTTCAAATACACTCAGCAAAAATATCCTTAGCAAACTTAGTGTCTATGAATTCACTAATGTAAGTGATTTCAGCATAGCATCTATAATGTACTACACTATCTATGCTTTGTGATAGTATGATAAATAATATCATCTTATCTGTATTCACAGCTGTGTTTCATGGCATCTTTTTGAAGCACTGCAACACTCTCAAAATTAAGGCCATTGACAGCACTCTTACCTACATCTTGCTCATCTCACACATCTTTTGTTTTCTCTACTTCTTGTTCTTCATTGGCCATCCAAACTCAGCCACCTGCATCTGGAAGCAAATCACATTTGAAATTGTATTTACAGAGGATACACTGGGTAATGGGTGAGGGGAACTCCAGATTTGGTTAGTGGCAAATGTCTGAGAGTTGATAGAACTTTGGGGACTTCTGCGAGAGGTGGCATGATTCTGTATACTAAGGCGTCTCCAACATCAGTTCTTGATGAGAAAGACAGACCTTGATTGTCTGTCCTAATTATTCATTGTTCATGATTGAAAACTGGGTACATATAACTTACTCACAGAGGACCAGAGATTAAACACATTTTGCAGGAAGGAATGTCTAGGATGGAAATCTTATTGGCTAAACCTTAAGGCCAGCCTATCTAGATACCTCTGTGTTATGAGACTAGTGGTCATGATCTCCATGTGGAGTGTTGTGGTCACATGCTCCAGGAAAAGAACTGAGTGAGGAGCAGGTGAAAAGCCAACTGATCTTTGAAATGAAAATACTGGGGTTTCTAAATCCATTTAACATTTTCAGTTATTTTTCTGGTGACATGGTTCCACTTGCCTGACATATAGCCAAAACATGCATGGTGGTAGTCCTCAATAATCAGCTTTCACTAAATGCCATGTCACCCAGACAAAAAGAAAACAGAGAAATACTGAAGTTAGCAAATGGTACAGACCAAATGCACATAACAAGTATTTACAGTAACTTCCTCAAAATATACATAGTTACTATTACTCTCTGCTTCTTATAATGTTTTATCAAAAGTTGAGCTAATAATAATATATAAAATATAAATAATAATTCATACAAGGAAATTGAAAAACTAGCTTCATTGTATCCTTTCAGTTATAATGGACTACAGCTGTATATAAACAACTATATTAACATCAGAACGAATGCAAACTCACGGAAACTGACTTATTCTCCACAAAATAAAAAAAAAATGGATCAAGAGAAAAATAAAATAATGAGAAGCATTGTTTGAATTCATTGATAATGATTACACAGCATATACAAAGTCATTGTGTTGTGAGTAATATTTAAAAAGCAGTCCATCGCCCTGCTCGTTTATGAGCAGCTGCCATGTTTTTGACTAGAAGCAGCCAAAGGCCAAGGGTGGCAGCATGCTCCCACTGCTGCTTGGCTCAAACCATGGCTCAGGCCAGCCAGAAGCACCGGTCCTGGCACCCACAAGATGCCAACGTGGTGCCTGGCTCTACCAATCCATCATGCTGTCCACAATGTTTGGCTCAACCCAAACCTTCCCACTATGACCAACGTACCTGATAGAAATGTGACCCTTAATGCTTAATGGTTTTCCAGTATTTATATATTTGTAAATCCTATATTAACAAGATGTCCACACAATTTGTGTTGTTACCCAATACCTAAACATATAAATTTTTACCCAGGACTGTTCTTGATTCACCCATAGTTCTCCATGGCAGCTAACTCTTTCCTCTCTCTTCCTAGATCCTCCTCTTCCTTTCCTTCTTCTTCCCTCCTCACAACTCTTAACTCTACCTACCTCTTATACAGCCCAATCGCTGAGCTTTATACAAAAGTAGTGGGAAGATAATCTACTTCATCATTGGTCACCATTGTGATAGCCATTGAAAGAGGTAAGTTCATCAGGGCTGTAGTGGCAAATTCTTTAATCTTAGTATGTGAGAGACAGAAGCAAGAGGATATCTGTAAATTTGAGGCTAACCTAGTCTACAGAACTAGTTCTAGAAAAGCCAAGGCCATATTCCAAACCCCTTTTCATTAAACAAACAAACCAAAAAAAGACACAGTTATAGCACATAAAAAACATAAAATAAAACGAAAAAAGTGATTTCATGGCACTTATTTAAGAACACTCCAAAAAGCTTTAAATAAAAAATAATTACACACAAGAAGAGAAGACAGAAAATCATAATCAAACTGTGGGATCAAATCAATAAAATAAATACAAAGATATTAATAAAAGAGTACCAATGAAAAAAGAACTAAAATCAACATGATCATGAAATATTCCAAATAAATGAAATGTGGAAAGATTATATTCAAATTATAAAATAAAAAAACAAAATGATAGGGTTAAGTATAAACACAATGAAATTTTAGATAATCAGAGAGACATACTGTAAAACCCTCTAATGCAACAAATATAAAATTCAAAATATGGGGATTTTCCTGAACACATATCACTTAATAAAGTTAAAGAAAGGGAAGATAACAACTTACACTGTACTCTTATCATTAGTGTAAAAGAAAAGCTCACTAAAATTTTCGCAACACCCAAAAAGTGTCAGAGACAAAAACATTTATAACAGAATACTTTCAGATATACAACAGTATAACACCATTATTCCTACATTATCCCAAACAAGATAAACAGAAAAAAACACTGTTCAATTATGAAATGACAGTCACCATCATAACCAAAAAAGAGAAAGACCTAACCAAGAAAGAAATTTATAGACTAATTTCACTTATGAAATTTGATAAAACATAATCAACAAAATTTTTGTGACATGAATCTGCAAACAAATCAAAAATATCAACTATGATAATAAGGTAGACTTCATTAAAGAGAGGCAAGGAAGGTTACAGACACAGAAGTCAACAGATGTATATCTTTATATATGTATATACACGTGTTTTTACAGGAAGCAAGTAGGAGAGGTACTTTTAAGAATTAAAATGTCTCAAAGCATTAGAGTATGGGGAGTCATTTGAAGCTAGTGGGGAAAAACAGGAGAAAGTATCACATTTTTCTTATAAATTCAACACAAAGGTCATAAATTGAGAAAGAGGCTGTTGAACTGAGGAATGGAATGAGTACTAACATGAAGAAGTAATGTGCCTGACAGATGGCAAAACTGACAGAGTACAGGCTACATATCTGTGGATGTGTCGTAATAAAACATACTATGGCGTATTCATTTAAAATTAAATGATTATTCCATACAGACAAAACTGGATACAAGGCTGAATCTGAACTACTGGAAATTTCATTTGAACTCATGAAAGATGATCATTCTTTTCTTTATCATGCAAAAGTATTCATCTATCATCTCTCTCCATCCATACCTAGCCTCCTGGGACAGTGATTTTGGTTCATGGACATAAAAAATGTTGTTACTTAAATTTACAGAGAAATGGAGAAAAGAAAACAAGCCTTGCATGCTTCACCTGAAATGCTATTTCATGACATATTACAATACACAACAAAGAATCGCTTTTATTTGTGCTGCTTTCTCTGCAGTCCATACATAAAGAGACTCATCATGCCACAATTATCAGTAGACTGTCCTGCTGGAACTGCAGGATCTAAAATATACTCAATATTAGATGACTAAGAAAATTGTATGAGAAGAGTTTGTGTGTAAATTAAATACATGTTCACATGACACTTAGTATTTGCTTCCAAAATAATAATGTAAGACTTCACAGTAACTACTGGAAAGTAAAATTAGCAAAATCAGTGTAGAAAATCAAAGACTAGAAGAAACTCTTCAAAATAAGGTATTGATCTGTGATAAGTGAGGATCAGATTTATAAATAGTATTTTAGAACACAAATATTCTCCTTAGTTCCTCATTGATAACAATTGGGAATATGAGTGCTAGCTTTCATATAGTGTTTGGAATGAAGCAGACAGGTCCAGCATTCTCTCTGAATCATGATGAATATTGAAAGAGTAACATTTGGTATGTACATAAATTGTGGTTCTCAGATGTTCTGTGTAGTTTTGAATACAGCAGGATTCAGAATACTTCTGGATTTGTCATTTTTGATTCCCAAGACAATGTAAGCAGATTTTTTTTGTTTAGATATTCTGTACCTATCACTGCTGTAGGATTGTCAATACCGCATTCTCCATGACAGCAAATGCTCAAACCATGAATCTGCTTATGCCTGCCACACTCTTTGTGTCATCAGGGCCAGTGTGTAACTATTGCATCAGACTTTCTGAGTCCTTTCTAAAACATTAAGGTATGTCTCATGGTAGATCAACTAACATAATCTATTGATATTACATAAGTTATTCACATAAACTGATTTTAAGTCAGTACTGGGACCAAATTTTCACAAAGTGGAATCTTTCCAGGGACCTTTATTTCAACAAATATGTGTGATATCATCCATCAAGATTCACCATAGTGATCTATATTTATCAACGAAGATTATTACATGCAGAGGAGACATCAAATAAAGCTCCTCAGGCAAGAATGTAAAAGATTCCTCCAGGGGTGAGGAATCACCTGTAAAAAAGAAAACATGAATACAGATGTGGCATCTTCCTTGGCCACAATAAGAATAGTACATCGAGATATATTGGTACATTTGATTTGTTGATCTGTGTGGCTTTTCACAATCCATACTGCCCACGCTCAGAGAAGAAAAAAATATGTTCACCTTGATTTTACTCTTATTGCTCCTGGACATTCCATTTCTTGTGGCTGATTTTATTTATCCCAGGTGCTTTTGGAGTATGAAGCAGAATGAATATGAGAGTAGAAACCTGGGAAGAGGTTGTATCTTCTTTATTAAATTAGCAAAATATCCTGTGGAGAAAGAATATTTCAGTCATATTCTGGACATACAGTAAGTGCTTTTGTATTTTCCATGTAAATGCCATCATGGATGTTTCCTGGGACTACTGAGGATGAAAACCAAGGCAGTGCTATGAGTCTTTTGTTCTATTTTGTCAACCCACAAAACAAGAAAAAACTCCAAATTCTATAAAATACTTAATGTATTAGCACTTAAAATTTACCTGGGATATATTTTTTGAATCAGCCTCGCACTTAGAAGGACACAAACTGAATAATAAAACAACTCTTGTCCTTTATCTATCACATATATCCCTCCACTTGACAGTTTCCATAGCAGAGTATCCAACGGTATCTTTTTTGAAAGAATCTGCATAAATTTTCTATGAGCTTAACCTTCCTATGTTTAGGCAAATGGCCATATAATCTACTTGTGGTCCTTCCATCAGAGTGCAGTGTGATTTGTTGTGTTTGATTTTTACAAGTACTAGACACAAATTTCTGTACTCTGCTATTGAAATTTTAAAGGCAGCTTTTTCTGTGTATTCATAAAGAATATTCTAAAATGTATTTATATAAAAAGACACCACAAATGTACAGTTTCTAACTGGAATAAAGATATTCAACTCTTAGCAAAAAATTAATGATAAGATAACATATTTGATCTTTATCACTTTGATGATTAGAAATAATTCTGAATAGGTAACAGTTATAATTATTTTCAAAAAGGTAAACAAAAACAGTATTAGTACATTTCAACAGAATTTTAGAAAGAAAGAGCATTTAAGGTAAGGATAACTATGTGTTGATGTGATATATATAGTGGCCCCTAATGAAAATTAATTTTAACTTCACGAGCCAAGTATTATTATAGAAGACTGCTGTGAAAACAACAGTCATTCTTTCTCTGTGTTAGCCAATAGAGTCAAGTTCATATAAGTACCATAAACTTAATGGTGCCAACATACCAGGTATTTTACATATTTCTCACTAATTTCAAATAAATATGTGAATATTTTTTACCATTTGGTCAAACGTTTGATGATTCATTTAACTTCTTGGCAAACATTAAAAAATGGGAAGAAAACCTCTCTGTGAGAACATGAAAATCGTACTTATCATGAACATTTAAAGGTTGTTTGAGCTTCCAGTTTCTTTTAATCATCTCAACCAAGGTACACAGGTCATTTCAATCCTTAAGAAGTGGGGACAATACAATCTAGTGCAGGATTGTCCTTGTAATGAATGCAAATGACATGTGTGAATTCTTGTCCTTATAAACCATGTAATCTTTTACAGAACACATACTGAAAACCAAAAATATGCTCTGGCCTTGGCTTTTTCCATGAATGATATCAACAGGAACCCTGATCTTTTGCCAAATATGTCTCTAGTATTTAAATTCTCAGAATACAATTGTAATTGGAAATCCCTATTCAAAGCTATACATTTGTCATTACAAAATCATGAAGTTCTCCCTAATTATAATTGTATAAAAGAAAAAAATTGTGGAGTGGCACTTACAGGAATAAATTGGTCAGCAACAGTTACATTTCACACTATTGCAAAGAATGTCTTATTTCAGCAGGTAAGTGTGTGTATATATTTGTGTTTGTGTGTGGGTGTTTGTGTGCATGTGTGTGTGTGTGTGTGTGTGTGTGTGTGTGTGTGTATGTATGTGACTATATTGGGTAAATGGTGGAAATTTTTGAAATCAAATATCTGTTGGTGTCACCATGTCCTTACTAGGCCTGAGCCAGCACGTGTGTGTGTGTGTGTATGTCTGTGTCTGTGTGTGTGTGTGTGTGTGTGTGTGTGTGTGTGTGTGTGTGTATGGGTGTGTGTATTTTAATGGGCCCTAGTCCAAGTCTTGATGGAACTTCTAGTTGTTCTTGTATGATACAGGGATGTGGGAAAAATAATAGCTAGCTGATATTACTATAATCTGCAGAAAATGTGTTTATAAATTCTTAGAAATATACTGTACATCATACTGCTTTCTGTGTTTTAGTTCCTTCATCTTACTTATGGATCCTTTCATCCTGTCCTGAGTGATCAGGAAAATTTTTCTTATTTATATCAGATGGCGTCAGAGGATACATCTCTAGCTGTTGCCCTGGTCTCTTTCATAACTTATTTCAGGTGGAACTGGGTAGGGTTGGCCATCTCAGACAATGATAAAGGTATCCAATTTCTTTCCTATTTGAGAAGAGAGATGGAAAAAAATACAGTCTGTTTTGCTTTTGTCAGCATGATACCAGTCAATATGCATTTATACATGACAAGAGCCGAAGTGCATTACAACCAAATCATGACATCATCTACAAATGTTGTCATCATTTATGGTGACACAGACAGTACATTAGCTGTGATCTTTAGAATGTGGGAATCTCTAGGTATACAGAGAATATGGATCACCACCTCACAGTGGGATGTCACTCCTAGTAAGAAAGACTTGACATTTGATAACATATGGGGGACTCTTGCTTTTGGACAAAACCATGGTGGAATTTCTGGTTTTAAAAATTTTGTCCAGACATTGAAACCTTTCAAATACTCAGATGAATATCTGGTAAAGATGGAATGGATGTACTTTAATTGTAATGTCTCAGCATCTATATGTAAGACACTGAAGAACTGCTCATCCCATCACTCATTGGAATGGTTGATTAAACATTCTTTTGACATGGCCTTTATTGAAGGGAGTTATGACATATACAATGCTATGTATGCTTTTGCCCATGCCCTCCATCAGGTAACTTTTCAAAAGGTTGATAATATTCCTACTGACAATGGAAAAGAACAAAATTATGACTGCAAAAAGGTAGGGCTTCTTTTATTATATAATATTTCATGTTATCAATGCCTTTGAGTCATCTAGATGTTCAAACCAATTGTACTAGAAAATTTTTCCAAAATAGAATGGTTTATGAACATTTTCCTGGTGTTCATGTAAATATATATGTTTGTATAAAACTCTAATATACAGGGAATGAAACCTAGGCAGAATTTGTTGATGTAGCACTATGACTTTCTTACAGATTTCCCAAATACCCCATGTTCTAATACTGAAAACATATTCAGTCCTTCCCCCATGAACCCACTCAGTGATGAATCCTCGCTCATTAATTGTCAAATATGTTATAATTACTGTAGGAGAATGTTTTAACTAGAGATCTAAATTTATGCTCTTCCCACTGTAGGTTAGGGATATGACTTGGTGGTCTGAGAGTCTTTTATATACAGCAATAGCATGATAATTGAGTTTTCTACAATCTTGTGTGCTTAAGAGTATAAATGTATATTTCTTGCTGTATATTTGTATGTTTCTGTGTCTCTGTATATCTTTGTTTATACCCATATCTAGAGGGAGACATCAAGATAGCACTAGATGACATGTATATGTAAAGGTGTGTGTGTGTGTGTGTTTCGGTCTATATATCTGCCTATTGCAGATAACATTAATTTTTCTGTGTTCCAATTACTTTCTAAATGGTTGATTTTCTCTAAGTGTATATTCCTGTGTACATTTATAAATGCATGTGACTACATGTGCCTGTGTTTTGTGTATGTACTTTCATTTACATATTTCTGTTTTGCTTTGCCTTTGTGCTTATGTATGAGAGCATAAATTTGTCTGTGTGCCAGTGTTACTGTGTGTGTGTGTGCATGTGTGTGTGTGTGTGTATTTCTTTGTGAAGGTTCTTGCATGTGCTTTTGTGTGTGTGGCTGGGTAATTGTTTTGTGTGTTTCTGTGTCTTTGAATTTTGATGAAAATTATGTCTCTGTGTATATTTGTAATTCCTAATATGAGTATAGGCATGTACTTTTACATTTATGTGTACTTCTGCTATGTATATATCTCTACAAGTATTTAAGTCTCTCTCAGTTAGTTGTGTTTGAATCTTTTCTATTGCAACTATATGTTTGTATCTGTATGCATATTTGTGCTTATTTGGCAATCTCCTCTTATAGATTTAAAATATCAGGAATATTATAATTTTGTTTTTGCTATTACTTTCACTGGGATTTTTCGCCTGCATACTGTAAATAAAATTGCCTTTAAGATGAAATAAGAATACATTTTGTTATTATAAGGAAGAATGTGTCGTCTATACTATGCTGCCTGTCTTTCAGCTGTGTTCCTCTCTGAGAAAGACCTACTTCACTAATCCTGTTGGAGACAGAGTGAATATGAACCAAAGAAACAAACTGCAAGGAAAGTATGACATTTACTACATTTGGAATTTTCCACAGGGACTTGGACTTAAAGTGAAAATAGGAATGTTTAGTCCCTATTTTCCAAATGGTCAACAGCTACATTTATCTGAAGATATGATAGAGTGGGCAACAGGAAGCACACAGGTGTGTTTGTCTTTACTGTACTAATTTAAGTTACACAGCAGTAAATCATGTCGTGTGTGTATCCAACCTTCCTTGAAACTGGTGTAATGAAATGGATTGTCATGTGAGAGACCATTTTCTAACCTCTTAATCTATTTTCTTCTTTTTAATTTTTTAGATGATATTTTAGTAATTCACTGAGGATTTCTCACATGTATACAATGTATTTATATCATGTCAGAATCTGTTTCTTGCCTTTAACACTAACATAAAATGGTTTTAGAAAAAATTGATATTATTTCCCGTAAAGTGAGCAATTTTCTATTAGTTCTGTTCTAACTACCACAGAGGGATTTCCAGTCTTATGATGAACCTCTTAAAAGAGTCAAAAAAAAAAAAAAAAAAAAAAAAAAAAAAAAAAACCTCCTGCTCATTGTAAATTCAATATAATCAAATAACTGGGTTTTATTATGTAATTTTAAAGGCTGTTTACCAACTAGTCATAAATTTCCAACACCTCTAGCGAACCACATAATAATATTTTATGGCAATTTTAGCTATGTTATGGACTATATATTGTTTTTACTATTTTTCTTATTATGAGTATTGGTGGTTTTTTTTCTGCATGTATATTTGTGCAACACCTGCACATATGGCATTTGTGAATGGCTGGAGAGTTGTTCGAATCTCAAAGCATTTGCAAGAGCTCCATGCCACTCAGTGGGTGCTACAAATCAAATCTGTGTCCTCTTTACTGGTAGCAATTTTTCTTAAGAGCTGAGCCATGTCTGCATCCCTGATTCAAACCTTGTAAAAGATAATATTGACTAAGAGAAACATTTCAGCCCCCACTACTCCTGCATAAAATATTCAAACAAACAAGGATGTGCATAATTTCCTTCTAATATGGGGAGGAATTGGTAGTAATAAAAATATGCCTTTGAGAGAATTTGAAATGAAATATCTCTGATGCATGCCAGGTATATTATAGGTATGAATTTGGAGGTACTTGATTTAATATGTCATATTCAAACTACTCCCCCAAAAAGTTGTTTTAATATCTTCAGGATTGATACAAAGTGACTCTCAGTTTAATCAGACAGTACAAAATTTATAGCAGATATTTTTGTGCAATGCAATACAGAAAACAATTCTTAGTGAAAAAACATAAAAGCTGTAAGTTTAGTTACAGTGCTACATATCCATAAAAAGGATAGCATTGAAATTACTTGTGATTTCTAAACAGGCCTTATGTGACTAATAGACTGTAGACATTTTTTAATGCAAACAGTGTTCTATTCACATATATCTTAATTCCAATGTGGAAAACAATAAATAAAAACATGAAGATGTCAAGGTAATATGTTTCCAAACCTTAGAGTCACAGACTTAAGTGAGCATATATTCAATGTTACTCTAAACAAAGAATGAAAGAATGATTATAAGATTGTTAAAAAAAATCAAAGAGAAAAGTAGCCACCTCTGGGAGAATACAGTGAATATATTAATACTTTATTACAGCAAAACCCAGAGTAAGTATATGACAAAGAGATTCCAAGAGGGTACAAAATAATAGATGGATTTCAAACTAAAATACAAACTGCAAAAAGGAAATAAAACAAATACTTATCTCAGTGAAAAGACTCACAAAATGAATGCTCCAAGTTGAGGAGAGAATGGAAAGACTTGAAAACAAGGCACAAGTATCGGAAACTTCAAACGATGACAAAGATAACACAAGGAAAAATGAAAATCAGTGTCAGGGTAGTATGATTAATAGATCTTATTAAAACCTGTGGTAACAAGACAAGGAAAGACACACTCTAGGTATCAACAGTAATTTCATTATGTTGCAGCTGTACATCTCCACAATAATGTGGCAAATGTGAACATCTGTCTAATACAGGCATTTAAATATCAAATAATCAACTTGTGAAATGAAATAGTCCTTGACATATATGCCTTAAAATTTGTTTTGGACAAAGAAAGAATGTGAAAGGTGCAGGAGAGAACCTTGTGTCATAGAAAGTCCCTCTCTGGATAGCAGCAGGATCCACCAACATTGCTCATATTTAAATGAATGTAGTTAATGAATGTATGCATTCATTAACTTTATATTCAGATACCAGTTTAAAAATCCCTATTCTATTCCTATTCCTAGTTCTTCTCTCATCCTTCCTTTCCTTCGTTCTTCACAAAAGAGCTTCCCTCAGAAATATGCTTTGGCATACAACGTTGCACAACAACTAGGCAGTTTCAAATTTTCCTATGATGCTCAAGGAGGTAGCCCAGTAGGGGTAATGGTTCCCAAATGCAGTCAACAAAGTCAGACACAAACCTGTTACTGCTTTTAGGTTCCCCACATAAGGACCAAGCCTCACAAAGGTTATCTGTGTATAGAGTACTTAGTTTAGTCCACTGCATTATTTGCAGTAAGTGGTTCAGTCACTGTGTGCCGTTAGGGTCCCAGGTAAGTTGATGGGTAGGATTTCATGTTATGTCCTTGAACCATCTACAGTCTATTAGTCATGTAAGGCCTGTTTAGAAATCACAAGTAATTGATCTATCTGGATCTGACAATCATTCTTCCCATGTGAGAAGAAACTCGAGTGGAAATCAGTGGCAGGGTCTGGGGCTGGCTTTTCACGCCACCAGCTCCCACATACATTCAGCCACAGAGGCAGACCGAAGGCTGAGTTACAGGGAAATTCTCCACATGGGCAACAAAGTGGGTACCAATAGACTTGAGAATATTTGGTTCCAAAGGCTGGAAACCTGGTGGCAGACCCCAGAAGACACATGGAGTCCAAAAGTTCAAAGCTTTATTGTTCATGGCAAATGTGGATGGGTATGGATAGTGCCACCCCTAAAAGCCAGGAGGAGCTGGCCTAAATAGAGAGAGGGAAAGAGGAGGAACTTAATTGAGCTTCACTTCCTGGCCTTTAGATAACTCATGAATATGGAAATCTTGAGGCACAGTGTTGGGGGCCAACTTTTAGCAGAAAGTGGCTATCAGCTTTGCAGCCATCTTGAGCCATATACCCTGACATGAGACTTGGATTACAATAGCCTACAACAGCTGAATACACTCTGATAATCTTGGTTTAGAAACCTTGGGTGTGTGAGATTAAAGGTGTGTGATTAAAGGTGTGTAACTTAAGAGTGTGACTTAGAAGTGTAGAGATCAGATTTAGAGACAAGACCTTGTGGCATGATTAAAGGCGTGACCTGAAGTCATGGCTTAGAAGTGAGACATATAAAAGGATAGAGGCAGACAGAGAAAGTAACAGATTACTTGACATTAGGTAGGAGACACTTTAGAGAGTACAAGGAACTAGGAACTCAAGACTTGGGACTTGGACCAGGAAGAGAGACTGAAGAATAATCGGGACTGAAACACACTCTGTCTGGTCTACAATGGGCAATTTGCTTCTAGTGATAACCTGATGCAATAGGACCCAGGTTTATTTGCTCAAATTCAAAATGCAGCCATGAAGGCTTGTAGTAAACTTCCAGTAAAGGGAGACCCTGGTGCATCTTTAGCAACAGTCAGGCAAGGGCCTGATGAACGATTTTCTGACTTTGTTCATCGATTAATGACAACAGCAGGAAGGATTTTT
The DNA here is from genome assembly GCF_011762505.2 of Arvicanthis niloticus. Classification (NCBI taxonomy): domain Eukaryota; kingdom Metazoa; phylum Chordata; class Mammalia; order Rodentia; family Muridae; genus Arvicanthis; species Arvicanthis niloticus. The sequence goes on along the minus strand of NC_133438.1, from coordinate 7,886,873 downwards.
GGTAATGCAGAGGCAGGTGTAGACTATGTGAAACAACTTGCATATGAAAATGCGATTCCTGCCTGTCAAGTGGCAATTAGACCTTACAGGAAAAAGACAGATCTTACAGGGTATATCAGACTTTGTTCTGACATAGGTCCCTCTTACCAAAAGGGCTTAGCTATGGCGGCTGCCATGCAAAGACAATCAGTAAGAGATTTTTTGGCAAGTAAAGACAGAAAGGCGTGTTTTAAATGTGGTAAGCCTGGACACTTTGCAAGAGATTGCAAGGTAGAAAATGAGTTAAGCCAGAGACAGCCCAGAAAACAGCCTGGGCTCTGCCCACATTGCAAACATGGAAGGCATTGGGCTAGTGATTGTAGGTCTAAACAAGATGCACAAGGTAACACCCTTTCCCATAATCAGGGAAACGAGAACAGGGGCCAGCTCCAGGCCCCAAACCAACTCAAGCCAAAACAGGCTTATGGAGCAGTCAGTGTCCCACCAGCAAATACCAATCCCTTTCTGAACTCAGTCGAGCAACACCAGGAAGCACAGGACTGGACCTCAGTTCTGCCACCCACACAGTATTAACCCCAGAAATGGGACCTCAGGCCTCACTCACTGAAGTGGCTTTATCAGATCAGCAATCTAATTTGGATCAGGCCATAAAGGCTCATGAGTGACATCACCTTAATTCTAAAACTTTAAAAGTTATGTTTAAAATTACCAGAGAACAAGCTAGATAAATTGTTAAACAATGTCAATCATGTGTTAAACTTTTACCAGTTTCTCATTTGGGTGTAAATCCAAAGGGAATGATACCAAACAGTATCTGGTAAATGGATGTTACTCATTATAATGAATTTGGCAAGCAAAAATATATTCATGTATGTGTAGACACATACAGTGGTTTCATTTATGCAACATTACAAACTGGAGAAGCAAGCAAGCATGTGATTGCTCATATGCTTGCTACAATCGCTGTATTGGGTGTGCCTAAACAGATAAAAACTGACAATAGCCCAGGTTATACAAGCTCCAGTTTCCACCAATTTTGTGAAAAATTGGGAATACTACATAAAACGGGTATTCCATATAATCCACAGGGCCAAGGTATGGTAGAAAGGGCACATCAAACCATTAAATGTCAATTTGAAAAAATTAAAAAGGGGGAATGGTACCCTACCAAGGGATTCCCCAGAAATATCCTTCATCATGCACTCTTTATTTTAAATTTTTAAAATTTGGGTTCTGAAGGAAAATCTGCTGCAGATAGATTCTGACATCCTGATACCAAAAAGAATTTTGCAACAGTCCTCTGGAAAGACCCATTAACTGGAACCTGGAATGGGCCAGATCCAGTGCTTATCTGGGGAAGAGGTTCTGTTTGCATATATTCCCAAACTGCAGATGCTGCACGTTGGCTGCCAGAGAGACTGATTAAACAAATAGACAACAATAACAAATCCAGGGAGGAGAAACCCCCTGAGAAGCATAATTTTCCTTCACAGGAAACATGAAGATGCTTCACAATTGCCTTCAAACTGGAACAGATCAACGAGTAAACCTGAGAAGTTATCAGTGCTGAAGGAGACATCACCACCTGAATCTCCAGGGTGGCTCTACTGGACTCTTGATTCCCTGACTTATGATTTAGTGGGGAACTAGATTGTTTTAGATTTAGTGGGAATTTAGATTGTTTAGACCCAGGAGAAAACCCATTATCACAGCTACTAGAGTTGTTTTTTGGGTTTGAGATTGACTAGAGCAGGAACAGGGATTTCCTTAGTTTTCTTTAGATCAAAGCTATGATCCGTTTTGTATTTCTATAGACTTAGATTCTGATATAAGACATTTATAAACAGAATAGAAGAAGCTTACACTTTTTACTCCTCTGATAGAGGGAGTTATGTGTTGCCCTTAAAAAAGAGTGTTGCTGTCATACTGACTGTTCAGGCATTGTTAAGTCTCTTGTCTATTGGGTCCATGCGGTTCAACAAACTCATGGCTTTTGTATGGCAACAAACCCACACAGGTCCATTATTACAGGCTGGAAGTAGGGGATTGTAAAACTTCTGTCATCAAGACTAATGAGGTATATCCCCTAACTTACGTGCTAAGCCGGATAGTCAAAGACGGGTAAGAGAGCATACCAAGACACTTGCCCCTAAAAGAAGGGAAGCCTCACCATCTTAAGACAGGAGCTGAACCAATGGCTGTTGAGTATCCAAGGATGGGAAAGGGAGGCTGGGGTTCTTTGCTCCAACCTAGAACAGGCACGGTTTCCATAAGTTTTCCCAGCCTTCCCTTTTGAAAAACAATTTTAAAAAAGGGGATCTATTCAGGGCCGACTTTTAGCAGAAAGCAGCTATCAGCTTTGCAGCCATCTTGAGCCATATACCCTTACATGAGACTTGGATTACAATAGCCTACAACAGCTGAGTACACTCTGATAATCTTGGTTTAGATACCTTGTGTATGTGAGATTAAAGGTGTGTGAGATTAAAGGTGTGTGAGATTAAAGGTGTGTAACTTATGAGTGTGACTTAGAAGTGTAGAGATCAGATTTAGAGACAAGACCTAAGGGCATGATTAAAGGCATGACCTGAAGTCATTGCTTAGAAGTGAGACATATAAAAGGATAGAGGCAGACAGAGAAAGTAACAGATTACTTGACATTAGGTAGAAGACACTTGACTCTACAGAGAACAATTTGGAGTAACAGAGATTCAGACACTAGGAATAGGAATAGACATTAGACACTGGGAAGAGAACAGTAGTACAACTAGGAACTAGAAGGAGTACAGCTAGGAACTAGGAACTAGGAACTCAAGATTTGGGACTTGGACTAGGAAGAGAGACTGAAGAACAAACGGGATTGATTCACACTCTGTCTAGTCTCCATGCTTCTAGTCTGTCCTCACTGTCTCTCTTGCTGAATCCCGACATGGGGACCGGAGCTGCAGCTTGGGCCGGGATACAATGGCCGCCAAACGTAGGGCAGCCCAGGCCTCAACATTTTGCTCAGGACTCGACATTTTTTGGCACCTGAACATGGGACTAGTGTGGTTCCCGACAGCAGAGGCCTCTTAGTCACATGCCCCTGTGTCCTATGTGACTGAAGGTGCAGGTTAATGAGAGATGTGGACCACATGTAGGAGCCTTAATTCTGGGGGTGTGGCTTAATGCCTGCCATTTCTCCTGGAGTTCCCGGGCCGTGCTCACCCAAGAACCAAGACATCCTTCCTGACATTCCCCATCTTATCCAGGATTCCCCAAACTTTGTATATTGTTTGGGTATTGATCTCTGAATCTGTCTCCATCAATTGTTTAGTGAGTTCTCTCCGACGATGGTTATGCAAGAATTGCCTGCAAATATACAGAATATTATTACCAGCATCAGGGGTAGGGTTTCTCTCATCTAAGGTTTTCAAGCTAGGCCAGTTATTAGTTAGCTTTCTCCATTCTTTGCTACATCTTTATTCCCACAGATCTTTAGGCAGGGTTAATTGTTGGTTAAAGGGTTTGTGGATGGAATGTTGTTTTAGTCACAACACTAGAAATCCTGTCTGGTTATTGGATATGGATAATATGGACTCTGTATCCCACTTTTCTAGGAGACTTATCCATGGCAATCCTCATAAATTTCTGGGAGTTTCTAATATTGTAGGATTCTAGCTTGACTCAGAGGTGCCACACCCTTTTCAGTTGTCTGTCAAAAAAAATCTGTTCCTCTGTCTTCCCCTTCTATTCTCATCCCACTCCATTCCCATTCAGTCCCCAAACCATTTCCCCCATGGTGTCTATTCTATTTAATTCTCAGTGAGGTACATATTTCCCAAATCGTGCCATCATTATTACATAGCTTCTTTAGTTATGTGTAGTGTGACACACCATGGATATTCTTATCTTCCTTATAGGAGGAGGATAACAATTATGTGCTTAAAATATTTAGAGTCATAACTGCCATTCTATTTACTATATCCAGTTAATGTATCCCTTGTAGTAAAAGGAGAAAGAAAAAATTTCAGGATGAACACAATTATAAGAAGTCATAACTAATAAATGAGGACTATGAATGACATTCAAACAACTCCATCATATTTAAAAGTAAGAAGAACACAAGAGGTCAAAATAAAGTATAAACACCACTCAAATGCCTGACAGGAAAAACAGGTATTAGAAAAATATCAAATATTGAAATAAAGCCTGTCATAATTTATACATAATTTTCTGTAATAATTGAGTGTTTGTGCTCATCTTCTCTAAAAATATCACAGAAAATGAGTTTAGTTTATTTTTATTGATAATGTTATTCATAATATTTTATTGACTGTTTTGAAAATTCAAATCATACGTCATTTTCATACCCCATTCCTAGTCATTTCATTTTTTTCTCTCTAGGAGTGCACCCCACAAAAAATAGGATAAATTAAATTTTAAAAGTTTTCTTTTGCCTTTTTTTATATAAACACTAGATGTGATGGTTTGTATAAGCTTAGCACAGGAATTGGCACTATATGGAGGAGTGTTCTTGTTGGAGTAGGTGTGTCCTTGTGGGAATAGGTATGTCACTGTGGATGTGGGTTTTAAGACCCCCATCTAAACTGTTCCGAAGTCAGTATTCTGCTAGTGGCTTTCAGACGAATACGGAGACATCTCAGCTCCTCCTGCACCATGCCTGCCTAGCTGCTGCCAGGTTCCATGATGATAATGGATTGAACCTGTTAAGCTGGAAGCCAGCCCCAATTAAATGCTCTCCTTATAAGAGTTGCTTTGGTACTGGTGTCTGTTCACAGAAGTAAACCCCAAACTAAGACACTGGACTGTGGTCATACTCTCAATTTCTGCCCCATAAATTGAACTTAGTTATTTACCCAAAACTCCCTCAAGAAGCAGTCAATTTTGGAAAGCTAATTTCAGATTCCTTACTATACATTTTAAGATTTATTTTTATGGCTTCCAGTTTAACCTGCTTCTGTTTCTTAGATTCTGGGGCAAGTATGCAGGTTGGGACGACAATAGGACAGTGAGACCTTGTTTCAACATGAACAAAAACCAAAAAAGAAGATTTATGTTTAATCATATTTCTGGAGAAAATGACATGAGCCTGTGAATAATACAGTCTATGATGGCAACATCAAACCTAACATGAAACAAAGGATGCAAATGCAGAATGCAGAAATCCACAAGATTCCAATGCACCATATAGACACACATCATCAGACTCATTTTAATACCAAGATTTTTTAATTTAAGAAATACCCCAATTGATTTTAAGCAATCAATATATTCACCATATTTTCAGGCTCTTCACTAAAGGAAACACTCCACCTTCCAGCTCACTATACAGAAACTCAGCACCTCCTCACCACAAAGGCAATAGAAGTGCCCATATGCACCTATTTTTCTGTTTCTGCTTAGTTTGTTAAGGTCTGTTATTCTAATGTTATTGAGGTTATTTTGATTATCTAATATTTGAGGTCTTGTTTCCCATGTTTTTATATCCTTCACACACAATTGGTTAAGTTGTTCTTATTAAACACTAACTATAAGCAAATTGATGAGGAAAAGTTCAATGTGCCTTATGAGTTACACTCATGGTAAGACAAGGCAAGGATCTGGAAAATGCAACTGAAATGTAGTCACCTCAGGAAATTGCTTACTGGCTTACTCTGCATGATTTCTAATGTCCCACTGCCTACAGGCAATACTGCTCCCAGTATTTGGGCACTCCTACATCAATTACCAATTTAAAATATACTTCACATGTATGATGACAAGCTAGACTGAGAGAGATAATTTCTCTATTAGGAGTCTCTGTGAATTTATACTATACTTTTTATTAAGGAGATAAGAATTAAAAAGAATAACCAGCTTGCAGTTCCTGCACTGTTTGCACACAAAACAATATCCCCTCTTCTTCCTGAATTTCAAAATGGGAAACAATTCAACTTTTCCACCATTATTTCCATATATTAATGTCTATCATCATACAATGCACTAAGGTAAATTTGAGAGCTTTGTTGAAATATATATATATATATATATATATATATATATATATATATATATATATATGAGCTTATCATATATATATATGATAAGCTCATAAATATCACATTCTAATATAATTATTGAGGGGTTAATTAAAACTTCTGATAGCATGATACATCTATTTTTCTTCAGTTGCCAACCTCTGTGTGCAGTGCTGATTGTGCTCCTGGATTTACAAAATTCAGGAAGAATAAAATGTCAGCTTGCTGTTTTGATTGTAGTCCTTGTCCAGAAAATGAAATTTCTAATGAGACAAGTGAGTATTTCCTTCAGGGTTAAATTTTTCAAACTGATTATCATCTTGCACCCATATAAGACCACTGAAGTGCTCTAAAATGGAACATTAAAAATGCATATCGGTTTTTAAATTTAGTTATTATAGGAATAAAATAATTTAAAATGTCCTCTTTAAGAAAAAATAGAACCAGTGATATATCATTGATTCCTTGAAAATTTATACTAGATAACATATTCTCAAAAGTATTGATAAGAAAACTTCAGTGTTAGCATGTTCTAGAGAAGATCATTTTTAATGATTAATTCTCTCAAAAGATTAGGAATCCTTGAAATATTTATTAATATTGTCTTGAGGTATGTACCCTTACATAAGTTTGTGCATCTCTATCAAGTACAGAAGTATGTGGAAGACAGAATAAGGCAGTTGGTTAGTGGGAACTAGATCCAAGTCCTTTGTAAGCCTAATGAAGAGGGCAAATAATAATTTGTTTAAATTATCAGAAATTGTTAAGCATGATCAGAAGATTAGATATGATATAGAAACTTTTTGATTAAACAAATCCATTTATTTTAAGAAAATTTGACAGAAACTTATAACTTTATTAGAGTAAAGAATGATTTTTAAAAATGTTCAATGATATTTGAAATGTAGAAAACTGAGAATCACTGTTGACACATGATGTGTAAAAAGTAGGAGTATTCTTCTCAATACTAGAATGCATAGTACCTAGTTAATATTTTCCACAAAAGAATAGATTAAAATTGTTTTGTCCTTAAAGGAATTAGCCACAAGTTTTAAATGTTATCTGAACTTGTATAGCCCATATTAATCAAAAAACTATTTAGTCAGTATTTACTAAACACAATTGGCAGGCATCCATTTATTCCCTCATTTATTGTGTCATCCAACATAATTGACTAGAAGTCCCTAAAGGCTTTTATGGTTAGTAACATGACTTAGCAGTTTATACTATCTCCACTAATTATGATGGTGTTAGTTTGTCCCCAGAACTCATTATAAAGGAGGTCACAAACTCCTACATGTTGTTGTCCTGATATGCCTGCAGTTCTACATAAAATATACACTTAAGCAATTCAACAGGGCTTTTTGGGTTCACGTGACATTTCTGTTGGGAACCAAACTCAAGTACTCTCTATGAGCAACACATTCTATTCACAACCAAGCTAAAATCCTATTCCCTCCAACAAATTAAATGATACAAGCTGTCAACAAAAGCAATGTTCCATATAAAAGACTTCAAATCTTGGCAGCATATTATCCCTTATTGCAATTATCCAGTAATTCAGAGCAATGGCCATCAGATTTTTTACACATATAGTAGTGGGCATTACAGAAGATATTCAGGGATAGGGTTATTGCATTGTATGACAGAGCCTCAAGTATATGGTGTTACTAAAGCCAAAAGAGGACAAAATTTGATATGATTTTTTTATATTTGCAGTTACAAACATTGAAAATATTTTCATATAAGCTTGAATTTTCATTCTCAATCTCATACTTCACCCATACAAAACCAATTACTCTCATGTCCATGATAAAATTTATTTTTACATGTAAACACACTTATAAATTTAAACACCCATGATAAATGATCACAACAATTAAATAGACAAAATTTTTTAAAAATCTTCTTTAATTCCCCATAACAATGAAAAACATTTACTAATGGAATCAATTATTTTATGTAGCAACAAACTTCAAAGTATTCTCAGCAACCTGATTCACATATTTCAATAATTTTCTATACTTAAATAAAATATCCTAATAGTAAAATTGCTGAAGCTGCACTAATAATACTTTCATTTTTCCATTAGATGTGGACTTCTGTGTCCAGTGTCCAGAGGACCAATATGCTAACACGGAGAAGAATCACTGCATTCACAAAGCTCTTATTTTTCTCACTTATGAAGACCCTTTGGGGATGACACTTTCTTTAATGGCCTTGTGCTTCTCTGGACTCACTACTATGGTCCTTGGCTTCTTTGTGAAGCACCATGCTACTCCCATAGTTAAGGCCAATAATTGCTCTCTCACCTATATCTTGCTCATCTCACTCATCTTTTGTTTCCTCTGCCCCTTGCTTTATATTGGCCACCCGAACTCAACCACCTGCATCCTACAGCAAATCACATTTGGAGCTGTATTCACAGTAGCTATTTCCACTGTGTTGGCCAAAACAATTACTGTGGTACTCGCATTCAAAGTCACAACCTCTCCGAGAATGAAGTACTTTCTTGTTTCAAGGACATCTAACTACATCGTTCCCATTTGTACTCTCATCCAAGTTGTGATATGTGCAGTCTGGCTAGCAGCTTCTCCTCCTTCTGTTGATACTGATACACAATATGAGCATGGCCACATCATCATTGTTTGCAACAAGGGTTCAAACACTGCCTTTTACTGTGTCCTGGCATACCTGGCCTGCCTGGCCTTTGCAAGTTTCATTCTCGCTTTCTTTTCCAGAAACCTACCTGGTGCCTTCAATGAAGCCAAATCCATAACATTCAGCATGATGGTGTTCTGCAGTGTCTGGGTCACTTTCCTCCCTGTCTACCACAGCACCAAAGGCAAGATCATGGTGGCTGTGGAGATCTTCTCCACATTGGCTTCTAGTGCAGGGATGCTGGGCTGCATCTTTGTTCCCAAATGTTACACAATACTGTTTAGACCAGACAGAAATTCTCTTCAAAGTATCAGGGAGAAATCATCTTCTCCTACTCACTGTTCATAAAATATAACTGACACATGTATAGTTGGTTCATAATCACCAAATATTAGATTACATTATAATAACTATCCATTTTGGAATGACTCTCACTTTTTTGTCTAATGATATTGCCTAGCAATATCGTGTCTACTGAAATCTACATTTTCTCCTATAATCTTCCACAATGTCCTACAACAATCTTTCTCTTTTCAATAAAGAGTTAATATAATTCTGATCAATTCTAAAAGTTAGATGAATTAATCTAGGAATGTAAAGGAGAAAAAATATTATTATCATCATGTTGATAGAATATTACAAGAGATGGATTTTTGTCTCCACAATTAAAATCATGTTCTGCTCTTGTAGATGAACCAATTCAATATCAAAAGCCACCAATTAGTACTAACAACCTCCTGTAACAATAGCTACAAAGGATCAGATGGTCTCTTGTGGGCTCCAAAGTTACCTGAACTTATTTATTCACATAATCACACACACACACACACACACACACACACACACACACACGCACACGCACACGCACACGCACACGCACACGCACATGCACATGCACACACACACATGCACACACACACAACTAAAATTACATTACTTTTTTAAAATGTAAAATATGGTTAAGATTTTACATTGGCATTCTGCTTTTTAATGTTCTACTAAGAAGTCATAATTACAGGAGCCTACACAGAAAGAATGCAATATGAGTAGAAATGACTGGGTTTACCTTCATGAATTTTACACAAGAATCCTCAACTTTTAAGTGTACCATAAAAGACACAGTAAAGAAAGTGACAAAGATAGCCTAGTATATTGAAACAATCTCTTCAAAATATGAAATTTATATGACTCTGTGACAAAGATAAGCTTTGACATAAAATAAGGAAGGCGATCACTAGGGAGTTAGTGTTGAGAGCAGCTAATAGGTGTTGGTGTATGAAATCAACTGGGCCTGATTGTTCTGGCAGTCAGCAGTTAGCAAAGATAAAGGGGGGGAATCAAACACACACACACACACACACACACACACACACACACACACACACACACACAGAGAATGTTTGAATAATGACAAGGTCCATAACAGACATACAGACAAACATACAGGTAGACAGACTGATGAACACATGTATTTTCACACATAAGAAGACTGGAGAAATGCTCCCACAAAAAGGATTTCACATATACACATATATGCATATATACACTTATGCACTTACACAAGTATGCACAAGTATTGGTGGACAGACGGAACTAAGTTCCAACAAGCAGGCCCCAATAATTTCATACAAAGCATACATACATTTATACACACAATTGGTAAAAGAAGCAAGCTCCAACACACACCCAAACTTTGCATATGTACATACATATACATACAATGAATGAAACAAAGTTCCAACACACACTCATATGAACTTTTCACATAAACATACATACATATAAATGTATACATACATATACACATATACATATAAGCATATACATATATACAAATTTAAATAAATATACAAATATATAGATATACAGATACATAAATACATACATAAATACATAGATTAAATACTAAGATACATAGATGCATACACATACATACATACACTCTTATATGTGTGTATATGTGTGTATATGTGTGTGTACTTGGAAGGTGGAAAGAATGAATTTCCAACATACCCTCAGACAAACTTTACACATGTACATACATACATATAGTTGATGTGTGGAAAGAACAATGTTCTGAATACTTTATTCTTTCTCCCATGGCTTTTATAGCCCAGAACATTCTTTCAGGAAGTATAAGATTATGTTTTAGTTTTCTTCTACTAAATGACTTTAAAAAAAAAAAAAAAAGCAAAACTATGTTCCCAACATTTTTACAAAAAATATATAGTACACGTAAGCAACTTGTTATAGCTTGACAAAGTGTAGACAAGCAAGGTATTTTTCTCAGTCAGTTTCTCTAACTAGCAGGCAGCAATCTGCACCTACAAAGAAAGGAATAATTATTTTATTATTTATCTTTAATAGTAACCTCATAAGAATCTTAAAAGAATCACATACATACACTTTTATTTAAAGATCAGTCATATTTACTTTGAATCATCTGAATATGAGTGTACTGATCAGCAATTCTTATTAAATCATATCACAAAGCTGAAGGCAAGATGGTTATAAGAAAATAATCATCACTGGTTAGCTCAGATAAAATCACATCAGCCAATACTGCCATTTTCCTTGTTCTGTGCCCTTAAAAACACCCCAATACATAAACAGCAGAGGACTTTCTGGTGTGTCCACAGTGAGAGAAAAGGCACCTAACCCTTGAGAGACTTGAGGCACAAGAAAGTGGGAAGGCCTGTCAGGGGAGGGATGTGGAGGGGTGGTGACATACTATTAAAATGGGGAGCAAAAATGGGATGCGGAACTGTCAGAGGGCAGAACAGTAAAATAACTACTGGACTGTTAAAAAAGTTTAAAGGTAAAAAAATACTCTAGCTTAACTAATCAAATTATGTCTTTCTGAACTTAATTTTGTTCCCTAAGATGTTCTACATCAGAGCCAGTAGCAAAAACACCATGACAATGCTTCACTAACTTCTATTTTTCCAAATGCTTTCTAAGGGTGGTGGTTATTGCTGACAATCTACACCTCTTTGTTCTTCCCAAGGGTGGTGAATGAATCATTACTTTACTCCAGCCTGGAAAAAAATCAACATTAATATTTTGAGTGCCAGTGATACTACTCGATGAGGTACTGGAAGCTTCTTTTGAGTTTTCATATAATTCTTAGATTAAGAGGAAAATCATGACAGCAAGCAGAACAGAACTCCATAGCAACATGAAACCTTCAGGGCACAGTTCTTTGTATTTTGCCTTAACTAGGGTGTACCCATAGTGGTTGTGCTAACTGGTGGGCCATATTCCATGAATTCTAAGCCATTTGTCACTCCTGCATGGCCCTGTCCAAATTTGGCCCTCAAAACTCTGCATTTGTCATATTAATCTTGAAATAAAACATCATTCTCAACACCACTGTATTATATAGGATTTGTGAATGATGGTGAATTTATAGTATAAATTCCTCTGGAGCTAGGTTTTAAATGGTAGATTTAGGTTATAAAATTATTTTCTAAACAAATATTTTTGTTAACTTTCCTGTATAAGATTGTTTAATAATATGCATGTAGGAACTGCAGAAACAGGATTAAGGTTTTGAATATTAAGAACTCAAAGTGAAGTGATTCTTTTCTTCCATGGGGAGCTGGCAAGTGAACTCAGGTCCTCTCAAAGAATAGTCAGACATTTTAAGTGCCCCTGGTTAACAGATACTTGACTCTCAGGTTTTATCCTCTGCGTGCATGAATGTTTGTATGACTGTTCTGAAACTGTGGGACCACTAAAGTGAACTTTAGTAGAAAATATGTCCTGCCCCTCTAGTCATGCTCATGTTTTCTATGTAAATTTTATCATGAAAAAATGTATATAATGACAGAGATGGAAAGAACTTGAGGAGTCTTGCTACTTCTTCCTCAAATCTCACCTAAAAGAACCAAACCGGGCCAGAGCACTGAGCAGATCTCGAGTGGCATCTCTGCACCCAACCTCACAAACCCAAGATGAAGCGGTGCTACCAGGAGCTCTAACCAGGGCAGTATGTCAGGTAAGGAATCAGCAACACTCACCCCATACAGGGAGTAACCAGGGCACACAGGGACCCAGGAATTCACTCCTGGCCAGGAGCACTGGTCCGTTCTGGTCTGGGCCTGAGTGCTCAGCAGATCCCAGGAGATAGGTCTGTACCCAATCTCACAGAACCCAAAGGAAGCGGGTCTCTCAGGAGCTCTAAGCTGGGCAGTATCTTAGGTAAGGAGGCAGCAACACTCACACAAAATAGAAAGTAACTGAGACCCAGGAATTCACTCCTGGGCAGGTGTGCCAGTTCCTTCCTGTCTGGGCCAAAAGCACAGAGCAAATCCCAGGAGGCAGCTCTGTACCCAACCTCAAAAAACCCAGAGGTGGCAGGGCTCCCAGGAGTTCTAACTTGGGCAGTATCTCAGGTCAAGAGACAGCAATGCTCTACCCAAACTGGGAGTAATCAGGACCCACAGGGACCCAGGAATTCACTCCTGGCCCAGAGCACTGGTTCCTTCCTATTTCTGCCTGAACACTGAGTAGATCTTGGACCTCAGCTCTAACCCCAGCAGTAACGTTCATCCCAAACAGTTCTGACACAACCAAGATAATAGGCAAGACAAGGCTCCAGTCAGAGTTAGCTCAGGTATCACCAATGAGATCCAGATGGCGAAAGGCAAGCACAAGAACACAAGCACCAACAACGCAGAGTATTCAGCTTCATCAGAACCTAGTTCTCCCACATTAGAAAGTCCGGAATTACCCATACCACCAGGAAAGGAAGAGTCAGATCTAAAGTCACTTCTAATGACGATGATAGAGAACTGTAAGAAGGACATAAGTAACACCCTCAAAGAAATTGAGGAGAACACAGATAAACAGGTGAAAGCTCTTAAAGAGGAAACACATAAAGCCCTTAAAGAATTACAAAAGAACACAACTAAACAGGTGAAGGAATTGAAAAGAACCATCTAGGACATAAAAATTGAAGTAGAGACAATCAAGAAATCACAAAGGGAGACTACCAGGGATATAGAAAAACTGGGAAAGAAATCAGTTGTCATAGATGCAAGCATCACCAACAGAATACAAGAGATAGAAGAGAGAATCTCAGGTGCAGAAGATACCATAGAAAATATTAACACAACTGTCAAAGAAAACACAAAATGCAAAAAGTTTTTAACACAAAACATCCAGGAAATTCAGGACACAATGAGAAGACCAAACCTAGGATAATAGGTATGGTAGAAAGTGAGGATTCCCATCTTAAAGGGCCAATAAATATCTTCAACAAAATTATAGAAGAAAACTTTCCTAACCTAAAGAATGAGATGCCCATAATCATCCAAGAAGCCTACAGAATGTGAAATAGACTAGACCAGAAAAGAAATACCTCCTGTCACATAATAATCAAAACACAAAATGCACAAAACAAAGAAAGAATTTTAAAAGCAGTAAGGGAAAAAGGCCAAGTAACATACAAAGGCAGACCTATCAGAATTACACCAGATTTCTCACCAGTGACTATAAAAGCTAGAAGATCCTGGACAGATGTCACACAGATGCTAAAAGAACATAAATGCCAGCGCAGGATACTATACCCAGCAAAACTCTCAATTACCATAGATGAAGAAACCAAGATATTCCATGACAAAACCAAATTTACACAATATCTTTCCACAAACCCAGCACTACAAAGAATAATAGCAGAAAAGCACCAATACAGGGAGGGCAATTATACCCCAGCTAGAGCAAGAAAGTATGTTGTGCCCCCACTTGACCAGCAAGGAAGACGCAAACAAGGGATCCTTCCCAACACCTTTATAGAAGCACTTCTTTGAACTTTGAACACCCGGAGCGAGCTGCTTATATGCCTAGCCCCGGTCAGGGAGAGCACGTGGAAAAGCACGATTGATCAGAATTGTGGTGCTTCATTTACATATCCCACTCAGGAGGGGTTGGTGCCACAACTAATTTGGCCCAAGGATGACTGCATGCGCAGTACACTTGTTTACCAGTAGATCATACCAGAAGCCTGCACCATCTTTACCAGCCGAGTCAGGTCGGCGGCCTATATCTCCCCCTTTTTTTATTTTATTGCAAACCCTGAGTCACAGAACAGGTATATGATAGTTGCCATATGAGTGTAGTTGTACAGTGAGGGAAAGCAGAGGCCTGATCCCCTGTGCAAAATGAGATATTGTAATGGGTTTCTTCTCTTGTCATGGTGCAATGAGTAATACTTCCCATACCCATCTCAATGCCTTTTGACAGAGAAAGGGAGCCTCCTCGCTGGAGTGCCTGGGCCAGATCTGCTTGCGGAGAGGAGATTTTGGCATCAAACCTTTGTGCAATCAGGCATACTTTCGGGAAATCTGTCCACATTCGTGGAACATTCCCTGTCGAGTACCCACTTGAAAACACCTCAAACTGCCAGTAGAGCACTCCTCAAGGGCTCAAATCTACCAAAACCTGCTCCTAAATACTTTAGGGCTGCAAGCCAAACATTGGGAGGTTCACCATCCTCGATAGCAGCCAAGGCTTGGTAGACTACGGTCTTGTGCCTGGCATGGTCTCTTTTAGCTTGCATAGAAGCCACATGCAAAAGACACAACCGTCCAACACCTGGGCCCCCCAAATAAAAACTCCCGCCCACTCTTTGAAGAAGGAAAAGACATTAGTTATCCAGGAGGTAAGATCGCCCAAAGAGAGAGGCTCCAGTCTGGTCCCATTCAGCTGGGCAATCTGAGCAAATAATCTGGTCATCATTTCTTCTGCTTGCAATGACAAGTTATCTCGCAGGTATTCTGATAGCATCCTGGACTGATTAACAGACAGAGAAAAGTTAGCTTGTAGGGGGGTAACACAAAGGCCTCTCATGGAGTATACACAGGAGGCTTGAATGACTCTAAATAATTCTTCTACTTGGTTTTGAACTATATCAATGCGCTGGTTGGCCAGCAGTATTCCAGAGGAAAGGTGGGCATTAATTTCTCTCTGGGTAGTCAGTGCAGCAGCTGTCTGCTCCACGATGGAATTAACTGTCTCTGCCGTCTCTACCTAAGAGACCATAGCGATCACAGCAGTAGTGGCTGTGGTGGCAGACATCACAATAGTGGCTACTATCGCCACAGTGATACCAAAGTCAAGCTTATGGCGCAACAGTGTAAGTATAGGATCAACTCTAACTGGAATGGGCACAAAGGTTGGTAATTGCACCATCAGCGCTGTGGCACTTGTCCCATTCCAACATTCAGACATCAGACAAACAACCCCAGAGGCATTGCATCTTAGCACCTCCCCTGAGGCATTAGTCAGAATAAAGAAGAAAGGGGGCTTCACACAAATGGGAGCCCTTGTGTAAGAATAGTTCCGTAATTGTCCATTAATCTTGATATCTGTCAAACTTACATTGGGGTGCCTGGTGGCACTAATGTTGACTAATGAGAAATTACCCCCTCTAAACTTAGAAAATGGGGCAAGAGAAGTAAAGGCTGACTTGTTTTTAGAGAGCAGCCATTGATACCAGGGCCAGATGTTACCTGGCCTGGTTGCAGTCCTGGAGTTATCAGAATACTTAGCTCTAAACAGAGGAGGGCTAAATTCAAACCCAGAAGATATCTGGGTGTCCCGATAATTGGGACTCTGGCAAGGAGAATAATCAGGGGGAAAATCTTGACAAGGTGGACAATTAGGCAGGACTTTACATTTAGTGGAATTGCCTTGGGTGGAATTGCCACCAGAGGGTATAATTAGGTATTGAGACATAAGAAGGTGGTAATATTAAGGGAGGCACTAGAATTAGTACCCGTCTCTCCCGAACCCTGGCTAGAACCGGAGCTCAGTTTTGATAAAGCAGCGTGTAATACTCTGGTGCTTACTCCCCCTATATCTATGGGATCCAGCCAATTCACTAAATACCAGGGTACTAGAAAAATGCAGGTAGAGACACTCTTATTAAAGGTAAAACATAAGGTGCCTGCCAAGGTATAATTAGTGGCTGCATAACTCACAGGGGCCTCCTGAGCAGGAATAGTGCAAGGCATATCTTGCTCACAAGAGGTGGAAAAAAAAGGTGGGCAAAACTGGGGAATTGCTATGAATGGGCATGGGAACTGGCCAAGTTCTGGCTATCGCCCACAGTTGGATGGCTAATCCCTGAGTTACCAACAGCAGTAGACTCAGCATCTGGATCCTTATGCGCGTCCACCACATTGTCCCAGTCTTGGGACGGTTTAATGCATCTGGTGAGGCATTCAGGAACCCAAATTGGATCTTCCTGGTCCTGTGGAAAAACACAAACAGCTCCCCTGGACCTGGAAATGACCGGATCCGGACCATGCCATGAGCCTGTTAGGATATCTTTCCATTTCACTTCTTGTTTAACAGTCAGGGTGGCCAGTGAATGTCGATTGGCCGCTGAGCGTCTGTCCACATCAAGTGTCAAAAAATTTAGAGTAAGGAGTGCTAAAGAAAGCTGATCGTTTGGGGAGTGTCCATGAGCTATTTCCCTGTTTTGTTTTTGTAAGAGTTCCTTTAGCGTGCGATGGGCAGCGATGGGCATGTTCCACAATACCCTGACCTTGAGGGTTGTAGGGTAAACCAGTAATATGTTTTACATTCATATGTTGGCAAAATGTAGTGAAGGGCTTAGATGCATAGGCTGGTCATTGTGTGTTTTAATGACATCGGGCTTACCCCATGCTGCCCAAGCCGCAAGGCAATGGCTTATCACATTGTGGACCTTTTCCCCACTTAGGGGAGAGGAATAAATGATGCGTGAAAGTATCAGGGATAAATGATGTATCAGTATCAGGAATAAATGATGCGTGAAAGTATTTTCCACAGAAAGATGAACATACTTAAGAGTCCTGAAGTGGGGTATGTGAGTAATATCCATTTGCCAAAGTTTGAGAGGCAACAGGCCTCTAGGGTTAATGCCAGTATGAGGTGGATGAAGAAATTGTGCACAATCTGGACAATTAATTACAATATCTCTGGCTGCCACTCGAGGCAGACGAAACATATAATGGAGTGTGGTAGATGGCACATGAAACTGCTTATGAATAGCAGAGGCTTTGGTAATTGCATCCACGTGGAAGACAAATTTCATGCAGGTAGCTGCGTTCACCAGAGCGTTACACTCTGTCATAGGACCTGGCAGCATAGTATGGGCTCTTATGTGTTGGATGAAAAATTTACTTTCTCATAGCCAAATAAGCTTCTGGATCTGTTGGAGGAGGTGGCAAACAGGACTACTAGATTTAATAGGTCCTGCAAGTTCCAAGGAAGCTACAGCGTTAACTACATAACTGGAATCTGACACCAAGTTAATGGACCAGGGAAGGTTTGAAAGATTACTAAAACAATCTGGCACTCCACAAGCTGTGGAGTTCCAGGAGTGAACTGGATTTGTACTGGGGTTTCAGAACCAACAACATAACTGCCAACTCCTGTTTTAGATCCATCTGTGTATATGTCTACTGCCTCAGGTATAAGTAATGAGTGAGTTTTGGAAAAATAACATGGTGATTACAACAAATTGCTAATAGAATTTATTATTTATTTATTATTAAATTTATTTAATTTAGAATAGGGTTCTTGGGGAGATGATTGTCAAAATCCCCATCAAAGCTACATCTGAGAATAGTCCAGTCATCTATCACGGCACACAAGGTTTGAATCTGTTGGCTAGTATAAGGGGTAATAATTCTCATTGGGGGTACACCAAAGTGTGCAAAGCATGACTTGAGACCCAATAAAGCTAACTGTGCAATGGCAGTGGGATAGTTTTCCAAGGTTTTATTAGGAGAAACATGAGGATGTATCCACAAAAGGGGGCCTTCCTGCCATAATACCGCAGTGGGTTGTCTTAGTGTCTGTAAAACACGTAAAAGGATGGAATGCACATCATGGACACAAGTAAGTTGTGCTTTACTTAAAGCGGTTTCCACCTTTTTCAAAGCCAACCTAGCATCCAGTGTGAGACTCCTAGGAGAGGTTAGGTGAGGGTCCCCTTTCGAGATATCAAATAAGGGAACCAGCTCATAATTGGGGATCTTCAAATAAGGTCTAATCCAGTTGATATCTCCCAATAACTTCTGAAAATCATTTAGAGTACATAAATGATCTTTTCTGATGTCTATTTTTTGAGGTTTAATGTCCCTGAGAGATATTACTGCTCCCAGGAATCGTCCTACTGTTTCTGTCTGTACCTCCTCTGGAGTTACATGCAAGTGTGCTTTCTCTAGTTGTTTAATCAATGCTGAATAAGTGGAGTCCAGCTGATCTCTGGTGGAAGCTGCCAGTAAAATGTCATCCATAAAATGACAAAGTCTAATTTTTGGGAAGGCCTGCCTAATCTGCAGTAAAGCTCGTCCTACATAGAGTTGACACAGAGTAGGACTATTGCCATCCCTTGTAGTAATACCCGCCACTGATAGCGGGCATCAGGTTCTTCATTATTTATAGCAGGAACAGTAAAAGCAAACCATTCGCAATAGGCAGGGGCCAATGGTACGGAAAAGAAACAGTCTTTAATATCAATAATAAAAACAGGCCATTCTGCTGGCAGGCTAGAAAGTAGAGAGAGGCCTCGTTGAATGGTGCCCATATGCTGCCTCTGGGCATTAATGGATCGCAAATCATGCAGCAATCTCCACTTCCCCGACTTCTTTTTTATTACAAAGATCAGGGTGTTCCAGGGGGACTGACATGATTCCACATGTCCTGCCTCTAACTGTTCTTGTACCAAAGCTCTTGCTGCCTGTAGCTTCTCTATAGGCAACGGCCACTGAGGGACCCACACTGGGTCCCCCATTATCCAAGTGATAGGTATATCTCCCTCAGTGGCCCCTAAGAAAAACCCAGCCCAGTCCTATCATGTTTGGGATAGGCAGTTATTACGTCTGGGCTACCTTGCAATTTCTTTCCCAGTACCTTGCCTGGTATATAGCCCATACTCTGCATTATGTTTTGCGATTGAGCAGAGTAATCATTTGTAAGTTTCATACCTAATTGTGTTAAAACATCCCTTCCCCATAAAGTGACCAGGAGGTCTAGAATATATGGTGTAAATCTTCCTGTCTTCCCTTCTTGATATTTCCATACTAGTTCCTTAGAACTTATCATGGGGAGGATTCATAGCCTAATCCCCGAAGGTGTTGGGCAGACCTCTGAGTCGGTCATTTAGCAGGCCCATCATGGGCAGATATGATACTACAGTCTGCCCCAGTATCCAACAGTCCCAAAAAGGATCGACCTTCTACTCAGAGGATCATCATAGGACGATCTTGTAACTCCAGAGAAAGATAGGCAAAGTGAGACCCAGTGGACCCGAGCCCGCTATCACCTCTGACTTTGTCATGAGATGGAAAATGACTATGCAAACTGGGTAGTAGTAACAATTGGGCTAGTCTATCCCCAGGGGAAATGGCTGTAATTCTTCTCGGAGAGGAGGCCAATATTTTGACTTTTCCAGTATAGTCTGCATCTATGACTCCTGGAACAATCTGTAATCCTTTCAAAGCTGAAGATGATCGTCCCAAGAGTAGCCCTAGAGTATCTTTGGGTAATGGTCCTGAAAAATCAGACTCTATAGGCTGCACTCCCATTTGTGGTGTTAGTACGAGTCTGGTGGTGGCACTGAGGTCCAATCCTGTGGAACCCGGAGTGGCCCTCCTTGGTTTTGAAAGACTCGCAGAGATGAACTCTAAATGGCCCCATACATTTGCGGGCCCTGGGGTCGTGGGCCCCTCTGTCTGTTTTTTGGACGAGGACTACCATAGTTATTACTTAAGGGTCATCCATAAATATCCTTGACAGAACGACATTCATGTGCCCAATGATTCCCTTTCCTTCATCTGGGACAAAGTCCAGGACTCTGTTTTTGTTGTCCCATCTTCTTATTCCTTTCAGGACACTGTGTTTTAAAAATTTCCAGGTTTTCTGCAAGTAAAGCAGGTTCCAGCTTTTCCTACTCCTTTTGTAGCTTGTAGAACAGCAGCTGCTAATCCTGCATTAGACAAAGGACCTCCTATCTCCCTGCATGCCTTCATCCAAGCCTGCAGTCCTTTGGCCTTCCATGGAGTGATGGCAGTTCTGCACTCCTTAGTACACTGTTCATAGATCAGCTGTTCTATCAATGGCATGGCTGTGTCTGGGTTGCCAAAGATCCTCCCTGCTGCTTCCATCATACGTGCCATGAAGTCAGAAAATGGCTCCATGAGCCCCTGAATGATCTTCATTAAGTTTCCTGATACTTCTCCTTTATTAGGCAGGGACTTCCATGCTTTTATGGCCATAGCAGTAATTTGGTTATAGACCTGTACAGGATAAACTGTCTGATGTGTGGCCCATTGACCCTGACCCATTAACATATCAAAGGACCAAGCAGCCTGGCCATCGATTTAATTGGCCCGGGCCTGATTCTGAGTGTACTCAGTATACAGGCTCTTCCGGTCTAAATATTGACCTGTGGTTAAACAGGCTTGGACTGTACTCATCCAATCTGATGGGGTCATGGCATGTAAGGACAATCTCTCTACCAATGCCTGAATAAAAGATGCATTAATTCCATACCCTTGGACAGACTCAGCCAAGGCCTTTAGTGTTTTAAAGTCTAAAGGTTCATGAAATCTCTGTTGATTAACATCCTCAAAAACAGGAAAGGCTCCTGCTGCCTCCTTCCAAGTCTGAGGGCAAAAAGAAGATCTCTGATTCAGTAGCGGGGGCTGCGGAACCTGCGCGTAATGTGGCGTTCCTGCAGGAGGAGCCAAAGGCGGTGCACTGGGTACCACCCAGGGCGGTGGCTTAAACTCACTTTCGTCTTGTCTCCCTTTCTCTTCTGCTCCCCTTTTCGAAAGGGCTAGCATCTCCATTTTGTGTAACTCATCCTCTTTCTGTTTGTCCTTTGTCTTATTATACTCAGGATTATAAGATGGCACCACCGGCACCTTTAATGTCGGATCTGTCTTTGTTTTAAAAACGTCTCTTTGATCATGGCCATCTCCTTTTTGTATACATTTAGCGGCCTCTCCTATGAGCTCCGCTTCTTCCTCAGAGGTTAATTCAGATTCATCGGAAGTTGCCAACCCTCTTAAGGAGGGGTAAAGTCCTGTGATCTTCTCTTCTTTTTTTCTCCTGACCAGGCCGTTTAGGCCTGTATTTTGTTTTGCTAGCTTTTCTTTTTTCTTTATCTTTATGTCCCTTGTCCCTTTTTCTTTCTATAAAAACCCTATCCTCATTTGACATGCTCTCCTGCTGTTCTTGAAGCAGTCTCTGCCCCGCTTTTACACTCTCAACACATCGTTTATCGTGCAAGCAGGCGCATATTAAGCATCAGAGAGTCCTCACCCCGGGTTTCATTGTTCCTTCCTCTGCTTTCTTATCAAGATCTCAACCCAATTTCTCCCATGAGCCAATGGTTAGAGACCCTGTGAGAACGAACCACGGTGCTACTCTATCTATCTCCTGCAAAAAGCTCTCTAGGATCTTTTTCCGTAGCTTAAGGTTCCTTTGCTCAAGGAGCTCTTGCATCATGCCCAAAAATTTGTTGGAAGGAGCATTCCCCATGTTACTCACTTTCCTATGTGAGATTTACACACGAGAAGACAGGCAGAGTGATCTATCCCCGTCTTACTATGGGCTGTGGGCGCTCTTCATCCCCGCAAGTGCACTCTCATCCGGGCAGATGGCAGCGTAGGCAAAAACACGCAATGATGGTAAAAACGTAAACAAGGATGATGACGAGAACGTCCATCAGCGGGTCGACGGCAAAGCTTAGCATGATCAGTCACAGGGCTTACCAAGGGAACTTTCACTATTGTACCACCTATCCTAGGAACTTTGTCTACTGTCCCTCTTTATCCTGGGGACTTACCAATACTGCCACTTCTAAGTTGAGGGTTCTGGATCCACGAGATCATCTCGGGTTCCCAGGTTTCGGCGCCACTTGTTGTGCCCCCACTTGACCAGCAAGGAAGACGCAAACAACAGGATCCGTCCCAACACCTTTATTGAAGCTCTTCATTCATCATTTACCCAGAAACCTTGAACACCCGCAGTGAGCTGCTTATATGCCCAGCCCCCTGTCGGGGAGAGTGCGTAGAAGAGCACGATTGATCAGAATTGCAGTGCTTCATTTACATATCCCACTCAGGAGGGGTTGGTGCCAAAACTGAGTTGGGCCAAGGATGACCGCATGCGCAGTGCACTTGTTTACCAGTAGATCATACCAGAAGCCTGTGTCATCTTTACCAGCCGAGTCAGGTCGGCGACCTGCAAAAGTAAGCCTATTCCAACAAACCCAAAAGAAGATAACACACAAACAATGCCTCCACTGTTAACAAAAATAACAGGAAGCAACAATCTCCTCTCCTTAATATCTCTTAACATCAATGGTCTCTATTCCCCAATAAAAAGACATAGGCTAATGGGCTGGATACACAAACAAGAAGACAAGGGAAAGCCCACACTCACATGGAAATTGAACAATACTCTACTCAATGATAATGTGGTCAGGGAAGAAATAAGAAAAGAAATTAAAGACTTTTTAGAATTTAATGAAAATGAAGACACATCATACCAAAACCTATGGGACACAATGAAAGCGGTGCTAAGAGGAAAACTCATAGCTCTAAGTGCTTACAAAAAGAAATTGGAGAGGGTATACACTAGCAGTTTGACAACACACCTGAAAGCTCTCGAACAAAAAGAAGCAAGTATACCCAAGAGGAGTAGATAGGAGGAAATAATTAAATGCAGGGCTGAAATCAACCAAATAGAAACAAACAAAAAAAACTATACAAAGAATCAATAAAACCAGGAACTGGTTCTTTGAGAAAATCAACAAGATAGATAAACCCTTAGCCAGACTAATCAGAGAGCAGAAAGAGAGTATTCAAATTAATAGAATCAGAACTTAATGGGGGGACATAACAAGAAAAACCAAAGAAATCCAAAAAATCATGAGATCCTACTACAAAAGCCTATACTCAACAAAATTGGAAAATCTGGATGAAATGGACAACCTTGTTGACAAATACCAGTTACCAATGTTAAATCAGGAGCAGATAAACCATCTCAACAGTCCCATAACCCTGAAAAAAATAGAAGCAGCCATTAAAAGTCTACCCACCAAAAAAAAGTCCGGGACCAGATGGTTTCAGTGCAGAATTCTATCAGACTTTCAAGGAAGACCTAATACCAATTCTTTTCAAACTATTCCACAAAGTAGAAATAGAAGGAATACTACCCAATTCATTCTATGAAGCCGCAATCATGCTCATACCTAAACCACACAAAGACCCAACAAAGAAAGAGAATTTTAGACCAATCTCCCTAATGAATATTGATGTAAAAATACTCAATAAAATTCTCATGAACAGAATCCAAGAACATATCAAAACAATCATCTATTATGATCAAGTAGGCTTTATCCCAGGAATGCAGGGTTGGTTCAATATATGGAAGTCCATCAATGTAATTCACTATATAACCAAATTCTCAACTGAGGAATCTCGAATGGTTGAGAAGCACCAAAAGAAGTGTTCAACATCCCTAGTCATCAAATGCAAATGAAAATAACACTGAGATTTCACCTCACACCAGTCAGAATGGCTAAGATTGAAAACACAGGTGACAGCAGATGCTGGCAAGGATGTGGAGAAAGAGGAACACTGTTGGTGGGATTGTAAGCTGGTACAACCACTACAGAAATCAGTCTGGCGGTACCTCAGAAAATTGAACATAGTATTACCTGAGGAGCCAGCTATGCCACTCCTGGGCATATACCCAAAAGATGTTTCAACATACAACAGGGGTACATGTTCCACTATGTTCAGAGCAGCCTTATTTATAATAGCCAGAAGTTGGAAAGAACCCAGATGTCCTTCAACAGAGGAATGGATACAGAAAATGTGGTATATTTACACAAGCTATTAAAAACAATCAGTTCATGAAATTCTTAGGCAAATGCATGGAGCTTGAGAATATCATCCTGAGTGAGGTAACCCAATCACAAAAGAACATACATGGCATGCACTCACCAATAAGTGGATATTAGCCCAAAAGCTCACAATACCTAAGACACAATGCATAGACCACATGAAACTTAAGAGGAGGAAGGAAGACCAAAGTGTGGGAGCTTTTGTTTTTTTAGAAGGAGTAGCAAAATACTCAACCAGAGCTCCCAAGGTCTAAACCTCCAGCCTGAGAACAGAAAGGGAGGGACTCATGGCTCCACTTGTATAGGTAACTGAGGGTGGCCTCGTCAGGCAACAGTGGAAGTGGAGGGCCATGGTCCCCAAAAGATTGGATCCATAGTGTTGGAAAATGCAGGAGCACGGAGGCGGGATTGGGAGAATGGTGGGAGCACACCCTCATAAAAATTGGAAGAGGGGGTATGGGACAAGGGGTTTTGGGGGAGAAAGGAAGAGGAGATAACAGTGATAGGTAAATATGTAAAATATCCAATACAAAACAGATAACGGGTCTGCCAAAAAAATTAGTAGTCTCAAGAGAGCTGCAAATCCTAATTTCCCTCAACAATTAATTGACAAAAGAGGAGTAATTTTACAAAAAGTAGAAGAATCTCTCATTAACTAATATATTACATAGATAGATTAATTGTTGGCAGTTTTATAATAGTCCTTTGATAAAAGAAATTATTAATAAAGAATTATATTTCTTTAAATAGTGTCTTCATGACTCTCTGAGGGTGGAAGGAGCATGCCTAGTTCACTCTTAACTTTCTAAAACTGAAAGCTCACGGCAAATCTGCTGATGATTGCCTTTGGCATCGCTGAGACCAATAAAAACTATGCCACAACTATATAGAAGGACCCTTTTACCCTTAAATGGAATGGCCAGGACTCAGTTTCTATATGGGGCTGAGGATTGACATGCCTGTTTGATGCCACAGAAGGCACAGCTAAATGGCCACCAAAAAGATTAATGAATTAAATAGATACCCCCACAAATCCAGGCCCAATTATAAATAAGATGAATAACAATTGAAATTTCCCTGAGAATTCCATTCTTTTTTCCTTTCCAGGTAAAAATGAATCACCCTTGATGTCTGCCGTTAGGAGTTCTAATCCTGATGCTGGCCTCTGGACTTATACTACTCAGACCTCCAATAGGCCTTTGACAAGGACATCAGACAGCTATAGACTGACATCACTAATCTGAAGAAATCCCTCATTTTGCTGTCTGATGCAATCCCCCAAAATTGCAAAGGACTTTATTGGACTTGATTTTCTCTTTTACAATAGAAAAGACTGTGTACAGCTCTAGACTGTGTAAAGCCCTTAAAGAAGAATGTTGCTTTTACATAGAAAAAACAGGGATGATTAAAGAGTGCATGAAAAAGGCCAGAGAAGGTCTTAAGAAAAGACAGAAAAAAAAAGAGAAAAATGAGAGCTTGCACAAGAATTGGTCTTCAACCTCTCCATGATTGTTAACCCTACTTCCTTCCATCTTGGGACCATTAATTAGGTTACTTTTTGCTTATTTCCTTCGGTCCCTGGGCTTAAATAGGCTGACTAATTTTGTGAAACAACAGATAGATAATCTGATAGCAAAATCTATTCAGATTCATTATCATAAGTTAGCTATGGAAGACCACAAAAGTCTAAATGTGGATTTTGCTCTATCCAGGGTGCTCCCAAGTACCATCTCCACCCAACCTAAAAGAGGGGACTTCTGCTCCTAGACCAAGCAGAGAGGGGCCACCCAGAACCCCCTCTGTCTGGCGATCTGAATTCTTGCTTAGGTTGTAAGCCTAAGCACTGCAAGGGAATATAAATAAAAGTTAAAAATATGTTTCTGGGTTTTCTGAGGGACAAGCCTGACTGCATAGGGGTTGATGTCAAAAGTATCCCCTCTCCAGGAAAAAGACATTGTGACGATTATGGCCCTCATGCCTCACTGGACAATGACAGGAAGACTGGAGCCATTACAAGGTCCCCTTTAATTACTGGAGGTCAGGCCTCTATCCCCGCCTTGGCAAGATTAGAATTGCCATAGCCCTTCTATACTTAGAGAAGGGAGGAGATGTCAGGGGCAGCCCTGCTTATACACTGTAGGCCTAAATTCAGTCATAAGCCTAAAATCAGCAATAGGCCTGACATACATGCCTGCTAACACAAAGTTTGGGTCTCTATGGAAAAACACTGAAACAGAGGGCTATAAAGTATTGTAAACAGGCAGATTTTGTGGAAATCTACCAGCTTGAGTAGTCATAGACCTTGTAAATAGGCAGCCTTGTTGGATAGTACCAAATTAGATAAAGACAAGTGAATCATAGGCAGAGTCATAGTGACCTGACCCCTGAACCTTTACCCAGCTGATACCCTGTTCTGAAAGATATCTGTACTCCCCCTGAACATCTATGCTCCTGTGTCATCCCCTTCCCCACATCCTGCATTTTTATATTTGTAACCCCTGTGTTAAAAAGTAAAAATTTTGATTTGATAATAATAAAAAAAAGAAATATAAGAAGTGAAAAAAAAAGAAATAACACACAGTGTCCCCCTGGCTCTGCTGTCTTAGCTTCTGACAATCCATTTTGTTGTTCTCAGAAATACATTGAATTATAAAATGTTATTGTGGTTTTTGTTAGTATGCTGGGTAAAATAATTTTTATTGATTTCATTTTAAACTTCAAAGTTTGTAGTCAGTCAAAATGTCCTTCAACATAATTATAGGTCATATTTATTTTCATATAGTAAAATGCTAGTTAATCTGTTGAACATTTTAAAAAACTAGATTCCTTTTTGAGAATTTCATATATGAGCACTGTATTTACATAATTTTCCCTTTCTCTCCTTCCTCCCACTCTTCTAAACCCCCAATACTTTTCAAATACATCTTATTATCTAATTATTGTTCATATATGTATATTTATATGTATACATGTATAAATATATATGTATATACAAATACTGATAAAGTGTTTTGAGTTAAAATTTTTCCATAATTTTTCCTTTTCTCTCCTTCCTCCCATTCTTCCCAACCCCCCATACTTCTTATTATTTAATTATTGTTCCTATATGTATGTATATATGTATACTTGTATAATTATGTATGTATATAAAAATACTGATAAAAAAGTGTTTTGAGAAAAATAAATAAATAAATAAAATCTGAAAAAAAATGAGGAGATTGAAACAGTAAGAATGTGTGTGCTGATAAAGACTTGGGAGCAGGAATAGCAAAATTAGACATTGAAACTTACTTTCTGCTTTAGAAATAACTTCATCTGTCTCAGATGATTTATCTAACTTTTAATACTTCTATTCTTTCATAACTTACAATGGTTACCTGTTTGTTGCATATATATTCATTGTGTATTTGTTCATTGTCATAAAAGTTTTTCTGTGTACACATAGATTGTCCTGGGCCTCTGAAAAAAATGTTTCTGGCATTCTCAGAACCATAATGTGGTTAGAAAATTAGACCTCTATGGCTTGTTTAAAATATACAAGAAGAGAGTGTTGTATAAGTGTAATTTAGTATCTTTTGAAGTTAGAAATAAAAGCAAAAAATTTAAATTATGAAAGCTATAAAAAATAACATGTCTGATTTCGGCAACACATTTTTAGATTATACATTTAGTATAGGGTAGAGCACATGTAAGCATATACTCTTCAAGGCTCACAATTACTTACATATAGTTAATAAAAATTTACATAAGTGTAAAAAACTTTAATTTAAAAGAGAAAATATTGTGTCTTTCTTTATTTAAATTTCATGTTATAATTGTAGCTGCAGAATTATACTTAGTTGCCATAACTACAAAAGAACAAATGTAGTACAACTAGATTATTTTCAATGATATAATTTTGTGTGGTCTAATTTTCTAATTGAATTTAACTTTCTTGCTGTCAAAATTAAGAAGACAGTAAATGAATATTTCATAGGTTCAAGGTATACAAAATATGTCTACCACCTGATTAAAGTTTATTAATTCATGGAACTACATGTGCACACTATAGAATCTTCTAAGCATGATAGTTAATTTTCCTGCAAAGCAATAATGAAAGACAGTTTCTCTCACTGTATATTGGAGTAAATTAAAAATATAGCTGGCTTAGCACAGACTTAGTATGTCCAAGTTGCATTTTATCAGTTATATGTGCATTTGTATATTAATAACTTGAAAAGATTTACGTATTAGAAGAGAACAAAAAGTCAGATTTTCAGGTCTTTTCTACATTTCTGTGGATATTTTCCAGTTTTCAGCATTTTTCTAATTATAGGACATAATTATCTATTTACTGATTACTTGACAACTTTTTACAACATAATGTTTACTTAAAATAGGTCTGATAGTTCATGCAGAAGGTATAAAATTAAACAAACATTTGGTTGTACAAATATTTATCAGCTCTTAAACTCTATTTCTCAGATATGGCACATTATTCCTGTTTTGTTCTAGAACCATTACACCAGTTTCTTTAAGTTTTGCATTGATTCAGGTACAGTCATATTAATACACATTCATATATCATCATGGAGTCAGTGTCTATTTGTGGGATACAAGATGACATTTCATCCTATGTGAAATGTACAATGATTCAATCATGGAATTTAAAGTATTCTCTTTTTCAACTATGCTCATGTTAATTATACATCTTAATAAAAACCATGTGCTCTCAAACCAAGTATCTTGATAGGCATCATGGTGGTGCATGCATTTAATTTCAGCATTTGTGAGGCACAGACTGGTAGATCTATGTTTGCAGGACAAGCATGATCTACACAAAAATTCTGGAACACTCAAATAAATATATTAAGTACTCATTTAGAAATACATTATTGGATTCTCACACGTTCCAAAGATGCTTTATAAGTAAAAGTAATAAAACAACACAGTATGTAAATATCTTTTGGTGAAATTTTATAAACAATACTGGTTGGGAAGGATATAAATCAGTGTGTTTGTGTCTTGATTCCCAGTTGAAGCAAATGCCAAGTTCTAGGTCTGTGTGCTCACAATAAGACAGAGAACCATTGTCCCATATAGATTTGCATTGTTGTTTATATAGTGACCTACATAAAGGAGTCCTTATTTACATCATCTGGTCTCTATAAATGTAAAAATGTTTTCAAACTAATACATTTTCTGTTAAAATGGTCTTTTTAAATTTTGAGGCTCTATAAACCATTGGTTGATAGAGAACCAAAGGGTTCTTGGGACAGAATGCTCACATTTTCAAGACATTTGGAAAATATTGTTTTATGTGGGTGGGTCCTTGAAGGCTGCCAGGTACATAATGGACAAACAATACTTGCTGTAAACATGACCTTTATCCGGAGGCTTAGAAGGCACAAAGTGTTTTACATATAGGGGTAGATCTGACTAATAAAATAACTTAACTTCAGAATTTCTCTATTTAATATTTTTTGTATTACTTGTCTATTGCTGAAAGTGGGGTGCTGAATTGAATCACCATCTCTGTGCTTGGGTTGATCTGTGCTTTTAAATCTAATACTGCTTCATTACAGAAGTTGGCTGCTCCTATGTTTGAAGTGCATATGATTAAGATGGTAATATCCTGCAGTTGATTTTTCCTGTAATGAGTATAAAATATTCTTAATTATCTCTTGTGAAGACATTTTTTTAATGTCTACCCTGTTACATCTGAGGAGAGCTATGCATGTTTATATTTCTTTTTATTATTGGTTTTATTTTCAGTTCAAGCCAACCACAACTTTCTCTCCCTCCACTAATCCCAGCCTCATTCCAAAACATTCCCCCTCTGATCCTTGCCTCCTTTTCTCTTTAGAAAACAACAGGCCTCTCAGGGGTACCAGCCAAACACAGACAGCAAAACAAGGTACTATAAGACTCAGAACAAACATTCATATCAAGGGTGAGTGACATGATACAGAAGGAGGAAAACTGCCTGAAGAGCAGACAAAAGAATCAGAGACATTCCAACTCTCACTACTCTTAGAACCACAAAATCACCAAGCTAAATGACCTAATATCTATGCAGAGGACCCAGCCCTAGTTACTTTATTCTGTAGGCTGTGGTTTTCTGGTGTCCACAATTTTTTCTGGGCCTTCCATGGGGTTCCCAGTGCTCCAGAAGATGAGACCCAGTGGAGATCTCCAATTTGTTTTCTCTCCCCACCTAATATTGGCAGTAGGATCTGCATATGCTGCCATCAGAACCCAGTGGAGGCATCTCTGATAACTATTGAGCTAGGCACTGCTCTGAATAGAACAAAATATCACTGAGAGTTATTTTATTAATTTTTTGTGTATATTTATATTCAACCTTTGATTCCTGCTCAACTAGACAGTATCCAGCATGGGTTCACTCTTCTGGTGTGGGCTTCAAATTAGACCACTCATTATTTGGCTACTCCCACAACTTCTACCTCTATAATGCTTCAGCACATCTTATAGGCAGGAAAAATTTTAGGTGGAAGGTTTTGTGGCATTGATGTTTGCCAAGGACCAGCCTTGGCTTGAACAGGGTTTCTGAGAAAGAGGTGTCTAGCTGCAATAAAAAAAAAAAAAACCAATTTGATGTCAAATCATGATTTACAAGTTGATAGTGTATGTCCTGCTTGACAATTTTGAGATCGCTGTATCTCTATCTCTATCTCTCTCTCTCTCTCTCTCTCTCTCTCTCTCTCTCTCTCTGTGTGTGTGTGTGTGTGTGTGTGTATTTTCTGCTTAAGGCAGCTTTCTCTTGCTATTCTAACATCCCTGGATATCTAATCTCTTCCAGGTCAAAATCCCAGTTATTTATTTATATATCAATTCAGTTATGCACTCTGTTTCTTTTGGATCATCCATGAGTCTGCATCTCATGAACCTAGTCGCTTGATTCTTACAAAGAGACAGCAAGCACATTTTATAAAAGAACTAAAAAAATTTTTAATTTGTTTTTATTGGATATCATATTTACATTTCAGATTTTATTCCCTTACCTCCCCCCTTTCCCCAACTACCCAGGAAGCTCCTATTCCATCCCCCCTCTTCAGGTTTCTATGAATATGTGCCCCCAACTACCCCCGCCACTCCTACCTCCCACCCTCTATTTCCCCCTTCCGTGTTCATTCTTCATGGGACCAAGAATCTCTTCTCCCACCTATGCTGACAAGGCCATCGTCTCCTTTGTGTACAGATGGAGTCATGGATCCCATCCTATGTGCTCCCAGGCTGGTGGTTTAGACCTTAGGGAGCTCTGGTTGGTTAGTATTGTTGCTCTCCTCATGGGACCACAAACTCTTTCTGCTCCTTCAGTCTTCTCTCTAACTTCTCCATTGGGAAACCCTTGGTCAGATCAGTGGTTAGCTGTGAGCATAGGCCTCTGAATGTGTCAACCTTTGGCAGACCTCTAAGGAGACAGCTATATCAGACTCTTGTCAGCCTGCACTTCCTGCCATTCACATCAGTGTCTACCTTGGGTGACTGTACATGGGATGGATACCCAGGTGGAATGGTCTCCATATGGCCCCTCCTTCAGTTTCTGTCCCACACTTTCTTTCTATATTTGCTCCCTTGAGTATTTTTGTTACTCCTTCTAAGTAGGACCAAAGCATCCACACTTGGTCTTCCTTCTTCATGACCTTCATGCAGTCTGTGAGTTGAGTCTTGGCTGTTCCAAGCTTTTGGGCTAACATCTGCTTATCAGTGAGTAAATACCATATGTGTTCTAACTCAGGATGATAATTTCTAGTTCATATTTTTAACATTACTAAAGAATTCAGAGATCTGCCTGCCTTTGTTAAACACAGGCAATATGCTACCTGGGTGAAATTATCATTCTTAGAATGCCTGAATCTGGACCTAAATGCCCTCTGTCCCAAGCTGACCTTAAACTCAGAAATCTACCTGTCTTTTTAAGTATATACAAACACTAAAACTTAACTGGGTGGGATTTTGCTCAGCAATCACCACTGCCTAAATCTCTTTATCTCCTTCTTAAAATGTTTCTGATATGCTGGTTCATAGTGCAGCTGCCCCTGTTCATATAGATCAGTGAAGATCCATAAGCAATTCACATTGCAATCTTATATTTTGTATACTTGAGAAATTTTATATTTTTAAACTCATGTTTTCAATGTACTTTCACACAGTCTTAAGGGCTGTCCTGAATATCATAGCATTTACATTGTGCTGAGCCATTAGCCACACCCTCACCTCATATGACTCATGGTGTTTCTAATTACCATGAAGTTATTAACTTTGGCAGGGAGAACATGCACTGATAACCATGGTTGGAGAATATTTTCCAAACTAAAAACACGTGTGTGTGTGTGTGTGTGTGTGTGTGTGTGTGTGTGTGTGTGTGTGTGTAAACAAGTCTCATGCCCTGCAATCATCAACAACTGTGGAGGCTCATATCCTGCTGGGTTTGTTCCAGGGACAGGAACCATGCCATGTGTACCTTTCATGGCCAAACCAGATTAGGCAGATGCTCCAGTCCCACCACAAATGCCTGCCTGGTTACAAAAGATGGATGGTTCAGGCTTCGTATCCTCCTTTACATGGAACCCTCACTAGAATCCCACTGGCCACCTTTGTAGAATCCTTGAAGCATCTACTGTACTAGGTTTGCACATTGCTCCCCCAGCTGTCTATCCCTGTATTCTCTCCTTCTATATCTTCACCCATCCTCTCTAATCCCTCCTGTTCCCATCCTCACATTCCCATAGTATACTTACAAAATCTATTCTATTTCTGCTTCCCAGGGAGATGAATGCATCCACCTGATAGTCCTCCTTGTTAATTAGCATCTCTGTTTTTGTAGATTTTAGCATGATTATCATTCACCTATTTTATATATATATATATATATATATATATATATATATATATATATATATATATATAATATTTCTCGTTCTAGGTGGGTGTTGCCTGACTCAAGATGATTTTTTTTTTAGTTTCATCAATTTGACTGAAATTTTCATAATGTCATTTTTTAATTTCTGGGTAATAATTCATATATACATATACCATATTTTTCCATTCATTATTCAGCTGAGGAAAATCTTGATTGCTTCAAGTTTTTGGCTTTATGAATAAAGCCACTTTAAACACAGTTGAGCAAGTGTTCTTATAAAAGTATGCACTACCACAAGCAATAGAGAAATGTTCCCCTTGCTCCTCACAAACAGGTGCTGCCCCTTGTGTTATTGATCTTAGTCATCCTGACAAGTGTAAAATGGAATCTCAAAGACACATTGCTCTATCCTGATGGCTAAGGATGTAGAAATTTCTCTAAGTGGTTTACAATCATTTGAATTTATTCTTTTGATAATTATCTCTCTAGTTCAGTACCATGCATTTATTTATTTGAATTGATTGGCTTGTTGATATCTAGTTTTTTTAGTTCTTTATATATTTTGAATATTAGCACACTATCAGATGTATCAGAAGTAGACCCAACAAATACAGGCTATTACTGTTGCTCTTGATTACTCTGTAGAACATAATGGTAAGTCCCTATTAAAGAAGAAAGTACATACTTGAGTTAATGCATACAGAAAAATCAAGCATAAGTGTATCCTGGAGATTCATTCTTGCTAGCTAGCATTTTCAATTATTTTCAATAATGCTCTGAACACTGTCAGAGAAAAGAGTAACCACAAAGCACATGTAACTATCAGCTTTTTGAATTACATCAGTAAACATGGTAAGATGTGCCACCTAGTACAAGAATAAAATAAACACTGAGCTGGTTATGCATAAATCTATACAGATATGAAAAGATTCATTCTCCATCGAGGGTTTCATTCTATAAGATGGGTTTGTAGCAAGACTCCATAGAATTTTCTCAATTAATGATGGATATGTAAGGACTGAGACTACTGTGTGAGGTGCCACCCTGGACAAGGAGTTCTGTGCTATGATAGAAATCAGGTTAAGAAATTCATGAGCAGCAAGCGAGAAAAATTTGCACTATCATGGTCCCTGCAAAGTAGGTTCTTGTCTCCTGGCTCCTACCTTGATTGTGCCATGGTTTCCGATGCTTATGAAACTGTAAGCCAAACAATTATTTCTTCCCCAAGTTGCACTTGGTCACTGTTTTAAGAAAACTAAGACATACATCAGGGGGGTAATGAACCATTCTGTGATTGAAGTAAATCTTTCTTGATATGACACACTATACTCAGAAGCTACTATTTTAATAGATGGTGGTAGACACAATGACACACAAAAAATGCAAGTGCAGAGAATAAGAAACAACAGAATGCTCATCACTGAAAAGAACACATATCAGTATCACACTCACACAATCCCAAGGATCGTTATGAAAGAAAGTTCATAAAATAGGTAAGAGCTAGGGGTGATGGGTGAATGTGTGGAAACATCTGAACATAACACAGCAGCTGCACTGAAGTACTTACCACAATTGTAACAGCATGGACTAGACCTGTGTTAGCCCAGAACAGACTGAATCTCAGTATTCAGAAGGGAGTTGAGCAATTTCACACAATGCTACAGAGTGAATAGCAAATTTTAATTACTGAGCATAAGTAAGACAATTTTCTGTAAGGATGTATAAATTCATAATTTGACAGCATATCAGCAGATCATGTATCCAAGAATACTTAAGCAGCACTGATTTGTCTTAAAGAGTTTATGTACGAGCACAAAGAGTTGGATGGACATACAATGGGATGCATCTTAAAAGAGTTAGTGAAGTTGCATGTCAGGACAAGATAATTTGTCAAAATTCCAGATTATCAGGAAACATGTAAAAACCCTGGAATCTGATAAAAAATAAAGTAGAAGGTGTCTCTTGGTTAGTTTGGTTAATGGTTTGTCTATCCTGTTGATTTTCTCAGAGAACTAGCTCTTGGTTTTGTTGATTCTTTGTATTCTCTTGTTTCTAACTGATTGTATTTCAGCCCTGGTTTTGACTATTTCCTATCTTTTATTCTTTTTGGTGTGCTTGTTTCTTTTTTGCTAGAACTTTCAGGTGTACTTTGAAATTGCTGATAAATGAATTTTCTAATTTCTTTATAGAGGCACTTAGTGCTATGAACTTTTAGTACCATTTTCATTGTATCTCATAAATTTTGGTATGTTGTGACTCCATTTCATTTAATTCTAGAAACTCTTTAATGTCTTTCTTTATTCCTTTCCTGACCATTCATTATAGAGTTGTTCAATTTCATGAGGTTGTAGGCTTTTTGCTGTTTCTGTTGTTGTAATCCATGGTGATCTGATAAGATATGACACATTATTTCAATTTTCTTGTATATCTTGTGTCTAGATTTGTGACTGACTGCATGGTCAATTTTGTAGAAGGATCTATTAGTTGCTAAGAAGGTATATTCTTTTGTGATTTGGTGAAATATTCTATACCTGTCTTTTAGGTCCATTTAATTCATAATATCTGTTAGTTTCATATTTTCTATATTTAGATTTTGTTTGAACGTCCTGTCAATTGAAAAGATTGAAGTCTCCAACTATTAATGTTTGGGGTTCTATATATGATTTATCTGTAGCAAAGTTTCTTCTACAAATGTGCCCTTTGTTTGAGGCATAAAATTTCAGAATTTATGTATTATCTTGATAGAATTTTCATTTGATACAGGTGAAGTATCCTTCCCTGTCTCTGATGATTAATTTTGTATGAAAGCATGTGTTTGTTGGGAGCCACATGAGTGTGACAACATTCGCCATTCCAAGATGGCGCGGGCATCCTGTCCTCCCACTAGTAAACAACTAACTGCGCAGGTGCAAAAGGCAAAAAGCACACCAAATTCACTGCCCATCCCGGGGCGTATTATGGGGTGATGAGTGAACAGCCAATCAGAAGTGAACACGTCACTCTAGGGTGTATATAAGCAGTGCCTTTTCCGGGCTTTTGGTCTTTCTGCTTCTGCTTATACAAGAATAAAGCCTCGCTGTAGTAACCACCCGAACACTGCCTCACGTGTCTTTCTCGCGGGCGAAGGGGACACAGAAAGGGCGTGGAACATGTGTTATTAGATATTAGGTTGTCTACAGCAGCTTGCTTCTTGGGCCTATTAGCTTGGACACCTGTTTCCATGCCTAGATCTGAGGTAATGTCTATCTATTCTATCTATACTGTTGAAGTATGTTTCTTTTATGCAGTAGAATGATAGATCCTGTTTTGGAAACTATTGTTAGCCTGTGTCTTTTGATCTCTGTATTGAGTCCATTGATGTTGAGTGATATTAATGACCAGTGACCTGAGCTGACTCAGCCATATTTCTAAGCATGGTCTCTCATTGTTAGGGAATTGACTGGAATGACTAAATAAGAAAAGAACAAGATTTCAGGCTCCAACTTTCTCCTGAACTCCTAAAATGGAACTAAAACAATCCACCAGTGTGCTTTGTGAGATACATGTGTACTGGGGTTCAAACTCATGTTCTAATGCTGAAATGGCAAGCATTTTTCTTAGGAAGCACTTTCTCAATCCCAGTGTTCATATTTTTAGATAAAATAGTGATAAACATTTAATATTTTACAATCCTAACTGCCTCACATTTGGAAATTAATCTAATATCTAATATCTAAAAGTAGATACTATCTACTAGACACAATCTACTATCTAATAAAAAAGTCTCCAACCAAATATACTCTAAAGATGCATGTGATGTTACTCACAGATTAATAGGTCAAATTAATGAATAAACCAACATTAGAACCTTCTGATTCATTATGAATTTTTTAAAAAATCAAAATGAGCAAAAAAAACCATCTTCCATAAAATACTGGGGTACCTAGAAAGTAGCCAACAGAAATGAGGTTTGTCCCTAGTTTCTCTTCCTAGGGGAAAATCAACTTAAAATATTGAATACATGAATGTCAAAATGGGAAACATCTAGACAAACATCTAGTTTTAATTTGTCCTGTTTTTTGTTTCTTCCAAATATCTATACATTTCTATAATTCTACTTTTCTCAGTACCATAAATATCTTAGCACATGTTTTACCTGGTTTTAGATTGTTACTGTTCATTGAGAAAAAGTCTACAGTACTAACTACACAGGGTTCCTCTGGGTCATTCTATACATACAAATGGCAGGACTGTTTGTTTTCTTTTTTATTTTATTTTATTTATTTTATATTTTATTTATATTTCAGATGCCATCCCCTTTCCCCATTTCCCCTCCTCTTTTTTGCCTTTATACATTTTTTAAAATGTTAATCAAAGGCTTTATAAGTTATATAATGCTCAGTCAGAAGTGTAAACCAATACTCAACCTAGATATATAAACTATCTTTGACTGGTGGAGACACGTGAACATCTGCCTCCATGTCCCCCTCTCTTTCTCTCTCTTTCTCTCTCTCATCTCCTAGCTTCACCCTCCCTGTTAAAATAAAACTTTTCTCTCAAAATGCAATTAGAGCATAGTTATTCCTAATTGTACCAGTGAGGTACAAGATAGTCCTAATACCCAGTCCATCATTTTGTTAACTAACCAGAACTTCTGTCATCTGTCCTAACTAAAACATTTAGTTTTGAACCTAGCATTTTTCTTGGCTTTAGAATAAATGTCAGCTGAAAACCGTCCACTCTGATCTGTTCTCTCCAAGTAAATACCTAGGATTGGCTGTGAGACTATAGGTCTTCAACCTCATCAGAAATCCAGAATGACTGAGTTAGGTATAATTGTGGAAAGCACAAAGCATAGCTTCTAAAACTTAGACAAATTATAGAGACCGCTGAACACCTGGAAAGCCCCTATACTACTGAACTTTGGAGCATCAAATCTTCAGCCTTCTGGCCCTGAATCATCTCACAGACATTAGTGATGCAGAATTATTAAGGGCTGATTACTCTGTCTAGGCAGATGTAATCAGTTGACTATTCTGCAAGTGCGTCCTTTTCTGGACAGTAATTTTTCTGTAGATGGGAAGAGGCAATTCTTGCCTAGTGGCTGTCACCACACAACTGGAGTAACTCCAAGGATGCTCAATTTCTTCTTAGAATCCATGACAGGAAGCTGTCAGGAGGAGACAGGCCTCTAATCAACATGAACATTAATATAGAAATATTTGTAACATCAATTCTATGGACTTCTGTTGTTTTGAAAACTAACTATCCATGTAAGGTAACCTGGACTGTTGTCTGTTCACTCGTCTCAGCTATTTCTAAATGAAATATGGAAAACACCCTAACAATAAACTCAAAGCCATGAATTTGCTATAGTCCCTTAACTCATAGGCTAACCGTCCCAAATCAGTTAAAAAAGTTAAAGAAGGACTGGGTCTAAGTATTGTATTCCTAAATGTGTTATACAGGCACAGTGTTCATGAGAGTATCAATATTCCTCTCACTTTTATATCAATAAGAAGCTCATACCAATGAAAACCTTAAATTTGAAATCAAAGTAAATTTTGTACCATTTAAGAAATTATACCTTCATCTTAATATTAATTATACAGATTTCTACCAATAGGTTATGGCTATGCAATGAGTCCTAGCTAATCCTCCCTGTTCCAACAAAACCATTACTTTTCCCTAGAAAGAAAGACCAATATTAACCACATTAGTCCCCAAGCCCATGGAATAGGGGCGCTGACTCTTCTTTAATTTCTTCAGGCTGATTAAGGGAGTTGAGATATTAGAAGAGAGTTGGGGGGAGAGTAAACTGCTAAGCCTCTGATGCTGTGTCTTCACTGCATCCAGATGGAATTCCAGGACATCGGGTGTTTGGGCAGGTCTGCTCAGTATTCTGATGAGTAGATACAAGAAGGCTGTATATTCTGCAATATGCAATTCTCAGAACAAGTTTTAGTTTCAAGAAAAAAAAATTTTTCTAGAGGGCTGACATTTTTTTAAAGATGTTGGTTCTAACAATTTTCTTTTTTTCCCTTTTTAAAGTTGTTTGTAATATTTACATTTCAAATTTTATCCCCTTATCCCATTCCCCCCACCACCCAGGAACCCCTTATCTCATCTCCCCTCCTTGTGCTTCTATGAGGGTATGATTTTCCAGTTTCTATGATGCTGTTTCTATTAACATAAACTGCCTCATAAATTTCTAAATCCTTCCCTTTGTGTTATTAAATCTCCTACTTTTCTTTTTTTTTCTTTTTTCTTTTTCTTTCTCTTTTTTCTCCTTTTCCCCTTTTTTCATCTCTCTTTTTAAAAATTGGGTATTACATTTACATTTCAGATTTTATCCCCTTATCCTACTTCCTCCCACCACCCAAAAACTTCCTATCCCATCCCACCTCCTCATGCTTCTATGAGGCATCGCCCCCACCTACTCCCCACTACACCCTCCCCACCCTCAGATTCCTCCCCCCCACTCTGTGTCCCTTTTTTATGGGACCAAGAGTCTCCTCTCCCTGCTCTCCTGAAGTGCCTTGAAGGACCCTCCACTCCTTGCTAGCTAACTGGCTTCTTACTGGCCCATCCTGGGCAGGCTCAGCACAGAGGGACAGGTGCAGCACCTGGAAGTGACTGGGAGGCAACAGGGGAGTGACACAGGTGGAGGCAGCAGAGGTGATTCCCCATCCCTGCTGGCACTCAATCCCCTTGGCCCAGACGACCCCCACCCCCTGCAATCTGCACCAGGCCAGTCTGGAGATCATCATGGAATGCTCTCCAGAACAGGGACCCACAGACTCATACAGTGCAAGGATACCTGTGGGAAGTGGCTCCACTCTCACCATTACAAAGTGGCACTTGGCATAGGCATTGCTTGAGAGAAAAGACAACTCCATATATGTGCTGAGAGGTGTGGTTACCCGATCACCCCACCTCGAGTGATTGAGAGTGGCCAATTAGTGACTTCGTGGCAGCTGCTGATAGGATCAAGGCAATGCATATAAGGGGCTGCGGAAGCTGGGAAAGGGGAAGAGAAGAGAAAGAGAGAGCTGTACAGGGATAGCTGAATAAACCGCTTGAAGAACACAGTTGCCGTTGCCTTATTCTGTGGGTTGGACGTGGGTAGCGACAAATACCCACCAGAGGTAACCATCAAGGTTAATCCCTGTCAAAATAAATACTATATCAGAAACATCCAGGGACCAGTGTTGGGGGCCGACTTTTAGCAGAAAGCGGCTATCAGCTTTGCAGCCATCTTGAGCCATATACCCTGACATGAGACTTGGATTACAATAGCCTACAACAGCTGAGCACACTCTGATAATCTTGGTTTAGATACCTTGAGATTAAAGGTGTGTGAGATTAAAGGTGTATGAGATTATAGGTGTGTGAGATTAAAGGTGTGTGATTTAAGAATATGACTTAGAAGTATAGAGATCAGAGTTAGAGACAAGACCTAAGGGCATGATTAAAGGTGCAACTTACAGGCGTGGCTTAGAAGTGAGACATATAAAAGGCAGAGACAGAACAGATCAGAATCAGACTGAGATCAGAGAATCAGACACATCAGACATTAGGTAGAAGACACTTGGCTCCAGATAGAATCAGACACAGCAGACAGAGGAGACAGAGAAGGAGACACTCAGAGGAAGAGAGACTGAAGAATAAATGGGATTGAATCACGCCCTCTCTGGTCTCCATTCTTCGAATCTGCCCTCACCCTCGCTCTTGCTGAATGAGGGCTATGAATTTTCCTCTTAATACTGCTTTCACTGTATCCCATAAGTCTGGGTATGCTGTGCCCTTATTTTCATTGAATTCTAAAAAGTATTGGATTTCTTTATTTCTTCCCTGACTAAGAAATTATTAAGAATGAAGTTGTTTGAATTTTGAGTGTGTTGCATTGTGTACATGTGACTGTATTTGTATTTGGAAGCCAGAAGAGATCAGTCAATTCCTTGGAGCACTCATTACAAATGGATGAGAACTGTTTGATGTAGTTTCTCAATACTGAAATTGGGTCCTCTGTAAAACACAGTACATGTTAGTAAGTGCTCAGATATTTCTCCATCTTCTGCAATATTCTTTCTATTGACTGAGTAGGTGATTATAGGAGATGTTATATAAAACATACTATATATTTAACATAGGTAGGCATCATAATTAAAAGAAATAGTGAGAGTCACTATCTAATGTACTAACACTACATTATCAGTTCAGAAAGGTGTGTTTTCCTTGACATCTGAATAGAATTTTTTCATGAATTTAAAAAATAGATAGCACTTGTGGATGCATCCCTATAGGTGTGCAATGGAAGCCAAGATTGAGGAAACATTCACAGACTTCATGACTTTTCACATGGTGCTATAATAGACACAGAAAAAGGTGATCTAGGCACTAAATATCTTACTCAATATAAAATACTAGACCTTACTGAAAATGTCATCAAGATATCTTGCTAAAAATGCCACACTGACTCTCCATAAGGGAAGGCAGTCATGGCATTCTAAGACTGGAGAAAGGCAGTTACTAAGCCCTTGTTGTACACAGTGATATGGTTGTACTCAGAGTGTTCATCCATATCAAAGTGAGGAAGAAGGGATTCCTGTCAGATACCACAAAGACTAATTTCAATGAGGCACTAATGGGAATGATAAAATTTGGTGCCACTAACACCAAGAATTACCTCATCTTCCTTCCAGGGGTTATGATATTGGAAGCCAGAACCACAATAAAGTTTTTACCAATACACTGAAAACAGCCGTAGTGAACCAAGTCCAAATATAATTTGCTTGGGACTGAGTTATAATAGCTAATGAAACAACAGAAATCCTACACACTCCTGCAAACTGAGTAGCTGTCTACTCAGTGATATCTATGTCAGGGAAGATATAAAGAAAGAAACTAAAGACTTTCTATACTTCAATCAAAAGCAAGGTACAACATACACTAATTTATGAGACACAGTGGAAGCTGTGCTAAAAGGATAGATCATTGCACTATTGGCTACATAAAGACATTAGAATGATACTATACCACGAATTTAAAGGTACATCTGTAAGTTCTTGAAACAAAAGAATCAAATACACTGAAGAGGAGTAGAAGACAGGATAAAATCAAGATCAGGGCTGAAATTAACGAATTAGTAACAAAAAAAAAAACAATAAAAAGAATCAAAAAACCATGATTTGGTTCTTTGAGAAACCCAAGATAGATAAACACTTAGTTGAAGTAACCAATAGACAGAGAGAAAGAATCCAGATAAACAAAATCAGTAGTGAAAAGGTAGAGATAACAACTGACACTGAGGAAATTCAAAGAATCACTAGGTATTACTTCAAAAGCCTGTACTCCATCAAATTAAAAAATCTTAACAAAATGGAAGTTTTTCTATACAGATGCCACTTACCAAAATTAAATTAAGATCATGTAAACTATTTAAACAGCCCTATAAACCCTAAAGAAATAGAAGCAGCCATTAAAATCTCCCAACCCAAACAAGCCCAAGGCCTTACTTTTGGTGCAGAATTCCAAAGCACAATTTTTTTGAGAGTAAATTTATTTTTATTCAGAGACCAATCATGTATGTAGTCTATTAGGAAATTGACAAAAATAGTCAGGACTAAGTTGTGGCCATAGCAAGGTCTCAGGGTCACAACACAGTTCACATGCAAATGCCAGTCACATTTCTATATGGTACTGATGAACATTTGGATGTCAGCATTTTTAAGTGTTGTACTTAGGAAAATATAGCCCCTGGCCATCTTGTTTATGTAGCAAAGCAGACCTTCAAAGAAAAGTTAATACTAATACCTCTTGAATCATTTCACAAAGTAGAACACTACCAAACTCATTCTATGAGGCTGCAGTCAACCTGATACTTAAACCACACAAAGACACAACAAAGAAAGAGAACATTAGACCAATTGGTCTTATGAGCATTGATGCAAAAATACTTATTGAAATACTCACAAACCAAAACCTGGAATACATAAAAGAAATCCTCCATCTAGTTCAGACAGACTTCATTCCAGGAATGCAAGGATGGTTCAATACATGACTATCCATCAAGGTAAGCAACAAAAAACAAACTGTAAGAAAAAATTACATGATTATCTCATTGGGTGCTGAAAATTTCTTTGATAATATCCAACACCTCTTCATGATAAAAGTACTTGAGAAATCAGGAATACAGGGCACATACCTAAAAATAATCAAAGCAATTTACAGAAAACCAATATCCAACATCAAATCAAATGGAGAGAAACTTTGATGCTATTCCTCTGAAACAGGGACACACGACAAGGCTCTTTACTCTCTCTCAATCTATTCTATATAGACCTTGAAGTTCTAATGAGAGCAGTAGCACAACTAACAAAAATCAAGAAGATTCGGATAGGAAAGAAAAAAGTCGAAGAATCACTATGTGGATAATATGATAGTACACATAAGATATCCCCCAAATTCTACCAGAGAACTCCTACAGCTGAAAACAACCTCAGCAGTGTTGCTGAGTACAAAGTTAACTCAAACAAATCAGTAGACCTCCTTTATACAAATGATAATCAGGCAGAGGATGAAGTTATGGCACAGTCTGAAGACCTCCCAGGGGATCTGCTGCATGCAGTGCAACAGGTAAGGGAACTTCCCAAATAACCACAGCTGCTGGGAACCCCAAAGAGCCCCACTGACCCAGGAGTCATCCTCACCCTCAACACCTCCTTGAACTCTACCCCCTTTATGGTTTGAACTTCAACTAGGGCAGATCATCAACTTTTCTGCTCCTTTGAAGGCCCCACACACTGTCTGAGGTCTCCCAGATCTGCTACATCCAGGACCACAGGCCTCCATGGAGACCTGAAGCCACCCATGGATACTAAATATATTGGATGCTAAACATATTGAGGGCTCTACTAGTCCTTGAAATTCTCCTGTATTTGTAATAAAATATCTAAAAATGTAAAATGTTAACAGATTTATGACCAGTAAATAAAGTAATTCACTCTTTGGTTTCTTTGATTTACTTTCGATTCTACTCAGATTTTGAACCTACTCCATAGATTCTAAGGGTAAAAACACATGTTATCAGCCTAAGTGGCAAGTAGTTTAACTGTTGCACCATCTCACTGGCAAGAAATGATTTTTTTCATT
Organism: Arvicanthis niloticus; assembly: GCF_011762505.2. NCBI lineage: Eukaryota > Metazoa > Chordata > Mammalia > Rodentia > Muridae > Arvicanthis > Arvicanthis niloticus. The sequence continues at coordinate 7,842,274 of NC_133438.1, read as the reverse complement.
ATTTTTTAAATAATATATTTATTTTTAACTCCAAATTTTATTCCCCTCCCAATCTACTGAGATGTCTCTGCCCCCATCTTATTCTGTCTTTTTTAAAATTTTAGTCACATAGACGATAGGTAAAATTATTAAGAAATAATCCATTAGCTATTTTCATTTTTCCAACCATAAGTAAATAATCATTTGACTAATATGGACTGTGTAGATTTCAATGATATTTGAATATTTGTAGTTAATTGCTATAAATGCAAAACCATTATATTCTATTCCACAATTACATTAATAAATGTGTGCTGTATATTAAATACTGCATATGATGCTTCTCATATTTTCTATATTATATGCCAACACTTTGTCCACATTCCTGGATTGAAATAATTTATGAACTTTGAAAATGGAACTCAGAATACTACACCAAAATTTGTAGGCTGTTAAAAACTTGTTTCTTGTCAGGGTATATGGCTCAAGATGGCTGCAAGGATGATAGCTGCCACCTGTTGTCTCCCCAAACTGAGCCTTGTTTATGGTCATAAACAAGGTAAAAAATAACATAACCCCATGGATGCATGTTTCCTTGTAAAAAAAGAATTCAAATATTGGGAGAATCATTCCTTTCACTATTTAGTCAATGATTCACTGCAATGGAAATCATATGTCATTACAATGGTGAGGATGACAATATATGAAAGGGGTATTATTGAGTAACATAAACATTCCTAATTGACATTCTTGCTATAAAATCTAGATTTATCTTTTTATATAATGTATATAAACCTTTCCTTCATGCTTGATTATACTCACTGAGTACCAGTCTCATAGATATGGCAATTTTGGTAGAAAAAAAGTGTTGTCTGCTCTCAGTTGTTGTAAAGTCAATATGAAGTGATATTTAGAGTAAAATATGTACACAAGTGTTTCCCTTAAGTGATAGGATTAATGCATTCTTATGAAAATATGTTAAGAGTACAAAGTACATAATGTTAGATTCATAGAAAACTAAGATTTTTTTGTAGTTTTTAAGCATTATTGTTATATTTTATAAGATTCACCTCTCCCATTTCCCCTTTCATTTTTCACATAAACACTGTTACTCTCAGACTCATGAGCTCATTTTTCACTTTTATGTATAAACACACTTACCAGTATATACATACACTACTGATCCCATTTAGTGTAGATTTATTGGTGATGTTTTTCGGTTGGCAAATATTAACTAGAAAAACTATTACATGTCTTGTCCTAATAGAAGACAGTTTCTCTCATGAGACAGCATTCATATAAGAGAAAAAAGACATCAGAAAAATCCAAAATATCTGTGATTTCAAATATACTCAGCAAAAATGTCCTTAGCAAATTTAGCGTCTGTGAATTCACTAATGTAAATGATTTCAGCATAGCATCTATACTGTACTACACTATCTGTGCTTTGTGATACTATGATAAATAATATCATCCTCTCTGTATTCACAGCTGTGGATCATGGAATCTTTTTGAAGCACCACAACTCTCTCAAAATTAAGGCCAATGACAGTACCCTTACTTACATCTTGCTCATCTCACTCATCTTTTGTTTTCTCTACCTCTTGCTCTTCATTGGCCAACCAAACTCAGCCACCTGCATCTGGATGCAAATCACATTTGAAATTGTATTTACAGAGGATACACTGGGGAATGGGTGAGGGGAACTCCAAATTTGGGTAGTAGCAAATGTCTGAGAGCTGGTAGAACTCTGGGGACTTCTGTTGGGGGCCAACTTTTAGCAGAAAGCAGCTATCAGCTTTGCAGCCATCTTGAGCCATATACCCTGACATGAGACTTGGATTACAATAGCCTACAACAGCTGAGCACACTCCGATAATCTTGGTTTAGATACCTTGAGATTAAAGGTGCGTGAGATTAAAGGTGTGTGAGATTAAAGGTGTGTGACTTAAGAGTATGACTTAGAAGTATAGAGATCAGAGTTAGAGACAAGACCTAGGGGCATGATTAAAGGTGTAACTTAGAGGCGTGGCTTAGAAGTGAGACATATAAAAGGCAGAGACAGAACAGATCAGAATCAGACTATAGATCAGATGAATCAGACACAGCAGAGAGAGGAGACAGAGAAGGAGACACTTAGAGGAAGAGAGACTGAAGAATAAACGGGACTGAATCACACCCTGTCTGGTCTCCATTCTTTGAGTCTACCCTCACCCTCGCTCTTGCTGAACCCCGACCCGGGGACCGGAGTGGCAGCTTGGGCCGGGATACAGTGGCCGCCCAAACGTGGGTCGGCCAGGCCTCAACATTTTGCCTGGGCTGCGACCTTTTTGGCTGCTCCAATGTGGGGCTAGTGTGGACGCCAACAGACTTCTGTGAGAGGTGGCATAATTCTGTATGACTAAGGTGTCTCCCACAACATTTCTTGATGAGAGAGACAGACCTTGATTGTCTGTCCTAATTATTCATTGTTCATCATTGACAATGGGTACATATAACTTACTCACAGAGGACCAGAGATTAAACACATTTTGCAGTAAGTAATGTCCAGGATGGAAATCTTACTGGCTAAAACTTAAGTCCAGCCTATTTAGATACCTCTGTGTTATGAGACTAGTGGTCATGATCTCCATGTGGGGTGTTGTGGTCACATGCTCCAGGAAAAGAACTGAGTGAGGAGCAGGTGAAAAGCCAACTGATCTCAGAAATGAAAATACTGAGGTTTCTAAACCCATTTAACATTTTCAGTTATTTTCTGGTGACATGGTTTCCCTTGCCTGACATATAGCCAAACATGCATGGTGGTAATCCTCAATAATCAGCTTTCACTAAATGCCATGTCATCCAGACAAAAAGAAAACAGAGAAATACTGAAGTTAACAAATGGAACAGACCAAATAGACATAACAGATATTTACAGTATCTTCCTCAAAACATACATAGTTAATATTGCTCTCTGCTTCTTATAAAGTTTTATCAAAAGTTGAGCAAATACTAAGATATAAAGATATAAATACGAATTCATACAAGGAAATTGAAAAACTAGCTTCATTTTATCCTTCAGTTATAATGGACTACAGCTGTATGTAAACAACTGTATTAACATCAGAACAAATGCAAATTCATGGATACTGAATTATTCTCCACAAAAAAATGGATCAAGACAAAAATAAAATAATGAGAAGCATTTTTTGAATTCATTGATAATGATTACACAGAATATACAACGTCACTGTGTTGTGAGTAATGTTTAAAAAACAGCCCATCGTCCTGCTCGTTTATGAGCAGCTGCCATGTTTTTGACTAGAAGCAGCCAAAGGACAAGAGTGGCAGCATGCTCCCACTGCTGCTTGGCTCAAACCGTGGCTCAGGCCAGCCAGAAGCACCGGCCCTGGCACCCACAAGATGCAAAGGTGGCATCTGGCTCTGCCAATCCACCATGCTGTCCACAATGCTTGGCTGAACCCATACCATCCCACTATGACCGACGTACCTGGTAGAAATGTGACCCTTAATGCTTAATGGTTTTCCAGTATTTATATATTTGTAAATGCTATATTAACAAGATATCCACACAATTAGAGTTCTTACCCAACACCTAAACTTAGATATAAACTGTTACCAAGGACTGTTCTTGATCCACCCATAGTTCTCCATAGCAGCTACCTCTTTCCTCTTTCCTCCTAGCTCCTCCTCTTCCTTTCCTTCTTCTTCCCTCCTCACAACTCTTCACTCCACCTACCTCTTATACAGCCCAATCACTGAGCTTTATACAAAAGTAATGGGAAGATAATCTGCTACATCATTGGTCACCATTGTGATAGCCATTGAAAGAGGTAAGTTCCTCAGGGCTGCAGTGGCAAATTCCTTTAATCTTAGTATGTGAGAGACAGAAGCAAGAGGATATCTGTAAATTTAAGGCTAGCCTAGTCTACAGAAAATAACAACTTACATTGTACTCTAACCAATAGTGTAAAAGAAAAACTCACTAAAATTTTCACAACACCCCCAAAAGTTTCAGAGACAAAAATATTTATGACAAAATACTTTCAGATATACAATAAAACACCATTATTCCTACATTATCCCAAACAAGATAATCAGAAAAAAAACACTGTTCAATTATAAAATGACAGTCACAATCATACCCCAAAAAGAGAAAGACCTAACCAAGAAGGAAATTTATAGACTAATTTCTCTTATGAAGTTTGATAAAACATAATCAACAAAATTTTTGTGAAGTGAATCTGTGAACAAATCAAAAATATCAACTATGATAATAATGCAAATTTTATTACAGAGAAGCAAGGAAGGTTACATACACAGAAGTCAATGGATGTATATCTTTATGTATGTATGTATGCACACATGTTTTTACATGAAGCAAGTAGGAGAGGTACTTTTAAGAATTAAAATGACTCAAAGCATTAGAGTACGGGGAGTCATTTGAAGCTAGTGGGGAAAAACAGAAGAAAGTATCACATTTTTCTTATAAATTCAACACAAAGGTCATAAATTGAGAAAGAGGCTGTTGAACTGAGGAATGGAATGAGTACTAACATGAAGAAGTAATGTGCCTGACAGATGGCAAAACTGACAGAGTACAGGCTACATATCTGTGGATGTGTCGTAATAAAACATACTATGGTGTATTCATTTAAAATTAAATGATTATTCCATACAGACAAGACTGGATACAAGGCTGAATCTGAACTACTGGAAATTTCATTTGAACTCATGAAGGATGAGTATTCTTTGCTTTACCATGAAAAAGTATTCATCTAACATCTCTCTACATCCATACCTAGCCTCCTGGGACAGTGATTTTGATTCATGGACATAAAAAATGTTGATACTTAAATTGATAGAGAAATGGAGAAAAAAAGCCTTGTATGCTTCACCTGAAATGCTAATTTATGACATATCACAACACACAACAAAGAATCGCTTTTATTTGTGCTGCTTTCTCTGCAGTCCATACATAAAGAGACTCATCATGCCACAATTATCAGTAGACTGTCCTGCTGGACCTGCAGGATCTAAAATATAGTCGATATTAGATGACTAAGAAAATTGTATGAGAAGAGTTTGTGTGTAAATTAAATACATGTTCACATGACACTTAATACTTGCTTCTAAAAGAATAATGTAAGACTTCACAGTAACTACTGGAAAGTAAAATTAGCAAAACCAGTATAGAAAATCAAAGACTAGAAGAAACTAGTCAAGACAAGGTATTGATCTGTGAGAAATGAGGGTCAGATTACAAATAGTATTTTAGAACTCAAATATTCTCCTTAGTTTCTCATTGATTACAATTGGGAATATGAGTGCTAGCTTTTATATAGTGTTTGAAATGAAGCAGACAGGTCCAGCATTCTCTCTGAATCATGATGAATATTGAAAAAGTAACATTTGGTATGTACATAAATTGTGGTTCTCAGATGTTCTGGGTAGTTTTGAATACAGCGGGATTCAGAATATTTCTGGATTTGTCATTTTGATTCCCAAGACAATGTAAGCAGATTTTTTTGTTTAGATATTCTGTACCTATCACTGCTGTAAGATTGTCAATACTGCATTCTCCATGATAGAAAATGCTCGAACCATGAGGCTGCTTATGCCTGCCACACTCTTTGTGTCATCAGGGCCAGTGTGTAACTATTGCATCAGACTTTCTGAGTCCTTTCTAAAACATTAAGGCATGTCTCATGGTAGATCAACTAACATAATCTATTGATATTACATAAGTTATTTACATAAACTGATTTTAAGTCAGTACTGGGACCAAATTTTCACAAAGTGGAATCTTTCCAGGGACCTTAATTTCAACAAATATGTATGATGTCATCCATCAAAGTTCACCATAGTGATCTATATTTATCAACTAAGATTATCACATGCAGAGGAGACATCAAATGAAGCTCCTCAGGAGAGAGTGTATAAGATTCCTCTAGGGGTGAAGAATCACCTGTAAAAAAGGAAACATGAATACAGATGTGGCATCTCCCTTGGCCACAATTATAATAGTACATCAAGATAAATTGGTACCTGTTTGATTTCTGATTTGTGTGCCTCTTCACAATCCATACTGCCCATGCTCAGAGAAGAAACAATATGTTCACCTTGATTTTACCCTTATTGCTCCTGGACATTCCATTTCTTGTGGCTGATTTTATTTATCCCAGATGCTTTTGGAGTATGAAGCAGAATGAATATGAGAATAGAAACCTGGGAAGGGGTTGTGTCTTCCCTATTAATATAGTAAAACAGCCTGTGGAGAAAGAATATTTCAGTCATATTCTGGACATACAGTAAGTGCTTTTGTATTTTCCATGTAAATGCCATCATGGATGTTTCCTGGGACTACTGAGGATGAAAACCAAGGCAGTGCTATGGAGTCTTTTGTTCTATTTTGTCAACCCACAAAACAAGAAAAAACTCCAAATTCTATTAAATGCTTAATGTATTAGCACTTAAAATTTACCCGGGATATATTTTTTCCATTAGCCTCGAATTCAGAAGGATACAAACTGAACAATAAAACAACTCTTGTCCTTTATCTACCACATATATCCCTCTACTTGACAGTTTCAATAGCAGAGTATCCAATGGTATGTTTTTGAAAGAATCTGCATAAATTTTCTATGAGTTTATACTTCCTATGTTTAGGCAAATGGCCATATAATCTACTGGTGGTCCGTCCATCACAGTGCAGTGTGATTTTTTGTGTTTGATTTTTACAAGTACTAGACACAAATTTCTGTACTCTGCTATTGAAATTTTTAAAGGCACCTTTTCCTGTGTATTCATAAAGAATATTCTAAAATGTATTGTATTTATATAAAGACACCACAAATGTACAGTTTCTAACTGGAATACAGATATTTAACTCTTAGTAAAAAATTAATAATAAGGTAACATATTTGATCTTTATCAATCAGATGATTTGAAATAATTCTCAATAGACAATAGTTATAATTCTCAAAAAGGTAAACAAAAACAGTATTATTGCATTGCTACAGAATTTTAGAAAGAAAGAGCATTTAAGGTAAGGATAACTATGTGTTGGTGTGATATATATATATATATATATATATATATATATATATATCCCTAATGAAAATTAATTTTAACTTCATGAGCCAAGTATTATTATAGAAGACTGCTGTGAACTCAACAGTCATTCTTTCTCTGTCTTAGCCAATAGAGTCAAGTTCATAGAAATACCATAAACTTAATGGAGCCCACATACCAGGTATTTTACATATTTCTCACTAATTTCAAATAAATATGTGAATATTTTTACCATTTGGTCAAAGCATTTGATGATTTACTTACCTTCTTACCAAGCATTAAAAAATGGAAAGAAGAACTCTCTGTGAGACCATGAAAATTGTACATATCATGAACATTTAAAGGTTCTTTGAGCTTCCAGTTTCTTATATCATCTCAACCAAAGTACACAGGTCATTTCAATCCTTAAGATATCGGATCAATACAATTCAGTGCAGGGTTGTCCTTGTGTTGAATGCAAATGATGAGTGTAAATTCTTGTTCTTATGAACCATGTAATCTTTTACAGACCACATACTGAAAACCAAAAATATGCTCTGGCCTTGGCTTTTTCCATGAATGATATCAACAGGAACCCTGATCTTTTACCAAATATGTCTCTAGTATTTAAATTCTCACACTACAATTGTAATTGGAAATCCCTATTCAAAGCTATACATTTCTCATTACAAAATCATGAAATTCTCCCTAATTATAGCTGTACAGAAGACATAAATTGTGGAGTGGTACTTACAGGACTAAATTGTTCAGCAACTATTACATTTCATATACTTGCAAAGAATTTCGTATTTCAGCAGGTAAGTGTGTGTATATATTTGTGGTTGTGTCTGTTTTCTGTTGTGTGTGTGTGTGTGTGTGACTGTATTGAGTAAATGGTGGAAATTCATGAAATCACATATCTATTGGTGTCACCACGTCCTTAATAGGCGTGAGCCAGTGTGTGTGTGTGTGTGTGTATGTGTGTGTGTATGTGTGTGTATGTGTATGTATGTGTATATGTCTTTGTCTGTTTTGTGTGTGTGTGTGTGTATGTGTGTGTATTTTAATGTGACCTAATTCAAGTCTTGATTGAACTTCTACTTGTTCTTGTATGACACAGAGATGGGGGAAAATAATAGCTACCTGAGATTTCTATAAATCTGCAGAAAATGTGCTTATAAATTCTTAGAAATACACTGTGCATCATACTGCTTTTTGTGTCTTAGTTCCTTCAGCTTACTTATGGATCCTTTCATCCTGTCCTAAGTGATCAGGAAAATTTTTCTTATTTATATCAGATGGCCTCAGAGGATACATCTCTAGCTGTTGCCCTGGTCTCTTTCATAATTTATTTCAGGTGGAACTGGGTAGGGTTGGCAATCTCAGACAATGATAAAGGTATCCAGTTTTTTTCCTATTTGAGAAGAGAGATGGAAAAAAATACAGTCTGCTTTGCTTTTGTCAGCATGATACCAGTCAATATGCATTTATACTTGACAAGAGCAGAAGTGCATTACAACCAAATCATGAAATCATCCACAAATGTTGTCATCATTTATGGTGACACAGACAGTACCTTAGCTGAGAGCTTCAGGATGTGGGAATCTCTAGGAATACAGAGAATATGGATCACCACCTCACAGTGGGATGTCACTCCTAGTAAGAAAGACTTGACATTTGATAACATATGGGGGACTCTTGCTTTTGGACACAACCATGGTGAAATTTCTGGTTTTAAAAATTTTGTCCAGACATTGAAACCTTTCAAATACTCAGATGAATATCTGATGAAGATGGAATGGATGTACTTTAATTGTAAAGTCTCAGCATCTATATGTAACACACTGAGGAACTGCTCATCCCATCACTCATTGGAATGGTTGATTAAACATTCTTTTGACATGGCCTTTATTGAAGGGAGTTATGACATATACAATGCTGTGTATGCTTTTGCCCATGCCCTCCATCAAGTGACTTTTCAAAAGGTTGATAATATCCCTACTGACAATGGAAAAGAACAAAATTATGACTTCAAAAAGGTAGTGCTTCTGATATAATATTTCATGTTATCAATGCCTTTGAGTCACCTAGATGCTCAAACCAAGCATACTAGAAAATATTTTCCAAAATAGAATGGTTTATGAACATTTTTCCTGGTGTTCATGTAAATATATATGTTTGTATAAAACTCTCATATACCAGGAATGAAACCAAAGGCAGAATTTGTTGATGTAGCACTGTGACTTTCTTACAGATTAAATATCTCATGTTCTAATACTGAAAACATATTCAGTCCTTTCCCCATGAACCCACTCAATGGTGAATCCTTGTTCATTAATTGTCAAATATGTTATAATTACTGTAGGAGAATGTTTTAACTAGAGATCTAAACTTATGCTCTTCCCACTGTAGGTTAGGGACATCACTTGGTGGTCTGAGAGTCTTTTATATACAGGAATAGCATGATAATTCAGTTTTCTAGAATCTTGTGTGCTTATGGGTATAAATGTATATTTCTTGCTTTATATTTGTATGTTTCTGTGTCTGTATATCTGTGTTTATACCCATATCTAGGTATCCAATTATATATACATATATATATATATATATATATAGAGAGAGAGAGAGAGAGAGATAGATGAATATATGAGTAGTATATAAACTACTCATATATTGCTTTATGATCTAAAAGTTTCATTAATCCAAATCTTGCATGTATCCAACTTTGAACAGGCACTCAGATTTTGATATATAAACTAGAATTAAAAGGAAAGATATGTTTATCTTCCACATTGGTCATCATGTTTAGAGCAGGCAATGCAGGTGAGGATATCAGAAGCCATGGGAGGCTGACAACCTACCAGTTTAGTAGTCATTCATATATATATGTCATATATTCATATTTATATATATGTCATAATATATTATGAATTATGACTTATTCATATATATTATAAATAATCATTCATATATATATAAATATATATACATACCTAATTCAAACATCCATTAGAAAAAATAAGTTGCAATAAAGTACATCAAGAGTGAGTATAAATGATGTGTTCATTGAATTTTGTTTATGTAATATATATATATATATATAGAGAGAGAGAGAGAGCAGTATATACGTATATGTAAATGTGTGTTTCTGTCTATATAACTGCCTATTGCAGTTAACATTAATTTTTCTGTGTTCCAATTACTATCTGGATGGTTGGTTTTGTCGAAGTGTATATTCTTGTGTACATTTATCAATGCCTGTGACTACATGTGCCTGTGTTTTGTGTATGTTCTTTCATTTACATATTTCTGTTTTTCTCTGCCTCTGTGCTTTTGTATGAAAGCATAAATTTGTCTGTGTGCTAATGTTACTCTGTGTGTGTGTGTGTGTGTGTGTGTGTGTGTGTGTGTATTTATTTGTGCATGTTCTTACATGTGCTTTTGTGTGTGTGTCTGGGTAACTGTTTTGTGTGTTTCTGTGTCTTTGACTTTTTGATGAAAATTATGTCTCTGTGTATATTTGTAATTTCTAATATGAGTATGGGCATGTACGTGTACATTTATGTGTACTTCTGCTATGTGTATATCTCTGCAAGGATGTCAGTCTCTCTCAGTTAGTTGTGTTTGTATATTCTATATTGCAAATATGTGTTTGATGTCTGCATGCATATTTGTGCTTGTTTGGCAATCTCCTCTTAGAGGTCTAAAATATCAGGAATAATATAATTTTGTTTTTCCTATTACTTTCACTGGGATTTTTCGCCTGCACACTGTAAATAAAATTGTCTTTAAGATGAAATAAGAATACATTTTGTTATTATAAGGAAGAATGTGTGCTCTATACTATGCTGCCTGTCTTTCAGCTGTGTTCCTCTCTGAGAAACACCTACTTCACTAATCCTGTTGGGGACAGAGTGAATATGAACCAAAGAGACAAACTGCAAGGAAAGTATGACATTTTCTACATTTGGAATTTTCCACAGGGACTTGGACTTAAAGTGAAAATAGGAATGTTTAGTCCCTATTTTCCAAATGGTCAACAGCTACATTTATCTGAAGATATGATAGAGTGGGCAACAGGAAGCACACAGGTGTGTTTGGCTTAACTGTACTAATTTAAATTACACAGCAGTAAATCATGTCAAGTGTGTGTATCCAAACTTCCTCTAAACTAGTGAAATGAAATTGTCATGTGGGAGACCAATTTCTAGCCTCCTAATCTATCTTCTTCTTTTTAATTTTTTGAATGAGATTTTATTAATTCACTGAGAATTTCTAACATGTATACAATGTATTTATATCATATTAGAATCTGTTTCTTGCCTTTAACACTAAAATAAAATGGTTTTAGAAAAAATTGATATTATTTCCAGTTAAGTGAGCAATTTTCTATCAGTTCTATTCTAACTATTACAGAGTGATTTCCAGTCTTATGTTGAACCTCTTCAAAAAACTCCTAAAAAAAAACTCCTGTTCATTTTAAATTCGATATAATTAAGTAACTAATTTTTATTATGAATTTTAAAAGCTGTTTACCAACTACTCATGAATTTCCAACACCTCTAGGTAACCATATAATAACATTTTATGACAATTTTAGATATGTTATGAACTACATATTGTTTTTACTGTTTTTCTTATTATGGGTATGAGTGGCTTTTTCTGCATGTATATTTTTACACAACGCATTAAAGAATGCCATTCTTAGTGAAAAAATATAAAAGCTAAAAGTTTATTTACAGGGCTACATAACCATAAAAATGATAGCATTGAAATCACTTGTGATTTCTAAAAAGGCCTTACATGAGCCTTACAAACATGTCCACTGATAGACAGTAGACTTTGTTTTTAACAACGTAACCAGTATTTTATTCACATATATTTTAATCCTAATGTGGAACTTAATAAATAAAAACAAGATATCAAGGCAATATGTTTCCATACCTTAGAGTCACAGAATTAAGTGAGTGTATATAAAATATTACACTAAACAAAGAATGAAAGAATGATTATAAGATTGCTAAAAAAAAATCAAAGAGGAAAGTAGCCACCTCTGGTAGAATACAGTAAAAATATTAATATTTTATTAGAGTAAGACCATGAGTAAGTTTATGACAAAGAGATTTCATAAGGGTACAAAATAATAGATGAGATTCAATCTCAAATACAAACTGTAAAAAGAAAATAAATCAAATACTTATTTCAGTGAAAAGACTCACAAAATGAATGCCCCAAGTTGAGGAAAGAATGGGAAAATTTGAAAACAAGGTACAAGTACTGGAAACTTCATATGATGACAAAGATGACACTACAAGGAAAAATGAAAATCAGTGACAGGGTAGTGTGATTAATAGATCTTATTAAAACCTATGGTAACAAGGCAAGGAAGGACATACTCTAGGTATCAACAGTAATTTTATTATGTTGCAGCTGTATATTTCCAAAATAATGTGGCAAATGTGAACATCTGTCTAATAGAGGCATTTAAATATCAAATGATCAGCTAGTGAAATGAAATATTACTTGACATTTTTGACTGAAATTTGTTGTGGACAAAGCAAGAATGTGAAAGGTGCAGGAGAGAACTTTGTGTCATAGAAAGTCCCTCTCTGGGTAACAGCAGGATCCACCAACATTGCTCATATTTAAATGAATGTAGTTAATGAATTTATGCATTCATTAGATGTACATTCAGACACCAGTTTAAAATCCCTATTCTACTCCTATGCCTAGTTCTTCCTTATCCTTCCTTTCCTTCTTATATAATACTCCTTCCTTCTTCAGAAAAGAGCTTCCCTCAGAAACATGCTTTGGCATACAATGTTGCACAACAACTAGGCACAGTTTCACATTTTCCTATGGTGTAGTGGAGGTAGCCCAGTAGAGGTAATGATTCCCAAATGCAGGCAACAAAGTCAGACACAAATCTGCTACTGTTTTAGGTGCCCCACATAAGGACCAAGCCTCACAAAAGTTATCTGTGTATAGAGGATTTAGTTTCGTCCACTGCATTATTTGCAGTAAGTGGTTCAGTTACTGTGTGCCCTTAGGGTCCCAGGTAAGTTGATGGGTAGGATTTCATGTTATGTCCTTGATCTCTCTGGCTCTGACAATCATTCTTCCCCTGTGGGAAGAAACTCAAGTGGACACCTGTGACAGGGTCCTGGGCTAGCTTTCCATGCCACAAGCTCCCACATACATGCAGCCACAGCAGCAGACTGGCTGGGTTGCAAAGAAGTTTTCCACATGGGCAACAACTGCCGGTTGCAGTAGATTCAAGAAAGTCCTATTCCAAAGGTTGGAAACCTGGCGGCAGGCCCCAGAAGACACGTGAAGTCCAAGAGTTCAAAGCTTTATTGTTCATGGTGAATGTGGATGGGCATGGATGGTGACCCCCTCCTAAAAGCCAGGGGGAGCTGGCTTAAATAGGAAGGGAAAAAGAGGAGGAACTTAACTGAGCTCCACTTCCAGGCCTTTAGATAACTCATAAATATGAATATCTCGAGGGAGAGGCCTGTTAGTCACACCCTCTACCTGTGTCCTATGTGACTTCAGGTGCAGGTTAATGAGAGATGTGGACCACATGTAGGAACCTGCATTCTGGGGCGTGGCCAAATGCCTGCTGTTTCTTCTGGAGTTCCAGGGCCGTGCTCACCCAAGAACCAAGACATCCTTCCAGGGCATGACATTCCCCATCTTATCCAGGATTCCCCAAACTTTGTATATTGTTTGGGTATTGATCTCTGAATCTGTCTCCATCAATTGTTTAGTGAATTCTCTCCGACGATGGTTATGCTAGACTTGCCTGCAGATATACAGAATATTATTACCAGCATCAGGGGTGGGGTTTCTCTCATCCAAGGTTTTCAAGCTAGCTCAGTTATTAGTTAGCTTTCTCCATTCTTTGCTACATCTTTATTCCCACAGATCATTAAGCAGGGTTAATTGTAGGTTAAAGATGTTGTGGATAGAACGTTGTTTTAGTAATAATACTGGAAATTTAGTTCGGTTATTAGATATGGCCAATATGAACTCTGTATTGTTTTAGTAACAATACTGGAAATTTTGTCTGGTTATTAGATATGGCCAATATGGACTCTGTATCCCACTTTGCTAGGAGACTTAGCCATGGCAATCCTCATAAATTTCTGGAAGTTTCTAATGCCCTAGGATTCTAGCTTGACTCAGAGGTGCCACCCCCACTTCAGTGGTCTCTGCAAAGAATCTGTTCCTCCGTCCTCCCCTTCTATTCTCATCCCACTCCATTCCTATTCAGTCCCCAAACCTTTTCACCTATGTTGTCTATTCTATTTTTGACTCGCAGGGAGATACATATTTCTTAAATAGTGCCATCTTTATTTCTTAACTTCTGTAGTTATGTGTAGTGTAACACACCATGGATATTCTTATCCTCCTTATAGGAAAAGGATAAAAATTATGTGCTTAAAATATTTAGGGTCATAAATGCCCTTCCATTTACTATATCCAGTGAATGTATTCCTTGTAGTAAAAGGAGAAAGAAAAATTTTCAGGATGAACACAATTATAAGACGTCATAACTAATAAATGAGGACTCTGAATGACATTCAAAGAACTCCATCATATTTAAAAGTAAGAAGAACACAAGAGGCCAAAATAAAGTATAAACACCACTCAAATGCCTGAAAACAGGAAAGACAGGTATTAGAAAAATATCAAATACTGAAATAAAACCTAAGTAATAATTTATACATAATTTTTGGTAGTAATTGAGTGTTTGGGCTCATCTTTTCTTAAAAAAAATCACAGAAAATGAATTTAGTTTATTTTTATTGCTAATGTTATTGATAATATTTTATTGATTATTTTGGAAATTCAAATCATACATCATGTTCATACCCCATTCCTAGTCTTTCATTTTTTTTCTCTCTAGGAATGCACCCCACAAAAAATAAGATACATTAAATTTTAAAAGTTTTCTTTTTGAGATATATATACATATATATGTATATGTATACATATATATACATACATATATATGTATATATATAAGATGTGATGGTTTTATAAGCTTGGCATAGGAATTGGTACTATTTAGACAAGTGTTCTGTTGGACTAGGTGTTTCCTTTTTTGAAGAGGTATGTCACTTTGGGTGTGGGTATTAAGACCCACATCTTAGCTGTTCTGAAGTCAGAATTTTGCTAGCAGCTTTCAGATGAATATAGAGAAATCTCAGTTCCTCCTGTACCATGCCTGTCTAGATGCTGCCAGGTTCCATGAAGATAATGGACTGAGTCTGTTAGGCTAGAAGCCAGCCCCAATTAAATACTCTCCTTATAAGAGTTGCCTTGGTATTTGTTTCTGTTCACAGAAGTAAAACCTGAACTAAGACACTGGAGTGTGGTCACACTCTCAATTTCTGCCCCATAAATAGAACTTAGTTATTACTTCTAAAACTCCCTCAAGAAACAGTCAAGTTTGGAAAGCTAACTTCGTATTCCTTACTATACATTTTAAGATGTATTTTTATGGATTCCAGTTTAACCTGCTTCTGTTTCTTGGATTCTGGGGCAAGTATGCAGGTTGGGATGAAAATAGGACAGGGAGACCTTGTTTCAACATAAACAAAAACCAAAAAAGAAGAGTTACGTTTAATCATATTTCTGGAGAACATGACATGAGCCTGTGAAGAATACACTCTATGATGGCAACATCAAACCTAATATGAAACAAAGGATGGAAATGCAGAATACTGAAATCCACAATATTTTTACCATATTTTCAGGCTCTATAAAAGCTTTTCACTAAAGGAAACACTCCACCTTCCAGCTCAATATACAGAAACTCAGCATCTCCTCACCACAATTGCAATAGAAGTGGATATATGCACCTGTTTTTCTGTTTCTGCTTAGTTTGTTAAGGTCTGTCATCCTAATGTTATTGAGGTTATTTTGGTTAGCTATCATTTGAGGTCTTCTTTCCCATGTTTTTTATGTCCTTCACACATAATTGGTTAAGTTACTCTTATTAAACATGAACTATAAGCAAATTGATGAGGAAAAGTTCAACTTGGCTTATGGAATACATTCCAGGGAAGATGAGACATGGATCTGGAAAATGCAACTGAAATGTAGTCACTTCAGGAACTCTGCTTACTGGCTTATTCTGCATGATTTCTAATGTCCCACTGCCTACAGGCAATATTGCTCCCAGTATTTTGTTGAATATATATATATATATATATATATATATATATATATATATATCTCACTTCTCTAAATAGTGGTAATTCCTGTGCCAAGCTTATACAAACCATCATTATATATATATATATATATATATATATATATATATATATATGCTCACAAATATCACATTCTAATATAATTTTTGAATGGAGTAATTAAAACTCCTGATAGAATGATACATCTATTTTTTTCAGTTGCCAACATCTGTGTGCAGTGCTGATTGTGGTCATGGATTTAGAAAATTCATTAAGAATGGAATGTCAGCTTGCTGTTTTGATTGTAGTCCCTGCCCAGAAAATGAAATTTCTAATGAGACAAGTGAGTATTTCTTTCTGGGTTAAATTCTTCAAATTGATTATCATCTTGCACCCAAATAGGAGCACTGAAGTGGTCTAAAATGGAACGTTAAAATGTATATTAGTTTTTAAAGTTAGTTATTATATGAATAAAATAATTAAAATATCCATCTGAGAAAAACAGAACTTGCCTGGCAGTGGTGGTGCACGCCTTTAATCCTAGCACTTGGGAGGCAGAGGTAGGTGGATTTCTGAGTTCCAGGCCAGCCTGGTCTACAGAGTGAGTTCCAGGATAGCCAGGACTACACAAGGAAACCCTGTCTCAAAAAAAAAAAAAAAAAAAAAAAAAAAAAAAAAAAACAGAACTTGTAATATATCATTGACTCCTTGAAAATTTATACTAGATAACATAATCTCAAAGAGTTTTGGTAAGAAAACCTCAGTGTTAGCATGTTCTATACAAGATCTTTTTTAGTGATTAATTCTCTCTAAAGATCAAGGATCTTTAAAATATTTATTAATATTGTCTTGAAGTATGTACCCTTACATAAGTTTGTGCATCTCTATCGAGTACAGAAGGACGTGAAAGACAGAATAAGGCAGGTGGTTAGTTGGAACTAGATCCATGTCCTTTGTTAAACTAATGAAGAGGATAAATAATAATTTGTTAAAATTATCAGAAATTGTTAAGCATGAATCAGAAGATTTTGTATGATATAGACACTTTTTGATTAAACAAAATTATTTTAAGAAAATTTGACACAAACTTATATCTTTATTAGAGAATTTTTTAAAAATGTTCAACAATATTTGAAACATAGAAAACTGAGAATCACTGTTGACACATGATGTGTAAAAAGTAAAAGTATTCTACTCAATACTAGAATACATAGTACCTAGTTCATATTTTCCATGAGAGAATAGATTAAAATTGTTTTGTCCTTCAAGGAATTAGCCACAATTTTTAAATGTTATCTAAACTTGTATAGCCCATATTAGTTAAAAAACTATTTAGTCAGCATTTACTAAACACAATTGGCAGGCATCCATTTATTCCCTCATTTAATGTGTCAACCAACACAATTGAATGGAAGAACTTAAAGGCTTTTATGGTTAGTAACATGGCTTAGCAGTTTAAACTATCTCCACTAATTATGATTGTGTTAGTTTGTCCCCAGAACCCATTTAAAAGGAGGTCACAAACTCCTACATGTTGTTGTTCTGATATGCCTGCAGTTCTACATAAAATATACACTTAAGCAATTCAACAGGGCTGTTTGGGTTCACCTGACATTTCTGCTGGGAACCAAACTCAAGTACTCTCTATGAGCAACACATTCTATTCACGACCAAGCTAAAATTCTATTCCCTCCAACAAATTAACTGATATAAGCTGTCAACAAAAGCAATTTTCCATATAAAAGACTTCAAATCTTGACAGCATATTATCCCTTATTGCAATTATCCAGTATTTCAGAGCAACGGCAATCAGATTTTTCACACATACAGTGGTGGGCGTTACAGAGGATATCCTTCAGGGATAGGTTTATTCCTTTGTATGAAAAGCCTCAAGTTTATGGTGGTACTACAGCCAAAAGAGGATAGAATTTGATATATTTTTTATATTTGCAGTTACAAACATTGAAAATATTTTCATATACGCATGAATTTTTATTCTCAATCTCATACTTCACCCATACAAAACCAATTACTCTCATGTTCATGATAAAAATTTATTTTTACACATAAACACACTTATAAATTTAAACACCCATGATAAATGATCACAACAAATAGACAAAATAGAAAATATTCTTCCTTTCATTCCCCATAACAATGAAAACAATTTACTAATGGAATCAATTATTTTATGTATCAACAACCTTCAAAGTATTCTCAGCAACCAGATTCACATATTTCAACAATTATTCTATATTTAAATAAAATATTCTGACAGTAAAATTGCTGAAGCTGCACTAATAATACTTTCATTTCTCCACTAGATGTGGATTTGTGTGTCCAGTGTCCAGAGGACCAGTATGCTAACACGGAGCAGAATATGTGCATTCACAAAGCTCTTACTTTTCTCACTTATGAAGACCCCTTGGGGATGGCACTTTCTTTAATGGCCTTGTGCTTCTCTTCTTTCACTGCTGTGATTCTTGGTGTCTTTGTGAAGCACCATGCTACCCCCATAGTTAAAGCCAATAATTGCTCTCTCACCTATATCTTGCTCATCTCACTCATCTTTTGTTTCCTCTGCCCCTTGCTTTATATTGGCCACCCGAACTCGACCACCTGCATCCTACAGCAAATTACATTTGGAGTTGTATTCACAGTAGCTATTTCCACTGTGTTGGCCAAAACAATTACTGTGGTACTTGCATTCAAAGTCACAGCTTCTCCGAGAATGAAATACTTTCTTGTTTCAAGGACATCTAACTACATCGTTCCCATTTGTACTCTCATCCAAGTTGTGATATGTGCAGTCTGGCTAGGAGCTTCTCCTCCTTCTGTTGATACTGATGCACAATATGAGCATGGCCACATCATCATTGTTTGCAACAAGGGTTCAAACACTGCCTTTTACTGTGCCCTGGCATACCTGGCCTGCCTGGCCTTTGCAAGTTTCATTCTTGCTTTCTTTTCCAGAAACCTACCTGGTGCCTTCAATGAAGCCAAGTCCATAACATTCAGCATGATGGTGTTCTGCAGTGTCTGGGTCACTTTCCTCCCTGTTTACCACAGCACCAAAGGAAGATCATGGTCGCTGTGGAGATCTTCTCCACATTGGCTTCTAGTGCAGGGATGCTGGGCTTCATCTTTGTTCCCAAATGTTACACAATACTGTTTAGACCAGACAGAAATTGTCTTCAAAAGATCAGGAAGAAATCATCTTCCCCTACTCACTGTTCATAAAATATAACTGACACATGTATAGTTGGTTCATAATCACCAAATTTTAGATTACATTAACATAACTCTCCATTTTGGAATGACTCTCACTTTTTTCTCTAATGATATTGCCTAGCAATATCATGTCTAATGAGGTCTACATTTTCCCCTATAATCTTCCACAATGTCCTACAACAATCTTCCTCTTTGCAAGAAAGAGTTAAAATAATCCTGATCCATTCTAAGAGTTAGATGAATTATTCTAGGAATGTAACAGTAAAAAAATATTATTATCATCAAGTTGATAGAATATTACAAGAGATGGACTGATGTGTCAGCAATTAAAATCATGTTCTGCTCTTGTAGATGAACCAATTCAATATCAAAAGCCATCAATTGCTACTAACAACCTCCTGTATCAATAGCTACAAAGGATCAGATGGTCTCTTCTAGGCTCCAAATTTACCTGAACATATTTATTCACATAATCACACACAGACACATGCACACACACACACACCTAAAATTACATAACCTTTTAAAAAATATAGAACATGGTTAAGATTTTCCATTGGCATTCTGCTTTTTAATGTTCTACTAAGAAGTCACAATTACAGGAACCTACACAGAAAGGATGAAACATGAGTAGAGATGACTGGGTTTACCTTCATGCATTTTACATAAGAATCCTCAACTTTTAAGTGTACCATAAAAGACACAGTAAAGAAACTGGCAAAGACAGCCTAGTATGTTGAAACAATCTCTTCAATATATGAAATTTATATGACTCTGTGAAAAAGATAACCTTTGACATAAAATGAGGAAGGCAGTCACTAGGGTGTTAGTGTTGAGAGCAGCTAATGGGTGTTGGTATATGAAATCAACTGGGCCTGATTTTTCTGGAAGACAGCAGTTAGCAAAGATAAAGGGTGAAATCAAACACACACACACACACACACACACAAACACACACACACACACACACACACACACTATGTTTGAATAATAACAAGGTCCAGTAACAGACATGCAGACAAACATACAGGTAGACAGACTGACAAACACATATATTTTCACACATAAGAAGACTGGAGAAATGCTCCCACAAAAAGGATTTCACATATACACACATATGCATATATACACATATGCACTTACATAAGTATGCACAAGTACTGGTGGACAGATGGAACTAAGTTCCAACAAGCAGGCTCCAATAATTTCATACATAATATACATATATATACACATAACTGGTGAAAGAAGCAAGCTCCAACAAACACTCAAAGTTTGCATATATACATACATATACATATAATGTGTGAAACAAAGTTCCAACACACACTCATACAAACTTTTCACATAAACATATATACTTATAAATGTATAAAAATATATACACATATACATATGAACATATACATATATACAAATTTAAATAAATATACAAATATATAGATATACAGATACATATTTACATAAATACATAGATATATACTTAGATAAATGGATGCATACACATACCTACACACACACACACATATAATAAGCACACACATAAAAGTGTGTGTGTGTGTACTTGGAAGGTGGAAAGACTGTATTTTCAACATACCTTCAGACAAACTTTACACATGTACATATGTACATACAGTTGATGGGTGGAAAGAACAATGTTCTGACTACTTTATTCTTTCTCCCATGGCTTTTATAGTCCAGAAAAGTCTTTCAGAAAGTATTAGATTATGCTTTAGTTTTCTTCTAATAAACGACTATGAAAAAAACAAAACAAAACTATGTTCCAAACACCTTTACAAAATATATATATAGTACACGTAAGCAACTTGTTATAGCTTGACAAAGTATAGACAAGTAAGATATTTTTCTCAGCCAGTTTCTCTGAATGGCAGGCAGCAATCTGCACCTACAAAGAAAGGAATGATTATTTTATTATTTATCTTTATTGGTAACCTTATAAGAGTTTTAAAAGATTCACATACATAAACTTTTATTTAAAGATCAGTCATATTTAATTTAAATCATCTAAATGTGAGTGTACTGATCAGCAATTCTTATTTAATCATATCACAAAGCTGAGAGCAAGATGGGTATAGGAAAATAACCATCACTGGTTAGCCTCAGTTAAAGTCACATCAGCCAATACTGCCATTTTCCTTGTTCTGTGTCCTTAAAAAGAACCCGTTACATAAACAGCAGAGGACTTCCTCGTGTGTCCACAGTGAGAGAAAAGGCACCTAACCCTTGAGAGACTTGAGGCCCCAGGGAGTGGGAAGGCCTCTCAGGGGACGGATGTGGAAGAGTGGTGACATATTATTAAAATGGGGAGCAAATATGGCATGAGGAACTGTCAGATGGCAGAACAGTAGGATAACTACTGGACTGTTAAAAAAAAGATTAAAGGTAAAAAAAAATACACTGGCTTAACTAACCAAATTATGTCTTTCTGAACTTCATACTGTTCCCTAAGATTTTCTACATCAAAGCCAGTAGCAAAAGCACCTTAATAATGCTTCACTAAATGCTATCTAAGGGTGGTGGTTATTGCTGACAATTTACACTTCTTTGTTTTTCCCAAGGGTGGTGATTGAATCATTACTTTGCTCCAGCCTGGAAAAGATCAAGCATTATTATTTTGAGTGCCAGGGATACTACTCAATGAGGTGCTGGACGCTGCTTTTGAGTTTTCATATAATTCTTAGATTAAGAGGAAAATCATGACAGCAAGCAGAACAGAACTCCATAACAACATGAAACCTTCAGGACACAGTTCTTTGAATTTTGCCTTAACTAGGGTGTACCCATAGTGGTTGTGCTAACTGGTGGGCCATATTCCATGAATTCTAAGCCATTTGTCACTCCTGCATGGTCCTGTCCAAGAGTAGCCCTGAAAACTCTGCATTTATCACATTAATCTTGAAATAAAACATCAATCTCAACACTACTGTATTATATAGGATTTATAAATGATGGTGAATTTATAGTATAAATTCCTCTGTAGCTAGGTTATAAATGGTAGATTTCTTTTCTAAACAAATATTTTTGTTAACTTTCCTATATAAGATTGTTTAAGAATATGCATGTAGAAACAACAGAGACAAGAATAAGGCTTTGAATATTAAGAACTAGAAGTGAAGTGATTGTTGTCTTCCATGGGGAGCTGGCAAGTGAACTCGGGTCCTCTTGAAGAATAGTCAGACACTTTAAGTGCCCATGGTTAGGAGATACTTAACTTTCATGTTTTATCTTCTGCATGCATGAATGTTTGTATGACTGTTCTGAAACTGTGGAACCACTAAAGTGAACTCTAGTAGGAAATATGTCCTGCCCCTCTAGTCATGTTCAGTTCTTTCCACTATTATTCTCTTCCCACATATATTTATTCCATTAAGAAGTCATATATTATATGGGTTGGAATCAAAATTTGGGAAATTGTACTTGCATTTTGATTATTTATCCTTTTGTGTTTGGTATTCTGCGATGACTTAGCATTTAATAGCACATGCTATTCTTGGAGAACAATTCAATTTGATTTCTAGACCCCATAACATGGCTCAAAACTGAGTATAACTCTAATTCTTGAAATTTTGAATTGCACAGGCACCAGGAATACCTGAGGCAAGACACATACACACATGCAAACATACATCGACAGGCAAAACATGCACGCATAAACACATATATATGTGCATATGCATTATAAATATTCATACACATGCACATACATGTATACAAATTAAAGAACAACTTTAATTTCTCAACCTAGAGTTTACATTACTATGATATTTTCCTCACAGTCATACAAGCAAGCAAGCATCTAGAATATAATACTTAAGTCACCAATGACTTCTAACCAGGGGAAGTTAGAGAACTGACTGTACTTCAAGGGGAACTTAAGTTCACTTCCCAGCACCCACATGGCAGCTAAACTCATCTCAAATATATATATATATATATATATATATATATATATATATATATATATATATATATATGTGTGTGTGTGTGTGTGTATACATATACGCACATGTATAGATATACATGTATATATGTATATGTATGCAAAACTCACATATACATTTAAATAAATACATGCTCAGGGAAAATTTGATAACTACATTAGCTGGATCAAGCAAATAATAATCAATATGAAAACTCTAGTGCATCAGGAACCAGAGTCCTAGTTGTATTTTTATTCTGCAAATTTACAATATTTATTGACATACGTTTCCAGACAATACATGTAGATCAAGAGTTAACAAAAATTAACAATAAGCCAACAAATAAGCATGGATTTCAGGGAGAGAGAAAGAGAGAGAGAGAGAGAGAGAGAGAGAGAGAGAGAGAAAGACAGAGAACCAGAGAAAGAGAGAGAGAGTGACAGAGAGACTGAGAGAATATTTGGCGTATATGGGAACTATTCAAAGAAATTTTAAAAAAACTGGAAAACTTGTTTAGTTATATTCTAACTTCAAAGAAAAAATATTAAGAGAAGCAAAGTGAGGTATGAAACAATTCTTTAAAAATTGACAATAATGCCATTAACAGCAGCAGTAAAAATGGGGGACAGGGGTCAGCAGAAAGGAGAATGTACTGGCAAGCAGCCAGCTGGCATATTGGGAGAAACAAGGGGATAAGAGAGAGCTCTGGCACAGCACCCCGCAGGAAGTGCTCGCTGATTCTACTTGCTTGGCTTGGATGGCACCTCCCATGGCTGGAACACAGGAAAGTCCTCCATGACAACAGTACAGCAGCAGGCCCCAATAACACGAGAAAGTCCAGGGTTCCATAAGCTTTATTGACATGGCAAATGGTAGTTGAATCTGGATGTGCCCCCCCACTTAAGCTGGGGGGACGTGGCTTAAATAGGGAGGGAGAGGGGGAGGAGGGTCACTTAATTAGCTACACCCTCTGGCATTAAGTCATTATCATGGAAATTTCTTGAGGCTGAAGCCTGTAGTCATGCCCTCTACCTGTGTAGGGAGGGGCTAAGGGTGGGACTGCATCCTACATGACTGGGTTAATGGAATCCTACATGGGTTAATGGAATTTGCTGGGAGAAAGCCTTGTGTCAGTAGCCTGGAATCTGGGGGCATGGCCAAACACTATTGGACAACTATTGGAGTGATGAAGACAGCAAATCACCCACCAAATTTTGACCCAAAATTTGCCTTGTCTAAAAGAAATGCAGGGACACAAAAGGAGCAGAGCCTCAAGGAATGTCCTACCAATATTTAGTGCAACTTAAGGCCTATCCCATGCGCAAAAATCAATACCTGACACTAATACTATTACTCTGTTATACTTGTAGACAGAAGCCTAACATAACTGTCCCCTGAGTGCCTCTACCAAGGAGCTGACTGAAACAGAGATACACACAGATAAATATTATAAGGGAGTCAGAGACTCTTATGAAAGAATTGGGGAAGGATTGACGGTCCTAAATGGGTTAGGAATCATATAGGAGACCAACAAAGTCAATTATCCTGAACCTGTTGGAGCCCACATAGACTGTGCCACCAAACAAAGAGCACACACAGGTTAGACCAAGGTGCTTTACACATCCATAGAAGATGTGCATCTTATTCTTGATGTAGGTAACCCAACAACTGGAGTAGATGCTCTCAATAAAGCTCTTTCCTCACTGTGGCAGTGATTAAACTCCAGGGCTGCCTCTTCTGGCCTTAGTGGGAGAGATTGTACCTAATCCTGCAGCAATGTGATGTGCTAGGTTGGGGGGATTACAATAGAAACCACACTCTCTCAGAGGAGAATGGGAGGGGCTATGTTGTAGGGACTCTGTGAGAGGGAATGGAAGGGGAGTGTTTTGAATTAAGAAAGAAGGAAAGAAAGAAAAAAGAAAGAAAGAAGGAAAGAAAGAAAGAAAGAAAGCAAGAAAGAAAGAAAGAAAGCAAGACAGAGAAGAAAGAGAAGAAAGAGAAGAAAGAGAAGAAAGGAAGAGGGAGGGGTAAAGGGAAGAAAGGAATGAAGAAAGAAAGAAAAAAGAAAGAAAAAAAGAAAGAAAGAATTGCCTACATTTGTGCTGCTTTTTAACACACACACACACACACACACACACACACACACACACACATATATATATATATATATATATATATATATAGTCATCAACACACAATCATCAATTAACTTTCACTAGCACTAAGGTTTTAAACCATAATAAATAGTTGACAAGGAAAATTGCATCAGAACTTTTTATTTTAAACACAATATCAATTTCTACTTACTACTTGCTTCTAAAAAGTTCAATATAAAACTTCTTCAAAGTCACTACTGGAATTTGAAATGAGCAAAATCAAGTCAGAGAATCAAAGATAAAGTAAAAGAAACCTAGTTACACAAGTATTAATATGTGAGACCTGTGGATCAGGGAGGAAGATCATGTTTAAGAACCCAAAATTCAGTTTAGTTTCTAATTAATAGTGCTTGGCAGAAAGAATGCTAGGTCTTATGTTACATCTGATATGAGTTACACAGTTTTGGAGTTTTCACTAGATCTTTTTCAATATTTAAAAACAAACATTTAATACTGTGCTTCTATGAAGTCCTGCATACTTCTGAATAGAGCTGGATGCAACAAATTTCTGGATGTGGCTTCATTATGTTTTATCAAAGCAATGAGAGCAAAGGTTGAGTATAGCTATTCTATATATATATCACTGTTTTACCATAGTCCACAGATTCTCAGGGGATTTCATGATTTCAAAATATGAGGCTGTCTTCTCTTTCACAGGAAGTTTGTGACAACTTGGCCAAAGTTTAACCATGAACTCTGACTTTGTGAGTCCTTCTCGAGCCATTAATGCATGGCTTACTGTGGGTCAGCTAACAAAATCTATTGACATAATTTCTAAACGTGTTCATATAAACATATTTTGAGACAGTCTTGGGACCACACTTTCCCAACTTGGCATCCTTTTATGAACCTTAACTTTCAAAAACATGGTGACATCATGGAACTAACCATCTTCATCTGTATTTATCAACCAGGTTTCACACGCACTGTGGACATCAGATGCAGACAGAGCCCAAGAAAACTGTCAAAGATACTTCCAGAGGTGAGGAGCCACTTGGAACACAAGTAGGCATGAATACACAAGTAATCTCTTCTTTGTCCACAAAAAGAAAAGCAGATTGTAATATATAGTGCATGTTTGATTTGCTGATCTGCATGGCACTTCACCATTCCTACTTCCCAGGCTTAGAGCAGGAAAACTACACTCACTTTAATTTTATTCTTCTTGCTCCTGAATATTCCACTCCTCATGGTCAGTTTGATTCATCCCAGGTGCTTTTGGAGAATGAAGCAGAATGAAAAGAAGGATGGAAACCTGAAAACAGCTTGTATCTACACATTTGGACTAGTGAGATGGCCAGTGGAGAGAGAATACTTCAATACTATTCTCAATACTCAGTATGTGCTTTTATATTTTCCTTGTAAATGTCATCATGAATATTTCCCAGGGGTTCTAAGGATGGGTAGAAGGGCAATGCTACAAGTCTCTGTCATGTTCACCACATCTGATATCCAAGAAACAGCACCAAATACTTTTAGACACTCAATAATCTTCTACCAATTTAAAGTGACCCAGTGTGTACTTTTTTTCTGTCTGCTTCCCACTGACAAGGCCATAACCAAATAAAAAAATCAACATTGATCTATCACATGAATCTCTCCTCATGACAAGTTCAACAGCACAGTAACTAGTGATATCTTCTCAAAAGAGTCCTCATAAAATTTTAATGAGTTTTATACTGGGTGTGTGCAACCAAATGGTTATTGCATCTGATTATGTTCCTTCCTTCATTATATAATTCCAAGTGCATGTCCATTTGACACTAATGTTGGTACCAAACTTTCAGTGGAACTTTCACATAGATATTCAGTAACTACATCAAATTCCCTACAAGTCATTACTCTATTCCTGCAGATGCTGCATTGAAAATTGAAGGAAGATATCTGTCCACTGTGAACATCATATTGCTCTCCATAATTCACTGATATATATATATATATATATATATATATATATATATATATATATATATAACATATATATATATATATGTGTGTGTGTGTGTGTGTGTGTGTGTGTGTGTACTAGCTTTTAAGAATTACAAACACCAATTCCTTACTGTCTCTTAAGAATAAAGAAGGAAAGTATGGTCTATAAATGATATATTTGCATTCTTTGAAAAGTTCGGATTTTTTAATAGTTGTTATACTTTCTCCCCTTGTCACTTACAAGGGTTACAGCTGTGGCATTTGATACCTGGGAACAATTGAAATTAGGGATAAAGGAGATACTTAATAGTTTATACTTGCCATTATGAAAAAGCATGTATCTTCTCTTGTTAAGTATAATTTACTTATGTTCCTACACATTTTACATTTAACACGTTTCTCCTTCAGAAATTGAATTAAGTTTAGTTGCATATGTTCGCAGTGTAAACACTATACAATTTTGATATTGTGGATTCCTGAAAGTTGTCTTCAAACAGCCACTTTAGAAGACTAACTCACAGCCGGGTGGTGGTGGTGCAAGCCTTTAATCCCAGCACTTGGGAGGCAGAGGCAGGCGAATTTGTGACTTCAAGGCCAGCCTGGTCTACAGAGTGAGTTACAGGACAGCCAGGACTACACAGAGAAATCCTGTCTTGAAAAAAAAACAAAAAGAAGAAGAAGATGAAGAAGAAGAAGAAGAAGAAGAAGAAGAAGAAGAAGAAGAAGAAGAAGAAGAAGAAGAAGAAGAAGAAGACGACTAGCTCACTCAGCTCAAATAATTCAATGCTTTTAATGTTAATGTTCATGAGTCAGTGTTGGAGTTTTAGAAGTTCTAGTCTCAAATTTGGTTTTTAATTACTAAAAATTTAAAAGACAACACTTTTCTGTTTGTTGATAAATAATGTTCAAAGTGTTTTTTTATATATATATATAAGGGTACCACATATGTGTACTTTCTAAGAGGAACCAGATAATATTTATAGGAGTGAATCGTTGAGAATGTAGGAACATCAGTGATGTTTCTTGGTCACATAATTTGAAATAACTTGGAAGACATAGGAGTTATTATTTTTCTCATAAACATAAATACACAAATGGTATTATTTCACTACAACTGACTTGTAGCTCATTTTTATACAAAAACAAACCATGAATGTTTTTCATACATTTTACATCTTATATTATTTTACTTTCCAAATGTGTATCAATGGGGTATAAAGATGTTTGTACAATTTCCAGATGTTTCTAGATCTCAGTGGGATGGTAGTGCTGGGTTGGTATACCTCAGAAATTAGTGAAAATGCTTTTCAAAAGAAAAATTATATCCTGAGATATACCAATTATGAGTATATCAAATGCCTTTATAATTAAATATAAATTAACAATTCTGGGTTCATAAGGAATGTCCTAAACAACTGCAGACAGTACCTGGATCAGGTATATCACTGTGTGGTTGAGGACAGACTATCCTGGAAAAATATTATTCAAAACCATACTACACATTGTTCATTAATGGCCTAAATGAGCAATGAATATTTGTATAATCACAAATGCATACTGACATACATCTTTCTCCAAATACAATTATTAAATTTATTAAAAAAATAATATTTATGAAATAATTTTTCTACCTGTAATAAATAAACTAGAAAGGTAAAATAACGTGTGTATGACTATAAGGTTATATGGATATATAGGGTAACTATAGTTTCCACTAATTAAAATTAAATGTAATTACAAGAGACAAATACTGCCTGAGAAAGACTACCATGCACTCATATGGCATTCTCTTACAGCCATATAATTTGATATGGAGAAGAATACAGATGTACAAATAGACTCAATAATAAAAGAAATTCCTCCCTTCATATAATAAATATATCAAAACACTAAATGCCAGAACAAAAAAAATTAAAAGGCCAAATAACAAATAAAGAAGACCTATCAGAATTATACCAGATTTCTCAAAGGAGATGCTAAAAGTCAGAAGATTTTGGACAGATGTCATACAGACCCTAAGAGAACACAAATGCCAGCCCAGGCAACTATACCCAGGAAAACTCTCAAACATCATAGAGGAAGAAACTCAGATATTCTATGAAAAATCCAAATTTAAACAATATTTTTTCACTAATTAAGCCATACAGAAGATGATAAAAAGAAAACTCAAACACAAAGAGAAAAACTACACCCACAAACCAAAGCCAAGAAATTAATCATCTCACAACCCAAAAGAAGAGAACCACACAAGCATGACACCATCTCTGAAAACAAAAATAACAGGAACCAACAACCATTGGTCTTTAATATCCATCAACATCAATGGACTGA
Organism: Arvicanthis niloticus; assembly: GCF_011762505.2. Lineage (NCBI taxonomy): Eukaryota > Metazoa > Chordata > Mammalia > Rodentia > Muridae > Arvicanthis > Arvicanthis niloticus. The sequence continues at coordinate 7,812,448 of NC_133438.1, read as the reverse complement.
ATTCCCCAACATTAAGATATAGGCTAACAGACTGGATAAGTAAGTAGGACCCAAAATTTGTTGCATACAGAAAATGCATGTCAGTAACAAAGACAGACACTACCTCAGATTAAAAGACTAGAAAAAAAATTCCAAGCTAGTGGTACCAAGAAATAAAAAGGAGTAAACATTTGAATATTCAATAAAAGTTTGTCAACCAAAAGTTATCAAAAGATAAGAGGAAAGGCACTTCATACATGCCAACAAAAAAATCCAAAATGATGAACCCTCAATTTTGAATATCTATGCCTGAAATGCAAGAGCATCCACATTTGTAAAAGAAATATTATTAAAGTTCAAAACACAGTGATCTTCACACAAAAATAGTTGAAAACTTGAACATTTCACATTCACAAATTGATATAAAAAGAGACATGGTGAGACTAATAGAGGTTATGAACTAAATGGATTTAGCAGATATATACAGAAAAAAAATTATCCTAAAACAAAAGAATACATCTTTTTCTCAGCACATCATGGTACCTTCTCAAAATTGACCATATAATTGGACACAAAACAAGCCTTGAGGCTTACCAACCTAAGACAGAAGTGCATTGCCTTTGATAATACATATTGCATGACAGGTAATGAAGGCATTCTTGTCAGAATGGCCTAAGACAGGCTCATTCTTGTTAATGAAATAAAAATGGGAGAAAGGCAGAGAGCCTTTGGGGCTGCTTAGAAAGAATCTGACATGGGCCAAGGACAAGGAAATGGGCAGCTTGGCAGGAATATGACATTGGCCAAGGACAAGGAAATGGGCTACTTGGCAGGAATATGACATTGGCCACAGACAAGGAAGTAGGCTTCAGGCAAGAATTTGACATTAGACTAGAGCAAAGAAGTAATTTCAGGTAGGAATTTAAATCTTAGGTGAGAACAAAGAAGTAATTTCAGACAGGAATCTAAATTTTAGGTTAGAACAAGAATGTACGCTTCAGACATGAAAATGACCTTGGGCTAGGATAGGGAAGTAGGCTCAGATACTCTGGTCATCCTGATAAGCCCTTAGAAACAGTGATCACAGGAGTGTTCACATAACTGAGTATATTGCCTTACTTGTTCTTTGACTATTTGTGTTTATTGTCTTGCTTGTTCCTTTACTATTTGCATCTATTGTATTGCTAGACCCTTCAACCTATTACTGACCTTAATACATGCATGTAATCAAAATGGTATAAAATCATAAAGAAGAAGGGGGATGGGATAGGTGTTTCTAGAGAGGAGAAATGGGGAAAAAGGATGACATCTGTATTGTAAATAAATAAAATAACCAATTAGAAAACCAAGAAGAATGAAATATTCCCATGCATTCTATCAGATCATCACAGACTAAAGCTGGGCTTTAATAAAAACAAAAACAACAGAAAGATCACATACTCATGGAAATTGAATAACTCTCTACTAAATGATAATTTGGTCAGTGAACAAATAAACAAAGGTATTAAAGAAATTCTCAACTTTAAGGAAACTGAAGGCATGGCATGCACAAAATGATGGGACACAATGAAAGCAGTACTAAGAGGACAATTCATAGCACTGAGTACCTTCATAAAGAAATTGGAAAGATACTGTACTAAGAATATACCAGCACATTTAAAAGCTCTAGAACAGAAATAAGCAAACACAGCCAGGGAGGCACAGAGAACAAGAAATAAACTCAGCTGAAATTAACCTATTATAAACAAAGAGAACTATACAAAGAATCAACAAAACTAAGAGCTGCTTCTTTGAGAAAATCAACAAGATAGAAAAATTATTACCCAAAATAACTGAAGGGCACAGAGACAGTATCCCAATAAACAAAATCAGAAATGAAAAGGGAGATATAAGAATAGAAATTGAAGAAATTAAAAAACTCATCAAATCCTACTACAAAAGCCTATCCTGAACAAAATGGAAAATCTAGATGAAATGGATGATTTTCTAGACAGACAAGATACCAAAGCTAAAACAAGAACAGGCTCATAACCAACCACTAAAGAAATAGAAGCAGTAATTAAGTCTCCCAACTAAAAAAGCCCAGGGCCAGATGGTTTTAGTGCAGAATTCTAACAGACCTCAAAGAAGACTTAATACCAATAGTTCTCAAAATATTCCACAAAATAGAAACATAAGGAATCCTACTCAATTCATTCTATGAGCCCACAGTTACACTGATATCTAAACCAAAAAAAAAAAACACAACATAGAAATGGAACTTCAGACCAATTTCACTTTTAAATATGGATGTAAAACTACTCAGTAAAATTCTCGCAAATACAATCCAAGAACACTCCAAAATAATCCTTCACCATGATCAAGTGGACTTCATCCTAGTGATGCAGGGATGGTTCAGTATGATATATAAAATCTATCAACATATTCCACTATATAGTGTATATACACTATATTGTGTATATACACAATCTCAAAGAAACAAACCCATGATCATCTCATTAAATGCTGAAAAAACCTTTACCTAATACAGCCACTTCATGTTAAAAGTCTTGGAAAGATCAGTAATTCAAGGCACATAACTAAGCATTTAAAAAAGCAATATTCATCAAACCAACAGCCAGCATCACATTAAATTAAGAGAACCTTGAAGCAATTTCACTAAAATCAGGGACAAATCAAGGCCTGATGACAGTGTCCTTTGCCATCCCTTATGCAGCCACCAAATCCAGACACTATTGTGGATGCCAAGAAGTGCTTACTGACAGGAGCCTGATACAGCTGTCTCCTGAGAGGCTTTTCCATATTGTGACCAATACAGATGTGGATGCTCACAGCCAACTATCAGGCTGAGCAGGGACCCCAAATGACAAGTTAGGGAAAGGACTGATGGGGCTGAAGAGGTCTTATCTAGCATCAGTGGGAGGGGAGACCCTTGGTTCTATGAAGGATTGATGCCCCAGAGAAGGGGGATGCTAGGGCAGTGAGACAGAGGTGGTTGGGTTGGTGGGAAAGCACCCTCATAGAAGCACAAGAGGGAGTATGGGATAAGAGGTTTGCAGAGGAAAAAGCAGGAAAGGGGATAATATTTGAAATGTAAATGAATAAAATATCCAATAAAAAATCAGACATTGAGCGCAAAAGAGAAATGTTTGTATGTATTCAGGAATCATGTTAGAGACAATGGGTATTCAATTATTAAAACAATGTATTATTTTAAAAGTAGCATTATTTTGCCCTTGCTGAAAATTTATGGAGAATGTGTTGAGAAATAGTGCAGGAGGAAAATAAACATAAAAGTGTAAATAGAATTTAACACTAAGGATCTCTTAAGTTTATTTGCCATATCAATGAGGGCTACAGAAAGTCAAAATTTTCCACTCAGAAGTATTGTTTCATCAATAATGAAATGGCCCCAGGAATCCATTTTTTTCAAAGATCAGGCAGCTGTCTCCAAAGATCTAGTAGGCTTTGGCTACCTGTGTCATGAAATAAAAGTGTTGTCCTTACCAATATTCTCTGTTCCTCTGCTTTCTAATCCTAATTGTTTAAGAACCATTATGGATGATGTTGGCACAAAACTTGTGGTGATGGCCCATCAGTGACTAGTCATCTACTTTCATAACCACACAACAAGAGGGAGCCAATTCCTCACACTTTCTGCATGGCCAGGAAACAGAGGCTGGACAACTATAGACCTAGGTTACAACACACTACAGCTGATCACCATCCCTAAAAATATCAATAAAAGGATTCATGCTGATATTGAGATAAACTCACAGACTGGAGATTAGCCAAATCATCATCAAAGAGGCTTCATTCACCAACTTATGGGAGCAGATGCAGAGACTTACAGCCAAATATTTGACAGATATGGGGAAGGAAGGGAAAAGGTAGAAGATAGTAGAAGACAGAAGAGTCAAGGATACCAGGATAACAGGGCCCATCTATACAAATAAACAGAGCTCATAAGGACTCACAGAGACTGAAGTGACAATTGTAAGGCCTATATAGATCTGAGGGGCAGACAGTGGCTCTGGCCAGAAGGGACCCTTTGTCTCTTAAACTTACCTGAGTCCACAGGATGGTGTTAACTGAAAGCAAAGTAGGAAAAGAACAGGTTGCTTGTCTCAAGAGTGTTGGTCTTACCCTTCCTGTCGAATCAGAGGTCGTGTTGAATTTGCATAGGTATCAGTTATGATACAAGTAAACCATTCATGCCCAACATTTTTGTGCCTGTTGTTCAGCTGCATGCCTCCATGCTGGGATGCCGGAGCACTGACAGCAGGCTTCTCAACAGAAACCGAATGCAAATCTGATGATTGCTACCTCTACCAGAATGAAAGATTACATGGGGCTCTGGCCTGGCCAATATGACCAAAGTGATACAGCTCTCCTAGGGAAGCCAGGGTGGGGTAGGCAGCCAAATTTCTCTTACTGAAATAGTCCCAGTACTAGTAGGAGTAGTGACAAGCTGCAGCAGGCAGTCAGAAACCATAGCTGGAGCCACTGAGAGGCAGGATGTGATTGCAACTGGCAGTGAATGGTAGATGCATTGCCAAAAGAGTGGAAGCCTGGCCTGCAGGTTGGAACCAAGGTGTATCAATAAAGGATTTAGAAGGAGAAAACCCTCCCCTGGAATGTTACAGCTCAATAAAACAGTCACACTCAGATGATTCCTGATGAAATAACTTCTGCACTTGATTCCATGTGGATAGGAACATTATAAATACTTTAGAGGTAAAGTGGGGTCCAGATTTGATGCTTCCTTTTAGCTCAATCTGAGTTATTCAGGTTGTTTTAGCTGCATATAGAAGGACTTGAGGTGTTGTCCCAATGCAACTGGTTGTCATGACCCTCTCAATGGGATGTATTGGTTACATGTTCCAGGACAGATAGAACCTGGATGGGAGCTGGTTCCAACAACTGAGATTCTTAAGTGTGAGATTTACTGCAGTTATTGAACCTGCTTTAAACTTACCTGTTCTTCTGTCTGGTACCATGGTCCAACTTCCCTATAGGAGGCCTGCTCTTTTCTGCAGGGAAATGAAGGAGGAGTGGATCTATGGGAGAGGAGAAGTAGGCAAGGGGGAAGGAAGAGCATTGGAGGCACTGGAGGAGTTGAGGGCAGGGAAACTATGTTTAGCTTGTATTGTATAAGAGAATAAATTCTTGAAAAGAGCTTAGATAGATAGATAGATAGATAGATAGATAGATAGATAGATAGATAGATAGATAGACAGATAGATAGATAGATAGATACATAGATAGATAGATAGATAGATAGATAGATAGATAGATAGATAGATAGATAGATAGATAGATAGATACATAGATAGATAGATAGATAGATAGATAGAAAAAGAGAGAGAGACAAAGAGAGACACAGAGAACTAATATACATGTTAAATCTTTCTTCATGAGTCCCTCTTCAGATTATGAGTGTCTATAACTGGGCAGAACACTGTTGTAATTACATAAGATTTTAGTGCCTAGCTTGTCCAATATATTCAAGGGAGATTAATGTCTCAGGAACACTTATGAGATGAAGTAGGGAATGAAACCAATATAAATTTATAAGTAGGAAAATCTTGTTCTTCATACAAACATTTAGTTAACATGTTTGTTTGATGCAACACAATTTTAAAATTTCTACTTTTTGTAGACAATGGCAAACAAAGTAATATAATTTTTAAATGTTAAAAACTATTTTTTGAATAAACGTTTTACATAGTTGTAAAAGATTGTGCATGTATTTTGTAGGAACACTTCTTCTGTCTCTCTGGCTAATAGTTTCACATTGTAATTGTACCTGTGTTTGTACATATTTTTCTAATATACTGTAAATAAAAGGATAACAACCTGTGTGTCTAGCATTATCTATATTACACTAATTTTTCTGATTAAGATTGACTTTTATTCTATTATTGTCATGATTAGGAAGATGATAAATATTTGACATTTGCAGAATATCTAATATTCACATATAATATGATTAAAAGTTAACTTATGGTTTCTTCCAGTCTGGGCCTGATCACTGAGCAGATCCAGGGCAGCAGCTCTGCCCACAGTCTCACAGAACCCAAAGGAAGCAGGCCTCCCAGGAGCCCTAACCCTGGCAGTATCTTAGAATACACAGCCTTGATGTATCTACTCATCAAGCAGGCTAAACAGAGCTGCTTGGACCTCTGATGTCCTGGAATTCCAGCTGGATGCAGTAAAGGAACAGTGTCATAGGTTTATCAATTTACTTTTCTCCATGCCCCTCTTCTAATATTTCAATGCCCATAATCAGCTTGAGGAAGTTAATGGAGAGTCATTGCCCCTATTCCCTGGGCTTGGGGACTGAGGTGGTTAATATTGGGCTGTCTTTCTAGGGAAAAGTAGTGGTTTTGCTGCAACAGGGAGGAATAGCTAGGATTTATTGCATAGCCATAACCTATTGGTAGAAATACATAAGTTTTTAAGATGAAGTTATCATTTCTTAAATGGTACAAAATTTACTTTCGTTTCAAATTTAAGGTTTTCATTGGTATGACTGTCTTATTGATATGAAAGTGAGATTAATATTGTTACTCTCAAAGGCATTCTGCCTATATTACACATTTAAGAATACAAGGCTTAGACCCAGTTTTTCCTTAACTTCTTTAACTGATTTGAGATGGTTAGCCTGTGATTTAAGGGCCTATAGCAAATTCAAGGCTCTGAGTTTATTGTTAGGGTGTTTTCTATATTTTATTTAGAGATAGCTGAGAAGAGTTAACAGACAACAGTCAAGATTGCCTTACATGGATAGTTGGTTTTCAAAACATCAGAAGTCCACAAGAATTGATATTACAAACATTTTTGTATTAATGTTCTTTTTGATTAGAGACCTGTCTGCTCCTGACAGCTTCCTGTCTTGAATTCTAAGAAATTGAGCATCTTTGAAGTCACTCCAGTTGTGGTGAGACAGCCACTAGGCAACAATTGCCTCTTTTCATCTACAGGTAAATTATTGTCCATAAAAGGACACACTTGTGGAATAGTCGACTGATCATATCTGCCAAGACGGAGTAATCAATCCTTAATAATTCTGCATCACTAGCTCTGTCAGATGATCCTGGGACAGAAAGCTGAAGATCCAATGCTCCAACGTTTTGTAGTATAGGGGGTGTCCAGGTGTTTAGCAGTCTCTATAAATTGGCTAAGTTTTAGAAGCTACACTTTGTGCTTCCCATAATTTCAGTTAACTCAGTCATTCTGAATTTCTGATGAAGTTGAAGACTTATAGTCTTATAGCCAATCCCAGCTATTTACTTTGAGAGAAAAGATTCGAGAGGATGGTTTTCAGCTAACAATTCATTCTAAAGCCAAGAAAAAAGCCAGGTTCAGAAATAAGTCTTTCAATTAAGAGAGATGACAGAGCTTCTGGTTAGTCAACAAAATGATGGACTGGGTATTAGGTCTATCTTGTACCTTACTGACACAAATTGGTATAGTTATGCTCTAATTGTATTTTGAGAGAAAAGTTTTATTTTAACAGGAAGGGTGATATGTAGGAGGAGCTAAGATGGGAGGAGCAAAAAGAGAAAGAGGAAGAATCAGGACAGGAGGAGAAGGAGAGGAGAAGCTAGGAGACAAGGGGGGGGGGAGGAGAACATGAAGCCAGATGTTCCCAGTATCTCCACTAGTCAAAGATAGTTGGTATATCGAGGTTGGGTATTTTGTTACACTTCTGATTGTATGGGCATCTTGTTATTGAGCATTACCAAACTTATAAAGCCTTTGATCAACATTAAAAAAAATTGTATAAAAGCAAAAAGGAAGAGGGGGAATGGAGTAGAGGTATTTTAGAAAGGGAAAATGGAGAAAGGGTATGGCATCTGAAATGTAAATAAAATATTCAAGAAAACATAAACAAAATTAAACCCTTAACCTACAGGAGCACAATGGATTGATTTATGTTTATGCAAATGTTAAACTCTTTTATGCTAGGTTATCAATATCCCTCTAAACAAAACTGATGGCAATTTTTCTTGATGTACATCAAACACATGTGATGCCCTACACTTATTTTAAAAAGATAGGTGAGTGAATATTTCAGGCTTAGTTTCATCAGTTGTGTGCATATTCATATGTTAGTCATGAGGTAACAACTCATATATTACAGTATTCTGTTAGTACTAGTATTAATTTTTATTTCAATGTAGATACCATTGTTTTTATGAATACTTTTCATGATTAATTGCATATGTAATTTGTCATCTTATTTGAAATGTTTTACTACATGATATTTATTTAAATAATTTTTGACATTTCACATTAAAGGTGTGAAATAATGTGACCTTTCACTTGTACAAAATTATTTTTGTTTTAATTCTTCTTTCTAGCCATGTGTCCCCAGTGAATATTACAGAAAGAGAGTATTTATTATATTATAGTACCCTTCTTCAGTACTAATTAAGCCTCACAGGGAATTTAATATTTCCTGAAAATTAAAAGATTAATGGTTAAATTATATGGTGCTTTACCTTCATTAACTTTAATTAGAAAATTAAAGAGAGTGTCTCATCTCTCTTGCTGTTTAATAAAAATGTTGTGATGCAGCAATCATTGAAATTCTACACAGAATCTTTTCCAGTGCTCTATCCTTTTCTTATTGATAAGTTTGTGTTCTGGAACCATTATCAACCTATTGAAGATATTGATGAGGAGTAGTTCTCAAAACTATTTTTTGTCAAAAGAATAAAATTCTTCAAGGTTTATTTTGCAATGCTTTCACTAACTTTTAAAATTTATTTTGTGTAATTTTAGAATTATCAGTGTTCCCTGTATATATTCTTCAAAAATACAATCAACATTTGAACATATTAACAAGTATCAAATCTGTACTGAATTGTGGGGAAAACATAATAAACCCTTGCATGTTGTATGTAATTATGGATATGATATATAATATTCATTATTAATTTAAAAATTAATAGTATATTAATTTAAAATTTTATTGTATACCATCACTTGTCACCTGTTATCCCTGCATTTGGGAGGCAGAGATGGACAGATTCCTCTAAAGCTTCAAGGCTGGCATGGTCGATATGGAAACTTTCAGGGTAAGCAAGGCTATATAGAAATACTAAATACATACATTATTAGAAATATGTATACTTTCTAGATGATCTTAAGTGTCAGACAGACTTTATGAGTTATTTAGAAAATAAAGTGTTTTCTAAATAGGTTTTATTTCATAACTGAAATAAAATATTATTTAGAGTTACCAAATCCCTTGTGAGTTGTCCACACTGTTTTTGTCATGGTGGCACATGCCTTTAATCCCAGCACTTGGGAGACAGAGGCAGGTGGATTTCTGAGTTCAAGGCCAGCCTGGTCTACAGAGTGAGTTCCAGGATAGCCAGGGCTACACAGAGAAACCCTGTTTTGAAAAAAAAATTAGAAATGCAGATTTTAATCTTGTGTGTTCCAAAAGAGGAAAAGGGCCAATTTCCTGTTTTCTTTGACCTTGATATATTTATATCACCGAAGAAGAAGGTTCCTAGATATAAAAAGAGATTGTGCATATGTAATTAAAGTAGAGTAAATAGATTAATACATTTTGTACATTCTTTGTTAAAATTAAGGATTGACTATTTTCTAAAAATTCTGACCATTGTACTCCAATAGTTGGTTTTAAAAAGAGATTTGAGGTGACAATGTATATATGTTGAAGACTTTTTTCTTGTGAACCCCGCTGCCCCACATTGGGTTCCAAAGTGTCAGGGACTGCTCTATCAATATTGGAACCCGCATTGCCAAAAGCCTTGGGGGCTAAACTATTAGAGCCTGCACTGCCACAAGCTGCTCCAGTCCGCGGGTCGGGGTTCAGCAAGAGAGAGAGAGTGAGGACAGACGTGAAGAATGGAGACCAGATAGAGTGTGATTCAATCCCGTTTATTCTTCAGTATCTTTTTTTCTCTCCAAATCTAAGTTCCTAGTACCAAGTCTCAGGACCTGGGCTTCGGACCATGTCTCAAGACCTAATCCCAGTTCTAAATTGCTAGTCTCTTTCCCAGTTCCAAGTTACCTGCCTCAAGTCTCAAGTCTCAAGTCTCAAGTCCTCTTCCAAGTCCAAGTATCTAATTCCTAGTTCGAAGTTCTTTCCAAGCTCCAGTCTCAAGTCTCAGGTACTCTTCCAAGTACAAGTGTCTAATAATCCTATTTCCAAGTTCTGCCAGCTCCAAGTCTCAAGTACCAAGTGTCTAATAATTCCTTCTGTCTGCTTCTTGCCTTTTATATGTCTCACTACTAAGCCACGCCTTTAAGTCACACCTTTAAGTCTTATCTCTAAATCACACCTTTAAGTCTCACACACCCAATGGAAAATCCTGGGTATCTAAAACAAGATGTTATCAGAGTGTGCTCAGCTGGTGTAGGCTATTGTAAACAAGTTTCTTGTCAGGTTATATGGCTCAAGATGGCTGCAAGGATGATAGCCACCTTCTGTCAACTCCCCACACTTTTTAATCTTATTTTTAGATGAGTGCAGTTTACTGTAGGATTTTCAGTATATAGCGAATCAACAGTCCTTTTTGGAAGCATATAATCTAGATGCTCAGAAGTGCTTAATCTTTGTTAAATATGACATACACTTAATTCATTATTACATGTCACTCCAGAATTTCTCTAGCTTTTTTTTCTAGATAGACTACTATCCTTGTGTTAGGGTCAATCTATGGTTTGAGTGCAATATGATTTCTTTTATGAAATTTGGTGATATTGTGTTTGAAGAATATGTTTTTAAAATTTTCTTTTAGTGAGGAAAATTCCCTCCCTATCTCTCAAAACTAGGTTTGGTTTGAATAATGAATTGTCTGATTTTAATTAACTACATCACTTGTTGTTTAGTAACATTTGCTTGGAAAACTTGTTTTCTATCATTTCATCATATCATTGATAGTGAGGTCTGTATTGAATAGGCAATAAAAATGGACTCTGTTTTCATATCTAGTATATTAGTCTGTATCTTTTCCATGGAAAATTGATACCATTAGTAATAAAAATTATTATTGAATACTGTGCATTAATTCCTTTCTTTCTCCTTCCGGTCTGGGTCAGAACACTGAGCAGATCTTGGGTGGCAGCTCTGCCCCCAACATCCAAGAACCCAGAGGAAGAAGGGATCCCAGGCACTCGAACTCAGGCAGTATCCTAGGTAAGCAGACAACAGGGCCCGCCCTAAACAGGGAGTAGCTGGGAACCAAAAGGACCCAGGAAGTCACTCCCGGCCCGGAACGCTGGTTCCTTCTGGTCTGGGCCAGAGCACTGAGAAGATCTTGGGTGGCAGCTCTGCCCCCAACCTCCAAGAACCCAGAGGAAGCAGGGATCCCAGGTGCTCTAACTTGGACAGTGTCTTAGAAACTAGTTCTCAGATCTGAGGCCTAGATCAGACCTCTGCCAGGTCTGCTGTTGTGTGGACCCCGGATTCCACCTGAGACATACTGGAAGGTCCACTCAATCCAGATCCACAGAGGAACAAATGAACTCAGAGCTTCAGACAACATATCCTGAGATATTCTAGAGGAGACACTGCACCCAGAACAGCAGACACCTAGCTGGACTACTACCTTGGAGGCACCATATCCTGAGGCATCCTAGAGGTACCACTGTAATCAGTGCAGCTGGAAAAGATCACAGAGACATCTGGACCCCTAGGAGATCAGACACAAGCTAGATAACTAGAAAGACAGGCTTCAGTCAGAGACAGCAAGTACAGGCAGCACTAGAGTTAACCAGATGGCAAAAGGCAAGAGCAAGAATGTAAGCAACAGAAACCAAAGTTACATGGCATCATCAGAACCCAGCTCCCCCATCAGTGCAAGCCCTGAACACCACATCACACCAGAAAAGCAGGAATCAGAATTAAAATCACTTCTCATGATGATGATAGAGGGCTTTAAGAAAGGCATAAATAAGTTCTTAAGTTCTTAAGTTCTCAAAGAACTTAAGGAGAGCACTGGTAGACAGATAGAAACCCTTAAAGAGGAAACACAAAAATCCCTTAAGGAATTGCAAGAAAATGCAACCAAATGGGAAAAGGAATTAAACAGAACCATGCAGGATCTAAAAATGGACGTAGAAACAATAAAGAAATCACAAAGGGACAATACCCTGGAGATAGAAAACCTAAAAAAAAGATCAGGAGTCATAGACACAAGTATCACCAACAGAATACAAGAGATGGAAGAGAGAATCTCATGTGCAGAAGATACCATGGAAAACATTGACACAACTGTCAAAGAAAATGCAAAATACAAAAAGCTACTAACCCAAAATATACAAGAAATCCAAGACACAATGAGAAGGCCAAACCTAAGGATAATAGGTGTAGATGAGGGAGAAGACTCCCAACTAAAAGGACCAGTAAATATCCTCAACAAAATTATAGAGGAAAACTTCCCTAACCTTAAGAAAGAGATGTCCATAAATATACAAGAAGCCTACAGAACTCCAAAGAGTTTAGACCAGAAAAGAAATACTTCCCGCCACATAATAGTCAAAACATCAAATGTACAAAACAAAGAAAAACTACTAAAAGCAGTAAGGGAAAAAGGCAAAGTAACATATAAAGGCAGACCTATAAGAATTACACCAGACTTCTCACCAGAGACCATAAAAGCCAGAAGTTCCTGGACCAATATCATACAGACCCTAAGAGAACACAAATGCCATCCCAGACTACTATACCCAGCAAAACTGTCAATCATTATTGATGGAGAAACCAAAATATTCCATGACAAATCCAAATTTACACAGTATCTCAATACAAATCAAGCACTTCAAAGAATAATTGGTGGAAAACTCCAACACAAGGAGGAATACTACAACCTAGAAAAAGCAAGAAAGTAATCTTCCAAAAACCCCAAAAGAAGATAGTTACACAAACATATCTCCACGGATATTAGCCCAAAAGCTTGGATTAGCGAAGACTCAACCCACAGACCACATGAAGCTCATGAAGAAGGAAGACCAAGAGGGGATGCTCAGTTCTACTTAGAACGAGAAACAAAAATGCTCAAGGGAGCAAATAGGGAAACAAAACATGGAACAGAAACTGAAGGAGGGGCCATCAGGAGACCATTCCACCTGGGTATTCACCTCATGTACAGCCACCTAAGCTAAACACTGTTGTGGACAGCTGGAAGTGCATAATGAGAGGAACACGATATACCTGTCTCCTTAGAGGTCCGCCAAAGACTAACACACTCAGAGGACAATGCTCACAGTTAATCACTGATATGATCAGGGGTTTCCCAATGGAGAACTTAATGAGAGGACTGAAGGAGCAGAGAGGGTTATTGACCCCAGGTGGAAAGCAACAATACCAAACAACCAGAACTCCCCAGGGTCTAAACCACCAGCCTGGGAACACATAGGGAGGGACCTAAGACTCCAGAGGTATATGTAGGGGAGGATGGCCTTGTTGGACATAGGTGAGAAAGGAGTTTATTGGTCCCATAAAAAAATGAACACACAGTGTGGGGGGGAATGTGAGGGCGGGGAGGGGATAGTGAGGGGGGATAGGTACGGTCACTGCCTCATAGAAGCATGAGGATTGGGATGGGATAGGAGGTTTCTGGGTGGTGGGAGGAAGTAGGGTAAGGGGATAAAATCTGAAACGTAAATATTACAACCAATTTTAACAAGCGAAAAAAAAAGTCATCAGAACCAACATCTTTTAAAAAAAAATGTCAGCTCCCTGGGGGTGGGAAATTTTTTTTCTTGATACTAAAACTTGTTCTGAGAATTGTATATTGCAGAATACACAGCCTTGGTGTATCTACTCATCAAGCATACTGAGCAGACCTGCCCAAACCTCTGATGTCCTGGAATTCCATCTGGATTCAGTGAAGACACAGCATCAGAGGCTTATCAACTTAGTCTTCCCCCAACCCCTCTTCTAAAATCTCAATGCCCTTAATCAGCTTGAAAAAGTTAAAGAAGAGTCAGCGCCCCTATTCCCTGAGCTTGGGGACTAATGTGGTTAATAATGGTCTGTCTTTCTAGGGAAAAGTAGTGGTTTTGTTGGAACAGGGAGGATTAGCTAGGACTTATTGCATAGCCATAACCTATTGGTAGAAATCTGTATAATTATTATCAAGATGAAGTTATAATTTCTTAAATAGTACAAAATTTACTTTGATTTCAAATTTAAGGTTTTCATTGGTATGAGCCTCTTATTAATATAAAAATGACCCAGCTCTTTTTTAACTTTTTTTAACTGATTTGGGAAGGTTAACCTATGAGTTAAGGGACTATAGCAAATTCATGGTTTTGAGTTTATTGTTAGGGTGTTTTCCATATTTTATTTAGACATAGCTGAGAGGAGTGAACAGACAACAGTCCAGGTTACCTTACATGGATAGTTGGTTTTCAAAACATCAGAAGTCCATAGAATTGATGCTACAAATATTTATATATTAATGTTCATTTTGATTAGAGACCTGTCTGCTCCTGACAGCTTCATGTCATGGATTCTAAGAAGAAATTGAGCATCCTTGGAGATACTCCAGTTGTGCGGTGACAGCCACTAGGCAAGAATTGCCTCTCTCCATCTACAGACAAATTAATGTCCAGAAAAGGACACACTTGCAGAATAGTTGATTGATTGTATCTGCCTAGACAGAGTAATCAACCCTTAATAATTCTGCATCACTAAGGTCTGTCAGATGATTCTGGGCCAGAAGGCTGAAGATTTGATGCTCCAAAGTTCGGTAGTATAGGGGTTCTATACTACCAGGTGTTCAGCGGTCTCTATAAATTGGCTAAGTTTCAGAAGCTATGCTTAGTGCTTCCCATAACTTCAGTTAACTCAGTCATTCTGGATTTCTGATGGGGTTGAAGACCTATAGTCTCATAACCAATCCTGGCTATTTACTTTGAGAGAAAAGATCTGAGTAGATGGTTTTCAGCTGACATTCATTCTAAAGCCAAAAAGCCAGGATCAAAAGTACATGTTTTAGTTACAAGAGATGACAGAGGTTCTGGTTAGTCAACAGAATGATGGACTGGGTATTAGGACTATCTTGTACCTCACTGGTACAATTAGGAATAAGTATGCTCTAATTGTATTTTGAAAGAAAAGTTCTACTTTAACAGGAAGAGTAATATGTAGGAGGAGCTAAGTGGGAAGGAGTACTGAGAGAAAGAGATGGAACAAGGAGAGAAGATGAAGAAGAGGAGAAGCTAGGTGATGAGAGAGAGAAAGAGAGAGGGGGCATGGAGGCAGATGTTCACATGTCTCCATCAGTCAAAGATAGTTTTTATATCTAGGTTGGGTATTGGGTTACGCTTCTGATTGAGCATTGTCAAACTTATAAATCCTTTGATTAACATTTTAAAAAATCGTATAAAAGCAAAAAGGAAAGTGGGGCATGGGACAGGGGTGTTCTAGGGAGGGGAAATGTGGAAAGGGGATGGCATCTTAAATGTAAATAAAATATAAAATAAAAAAATAAAAATAAAATAAAAAATAAATAAAAAGTCGTGACCTGAAGTCGTGGCTTAGAAGTGAGACATATAAAAGGATAGAGGCAGACAGAGAAAGTAACAGATTACTTGACATTAGGTAGAGACACTTCAGGGAGTACAACTAGGAACTAGGAACTAGGAACTCAAGACTTGGGACTTAGACTAGGAAGAGAGACTGAAGAATAAACGGGACTGAAACACACTCTGTCTGGTCTCCATTCTTTGAGTTCATCCTCACTCTCTGTCTTGCTGAACTGCAACCCGCTGACAGGAGCAGCAGCTTGGGCTGGGATACAGTGGCCACCAAACTCGGGGCAGCCCCAGCCTCAACATTTTGCTCGGCCCTCGACATTTTTCGGTGCCCCAACATGGGGCTAGTGTGGTCCCCAACATTTTTGGCGCCCATCATGGGGCTAGTGTAGTTCCGAACATTTTGTTGGCTCCCGAACGTGGGGCAGAGAGAACAAGAGATCCAGTGAAGGATGCTACCGGAAGAAGGATCTGTTGATTGTTTCAGGAATCTGCCGCATCTAGAAAGGTAAGGAAAATGGGACAAGATATTAGTCAACCTGAATCCAACTCTCTGCTTTGGTTTGCTTCAAGAAAGGTAATGAAAATGGGACAAGAAATTAGTCAGCCTGAATTCAACTCTCTGTTTTGGTTTTCTTGTTTGCTGCTCACATGTGTTAATTTTCTACTTTTGTTCTTGAATGCTGTCTTTTTTGTTCAAAATAAAAAGAAGCATAAGTTAGTATCCAAAATACAACCAAAGGTTGATGACAATTTGTCAGAGCCAAATTGTGCTGACTTAGAGGAAGAGGCAGCTGAACAGTATAACCCTGAATGGCCCTCTTCTGGAAGACCCCCCTCCCTATGCACCTCCACCTCCAAATGCTACCACACTGGAGATGGTGGTTATAGATCCCATAAGGGAGTTACAGGAAAAAAATATCTGTTCTTAAATAACAAATAGAGTTAGAGAAAGAGTATCAGGACTTAATTAATCAGTTACAGAAATTAAGGACAGGGAAAATGTCTCAAGAGACCAACTGCGAAAATCCCCCGGATTTTAATGTTCCTCAATCTGGTGTCCAGAGGCAGTCCCTATCCTCTAGCCTTAGTTCAGCTACAGATCAGCCAGAGGAGGGAAATGCTGAGGCTGTTCCTTTATCAGAGACGAGAGATGATCAAGGGGTTGCTTGGAGACATCACACAGGGTTTAATTTTCAAATCATTAAAGAATTTAAAAATGCCTTATCTCAATATGGTGCCACTGCTCCCTTTACTCTTGCAATTTTACAGTCTGACACAGAGGAGTGGCTAACTCCTAGTGATTGGAATACGTTAGCAAGAGCAGTTCTTACTGGTGGAGACTATCTTATTTGGAAATCAGAGTATCATGAGAATTGCAAAGAGACAGCTAGGAGAAACATTCAGGCAGGCAATGGTTGGTCCTTTGATGCCTTAGTAGGAGAAGGGCAATTTGCTTCTAGTGATAACCAGATGCAATATGGCCCAGGTTTATTTGCTCAAATTCAAAATGCAGCCATGAAGGCTTGGCATAAACTTCCAGTAAAGGGAGACCCTGGTGCATCTTTAACAACAGTCAGGCAATGGCCTGATGAATGATTTTCTGACTTTGTTCATCGATTAATGACAACAGCAGGAAGGATTTTTTGTAATGCAGATTATGTAAAACAACTTGCATATGAAAATGCTAATCCTG
Source organism: Arvicanthis niloticus (assembly GCF_011762505.2). Taxonomy (NCBI): domain Eukaryota; kingdom Metazoa; phylum Chordata; class Mammalia; order Rodentia; family Muridae; genus Arvicanthis; species Arvicanthis niloticus. Next base: position 7,795,242 of record NC_133438.1, on the reverse strand, counting down.
CCTGCCAAGTAGCCATTAGACCTTACAGGAAAAAGACAGATCTTACAGGGTATATCAAACTTTGTTCTGACATAGGTCCCTCTTACCAACAGGGCTTAACTATGGCTATTTGCAATCAAATTTGGATCAGGCCATAAAGGCTCATGAGTTACATCACCTTAGTTCTAAAACTTTAAAAGTTATGTTTAAAATTACCAGAGAACAAGCTAGACAAATTGTTAAACAATGTCAATCATGTGTTAAACTTTTACCAGTTCCTAATTTGGGTGTAAATCCATAGGGACTGATACCAAACAGTATCTGGCAAATCCATGTTACTCATTATAATGAATTTGTCAAGCAAAAATATATACATGTATCTGTAGACACATACAGTGGTTTCATTTATGCAACATTACAAACTGGAGAAGCAAGCAAGCATGTGATCACTCATATGCTTGCTACAGTCACTGTATTGGGTGTGCCTAAACAGATAAAATCTGACAATGGCCCAGGTTATACAAGCTCCAGTTTTCACCAATTTTGTGAAACATCGAGAATACTACAATAAAACAGGTATTCCATATAATCCACAGGGCCAAGTTATGGTAGAAAGGGCACACCAAACCATTAAATGTCAATTTGAAAAAATTAAAAAGGGGGACTGGTACCCTACCAAGGGATTCCCCAGAGATATCCTTCATCATGCACTCTTCACTTTAAATTTCTAAAATTTGGATTCTGAAGGAAAATCTGCTGCAGATAGATTCTGGCATCCTGATACCAAAAAGAATTTTGCAACAGTCCTCTGGAAAGACCCATTAATTGAAACCTGGAATGGGCCAGATCCAGTGCTTATCTGGGGAAGAGGTTTTGTTTGCATATATTCTTAAACTGCAGATGCTGCACATTGGCTGCCAGAGAGACTGATCAAACAAATAGACAACAATAACAAATCCAGGGAGGAGAAACCCCCTGATAAGAGTATTTTTTCTTCACATGGATCCTAAGGGTAAAACTCATGTTATCAGCCTAAGTGGCAAGTAGTTTAACTGTTGTACCATCTCACTGGCAAGAAATGATATTTTCAAGTTATTTTTAAATTAATTTATTCATTTTGAACTCCAAATTTTATTCCTTTCCCAATCTACTGGGATGTCTCCACCCCCTCTATACTCTGGGTTTTTTTCAAACTTTTAGTCATATAGACAATAGGTAAAATAATTAAGAAATAATCCATTAGCCATTTACATTTTTCCAACTGTAAATAAATCATTATTTGACTAATATGGACTGTGTAGATGGCAATGCTATTTGAATATTTGTAGTTAATTGCTACAAATGCAAAACTATTATATTCTATTCCACAATTACATTAATAAATGTGTGCGGTATATTAAATACTGCATTTGATGCTTCTCTTATTTTCTATGTTATGTGCCAACACTCTGTCCAATAACTTGTGAACTTTGAAAATGGAAATAAAAATACTACACCAAAATTTATAGACTGTGGAAAACTTGTCTCTTTTCAGGGTATATGGCTCAAGATGGCTGCAAGGATGATAGCTAACTTCTGTTGTTTTTCTACACTGAGTCAACTTTCTATGGTCATAATCAAGGTAAAAAATAACATAATCCCATGGATGCAGGTTTCCTTGTAAAAAAGAATTCAAATATTGGGAGAATCATTCCTTTCACTATTTAGTCAATGATTCACTGCAATGGAAATCATATGTTCTACATTTACAAGGGTGAGGATTACAATATATGAAAGGGGTATTATTGAGTAACATAAACATCCCTAATTGACATTCTTGCTATAAAATCTAGATTTATCTTTTTTATATAATGTATATAAACCTGTTGGGGGCCTACTTTTAGCAGAAAGTGGCTATCAGCTTTGCAGCCATCTTGAGCCATATACCCTGACATGAGACTTGGATTACAATAGCCTACAACAGCTGAGCACACTCTGATAATCTTGGTTTAGATACCTTGGGTGCGTGAGATTAAAGGTGTGTGAGATTAAAGGTGTGTGACTTAAGAGTGTGACCTAGAGATCAGATTTAGAGACAAGACCTAAGGGCATGATTAAAGGTGTGACCTTAAGTCGTGGCTTAGAAGTGAGACATATAAAAGGATAGAGGCAGACAGAGAAAGTAACAGATTATTTGACATTAAGTAGAAGACACTTGGCTCTAGAGAGAACAATTTGGAGTAACAGAGATTCAGACACTAGGAGTAGGAGTAGACATTAGACACTCAGAAGAGTTCAACTAGGAACTAGATTGAGTACAACTAGGAACTAGGAACTAGGATCTCAAGACTTGGGACTTGGACTGGGAAGAGAGACTGAAGAATAAACAGGATTGAATTGCACTCTGTCTGGTCTCCATTCTTCGAGTCTGTCCTCACTCTCTCTCTTGCTGTACCCCGACCCGCAGACCGGAGCAGCAGCTTGGGCCGGGATACAGTAGCTGCCAAACTCGGGGAAGCCCAGGGCTCAACATTTTGCTTGGCCACAACAGTTTTTGGCCACCCCAACGTGGGGCTAGTGCGGTCCTCTACATAAACCTTTCCTTCATGCTTGATTATACTCACTGAGTACCAGTCTCATAGATATAACAATTTTGGAAGAAGAAAAGTGTTGTCTGCTCTCAGTTATTGTCAAGTCAATATGAAGTGATATTTAGAGTAAAATATGTACACAAGTGTTTCCCTTAAGTGATAGGGTAAATGCATTCTTATGAAAATATGTTAAGAGTACAAAGTACATACTGTTAGATTCATAGAAAACTAAGATTTTTTGTAGTTTTTACGCATTATTGTTATATTCTTATAACATTCACCTCTCACATTCCCCAACTTCATTTTTCACATAATCACTGTTACTCTCAGACTCATGAGCTCCTTTTTCACTTTTATATATAAACACACTTACCAGTATATACGCACACTACTGATCCCATTTAGTGTAGATTCATTGGTAATGTTTTTCAGTTGGCAAATATGAACTAGAAAAACTATTACATGTCTTGTCCCAATAGAAGACAGTTTTTCTCATGGGACAGCATTCATATAAGAGAAAAAAGACATCAGAAAAACTGAAACCAAGATATCTGTGATTTCAAATACACTCAGCAAAAATATCCTTAGCAAACTTAGTGTCTATGAATTCACTAACGTAAGTGATTTCAGCATAGCATCTATAATGTACTACACTATCTGTGCCTTGTGATAGTATGATAAATAATATCATCTTCTCTGTATTCAAAGCTGTGGTTCATGGCATCTTTTTGAAGCACTGCAACACTCTCAAAATTAAGGCCAATGACAGCACCCTTACCTACATCTTGCTCATCTCACTCATCTTTTGTTTTCTCTACCTCTTGCTCTTCATTGGCCATCCAAACTCAGCCACCTGCATCTGGAAGAAAATCACATTTGAAATTGTATTTACAGAGGATACACTGGGGAATGGGTGAGGGGAACTCCAGATTTGGTTAGTGGCAAATGTCTGAGAGCTGGTAGAACTTTGGGAACTTCTGTGAGAGGTGGAATGATTATGTTTGACTAAGGCGTCTCCAACATCAGTTCTTGATGAGAAAGACAGACCTTGCTTGTCTGTCCTAATTATTCATTGTTCATCATTGAAAATTGGGTACATATAACTTACTCACAGAGGACCAGAGATTAAACACATTTTGCAGGAAGGAATGTCCAGGATGGAAATTTTACTGGCTAAACCTTAAGTCCAGCCTATTTAGATACCTCTGTATTATGAGACTAGTGGTCATGATCTCCATGTGGGGTGTTGTGGTCACATGCTCCAGGAAAAGAACTGAGTGAGGAGCAGATGAAAAGCCAACTGATCTTTGAAATGAAAATACTGGGGTTTCTAAATCCATTTAACATTTTCAGTTATTTTCTGGTGACATGATTCCACTTGCCTGACATATCCAAAACATGCATGGTGGTAATCCTCAATAATCAGCTTTCACTAAAGGCCATGTCATCCAGACAAAAAGAAAACAGAGAAATACTGAAGTTAACAAATGGAACAGACCAAATGGACATAACAGGTATTTACAGTATCGTCCTCAAAATATACATAGTTACTATTACTCTCTGCTTCTTATAAAGTTTTATCAAAAGTTGAGCAAATACTAAGATATAAAGATATAAATACAAATTCATACAAGAAAATTGAAAAAATAGCCTCATTATATCCTTTCAGTTATAATGGACTACAGCTGTATATAAACAACTACATTAACATCAGAATGAATGCAAACTCATGGAAACTGACTTATTCTCCACAAAATAAAAAAAAAATGGATCAAGACAAAAATAAAATAATGAGAAGCATTTTTTAATTCATTGATAATGATTACACAGCATATACAAAGTCATTGTGTTGTGAGTAATATTTAAAGAGCAGCCCATAGTACTGCTCATTTATGAGCAGCTGCCATGCTCCTGACTAGAAGCAGCCAAAGGCCAAGAGTGACAGCATATACCCACTATTGCTTTGCTCACACCATGGCTCAGGCCAGCCAGAAGCACTGGCCCTGGCACCCACAAGATGCCAGCGTGGCTCTACCAATCCATCATGCTTTCCACAATGTTGGCCTCAACCCAAACCATCCCACTATGACTGACATACCTGGTAGAAATGTGACCCTTAATGCTTAATGGTTTTCCAGTATTTGTATATTTGTAAATGCTATATTAACAAGATGCCCACACAATTTGAGTTGTTTCCCAATACCTAAACTCAGATATAAATTGTTACCCAGGACTGTTCTTGATCCACCCATAGTTCTCCATGGCTAATACCTCTTTCCTCTCTCCTCCTAGCTCCTCCTCTTCCTTTCCTTCTTCTTCCCTCCTCACAACTTTTCACTCCACCTACCTCTTATACAGCCCAATCACTGAGCTTTATACAAAAGTAATGGGAAGATAATCTGCTACATCATTGGTCACCATTGTGATAGCCATTGAAAGAGGTAAGTTCCTCAGGGCTGTAGTGGCAAATTCCTTTAATCTTAGTATGTGAGAGACAGAAGCAAGAGAATATCTGTAAATTTGAGACTAACCTAGTCTACAGAACTAGTTCTAGAAAAGCCAAGCCTACATTCCAAACACTTTTTCATTAAACAAACAAAGCAAAAAGACACAGTCATAGCACATAGAAAAACATAAAATGAAACAAAAGAAGTGATTTCATGGTACTTATTTAAGAACACTCCAAAAAGCTTTAAATAAAAAATAATCACACACAAGAAGAGAAGACAGAAAATCATAATCAAACTGTGGAATCAGATCAATAAAATAAATACAAAGATATTAATAAAAGAGTACCAATGATAGAAGAACTAAAATCAACATGATCATGAAATATTCTGAATAAATGAAATGTGAAAAGATTATATTCAAATTATGAAATAAAAAACAAAATGATGGGGTTAAGTGTAAACACAATGAAATTTTTAGATAATCAGAGAGACATACTTTAAAACCCTCTAATGTAACAAATATAAAATTCAAAACATGGGGATTTTCCTGAACACATATCACTTATTAAAGTTAAAGAAAGAGAAAATAAAAACTTACATTGTACTCTAACCAATAGTGTAAGAGTAAAACTCACTAAAATTTTCACAACACACCCAAAAGTGTCAGAGACAAAAACATTTATGACATAATACTTTCAGATATACAATAGAACACAATTATTCCTACATTATCCCAAACAAGATAAACAGAAAAAAGTCACTGTTCAATTATGAAATGACAGTCACCATCATAACCAAAAAAGAGAAAGACCTAACCAAGAAGGAAATTTATAAACTAATTTCTCTTATGTAAATGATAAAACATAATCAACAAAATTTTGTGAAGTGAATCTGCAAACAAATCAAAAATATCAACTATGATAATAATGTAGACTTTATTACAGAGAAGCAAGGAAGGTTACATACACAGAAGTCAATAGATGTATATCTTTATGTATATATGTATATACACGTGTTTTTACAGGAAGCAAGTAGGAGAGGTACTTTTAAGAATTAAAATGTCTCAAAGCATTAGAGTATGGGGAGTCATTTGAAGCTAGTGGGGAAAAACAGAAGAAAGTATCACATTTTTCTTATAAATTCAACACAAAGGTCATAAATTGAGAAAGAGGCTGTTGAACTGAGGAATGGAATGAGTACTAACATGAAGAAGTAATGTGCCTGACAGATGGCAAAACTGACAGAGTACAGGCTACATATCTGTGGATGTGTCGTAATAAAACATACTATGGCGTATTCATTTAAAATTAAATGATTATTCCATACAGACAAAACTGGATACAAGGCTGAATCTGAACTACTGAAAATTTTATTTGAACTCATGAAAGATGATTATTCTTTGCTTTACCATGAAAAAGTATTCATCTAACATCTCTCTACATCCATACCTAGCCTCCTGGGACAGTGATTTTGGTTCATGGACACACAAAAAAAATGTTCTTACTTAAATTTACAGTGAAATGGAGAAAAGAAAACAAGCCTTGCATGCTTCATCAGAAATGCTAATATATGACATATCACAACACACAACAAAGAATTGTTTTATTTGTGCTGCTTTCTCTGCAGTCCATACATAAAGAGACTCATTGTGACACAGTTATCAGTAGACTGTCCTGCTGGAACTGCAGGATCTAAAATATAGTCAATATTATATGACTAAGAAAATTGTATGAGAAGACTTTGTCTGTAAATTAAATACATGTTCACATGACACTTAATACTTGCTTCTAAAATAATAATGTAAGACTTCACAGTAACTACTGGAAAGTAAAATTAGCAAAATCAGTATAGAAAATCAAAGACTAGAAGAAAATAGTCAAAATAAGTTATTGATCTGTGTGAACTGAGGATCAGATTTAAAAATAGTATTTTAGAACACAAATATTCTCCTTAGTTTCTCATTGATAACAATTGGGAATATGAGTGCTAGCTTTCATATAGTGTTTGGAATGAAGCAGACAGGTCCAACATTCTCTCAGAATCATGATGAATATTGAAAAAGTAACATTTGGTATGTACGTAAATTGTGGTTCTCAGATGTTCTGTGTAGTTTTGAATACAGCAGGATTCAGAATACTTCTGGATTTGTCATTTTTGATTCCCAAGACAATGTAAGCAGTTTTTTGTTTAGATATTCTGTACCTATCACTGCTGTAAGATTGTCAATACTGCATTCTCCATGATAGAAAATGCTCGAACCATGAGGCTGCTTATGCCTGCCACACTCATTGTGTCATCAGGGCCAGTGTGTAACTATTGTATCAGACTTTCTGAGTCCTTTCTAAAACATTAATGCATGTCTCATGGTAGATCAACTAACATAATCTATTGATATTACATAAGTAATTCACATAAACTGATTTTAAGTCAGTACTGGGACCAAATTTTCACAAAGTGGAATCTTTCCAGGGACCTTAATTTCAACAAATATGTGTGATATCATCCATCAAGATTCACCATAGTGATCTATATTTATCAACGAAGATTATTACATGCAGAGGAGACATCAAATGAAGCTCCTCAGGAGAGAGTGTATAAGATTCCTCTAGGGGTGAAGAATCACCTGTAAAAAAGGAAACATGAATACAGATGTGGCATCTCCCTTGGCCACAATTATAATAGTACATCAAGATAAATTGGTACCTGTTTGATTTCTGATTAGTGTGGTCTTCACAATCCATACTGCCCATGCTCAGAGAAGAAACAATATGTTCACCTTGATTTTACCCTTATTGCTCCTGGACATTCCATTTCTTGTAGCTGATTTTATTTATCCCAGGTGCTTTTGGAGTATGAAGCAGAATGAATATGAGAATAGAAACCTGGGAAGGGGTTGTGTCTTCCCTATTAATATAGTAAAACAGCCTGTGGAGAAAGAATATTTCAGTCATATTCTGGACATACAGTAAGTGCTTTTGTATTTTCCATGTAAATGCCATCATGGATGTTTCCTGGGACTACTGAGGATGAAAACCAAGGCAGTGCTATGGAGTCTTTTGTTCTATTTTGTCAACCCACAAAACAAGAAAAAACTCCAAATTCTATTAAATGCTTAATGTATTAGCACTTAAAATTTACCCGGAATATATTTTTTCCATTAGCCTCGAGTTCAGAAGGATACAAACTGAACAATAAGACAACTCTTGTCCTTTATCTACCACATATATCCCTCCACTTGACAGTTTCGATAGCAGAGTATCCAATGGTATGTTTTTGAAAGAATCTGCATAAATTTTCTATGAGTTTATACTTCCTATGTTTAGGCAAAAGGCCATATAATCTACTGGTGGTCTGTCCATCACAGTGCAGTGTGATTTTTTGTGTTTGATTTTTACAAGTACTAGACACAAATTTCTGTACTCTGCTATTGAAATTTTTAAAGGCACCTTTTCCTGTGTATTCATAAAGAATATTCTAAAATGTATTGTATTTATATAAAGACACCACAAATGTACAGTTTCTAACTGGAATACAGATATTTAACTCTTAGTAAAAAATTAATAATAAGGTAACATATTTGATCTTTATCAATCAGATGATTTGAAATAATTCTCAATAGACAATAGTTATGATTCTCAAAAAGGTAAACAAAAACAGTATTATTGCATTGCTACAGAATTTTAGAAAGAAAGAGCATTTAAGGTAAGGATAACTATGTGTTGGTGTGATAGATATATATATATATATATATATATATATATATATCCCTAATGAAAATTAATTTTAACTTCATGAGCCAAGTATTATTATAGAAGACTGCTGTGAACTCAACAGTCATTCTTTCTCTGTCTTAGCCAATAGAGTCAAGTTCATAGAAATACCATAAACTTAATGGAGCCCACATACCAGGTGTTTTACATATTTCTCACAAATTTCAAATAAATATGTGAATATTTTTACCATTTGGTCAAAGCATTTGATGATTTACTTACCTTCTTACCAAGCATTAAAAAATGGGAAGAACTCTCTGTGAGACCATGAAAATTGTACATATCATGAACATTTAAAGGTTCTTTGAGCTTCCAGTTTCTTATATCATCTCAACCAAAGTACACAGGTCATTTCAATCCTTAAGATATCGGATCAATACAATTCAGTGCAGGGTTGTCCTTGTGATGAATTCAAATGATGTGTGTAAATTCTTGTTCTTATAAACCATGTAATGTTTTACAGACCACATACTGAAAACCAAAAATATGCTCTGGCCTTGGCTTTTTCCATGAATGATATCAACAGGAACCCTGATCTTTTGCCAAATATGTCTCTAGTATTTAAATTCTCAGAATACAATTGTAATTGGAAATCCGTATTCAAAGCTATACATTTCTCATTACAAAATCATGAAATTCTCCCTAATTATAGCTGTACAGAAGACATAAATTGTGGAGTGGTACTTACAGGACTAAATTGTTCAGCAACTATTACATTTCATATACTTGCAAAGAATTTCGTATTTCAGCAGGTAAGTGTGTGTATATATTTGTGGTTGTGTCTGTTTTCTGTGTGTGTGTGTGTGTGTGTGTGTGACTGTATTGAGTAAATGGTGGAAATTCATGAAATCACATATCTATTGGTGTCACCACGTCCTTAATAGGCGTGAGCCAGTGTGTGTGTGTGTGTGTGTGTATGTGTATGTATGTGTATATGTCTTTGTCTGTTTTTTTTTTGTGTGTGTGTGTGTATGTGTGTGTATTTTAATGGGACCTAATTCAAGTCTTGATTGAACTTCTACTTGTTCTTGTATGACACAGAGATGGGGGAAAATAATAGCTACCTGAGATTTCTATAAATCTGCAGAAAATATGTTTATAAATTCTTAGAAATACACTGTGCATCATACTGCTTTCTGTGTCTTAGTTCCTTCAGCTTACTTATGGATCCTTTCATCCTGTCTTGAGTGATCATGAAAATTTTTCTTATTTATATCAGATGGCCTCAGAGAATACATCTCTAGCTGTTGCCCTGGTCTCTTTCATAATTTATTTCAGGTGGAACTGGGTAGGGTTGGCAATCTCAGACAATGATAAAGGTATCCAGTTTTTTTCCTATTTGAGAAGAGAGATGGAAAAAAATACAGTCTGCTTTGCTTTTGTCAGCATGATACCAGTCAATATGCATTTATACATGACAAGAGCCGAAGTGCATTACAACCAAATCATGACATCATCCACTAATGTTGTCATCATTTATGGTGACACAGACAGTACCTTAGCTGTGAGCTTCAGGATGTGGGAATCTCTAGGTATACAGAGAATATGGATCACCACCTCACAGTGGGATGTCACTCCTAGTAAGAAAGACTTGACATTTGATAACATATGGGGGACTCTTGCTTTTGAACAAAACCATGGTGAAATTTCTGGTTTTAAAAATTTTGTCCAGACATTGAAACCTTTCAAATACTCAGATGAATATCTGATGAAGATGGAATGGATGTACTTTAATTGTAAAGTCTCAGCATCTATATGTAACACACTGAGGAACTGCTCATCCCATCACTCATTGGAATGGTTGATTAAACATTCTTTTGACATGGCCTTTATTGAAGGGAGTTATGACATATACAATGCTGTGTATGCTTTTGCCCATGCCCTCCATCAAGTGACTTTTCAAAAGGTTGATAATATCCCTACTGACAATGGGAAAGAACAAAATTATGACTTCAAAAAGGTAGTGCTTCTTATATTATATAATATTTCATGTTATCAATGCCTTTGAGTCACCTAGATGCTCAAACCAGGCATACTAGAAAATATTTTCCAAAATAGAATGGTTTATGAACATTTTTCCTGGTGTTCATGTAAATATATATGTTTGTATAAAACTCTCATATACCAGGAATGAAACCAAAGGCAGAATTTGTTGATGTAGCACTGTGACTTTCTTACAGATTAAATATCTCATGTTCTAATACTGAAAACATATTCAGTCCTTTCCCCATGAACCCACTCAATGGTGAATCCTTGTTCATTAATTGTCAAATATGTTATAATTACTGTAGGAGAATGTTTTAACTAGAGATCTAAACTTATGCTCTTCCCACTGTAGGTTAGGGACATCACTTGGTGGTCTGAGAGTCTTTTATATACAGGAATAGCATGATAATTCAGTTTTCTAGAATCTTGTGTGCTTATGGGTATAAATGTATATTTCTTGCTTTATATTTGTATGTTTCTGTGTCTGTATATCTGTGTTTATACCCATATCTAGGTATCCAATTATATATACATATATACATATATATATATATATATATATATATATATATATATATATAGAGAGAGAGAGAGAGAGAGAGAGAGAGAGAGATGAATATATGAGTAGTATATAAACTACTCATATATTGCTTTATGATCTAAAAGTTTCATTAATCCAAATCTTGCATGTATCCAACTTTGAACAGGCACTCAGATTTTGATATATAAACTAGAATTAAAAGGAAAGATATGTTTATCTTCCACATTGGTCATCATGTTTAGAGCAGGCAGTGCAGGTGAGGATATCAGGGGCCATGGGAGGCTGACAACCTACCAGTTTAGTAGTCATTCATATATATATGTCATATATTCATATGTATATATATGTCATAATATATTATGAATTATGACTTATTCATATATATTATATATAATCATTCATATATGTATATATAAATATATATATATACATACCTAATTCAAACATCCATTAGAAAAAATAAGTTGCAATAAAGTACATCAAGAGTGAGTATAAATGATGTGTTCATTGAATTTTGTTTATGTAATATATATATATATATAGAGAGAGAGAGAGAGCAGTATATACGTATATGTAAATGTGTGTTTCTGTCTATATAACTGCCTATTGCAGTTAACATTAATTTTTCTGTGTTCCAATTACTATCTGGATGGTTGGTTTTGTCTAAGTGTATATTCTTGTGTACATTTATCAATGCATGTGACTACATGTGCCTGTGTTTTGTGTATGTTCTTTCATTTACATATTACTGTTTTTCTCTGCCTCTGTGCTTTTGTATGAAAGCATAAATTTGTCTGTGTGCTAATGTTACTCTCTGTGTGTGTGTGTGTGTGTGTGTGTGTGTGTGTGTGTGTGTGTGTATTTATTTGTGCATGTTCTTACATGTGCTTTTGTGTGTGTGTCTGGGTAATTGTTTTGTGTGTTTCTGTGTCTGACTTTTTTGATGAAAATTAAGTCTCTGTGTATATTTGTAATTCCTAATATGAGTATGGGCATGTACTTTTACATTTATGTGTACTTCTGCTATGTGTATATCTCTACAAGGATGTCAGTCTCTCTCAGTTTGTTGTGTTTGTATATTCTATATTGCAAATATATGTTTTGTGTCTGCATGCATATTTGTGCTTGTTTGACAATCTCCTCTTAGAGGTCTAAAATAACAAGAACATTTTAATTTTGTTTTTGCTATTACTTTTACTGGGATTTTTCGCCTGCATACTGTAAATAAAATTGCCTTTAAGATGAAATAAGAATACATTTTGTTATTATAAGGAAGAATGTGTACTCTATACTATGCTGCCTGTCTTTCAGCTGTGTTCCTCTCTGAGAAACACCTACTTCACTAATCCTGTTGGTGACAGAGTGAATATGAACCAAAGAGACAAACTGCAAGAAAAGTATGACATTTACTACATTTGGAATTTTCCACAGGGACTTGGACTTAAAGTGAAAATAGCAATGTTTAGTCTCTATTCTCCAAATTGTCAACAGCTACATTTATCTGATGATATGATAGAGTGGGCAACAGGAAGCACACAGGTGTGTTTGTCTTAACTGTACTAATTTAAGTTACACAGCAGTAAATCATGTCAAGTGTGTGTATCCAACCTTCCTCAAAACTAGTGAAATGAAATGGATTGTCATGTGAGAGACCAATTTCTAGCCTCCTAATCTATGTTCTTCTTTTTAATTTTTTGAATGAGATTTTATTAATTCACTGAGAATTTCTAACATGTATACAACGTATTTATATCATATTAGAATCTGTTTCTTGCCTTTAACACTGAAATAAAATGGTTTTAGAAAAAATTGATATTATTTCCAGTTAAGTGAGCAATTTTCTATCAGTTCTATTCTAACTATTACAGAGTGATTTCCAGTCTTATGTTGAACCTCTTCAAAAAACTCCTAAAAAAAAAACTCCTGTTCATTTTAAATTCGATATAATTAAGTAACTGATTTTTATTATGAATTTTAAAAGCTGTTTACCAACTACTCATGAATTTCCAACACCTCTAGGTAACCATATAATAACATTTTATGACAATTTTAGATATGTTATGAACTACATATTGTTTTTACTGTTTTTCTTATTATGGGTATGAGTGGCTTTTTCTGCATGTATATTTTTACACAACGCATTAAAGAATGCCATTCTTAGTGAAAAAATATAAAAGCTAAAAGTTTATTTACAGGGCTACATAACCATAAAAATGATAGCATTGAAATCACTTGTGATTTCTAAAAAGGCCTTACATGAGCCTTACAAACATGTCCACTGATAGACAGTAGACTTTGGTTTTAACAACGTAACCAGTATTTTATTCACATATATTTTAATCCTAATGTGGAACTTAATAAATAAAAACAAGATATCAAGGCAATATGTTTCCATACCTTAGAGTCACAGAATTAAGTGAGTGTATATAAAATATTACACTAAACAAAGAATGAAAGAATGATTATAAGATTGCTAAAAAAAAAAATCAAAGAGGAAAGTAGCCACCTCTGGTAGAATACAGTAAAAATATTAATATTTTATTAGAGTAAGACCATGAGTAAGTTTATGACAAAGAGATTTCATAAGGGTACAAAATAATAGATGAGATTCAATCTCAAATACAAACTGTAAAAAGAAAATAAATCAAATACTTATTTCAGTGAAAAGACTCACAAAATGAATGCCCCAAGTTGAGGAAAGAATGGGAAAACTTGAAAACAAGGTACAAGTACTGGAAACTTCATATGATGACAAAGATGACACTACAAGGAAAAATGAAAATCAGTGACAGGGTAGTATGATTAATAGATCTTATTAAAACCTATGGTAACAAGGCAAGGAAGGACATACTCTAGGTATCAACAGTAATTTTATTATGTTGCAGCTGTATATTTCCAAAATAATGTGGCAAATGTGAACATCTGTCTAATAGAGGCATTTAAATATCAAATGATCAGCTAGTGAAATGAAATAATTCTTGACATTTTTGACTGAAATTTGTTGTGGACAAAGCAAGAATGTGAAAGGTGCAGGAGAGAACTTTGTGTCATAGAAAGTCCCTCTCTGGGTAACAGCAGGATCCACCAACATTGCTCATATTTAAATGAATGTAGTTAATGAATTTATGCATTCATTAGATGTACATTTAGACACCAGTTTAAAATCCCTATTCTACTCCTATGCCTAGTTCTTCCTTATCCTTCCTTTCCTTCTTATATAATACTCCTTCCTTCTTCAGAAAAGAGCTTCCCTCAGAAACATGCTTTGGCATACAATGTTGCACAACAACTAGGCACAGTTTCACATTTTCCTATGGTGTAGTGGAGGTAGCCCAGTAGAGGTAATGATTCCCAAATGCAGGCAACAAAGTCAGACACAAACCTGCTACTGTTTTAGGTGCCCCACATAAGGACCAAGCCTCACAAAGGTTATCTGTGTATAGAGGATTTAGTTTCATCCACTGCATTATTTGCAGTAAGTGGTTCAGTCACTGTGTGCCCTTAGGGTCCCAGGTAAGTTGATGGGTAGGATTTCATGTTATGTCCTTGATCTCTCTGGCTCTGACAATCATTCTTCCCCTGTGGGAAGAAACTCGAGTGGACACCTGTGACAGGGTCCTGGGCTAGCTTTCCATGCCACAAGCTCCCACATATATGCAGCCACAGCAGCAGACTGGCTGGGTTGCAAAGAAGTTTTCCACATGGGCAACAACTGCCGGTTGCAGTAGATTCAAGAAAGTCCTATTCCAAAGGTTGGAAACCTGGCGGCAGGACCCAGAAGACACGTGGAGTCCAAGAGTTCAAAGCTTTATTGTTCATGGTGAATGTGGATGGGCATGGATGGTGACCCCCTCCTAAAAGCCAGGGGGAGCTGGCTTAAATAGGAAGGGAAAAAGAGGAGGAACTTAACTAAGCTTCACTTCCAGGCCTTTAGATAACTCATGAATACGAATATCTCGAGGGAGAGGCCTGTTAGTCACACCCTCTACCTGTGTCCTATGTGACTTCAGGTGCAGCTTAATGAGAGATGTGGACCACATGTAGGAACCTGCATTCTGGGGCGTGGCCAAATGCCTGCTGTTTCTCCCAGAGTTCCAGGGCCATGCCCACCCAAGAACCAAGACATCCTTCCAGGCATGACATTCCCCATCTTATCCAGGATTCCCCAAACTTTGTATATTGTTTGGGTATTGATCTCTGAATCTGTCTCCATCAATTGTTTAGTGAATTCTCTCTGACGATGGTTATGCTAGACTTGCCTGCAAATATACAGAATATTATTACCAGCATCAGGGGTGGGGTTTCTCTCATCCAAGGTTTTCAAGCTAGCTCAGTTATTAGTTAGCTTTCTCCATTCTTTGCTACATCTTTATTCCCACAGATCTTTAGGCAGTGTTAATTGTAGGTTAAGGATGTTGTGGATGGAACGTTGTTTTAGAAACAATACTGGAAATTTTGTCTGGTTATTAGATATGGCCAATATGGACTCTGTATCCCACTTTGCTAGGAGACTTAGCCATGGCAATCCTCATAAATTTCAGGGAGTTTCTAAGGCCCTAGGATTCTAGCTTGACTAAGAGGTGCCACTCCCACTTCAGTGGTCTTTGCAAAGAATCTGTTCCTTTGTCCTCCCCTTCTATTCTCATCCCACTTCATTCCCATTCAGTCCCCAAACCCTTTCACCCATGGTGTCTATTCTATTTTTGGCTCGCAGGGAGATACATTTTTTCCCATATCGTGCCCTCTTTATTACTTAGCTTCTTTAGTTATATGTAGTGTAACACACCATGGATATTCTTATCTTCCTTATAGGAGGAAGATGAAAATTATGTGCTTAAAATATTAGGGTCATAACTGCCATTCTATTTACTATATCCAGTGAATGTATTCCTTGTAGAAAAAGGAGAAAGAAAAACTTTCAGGATGAACACAATTATAAGACGTCATAAATAATAAATGAGGACTCTGAATAACATTCAAAGAACTCCATCATATTTAAAAGTAAGAAGAACACAAGAGGTCAAAATAAAGTATAAACACCACTAAAATGCCTGACAGGAAAAACAGGTATAAGAAAAATATTGAACACTGAAATAAAACCTAAGTAATAATTTACACATAATTTTTGGTAGTAATAGAGTGTTTGGGCTCATCTTCTCTAAAAAAAAATCACAGAAAATGAGTTTAGTTTATTTGTATTGCTACTGTTATTGATAATATTTTATTGATTATTTTGGAAATTCAAATCATACATCATGTTCATACCCCATTCCTAGTCCTTTCATTTTTTTTCTGTCTAGGAATGCACCCTACAAAAATAAGATAAATTAAATTTAATTTAATAAGATAAATTTAAATAATATAAATTAAACTAAAATTTTAAAAGTTTTCTTTTTGTTATATATATATGTGTGTGTGTGTGTGTGTGTGTGTGTGTACATATGTATATTAGATGTGATGGTTTGTATAAGTTTGGCACAGGAATTGGCACTATTTAGAGAAGTGTTCTGTTGGAGTAGGTGTGTCCTTATTCGAGGAGGTATGTCACTGTGGGTGTGGGTATTAAGACCCCCATCTTAGCTGTTCTGAAGTCAGAATTCTGCTAGCAGCTTTCAGATGAATATAGAGAAATCTCAGGTCCTCTTGCACCATGCCTGCCTAGATGTTGCCAGGTTCCAGGAAGATAATGGACCGAGCCTGTTAGGCTGGAAGCCAGCCCCAATTAAATGCTCTCCTTATAAGAGTTGCCTTGGTACTGGTGTCTGTTCAAAGAAGTAAAACTCAAACTAAGACACTAGAGTATGGTCACACTCTCAATTTCTGCCCCATAAATAGAACTTAGTTATTACTGCTAAAACTCCCTCAAGAAGCAGTCAAGTTTGGAAAGCTAACTTTGTATTCCTTACTATATGTTTTAAGATTTATTTTTATGGTTTCCAGTTTAACCTGCTTCTGTTTCTTGGATTCTGGGGCAAGTATGCAGGTTGGGATGACAATAGGACAGTGAGACCTTGTTTCAACAAAAACAAAAACAAAAAAGAAGAGTTATGTTTAATCATATTTCTGGAGAACATGACATGAGCCTGTGAAGAATACACTCTATGATGGCAACATCAAACCTAACATGATACAAAAGATGCAAATGCAGAATACAGAAATCCACAATATTTTCACCATATTTTCAGGCTCTATAAAGCCTTTTCACTAAAGGAAACACTCCACCTTCCAGCTCACTATACAGAAACTCAGCATCTCCTCACCACAAATGCAATAGAAGTGGATATATGCACCTGTTTTTCTGTTTCTGCTTACTTTGTTAAGGTCTGTCATCCTAATGTTATTGAGGTTATTTTGGTTAGCTAATATTTGAGGTCTTCTTTCCCATGTTTTTTATGTCCTTCACACACAACTGGTTAAGTTGCTCTTATTAAACACTAACTATAAGCAAATTGATGAAGAAAAGTTCAACTTGGCTTATGAGTTACACTCAAGGGAAGATAAGGCATGGATCTGGAAAATGCAACTGAAATGTTGTCACTTAAGGAACTCTGCTTACTGGCCTATTCTGCATGATTTCTAATGTCCCACTCCCTACAGGCAATACTGATCCTAGTATTTTGTTGATATATAATAAGCTCATAAATATCACATTCAATATAATTTTTGAATGGGGTAATTAAAACTCCTGATAGAATGATACATCTATTTTTTTTTCAGTTGCCAACCTCTGTGTGCAGTGCTGATTGTGGTCATGGATTTAGAAAATTCAGTAAGAATGGAATGTCAGCTTGCTGTTTTGATTGTAGTCCCTGCCCAGAAAATGAAATTTCTAATGAGACAAGTGAGTATTTCTTTCAGGGTTAAATTCTTCAAATTGATTATCATCTTGCACCCATATAGGAGCACTGAAGTGGTCTAAAATGGAACGTTAAATTTGTATATCGGTTTTTAAAGTTAGTTATTATAGGAATAAAATAATTAAAATATCCATTTAAGAAAAACAGAACTTGTAATATATCATTGACTCCTTGAAAATTTATACGACATAACATATTCTTAAAGAGTTTTGATAAGAAAACCTCAGTGTTAGCATGTTCTAGAGAAGATCCTTTTTAGTGATTAATTCTCTCTAAAGATTGGGAATCTTTAAATATTTATTAATATTGTCTTGATGTATGTACCCTTACATAAGTTTGTGCATCTCTATCAAGTACAGAAGGACGTGAAAGACAGAATAAGGAAGGTGGTTAGTGGGAACTAGATCCAAGTCCTTTGTAAGACTAATGAAGAGGATAAATAATAATTTGTTAAAATTATCAGAAATTGATAAGCATGAATCAGAAGATTTTGTATGATATAGACACTTTTTGATTAAACAAAATTATTTTAAGAAAATTTGACACAAACTTATATCTTTATTAGAGAATTTTTTTAAAATGTTCAACAATATTTGAAACATAGAAAACTGAGAATCACTGTTGACACATGATGTGTAAAAAGTAAAAGTATTCTACTCAATACTAGAATACATAGTACCTAGTTCATATTTTCCATGAGAGAATAGATTAAAATTGTTTTGTCCTTAAAAGAGTTAGCCACAAGTTTTAAATGTTATCTGAAATTATATAGCCCATATTAGTCAAAAAACTATTTTCAGTATTTACTAAACATAATTGGCAGGCATCCATTTATTCCAACATTTAGGATGCCATCCAACATAATTGAATGGAAGTCCTTAAAGGCTTTTATGGTTAGTAACATGGCTTAGCAGTTAAAACTATTTCCACTAATTATGATTGTGTTAGTTTGTCCCCAGAACCCATTACAAAGGAGGTCACAAACTCCTACATGTTGTTGTTCTGATATGCCTGCAGTTCTACATAAAATATACACTTAAGCAATTCGACAGGGCTGTTTGGGTTCACCTGACATTTCTTCTGGGAACCAAACTCAAGTACTCTCTACGAGCAACACATTCTATTCACAACCAAGCTAAAATCCTATTCCCTCCAACAAATTAACTGATATAAGCTGTCAACAAAAGCAATTTTCCATATAAAAGACTTCAAATCTTGACAGTATATTATTCCTTATTGCAATTATCCAGTAATTCAGAGCAATGGCAATCAGATTTTTCACACATACAATGGTGGGTGTTACAGAGGATTATACCTTCAAGGATAGGGTTATTGCTTTGTATGACAAACCCTCAAGATTATTGTGGTACTATAGCTGAAAGAGGATAAAATTTGATATATATATATATATATATATATATATATATATATATATATATATAATATTTGCAGTTACAAACATTGAAAATATTTTCATATAAGCTTGAATTTTTATTCTCAATGTTATACTTCACCCATACAAAACCAATTACTCTCATGTTCATGATAAAACACCCATGATAAATGATCACAACAAATAAATAGACAAAATAAAAAATATTCTTCCTTTCATTCCCCATAACAATGAAAACCATTTACTAATGGAATCAATTATTTTATGTAGCAACAACCTTCAAAGTATTCTCAGCAACCAGATTCACATATTTCAACAATTTTTCTATACTTAAATAAAATATCCTGACAGTAAAATTGCTGAAGCTGCACTAATAATACTTTCATTTCTCCATTAGATGTGGATTTGTGTGTCCAGTGTCCAGAGGACCAATATGCTAACACGGAGCAGAATCACTGCATTCACAAAGCTCTTATTTTTCTAACTTATGAAGACCCCTTGGGGATGGCACTTTCTTTAATGGCCTTGTGATTCTCTGCTCTCACTGCTATGGTTCTTGGCGTCTTTGTGAAGCACCATGCTACTCCCATAGTTAAAGCCAATAATTGCTCTCTCACCTACATCTTGCTCATCTCACTCATCTTTTGTTTCCTCTGCCCCTTGCTTTATATTGGCCATCCAAACAAGACCACCTGCATCCTACAGCAAATCACATTTGGAGTTGTATTCACAGTAGCTATTTCCACTGTGTTGGCCAAAACAATTACTGTGGTACTCGCATTCAAAGTCACAGCCTCTCAGAGAATGAAGTACTTTCTTGTTTAAAGGACATCTAACTACATCGTTCCCATTTGTACTCTCATCCAAGTTATTATATGTACAGTCTGGCTAGGAGCTTCTCCTCCTTCTGTTGATACTGATGCACAATATGAGCATGGCCACATCATCATTGTTTGCAACAAGGGTTCAAACACTGCCTTTTACTGTGTCCTGGCATACCTGGCCTGCCTGGCCTTTGCAAGTTTCATTCTCGCTTTCTTTTCCAGAAACCTACCTGGTGCCTTCAATGAAGCCAAGTCCATAACATTCAGCATGATGGTGTTCTGCAGTGTCTGGGTCACTTTCCTCCCTGTTTACCACAGCACCAAAGGCAAGATCATGGTCGCTGTGGAGATCTTCTCCACATTGGCTTCTAGTGCAGGGATGCTGGGCTGCATCTTTGTTCCCAAATGTTACACAATACTGTTTAGACCAGACAGAAATTGTCTTCAAAAGATCAGGGAGAAATCATCTTCCCCTACTCACTGTTCATAAAATATAACTGACACATGTATAGTTGGTTCATAATCACCAAATATTAGATTACATTATAATAACTATCCATTTTGGAATGACTCTCACTTTTTTTCTCTAATGATACTGCCTAACAATATCATGTCTACTGAGGTCTACATTTTCTCCTATAACCTTCCCCAATGTCCTACAACAATCTTCTTCTTTGCAAGAAAGAGGTAATATAATCCTGATCCATTCTAAGAGTTAGATGAATTATTCTAGGAATGTAACAGAAAAAAATATTATTATCATCAAGTTGATAGAATATTACAAGAGATGGACTGATGTCTCAGCAATTAAAATCATGCTCTGCTCTTGTAGATGAACCAATTCAATATCAAAAGCCATCAATTGCTACTAACAACCTCCTGTATTAATAGCTACAAAGGATCAGATTGTCTATTCTGGGCTCCAAATTTACCTGAACATATTTATTCACATAATCACACACAGACACACAGACACACACACCTAAAATTACATGACTTTTTAAAAAAATATAGAATATGGTTAAGATTTTACATTGGCATTCTGCTTTTTAATGTTCTACTAAGAAGTCACAATTACAGGAACCTACACAGAAAGGATGAAATATGAGTAGAGATGACTGGGTTTAACTTCATGCATTCTACATAAGAATCCTAAACTTTTAAGTGTACCATAAAAGACACAGTAAAGAAACTGGCAAAGACAGCCTGGTGTGTTGAAACAATCTCTTCAATATATGAAATTTATATGACTCTGTGAAAAAGATAAGCTTTGACATAAAATGAGGAAGGCGTCACTAGGGTGTTGGTGTTGAGAGTAGCTATGGGTGTTGCTGTATGAAATCAACTGGGCCTGATCGTTCTGGAAGACAGCTATTAGCAAAGATAAAGATAAGATGGGGAAATAAAGCACACACACACACTATGCTTGAATAATAACAAGGTCCAGTAACAGACATACAGACAAACATACAGGTAGACAGACTGACAAACACATATTTTTTCACACATAAGAAGACTGGAGAAATGCTCCCACAAAAAGGATTTCACATATACACATATATGCATATATACACATATGCACTTACAAAAGTATGCACAAGTACTGGTGGACAGATGGAACTAAGTTCCAACAAGCAGGCTCCAATAAGTTCATACATAATATTCACATATATACACATAACTGGTGAAAGAAGCAAGCTCCAACAAACACCCAAAGTTTGCATATGTACATACATATACATATAATGTGTGAAACAAAGTTCCAACACACACTCATACAAACTTTTCACAAATATATATACATATAAATGTATACAAATACATACACATATACATATAAACATATACATATATACAAATTTAAATAAATATACAAATATATAGATATTCAGATACATATTTACATAAATACATAGATAAATACTTAGATAAATAGATGCATACACATACCTACACACATACAATAAACACACACACATAAAAGTGTGTGAGTGTGTGTGTGTGTACTTGGAAGGTGGAAAGAATGTATTTACAACATACCCTCAGACAAACTTTATACATGTACATATGTACATAGAGTTGATGAGTGAAAAGAACAATATTCTGACTACTTTATTCTTTCTCCCATGGCTTTTATAGCCCAGAAATTTCTTTCAGAAAGTGTTAGATTATGCTTTAGTTTTCTTCTAATAAATGAGTATGAAAACAAAACAAAACTATGTTCCCAACACCTTTACAAAAAATATATAGAGAACACAGAAACAATTTTTTTTAGCTTGACAAAGTGTAGACAAACAAGATATTTTTCTCAGTCAGTTTCTCTGAATGGAAGGCAGCAATCTGCACCTACAAAGAAAGGAATGATTATTTCATTATTTATCTTTATTAGTAACCTTATAAGAGTCTTAAAAGATTCACATACATAAACTTTTATTTAAAGATCAGTCATACTTAATTTAAATTATCTAAATGTGAGTGTACTGATCAGCAATTCTTATTTAATCATATTGCGAAGCTGAGAGCAAGATGGGTATAGGAAAATGATCATCATTGGTTAGCCTCAGTTAAAGGCACATCAGCCAATACTGCCATTTTCCTTGTTCTGTGTCCTTAAAAAGAACCAAATACATAAACAGCAGAGGACTTCCTCATGTGTCCACAGTGAGAGAAAAGGCACCTAACCCTTGAGAGACTTGAGGCCCCAGGGAATGGGAAGGCCTCTCAGGGGAGGGATGTGGAAGAGTGGTGACATATTATTAAAAAGGGAGCAAAAATGGCATGAGGAATTGTCAGATGGCAGAACAGTAGGATAACTACTGGACTGTTAAAAAAAGATTAAAGGTAAAAAAAATACTCTGGCTTAACTAACCAAATTATGTCTTTCTAAACTTCATACTGTTCCCTAAGATTTTCTACATCAAAGCCAGTAGCAAAAGCACCTTAATAATGCTTCACTAAATGCTATCTAAGGGTGGTGGTTATTGCTGACAATCTACACCTCTTTGTTCTTCCCAAGGGTGGTGATTGAATCATTACTTTGCTCCAGCCTGGAAAAGATCAAGCATTAATATTTTGAGTGCCAGTGATACTACTCAATGAGGTGCTGGACGCCGCTTTTGAGTTTTCATATAATTCTTAGATTAAGAGGAAAATCATGGCAGCAAGCAGAACAGAACTCCATAACAACATGAAACCTTCAGGACACAGTTCTTTGTATTTTGCCTTAACTAGGGTGTACCCATAGTGGTTTTG
Source organism: Arvicanthis niloticus (assembly GCF_011762505.2). NCBI lineage: Eukaryota > Metazoa > Chordata > Mammalia > Rodentia > Muridae > Arvicanthis > Arvicanthis niloticus. Next base: position 7,771,620 of record NC_133438.1, on the reverse strand, counting down.
CTAACTGGTGGGCCATATTCCATAAATTCTAAGCCATTTGTCACTCCTGCATGGTCCTGTCCAAGAGTAGCCCTGAAAACTCTGCATTTATCACATTAATCTTGAAATAAAACATCAATCTCAACACTACTGTATTATATAGGATTTATAAATGATGGTGAATTTATAGTATAAATTCCTCTGTAGCTAGGTTATAAATGGTAGATTTCTTTTCTAAACAAATATTTTTGTTAACTTTCCTATATAAGATTGTTTAAGAATATGCATGTAGAAACCACAGAGACAAGAATAAGGCTTTGAATATTAAGAACTAGAAGTGAAGTGATTGTTGTCTTCCATGGGGAGCTGGCAAGTGAACTCAGGTCCTCTTGAAGAATAGTCAGACACTTTAAGTGCCCATGGTTAGGAGATACTTAACTTTCATGTTTTATCTTCTGCATGCATGAATGTTTGTATGACTGTTCTGAAACTGTGGAACCACTAAAGTGAACTCTAGTAGGAAATATGTCCTGCCCCTCTAGTCATGCTCAGTTCTTTCCACTATTATTCTCTTCCCACATATATTTATTCCATTAAGAAGTCATATAGTATATGGGTTGGAATCAATATTTGGGAAATTGTACTTGCATTTTGATTATTTATCCTGTTGTGTTTGGTATTCTGCGACGACTTAGCATTTAATAGCACATGCTATTCTTGGAGAACAATTCGATTTGATTTCTAGACCCCATATCATGGCTCAAAACTGAGTATAACTCCAGTTCTTAAAAATTTGAATTGCACAGGCACCAGGAATACCTTCGGCAAGACACATATACACACAAACACATATCCACAGGCACAACATGCACATAAACGCACATATATGTGTATATGCATTATAAATATTCATACACATGCACACACACATGTATACAACTTTAATTTCTCAACCTAGAGTTTATATTACTATGATATTTTCCTCACAGTCATACAAGCAAGCGAGCATCTAGAATATAAAACTTAAGTCACCAATGACTTCTAACTTGGGGAATTTAGAGAACTGACTGTGCTTCAAGGGGAACTTAAGTTCACTTCCTAGCACCCACATGGAAGCTAAAACTCATCTCAAATATATATATATGTAAAACTCACGTATACATTCAAATAAATACATGGTCAGGGAAAATTTGATAACATTAGCTGTATCAAGCAAATAATAATCAATATGAACACTCAAGTGGGTCAGGAACCAGAATCCTAGTTGTATTTTTATTCTGCAAATTTACAGTATTTATTGACATATGTTTTCAGACAATACATGTAGATCAAGAGTTAACAAAAGTTAACAATAAGCCAACAAATAAGTATGGATTTCAGAAAGAGGGAGAGAGAGACAGAAAGGGAGAGAGAGAGAGAGAGAGAGAGAGAGAGAGAGAGAGAGAGAGAGAGAAAGACAGAGAATATTTGGCGTATATGGGAACTATTCAAAGAACTTAAAAACGCAGAAAAACTTGTTTAGTTACATTCTAACTTCAAAGAAAAAATATTAAGAGAAGCAAAGTGAGGTATGAAACGATTCTTAAAAAATTGACAATAATGCCATACCAGCAGCAGCAACAATGGGGGACAGGGGTCAGCAGAAAGGAGAATGTACTGGTGAGCAGCCTGCTGGCATATTGGGAGAGACAAGGGGAGAAGAGAGAGCTCTGGCACAGCACCCCACATGAAGTGCTCACTTATTCTACTTGCTTGGCTTGGATGGCACCTCCCATGGCTGGAACACAGGAAAGTCCTCCATGACAACAGTACAGCAGCAGGCCCCAATAACACGAGAAAGTCCAGGGTTCCATAAGCTTTATTGACAAGGCAAATGATAGTTGAATCTGGATGTGCCCCCCCACTTAAGCCAGGGGGGGGGACATGACTTAAATAGGAAGGGAGAGGGGGAGGAGGGTCACTTAATTTAGCTACACCTTCTGGCATTTAGATCATTAATATGGAAATCTCTTGAGGCTGAAGCCTGTAGTCATGCCCTCTCCCTGTGTAGGGTGACTTAAATTTCTTAGGGAGGGGCTTCATCCTACATGACTGGAAGGCAAGGCCAGGATTAATGGAATTTGGGGGGAGAAAAGCCTTGTCAGTAGTCTGGAGTCTGGGGGCATGGCCAAACACTATTGGACAACTACTGGAGTGATGAAGACAGCAAACCACCCACAAACTTCTGACCCAAAATTTGCCCTGTCTAAAAGAAATGCAGGGACACAAAAGGAGCAGAGCCTCAAGGAATGTCCTACCAATATTTAGTGCAACCTAAGGCCTATCCCATGCGCAAAAATCAATCCCTGACACTAATACTATTACTCTGTTATACTTGCACACAGAAGCCTAACATAACTGTCCCCTGAGTGCCTCTACCAAGGAGCTGACTAAAACAGAAGATACACACAGATAAATATTATAAGGAAGTCAGAGACTCTTATGAAAGAATTGGGGAAGGATTGATGGTCCTAAATGGGTTAGGAATCATATAGGAGACCAACAAAGTCAATTATTCTGGATCTGTTGGAGCCCACATAGACTGTGCCACCAAACAAAGAGCACACACAGGTTAGACCAAGGTGCTTTACACATCCATAGAAGATGTGCATCTTATTCTTGATGTAGGTACCCCAACAACTGGAGTAGATGCTCTCAATAAAGCTCTTTCCTCACTGTGACAGTGATTCAACTCCAGGGCTGCCTCTTCTGGCCTTACTGGGAGAGATTGTACCTAATCCTACAGCAATGTGATGTGCTAGGTTGGGGAGATTACAATAGAAACCACACTCTCTCTGAGGAGAATGGGAGGGGCTATGTTGTAGGGACTCTGTGAGAGGGAATGGAAGGGGAGTGTTTCGAATTAAGAAAGAAGGAAAGAAAGAAAAAAGAAAGAAAGAAAGGAAGGAAGGAAGGAAGGAAGGAAGAAAGAAAGGAAGAAAGAGAGAATTGACTACATTTGTGCTGCATATATATATATATATATATATATATATATATATATATATAGAGAGAGAGAGAGAGAGAGAGAGAGAGAGAGAGAGAGAGTCATCAACACAAAATCATCAGTTAATTTTCACTAGCACTAAGGTTCTAAACCATAATAAATATTTGACCAGGAAAATTGCATCAGAACTTTTTATTTTAAACACAATATCAATTTCTACTTACTACTTGCTTCTAAGAAGTTCAATATAAAACTTCTTCAAAGTCACTACTGGAATTTAAAATGAGCAAAATCAAGTCAGAGAATCAAAGATAAAGTATAAGAAACCTAGTTACACAAGTATTAATATGTGAGACCTGTGGATCAGGGAGGAAGATCATGTTTAAGAACCCAAAATTCAGTTTAGTTTCTAATTAATAATGCTTGGCAGAAAGAATGCTAGGTCTTATGTTACATCTGATATGAGTTACACAGTTTTGGAGTTTTCACTTGGTCTTTTTGAATATTTAAAAGCAAACATTTAATACTGTTCTTCTATGAAGTTCTGCATACTTCTGAATAAAGCTGGATGCAACAAATTTCTGGATATGGCTTTATTATGTTTTTTTATCAAAGCAATGAGAGCAATGGTTGAGTATAGCTATTATATATATATATATATCACTGTTTTACCATAGTCCACAGATTCTCAGGGGATTTCATGATTTCAAAATATGAGGCTGTCTTCTCTTTCACAGGAAGTTTGTGACAACTTGGCCAAAGTTTAACCATGAACTCTGACTTTGTGTGTCCTTCTCGAGCCATTAATGCATGGCTTACTGTGGGTCAGCTAACAAAATCTATTCACATAATTTCTAAACGTGTTCATATAAACATATTTTGAGACAGTCTTGGGACCACACTTTCCCAACTTGGCATCCTTTTATGAACCTTAACTTTCAAAAACATGGTGATGTCATGGAACTAACCATCTTCATCTGTATTTATCAACCAGGTTTCACACGCACTGTGAACATCAGATGCAGAGCCCAAGAAAACTGTCAAAGATACTTCCAGAGGTGAGGAGCCACTTGGAACACAAGTAGGCATGAATACACAAGTAATCTCTTCTTTGTCCACAAAAAGAAAAGCAGATTGTAATATATAGTGCATGTTTGATTTCCTGATCTGCATGGCACTTCACCATTCCTACTTACCAGGCTTAGAGCAGGAAAACTACACTCACTTTAATTTTATTCTTCTTGCTCCTGAATATTCCACTCCTCATGGTCAGTTTGATTCATCCCAGGTGCTTTTGGAGAATGAAGCAGAATGAAAAGAAGGATGGAAACCTGAAAACAGCTTGTATCTACACATTTGGACTAGTGAGATGGCCAGTGGAGAGAGAATACTTCAATACTATTCTCAATACTCAGTATGAGCTTTTATATTTTCCTTGTAAATGTCATCATGAATATTTCCCAAGGGTTCTAAGGATGGTTAAAAGGACAATGCTACAAGTCTCTGTCATATTCACCACACCTGATATCCAAGAAACTACAACAAATACTTTTAGACACTCAATAATCTTCTACCAATTTAAAGTGACCCAGTGTGTACTTTTTTTCTGTCTGCTTCCCACTGACAAGGCCATAACCAAATAAAAAAATCAACATTGATCTATCACATGAATCTCTCCTCTTGACAAGTTCAACAGCACAGTAACTAGTGATATCTTCTCAAAAGAGTCCTCAGAAAATTTTAACGAGCTTTATACTAGGTGTGTGCAACCAAATGGTTATTGCATCTGATGATGTTCCTTCCTTCATTATATAATTCCAAGTGCATGTCCATTTGACACTAATGTTGGTACCAAACTTTCACTGGAAGCTTCACATAGATATTCAGTACCTACATCAAATTCCCTACAAGTCATCACTCTATTCCTGTAGATGCTGCATTGAAAATTGAAGGAAGATATCTATCCACTGTGAACATCATATTGCTCTCCATAATGCACTGATATATATAAAACCTTTTAAGGATTACAAACACCAATTCCTTACTGTCTCTTAAGAATAAAGAAGGAGAGGCCTGGACCAGACCTCTGCCCAATCCTCTCTTGAGTGGACCCCGGATTCCACCAGAGACATCCTGGAGGCTCCATGGATCCCACAGCCTTAGGTAGGAAGACCCACACACTGTCCTAAGCCCATAGCTGGGTGCTGGGAGTGCTCGTATTCCAGCGGAAACCCAACACACAATGCCTCCACTATTAACAAAAGTAACAGGAAGCAACATTCTTCTCTCCTTAATATCTCTTAACATCAATGGACTCAATTCACCAATAAAAAGATAGGCTAAAGGACTGGATACACAAACAGGAACCAGCACTTTTCTACACACAGGAGACTCACTTCAGTGACAAAGACAGACACTACCATAGAGTAAAAGGCTGGAAAACAATTTTTCAAGCAAATGGTACCAAAAAAACAAGCTGGAGTAGCCTTCTACTATCAAATAAAAACGACTTTCAACTTAAAGCTATCAAAAAGCATAAGGAAGTACATTTGATACTCATCAAAGGAAAAGTCAACCAACACGCACTATCAATTCTGAACATCTATGTGTCAAATGCAAGGGCACACACACTCATAAAAGAAAGTACGAAGAACACATTGCACCTCACACAATACTACTGGGAAACTTCAACACCCCACTCTCAGCAATGGACAGATCATGGAAACAGAAACTAAACACAGATACAGTGAAACTAACAGAAATTATGAATCAAATGGACTTAACAGATATCTATTGAACATTTCACCCTAAAACAAAAGAATATACCTTTTTCTCAGTGCCTCATGGTACCTGCTCCAAAATAGACCATATGATTGGTCACAAAACAGACCTCAACAGGTACAAAAAAATGAAATAATCCCATGCATCCTATGAGATCACCATGGACTAAGGCTGGACTTCAATAACAACGAAGACAATGGAAAGCCCACATTCACATGGAAACTGAACAACACTCTACAGAATGATAATGTAGTCAAGGAAGAAAAAAGACAGAAATTAAAGACTTTTTAGAATTTAATGAAAATAAACACACATCATACCAAAATCTATGGGACATGATGAAAGCAGTGCTAAAAGAAAATGTCATAGCTCTAAGTGCTTTCAAAAAGAGACTGGAGAAAGCATACACTAGCAGCTTAACAACACACCTGAAAGCCCTAGAACAAGAAGAAGCAAATACACCCAAGAGGAGTAGAAGGCAGGAAATAATCAAACTGAGGGCTGAAATCAATCAAATAGAAACTAAAAGAACTATACAAAAAATCAATAAGACCAGCAGCTGGTTCTTTGAGAAAATCAACAAGATAGATAAACCCTTAGCCAGACTAATCAGAAGGCAGACAGTATCCAATTTAATAAAATTAGAACTGAAAGGGTGACATACCAACAATTCAAAAAAATCATCAGATCATACTATAAAAGCCTATACTCAACAAAATTGGAAATTTTGGATGAAATGAACAATTTTCTAGACAATTCCAGTTACCAATATTGAATCAGAAGCAGATAAACCATCTAAACAGACCCATAACCCCAAAAGAAATAGAGGCAGTCATTAAAAGTCTCCCTATTAAAAAAATTTTTTTCAGAACCAGACAGGTTTAGTGCAGAATTCTATCAGACCTTCAAGGAAGACCTAATACCAATTCTCTTCAAACTATGCCACAAAATAGAAACAGAAGGAACACTACCCAATTCATTCTATGCAACCACAATTACACTCATGCCTAAACCACACAGAGACCCAAGAAAGAAAGAGAACTTCAGACCAATCTCTCTAATGAATATGGATGCAAAAATACTCAGTAAAATTTTCACAAACCAAATTTAAGAACACATCAACACAATTATCCATCATGAACAAGTAGGCTTTATGCCAGGAATGCAGGGTTAGTTCAATGTACAGAAATCCATCAATGTAATCTACTATATAAACAAACTCAAAGGAAAAGAACACATGATCATATCAGTAGATGCTGAAAAAAGAATTAGACAAAATTCAACACCCCTTCATGATATAAGTCTTGTAAAGGTCAGGAATTCAAGGCCCATACTGAAACATAGTAAAAGCAATCTACAAACTAAATGGAGAGAAACTTGAAGCAATCCCACTAAAATCAGGGACTAGACAAGGCTGCCCACTCTCCCCCTACCTATTCAGTATAGTCCTGGAATCCTAGCTCGAAAATTAGGCAACAAAAGGAGGTCAAAGTTATACAAATTGGAAAAAAAGTCAAAATTTTACTATTTGCAGTTGATATATTAGTATACTTAAGTGACCCAAAAACTTCACCAGAGAACTCTAAAACCTGAAAAACAACTTTAGCAAAGTGGCTGGGTATAAAATTAACTCAAACAAATCAGTAGCCTTCCTATACTCAAAAGATAAACTGGCTGAGAAAGAAATTATGGAAATGACATCCTTCACAATAGTCACAAATAATATTAAATACCTTGCTGTGAATCTGACCAAACAAGTAAAAGGCTTGTAGGACAAGAACCTCAAGCCCCTGAAGAAGGAAATCAAAGCAGATCTCAGAAGATGGATAGATCTCCCAAGCTCAGTGATTGGAAGGATTAATATAGTAAAAATGGCTATCTTGCTGAAAGGAATCTACAGATTTATTGTAATCCCCATCACAATTTACACTCAATTCTTCACAGAAATAAAAAAGCAATCTTAAAATTCATTTGGAGTAAAAAAAAAAAAACAGGATAGCAAAAACTACTCTCAACAATAAGAGAACTGGGGGAATCACCATCCATACCGTCAAGCTGTATTACAAAGCAATAGTGATAAAAAAAATGCATGATATTGGAACAGTGACAGGCAGGAGGATCAATGGAATAGAAGACCTAGAAATGAACCCCCATACCTATGGTCACTTGATCTTTGACAAAGGAGCTAAAACCATCCAGTGGGGAAAAAGACAACATTTTCAAAAAATGGTGTTGGTCCAACTGGAGGTCAACATGTAGAAGATTGCAAATTGATCCATTCTTATCTCCTTGTACAAAGCTCAATTCCAAGTGGATCAAGGACCTCCACATAAAACCAGCTACATTGAAACTAATAGAAGAAAAAATAAGATAAAGCCTTGATCACATGGGCACAGGGGGAAAGTTCCTGAACAGAACACCAATGGTTTATGCTCTAAGATCAAGAGTTGACAAATGGGACTTCATATAACTGAAAAGCTTTTGTAAAGCAAAGGACACCATCAATAGGACAAAGCAGCAACTAACAAATTGGAAAAAAGATTTTTACCAATCCTCCATCTGATAAATGGCTAATATAGAAGATATACAAAGAACAGAAGAAATTAAGCTCTAGACAATTAAATAACCCTATTAAAAATGGAGTAGAGCGCTAAACAAAGAATTCTCAACTGAGGAAACTCGAAAGGTTGACAAGCACCTAAAGAAGTGTTTAGCATCCCTAGTCATCAGGGAAATGCAACTTAAAACAACACTGAGATTCCATCTCACACCAGTTAGAATGGCTAAGATCGAAAATACAGTGACAGCAGATGTTGGCAAGGATGTGGAGAAAGAGTAACACTCCTCCATTATTGGTGTAAGCTGGTACAAGCACTATGGAAAGCAGCCTGAGGGTACCTCAAAAAATTGAACATAGTGATACCTGAGAACCCAGCTATACCACTTCTGGGCATATACCCAAAAGATGTTCCAACATATAACAGGGACACATGTCCCACTATGTTCATAGCAGCCTTATTTATAATAGGCAGAAGTTGGAAAGAACCCAGATGTCCTTCAACAGAGGAATGGATACAGGAAATATGGTACATTTACACAATGTAATACTACTCAGCTATTAAAAACACTGAGTGCATGAAATTCTTAGGCAAATGGATGGAGCTGGAAGATATCATCCTGAGTGAGGTAACCCAATCACAAAAGAACACACATGGTATACACTCACTGATAAGTGGATATTAGCACAAAAGCTCACAATACTGAAGATATAACACATAAACCACATGAAACTCAAGAAGAAGAAGGAACACCAAAGTGTGGGTGCTTTGGGTTTTCTTATAAGGAGTATCAAAATTCTCAACCATAGCTCCCAGGATCTAAACCTCCAGCCTGAGAACACAAAGGGAAGGACTCATAGCTCCACCTGTATAGGTAATTGAGGATGGCCTTGTCAGGTATCAGTGGAAGTGATCGGCCTTTGTCTCCAAAAGTTTGGATTCCCTAGTGTTGGGGAATTTGAGAACAGGGAGGCAGGACTGGGAGGATGGTGGGAGCATACCCCCATAAAAATAGGAAGAGGTATGAGATAAGGGATTTTGTGGGGGAATGGGAGAGAAGATGACATTTAAAGGTAAATAAGTAAAATATCCAATTAAAAAATCAGATAATGGGTCTGTCAAAAAAAGGCAGTTTATATTTCAAATTATTTTCAAAAGTTTCTAGATGTTAATTGGCTAAGATCTTATTTTAAGCTCTCCTCAAAAGAATTTAAGTCTCTGTTTAATATTCTCAAGAGAGATGCAAATCCTAATTTCTCTCAACAATTAAGTGACAATAAAGTAGTAATTTTACAAAATGTAGAAGAAGCTATTATTAATTGATATATTATATAGACTGATTAGTTGTTGGCTGTTTTATAACAGTCCTTTTGATAAAAGATTATTAATATAGATTTATATTTCTTTAAATAGTGTCTTCATGACTCTCTGAGTGTGGAAGAAGCGGTTTCTTGTGCTTCTGCCCTGATTTTACAAGAACTCTGAAAAAAAATTGTCTTTAAAAACAAAAGAGGGGGAACTGTACCTTGCAGGAAAAGTATTGCAGAAATACTCTCCATCATGTGAATTAAAGGAGTCAGAAACTAACAGATGAAACATTACAACAGACCAAAAATTTTAAAATACTCTAAAGATGTAGAGAATACTCCTCCCTTGCAGGTGGGACTTCAAGCTGGTAAAACTACTTTGGAAATCAATCAGTCATATCCTCAGAAATTTGGAAATAGTTCTACCTGAAGACCCAGCTATAGAACTCTTGGGCATATACTCAAAAGATGCTCCAACATATGACAAGGACACATACATCACTATGTTTAGAGCAGTCTTTTTATAATAGCCAGAAGCTGGAAAGAACCCAGATGTCCTGCAACAGACAAATGCATACAAAAAATGGGCTACATTTACACAGTGGTGTAATACTCAGCTATTAAAAACAGAGACTCATGAAATTGGCAGGCAAATGGATGGAACTAGAAAATATCTCCCTGAGTGAGGTGTCCCAGATACAAAAAACACACATGGTATGTACTCACTGTTAAGTACATATTAGCTCAAAAGCTCAGAATACCCACATTACAATTTACAAACCATATGCAACATGAAAAGAAGACAGACCAAAGTGTGGATGTTTCAATCCTAGATAGAAGGGGGAACAAAATAATAACAAGACATAGAGGGAAGTAGGGACTTGGAAGAAAGAGAGGAGAGCAAGAAAAAAAAAAGGAAGGCAGGATCAGGTATTAGAAGGTACAGGAGAGAAATACAGAGGGTCAGAAAATCAAATAGAAGTATGTTACAGTGATTGATGGGGAACTGGGGTAGCCACTAGAAAGTCCGAGATGACAGGGAAGGGAGAAGCCTCCTCGACCCAAAGGTGATGACTTTAGCTGAAATACACCACAAAGGGGAGACAGAACCTGTAGAGACCACCTCCAGTGGATAGGCATGGCCCCCAGTTGAGGGATGGGACCACCCAGACATCTCAAAATTGTTAACACAGAAATGTTGTACCTGTCCAAAGGAAAGACAGGGACAAAAAATGGAACAGAGACTGAAGAAAGGCCATCCACAGTCTGCCCCACCTAGGGATCCATCCTGTGTGCACACACCAAACACTGACACTATTTCTGGTGCCAAGAACCACTGGATGACAGGAGCCTGGTATGCCTGTTCCCTAAGAGGAGCTAACAGCACCTGAACAATGCAGATCTTGATACTCAAAGCAAACCATTGTACTGAGTCTGGCCAGGGACCCCATTGGAAGAGCTAGGGGAAGGACTGAAGGAGCTGGAGGGATTTGAACCACATAGGAAAAATAGTATCAACTAACAGGACAACCCAGTATTTCCAGAGACTAAAATACCAACCAGAGAGTATACATTGAGGAATCTGTGGCTCCTAGACATATAGATAGCAGAGGATAGCTTTATCTGACATCAGTGGGAGGGGAGGCCCTTTGTCATGTGGAGGCTCAATGACCCAGCATGGGGGGATGCTAGGGCAGTGAAGCAAGAGTGGGTGAATGAATGGAGAAGCACTTCCAAAGAGTCAAAGGCAAAGGGGAGGAGGGATGGGATGGGAGGTTTCTGGAAGAGGTACTAAGAATGGGGCTATCATTTGAAGTGTAAATGAACAAAATGATTTAAAAATAAAATAAAAATACTATAAGGGAATATTTTCAAAAATTTTTACTCCATTAAGCTGGTAAACAAAAAAAAAAAAAAAAACAGGTAAATTTCTAGGTTTAGCTAAACAAAAAAAATTAAAATTAGATACTCAACAATTAAATATAAATTAAAGATAATCAACAATTAAAATAAAACAATCAACAACCCAAATAGTCCCATTAACAATGAAGAGATTGAAACAGTAAGAAAAAACCCTTCCAACTAAGAATTGAGGACCACATATATTCATAGCAGAATCCAAGAGACATTCAAAGAAATTCTACACCCAGTGTGGGGAAGAAATCTCGCGGGCGGGGAGGAGGGAGTCTGGTGGCTGGTCTCGGTGGCGGGCTTCCCGTCTTGCCCGGAAGGTCCCACATTCACGGGGCTGTCGGTGGGCTGGCGGTGGCTGCATCGGCAAGGTTCCAGGGTTCCAAAAGCTGGGAATCAGGCGGAGAGACCATGGACACGTGGAGTCCGGTTTTCCAAAGCTTTTATTGTTCATGGCATGGTGAATAGGCGCAACTGGTACGCGCTTCCCCCCCCAAAAGCCAGGGGAGACCAGTCTTATAGGGAAGGGAGAAAAGGGAGAGAATAACTTAATTAGCTACGCCCGTGGCCTTTTGATAATTTATTAATATTTAAATCTCTGGAGGTAGAGACTTATTAATCACGCTCTCTACCTATGCCCTATGTGACTGAAGGTAACAGGTTAAATGGAGTTACCTCGTCCAAGGCCCAACAACCCAATACTTCTTAAACTATTCAAAATATAAAAAGAGAAGAATCACTCCCCAAACATCTTCACCAAAATGTGTATTGCTCTAATACCAGAAAGGAAAACAATAAAAAAGTACAGGAAACTATACTTGATGAACATAGACTAAAAAATGCCAAAAGAGCAGGGCCGTGGTAGCACATGCTTTTAATCCCACCACTTGTAAAACAGAGTCAAGTGATTCAAGTTTGAAGTAGCCTGGCCTACAGAGAAAGTTTTACACAGCAAACCCATTTCTCAAAAGAAATACAAAATGAAATACTTGCTATCAGAATATGGAGACATACATTCAAAAATAATGCATCATGACCAAGATGACACTATCCCTGAAATGGAAGGATGGTTCAACATAAAAGCAAGTCAATAAACGTAATAAGCCTCAAAAATAAACCTAAAGACAAATATCACATGCTTATCACAACAGACACAGAAAAGTTCTTTGATAAAACCCAAAAATGGCTTCATGATAAAAACCCTAGAAAATGTAAGGCTGAGGGAAACATAAGATACCACAATACAAACTAAATATGAGAATCCCACAGACAACCTTATCCCAAATAAAAAGCAGTGTGAGGCAAAGCCAATAAAGTCAGGAACAAGGCAGGGATGTTCAATATCCCCACTCCTGTATTGTGACGGGAGCACTGGCTGTAGCTGGATCAATAAGGCAAGAGAAGTAAATTAAAGAAAATTGACAAAGAATAAGTTGGATTATCCATATTTGTGAATAATAAAACAAATAAGAGATCCCAGAAATTCTATGGAAATTTTCCAAACATTATAAACTAATTCAGCAGTTGGGGCAGATACAAAATCAACATGTAAACATAAATGTTTCTCTCTCTCTCTCTCTCTCTCTCTCTCTCTCTCTCTCTCTCTCTCTCTCTCTACATATATATGTATATGCATATGCATATGTATATGTAGATAGATATAGATACATATAGATACATGTATGTATTTATATATATATGTATATATATATATATCAATGACAAATACACAGGGAAAAAATTCATAAACATAATCACATTTACAACACTCTCAAGAATTAACTAGTAACAAACTTAACCAAAAGAAGGAAAGGAACTCTACAATAAAAAATTTTAAACGTCTAAAGAAAGGAGACACAGAAACACAGTATAAAATAGAAAGACTTTTAATGGTCATGGATTGAGAATATTAACCTTGTGAAATTCACAATTTTCTCAAAAGCAATTTTGTCACTTTAATCCCAATCAAAATCTCCATCTCCCTTTTCAAAGAAACAAAAAAAATTATCCTAAAATTTATATAGAATCACAAAATACCTCAGACAGCCCAAGTAACTCAGGGATAAAAACCATGCTGAAGTAATTACCATTCTAGGTCTTAAGGTAAATTACTGAGCTATATTAATAAAATTATGTACCTGGCACAAAACAGACATACATGACAAAGATAACTAAAGCATACGCTGAAGAAGAGAAAAAAAATCCTCAACTAATGGTGCTGAGAAACTGGATCCAAATAGAGAGGAAAGAAGATAGACCAGTATCTATCACCTAATACAAAAATAAACTCCAAGTTGATTAGAAATAAAACCCTAAAACATTGAAACTGCCAAAAGGAGCATGAGCAATATCTCAAATGTCATCAGTATAGGACTTTCTGAATGGGTCCTAGAATTATAGCTAACAGCTGATAAGTGGGATTTTATGAAACTGATGTTCCTGCATATCTACAGTAGTCGTCAAGCAGGAGAAAAGGGATCCACAGAATGATCGAGAGTCTTTGCCAGCTTCACATCTGACAGCAGATTATATCCAGGATACACAAAGAACTCAAGAAATAATGAATCAAAATAACAAATGACCAGTTCAAAGAAATCTGCCAGGGACCTGTACAGAGAGTTGTAACAAGAAGAAAATAATGACTAAGAAATCTCCCCATAATAACATCCTTAGCTTCTATGGAAATTCTAATTAAAAGAATTTTGATGACTCATTTTTACCTCATTCAGAATCACAAAGATTAACCAAAAATTGGATGACAAATGTAGTAGAAAAATCCTATTCAAGCAATGATGGAGTCCCCAGGAGTGAAGGTATAGTGGGAGGAAGGGCTCCTTCAGCTAGACTGTGAAAGTGGAGTAGGGCAGGAAGCATAATGAAACTCACCTGTGTTCTAGCCCAGTAATACAATTCATCCCTATCAAAGAGAAGCCATTATTTACACAATTATTCACTCTATGCTGTGCATAGTTTTCATTGGGGTCATTTGCACTAACATGCATCATAGCTACAGTGCCCCCAGAAAATAGAATCACTGACTTAATTCATCCCTGCGTTTTTGGAAACAAAGCCCTTTTCTCTTGACAGCTTTACTCAGTGTTTGTGGGGGGAGGAATACTTAGATGCATTTCTAAGGTATTATATTTCTTCATGGTACTCTGTTCTCAGATATGAATATTCAGTGGGTGGACCCAATGATCTATTATTATGGGGAATCATGACCATAGGTATTCAGTGATTCTTGGAGGAAAACAGAATATTACAGAAAGTCAAATTTCAGATTCAGACAGATAACTTGGTTTCTGAGTTAATGTGAAGTTGATCCTTTGGAAATTAGTGCAAAAGAACGACTAGTTTCATCTGAAAGAGACACAACTTTTAAGAATGGGGCATGTACATAACAATGGTTGCTGACACAGGTCCATAAAAAAAGGGAACATTATGTGAATCATGGAGATGCCAGAAAGCCAAATTGGGATGGATAGTCTCCAGTTCTACAGAGCATACTATCTGCTATTGGTCATCAAAAGTTTGACAGGCCTGGCATGGGCCTGTTTTTGCCATTTACCCTTTCATCTACCATGGTATCATGTGGTGTGACATGCAACATGTTTGTATCATCATAAATGGCTTTCCCATGAGTAGTCCTTGGTTAACATTTGTGGCTGAATTCACTAAGGTTTTCATGTCTTGGGACTGGATCTCTGTAGTCTTGGGTGAAATCATACTGCCTGTCACTGGAGACGATTCTTAAAAATATTGTTTATTCATAATGAATGTAGAAACTCAGATTTAAAGCTTGTGGGCATTAATTATTGGGCAATTCCAGATGGAGCTGAAGAGTCATTTCAGAAGGAACTTGGGATGATTAAAGTTATAATTTCAGTCACCAATAAAATTCTAAACAAACATGCACACACACATGCGTATGAGTGCTGGACACTACAGAGTTCACCTTACCATGCTCACAGAGAGGCAGATATTTTGCTAATATGCAGTTCTCTTGGATGTCTATCTCTTGGTTTCTGCAGATTCCAATTCTTGCATGCTCTTACAGAAGCAGTGAATGTTTAGTAAGGATGAACTACCGTTTACATGCAAATGGAAATGTGGTGATTGTTGGATTTTTCCCTGCTTATGCTGCCTATCCACTCAACAAAACAACTGATTGGAGGATGACTAAATTTACCAATGAGCTTATGATCGAGTAAGTCTTTTACTCATTTATTCTGTTTCAATATTTGGCATCCCTGGAAAAGTACCCATTCAAACATCATTATTCCAACACTTTACCACTTTAAGACATTTCCTTTTTTCCATTTCTACATCTCTTTACATTGCTGTCTTCTTAGTGATTCATCTGGTACTTTCAAAGGAAAAAAAGTAATTTGGGGTTTTTTACCTTATCCCACACTGGGAATTTACCTGATATGATCTGCTATGCTTATAACTCCTCAGAGTTGAAACGTTTTCAATGTTAGCTCTGCAGGAGAAAGATTATCTAGTAATAAAGTATTTGAGGGGGTTCTGGAAATCTAGCTGTGCTCCTATGAAAAGGGATAATGATACTGAGGTTAGTTTCCAGCAATTTTCTTGTGTGACACTAGAGTGACAAATAATGCATGTGTGTGCTGATAAAGACTTGGGAGCAGGAATGACAAAATTAGACATTGAAACTTACTTTCTGTTTTAGAAATAACTTATTTGTCTCAGATGATTTATCTAACTTTTCATACTTGTATTCTTTGATAACTTACCATGGTTACCTGTTTGTTGCATATATATCCATTGTGTATTTGTTCATTGTCATGATTGTGTTTCTATGTACACTAGATTGTGCTGGGCCTCTGAAAAAACTTTTCTGGCATTCTCAAAGATACAAGATCAAGACACACATCAGACAAGTCAGCTTGAGTTTCTTAGATCCTGATAATGCGAAACAATCACACATGTTAGCGTTTAAAGGAAGACAGTTGCATTTTATCCCAGGCAAACATGCCAGTTGCTATAGGTAACCACACAATAAGTATTTGAAATGAGAATTATAGCTTGTATACAAGTCTCAACTCAGCAATGGAATATGGATTAATACCATAAATTAATCTGCTTTAATCAGGTGGTAGAAAAATTTTGTATATTTAGAACCTATGAAATATTCATATACTGTCTTCTTAATTTTGACAGCAAGAAAGTTAAATTCAATTAGAAAATTAAACCTTTATGGCTTATTTAATATATACAAGAAGAGAGTGCTGTGTAAGTGCAATTTAGTATCTTTTGAAGTTAGAAAAAAAAAAAAACAAATTTACAATTATAAAAGCAATAAAAAATAACGTGTCTGATTTAAGCAACACATTTTTAGATTACACTTTTAGTAGAGGGTAGAGCACATGCAAGCATATATACTTCAAGGCTGACAGTTACTTTCATATATTTGATAAAATTTTTTATATAGGTGTAAGAAACTTTAATTTGAAACAGAAATTGTTCTGTCTTTCTTCATTTAAATTTCATGTTATAATTGTAGCTGCAGAATTATACTTATTTGCCATAACTACAAAAGAACAAAAGTAGTACAAATAGATTATTTTCAATGATATATTTTTGTGTGGTCTAATTTTCTAATTGAATTTAACTTTCTTGCTGTCAAAATTAAGAAGGCAGTAAATGAATATTTCATAACTTCAAAATATATAAAATATGTCTACCACCTGACTAAAGTAGATTAATTCATGGAAGTACATGTGCACACTATAGAATCTTCTAAGCATGATAGTTAATTTTCCTGCGAAGCAATAATGAAAGATAGTTTCTCTCACTGTGTATTGGAGTAAATTAAAAATATAGTTGGCTTAGCACAGACTTAGTATGTCCAAGTTGCCTTTTATCAGTTATATGTGCATTTATATATTAATAACTTGAAAAGATTTATGTATTAGAAGAAAACAAAAAGTCAGATTTTCAGGTTTTTTCTACTTTTCTGTGGATATTTTTCAGTTTTCAGCATTTTTCTAATTCAAGGGCATAATTATCTATTTACTGGTTACTTGACAACTTTTTATAACATGTTTATTTAAAATAGGTCTGATAGTTCATGCTTGAAGGTATAAAATTACATAAACATTTAGTTATACAAATATTTATCAGCTCTTAAACTCTATTTTTCAGATATGGCACATTATTCCTGTTTTGTTCTAAAACCATTTACACCAGTTTCTTTATGTTTTGCATTGGTAGAGCTACAGTCATATTTATACACATTCATTTATCATCATAAAGTCAGTAATTATTTGTGGGATATAAGATGACATTTCATCCTATGTGAAATGTATAATGATTAAATCATGGAATTTAACTTATTTTCTTTTTCAACTATACTCATGTTAATTATACATCTTATTAAAAACCATGTACTCTCAAACCGAGTATCTTGATAGGCATCACGGTGGTGCATGCCTTTAATTTGAGCATTTGTGAGGCACAGACTGGTAGATCTATGTTTGCAGGACAAGCATGATCTACACAAAAATTCTGGAACACTCAAATAAATATATTGAGTACTCATTTAGAACTACATTATTAGATTCTCTTAAGTGCCAAAGTTATTTTTTAAGTAAACGTAGTAAAACAACACAGTATGTAAATACCTTTTGGTGAAATTTTATATAAAATACTGTTTGGGAAGGATATAAATCAGTGTGCTTGTGTCTTGATTCCCAGTAGAAGCAAATGCCAAGTTCTAGGTCTGTGTGCTCACAGTAAGACAGAGAACCATTGTCCCATATATATTTGCATTGTTGTTTATATAGTGTCCTACATAAAGGAGTCCTTATTTACATCATCTGGTCTCTATGAATGTAAAAATGCTTTCAAACTAATACATTTTCTGTTAAAATGGTCTTCTTAAATTTTGAGGCTTCATAAACCATTGGTTGATAGAGAACAAAAGGATTCTTGGGACAGAATGCTCAAATTTTCAAGACATTTGGAAAATATTGTTTTATGTGGGTGGGTCATTGAAGGCTGCCAGGTATATAATGGACAAACAATACTTGCTGTAAACATGACCTTTATCTAGAGGTTTAGAACGTACAAAGTGTTTTACATATAGGAGTAGAAATGACTAATATTATAACTTAACTTCAGAATTTCTCTATTTAATATTTTTGTATTACTTGTCTATTGCTGAAAGAGGGGTGCTGAATTGACTCACCATCTCTGTGCTTGGGTTGATCTGTGCTTTTAAATCTAATACTGCTTCATTACGGAAGTTGGCTGCCCCTATGTTTGAAGTGCATATGGTTAAGATGGTAATATCCTGCAGTTGAATTTTTCCTGTAATGAGTATAAAGTATGCTTAATTATCTCTTCTGAAGATTTTTTAATGTCTACTTTGTAACATCTGAGGATAGCTATGCCTGCTTATATTTCTTTTTATTATTGGTTTTATTTTCAGTTCAAGCCAACCACAACTTTTTCTCCCTCCACTAATCCCAGCCTCATTCCAAATCATTCCCCCTCTGATCCTTGCCTCCATTTCTCTTTAGAAAACAACAGGCCTCTCAGGGGTACCAGCCAAATACAGACAGCAAAACAAGGTTCTATAAGACTCAGAACAAAGATTCACATCAAGGGTGAGTGACATGATACAGAAGGAGGAAAACTGCCTGAAGAGCAGACAAAAGAATCAGACACATTCCAACTCTCACTACACGTAGAACCACAAAATCACCAAGCTAAATGACCATAACATATATGCAGAGGACCCAGCCCTAGTTATTTTATTCTGTAGGCTGTGGATTTCTGGTGTCCACAATATTTTCTGGCTCCTGTAATTCTTCTTCCTCTTCCACAGGGTTCCCAGTGCTCCAAAAGATGAGACACAGTGGAGACCTCCAATTTAGGTTCTCTCCCCACCTAATATTTGGCAGTAGGATCTGCATATGCTGCCATCAGATCCCAGTGGAGGCATCTCTGATAACTATTGAGCTAGGCACTAATCTGAGTAGAACAAAATATCACTGAGAGTCATTTTATTAATTTTTTTATATATGCTTATATTCAACCTCTGGTTCCTGCTCAACTAGACAGTATCCAGCATGGGTTCACCCTCCTGATGTGGGCTTCAAGTAAGACCAATCATTCTTTGGCTACTCCCACAAGTTCTACTTCTCTATTGCCTCAGCACATCTTATAGGCAGGAAAAATTTTAGGTGGAAGGTTTGCTGGCATTGATGTCTGCCAAGGACCAGCCTTGGCTTGAAGAGCGTTTCTGAGAAAGGGGTGTCTAGCAGCAATTAAAAAGCAATTCAATGTCAAATCATGGTTTGCAAGTTGATAGTGTACACTCTGCTCAAGACAATTTTGAGATTTTTCTCTCTCTCCCTCTCTCTCTCTCTCTCTCTCTCTCTCTCTCTCTCTCTCTCTCTCTCTCTCTGTGTGTGTGTGTGTGTGTGTGTGTGTGTGTGTGTGTGTGTGTGTGTGTGTGTGTATTTTCTGTTTAAGGCATTTTTCTCTTGCAATTCTAATATCCCTGGATAGCTAATCTCTTGCAGATAAAAAGCCCAGTGATTTACATATATATCAATTCAGTTATCCACTCTATTCCCTTTTGATCATCCCATGAGTCTGTATTTCATGAATGCAGTCACTTGATTCTTAGAAAGAGACAGCAAGCATATTTTTAACATTACTAAAGAATTCAGAGTTCTGCCTGCCTTTGTTAAACAGGCAATATGCTACTTGGATAAAATTACTATTCTTAGAATGCCTGGATCTGGACCTAAATGCCCTCTGTCCCAAGCTGACCTTGAACTCAGAAATCTGCCTGTCTTTGTAAGCATAAACAAACAATAAAACATAACTGGGTAGGATTTCGCCCAGGAATCACCACTCCCTAAATCTCTTTATCTCATTCTTAGTATATTTCTGATATGCTGGTTCATAGTGCAGCTGCCCCTTTCATACAGATCAGTGATGATCCATAAGCAATTCACATTACAATCTTGTATTTTGTATACTTGAGAAATTTTTTATTTTTAAACTCATGTTTTCAGAGTTCTTTCACACAGCCTTAAGGGCTGTCCTGAATATCATAGCATTTACATTGTGTTGAGAAGTTAGCCACACCCTCACCTCTTATGACTCATGCTGTTTCTGATTACAATGAAGTTATAAACTTTGGCAGGGAGAACATGAACTGATAACCATGGCAGGGAGAATATTTTCCAAACTAAACACACACACCTGTGTGTGTGTGTATATATATATAATATCACATTTCTCTTTCTAGGTGGGTGTTGCCTGACTCAAGATGATTTTTTTCTAGTTTCACCAATTTGACTGAAATTATCATAATGAAATTTTTAACAACTGAATAATAATTAATTATATACATATATCATATTTTTCTATCCATTATTCAGCTGAGGGAAATCTTGATTGCTTCAAGTTTTTGGCTTTTATGAATAAAGCCACTTTAAACACAGTTGAGCAAGTGTTCTTATACAAGTATGCACTACCACCAGCAATGGAGAAATGTTGCCCTTGCTCCTCACAAACAGGTGCTGCCCCTTGTGTTATTGATCTTAGTCATTCTGACAAGTGTAAAATGGAATCTCAAAGTCACTTTGCTTTATCCTGATGGCTAAGGATGTAGAACATTTCTTTAAGTGGTTTACAATCATTTGAAATTTCTCTTTTGATAATTCTTTCTTTAGTTCTCTACCATGCATTTATTTAAATTAATTGGCTTGTTGATATCTAGTTTCTTGAGTTCTTTATATATTTTGGATATTAGCACACTATCAGATGTATCAGGGGCAGACCCAACAAGTACAGGCTATTACTGTTGCTCTTGACTACTGTGTAGAACATATGGTAAGGCCCTACTAAAGAAGAAAGTACATACTTGAGTTAATGCATACAGAAATCAAGCGTATGTGTATCCTCAAGCTTCATTCTTGCTAGCTAGCTTTTTCAATGTGATATGATGCTCTGAACACTGTTAGAGGAAAAGAGTAACCACAAAGCACATGTAACTATCAGCTTTCTGAATTTTATCAGTGAACATGGTAAGATGTGCCACCTGGTACAAGAGTAAAATAAACACTGAGCTGGTTATGCATAAATCTAGACAGGTATGATAAGATTCATTCTCCATTGAGAGTTTCATTCTATAAGGCGGGTGGGTAGGCAAGATTCCATAGAATTTTCTCAATTAATGATTGATGTGTAAGGACTGAGGCTACTGTGTGTGGTGCCACCCTGGAAAAGGAGTTCTGTGCTATATTAGAAATCAGGTGAAGTAATTCATGAGCAGCAAGCCGGAAAAAATTTGCTCTATCATGGTCCCTGCAAAGTAGGTTTCTGTCTCCAGTCTCCTACCTTGATTTCTGCCATGGTTTCCCATGTATATGGACCTGTAATAATTCTTTTCTTCCCTAAGTTGCTCTTGGTCATTGCTTTACCATCAGAACAGAAAGAAAACTAAGACATACATCAAGGGAGTAATGAACCATTCTGTGATTGAAGTAAATCCTTCTTGATATGACAAACTTATCCCTTGTACCAGTGTTGGCCCAAGTATTAACAATGGTACGAAACAAAGACCCTAGCGGGGAAACAATTACTACTATCCTTCTAAATGGACACAATGTAAAACTTAATCCTAATAACATATCGTTATCTCCATTGATCCCTCAACACTTGTCAGACAGGTTACTACTACTGCTATTACTGTATTTTATTATTATTATTATTATTATTATTATTATTATTATTATTGTTATTATTACTATTGGCAACCCAGTATAAGGAAAATGGTTTCAAAGGCCATCAAAAGTACTACAGACATCCCTCAATGCCACTGTTAGGAGTCCTCAAGAAGACCAGGCTCTACAACTGTAACACATATATACAGGGAGCCTAATCAGTCCCATGAAGGCTCCTTGGTTGTCAGTCCAGTCTCTGTGAGCTCCTATGAGCCCAACATAGTTGATTCAACATTTCAGCAGGAGATCATGTATCCAAGAATACGTAAGCAGCACTGATTTGTCTTAAAGGGTTTATATACAAGGACAAAGCATTAGATAGACAGACAATGGGATGTGTCTTGAAAGAGTTAGTGAAGATGCATGTCAGAACAAGATAATTTATCAAAATTCCAGATTATCAGGAAACATGTAAAAACCCTGGCACTCTGTATCTAATAGAAAATAAAGTAGAAGATGTCTCTTGTTTAGTTTGGTTAATGGTTTCTCTATCCTGTTGATTTTCTCAAAGAACTAGCTCTTGATTTTGCTAATTCTTTTTATTGTTCTCTTTGTTTCTAACTGATTGTTTTCAGCCCTAATTTTGGCTAGTTCCTGTCTTTTACTCTTTTTGGTGTGCTTGTTTCTTTTTTGCTAGAACTTTCGGGTGTACTTTGAAATTGCTGATAAATGAATTTTCTAATTTCTTTATAGAGGCACTAAGTGAACTTTCCTCTTAGTACTGTTTTCTATGCATTTCATAAATTTTGGTATGTTATGACTCCATTTCATTTAATTCTGGAAAGTCTTTAATTTTTTTTCTTTATTCCTCCCTGACCATTCAGTAGAGAGTTGTTCAATTTCATAAGCTTGTAGGCTTTCTGGTGTTTCTGTTGCTTTTGTCATTGTAATCCATGGTGATCTGATAATACATGAGGCATTATTTCAATTTTCTCGTATATCTTATGTCTTGCTTTGTGACTGACTGTATGGTCAGTTTTGGAGAAGAACCTATCAATTGCTAAGAAGGTATTTTTTTTTTTTTTTGCAATTTGATGAAATATTCTGTACCTTTCCTTAGGTCCATTTGATTCATGATATCTGTTAGTTTCATATTTCTATGTTTAGATTTTTTTCTGAATGTCCTGTCAATTGAAGAGATTGAAGTCTCCAACTATTAATGTTTGGGGTTCTATATATGATTTATCTGTAGCAATGTTTCTTCTACAAATGTGCCCTTTGTTTGGGGCATAAAAGTTCAGACTTTAGGTATTATCTTGATAGAATTTTCATTTGATACATGTGAAGTATCCTTCCTTGTCTCTGATGATTAATTTTGAATGAAAGCATATTTTATTAGATATTAGATTGTCTACTCCAGCTTACTTCTTGGGCCTATTAGCTTGGACACATTTTTCCAGGCCTAGATTCTGAGGTAATGTCAATCTCTACTGTTGAAGTATATTTCTTTTATGTGGCAGAATGATAGATCCTGTTTTGGAAACTATTGTTAGCCTGTGTCTTTTGATCTTTATATTGAGTGCATTGATGTTGAGAGATATTAATGACCAATGACCTGAGCTGACTCAGCCATATTTCTAGGCATGGTCTCTCATTGTTGGGGAATTGACTGGAATGACTAAATAAGAAAAGAGTAAGATTTAGGGATCCTAAACTGAACTCCTGAACTGGAACTAAAACAGTCCACCAGTGTGCCTTGTGAGATACATGTGTACTGGGGTTCAAACTCATGTTCTCATGCTGAAATGGCAAGCATTTTCCTTAGAAACAACTTTCTCAATCCCAGTGCTCATATTTTTAGATAAAAATAGTGATTAAACATTTAATATTTTACAATCCTAACTGCCTCACAGTTGAGAATTAATCTAATATCTAATTTCTAAAAATAAATACTATCTACTAGATATAATCTACTATCTAAAAAAAAGTCTGCAAACAAATATACTCAAAATATGCATGTGATGTTACTCACAGATTAACAGGTCAAATTAATATATGAATCAACATTAGAACCTTCTGATTTATTATGGAAGTGGGAAAAAAAGCAAAATGAGCAAAAAAACCCACCATCTTACATAAAATGCTGGGATACCTAGAAAGTAACCAACAGAAAATAAGGTTTGTCCCTAGTTTCTCACCCTAAGAAAAAATTAACTCAAATCAATGGATACATGAATGTCAAACTGGGAAACATGTTTAGGCACCTATGTTTTAAGTTGTCCTATTCTTTGTTTCTTCCAAATATCTGTACATTTTTATAATTCTACTTTCCTTAATACCATAAATATCTTAGCACTTGTTTTCCCTGGTTTTAGATTGTTACTGTTCATTGAGAAAAGTCTACAGTACTAACTACACAGGGTTCCTCTGGGTCATTCTATACATACAAATGCCAGGACTGTTTTGTTTTCTTATGAGCTTAAGAGGTTATTCATCTCCTTATCCAAAGCTCCTACCAACATGAAGAAAATAATATTGCATTTTTATGAATCATTAAAGTATATCAACATGAGAGTGAACTTTGAGACACAAATCAAGTAACTGTTTACAAAATACTACCCTAATGAAACTAACATATATAAATATTAATTTTTCTTGTGAGATCCCTACATGTGTATAAATTTTGTGGTTAAAGCATATGTTATTTTCCTCCCTACTGACTAATATTAAGTGAATGAGCAAATAGTGAAAAGGTAACCTGCTTACAGTGATAATGTGAAAACTGAATGTACATCTACAGATTGTTTATTTAAAGGAAAAGAGCAGGGGCCATTTCACAGCCCATGTATAATCCTGTTGCACTTGGTGAAATGAGCGACAGGAGCAAGAGAATCTGCACTGCTCCATGAGCTACAAAACAACCTGGTATTAGATAAGGTAGATAATGATGACCCTCATCCATAAATGTTTTAGTCTAGCATCAATTTTCATACACACATGCAATGCATACACATACAGGGAGGGAGAATGAGAGAGAGAGAGAGAGACAGAGAGAGAGAGAGACAGAGAGAGAGACAGAGAGAGAGAGAGAGACAGAGAGACAGAGAGACAGAGAGACAGAGAGACAGAGAGAACAGAGGATCATGTATACATATCACATAAACACTCACTAAAATTAAATTAATTATAGAACTGGTATCTGATGTCGAGTTGAATGACTTGTCATTCATGAATTAAACAGTGTCTTAGTAACCAGTGGCTTGATAAAGAAACATTTGGTTTTTTTTGTGTGATTGTGCAGATCTAAAGTTGAATATCAGAAACTAGCATCAATTTGCATACACACATACAATGCATACACATACAGGGAGAGGGAGAAAGATAAGAGAGAGAGAGAGAGAGAAAACAGAGAATTATGTATACATATCACATAAACACTCACTCAAATTAAATAAATTAAATTAAATAGAACTGGTATCTGATGTCCAGTTGAATGGCTTGGCATTCATGAATTAAACAGTGTCTTAGTAACCAGTGGCATGATAAAGAAACATTTGGTTTTTTGTGTGATTGTGCAGATTAAAAGTTGAATACCAGAAACTGGAAGACCTGTCCCTATCTCATGGACAAAATTCATCATGGGTACAAAAAAAACGAATTAATCCCTTTTGGAGATCAAGCTATTGAGAGATCCACATGCTACAACATTCTAAAGCATTAAAACCAAGGGCCATTTTAGGCACATGGAAACTTAATATAGTCGAAGCTTCCTAAAATGTATATACACACTTGAAAGAAATCTCAATAGATTCCTCAAATAATAGGGAGAGAAAGGAAAAACTAGGTGTGCCACCAAGGAATGAAACTTACAGTTTATGGAATGCGTTAATTGAGTTGTTGGCCAGATGAGCCCTATGGAAACATCCAAACAACTCAGACTACTTCCAAGGCTATTGGTTGTTCTACATAAAATTAAGATAAAGCCCTATCGTTGGAAACAACAGCAATATAACTTACTGTACATGAAGAAGTTGAGCTGGTGCCTACCTAGAGCCTTTAGGGCTATGAACTAATGTTCCTGGTACTGAAAGATACTCTGTAGTATATCAAAGGAGAAATATAAACATCAATCCAGCTACAAACCTTCTGATTAACAATGGTTTCCTGTCTGCAAGATATGAGTATGCAATAGTGCAATAGTGATACAAAGATTATGGGACTAACCAAGTAATTTCTGATTGGATTTAAGGTCCACTCCTTTTTGAGATGGAACCCAACACTGCTCATGTTTCTGAAACCCTGGAACTAGATAGTCCATGGACCTAGGGAAGAACCAAATAGTACTGTTCTGTTAAAGTAATGTAGCAATAAAATGACTCTATAGATCATTCTATATTCATAGATCTATAGCTCATTCAGTCATCATCAGAGAAATTTCATGAAGCAGGCTGTGTCCATAAAACCTATTCAGGGCTCATGTAATGCTATAGAAGAGGAGGAGGAAAAATTCCACTAGCCACAGAAGATAGAGAACTCAGAAGAAACAAGGGCTTCTAAATAGAGGGACATATGAATTCACAGGGACTGTGAAAGCATGCACAGGACATGTACCATTCTAGGATAGATGGGAAACCAGTGCTGAAAGAGGGAGTGGAGACAAGAACATATCTTTAATTCAGAAGGTGTCTCCAAAATATCACAAGCCCTTGCCAAACACAATGGCAAATATAAAAGTTAGCTTCCTCTAAAGGAGTCTCATTGGTTACACAAACTATCCTTAAGGCCAGGCCCCATGTTCAGTAGTAACTGAAAAACAAAATTTTCAAACAATGGCATTTTGTAGGATAATTTTTCAACCTTACAGGTTTTTGTATATATATATATGGTTTGTACATATTTGTATATATACATATATATTTATATGTAATATAAATATATATATTTATATGTATATATAATATATATTATGGTTTTCTGTACGTGAAAACAATTATTTCTCTATGTCTCCATGTATTTCTCATTCTTATCATTTTTCTTTGATTATTTTATTTTGTTTTCCTATTTATTTCATACTTTACTGGGTTTTTTTAAGGGAGGGACTCATGGCTCCACTTGGATAGGTAACTGAGGGTGGCCTCGTTAGGCAACAGTGGAAGTGGAGGGCCATGGTCCCAGGAAGTTTGGATCCCTAGTGTTGGGTAATGTGAGAGCAGGGAGGCGGGATTGGGAGAATGATGGGATTGGGAGCACACCCTCATAAAAATTGGAAGAGGGGGTATGAGATAAAGGGTTTTGGGGAGAGAAAGGAAGAGTAGATAACAGTGAAAGGTAAATATGTAAAATATCCAATAAAAAAAAATAACAGATAATGGGTCTGGCAAAAAAAAAAAAAAAAAGATAGTTTACTTACTTCAATCGATTTTCAAAAGTTTCCAGGAGATGCTTATTGGCTAAGATCTTATTTTAAGCCCTTCACAAAAGAATTTATGTCTCTGTTTAATATTCTTAACAGAGATGCAACTCTTAATTTCCCTCAACAATTAATTGACAAAAGAGGAGTAATTTTACAAAAAGTAGAAGAAGCTCTCACTAATTGATATATTATATAGATTGATTAATTGTTGGTTGTTTTATAATAGTCCTTTGATAAAAGAGATTATTAATAAATAACTATATTTCTTTAAATACTGTCTTTATGACTCTCTGAGGGTAGAAGGAGCATGCCTTGTTTACTCTTAACTTCTAAAACTGAAAGCTCACAGCAAATCTGCCACTGATTGCCTCTGGCATTGCTGAGACCAATAAAAACTATGTCACAACTATGTGGAAGGACCCTCTTACCCTTAAATGGAATGGCCAGGATATATGGGGCCAAGGATTGATATGACTGTTTGATACAACAGAAGGCACAACTAAATGGCCACCAAAAAGATTAATGAATTAAATAGATACCTCCACAAACCAGGCCCAATTATAAATAAGATGAATAACAATTGACATCCAAGGAAGAGAAATTTCCCTGAGAATTCTTTTTTTCTTTCTCTTCCAGGTAAAAATTAATCACCCGTGATGTCTACTATTACGAGTTCTAATCCTGATGCTGGCCTCCGAACTTATACTACTCAGACATCCGATGGGCCTTTGACAAAGACATCAAACAGCTATAGATCGACACCACTAATATTTTTTAAAAAAAATTTTAAACACTTTATTGATCAATATTTGTATAAATATATATACTTATACACATATACATATATAAACAATAATTAAATAATAAGATGTATTTAAAAAGTATGAGGGGTTGGGAAAAGTGTGAGGAAGGAGAGAAAGGGGAAAATTATGCAAATACAGTGTTCATATATGAAATTCTCAAAAAGGAATCAAGTTCTTTAAAATGTTCAACAGATCAACTAGCATTTTACAATACGAAAATAAATATGACCTATAATTTTGTTAAAGGACATTTTAACTCCTTACAAACATTGAAGTTTAAAATGAGATCAAGAAAAATCATTTTACCCAGCATAATAACAAAAACCACAATAATGTTTTATAATTCAAAGTATTTCTGAGAACAAGAAAATAGATTTTCAGGAGCTAAGTCAGCAGAACCAGGGGTACACTGTGTGTGTGTGTGTGTTTTTTTTTAATCAAATCATAATTCTTACTTTTTAACATGGGGGTTATAAACACAAAAATGCAAGATGTGGGGAAGGGGATGACACAGGAGCATAGGTGTTCAGGGGCAGTAGAGATATCTTTCAGAACAGGGTATCAGCTGTGTGAAGGTTCAGTGGTCAGGTCATTATTCTGGGGTTTTGTTTTTATTTTAATTTATTATTATATTAGATGCCTTTTTTGTTTTCTCATAACAGAAAAAAAATAATGAGTGTAGATTTGGGTGGTACGGGATGTAGGGAGGACCTGGGAAAATGTTGGTAGAGTTAAAACTGTAATTAGAATATGTAGTAAAAAAACAAAATATTTTTGATTAAAAAAAAACAGAAAAAAATGATAGAATACTACTGTTTTACTAAAACCAAATACTGGTAAGATATTTAAATGTGGAGTTTGGAAACAGAAGCATTCAAATTGTGAAAGCCATTACATTAAGCTTGCACATATTTTATGTGATATACCTTAAGAGTCTTCACCCTAAATATTGTTCTCCTTCCATACAGGTTTAAGTTGAGGAACTACCAATGTATTTTGGCCATGAGGTTTGCCATTGAGGAGATCAACAGCAACCCCTATCTTTTACCCAACACATCACTAGGATTTGAGATCCACAATGTCCCACATGGTCAAAGGAACATTCTAGCCTATCTTTTTGGTTCACTGTCAGGGCCTGATCATGCCATTCCTAACTACAGAGTTGCAGGAGAGAGCAATTCAGCTGCTGTACTTACAGGACCATCATGGGCAATATCTGAAAATGTAGGGACACTGCTGGATCTTTACAAATTTCCACAGGTGAGATGGTAATGAGATGGGACATGGTGTCAGCTCTACTTGGTGACATGTTAAGACACTGTGAGGAAATCATGTTTATGGATAGGAAAATTGTGCAGACAGTTGATGGTACATCTATATTTTTATGGCTTAGAATATAGAGAAGACGAATAGTGGGGTAAACACAAAACAATATTGAATCTATGAATAGTTTGTGTACTTTTATGGAAAACTAATAGGAACACAAGTTTGACCTGAAAAACTAGATTGTCCTAAATGCTTCAAACCTTAGCTGTAGAATTGACTTCAACTGTGTGACAATGTTCTTTTTTCTGATTATTTTTCTCTACAGCTAACTTTCGGGCCTTTTGATAATCTTCTGAGTGAACAAAGACGGTTTTCTTCTCTGTACCAGGTGGCCCCCAAAGACACATCTCTGACATCTGGCATTGTATCTTTGATGCTTCATTTCAAGTGGATCTGGGTGGGGTTATTAATCATAGATGATGACAAAGGTGCCCAAACTCTGTCAGATTTAAGAAGTGAGATGGATAAAAATGGAGTCTGCATAGCATTTGTGGAAATGATCCAAGTCAGCAGGGGATCATATTTCACCAAATCCTGGAAACATCAGATGCAGATCCTGGAATCATCATCAAATGTGATTATTATTTATGGAGACTCTGATTCTCTATTAAGCTTAATAGTAAATATAAGGCAGAAGTTGCTTATGTGGAAAGTCTGGGTTCTGAACTCACACTGGGATAATTCCAAATTTGATGATTATTTCATGATAGATTCATTACATGGAGCTCTTATTTTTTCACACCACAATGAAGAAATTACTAATTTTACAGATTTTATTCAGACAGTCAATCCATTCAAATACCCAGAAGATACTTATCTTCATGTATTGTGGCACTCGTTCTTCAATTGCTCATTTTTTAGGAAAGATTGTAAAATTGCACAAAACTGTTTGCCTAACACCTCCTTGGGATTCTTGCCTGGGAACATGTTTGACATGGCCATGAGTGAAGAGAGTTATAATGTATACAATGCTGTGTATGTTGTGGCCCACAGTCTGCATGAGATGATTCTCAATCAATTTCAAACTCACGGAAAAGGAAATGAGATGACATTCTTCCCCTGGCAGGTAGATCACTTCAGCTGTATTGTGACATCAGCAACATGACACTCTAAGGGTTTATAAATACACTAAAACTAGGCAATATATATTGTAGACTATTTTAGCAAAAGCCTACACGATAGACTACAAAAAAAAGAATCATTTTAAGTCAATATATAGTAGCATTACAAAGGGCCATACACTATTTTCCAGGTAAAAATTTTAATATGAGAAGTTCTTTTACCCAGAGATTTCACACAACAAAAAAGATACCAACGGAGATTATCACAATGTACCTGAACACTTGTACAATGCTTATGTTGTTTAAATGGTCACTCAAAAGATCATTCATTTTACAGTGTGAAACTAAATATTTTGAAAATGTAATTGGGTATGACTATATTTTCAAAGAAGCTAAAATTTTTCTTCATGAGCAGTTATGATTTAGAGGTATTTGGCTCTAAATTTTTTAATGAAATTGATTGTAATATTTTAGAAGCATAATGATGTTTTCATTATCTTAAGATATCATATGTTAGATGGGATTAACCCTATATTAAAGACATTTTTCATATCAGGGATTAAAATCAACAGGAGATGTTTCCAGATTCTGCTTCTGATTAACTTCTTGGGAGGTTATGTAACACAAACATATGCATCTTTTTTAGCTTCACCCTTTTCTAAAGAACAAACAACTCATCAATCATGCTGGAGACAATGTGGTTCTGGATTGGAAAAGGAAATCACATGTACAGTATAACATTTTCAACTTTTGGAATTTCCCAAAAGGGCTTGGGCTGAAGGTGAAAGTAGGAACATTTTCTCCAAATGTTCCAGAGGGCCAGACTTTGTCTGTAACTGATGACATGATACAATGGGTCACTGGATCCACAGAGGTAGGTTGCATGTTACTTCAGTGTTTTGGCCAGTATGTAAAAATCAAAACTATATTTCTGAGTGTCAAGACACTTCATTGCTCACACAAGACTCATTCTTAAAAACATAGTTATACATACCAATAAAGAGAGTTATCTTAACACCTAATTTTGCTGAATGAACTATTTACTTGGGAATCAGCTCATTTATTCAATATTATAAATATGTAATCTTTTCAGGATGATTTTCACAGATTATCTGACAGAAGATTTATTTTGATCCAAGCTTGGAAGTTTTCAGTCAATGGTCAGTTGGCCTTTTGCTTCGAGGCTCCTGTCAATACAGAAAAGCATGAGAATGTGTAGCTATGTTAGTAGTAGTTGACATAAAAAATTAATGGTTCTACATTGTTTTACTACTGCAAAAATGCTACCTAATGAAACAATATTAGACGGTTTTCATGGCTCACAGTTTGAAAGTATATTCTATCACTGTAGGAAGCTATATTCTTAGTGGTGGAGACAATGGGTTCACATTACATCAGCAGTCAGAGTGCACAGACTGCTGAGTGCTGATGCTACCATATGTTCTGGCTTTTTATTTATTCTGGAACAATGGCCAATACATCAAGGTCACCCATGACTAGAGATGAGGTTTTTAACCTCCATCAATCTAATCTAAAAAACAACCCAATCCATAATTCCTACAGATCGATTTTTACAAAGATTCTAAAACCTATCAAATTGACAAGAATGACTTTTACAATTGGAAAAGTTAT
Organism: Arvicanthis niloticus; assembly: GCF_011762505.2. NCBI lineage: Eukaryota > Metazoa > Chordata > Mammalia > Rodentia > Muridae > Arvicanthis > Arvicanthis niloticus. The sequence continues at coordinate 7,739,151 of NC_133438.1, read as the reverse complement.
TTGTCTTTGTATCAAAGAGTAAAGAGGCAGTAGGTTTGTAATCATGGCAAGAGATAATGCCAATAACCTAAGATTTTACTTATATGCCTCACCTCATAATCTTTCCACAATTTTCTAACACATTCATGTTATTAGGATCAAGCATAGACCACATGAGCTTATGAATGACAAATTAGTAGCAATTGCAATTCAACCATCTGCATTTAGAGAAATTGACATAAAAAATTAATGGTTCTACATTCAAAACCACTCTATTTGAGATTCCATTAAAAAATTGCTATTATATATTCCATTCTCAGATTCCACAGTCTGTATGCAGTGAGAGCTGTCAACCCGGATTTAGGAAAACCCACCAGGAGGGAAAGGCTGCCTGTTGCTTTGACTGCACTCCTTGTTCAGAGAATGAGATTTCCAATGAGACAGGTAAATATCAGTCAAGCAGAAAACATTTATGTGTAATAATCTAAGCAAATGGAAAACATGTGCACGTGAACTACAAACAGTTCACTTCAATGAAGTTAATTCTCTTCCTTCCAAACATCAGAAAATCACAAGTTACAGTCCAACATACATAATATACTCTCGAAATTAAAATTCATACTTGCTTTGTGTTCTTCATACATTGTGGTTCTGGCTGCCAACAGAAAACCACTCTACCCACAACAAAGTAACATGCTTCCTTTCACCATCCATTTTGACTTAGTTTTTCCTAGTGATATGACAAGCAACATGAGCAAGCAACTTAAAAAGAAAGCATTTAATTGGCTTACATTGGGCATGTGTGCTAGCTTGAATGAGAAGAACCCCTATAATGTTCATATGTTTATATGATCTGGAACTATAGATCTGGAACTATTTGGGAAGGATTAGTAGGTGTGTCAGTGTTCAAAGAGGACTATCACTGAGGGTGGGCTTGGAGGTATCAACATCCCACATCATTTCCATTTAGCATTACCTCTTCATCTCTCCCACCTCTCCCTTTCCCCTCTTCTCCTCCTCCCACATGCTTTTTGGATCAGATGCAAGATTTCAGCTATTTTTCCAGGTCCATTCTGTCTTGTAGCTTTTGATGTTCTCCATATAGAACTGTGATTTTACCAGTTAAATTCTTTCTTTTATAAGATGCCTTGGTTATGATGTCTCTTCTCAGCAGTAGAAAATTAACTAAGACAACATGACAACAATAACTGTTGAGAGCTGACATCCTAATACACTATTAGGAGTCAAAGAAGACACACTGTGAACTGCAAGATCCTTAAAGCCCTTCCACAGCAAAAATAACTCTTTCTCCCAACAGAGCCACACCTCCTAATTCTTTTCAAATAGTTCTGTCCATTAGGGGCAAGGCATACAAATATGTGATGTGGAGATACTTTCATTCACATCACCACATTTTGCTCCCCGACACCCATGTTCTTGTTAGCAAGTCATAATGTTATTTTTTAGTTTAAATTTTACATACATACATATATAAATACTATGCATTACACAACACATCCTGACACATCCCCTCCTCCCAGTCATTACACCCTACCTCCCCTCTCCACACAAATCTATTGCTCTTGCACTTCCCTTTGAAAAATTGCAGAAATGTCAACTGAACATGCCATAGCAAGATGCAAAGAAAATTGGCATGAACCCTCATCCCAGTAGGAAAAAAGGAGAAGAGACAATGAGCAGGCAAAAGCATCAATCACTCCACCACTTCCACTATCAAGAATCCCATTAAATCAAACTCACATTTAAAAACTACAGCATGTATAGGAACAGCCTATCACAGATTAATGCAGACTCCATGATTACTTTTTTTAATATCTGCGAGCCCATCTATAAGCCCTGTTCTGGTAACCCTGACTCCTCTGGCTCCTACAGTCCTCCCTTTCTTTCTCCTGAGAAGTTCCTCAAGATTCCCATAATATTTGGCTGTGGGTCTCTGCATCTACTCACATCAGCTGCTGGAGGAAGCCTCTTTGATGGTGATTTGACAAGGCTCCTATCTATGTGTATAGCAGAACATCATTCAGAATCACATTGTTAACTTTTTTGGTCAGTAATGTTTGGTTCTACCCTAGGTCTCTGAACCAATCACTTTCATGTTCATAGACATCCAGGTAGTGCCAGGCAAAGGATCTCTCTCCTAGCTTGGGCCTCAAAATAGACCACTCCTTGGCTAGTCACTACCACAAGTCCTGAGCAGCCATTGTCCTAGCACATCTTGCATGGAATAGGGTCAAATCTTTTGATGTTGGGTTGGTGTCCTAGTGCCAACACTAGGAGCCTTGCCTGGTTGCAGAACTGGCCAGTTTAGGTTCCATCATATGGTCCATTAGTACAAGTCCTCTGTCATCACTTTCATAGGTTCCGGTATGTTTCCCACTGCACTGTTTCTACATATCTCCTTAAATGTCCATCTATTGAAGGTGGCTCTATGTATATTTTCTCCTTGTATCCATACCTCCTCCATTATATTCTTTCTGTTCCTACCCACCCCCAGTTCACCCCTCAAATTCTTTTCTATTTTAATTTTTCAGGGAGATCCATGCATCCTCCCTCAAGCCATTCATGGCATTCAGCCTCTCTGGAATTGTGGATTATAATGATCCTTATTTGTTTAACAACTAATATCCGTATATAAGTGATGACATATCTTGTTTCTCTTTTTGGGTCTGTTTTGCCTGACTCAGAATGGATTTTTCTAGTTTCTATATGACTGAAAATTTCTTTATGTGTTCATGCATTGAGGGATATCTAGGTTGCTTCCAGTTTCTGGCTATTATTTTAAAAAGCCACTGTAAAAATAGTTAATAAAATATTCTTTTGGTGGAATTGGGCATCTTTGGAGTTTATTCCCAAAAGTGGTCTGGCATTTCTTTCCATTGGTTGCTGGGTGGAACCTCTTAGAGGACAGTTATGCTAGGTTCCCATCTGCGAGCATATAAGAATATCATTAATACTGTTAAGGATTAGTTCTTACTCATGGCATCAGTCTCAATTTTGGACAGTCATTGGTTGGACATCCCCTCGGTATCTGCTCTCTGTATCCCTGCACATTCTGTAGGCAAGAACCATTTTGGTTTTGTCTCTGTTTCTGTGAGTGGGTTACTCACCTTATCCCTCTACTGTGAGTCTGACATGGCTACAGTGAGTGGCTATTTCAGGATTCATATCCCTAACTGCTTTCAGCTATAGTTAACCCAGTAGACCCTATGGGGGTCTCCCCTACCCATCCCAGGCCTCTGGCACGTCCTAAAGATTCTCCCTCTCCCACTGCAGATCTCCCTGCTCTCTTCTGCTCTACCTACATATGATCACTCCCCATCCAGCTCCTCTCCTGATCCCATCATCCACCCAGTTCCCTCCTGACATTGACTTCTGGTTTCTATTTTCTTTTGTCTCCTGAGAAAGATTTAACCATCCTTGATTGACCCTTTTTGTTATTTGGCTTTTTGGCATCTGTTGATTACAGCATTGTTATCCTGTATTTTATGGCTACTATTCACTAATAAGTGAGATTTAGTTATAAGTGTGTTACCTTCCTCATAATGATCTTTTCTAGTTCCATTTATTTGCCTGTAAAACTCATGATGTCCTTGTTTTTAATATCTGTGTAGTGTTCCCTTGTGTGAATTATCCATAACTTTTTATCCATTCTTCAGTTGAGGCACTGTTTCTGGATATTAAGAGGAAAACTGTTATGAACATAGATGAGCAAGTGGCCTTGTGGGATGTTGAAGTATCTTTTAGATACATGACCAGCAGTGGTATAGCTGCATCTTGGGGTAGAGCAATTCCAAATCTTCTGAGACACTGCCAAATTGATTTCCAGAATGGCTGTACAAGTTTGTACTCCCACCAACAGAAAAGAAGTGTTCTGTTTGCATCATAATCTCTCCAGCATGTGCTGTACTTTGAGTTTTTGATCTTATCCATTTTGATAGCTTCAGGGTAGAATTTCAGTCTTTTTGATTTGCATTTCTCTGATGACTAAGGACATTGAACATTTCTCTAGATGTTTCTTTACCATTCAAAATTCCTCTGTAGAGAATTCTCCATTTCGCTCTTTAGCACATTTTTCAATTCAATTATAATGTTGTTGGTTTCTGACTTCTTGAATTCTTTGTAAAATTTGGATATTAGACCTCTGTCAAATGGAGGGTTAGTGAAGATCTTTCCTCAATTTGTAGGCTCTCATTCTGTCCTAATGATGGTGCACCATTTGTTGAAAATGCTGTCTTTTGCCACATTTGTCTTTGGATGATTTTGACTCCTTTGACCAAGTTCAGGTGACCCTAGGTGTGTGCATTGATTTCTTATTTATTTCTTCAAATCTATTTCATTGATCTACCTGTCTCTGTACCAATACCCTGCTGTTTTTGACACTACTACTCTGTAGTATAGCTTGAGGTCAGGGATGGTGATTCCCATAGAAGTTCAATTATTGTCGAGAATAGTTTTTGCTGTCCTGGTTCGTTTGTTACTACAGATGAATTTGAGAATTGCTCTTTTCATCACTGTGGAGAATTGATTTGAAATTTTATGGGGATACCACTGAATCTGTAGATTGCTTTTGGTAAGATGGCCATTTCCACTATGCAAGTACTGCCTATCCATAAGCATAGGAGATTTTTCAATCTTCTGAGGTCTTCTTAGATTTCTTTCCACAGATTCTTGCAGTTCTTGTCACACAGATCTTTTACTTGCTTGGTTAGAGTCACTTGCTTAGGTAGAGCCAAATTATGTTCATACAATATATTTCAGTGTTTTGATGTCTTCTAAAACAGATACAACAGTGTTACTAAATGCAAGAGTACCATGTGTGTAATAACAGAGGAAAAAGCATTAAAGCTGTTTAATTTGAAGTAAAAGAAAATTGAGTTTAGAAATATTATCTGGAAAGTGTTTTTATATTTGTGTCATAAACAAAGCAATTGCTTTGTGCTGGAGCTGGAAAATGCCTTAAGATAAAGGGTAAAAACAGAGTATGCACTCATTATAAACTGAACATTTGGTAGATATGGATCGGTGTGTAAAGTGTCCAGAAACTCACTATGCAAACACAGACAAGATCCACTGCCTACAGAAAACTGTGACATTTCTGGCCTATAATGACCCCATGGGGAAGACACTTTGCTTCATGTCCCTAGGATTCTTCTCACTCACAGCTGTTGTTCTTGGAGTGTTTCTGAAGAACAGAGACACCCCCATTGTCAAGGCCAATAACTTGGTTCTCAGTTACACCCTGCTCATCACTCTGACCCTCTGTTTCCTCTGTCCCTTGCTCTTCATTGGCTGTCCTAGCACAGCCACTTGTGTCCTGCAGCAAAACATTTTTGGACTTCTCTTCACCGTGGCTCTTTCCACTGTGTTGGCCAAAACTATTACTGTAGTTATAGCCTTCAAGATCACGTCTCCAGGAAGGAAGAGATGGTTACTGATATTAAGAGCCCCTAATTACATTATTCCCATCTGTACCCTGATCGAAGTTGTGCTTTCTGGAATTTGGCTGACAACATCTCCTCCATTTATTGATAAAGATGCTCACTCAGAACATGGACACATCATCATCATTTGCAACAAAGGCTCAGCTATTGCTTTCCATTGCACCCTGGGATACTTGGGAGCACTGGCCCTAGGGAGCTACTTTATGGCTTTCTTGTCCAGAAATCTACCTGACACATTCAATGAAGCCAAGTTCCTGGCTTTCAGCATGCTGGTGTTCTGCAGTGTCTGGCTCACCTTCCTCCCTGTCTACCACAGCACCAAGGGGAAGATCATGGTGGCTATGGAAGTCTTCTCTATCTTGGCTTCCAGTGCATCACTCTTAGGCATCATCTTTGTCCCCAAGTGTTACATCATATTATTAAGGCCAGAAAAGAACTCACTTCGTTATATCAGGGACAAAACATATACTAGGAGAAAAAAACCTTCTTAAAGACTAGCTTCTGCGTTTCTTAAATTAAACAATATATTTGAAGGCTTATTATTCTTCAGCATCTGAAAACTTACATATAAAGTTGTAATGTGGTAGTTGATGCCACAAGGTATTATTTCTTTAGTGAATCATATTAGGCTAATCTGTTTTTCATGTTGAAATATATGCTCTGGTTTTGTCTAAATCCTGTATTCACTATAATTTTTCTTTATTTAGTTTGCTTATGAAATCCTTATTTGTGAGTTCTTCCCCTTGCATCAATTCATATATCTAATTAATTTGACAACTATGTTTTATAAAGCTTTGTCTCCTCTTTCAGTTACATATGCTGAAAAACAGATTCAAGTCATATATATCAACTTTGCCTTTTTGAAATAATTTGTAAATTTGATATTCAATACAGTAAATTTGTGTCAATATATAACTTTGTCCTAAAGTTTTGACATTTCACAAAATTTTCATGTTTTCTTTTCATATATATTTTATTCTGAAGAAATCTAATTTCTTTGTAGTTGGTGGAAGCTTTGGTGAAGATTATTCTATAACAGGTCACTGCATAATGAGCTCCATAGTACAGTATTGCAAACTTAGGACCTCATTTTATTACACAATGACAAATGTCAACCTGAAAAACATAATTGTAGTCAATATGTGAAACCAGTCTTTGAATTATGGTGACATCACGATTGCAGATGTAACTACTCCCTCTGACTCTGTATTCACTTTTCTATTTTAGTCTAAATACCTAAGCAGCCTTTATCCTTTTATTTCTTCAAAGTTCATCACCTTTGTTAAATTGGTAAAAATTGATGTTATTAAAATATGTTTTTTAAAAAATGTTTTATTGTAATTATTTGACTATGTTCATCGGGAAACCCAATATATATATATATATATATATATATATATATATATATATATATAGAGAGAGAGAGAGAGAGAGAGAGAGAGAGAGAGAGAGAGAGTGTGTTTTCAAGACAGAGTTTCTCCATGTAAAAAAGCCCTGTCTTTCCTGAACACATTTTGTAGACCAGGCTGGTTTCAAACTCACAGAGGTATACCTGCTTCTTCCTCTCAAGTCCTGGCATAATTAAAAGCATGTACCACTACGCCCAGCATATAATTTTCTTCTTTATTGTGTATCTTTCTGGATTTGCTATCAGTGTGATACTAGCTCTGCAGAAAGGTTTTTTAATTTATGGAATAATTTGACAATAATTGAGATCTTCTACAAGATTTAATGAGATGGCTTAGTAGTTAAGAGCACTGGCTGTTCTTCAAGGGTAGTAGTTTTTGATTCCCATCATACACATGATGACTTACAGCTATCTGTAACCCCATTTCTGAAGCACAAAAGACCCTCTTCTGATATCTACAAGCACCAGATATGAACATATTGCAAGACATAAATATAAGCCAAGCACATGTATGAATGCAGTAAAACAATTTGGGGGCAGTTTTCAAGGCAGGCTTTCTCTGTGTAGATCTGGCGATCCTAGAACTCATTCTATACACCAGACTGGCCTTGAACTCACATAGATTCATGTTCCTTTACCTTCCAGTAGCTGGGACTAAAGGAATGTGTCACCACATCTGGTGACAAAACAAAATTCTAAATATAAAATTAAGATATGTAAAAGTTCTCTGATAAATTCATTACATTGTATTTTGTTGTCTGTTTTCTTGTTAGTTTATTACAGGTTTTTTTTTCTTTTTTATGCATACTGGAGTTTTCCTGAGTTCATGTCTGTGTATTCCAGGCATGTACATCAAAAGATTGTTTTAGATTCACTGGAACTGGAGTTATAGATGATTATCAGCTGCCATATGAGCACTGGGAACAAAATCCAGGTCCTTTTGAAGATCAACCAGTGCTCTAAACTGTTGATCCATCTCCTGAGTAGTTGAAATATTTTATGACTGTTTCAATCTCATTTTTTGCTACATATTTACCCAATAATGTGTTATAATTTGATGTTTGACATCCATCAATTTATGTCATATTCCTGAATTAATGCAATACAAGTTTGTAATGTATATTCTGTAAGGTTTTGGGATTTCATGGTGTTTCTATTTTCACCTCTAATCCCAATAGTTTGCATCTACTAGAACTTGCTTTTGATCAATTTAGTTAAGGATTTGATACACTTATCAAATTTTTTTAAATTATTTTTTAAAAGAATAATTTTTATTTCATCTACTCTTTACATCATTATTTGGTATTTGTTGTCTGTGTACATTTTTTTCATGCCAAGACACAATTTTTCTATACTAGTGTGTTTTCAGGTCTATGGTGTCTTAAGATACATTGTTACTTGTTTGTGATCTCTTTTGCTTTGTAACTTAGGCATTTGGAACTACAAATGTACCCATCAAGGTGGCCTTTATTAGATCTCATACATTTTGACATTTTGTGATTTATTTTCAGCCAATTAAAATACATTTTCATTTCTATCTTAATTTTTTCTCTGAGCTATCCAGTACTCATTAATGTGCTGTTTATTTTTCATGTGTCTTTATGTTTTCTGACATTTTTCTTGCAGTTGATTTCTGTCTTTATCCCTTGTAGCTCAGAATACAAAGTTATTCCAAGTTCTGCATATTTACTGATACTTTTTCCATGCCCTAATGTAAGATCTACTTTAGGCGGAGTCCTATGGTCTTCTTTGAAGAAAATGTGTTCCACACTGATTAAGTAGAGTGCCCTAAAGATATATTTCATTTTACCTTTGTTTTAATTTAACTCCAGTTGATCTTTGTTAATTTTTTGTCTGGATGACTGTTCATCCAAGCATCAAAAGAGGGCATCTCAACAACTCACAGACATTTCTAGAAAATGGGGTAAATGACACTAAAGTTTGAAAATGAAATCTGCTCTGTACATCGTCTCTCAACCACAAGTTTTACATTGCTAAGTGAAGAATCACTCATAACCCCTGAAAATGTAAACAGAATATGAAAAGGTATGTGGCAGCTGGGTCAGTGAAGTAGAAAGCAAGCATCACTGACTATAGGACAAGCACAGTAAGGAAATCTAAAATTCAGAGATGTCCACAAACTCCTGACCTGCAACCATAGTATGAAGGATCCCTGTATGACAAGTTTTTTTTCCACCAGTAACTAACATGCTAAGTATAATGTGAATATCTCTAGGAAGCCTTTTTTCCTTAATGGAAATGGGAGGCTAGTGGATCCGAAAAAGAGAGGAGATGAGATAGGATGAAATATAAGTGATGGGAGAGTGAAAAGTTAAGTCACAATGTATTGGGGGAAAATATCATTCTGAAAATACGGAGCTACACTAGGGTACCGATAAATTTTGGTGTATTCACAGTCTGCCAGAATAAAAATTTTCAATTGGCTATATACTGTGTCTGAATGGTCATCTCTGGTGTGCTTCCTGTAGCAACACTGATGACAAACAACCTTTGGAAGAAATCAGAGAAATAAGTCCATTCACCATTGTCTAAAAATAAAATATAACATAACTAATATGATACAAGATCCCAGAATAACAAACCAAAAGTTAAATACTATAACGAATCACTTTATTAATGGTCCTACAACTGCTAATGCCCCCAACATGGACCACATTTTCCAGAGGCATCTCAGTGGTGCCACTGCAGCTGAGATGCATGTTGGGAAAGAATTGCCATCAGTGGGATGAAGAGTTTTACACATCATATATAAATATGAAATTATCAGTGAATGAACACTGTTTAAAATAATGATAGGCATTCTTCTGCTACCTCCTCTCCCACCTTCATCAGACAAGCTGAGCCTGAGCCATACAAGTAAACTTCTCTTCCCCCACCCATACTCAAAACATGCTGAGTTCTCTGTAGCAAGCCCAGCTTCCCTGAGCAGCCTGCAATCCCAGAGGGACCTACCTCTCCTACCCACCTCTCCTCCCACATTCATCAGGCCTGCTGAGCCTCAAACATACATGTAGGACATCCAGGGCTTGCTGTAGATAAGTAGCTATTCCCTTCCAACACCCATCTTCTCTGCTCCTATAGTCCTCTCAGCACAGCAAGCTACCCTGAGCAGCCTGCTAGCCAAGGTGGCCAACCATTCTCCCATCACCTCTTTGTCTACCTTCATCTGATCTGCAGCTTGTGAACCAAACAGACTGCATGACTGGAACCATGTGGGGTGGTGGGTTGTGAGAAGCAGCTGGGCACCTGGTTGAGCACAGGCCTCCAACCCTGGACCCTAATCAGACGGCAGGGGTTAGGCTCTGCTCCCGGGCCCTGGTTCTTTTCATTTAGCTTCAGCCCTCTACAGCCCCTCCCACAAAGAGGTCTATAGGGATCAGCCTCTCCCACATGTAGATGAGGTATCTCCAGGCTCTCAGACCAAGCCAATAGGTTCTCTGCTGCTAGACCCTGACCCACCCCAAAACTCTATTATAAAAGAGTATAAAAGAGCTCTATTCGGGAGAAGTAAAGATGTGCAAGAATCATCCTGTTGTCCAAGAGTTTCTGTTGCAAGAGCTGTAACACTTGGGAAGAAATCTGCTCTCCCTGTTCTCCCAAAGCGCCTTCGGGCCCCTTTCCCCCTTGCTAGCTAGCAGGCTTCTTAACGGCCCAGACTGGGCTCAGGGACAGGTGCAGCACCTGGGAGTGACTGGGAGGCAACAGCAGAGACACAGGTGGAGGCAGCAGCAGCAGAGGTGATTCCCCCTCCCTGCTCGCACCCCCCGCCCCCGCCCTGCAACCCACACCAAGCCAGGCCTGAGATCATCATGGGATGCTCTCCAGAACAGGGACCCACAGAATCATACAGTGCAAGGATACCCACCAGAGGTAACCATCAAGGTTAATCCCTGTCCCAATAAATATTACATCAGAAACATCCAGGGACCAAAGCCATCCAGATGACTAAAGATCCTCAAAAGAACACAACAAAATAAAGCCAGAGCAATATGTCAAATTACGAGCAAAACTACTTATCTACAGCAAGCTCAGGATATCCTAACACAACTAAAGCAAAAGAAAATAACCTTGTATCTAACCATATAACGATGATAGAGGCCTTTAAAGAGAAAATGAATAAATCCCTTAATGATACATAAGAAAACACAATTAAACAGGTGAAGAAAATAAATATAACTGTGCAAGACCTGAAAGTAGAAATAAAATCAATGAAGACAACCCAAACAGGGACTCCTGAAAATGGAAAAATCTAGAGAGGAGAACAGAAACAACAGAAACAAGCATTACCAAAATAATACAGAAAATAGAAGAGATAATATCAGACATAGAAGATATGTAGAAGAAATTGATATAGTAGACAAACAAAATGATAAATCTAACAAGGAAAGTTGAGAATCACTCTTTAAAGTCTGAATAATTGTGTTGTGGGTTTTATTGGAATTGAATTGAATCTGCAGATTTATTTTTAAGATGGTCATTTTTACTATGTTAATCCTACCAATTCATGTGTATGTAAGACCTTTCCATCTTTTGAAGCCTCTTCAATTTTGTTTTTCAGAAAGTTGATTTCTTGTCTCATAGGACTTTTAATGGCATGGTTCAAGTTATGTCAAGGTATTTTATATTATGTTTGGCTACTGCAAAGGATGTAATTTCCATAACGTCTTTCATGATCAGTTTATTGTTTATATGAAGTAGGGCTGGTGGTTTTTTGTAAAGTTAAATTTCTATCCTGCGACTGTGCTGAAGGTGTATCAGCTATGGCTATGGGAGTTCTCTGGTAGAAGTTAAGGCTTATTTATGTATACTATTATATCATCCATGCTTAAATAGTGATGTCTTCACTTCATTTTTTTAATTTATATCTCCTTGATATATATAATTTTTGTCTTTTTGTCTTTTTGCTCTAGCAAGAACTTCAAGTATTGTATTGAATAACTGGGCAGGGGGAGTGTGCAGCCTTGCTTTTTCCCTGATTTTAGTGGAATTGCTTTCAGTTTCTCTCCATTTAGTTTAATGTTGGTCATCTGCTTGCTACATATTCCTTTTATGTTTAGGAAAGCCTTGTGTCCATAATCACCCCGAGACTTTTAACATGAAGGCATGTTGAATTTTTCAAAGGCTTTTTTGTCATCTAATTAGATGATAATGTGTTTTATTACCTTATTTTATTTATGTGGTGGATAATGCTGATGCAGTTTTATATATTGATACATTCCTGCATTTTTAAAATGAAAAGTACTTGATCATGATAAATGATGTTTTGAATGTGTCCCTAAACTTGATGTGCAAGTATTTTATTGTGTATTTTTGCATTGATATTCATAAGAGAATTTGGTTGTAAATTCTCTTTCTTGGTTGAGTCTTTGTGGTTTAGATATCAGGGTGACTGTGGCCTCATAATGAGTTTTGCAATATTTTTTATGTTTCTATTTTGTGGAATATTTGGAGGAGTATTGTTATTATCTCTTCTTTGAAAGTCTTGTAGAATTCTGCATTCAAACCATCTGTCACTGAGTTTTTTTGTTTGGTTTGTTTTATTTTTGGTTGAGAGAATTTAATGACTCTGTTTCCTCAAGTGTTACAGGAATGTTTAGATAGTTTACCTGATCTTGATTTTACTTTGGTAAATGATGTCTGTCTAAAAAAATTATCCATTTTATTTAGATTTTCCAATTTTGGGTAGTACAGGCTTTTAAACTAAGATCCAATGATTTTTAGAATTTCCTCAGTTTCTATATTATGTCTTTTTATTTCTGATTTTTAAATTTGGTAAAGGTATCTCTACCTTTTATTTATTTGGATTAAGAGTATGTCTATCTTGTTAATTTTCTCAGAGAAGTAGCTCATGGTTTTGTTGATTATATTTGTTGTTTTTTGCTATAGGATTGATTTCGTTTTGTGTTTGACTATTTCCTGCCTTCTTCTCCTTTGGCTGAGATTGCTTCTTTTTGTTGTCAAGCTTTCAAGTATACTTTGAAATCATTAGAATGAGTTATCTCCAATTTCTTTATGAAGGCACTTAGGGCTATGAATTTTCCTCTTAATACTGCTTTCATTGTATCCCATATGTCTGGGTATGCTGTGTCCTTATTTTCATTGAATTCTAGAAAGTCTTGGATTTCTTTATTTCTTCCCTGACAAAGAAATTATTAAGAATAAAGTTGTTTAGTTTTTGAGTGTGTTGCTTTGTGCACATGTGATTTTATTTGTATTTGGAAGCCAGAAATGGTCACTTGATTTCTTGGAGCACTTGTTACAAATGGGTGAGAATTGTTTGATGTGGTTGCTCAATATTGAAATTAGGTCCTCTGTAAGACACAGTACATGATATTAACTGCTCAGATATTTCTCCATCTTCTGCAATATTCTTTCTATTGACTGAGTAGGTGATTATAGGAGATGTTATATAGAAACATACTATATATATATAACATAGGTAGGCATCATAATTAAAAGAAATAGTGAGTCAGTACCTAATGTACTAACACTACATTATCAGTTCAGAAAGGTGTGTTTTCCTTAACATCTGAATAGAATTTCTTTCATGAATTTAAAAAATAAATAGCACTTATGAATGCATCCCTGTAGGCGTGCAATGGAAGCCAAGATGGAGAAAACTTCCACAGATTTCATGACTTTTCATATGGTGCTATAATAGACACAGAGAAAGGTGATCTAGGCACTAAATATCTTGCTCAATATAAAATACTAGGCCTTACGGAAAATGTCATCAAGATGTCTTGCTAAAAATGCCACACTCACTCTCCATAGGGGAAGGCAGTCATGGCATCCTAAGACAGGAGAAAGGCAGTAACTAAGCCCTTGTTGTACACAATGATATGGTTGTACTCAGAGTGTTCATCAATATCAAAGTGAGGAAGAGAAAACTTCCACTCAGATATCACAGAGACTAATTTCAATGAGGCACTAATGGGAATGATAAAATTTGCTGCCACTAACACCAAAAATTACCTCATCTTCCATCCAGGGGCTGTGATTTTGGAAGCCAGAACCACAGTAAAGTTTTAGGCCAATACAGTGAAAACAGCCATAGTGAACCAAGTCCAAATATAATTTGCTTCCAGATAAATGGAACTGAGTTATAATGACCAATGAAACAACAGAAATCCTACTCACTCATGCAAACTGAATAGCTTCTACTCAGTGATATGTAGGTCAGGAAGATATAAAGAAAGAAACTAAAGACTTTCTATAATTCTTTCAAAAACAAGGTACAACATACACAAATTTATGGGACACAAGGGAAGCAGTGCTAAGATGATAGATCATAGCACTGGTGCCTACATAAAGACATTAGAAAGTTACTATACCACCAATTTAAAGGTACACCTGTAAGTTCTTAAAACAAAAGAATCAAATACACTGGAGAGGAGTAGAAGATAGGACAAAATCAAGAACAGGGCTGAAATTAATGAATTAGTAACAAAGAAAACAATAAAAAGAATCAAAAAAAAACAAGATTTGGTTCTTTGAGAAACCCAAAATAGATGAACACTTAGCTGAAGTAACCAAAGGACAGAAAGAAAGAATCCAGGTAAACAAATTCAGTAATGAAATGGTAGACATAACAACTGACACAGAGGAAATTCAAAGAATCACTTCAAAAGCCTGTACTCCATAAAATTAAACAATCTTAACAAAATGGAAGTTTTTCTATACAGATGCCACTTACCAAAATTAAATTAAGATCATGTAAACTATTTAAACAGCCCTATAAACCCTAAAGAGATAGAAGCAGTCATTGAAAGTCTCCCAACCCAAACAAGCCCAAGGCCTTAGTTTTAGTGCAGAGTTCCAAAGCAGCCTTTTTTAGAGTAAATTTATCTTTATTCAGAGAATGATCCTATATGTAGTCTATTAGGAAATTGACAAAAATAGTCAACACTAAGTTGTGGCCATAGCAAAGTCTCAGGGTCACAACACAGTTCACATGCAAATGCCAGCCACATTTCTATATGGTACTGATGAACATTTGGACAGCAGCATTTTTAAGTGTTGTACTTAGGAAACTATAGCCCATTTATGAAATTATATCTTCATCTTGATAATAATGGTACAGATTTCTACCAATAGGTTATGGCTACACAATAAATCCTAGCTAATCCTCTCTATCCCCACAAAACCACTACTTTTCCCTAGAAAGACAGCCCAACATTTACCACCTTAGTCCCCAAGCCCAGGGAATAGGGGCTCTGACTCTTCATTAGCTTCTTCAAGCTGATTATGGGCGTTGAGATACTAGAAGAGGAGTGGGGGGAAAAGTAAATTGATAAGCCTCTGATGCTGTGTCTTCACAGCATCCAGATGGAATTTCAGCACCTTCAAGTTTGAGCAGGTCTGCCCAGCTTGCTTGATGAGTAGATACACCAAGGCTGATTATTCTGCAATATACAATTCTCAAAACAAATTTTAGTATCAAGATAATTTTTAAGAGGGCTGACATTTTATTAAGGATGTTGGTTCTAACCGCTTTTCTTTTTTCCCCCTCTTTTATTGGATATAATATTTACATTTCAAATTTTATCACCTTACCTCATTCCTACCACCACCCCGGAACTCCTTATCCCATCCTCCCTCCTCCTACTTCTATGAGGGTGTACACCCACCTACCCCTCACTCCCCCTCCCCACCCTCAGATCCCCCCCCACTCAGTGTTCAGCCTTCATGGGACCAAAGATCTCCTCTCCCACCTGTGCCCAACAAGGACATCCTCCACTACATATACAGCTGAAGTCATGTGTCCCTCCATATGTGCTCCTAGACTGGTGGTTTATAATTTCTTAAATGACACCAATTTACTTTGATTACAAATTTTAAGGTTTTCATTGGTACGAGCTTCTTATTGATATAAAAGTGAGATGAATATTGTTACTCTCATAGACATTGTACCAGTATAACTCATTTAGGAACACAAGGCTTAGACCCAGTCCTTCTTTAACTTTTTTAACTGATTTGAGATGGTTAGCCTGTGAGTTGAGGGACTATAGCAAATTCATGGCTTGGAGTTTATTGTTAGGGTGTTTTCTATGTTTTATTCAGAAATAGCTGAGTGGAGTTAACAGGCAACAGTCCAGATTACCTTACATGGATAGTTGGTTTTCAAAACATTAGAAGTCGACAGAATTGACATGACAAACATTTCTGTATTAATGTTCATTTTCATTAGAGACCTGTCTGCTCCTGACAGATTCCTGTCGTGGATTCTAAGAAGAAATTGAACATCTTTGGAGTTACTCCAGTTGTGGTGAGACAGCCACTAGACAAGAATTGCCTCTTTCCATCTACAGACAAATTACTGCCCAGAAAAGGACACACTTGCAGAATAGTCGACTGATTGTATCTGCCTAGACAGAGTAATCAGCCCTTAATAATTCTGCAGCACTAAGGTCTGTCAGATGATCCTGGGCCAGAAGGCAGAACAGATACTCCAACATTTTGTAGTAGAGGGAGTGTCCAGGTGTTCAGAGGTCTCTATAAATTGGCTAAGGTTTAGAAGCTATGCTTTGTGCTCCCCAAAATTATAGTTAACTCAGTCATTCTGGATTTCTGACGGGGTTGAAAACTTATAGTCTCATAGCCAATCCTGGCTATTTACCTTGAGAGAAAAGATTTGAGTGGATGGTTTTCAGCTGATATTCATTCTAAAGCCAAGAAAAAAGCCAGGTTCAGAAATAAATGTTTTAGTTAGGAGAGATGACAGAGGTTCTGGTTAGTCAACAAAATGATGGACTGGGTATTAGGACTATCTTGTACCTCACTGGTACAAATTGGCATAATTATGCTCTAATTGTATTTTGAGAGAAAAGTTTCATTTTAACAGGAAGGGTGATATGTAGGACGAGCTAAGGTAGGAGAAGTACTGAGAGGTAGAGAAGGGGTAAGGAGAGGAGGAGAAGAGGGAGAGGAGAAACTAGGTGATGAGAGAGAGAGAAAGAGGGGGGAGACAGGGAGGCAGATGTTCACGTATCTCCACCAGTCAAAGATAGTTGATATATCTAGGTTGGGTAGTGGGTTACACTTCTGATTGAGCATTACCAAACTTATAAAGCCTTTGATTAACATTTTTTAAAAAGTGTATAAATGCAAAAAAAGGGGGCATGGGATAGGGGTTTTCTAAGGGGGGGATGGGGAAAGGGGATGGCATCTGAAGTGTAAATAAAATATCCAATAAAAAATGAAAAAAAGGAAAATATAGCCCCTGACCATCTTGTTGATTTAGCAAAGTAGACTTTCAAAGAAGAGCTAATACCAATACTCCTCGGATTATTCCACAAAGTAGAACACTACCAAACTCATTCTATGAGGCCATAGTCACCTAGATACTTAAACCACACAACGACACAACAAAGAAAGAGAACATTAGACCAATTTCTCTTATAAACATTGATGCAAAAATACTTATTAAAATACTCACAAACCAAAACCTGGAATACATAAAAGAAATCATCCATCAAGGTCAAATAGACTTCATTCCAGGAATGCAAGGATGGTTCAATACATGACTATCCATCAAGGTATTCAATCAACAATAAATACACTGGAAGAAAAAAAATCACGATTATTTCATTGGGTGCTGAATATTTCTTTGATAATATCCAGCACCTCTTCATGATAAAAGTATTAGAGAAATCAGGAATACAGGGCACATATCTAAAAATAAATCAAAGCAATGTACAGAAAACCAATATCCAACATCAAACTAAATGGAGAGAAACTTTAAAGCAATTCCTCTGAAACAGGGACACATAACAAGACACCCTACTCTTTCTCTCAATCTATTGAATATAGACCTTGAAGTTCTAATGAGAGCAGTAGTACAACTAACAAAAATCAAGAAGATTCAGATAGGAAAGGAAGAAGTCAAAGTATCACAATGTGGATAATATGATACTATAAATAAGATATCCCCCAAATTCTACCAGAGGACTCCTACAGCTGAAAACAACTTCAGCAGTGTGGTTGAGTACAAAATTAACTCAAACAAATCAGTAGACCTCCTTTATACAAATAATAATAAGGCAGAGAATGAAGTTATGGCACAGTCTGAAGGCCTCCCAGGAGATCTGCTGCATGCAGGGCAACAAGTAAGGGAACCTCCCAAATAACCACAGGTGCTGGGAACCCCAAAGAGCTCCACTGACTCAGGAGTCATCCTCATTCTCAACACCTCCTTGAACTCTACCCCCTTTATGGTTTGAACTTCAACTAGGGCAGATCATCAACTTTTCTGCTCCTCTGAGGGCCCCACACACTGTCTGAGGTCTCCCAGATCTGCTACATCCAGGACCATGGGCCTCCATGGAGACCTGCAGCAACCCATGGATACTAAATATATTGAATGAAAACATATTGAGGAGTCTACTAGTCCTTGGAATTCTCCTGTACTTGTAATAAAATATCTAAAAATGTAAAATGTTAACAGATTTATGACCAGTTGTGGGGAGCCGACAGAAGGCGGCTATCATCCTTGCAGCCATCTTGAGCCATATACCCTGACAAGAGACTTAATTACATCAGCCTACAACAGCTGAGCACACTCTGATAACATCTTGCTTTAGATACCCAGGATCTTCCCTTGGGTGTGTGAGACTTAGTGTGAGACTTAAGGGCATGACTTAGAGATCAGATTTAGAGACAAGGCCTAAGGGCATGACTTAAAGGTGTGACTTAGAGGCATGGCTTAGAAGTGAGACATATAAAAGGCAAGAGGCAGACAGAAGAGTTCAGTACAACTTGGAACTAGGAATTAGGTTAGAGAGTACAACTTGCAGTACAACCTGGAACTAGGAATTAGGTTAGAGAGTACAACTTAGAGTACAACTTGGAGTAAGAATTAGGCATTGAGGAAGAAGAATTATTAGTTATTAGGCACTTGGCACTTGGAGGAAGAACAGAGAATTAGACATTAGACATTAGGCACTTAGCACTTGGAAGAAAGAACTTGGAACATGGAAGCCCTAGGGACTAAGAACTAAGGACTAGGAACTCAAGACTAAGAACTTGGACTAAGAAGAGAGACTGAAGAATAAACGGGATCGAATCACACTCTGTCTGGTCTCCATTCTTCACGTCCATCCTCACTCTCTCTCTCTTGCTGAACCCCTACCCGTGGACCGGAGCAGCTTGGGGCAGTGCAGGCTCTAACAGTTTAGCCCCCAAGGCTTTTGGCAGTGTAGGTTCCAACACTGACAGATCGGTCTGTGACATTTTGGCCCCCAAACATGGGGCAGCTCAGGCCGCAACTCTAAGGAGTTATGTGTAGACCATGATATTTCTACTGATGCTTCTCTAAGAGGAAAGGATCCACTAGAAAATCAAGAGCAGGTGTCTGAAAGCTCAGAGTCAGAGGTACAGGCACTTGCATGTACAGAGAGTCCTCCTGAAGATTTTCCTACATGTCCACCTTCTGACATTGAAGAACACCAACCAGTGTCCAGTCCTTTGGGTGAAGTATCTGATAACACTGCACCAGTTGTTAGTGATGAAAAAACAGAGGAGAGTCTCATTGTAGAAAGTACTGATTTGAACAATTCTGCAGTAAACACAGAAGCATTTGTAGAGAGCCCCAAAATGGAATCTTCTGAAGGTGAAATTCCACCTACTGGACAGAAATTGTGTTCCCATCTCAGACGCTGAGTTGCCTGAGCATATTCAAACAGAAAATATAGAAATAATTCCAATATATGACACTTCAGAAAATGAAAGTTCTGGTGTTGTTCAAGATTGCAAAGATAGCTTACTAAAACATTAATCTTGACAATGCCCAATTGGATAAATCCTTAGAAGAAAAGACAGACTCTCTGGTTGAACATCACATCCATGCAGAGTTACTTCACAAAGAGGTTGAACAGAGTGAGAAACATTCCAGTGAAGATAATAATGAAACAGTACCTATGGAGTGTGATTCCTTCTGTAGTGACCAGAATGAGTCTGAAGTAGAGTCATCGGCAAATACTGACTCTAAACAATTGAGTGAAAATTCTGTGATGCACAGTTTTGACAACAAGCTGTCTTCTGGTCTTGTTATTGAGAAGATTAAAAGTGTAGCTCAACCAGCTGAGAGCCTAGTGGATAAAGCCCCAAAGCCTCGAACTCAAAGATCTAGATTCCATTCTCCATCTACAACTTGGTCTCCCAATAAAGATGCTGCACAAGAAAAGAGGCTTGCTCAGTCTCCATCTCCAAAAAGAAAGACTGCAACAGAAAGTAAGAATTCTCAGTCACCATCACCCAAGAGAGAGTCTGCCACAGAACGGAGAAAATCTCGTTCTCTCTCACCGAAAAAAGATGTAGCAAGAGCAAAGAGGCAGTCTTGGTCTTCAAACAGAGAGAGAGAATGCTAGGGAGCTAAACGGTCTGAATCAGGCTCCCCAAGAAGAGATACTCCTAGAGAGAACCAGAGGTCTCATTCCAGAGTGAAAGATTCTTCCTCAAGAGAAGTATCTAGGTCCCAGAGCAGAGAAAGAGAGAGCGACAGAGAGAGGAGAGCCAGAAAATGGTCTTCATCCAGATTTTGCTCTCGATCGCCATCAAGAGTAAGAACAAAAAGTAAGAGTCCATCATTTGGTAGAAATCAAAGAGATAATTACTCTCCTCGGTGGAAGGAAAGATGGACAAATGATGGTTGGAGGTGTCCCAGAGGAAATGACCGGTACTAGAGGAATGATTCAGAGAAATAAAATGAAAATACAAAAAAAAATGAAAAAATGACGTCACTGCAGATGCTAATGATCCAAGTTCCACGGACAAGCATAGAAATGACTGTCCCAATTAGATAACAGAAAAAATAAACTCTGGGACATATTCAAGGACCAGAAATCCAGAAAAGTTAAAAGATTCCCACTGGGAAGAAAATAGAAAGCCGGGTGGTGGTGGCGCACGCCTTTAATCCCAGCACTTGGGAGGCAGAAGCAGGCGGATTT
Organism: Arvicanthis niloticus; assembly: GCF_011762505.2. NCBI lineage: Eukaryota > Metazoa > Chordata > Mammalia > Rodentia > Muridae > Arvicanthis > Arvicanthis niloticus. Next base: position 7,718,335 of record NC_133438.1, on the reverse strand, counting down.
CTGAGTTCGAGGCTAGCCTGGTCTACAGAGTGAGTTCCAGGACAGCCAGGGCTACACAGAGAAACCCTGACTCGAAAAACCAAAAAAAAAAAAAAATAGAAATGAAAATTCAGGGAAATCTTGGACTAAAAACTTCGGCTCGGGCTGGATGTCCAGCCGTGGTCGAGGTAGCCGTGGGAAAGGTGCTTACATATGTAATTTTGCCTGTAGTGACCAGAGCGAGAACAGGTGGCAAAGCCGTACACCCATCTCAGGGAGTGACTCTTTCAAGTCTGTGGAGCAGCAGCCCTCTAAGCTGAAAAGTGAACAAGAACTGTCCTTTGGTACGCCAGCAGACAGGTCAGGGTGAACATCTGCATCTAGTTGGGCAGTAAGAAAGACTCTGCCATCAGATGTGCAGAACTATTACTCTCGGTGCGGCAGGAATTCTTCAGGTCCACAGTTTGCATGGATGAGACAGGAAGAGGAATCACCTGAGCAGGATTCTAACTTAAAAGACCAAACAAATCAAGTTGACGGTTCTCAGCTGCCTGTAAATATGATGCAGCCACACATAAGCGTAATACAGCCTCCAGTGAACGCCCAGCATCAGCCTATGGGTATCTTCCCATACCCAGAGGGTGTTCACCCTCCTATGATGAACATGCAGCGGAACCCATTCACCATGCACCGTCCAATGCCCCGCATCTCCACACAGGAGTACCTCTCATGCAGGTAGCAGTCCCGGCAAGTATACCTCAGGGACCGCCACCACCACCTCCTTCCCCCGCCATCTCAGCAGGTCAGCTACATCGCGTCACAACCAGATGGGAAACAAATTCAGGGCCTTCCAAATGCTTCTCATGTAAGTAATAACATGAATACACAAGTGCTGCCTGCTCCGTCAGCAGCCCCAGCAAACGTGAGATCAGTTCAGGGACCAAGTTCTGGTAATACTTCGTCATCAAGTCACTTCCAAGCCTCTAACACTGCTGTAAAATTGGCAGAAAGAAAAAAAAAAATGCAAATTCAAGAGAAAGCAGCACAGGAGGTGAAACTGGCTTTTAAGCCATTTTATCAGAATAAAGACATCACTAAGGAAGAGTACAAAGAGAGCGTGCGTAAGGCAGTGGACAAAGTTTGTCATAGTAAGAGCAGAGAAGTAAATTCTACTAAAGTGGCAAATCTGGTTAAAGCATCCGTAGACGAGTACAAATACTCACGGAAGGGGAACCAGAAGAAAACTCTGGAAGAACCCGTGTCTACCGAAAAAAATATATAGGCTATTTTGAAACTATTCTATGAAGAGGGGACACATGCTGTTCCTGATTCTAACTTTATTACATCTTTATAGCAAAAATAACTAAAACCATCTCCTTAAACTTTCTTCCTAAAATCATTTGAATCAAATCATTAATTCTAAAAGATTTTCAATTCATCTAAATAGCATTACTTCACAAAAACTCATTTTCACGTTGATCTGCAGGAAATTTTCCCAATAGGGTGGACTACCAACCAGGAAGTAACACACCAGAATACAGGCAGTGAGGGTCTCCCAGTATCCACTCACACCAATAAATAAATAAATAAATAAATAAATAAATAAATAAATAAGAATTATGGCGATGACAAACATGAGAAAGCATAGCACTAACAAGAAGCAATCCTGGGACAAAGTCTCTGGGGACATGCCACACCAAAGCGCACCCATCATAGCTGGGCAAAATGGGGAGACATTTCCAGGGAGCTCAGCACGGCATTTAAAAATCCCTCATGTCAGAGGAAGACCCAACTGAGGATGAATTAACTTAATTGTTTACTGCAGTTTTCAAACATTAATATTTTAAATTTAGGAGTTTCACCACTCACTCTCACCCTCTGACTCCCCCCCCCATATAAAACCCACTAACTCCCAAAATTATAAATACTTTTATTACTTTTATATGTACACACACACATACAAACACACACTCTACTTACTCATTACATTTAGCATTGCTCGGCATGTCAGAGTGTTTGGGCAAGTGAAATTATACTAGAAAACATATTCCATGTCGTCTACCACTAGAAGACAGTCTATATTTCTCACAGGGACAGCATCCATAAAACCTAGGATGGCAGTGAATCCATCTGACTTGAAACTTTAAAATACACTCCAAATATTGTGAATAATAATGTTAGCATCTGTAATTCTGTCAGTCTTGGTCATTTGATCATAGCATCAAAACTGTACAAAACAATCTCTGATTGCCGACAACATAATAAATGCTATCATCAAAATAAAGTAAAATAGGTAAGAAATTATTGCTTCATTTCATTCCCTATAATGATAATGAACATTATGAAACTGAATAATTGATGTGCAAAAAAATATTCTTCAGTTATATCAATTATATTCATATATATCATATGTGTGTGTATGCATGATACATACATTCTTGGGAGATGGGAGGTCTGCCTTTACCAGGGACACAGGTGAGACACTATCCCTATCCCCAATACTAATGCCAGCTGAAACCCACTCACAGAGTCCAGCAGATGTGGGATCTATCCCACTCTGCCTGAGTCCCATTGCCTTTCAAGGCTGTACTTCCACCTGTGGAAGATTGGCATACCTGCCCCCAGACTCCACAGTATGCCTATCTCCCAGAGGTCCACCCTAACCAGGGACACAGAAGGCCTGCTCTAACCAGAGACAGCACTGCCTGTCCCCAAGAGCCCTACCTGTCTCAGAGAAGGCCTTTTCCAATCCAAGACACCCAGGCCAGTTAACACTAGAGATAATCAATGGCAAAGGGCAAGCACAAGAACAAAAACAAGAGAAGCCAATATAATTTGGCACCATAAGAAACCAGTTTTACCACAGCAAGTCCAGGATATGCTAACACACCTGAAGAACAAGATTCTGACATAAATTCCCATCTCATAAAAAAAAGACAGATGCCTTTAAATAAGATATAAATAAATCCCTTAAAGAAATACAGAAAAACATAGGCAAACAAAGAAGCCCTTAAAGAGGAAACAAGTAAATTCCTTAAAGAAATACAGAAAAATTGAATCAAAAGGGTAAAGAAATTGAACAAATCAGTCCAAGATCTAAAATGGAAATAGAAACAATAAGAACATCACACATGTAGGCATGTGGAGATGAAAATTCTAGAAAACAGAACAGGAACTACAGATGCAACACCAACAAAATACAAGAGATGTCTTCTCAGGCATGGAAGATATCATAGAAGACACTGATACATTGACCAAAGAAAATGCAAAGTGTAAAATGTTCCTAACCCAAAACATTTAGGAAATTTGGGACACAATGAGAAGACCAAACCCACAAATATTGCTAATAAAAGAGGGTGAAGAATGCCAGTTCAAAGGACAAGAAAATATCTTCAAGAAAATCCTTCAAGAAAAACTTGCCCAACCTAAAGAAAAAAGATGGTCATAAACATACAGGACGACTACAGGACACCTAATAGATGAGACCACAAAAGAAAATCCTCTAACCCCATGATAATCAAAACACTAAATGTTCAGAACAAAGAAAGAATATTTAAAGCTGTAAGTGGAAAAGGCTAAGTAACATATAAAGTCATATCTATCAAAATTACACCAGCCTTCTCAACAGCGATGCTAAAAAAACCCAGAAGATCCTGGACAGATGTCATGCAGACACTAAGAGACCACAGAGCTCAGCCAAGGCTACTATAACCAACAAAATTCTTAATCACTGTAGATGGAGAAAACAAGATATTCCATGAGAAAACCAAATTTAAACAATATATTTCTACTAATCCAGCCCTACAAACGATACTAGAAGGAAAACTGACAAAAGGAGGTTAACTACAGCCACAAAAATACAAGAAATTAATAATCTCACAGCAAAACCAAAAGAAGAGAATCAGAAACATACACAGTAATACTTCCAACAACAAAATAACAGGGACACAAAATCATTGGTCATTAACATCTCTCAACATCATTGAACTCACTTCAATAAAAAGACATAGGATCATGGAGTGGATGCATAAACAGGATCCATACTTCTGCCTCATAGAAGAAACACAACACTGCAACAAAGATAGACACTACCTGAGAGTAAGGAGATGGAAAAAGGTTTTCCAAGCAAACAGACCCAAGACAGATTCACCATTCTAATATCTAATAAAATAATCATTCAACCAAAAGTTATCAAAAAAAAGATTTTATAATATCTTTACAGGATATTTCATACTTATAAAAGGAAAAATCTACCAATATGATTTCTCAATTCTGAGTGTCTCTGCCACAAATGCAAGGGCAACCACAATGAAACTAATAGATGCTATGAACAAAATGTATTCAAGAGATATCTACAGAAACTGTCAACGAAAAACAAAAGAGTATACCTTCTTCTCAGCACCTCATGGAACCTTCTTCAAATTTGGCAATATAATTGGGCACAAAACAAGCCTTAACAAATAAAAGATTATTTAAATAACACCTTGAATTCTATCAGATTATCAAGGATTAAGGTTGGACTTTAACAACAGAAAACTCACATACTCATGGAAACTGAACAACTTTCTACTCAATGAGAGTCGAGGGTAGGGAGACAGAGAGAGAGAGAGAGAGAGAGAGAGAGAGAGAGAGAGAGAGAGAGCTAGAGAGAGAGACTAGAATTCAATGGAAAAGAAGGCACAAGAGACGAAAATTTATAAGACATAATGAAAGCAATGTAAAGAGAAAAAATCAAAGCATTAAGTGCCTTCATAATGGTGGCGGACCACTTCTGCGTTCTCGAGTTCGAATCCCATGTGACTCCCATTGAGTCTATGGGAAAAAAAGTGCCTTCATAAATAAATTGGAGAAATATCATATTAGCAACTTAACAGCATTCCTGAAAGCTCTAGAATAGAAACAAGCAAGCATACTCAAGAGGAGTAGAGGAAAGGAACTTGTCAAATTCAGAGCTGAAATGAACCAATTATAAACAAAAAGAATACAAAGAATAAACAAAACCAAGAGCTGGTTCTTTAAGAAAATCAACAAGATAGATAAATGCTTAGCCAAACTAACTAAAAGGCACAAAAACAGTATCCAAATTAATAAAAATCAGAAATAAAAAAGGGAGTCATAACAAGAGAAATTGTAGGAATTCAAAAATCATTAGTTCTTATTTCAAAAACCTGTAATCAACAAACCTGGAGTATCTAAACAAAATGAATGATTTTCTAGACAGATACCATTTGCTAAAAGTAAGTCAAAATCAGGTAAACTATCTCAACAGATTCATAACCCCTGAAGAAATAAAAGCAGTTAAAACACCCCAACAAAAAAAAAAACCCAGGGACAGATGGTTTCATTGCAGAATTATACCAGACCTTCAAAGAAGAGCTAATACCAATATTCCTCCAACTATTACACAAAATAGAAACAGAAGAAACACTACCTAACTTATTCTATGAAACCACATTTACACTGATACCTAAACCACACAAAGAGAAAATCAAACCAATTTCGCTTATGAATATTGATTCAAAAATACTCAATGAAGTTATTAGTAACCAAATCCAAAAACATATCAAAAACAGCATTCAACACAATCAAACACATTCAACACAATCCCAGGGATGCAGGATTAGTTAATATAGGAAAACACACCAATGTAATTCACTGTATAAATAAACTGAAAGACAAAAATCACAGATCATCTAATTTGATACTGAAAAAGCCTTTGACAAAAGTCAACACCTCCTCATGTTAAAAAGCTTGAAGAGATCAGAAATTCAAGGTACAAACATAAACATAGTAAAAGTAATATATAGCAAGTCAGTAGCCAAATTAAAAGGAGATAAATTTGAAGCAACCTCACTAAAATCAGAGACAAGGATGCCCTCTCTCTCTTCCTATCTATTCAATATAGTACTTGAAGTTATAGCTAGAGCAATAAGACAACAAAAGGAGGTCAAGGGGATAAAATTGGAAAGAAAGAAGTATCACTATTTGTGAATGATATGACCTCAACTTAAAACTGGATACAATTAATTTCATAGAAGAGAAAGGGGAAAATAGCTCTTAACGCATTGGTGCAGGAGACAATTTTCTGAACATAACATCAATGGCTCAATCTCTAAGATTAACAATTGATAAATGGAACCTCATGAAACTGAAAAGCTTCAGCAATGCTTGCATAGGACACTGTCAATAGGAAAAATGGCATTCTGCAGATTGGGAAAAGATCTTCACTACCCCTACATCCCACACAGGACTAATGTCCAAAAATAAAAAATAAAAAAACTCAAGAATTTAGATTCCAATAGCACATATAACCCATATACCCAATTTAAAAATGGGGTACAGTGCTAACTAGAGAATTCTCCAGCAAACCAAAAAAAAAAAAAAACTCAACTAAAAAAATTGGGCAGAGAACTAAACAGAGAATTCTCAACAAAGGACTCTAGAATGTCCAAGAAACACTTAAAGAAGTGTTCAACATCCTTAGTCATCAGAGAAACGCAAATCAAAATAGCCCTGAGAGTTCACCTTAGTCATCCTAAGTGAGGTAACCCAGATCTCAAAAGGCATGCATTGTATGTGCAGACTACGTGTATATTAGCCGAGATGACTGTGAGGAGTTAGAACCTGAAGAGGCCACCTCCTGTAGGCAGGTAGGACCCCAAGTTGAGGGATAAGGACACAAACCCACCTACAAAACTTTCAACACAAAACTTGACCTGTCTAAAAAACATTCTGTAACAAAAAATGGAGCAGAGACTGAAGCAATGGCCAACTAATAGCTGGCCCAACTTAAGACTCATTCCATGGGCAAGCACCAATCCCTGAAACTATTAATCATACTCTGTTATTCTTACAAACAGGAAGGAGCCTAGCATAACTGTCCTTTGAGATGTTCTACCTAGCAGCTGATTGAAACAGATGCAGACACCCACTGCCAAACATTGAACAGAGTTGGGCCAGTTATTCATTGGGGGAAGGACTGACGGCCCTGAAAAAAGATAGGAATCCCACAGGAAGATCAACAGTGTCAACTAACCTGGACCCCTGCGAGCTCTCAGAGACTGAGCCAGTAACCAAAGAGCATACACAAGATGGGTAGAGACCCCTGGCACATATATAGCAGTGGGCTGCTTTGTCGGGACTCAGTGGGAGAAGATGTACCTGATCCTACAGAGTTGTTGCACCAGGGTAGGATGATACCTAAGGGGGACACATCTTCTTAGAGGCAAATTTGGGAGATCTGGGAGAGGGGACTAGGAAGTTAGGCAGAGTTTAGGATGTTAATTAATTAGTTAATTGATTAAAAACAGTAGTAGAATGCAAACAAAAATGAGAAACATCAAAAAGATCATGTGAAAACAATATGTTAATAATAAAGACATCGTGCATGTAAAGTATAAGAATATTAGGACTGATTATGTTAGGCATTTTATATATAATAAATAATATATAATAAATATATAATGTGTAATGCATTTATAAATATATATGTATATATGTGTGTATATGTATGTATATATGTATATATACACATATATACATATATATATATATATATATATGTATATATTGGTGTAAATGGATAACAAAGAATTGGTACCTTAGTCAGGGCTACTACTGCTGTGATTAAACTCAGTGACCAAATTGCAACTTGGGAAGGAAAGTGTTAATTTGGCTTGTCATCATCACTGTTCCTCACTGAAGAAGTCAAGACAAGAATTCAAGCAGGGCAGGAACTTGGAAGCAGGAGCTAATGAAGAGGCCCTGGAAATGTGCTGCTTACTGGCTTGCCCCTTGTGGCTTGTTCTTTTTTCATTCTTATAGAACCCAGGACCATAAGTCATAGTGTGCACCCACCCACAATGTAAGAACGTGCTATAGAGCTCAGTCTTAAGCAGGCATTTTCTCAGTTGCAGGTCCTCGATTTTCAACCAACCTAACTTGTGTCAAGTTGACATGAAACCTGCCAGTACAATTATAATACATAATTTTATTTTTGCATTTATGTTTATGCAAGGAGGCTGCATGTGGTGTTTGATGCCTGGAATCCTAATACTCGGCAAGAAATGGAAGCATGAGTTTCAAGATCCATTGTCAGATACACTGTGAGTAAAGCCCAGTTCTTTTCTCCAAAAATAGAAGTGAATATATATTTGTAGAAAGAAACACACAAAAAATGACCTGATAAAGGCTTTACACCATTTGTGAAGCCAAGACATTATGAATATGTAAGCCGTTTCTTACAAATGGTCTTTTGAATTTTTGTACTGGAAGAATTTACATAATACGAAAATATTCCTTTTTCCTGGTGCTCCATTCATCCTTAATAAATAGAGGACCAAGTATTGCCTTACGTGAAAATTCAAGAAAACACAACCATATTTTTCTAGGTTAGGAGTGAAATTTTTACATGCAGTTCTCAAGGTAGGAAGATTTTGAGACTAATTCATCTCCAACTTGATGAAAAGGAGAGAATTGGGGCTGCAAGCCCAAATTAGTTCTCCACAGACAGAAGTATGCCTTCAATCACTGTCTCAATTGGCTGAGTCTGAGGGGCACAGAAGGACTCTTTGTTTCATGTAGTACAAAGAGTTGTTCTTCACTTGGGTTCTAGGTATTCTCCTGGGTTTGTTTTCAACCAGACCTCATCATTTGAGTTTCTCCCCCTTTGTTTAGTTTTACTGTGAATCATGCTAATTTAATCATGCTAATCCAGTATAGATATAGACTCTCAAAGTTGACAACGCCCTCATCATGAGTTGACATCTGATTTCACAGACCAACAGTAAACACAAACCTTGTTAACTCAGTGCCACCAGCGCCTCGTATTCCTCTTTTGTCTTAGTCATTTTCTGTATCTTACCTTTCACCCACATGCCTGCCTCTTCAGTATGAGCTAGTTCATTCAGAATTGTACACATTCATTATTCTGGGGAAACTACCCTGAAGTGTTTTCTATGTCTGTAATAAAACTTCTCTTCAACAATCCTTATTACCCCCTGGGGGGTGGGAATGATCATCACTGAGAATTTCCCCATCACTCACTAAGAGTTTAAGATCAGAAGGTTGAACACAATGAAAATAATACACAAATGTATTTACAAAAAATTTCCTAAGAGAGCAAAAGAGAGATGGGTATGGTGTAAATGTCAAAGAATAAAAGATACAAAAACTCCAGAGACACACATCTTCAGTCAGGTCAAATTGACCCAGTTTACAAACCTTCCATTCCTACTGTGTAATATTAGCAGCTACAACAGACGTCACCAGTTGCCCTCTATGAAATGTTGACATTTATGACAGGCAGCACCTGTCCATTTCTGTGAAACGTTGGCAACTACTACAGCAGCAGCACCGTCATCATTTTTACATTATTGAGACATTATTTTATTATTTCTGCCCATTTGAAAGACCACTCCTCTGCCACCAATTCCTTTCTTTCCAGATGGTTCTAGTCTTCTGGAAAAACCTGGGACATTTTCTTCTTCATGGCTCTGCATTCCTGATCCTCAGTGCAAGTGATAAACATGAGTTGAAAAATATCAGGTCTGAGGACATCTAAGCCTCAAATGTAATGATGCCATTCACATCCTCATACATTAAGACTTCTGGGAGAAAGACATGTTGTACATATTTGTTCCCAGACCACTAACAACAAGCTATTTGTATGACCACCATTAAGAGTGTTATTGATGGTGTGGATCAGAAGATCCACACTTAAATATGAAGCTAACGTTCCTGAAGAACCTATGACTGTCAGAATTCATATGTACATCTGTATACAAAATCTAGGACAGGGATAGGCAACCTCATTTTTAAAGTATCCAGAGCGAATGTGCAGTGGTACCACTGCTACACCAATCACAGATACAGATACTCAACTACGGCTTGTGCTTCTCATGGAGTGTGGAAGCAACAACCAGGCAAAACTCCAGAAATTCCATGATTTATCCTGAATCTATTAGCATTCAATCCACTATTAACCATGAAAAACTACTGAGTTATAAAACATGACTTTCTTCCCTGTCCCTTATTTCCTACAGATCAATACCCTTGGTGGTTCATTCATCTACACCATTGATTTCCTCATCTTTAGAGCCAGTATTGGCTGGGAAGCAGCCCTATATTTAATGCTTAGAACACAGTGGTAGCTGAAAATAGCCTTTGTTTAATATGTGTGTTCTTACTCTATTTCACAATAGATTTTCTTCTTTCTTGTGAATGCATTCACAGCTGTTGTCATGTTCCTGTATTCAATGGCTATTCAGTTAACCTCTGAAAGTGCTGCACTGCCGATGACTACTATCTCTGTGACAGTCTTTCTTACAAACAGTGCTTGTAAAACTAAATAGCTGAGCCAGGAACGATAGCATGCACCTTTAGTTGCAACACTCAGGAAGCAGTTGCACATGGATAGATATCTGTGAGTTGGAGATTATCCTGATCTACACAGGGAGTTCCAGGACAGCCAGGCTGCACAGTGAGACCCTGTCTCAAAGAGGGAGTGGAAGATAGAGAAAGGCTCAGAGGTTAAGAACATTTGTTTCTCTTGAAGAACACCCAAACTTGTTTTTCAACTATAGCATCTCACAACCATCCATGTCTCCAATTCTAAGGGATCAGACTCCCTCTTGTGCCTTCTGTGGCCCTCAGGCACTGACATGGTCCACACACAAACATACATGCAAGCAAAACATCTATACACATAAAAAAATAAATTTAAAAATAATACCAGATAGCTGTACATATAAAAATTAAATTAGATGCTTATCAATTCCAAAGCCACCAGAGACCTTCACTGATGTGCTGACAACAGAACTGCAAAAGGAAAGTGCAGGTGGCTAGAGAGACGGCTCAGGATTTGAGAGCACTTGTTGCTCTTGCAAAAGAACTAGATTCAGCTCCCAGCACCCATATAGTAGCCTACAATTGTCTATTGTTGTGCGCACCTCTTTTGTGTCCCCTTCCCCCGCGAAAAAGGACACGGAGGCAGTAATCGGGTATCACTACAGACGAGGCTTTACTTCTTGTAACAGCAGAAGCGGAAAAGGCCCCCAGCCCGGGAAAGGCACTGCTATATATACCCTAGAGTGGCGTGTTCACTTCTGATTGGCTGTTCACTCATCACCCCATATTACACCCCGGGATTGGCCAGTGACTTTTGGCGTGCTTTTGCCTTTGCAACTGCGCAGTCAATTGTTTACTAGTGGGAGGACAGGATGCCCGCGCCATCTTGGAATGGCAAATCACTGCGGCTCCCAACAATCTATAAATTCAATTCCAGGGGAACTTATGCTCGATTACTTCTGAACTTCATGGGCATCAAGTATGCGTGTAATCCACGTAAAATGTGCAAGCAACATATTCATAAAGAATAAATACGGGAAGAATAAAGAATAAATAAGGCATTGTGTTTGGTTGTGGAGGAGTGGGTGTGAAATAGAATGTCTCAAAAGTGTATATTAGTATATAATATAAGTGTAATATAAGGGAAGACTTTCTCAGAAAGACTCCAGTTGTTCAGGAAATAAGGACAACAACTGTCAATTAAGACGTCGTGAAATCAAAGGGCTCCTGCATACAAAATATTTAACAAAAGTAATTTAGTAAATAGGCACCCCACAGGATGGAAGAAAAACTTTGCACTCTATACATCTAGAGAACTAATGTCTAGAATATATAAAGAAGACTAAACAACAACAACAAAAAAATCAGACAATCCAGTCACCAATTAGGCTAACGAAATAACAGTTCTCAGAAGATGTAACGCAAATGGCCAGTACACGTGGTGAACAAGTCCAAGTTCACTAACTTTTGGAAAACTGCAAATCATTTAGGTTCCATCATATCCCAGTCAGAGTGACAAATTAAAAAAATTGAAACAAGTGCTAGGGTCTGTGAATGTGTATCTCCCCAAACCTCAGAATGTCTTTGGATGCAGGGGTGATGAGGTGGTCCCAGGAGGGTGGGTTGTGAGATTCGAGAAAGGCATTGTGTTTTGAATTGTGGAGGACTGGCTGAATTAGAATGTCTCAAGAGTGTGTATTAGGAGAGATGCTTTCGGTCTAATTTCACACAGGCATGTGTGAGGATCAAATTCCAGCCTTGGTCTACAAGTGGGTTCATAGCGGAGACTCTTGAGCATATTTCAGTGAGTGAGATCGGGAAGAATAAAACATGATGCGACAGAGCTGGCTCCCTAAGGAAGCTTTATTCCCACAACTCTGCTGACCCTGTGCTGAGTTACGAGCACTTGCGGTGCACTATATCTGGACCATGTTCCTCATACTGCTCACGCAGGACCCAGCGTGTCTGGAAGGCACACATTGAGGCCAGAATGGATCCTCCAATCCACACAGAAAGGTGCCTATTGGGCTGGGCTGCCACAACCACTTGGGCCTCTGGGCCAAGACAGCGCAGCAGCTCAGCTTTGAAGCGACCTTCGAAGCCAGTAAACAGAGAGGAGCCTCCACACAACAACACATTTTGTTCCATATCTGTCCGCAGCTCTTGGGGAACAGTGGAGAGACTCTGTTCAACCATGCCGGGGAGGCCCAAACATGAAGGTCCTGAGGTCTCTGGGGGGTGGAATAGCAACTCGGGGCACTGAAAGAGCTCCTTCCCCACTGTGATCATCTGGCCGTCTGGCAACTTCAGGCACCGTCGGAATTTGTCATCAGGGCGCCCTTGCTCCTTTTGGAAATCTGAGGCCACATAGCAGTATTGGCACTTGATGTTCTCCATGGTGTCCATGTCTTCCTTTTTTACTGAGAAGCTAGATCTCAAGATCTTCTCTGCCAAGAAGGTAGTCAAGTAGTGGCCAGCCAGGTCCAGGCGCTGGATGCCGTTGGGTAAGTTGTAGCCTTGGAAGACTGGCACTGTGTAGCTGACCCCGTGGCCAGTGTCTACAACCAGCCCATTAACGCGCCCGTTGGCATAAACTGACAGCACGGATTGGGATGCCACATATAGAGCAGGAGAGTGCAGAGACTCGAAGGCTACTTCCACAAGCTTCTCCCGGTTGCTGGGAGGGTTGAAAGGCGGATCCGTGAACAAGAGAGGATGGTCCTGAGTGTCTAATCTGAGGTCATTCTCCAGGATGTGGCGCCAGATGAACTCAGCTGCCTCCCAGTCCACCACAATACCATTACGAACCGGATGCATCAAAGTTAACTCTGGACAAGCGTGGGCTGCCTCACCGATAAACATTTCCATTTTGGGCTGCTCCATGGTGGTTTGTTTCTTGGGCTGGCAGCCCACGATGTTAGTCACGATGTAGGTGGGCCGTGTCTGTCCTGCAAAGCCCATCTTACACATTCCAGTACCCATGTCAATGACCACACCACACATCTTTGATGGTCCCTTGTTACCAACCATGCCCCACGGTTCTTGTTGCAGATTCTTGTTTACCGGAGTTGAGCGAGGATTCAAATCAAGAGACCTGTGGGGCTCCCAACATTTTAGACCATTTACATCCATCTTTGCTAGTGGTTTCTGAGAGACTGATTGATAAAGCTGTCAGCTTTACTCAGGGATGCAGGAAGAAGAGGCTCAGCCAAGAGCAGGATGAACAGGATTGGAGGCAGGTACACTATATCTATGATATCACTTTGTCTGCCTTGGCTTCATAATGCTAGGACAGGGTGTGGTCAGAAAAGGTGCAAACAGCCTCAGGATTCACAGTTAAAACCACAAAGTCAAATATAAAGGGGAATGTCTAGGTTCTAACCAACTCTTAGATTCCACATCTTCTCCCCCACAATTGGTACCTACCACCCAGCATTGACAGCCATGTGCCCACTGATAATAGAAATCAGAAGAATGCTGTGGACTTTTGAAACCTCAAAGCCTTTCCTCGGTACACACCTTCTCCAACATGGCTGCACCTGCTAATCCTTCCAAGACAGTTCCCTCTACTGGGAGCCAAACATTCAAATATATAAGCCTATGAGGTACCAGCCTCATTGAAACTGGCACAGGGTCTGCACAAGCCATAGCTTGCAGAAGCAGGGATTCTTGCAATTCAGTTTGCTTTGAGATCCTCTTAATGTGTGGTGGGTGGGGGGGGAGTTCCAGTAGCTTGGTGACCAAGATTATATTTACTTCTTTACCCTTGCAAGAGTTCATTGAAATTATACTGTGCAACATATTAAATTATTAAATCTGGACAAATAGAAATGACTTAGTCAATAAATACCCTGCTGATTAAACATGAGAACTCGAGTTCTGATCTGAAGAGACCATACAAAAACCCACTTGGAATCTCAGAACTCCAACAGCAGAACAGAACTTCCTGAAGCAAGCCAGCCAACTATACCAGCAGAATTGGTGAGCTTACATTTCATTGAGAGTTCATGCCTTGCTAAAGCACAGAGTGAATATTAAGCATCTGAAACTAATTTGAGGCTTTCACATTCATATATAGGCATATGAACATATCACCTGAAAACAAAAATACACTACCATACATATGAACATGAATACACATATACATACACACCACATGTACATATAACAAAAATTGTTATGTTAGTCATTTCACTTTTCTACTTATATGTAGGGGGTGTGGGGGGTGTGGTATGCTTGTGTGGTGCACAAGTGTTTACATGCTTTTTGTATATGTGTGAAACTGCTCATGCACATGCTGGTGTACATGCTGCTTTGAGCCTAGAACCGCCACATAATTGGACCAGTATAACAGGGATACCTAATGCTGTCTGCATGCTCTTCCTAGACCTCCTATTTTCTTTCAGCTCTCTCTCTCTCTCTCTCTCTCTCTCTCTCTCTCTCTCTCTCTCTCTCTCTCTTTCTCTCACACACACACACACACACACACACCTTTCACCAGTTATTCAGATGTGAAAAAAGCAGGCAACATTTTTTTCAACCGGGCTTATTTCACTTGACACATAATCTTGAGTTCATCCCATGTTTCTGCAATCATTAGGATTTTATTCTGCTTCATGAATCCATAAAATTTATTATGTATTTGTATCAATTTTTTCTTTGTTTTTTTTCCAAAATGTTATACATACAGAGTTACTCATCTGATAGGATGGTTGTTTAGAATGTATGAGGAACTTAAAAATTACTAAACATTAAGAAATAAACAGCCTCATAAAATTGAGTTATGGAACTAAACAGAAAGTCTCAAAAGAAGAAGCACTTGTACTCACCACCACATTTTATGCACTGTATAATGTTGATCTTCATGCAGACATGTTGTTTCAAGCATCTTCTATAATTTGACCACATTGCCAACTTCAGTAAATGGTTTTAAATACCTGTGGAGGATCCTATGGCACACAAATGGATGAGAGTCTGTTATATTCGTCTACCTGCAAGTGACCCATTAACTCAACAGAATAACAATGCCATTCAATTTCTTTCTTCTTTGGCTCTCTTCTGAGTCATTTGATGACTAGCTTTCTTGGGGGGGGGCAGGAATATTGTTGTACTGTTTGGAGAATATTGCATACATACAAAGCATGCTATGACAATGTGGAAGCATATCATTTGAAGCATTTGCTGTGTGCCAGAAAGTAAAAACTCTTTTAAGTAATTCTCTTCATTCTATCAAACTATTGGTGATAGGGGGGAAAAGGGTATTGAGGACATTTCTCCTCTCATTTGTGTCACTGTGATTACATTACTTTAGTCCTAGTTTGGGAGTAATTTAGCTGGGTAGTCTCTAACAAGCTAAATATTATTTCTAAGACAATGTTGGTGGAAATTAAACTTTGCTCTTGGAGCTGCTAAAAAGACCTAAATAAGAAATCTGAGGGCAAGGCGGCAAGATGGCTCAGTGAGTAATAGCACCTGCTACTAAACCTGACAACTTTATTCAATCTCCAAAATCCACAAGTTGGAAGGAAAAAGCCAATTCTCACAATCTGTTCTCTTATCTCCACTCATTTGCAATGTGCTTACACACATACTATATACCAATAAAGTAAATATGATGTGTGTGTATATCAATGTGTGTATATGTAGTACATATATATAAAACAACTTTTGTATATTATATTTATATGTAAAATCCCTCATTCTTGTGTTAAAAAAATAAGGAACCTCTGGCTAATTATTTTATATTAGTTTTAAATTTTATTATATACTAAAAATTATGACTGGTATGTCTTTAAAAGTTATGTGTAAATATATAAATCGATGAACTTTGACAGCTTTGTGGTGATTTGAACTGTCATCGATTTTACATTTGACCTTTTTTTTTTCTTCTAGCCAGAGTTGACTAATAAAAAAGTTAGCCCTGAATTTCTCATCTACAGAATGCTTGAATCACTGATGCTTACTAAAAATTTAAGATTATAATTCCCAAAATGGTTATGTTGATAAAATTATTCTAGAGAAACATTAAATGTTATATATATGTGCATATATATGCATACACACATATAAATTTATATTTGTGTGTATATATATTTATAATTGGATATAAATGAGTGTATATTGGTTATATAATATACATATTATATAACAAAAACAAACACAGACAAAGCTTCTCTGTGAAACCCTGGCTGTCCTCAAACCACCTTTGTAGGCCAGGTTGGCCTCCAACTCACACAGATCCATCTGCCTCTAACTCCTAAGTGCTGGAATTAAAGGTGTGTGCCACCACTGCCTGGCTAAACTTTTCCATTATTGTGATGGTTTCAGGATAAATGAATAATTTCTATGAAGGCTGTGATATATACAATGATAGACTTATACATTTACTGGATCCCTATCCTGAAGTTCCAATTTTAAGTAAACATGGGGAATATTGACCCTGCCAATAGTAACATTGTTAGTTTACTCTATATGTAATAAGGAGGCCTGTATTGGGCTGGATAGATGCCTCAACACATAAGAGTACCCACTGCTCTTACAGATGACTAAAATATGATCTCAACACTTACAAGATGGCTCCCAGCTGTCTCCACCGCCACTTCTAGGGGACTCAATATTCTGCTCTCTGAAGCATTTCAAACATGTGGTGTGTTTACATATATGCAGCCAAAATGCACATGCATATGAAATTAAAATATTTTAAACCCTTCTTCACCACATCATGAAAAAGAGGTAAGCTGATATTTCACACTTAAAGGTGATTCCATTACAAACATATGCTTTCATTAAAAAATAAAAATAAGCCTCTAAACTGCTTTTGTTGTGCAGTCTTTTTTTTTGTATTACCTGTTTGCAGAGATCATTTTTCATAATTAGTAGGCCTTGATATAATTAAAATATACATAACTTGTAAATGAAACAAATGAATCGATTTTATTAATTCTTATTTAAACTGTTTTCAGAAAATATTTCTGACAGCCATTTCTTTTTTGTTTCTTTTTAAAGAGTTATTTCTTTTACTTTTTGAGATTATAATATAACTAAATAATTTTTCCCTTTCCATTCTTTCTTGTACATTTTCCATACATGCCTTCTTGCTCTGTTTGTTCATTAAGTGCTGTTACATAAGTGTATGTGTATGCAATCAAATTAAATGCATCAATGATTAATCTCAAGTCACCAATAATGTATCAGTGTCAAGGAAAAACTAAAAGCACCTCCCCTTAGAGTCATTTCACCAAAAGAAGGTCCACATTTTATTGTCTCTCTGTTGGTGTGAGACTGTGCCTGCCTAAAGGTTTCTTATGAATCTGGCCATGTCTGTCTGTCAGTGCATATTCCTCTGTGTCCTCTGTCTGGGTCTGTCTGTCCTTAACAGGACATGAAAATTATAAAGTAGAGAATTCACACCTAGACTCATTCATAGTTAAAGGACTCTAAGGGAAATGCTTTCATTACCAATACTTATCAATGACACAGAGTTAATCATTTGCAGATTCTATTCGATGATGACATCTTTTATTTTCATACTCAGGAAAACAACAAACTTACAACTTGTGAAACAAGTAGCCCTGTCATGTGAAAGGTGTCCATGGCCTCAGAGCGCTGTGCTCTCTAGGACAAACCTTTAGCTCTGGGTTTTGTTTCTGTGTTCTCACCTCCATGCAGAGCTGAGATGTCTTTTAACCTGTGATTATCATGAGATCACAGTTTGAACCTCAGAACACACCAGAGAAACATGGTTCTCAATATAATCATGAAAAAACCTTTCTTAGGTAGGATGTCTAAAGGGATTCTGAAGTCTATTTCCTATAGCCCATGCACGTATGCGTGGGTTTACACAGAGAATTATAGGGGAAAATCAGGAGACCATCTATGAACAAATGGCTAACAGTGTACTATATATTCTAGCTATATATCCAGGTTTTTTTTTTTTCAGGAAAATATATACTGTTTTCCAAAATGGCTGCTATAGTTTATGCTTCCAAAAGTGGTGTGTAAGAGAGATCTTTGTCTCACATTTGTGCAACATTTGTCATTTAGGCTGATGATGGCCGTTATGACTGGGGTGAGATGGAAGCTTGGGGATTTAGTCTGCACCTCCCTGGTGGTTGTGCATGCAGGATTTTTGTCAAATGACTTGAAATGGACCCAAGCTAATTGAAAATCCTGCTAAGCACACATGAGTGTACAAGCATGTCTTTTGCTTTGACTTTAAAGATCTCTAGGCAACTACATTGGAAACTGTAAAAGAAAGAGATAAATACCTAATACCAAAATCATATCAACATGAAATTAGTGTACAGATAATTAACAGCAACAACAGTGAAGCAGTAAAAAATGCACGCCCATTCACACACACACACAAAGTATTCCTTGATGTAAAAAGCAAGCCAGGCCACCAGACTCTTAATGAAGCTAGTAGTATTATCTGATTCCAAACCAGATGCAATACAAACTGCTTTGGTCATTTTTATTTTATTGTTATTTTTCCTTTTTCACATGATAAGCCTCTATTAATACACACTCTCATCCGCAGCTCCCTGCAATCCTGCACTATTTTTCCAATTCTCCAGTTCTATCTATCTATCTATCTATCTATCCATCCATCCATCCATATGTGTGTATCCTTCCTCATCATCTCCACATTCTCTCTCTCACATGTTCATTTCCATTCATTTTGTTTTGTGATACATCAATGTTAATCAGAGCCATGTGTGTGACTGTAAGTTTGGAGCTATGTGTTGGAGCCTGGTGGGCTCAGCAGAGGGGATGTTGGGCGCCGACTTTTAGCAGAAAGCGGCTATCAGCTTTGCAGCCATCTTGAGCCATATACCTTGACATGAGACTTGGATTACAATAGCCTACAACAGCTGAGCACACTCTGATAATCTTGGTTTAGATACCTTGGGTGTGTGAGATTAAAGGTGTGTGACTTAAGAGTGTGACTTAGAGATCAGATTTAGAGACAAGACCTAAGAGCATGATTAAAGGTGTGACCTGAAGTCGTGGCTTAGAAGTGAGACATATAAAAGGATAGAGGCAGACAGAGAAAGTAACAGATTACTTGACATTAGGTAGGAGACACTTTTAGGAGACTCTTTAGATATACTCTTTGGAGAGACTCTTTAGAGAGTACAGCTAGACTTAGGACTTGGACCAGGAAGAGAGACTGAAGAATAAACGGGATTGGATCACACTCTGTCTGGTCTCCATTCTTTGAGTCCATCCTCACTCTCTCTCTTGCTGAACCCTGACACGCGGACCGGAGCGGCAGCTTGGGCCGGGATACAGTGACCGCCAAACGCGGGGCAGCCCGGGCCTCAACATTTTGCTCGGGCGGCGACATTTTTTGGCGCCTGAATGTGGGACTAGTGCGGTTCTCAACAAGGGGACACAACTAAAGACAATGATTCCTTTCTCCTAAAATCTATCCACAGATACAGTTGTGAGGTAAAGGGTGGGGCCTCTTTGAGTCTCTCTCCCCATTCTAGGCTAGTTGCAGGTAGAACCAGTAGTGAGTGAGATCAGAGCAGATAACTATTGTTCCTCTCAGTTACTGTTTAAAATAGTTGTATGGAGTCTGGAGAATGGCTTGTGATGGCTCTTCCCTCTCTTCCCTTCTTACTTTCTTCCCACCTCCTCGTCCTCAGTGTTTCCAAGCACATGCATATGAAATTAAAATATTTAATTTATGATGGATGATGTAACTGACTTGTTTAAATGCTAAAGGGCTGTGCCAAGTATATTGTTTATTTTCTGCATCTGAGACAATCATGTGTCTCTTCATGCAGCACTGATATTTGATTTTGTTGTGTAGACTTGGCTATCCTAGAATTGGCTCTGAGGACCAGGCTGACATTGAAATCAGAAATCTGCCTTCCTCTGCCTCTCTAGTGCTGGGATTGAACATATGCACCAATACCACCCAGCCAACACTGTGGGTTTTTTGTTGTTGTTGTTGTTGTTGTTGTTGTTGTTGTTGTTCCAAATACAAGATTTCACCTTACACCAATTAGAATGGCTAAGATCAAAAACTCAAGGGGTGGCAATTGCTAATAAGGATGCAGAGAAAGAGGGATACAACCTTCCATTGCTGGTGGCATTTCAAACTGGTTCAAACACTCTGAAAATCAATCTGGCAGGTCCATAAAAATTGGAAATAGTTCTAAGAAGATGCAGCTGTACTGCTCTAGAATATATATTCAAAAGATGCTCTACCATACCACAAGGACACCTGTTCCACTGTGTCCATAGCAGCTTTATTCCTAATAGCTAGAGACTGGAAATAATCCAAATGTCCCTCAACAGAAGAATGAATATGGAAAATGGGGTTAATTTACATAACAGAGCACAATTCAGCTATTAAAAAACAACGACATCATGAATTTTGCAGGCAAATGGATGGATCTAGAAAAAATCATCCTGAGTGAAGTAACCCAGACGAAAAAGGATGTGCATTCACTGATAAGTGAATATTAGTTGTAAAGCACAAAATACCCATAATAAACAGACCCAAAGCAGTTAAACAAGAAGGAAGGCCCAAGCAAGATGCTTGGATCCCACTTAGGAGAATTAAAATTGTCATAGGAGGCAGAGGGAAGGAGGGAGCTAGGTTGGAGATGAGGTGGAGGGGAATGAAGAGGTAGAATCAGCTGTAGATAGAGACAGGAGAGAGGCCCAGAGGGTCAGGAGAATAAATGGAAATCTGCAGCTTCTAGGGATGGTGGGAGGTTCCTGGCAGGAAACTTAACACCGACCACTAACTTCCTAAGGTATCTATTTATTTTTAAAATTCTGAGTTCCTAAAATGTCTTCACTGAAGTCAATGTTGCTAATAGTGTAAGGCCATGTATTTTACTGTTGATACTGGAAATCTGTGAAGAAAAGATAAAGAAGACGGCTTTCTAGAATCACTCAATTTGCACAGTGAATTGAATTCTCTAGGGGAATTCTCATCAGAATTCATAGTGAAGTGAATTCTCAATAAAGCTCTCCAGAGTACCATAGTTTGTCAGAATTTTTAAATATTTTATATAAGTGTATAGTGTACATCTAGAATTTCCTTTTATCTTTAAATGGTGCTACTTGCAAGGAGATTTTTTTTTAAACATCCAGACCAGTTTCCCCTCCCTCCTCTCCTCCTAGTCCCTTCTCCATATCGCTCCACTTCACCACAACCCCCTCCAATCTGCTCCTCTTCCTTTTCTCTTCAGAAAAGGGCAGGTCTCCCATTGATATCAACCAGCCACGGCATAGCAAGCTGCAGTAAGAATCGGCTAGGTGAGTCAACCCAGTAGGAGGCAAGGATCCCAAGGACAGAGAACAATGGCAGAAACAGGACATTCCTGCCATTTTCCTACACACACACACACACTAGATCAGTCTCATGCAGGCTGTCTGATTGGCAGTTCAGTCTCTTTGAGCACCTATGAGTTCACAATAGTTGATTGTGTGGATTTTCATGTGGTTTTGTTAACCCCTCTGCCTCTACAATTCTTCCTCCCTCTCTTCTGCAGGATTTCCCCAGCTCTGCCTAATGTTTGGCAGTGGGTCTCTGTACTTGTTTCTATCAGTTGCTAGGTGAAGCCTCCCTGATGACAATTAGACAAGTATAACAGAGTATTATTAGGAATCATTTCATTGACTTTTTGTTCCAGGCTTCTCTCCTAGGTCTCTGAGCTATCTAGAGTTGCATGTACTTCTAAAAAAAAACATGCTATCACGTTTGCCCTAGAGCCGCTGTGCTCTCTTTGCACCACCCCTAGTTCCCTTTTGTTCCTCCCAGCATAGCTTCCCCCAAGCATCCATCATCAACCCTGCTTTTCTTCCCTACCTGCTTTTGCTCTTGGAGGTGTCTCATTACCAGCCCCTCTCAAGGCATTTGAATCCACAGACGAAAACCACACACTCACTTTTATCACTTTAGAACTTGCCAGCTAGCACAATTACTAAGCACACAATCTCCTGCCCTAAACTTATCACCTAGCCTGTATCACATAGCTATCCATTCTTGGCTATCCACTGATGCCCGAGGCCACCGGTTCTAGCTTCCCTAAGACCTAACACGATTGTTTCATGCTACTCCTTCCAAAGCCTGGCCAAAAAGCCTCTTCTTTTCTCTTGTGTATTCTTTCCCTCCTGGGACCCAGAAGTCCCACCTGTCCTTTTTGCCAAGGAACTGACTCCTGGACTCCTTTATTGACCAAATCAAGAACCAATTAGGGAACCAGATCTTAATATCAGCACCTCATCCTACGTTTAGTCTCTGTTTGTCTGGTACTTCTGGCAGTTTCAGGGCTAGGAGCCCTCTCAGGGCA
Source organism: Arvicanthis niloticus (assembly GCF_011762505.2). Lineage (NCBI taxonomy): Eukaryota > Metazoa > Chordata > Mammalia > Rodentia > Muridae > Arvicanthis > Arvicanthis niloticus. The sequence continues at coordinate 7,695,689 of NC_133438.1, read as the reverse complement.
TAGGTCTCATGCTGGACCAGTCATTGGTTGGTCACTCTCTTATGTTCTGCATCCTCTTTACCCCAGCACATCTTGTAGGCAGGACATCTTGTAGGTCTAAAGTTTTATGGCTGGGTTGATTTCCTAGTTCCTCCACTGGAAGTCTTGCCTAGTTATAGGGAAGAGCTTGTTCAGACTCTGAACCCCCCACCCTCAGTGTTAAGAGTCTTAAGTAGAGTCACCTGGTAGATTCCTGAGAGTTTCCATTCTACTAGCTTTCTTGCTCATGCCTGAAATATCACCTTCCCAATTCCAGGATTCCAGTTGTCTTTCCTAGGAATTTCTCTCCCAAAACCTGTTTCCTACTGTGTCCATCCCCACCTACCCCACAACCTGTGCTGCCTATTCTCGAGATGAGATTCATATGACTACCTTGAACCTTCCTTGGGACTTAGCTTCGATGGTTCTGTTGATTATAGCATGGCTTTCCTGTTCTTCGAAGCTAATTTCTACTTATAAGTGAGCATGTAATATGCATGTCTTGCAGAGTCTGGGTTCCATGACTCAGGATGATCTTTTCTCATTCCAGCCATGAGACTTATATATTCACTAATCATTTCCTTTGATCAGTTCTGCTCCTCTACACTGTCTTCGGGCCCTGATCTTCACTCTCCTGCCTAATCTATTTGAGTTATTGCATTTTTCATTTCTTGTTTCATTTCAGTTTGGGCTTTTTGTGTTTCTATTTATTAAATTCAGTTTTTATGTACTGCACTGTCCTCACTTCCCTCAGGCATTGCTAGTGTTCTCATGACCATGGTTCATTTCAATCCTGTGTTCTGAGTTCATTCTCATGCTCTATGCGCTTTGACCTCCTTGAACACAACTCTGCTTTTTGAGCTCTTTATCTTAGATGTCATTTAAATTACTATATCCTAAGGGCACACAGCTATAGTTTGTGATTTGAGTAAATAGAATTTTGTCTTAGTTTTGCAAGGGGCTTTACCTGGCCGCAGACTAACAAACATAGCTCTGGCAGGTCTTGCTCTACCCTATTTCCTCTGCCTTTCTAAAACCATCAAATTACATTCTTAAACCTAGCCAACAAGGTCATTCCCTTATTTATTCACTTTCTCCTCATGAAGAAGACTAAAAATGTCCAGCTATCAAAATATTAAAGTCCAGCGACAGAAAGCCTTGGACTCACCTAATTTACAGGCCCACTCAAAACATACCAGAGTATCGTAGCCTATTCTAGCACAGACTTCTCCCATTTTTTTCTCTTCAAAATCACACTTGTAAGTTCGTATGCTGCTGTTTTTCTGCCTCAGTAGGATATCAATCACTTTTTTTTCTTCCCTGCTTAATGGAGAATCTCTGTGAAAAGAAGGGTTTTGGTGTAGTTTGCAGCTAATCCAGGGTCTGGGAAGGAACACCTGCTGTGTTCAAGTCTCTTCACTTTTAGTACTGTGTTATGAGCCTGGGATAAAAACAACACAGAATTTATGGGATTTTTTTTTTCTCTTTCAGTGTGTCTTTTTATTCCAGAAGACTGGTATTCCAAGATCCAAAGTTAGGCTGGATAACTTCTATCTGAAGGGTTCAGAACCCAGGGTAGGAGTCAGATACCAGGGTGTAGCATCTACTAGACCTAGTTTTGGTCCAGGCTGGGAGTAAGCACATGGAGAGTTTGTGTAGAATAGGACAAGGGAAGCCTGACAGGTGGATCTGTGTGGAAGGCAGACTGACACAGACAGAAGGGGACTGGTCTCCTGGATACAGGAAGTTTGCCATATGAGAAGAGTGATTTGGAAAAAGATAAAAGTTGGATGGACTTGGACAACTAATTAAGAAAGAGAAAGTACCACCAACCAAAGAGTAAACATTGAGAAACCCATGGCTCCAGCCACATATGTAGCAGAGGATGCCCCTGTCAGGCATCAATGAGAGGAGAGGCCATTGGTCCTGTGAAGGTTCCATGTCCCAGTATAGGGGAATGCCAGGGAGGGAAGGTGGGTGGAGAAACGCCCCCATAGAAGCATGGGGAGGGGATGGCATAGGGGGTTTCCAGGAAAATGGGAAAGGGGACAACATTTGAAATGTAAATAAAGAAAATTTCCAATAAATTAAAAGAAAAGAAAGAAAAAGGAAAAAAAAAATCTATCTGGGTGGGTTTGCAGGAACCACATGACTAGAACCTGGTTGTAGTGGGTAGGCCCAGAAATGAGCTCTAAGGAGATAGGTCAAAATGACAGGAAAATCTATTGTTCCCTGCAGAAACAGGGGAAGAGAGTCACATGGTTCAGAATTCAGAAAGGAGGAATTTAGGACTTAAAAACTTCCAGTTGCCATGTGTGCCATGTCATATGTCCTGGCAAAGTCATCGATCAGCAGCTACAGCCCCAGGGACCGTAGTAAGGTCAGTAGCCCTGGGACCTCCCAGGTCAGAGGAACTGTAGACCTGGGAAACTTACAGGAGAGAAGCAAGAGCATGCTCTGCAGCAGCTCATAAGAATTCCACTCTCATAATTCTGTCATGGGTATCTTACCATTGTCATGGATATTCTATGAACTGGGGCTTAGTGTGATTTTTATTTTAATTTCTGTTATGCTTACCAGAATATTTTCATAAAATAATCTGGTAAAGAGTTTGCATTAGCTGCTGTCTGCAAACAGAGTTCTGTTTGCTATTATAGCCAGTCCAAAGCTTCTGGAATATAAATTCATCCATACTTACTTAACTATCCTGTTCTACCACATGCCTAGAACAACTTTGCCCCTAGTGCTATATTGTACTTACAAACAGGAGTATAGCATGGCTGTCCTCTAAGAGGGTCTACCAGCAGCCAACTAAGACAGATGAAGAAACAGCCAACCATTGGACTGAGAACAGGGGACCCCTATGAAAGAGTTAGGGGAAGGATTAAAGAAACTGAAAGGGATGGCAACCCCATAGGAAGAACAAAATTGTCAACTTACCTAGACTGCTGTGGGCTCCCAGAGACTAAGCCACCAACCAAGGAGCATACAAAGGCTGGTCTATATCCTCCAGCACATATGTAGCAGAGGACCACCTTGTCAGGTCTCCATGGGAGAGGGTTCCCTAATCCTGTAGAGAATTGATGCCCCAGGAAAAGATGCTTGGGTAGGGCACCCTCTCAAAGGTGAAGAGAAAGGGGAATAGGAGGAAGAACTCTGGGAGTGGGACTGAAGGAGTAGCAACATTCAGGATATAAATAAATAAAATTGTTAATTTAAAAAAAGATAAAAAAACAAACTGCAAAATAGATTTCAAGTACTACATTAAATAGGTATATCAAGAGTAAAATCCTTTTTTGTTACTGATTTTCATGGAAACACTGAGTTTCTCTCTTAGTAGGTTGTTGTTTGTTGTGGGATTGTGGGATTGCTATAAATGGTTTTATTATATTAAGGTATGTCCCTTGTGTCCCAAAGCTATCTAGAACTTTTGTCATAAAGGGGTGTTTGATTTTATGAAAGGATCTTTCTGCATCTAACAAGAACGTCATGTGGCTTTGGTCTTCCACCCTGTTTATAAGGTGCTACAGTTTATTGATGTATGTGAGTTAAACCATCACTGCTACAATGGGAATAAGGCTATTTAATCATTTTGGATGATATTTTAGAAGTGTACTTAGATTCAGTTTGCAAATATTTTACTTAGATTTTTTTTTCATTTCAGTCATTATAGAAATCGGTGTATAATTTTCTTTTGGTGTATATGGGTCTTTCTATAGTCTAGATATCTGTGTAACTGCAGTCTTCTAAAAAGCATTAGGCAGTGCTCCTTTTGTTTCTATTTTCTGAAATTATTTCAGGATTATTAGTGTCAATTTTTCATTCCGTAGATAAGTTTCCATGAGTTTGTTTGCATTCTGTTGTTGATATCCAGTTTTAATCTATGGTATTAAAATAAAATGAAGTGTGTTATTTCAGTTTTCTTATAGCTGTTGAGACTTGCTTTTAGTTGAAGTATGTGGTCATTTTGGAGAAAGTTCCATGAGCTACTGAGGAAAGGTATATTTCTTGTGTTTGGATAAAATCTTCTGTAAATATATAGTAGGTTCATTTAATTTCTAACTCTATTTAATGCCAACATTCTATATTGAGTTTTTGTTGAAAGACCTGTCTATTGGTGGTAGTGAGTTATTAACATCACCCACTACCGTTATGTATCAATATGTGATTTTTAGCTGTTGTATGTTTCTTTTATGAACTTGGCTACTCATGTGTTTGTTGCATAAATATTTAAAAGTACAATTTCCTTTTGGAGAATTTTTCATCCGATGAGAATGTAGTGTCCTTTCCTATTTATTTTAATAGGTTTGAGTTCGATATCTATTTTATCATAAACCAATATGGCTACACTTTCTTCGATCATTGACCATGCGTTGATGTTTATCCTTGATAATGTGTGTTATGTGGATGCAGCATGAAAGATTAATTCTGCTTTCTACTCCATTCTTTTAGATTGTGTCTTTTTATTAAGAAACTGAAGCCAATACTATAAACTATGGATCAATGAACATTGTTTCTTGATTCCTCTTTTATTGATATTATGGTGTAGATTCCTAAACCACATTTATGACCTTCTGGCCTGGGATTGTTTATTTTGTATGAATTTTTTTCTTTGGTTTGATTTGTTTTGGAGGTCTTTTGGTTGGTTGGTTGGTTGGTTTTTTGTTTGTTTTGATTGGGATTTTGTTTGTTTGTTAAGTGTTGGGTTGTTTGCTTAGTTGGTTGGTTTGGTTTACTCTTTCATAACAGGGTTTCTCTGTGGACCTGGCACTCACTCTGTAGAGCAGTCTGGCCTCAAACTCACAAAGAATCGCCTAGCTCTGCCTCTCCCTTGCTGGAATTAAAGGCATGTGCCATCCACCTCACACACTTTTTGTGTTTTCTTAACTGTGTTAATCTCTTCAGACTAAAGTTTTCCAGGTCCAGATGGTTTTAGTGCAGAATTCTATCAGACCTTCAAGGTCTGATTTTTTCATTTCCACAAAATAGAAACAGAAGGAACACAACCCAATTCATTCTATAAAGCTATAATCATGCTCATACCTAAGCCTCACATAGACCCAACAAAGAAAGAGAATTTCAGACCAATCTCACTTATGAATAGTGATGCAAAAATACTCAATAAAATTTTTGCAAACCGAATCCAAGAACACATGAAAACAATCATCCATCATGTTCAAGTAGGCTTTATCCCAGGAATGCAGGGATGGTTCAATATTTGGAAATCCATCAATGTAATCCACTATATAAACAAACTCCAAGAAAAAATACATGATCATCACACTAGATCCTGAGAAAGCATTTGACAAAATTCAACATCCCTTCATCTTGGAAAGATCAAGAATTTAAGGACCATACCTAAACATAGTTAAAGCACTATACAGCAAACCAGTAGCCAACATCAAACTAAATCCAACTAAGATCAGGGACTAGACAAGGCTGCCCACTCTCTCCCTACCTATTCAATTTAGTACTGGAAATCCGAGCCAGAGCAATTAGACAACAAAAAGAAGCCAAGGGGATACAAATAGGAAAGGAAGAAGTCAAATTTTTACTATTTGCAGATGAAATGATAGTATACTTAAGTGACACCAAAACTTTCACCAGAGAACTCCTAAACCTGTTTTTAAAAACTTCAGCAAAGTGGCTGGTTATAAAATCAACTCAAACAAATCAATAGCCTTCCTCTACATGAAAGATAACAAGCTGCAAAAGAAATTAGGGAAATGACACCCTTCACAATAGCCACAAATAATATAAAATAGCTTGGAGTGAATCTAACCAAGCAAGTGAAAGATCTGTATGACAAGAACTTCAAGTCTCTGAAGAAAGAAATTGAAGATCTCAGAAGATGGAAAGATCTCCCATGCTCCTGGATTGGCAGGATTAATTTAGTAAAAATGACCATCCTGCCAAAAGCAATCTACAGATTCAATGCAATACCCATTAAAATCTCAACTCAATTCTTCACAGAGTTAGAAAGAGAAATATTCAAATTCATTTTGGTGTAACAAAAAAGGATAGCGAGAACTAGTCTCAACAATAAAAGAACTTCTGGAGGAATCACCATCCCTGACCTCAAGCTGTACTACAGAGCAGTAGTGATAAAAACTGCATGGTATTGGTACAGAGACAGGCAGAAAGATCAATGGAATAGAATTGAAAATCCAGAAATGAACCCACACACCTATGGTCACTTGATCTTTGACAAAGGAGCTAAAACCATCCAGTGGGAAAAGGGCAGCATTTTCAACAAATGGTGCTGATTCAACTGGAGGGCAACATGTAGAAGAATGCAAATCAATCCACTTTTATCTCCTGTACAAAGCTCAAGTCCAAGTGGATAAAGGACCTCCACATAAACCATATACACTGAAACTAATAGAAGAGAAGTTGGAGAAGACCCTTGAATACCTAGGCACAGGGGAAAAGTTCCTGAACAGAACACCAATGGCTTATGCTCTAATATCAAGAATTGACAAATGGGACCTCATAAAATTTCAAAGCTTCTGTAAGACAAAGAACACTGTCAATAGGACAAAATGGCAACCAACAGATTGGGAAAAGATCTTTACCAATTCCACATTCAGTAGAGGGCTAATATCCAATATACACAAAGAACTCAAGAAATTAGACTCCAGATAACCAAATAACTCTATTAAAAAATGGGGCACATAACTATACAGAGACTTCTCAACTGAAGAATATCAAATGACCAAGAAGCACCTAAAAAATGTTCAACATCCTTAGTCATCAGGGAAATGCAAATCAAAAAAACCCTGAGATTCCATCTCACAACAGTCAGAATGACTAAGATCAAAACCTCAAGTGACAGCAGATGCTGTAGAGGATGTGAGAACGAGGAACACTCCTCCATTGTTGTTGGGATTGCAAGCTGGTACAACCACTCTGGAAATCAGTCTGGCATTTCCACAGAAAATTGGAATCCTGGGCATATAACCAGAAGATGCTTCAGCATGTAATAAGGACACATGCTCCATTATGTTCATAGGACCCTCATTTATAATAACCAGAAGCTGGAAACAAAGCATATGTTTTTCAACAGAGGAATGGATACAGAAAATGTGGTACATTTACACACTGGAGTACTACTCAGCTGTTAAAAACAATGACTTCATGAAATCCTCAGCAAGTGGATGGAATTTCATAATATCATTCTGAGTGAGGTAACCCAGGCACAAAACAACTCACCTGGTATACACTCACTGATAAATGGATATTAGCCCAAAAGCTTGGAATACCCAAGATACAATTCAGAGACCATATGAAGCTCAATTAAAAAGAAGACCAAAGTGTGGATACTTCAAAACTTCTTAGAAGGGGGAACAAAATACTCACAGGGGGAAATATGAAGACAAAATGTAGAGCAGACACTGAAGGAAAGACCATCCAGAAGCTGCCCCTCCTGGGGATCCATCTCATATACAATCTACAAACCTGGAAGCTATTGCCGATGTCAGGAAGTGCTTTTTGCAGGAGCCCAATATGGCTGTCTCCTGAGAGTCTCTACCAGAGCTTGACAAATACAAAGGCAGAAAACCATTGGAGTAAGCGCAGGGTCCCCGATGGAGGAGTTGGAGAAGCGACCTAAGGAGCTGAGAAGATTTGCAGCCCCAGGGGTCAGGGGGAGCAACAGTGTCAACTGGCCAGACCTCCTTCCCTGGAGCTCCCGGGGACTAGACCACCAACCAAAGACTACACATGAAGGGACCCACAGCTCAGGCTACATATGTGGCAGAGGATGGTCTTGTGACATAAATGGGAGGAGCGGCCCTTCGGCCTGAGGGGGTTCAAGGCCACATTGTAGGAAAATACCAGGGCAGGAAAGCAGGAGTGAGTGGGGGAGTACCCTCATAGAGGAAGGTGGAGGGAAAATGGGATAGAGGGTTCGAGACGGGAGACCTGAGAAGGGGATAACATTTGAAATGTAAATATTAAAAATTCAATAACAGAAAAAAATCAAAAAAATAAAATAAGAAGTTCTGGGTGGAGTAGTCTTGGATGGCATGATGTTCTCTTTAAAAATGCAGAACATCCATCTAGGCCCTTCTAGAATTTAGTCTCCACTGAGAAGTCAGATGTAATTTTATTGCTTTTCCCTTTTTCTCTTGCAGCTTTTACTATTCCTTCTCTGTTGTATACATTTGGTGTTTTCTTTATTATGTGTCATGGGGAGTCTCTTTCCTGCCTCAGTCTATTTGATGTTCTTCATGTTCCTTGTAGATTGATAGGCACATTATTATTATTATTATTATTATTATTATTATTATTTATATTTTAAACTTATTTTTTCTTCAAAACATAACAAAATAATATAAAATAAAACAAAAACCATCACCTTGGAGTTAGACAAGGCAAACCAACAGAAGTTTGGAAGGATCCCAATAGGAGGCAGAGGAGTCAGAGATCCATTCATTTACACATTAAGGAATCCAATAAAAGTACTAAATTTGAAGCTATAATATGTGCACAAAGGACTTGGTAAATTTATATAGGACCTGATGGCTGAGACCTGTACAGAAAGTTATAAAAACAGTAAGAAAAAGGCTAAGAAACCCCCACCCACCAAATAAAAGATCATCCTTAGCTATTAGGGAAATTCTAATGCAAAGAACTTTGATAATTCATTTTACCTCAATTAGAATGGAAAAGATTGGCCCAAAAATGAACAACAAATGTTTGGAGTACTGTAACCCTCTTCAAGCCATGAAGACCCCAGGGAGTGGAGGTAGGGTGGGAGGAAGGGCTCCTGCATCCAGACACTGGGGAAGAATAGGACAGGAAAGATAATAAAACTCACCTGTATCCTACCCCAGTAATACTGATTCATCCCTATTAAATAGAAGCCATGCGTTACACAATTATTCACACTATGCTGTGCATAGTTCTCATGGTGGGCATTTGCATTAACATGCATCATGGCTGCAGGGCCCCACACAGTAGAATCACAGACTTAACATATACCTTCTCTCATGACACCATTATGCAGTGTCTGTGGAGGAAGAAACCCCTAGATGTTTTTCTAAGGTATTACATTTCTTAAAGATACTACATTCTCAGGTACACACAATCAGTAGATAAACCAAATGTTTGAGAATTAATGGGTATTATGACAATATGTCAATTCAGGGAATCACTGTGGATAAAAGAGTATTACAGAAAGTAAAAGTTCTGATTCATACAGGAAACTTGATTTCAAAATTGACTTAAAGTTGCTCATTTGGAAATCAATTCAGGAGAACCATTAGTTTCATGAAAAAGAGACACAAACTGTGTAGAATGGGGCCTGGACATAATATTGACGTTCAGACATCTGTTAGGAAAAAAATCTATTACTCAAGGAGACCCTGGAAAGCAAAACCAAGATTAACACTCTCCAGTTCTACAAACCATGCTGCCTACTATTGTGACTTGGTCAGGCCAGGCATGACCTTTTTGGATCTCTATTCTGTTTCATCAACCATGACATCATCTGGTATACATGTTTGTATCATCATAAATGACTTTCCCATGAGAAGAGTCATGGGTCACATTTGTGGCTGAATTCACTAAGTCTTTCGTATCTTAGAACTGGATCTCTGTAGTCTTGGATGAAATCATACTGCCTGTGGCTGGAGAACTTTTGAAAATATTTTCTATCCATAATGTTTGTTATTCTGAATGCAGAACCTCAGATTCAAAGCCTGTGGGGGGAAAAAAAGTATTGGACAGTTCCACAAGAGAGTAAACAGTCTTGTCAGAAAGAACTTGGGATGACTCAAGGGATAACTTGAGTCACCAATAAAATGCCAAATAATCATGCACACATAAGCCATGCATAGCTGTGCTGGAAACAGCAGAGTTCACCTTATCCTGCTCAAGGAGGAGCAGATACTTTGTTAATATGCTGTTCTCTTGGATTTTTATCTCTTACCTTCTACAGATTCCAATTCTTATGTGCTCCTACAGAAGCAGCGAGTGCTTAGTCAACATGAACTACTGTTTAAAGGGGAAAGGAAATGTGGTGATTGTTAGATTGTTCCCTGCTTTTTCTGTCTACCCACTCAACAAAACAATTGACTGGAGTATGCTTAAATTCAACAACGAAATTATGATTGAGTAAGTCCTTTATCATATATTCATTTTCAAGATTCAGCATTCACATGTCCCACAAGAAGTACAGATTCAAATATCATTATTCCAATTTTTACTACTAGTAAGAAATATCCTCTCTTCCTTTCTTAGATATTTCTGCAGTCCTGTGACTCATCTGGTACTTCCAAAGAACAAGGAGTTTGGTGTTAATACAGTTTCTTTCCACAGGAGATACTGGAAATTTCCACCATATTCCCTGCCATGCCTGTAACTCCTAAGAGTTTAGATGTTTTCAATATTAGCTCTACAAGAGAAAGATTATAAAATAAAAAGTTAATAGGGTATTTGAGAGGGATGTGGACATCTAGCTGTGCTCCTTGAGAAGGGATAATGCCACTGTTGTTAGTGACCAACTATTTCCTTGTGTGAGGCTCCAGTGACAAACAATCTCTGTGTGTGCTGCTGACAATTTGGAAGCAGGAGTGTCAGGATTAGAAATGGAGACCTACTATCTGCTTTACAGATACCTTCATCTGTGTGAGAATTGTTTATCTTACCTTTAATATTTGTATTCTGGGATAACTTACCAACCATGTTTACCTATTTGCTGCATATAAATCATATGTGTATTTGTTGTTGTTATGAATGTGTTTCTACACACACATTGATTGTTCTGGGGCCTCTGAAAATGTTTCTAGGTGTTCTCAAAGATGCAAGATTAAGATATAGTGTCAAACAAGTCTGCTTGAATTTCTTAGGTCTTGCTAATGAGAAACAATCATTCATGTTACTGTTTGAAGGAAGACAAGAATATTTTATCCCAGGCAGACAAGGCCGTTGCTGGAGGTAACCACACAATGAGTATCTGAAAATGAGAAGTGCACCTTGCACTCAAGTGTGAACTCAACAAGGGAGCATGGAAATACACATTCAGAAATGAAGTTAGAGACAATAGGTGGGGACGAAGGAAAATTCACCTAATAAAGGCATAAGACTGAAGATGGATTATTGTTAGTGTGGCATTACTGTGTCTGCTAAAATTTGACTATGGAGCTAAGCCATTAATTAATTCAGCAGTGGAAGAGGAAATGTCCAAGTGTAAAATGTCATTAAGGATATTGTAATAGGTTTTGCCTTACCATAGGCATGGGAAATTTAGACATTGATCCCTCAACAAAACATTGTATGGAATAGGAATCCTTGCTTACTTCAAGAAAGATTAAAAAGCTCAATAGTCTTCAAGATGTTTACACCTTGCATACTAAGATAGAAACTATTCTGATTTGCAGCAGATGCTCTCCTTGTTCCTCTTCTTCTCCTCTGCTTTCCAATCTCAACAGGTCAGGCACCACTGTCCCTCAGCCTGAATGCCTTTTCAGGTTGTTCTACAGCAGTCCCATGCCTACAAACATCACACTTGTAATGTGTGATGTTTTTAATTAACTTGTAATGTGTAATTAAATGAGCTCTCTGTGGCTGGCTTGCTGAATATGTACAAGAAGAGAGGGCTGTTAAATGTGACTTAATACACTATGAAGTTAGAAATAAAACTAAAATGAACTTACATTTTATCATACATATTAAATGCATGATAAAAAATAACATGTCTGGTTTAGGCAGCACATTTTTTTATTATTATTATTATTTTATTGGATATTTTATTTACATTTCAGATGCCATCCCATTTCCCCATCCTCCCCCCAGAAAACCCCTATCCCATGCCCCCTTTTCCTTTTTGCTTTTCTACACTTTTTAAAAATGTTAATCAAAGGCATTATAAGTTTGGTAATGCTCAATCAGAAGTGTAACCTAATACCCATCCTAGATATATCAACTATCTTTGACTGGTGAAGACACATGAACAACTGCCTCCATATCCCCCTCTCTTTCTCTCTCTCTCTTTCTCTCTCTCTCTTTCTCTCTCTCTCTCTCTCTCTCTCTCTCTCTCTCTCTCTCTCTCTCTCTCTCTCTCTTTCTCTATCACCTAGCTTCTCCTCTCCTTCTTCTCCTCCTCTCCTTACTCCTTCTCTTCCTCTCGGTATTCCTCCCACCTTAGCTCCTCCTACATATCACCCTTCCTGTTAAAATAAAACTTTTCTCTCAAAATACAATTAGAGCATAATTATGCCAATATGTACCAGTGAGGTGTAAGTTAGTCCTAATACTCAGTCCATCATTTTGTTGACTAACCAGAACCTCTGTCATCTCTCCTAACTAAAACACTTAGTTCTGGACCTGGCTTTTTTCTTGGCTTTAGAATGAATGTCAGCTGAAAACCATCCACTCAAATCTTTTCTCTCAAAGTGAATAGGCAGGATTGGCTATGACACTATAAGTTTTCAACCCTGTCAGAAATCCAGAGTGACTGAGTTAGCTAAAATTATGGGAAGCACAAAGCATAGCTTCTAAAACTTAGCTAATTTATAGAGACCCCTGAACATATGGACAGTCCCTATACTACAAAACATTGGAGCATCTGATCTTCAGCCTTCTGGCCCAGGATCATCTGACAGACCTAGTGATGCAGCATTATTAAGGGCTGATTACTTTGTCTAGGCAGATATAATCAGTCAACTATTCTGCAAGAGTGTCCTTTTCTGGACAGTAATTTGTCTGTAGATGAAAAGAGGCAATTCTTTAGGCAGCACATTTTCAAATTATATTTTTTACTGAGATTGGAGCACATGAAAGCATATACTCTTCAAGGTCCACAGGTGCTTTCATACTCTAATACAATATTTTACTAGTTATAAGAAACTCCATATATAATTTGAAAGAGAAACTGTTCTTTCCTATGCTAAATTTCATCATGGTACAACTGTAGCTGCATTAAGTATAGTTGTCTTTATTACCATAACTACAAAAGGCCAAACATTGTGGAGCTAGAGTTATTTTCCATGACACTAATTTTGTGTGGTGTAATTTTATTATTGTGTTTCCTTTCTTGTTGTCAAAATTTAGATGGTAAATGAATGTTTGATAGGTTCTGAATATATGAAATATGATGTTCATCAGAATAAAGCAGATTGATTTACAGTAGTATATGTATGCACATTATAGAATTTTTATGCACGATTATTAATGACAGTTTCTTTCACTGTATATGAAGTGTTTTTCCTTCACTGGACATAAAAATATATCCAAGTTATATTTTATCAGTAACATGTGCATGTATATATCAATAACTTGTAGTGAATTATATATTTGAAGAATATGAAAAGTCAGATTTTAAGGTTTTTTAACTTTTCTGTAGATACTTTCCATTTTCACTATTTTTCAAATTAAAAGACATAAATATCTCCTTACTGCTTATTTGAAAACATTTTACAATGTATTGTTTATTTTAAATACTTCTGATATTTCATGCTGAAAGTATAAAATATCATGAACTTTTAGTTGTCCAAGGTATATTTATCAGTTTTCAAGACTGTTTTCTCAAATATGGCACATCTCTCCAGTTTTATTCTAAAACTATATTGCACTAATTTTTTTAGGCTTTGCATTACTATAGTTATCAGTAATATTTATACATGTTCATTTCTCATCATGTCAACAGTATCATGAGAAACATACAATGGTTAAATTATTAAATGTAATGTATCACTTTTTTATTTTGGTCAGATTAATTATACAACTTATTGTAAACCATGTTCTCTCAAAATCAAGTGTCTTTCTGGGCATCGTGGCGGTACATGCCTTTAATCTGAACATTTTAATTCACAGACGCGGGGACCTGTGTTTTCTAGGCAAGCATGATCTAAACAGAAATCTGGAACATCCAAATAAATATACTGAGCACTCTTGTAGAAATGGCTTTTTAGATTCTCTTAAGTGCAGAAAAACCTTTTAAGTAGAACTAGTAAAATAACAGGGTATGTAAATTGCTTTTGGAAAAAAATCATATATAATACAGCTTGAGGAGTATATAACTACCCTTGAGAACCCCACAGCATCTTGGGTCCCAGGAGCATGAAATGCTTTTAGCCTGTGTGCTCACAGCTAGACAGAGAACCATTGTCCCATATTATGCACTGTTGTTTATATAGTGATATATATATATGTATATACATATATGTATACACATATATACACATACACACACACACACATATATATATATATATATATATATATATATATATATATAGAGAGAGAGAGAGAGAGAGAGAGAGAGAGAGAGAGAGAGAAAGAGAAAGACAGACAGACAGAAGAAAGTCCTTATACTTCATCTGGTCTTATTACAAATGTCATAAAAAGCATTCAGACTAATATCTTTTGTGTTAAAAATGACCTCAAACTTTAGAGCATAAAAATCCACTAGTTTATAGAGAATAGAAAGGTTCTTGGAAAGAATGTGTATGTATTGAAAGTATTTTTTCATGTAGAAGGGCCACTGAAAGCTGCTGAATACATGGTAGAAAATAAAGGTGTAAACACATCATTTGTCTAGTGGTTTACAAAGGCACAAGGTATGTTAAATGTAGTGATAGAACTGACTGCTGATGTCATTTAACATCAACATCTCTATTTAGTTTTTTTTCCCCATACTACCTGTCTATTGCTGACAATGCAGTATTGAAATCACTCACCCTCTCTGTGCTATGGTTGATCTGTTCTTCTAAATCTACTATTGTTTCATTAGTGAAGTTGAGTACTCCTGTGTGTGATGTGTACATGATTAGAATTTTAATACCCTGTTGTTAAATTTTTTCCTTTAATAAGTATAAAGTATATTTGACTAGCCGTTCAGAATAGGTTTTGTTTGATGTATATTTTGCTACATCTCAGAATAGCTATGCCTCCTTAGATTTCTTTTTCTTATTGTTTTCATTTTCAATTCATCTTTACCACAGCTTTGCTTCCCTCCACTAATCCCAGCCCCACCTCAAGTCCTTCTCCCCTTATCCAGGCAACCATTTCTCTTCAAAAAAGAACAAGCCTCTTGAGGGATATCAGCCAAACACAGACAGCATAACGAGATACAATAAGACTGGTCATAAACACTCATATCAAGGGGGAGAGGCAACCCAGTAGAAGGAAGTGTTCAGATCAAACAAAAGAATCAGCGACACCCCAACTTCCACATTTAGTAGTCCCACAAAATCACTAACCTAACAACCATTAACACATATCAGGAGGACCTAGTCCTGCTAATTTTATTCTGTGGGCTGTGATCTGCTAGTGTTCACAACCTCAGTGTCTGCTCCAAATTTTTCTTCCTCAGGCATATCAAAGTTCCAAGGGAAGGATCCAGTGGAGATATCCTATTTGGTCTCTCTCCCTACCTAATGTTTGACTATGGTTCTCTGTGCCTGCTCCCATTAGCTGCAAGTGGGGGCCTCTCTAATAACAAGTGAGCTAGGCACTGATCTATGAGTACAACAGAATACCATTGGGAGTCATTATACTAATTTCTTTCTATCCTAGGTCTGAGGGCTATCAAGCCTCTGGCTCCTGGTCATCTGTACAGTGTCAAGCATGTGCTCCCTTTCCTGGTGTGGAACTCAAATTATACCATTTATTGGTTGGCTGCACCGACAAGTTCTGCCTCTCCATTGCCTCAGTACATCTCACAAGCAGGATAAATTATAGGTGGAAATTTGTATGGCATTGATGTGCCAGTCCCGGCACTGGAATGTTTGCCTGGTTACAGAGATGGATTGTTCAGGCTTCATATTTTCCTTTAATAAAAGTACTCATTAGAATCCTACTAGTCACCCTCATAGAATTCTGAAAGCTGTTACTGAACTAGGTATGCACATTGCTTCCCAAATTTCCCCCAGTTTTGTCTGGCTTGCCCTGTATTCTCTCCCTCCATCTTTTTCTCCACTCCTACCTGACCACTCCAGTTCCCATCCCTACCTGCTCACAGTCCACTCACAAAGTCTATTCTATTTCTCCTTCCCAGAAAGACCCACGCATCCCACTTATCCTTCCTTGTTCCTTAGCCTATCTGGGCTTATGGATTGTAGCATGATTCTCTTTTACTTATAAACTAATATCCACTTATATCTGAGTACATATCATGTTTATCTTTCTAGGTCTGGGTTGTCTCACTCAGAATAGTTTTTTTTTTTCTAGTCTCATCAATTTGCCTGAAATTTTCATAATGACATTATTTAAAGCTGGATAATACTCCATTTTATAAATATACCACATTATCTTTATTCATTCTTCAGCTGAAGGGCATCTAGATTGCTTCTAGTTTGTAGCTATTGTGAATAAAGAAACTATGAACATGGCTGAGCAAGTGTCCTTGTGGTAGGATAAAGCGTCCTTTGGGTATATGCCCAAAAGTAGAATAGCTGGGTCTTGAGGTAGGCCAATTCCCAGTTTTCTAAGGAACTGCCATATTATTTTCCATATTGTCTGTACAAGTTTGAATTCCCACCAGCAATGGAGGAGTGTTCCCATTGCTCCAAATCCTCACCAGCATGTGGTGTGTCTTGTGTTTTTGATCTTAGTCATTATGACAGGTGTAAGATGGTATCTCAAAATCACTTTAATTTGCATTTTCCTGATAGCTAAGTATGTTGGACATTTTTTATTAAATTATTTTATTTACCCTCTAAAAGTTGCCTCCGTTCTCAGTCCCTTTGTCCCTAGTTCTTCATCCCTCTTCCCCTTACCTCTGAGAGGAACAGATTTGACAGAGACATCCTACTTAGAGCTGAGTATTCCAAGATCTCTCACACTCTCTACATAATGTCTGTCTGAAGGTGAGTCTCTGTATTTGATCCCTTATGCTGCAAGAGTAAGTGTAGGTTTTGATTTTTCAGAACCTGCTTTATTTGGGGTCCTTTTTTAAAATATAATTTTTTATTTATTTACATTTCAAATGTTTCCCCTTCCAGGTTTTGCACACACACACATACAAACACACACACACACACACACACACACACACACACACACACACAATCCCCCCACCCTATCCTTCATTCCCTTTGCCTCTAAGAGGGTGCTTACCCACTCATGCAATCCTACCTTGCCCCTCCAGCATCCCCCTTCACTGGGGCAACAAGCCTCCATAGGACCAAGGCTCTCTCCCCCACATTGGTGCCAAATAAGGCAGTCCTCTGCTACATATGCAGCAGGAGCCATGGACCCACCCATGTATACTCTGGTTAGTGGTATAGTCGTTGGCAGCTCTATAGGTTCTCATTAGGTGATATCCTTGTTCTTCCTATGAGGTTGCAATTCCCTTCAGCTCCTTTAGTCCTTCCCCTAGATCTTCCATTGGAGTCCCTGGTCTATGTCCAATGGCTGGTTGTGTCTGCATCTGGCTTAGTCAGGTGCTGGCAGAACCTCTCAGAGGACAACCATACCAGGACCTTGAGGAGGCTGCTGCATGGGATAGGGAAGAAAGATGGAAGGGGGGTGCAGAAACAAGTAGGGGAAGAGACAGGAGAGAAATTCAGAGAGCCTGGAAAATGAATAGAAGTAAGTAGCACTGTGGAGTGGGGAATTGGGCGAACCACTAGAAATTCGCAGACACTAGAAATGGGATAGGCTCCCAGGGATGACATTAGCAGAAATACCCAAAGGAGGGGAGATAGAACCTGAAAAGACCACCCACAATAGACAAGCATGGCCCTCAGTAGAGGGATGGGGCCACCCACCCATCTCAAAAATTTTAACCCAGAATTGTTCCTGTCTAAAGGAAATACAGGGACAAAAAAAATGGAACAGAGACTGAAGGAAAGGCCATCCAGAGACCACCTCATTTTAGTATTTATCCCATGTGCAGACACCAAACCCCTACACTATTGCTGATGCCAAAAAGTACTTGCAGACAGCAACATTCCTTTAACAGTTTCCCAACCATTTCAGTTTTCTCTTTTGAGAATTGTCTGTCTGACTGTGTAGCCAACCTTTGATTTGTATTAATTGTCTTCTTGATATCTAGTTTCTTGAGTTCTTTACATATTTTGGATATTAGCACTCTATCACATGAGGAGTTGGTGAAGATCTTTTCCAATTTTTTAATCTGCTGTTTTGTCATTTTGACAGTGCCCTTTGCCTCATAGAAACCTCTCTGTTTCATGAGTTCCCATTTATTAATTGTCAGTATTAGTGCCAGTGCTAGATATCAATGTTCTGTTCAAAAAGCCATCTCCTGTGCCAGTGTATTCAATGCTACTCCCCACATTAGATTCTATTGGGTTCTGTGTATCTGGTATTATGTTGAAGTATTTGACCCACTTTGACATGAGTTTTCTGCAGGGTGATAAATAAGGAACAATTTCCATTCTTCTACATTAGACATCTAGTTAGACCAATACCATGTTTTGGAGATGCTTTCTTTTTTCATTCTGTATTTCTGAATTATCTAACAAAAATCTGTTGTTCATAGATGTGTGGATTTATCGCTGGGTCTTCAACTTGATTCCATTGATAAACAAGTCTGTTTTTATACCAATACCATGAAAATTTTTCTACCATACCATTGTAGAACACCTGGAAATCAGGGATGGTGGTAACTCAAGAATTTTTTTTTAGTTTTCAAGATTGTTTTAGCTACTCTGGGATTCTTGTTTCTCTCTCTCTCTCTCTCTCTCTCTCTCTCTCTCTCTCTCTCTCTCTCTCTCTCATTTTCTTTTTTTAATTGGATATTTTGTTTTATTAATTTACTTTATTCATTTTTATTTTTCGAGATTGTTTTAGCTACCCTGGGATTTTTGTTTTTCTACAAAAAGTTATTATTGTCCTCTCAAGGTCAGTAAAGAATTGAAGCTATGTTGGAATATTGGTGGGGATTGCATTTAATCTGGTGATTGCTTTGGGTAGTGTGACCATGCTTACTATCTTTTTTAAATTGGATATTTGTTTATTTACATTTCAAATGCTATCTCATTTCCCCATTTCCCCTCAGTTGAGTGTTCTCTGTTCTACTCTGCTCCCCATTTTTCAATAGGCTTATTTTGTTCTCTGGCATCTAACTTCTTGAGTTTTTTGTATATAGTGGATATTAGCCCACTAATAAATGTAGGATTAGTAAACATATTTTCCTGCTCTGTTGGTTGTTGTTTTGTCCTATTGACGATGACCTGTGCCTTACAAATGCTTTGCAATTTTATGAGGGCCCATTTGTCGATTCTTGATCTTAGAGCATAAGCCATAGGTGTTCTGTTCAGAAAATATTCCCCTGTCCCCAGTGTTCAAGGCTTTTCCCCACTTTCTTTTCTATTAGTTACAGTGTATCTGGTTTTATGTGGAGGTCCTTGATCCACTTGGATTTGAGCTTTGTACAAGGAGATAAGAATGGATCAATTTGCATTCTTCTACATGTTGACTGTCAGTTGATCCAGCATCATTTGTTGAAAGTGCTGTCTTATTTCCACTGGATGCTTTTAACTCCTTTGTCAAAGATCAAGTGATTATAGGTGTGTGGGTTCATTTCTGGATTTTATTTCTATCCTATTGACCTACCTGCATGTCTCTGTACCAATACCATGTGGTTTTTACCACTAATGCTTTGTGGAACACGTGAGGTCAGGGATAATGATTTCCTCAGAAGTTATTTTATTGTTGAAAATAGTTTTTACTATCCTAGGTTTTTTGTTATTTCAAATGAATTTGAGAATTGCTCTCTCTAATTCTGTGAAGAATTGAGTTAGAATTTTGATGTGGATTGCACTGCATCTGGAGATTGCTTTCGGCAAGTTGGCCATTTTTAATATATTCATTCTGCCTATCCAAAAATATGACATTGGCCAAGGACAAGGAAGTAGGCTTCAGGCAGGAATCTGACATTAGGCTAGAACAAAGAAGTAATTTCGGGTAGGAATCTAAATCTTAGTCTAGATTAAAGAAGTAATTTCAGACAGGAATATAAATTTTAGGCTAGAAGAAGGAAGTAGGCTTCAGATATGAAAATGACCCTGGGCTAGGACAGGGAAGTAGGCTGAGATATTTTGGTCATCCTGATATGCCTTTAGAAACAGTGATCATGGAGTGTTCACATAATTGGGTTTAATGCCTTGCTTATTCTTGGACTATTTGTGTTTATTGTATTGCTTGTTCCTTGACTATTTGCATCTATTGTATTGCTAGACCCTCATCCTAGAACTGACCTTAATACTTGCATGTAATTAAAATGGTATAAAAGCAAAAGGGACGAGGAGAGATGTGATAAGAGATTCTAGGGAGAGAAAATGGGGAAAGGGAATGACATCTGATATGTAAATAGATAAAATATTTCATTAAAAAAAATCCTACCAATCCCTGAGCCTGGGAGATCTTTTCATCTTCTGAGACCTTCTTTGAGTTAGTTCCTCAAAGTTCTTGTCATACAGATCTTCACTTGCTTGGTTAGAGCCACACCACAATATTTTACATTATTTGTGATTATTGTGAAGGGTCTTGTTTTCCTTTCTTTCCTAGCCCATGTATTCTTTGACTAGAGGAAGGCTGCCAATTTGTTAGAGTTAATTTTATGTCCAACCATATTGCTGAAGTTGTTTATCAGCTGTAGGAGTCCTCTGGTAGAATTTTTGGGGTCTCTTATGTATACTGTCATATCATCTGCAAATACTGATATCTTGACTTCCTCCTTCCCAATTTATATCCCTTTGATCTCCTTTTGTTGTCTAATTGCTCTGGCTAGAACTTCAAGTACTATATTGAGTAGAAAGGGCAAGAGTGGGCAGCCTTGCCTTGTTTTTGGTATTAGTGGGATTGCTTCAAATGTCTCTCTATTTAGTTTAATGCTGTGTGTTGTTTTCCTATATATTTCTTTTATTATGTTTAGATTTGGGCCTTAAATTCCCGATCTCTCCAATGCTTTTAACGTGAAGTTGTGCGGTATTTTCTCGCAGACTTTTTCAGCATCTAATGAGATGATCATTTTTTTCCTTTGAGTTTGTTTATGTAGTGAATTATATTGTTGAATTTCTGTATATTGGATCTCCCTGCATCCCTTGGATGAAGTCTATTTGATCATGTTGAATAATCACTTTGATGTGTCCTTGGATTTGGTTTGTAAGAATTTTATTGAGTATTTTTTACATTGTTATTCATAAGGGAAATTGATCTGAAGTTCTCTTTCTTTGTTGGGTCTTTGTGTGGTTTAGATATCACCATAACTGTGACTTCATAGAATGAATTGGGTAGTGTTCCTTCTGTTTCTGATTCTATTTTGTGGAATAGCTTGAGATGTATTGAAATTAGGTCTTCTTTGTAGGTCTGATAGGATTCTACACTAAAACCATCTGGCCCTGGGATTTTTCTTTTTTGAGTTGGGAGAATTCTAAAGACTGCTTCTACTTCCTTATGGGTTATGGGACTGTTTAGATGGTTTATCTGATCTTGATTTAACTTTGGTACATGGAATCCACCTAGAAAATCATCCATTTTATCTAGATTTTCCAGTTTTGTTGAACATACACTTTTGTAATAGGATCTGATGATTTTCTAAATTTCCTCACTTTGTGTTCTTATGTCTCCCGTTTCATTCCTGATATAGTTAATTTGAATACTGTCTCTGTGCCCTCTAGTTAGTTTGGCTAAGGGTTTATCTGTCTTATAAATTTTCACAAAGAACCAGCTTCTGGTTTTGCTGATTCTTTGTACAGATCTCTTTGTTTCTATTTGATTGATTTCATTCTGAGTTTGACTATTTCCTACTGTCTACTCCTCTTCAGAGTATTTGCAATTTTTGTTCTAGAACTTTCAGATATGCTGCTAAGATGCTACTGTATGATATCTCAAATTTCTTTATGGAGGCACTCAGAGCTATGAATTTTCCTCTTAGCACTATTTTCTTTGTGTCCCACAAATGTGAGAATGTTGTGCCTTCATTTAAAATAAATTCTAAAAAGTCTATAATTTCTTTCTTTCTTTCTTCCCTGACCAAGTTATTATTGAGTACAGAGTTGTTAAGCCTGCATGTGTATGTGGACTGGTTTTTTTTTTTATTTGTTTGGTTGGTTGGTTTTTGGTTTTTTGTTATTGAAGAACAGACTTAGTTCATGGTGATCCAATAAGATTCAAGGGATTCATTCAAAGTTCTCATATCTGTTGATGTTTGTTTTGTGTCCAATTATATGATCAGTTTTTTAGAAGGCACCATGAGGTGCTGAGAAGAATGTATATTCTTTGTGAAATTTTCTGTAGATATCTATTAAATCCATTTGGTTCATAACTCCTCTTATTTTCACTGTGTCTCTGTTTCTGTTTCCATGATCTGTTTACTGGTGAGAATGGAGTGTTGAAGTCTCCTACTATTATTGTCTGAGGTGCACTGTATGTGCTGAGCTTCAGTAATGATTCTTTAAAATGCAGGTGCCCTTGCATTTGGTCCATAGATGTTCAGAACTGAGAGAGTTCATGTTGGTGAATTTTTCCTTTCAGGAGTACATAGTATCCTTCCTCATCTTTGTTTAAAAACTTTTGATTGAAAGTCTATTTTATTGAATATTAGAATGCCTACTCCAGCTTATTTCTTGGGAACATTTGCTTGAAATTTTTTTCAGTCTTTTACTTTAAGGTAGTATTTGTCTTTGTTACTGAGGTGTGTTTCCTGTATGCAGCAAAATGCATGATCCTGTTTGTGTATTTAATCTGGTAGCCTATCTCTTTTTATTTGGGAATTGAGTCTTTGATGTTGAGAGATATTAAGGACCAATGATTGTTGCTTCCAGTTATTCTTGTTGTTACAGCTGGAATTATGTTTGTGTGGTTCTCTTTTGGGGGGGGTGTTGTTGTAAGATTAATTTCTTGCTTTTGCTTGGGTGTACTTTCCCTTTTTGTACTGGAGTTTTTCTTCTATTATCTGCTGTAGGGCTGGCCTAGTAGAAAGATATTGATTCAGTTTGGTTTTGTCATGAAATATCTTGGTTTCTCTAGACATTTATCATCATTGAGGGTTTTGCTAGGAATAGTAGCCTTGGCTAGCATTTTTAGTCTCTTATGGTATGACATCTGCCCAAGATCTTCTGGCTTTTAGATTCTCTGTTGAGAAGTCTAATGTAATTCTGATAGGTATTACTTTATATGTTACTTGGTCTTTTTCCATTACTGCATTCAAAATTCTTTCTTTGTTTTGTACATTTGATGTTTTATTTTGTGATGAAAAGAACTTCTCTTCTGGTTTGCTATTCGTCGCTGCTTGTATGTATATGGGCATGTCTTTCTTTAGGCTAGAAAAGTTTTCTTGTATTATTTTGTTGAAGATGTTTGCTGACCATTTGATTTGGGAATATACACACTCTTCTCTAACTATTTTTTTAGGTTTAATTGTGTCCAGGATTTTATGAATTTTTTGAGAAAGGAGCTTTTTGATTTTGTATTTTCTTTGACTACAATGTTGATTTCTTCTAAAGTATCTTCTAAGCCTGAGATTCTCTCTATCTCTTGTATTCTATTGGTGCTGTTGTATCTGTGAATCCTGCTCCTTGGTTTTCCATCTCCAGGGTTGTCCCCTTTGTGTTTTCTTTAATGTTTCTATTTCTATTTATAGATAAATCATGGACAGTTTTGTTCAATTCCTTCACATGTTTGATTTTATTTTCCTGTATTACTTTGACTGATTTATGTGTTTCTTCTCTAAGGGCTTCTACTTTTAAATCTGTACTCTCCTGTACTCCTTAAAGTGGGTTACTTTTTAAGTCTTCTATCATCTTCATGAGATGTTATTTTAGATCTGAATCTTCCTTTTCAGTTGTGTTAGGGTATCCAGGACTTGCTGTTGTTGAAGAACTAGATTCTGATGTTGCCAAGTAGTATTTGTTTCTGTTGCTTATGTTCTTATGCTTGCCTCTGGCCAACTGGTTATCTCTGGTGTAGAATCTTATTTAAAGATAGGTATACAGAAACCTCAGGAATGGCATATATAGCTTGATTAGGCTAGCCCCTTTTGTCCTGGGAATTCATTTATTCCTGCCCATCATGTTACAGCTTGTGTCTAACTACATGAACATGTTGGCAGACAAAGTACACGACTTGCAACTGAAAATGAACCCCCAGACAGAGCTATTAATTTAACAGGATGGCAAACCAAGGATGGATAAGATTCTGCACAAAGCCTTAACAACATAAGACATAAGTGCATTGCTTTTGATAATGCATATTCCACCATGGGTAAGGAAGGCATTCTTGTCAGAAAAACTTAAGACAGACCAGTCTGGTTTATGCAATAAAGGGGGGGGGCGGGATGTGGAGAGCTTTTCTGGCTGCCTGCCAGGAGTCTGACATTGGACACAAAAAAAAAGAAATGGGCTGCTTGGAAAAAATCTGACATATGGCAAGGACAAAGAAATGGACTACAGGCAAGATTATGACATTAGGCTAGAACAAAGAAGTAACTTCAGGCAGAAATCTAAATTCTAGACTAGAACAAAGAAGTAATTACAGGCAGAAATCTAAAACTTAAGCTAGAACAAAGAAGTAGGCTTCAGAAATGAAAATGACTTTGGGCTAGGACAGGGAAGTAGGCTCAGATATTTAGGTCATCCTGATAAGCCCTTAGAAATAGTGAACACAGGACTCTGTTTATTGTCCTGCATGTTCTTTGATTATCTGGGTTTATTGTCTTGCTTGTTTTTTTCACTATTTGCATTTATTGTATTGCCAGTTCCTCAACCTAGAACTGACCTTAATACTTGCATGTAATTTAAATGGTATAAAAGCAAAAAAGGAGGAGAAAGCCTGGGATAGGGGATTAATGATAGGAGGGATGGAAAAAGCGGATAACATCTGAAGTGTAAATAAATAAAATATTGATAAAAACAGAAAAATGATAGACAGATAGATAGACAGACAGATGGATAGATAGATAGATAGATAGATAGATAGATAGATAGATAGATAGATAGATTAAAGAAATTTTAAAGGAATCACCAAATAACATGGGAGAGAAAGCTACAACTAGCTCATTTCTTGCCACCAAATGAAACTTACAGTTCTAGAAATAGATTGAGTCATTCACAAAATAGGGCCTCAGGAAACACCCAAACAAACCAAGCTATGACTAAGGCTATTGGTTGCTCTACACAAAATGAAGTTAAGGCCCTATTGCTGAACACAACACTAACACAACTTATTGAATAGGAAAAAGATGAGCTGGTCTTTACCTAGAACCTTTATTCCTATGAATTAATGTTCATGATATTGGAAGGTGCTTGCCATCCTTTCAAAGGAGAAATGTAAAGATCTACCTAATACAAACTCTCTGATCAACAGCAGTTTCCTGTCTGCAAGATATAAGCATGCAATAGTGCAATAGTGGCACAAAGCTTATGGGAATAATCAATTATTTAATTAATTAAGCAATTTCTGATTGGATTTAAAGTCTCTGCCTCTTTGAAATGGAACCCAACACTGCCTGGGCTGCCAAGAATCTGAAACTAGATAGGCCATGATCCTAACAGAAAAACAAATAGTATATTGTTATGCTAAATTGATGTCAAAATAAAATGACATCTCCTTAGAATATTCTATTATGTTCATAGATCAATGTCTCACTCTGTAATCATCAGAGAAGTTTCCTACAGTAGTAGCACACTCAGTTTTAAATGAAATATAAGCATAAAATTTATTCAGGGGTCAAGAAATGCAAAAGTGAAAGAGGAAAAATTACAAGAGCAAGAGAATATGAAAGAGACTGAGGAAACAAAGCCTTCTAAACATTGATAAGTGATGGACATATGAGCTCACAGAGACTGTAGAAACATGTAGAGGACCTGCATCAGTATATTACAGATAAACTGCCAGTGCTGACAATTTAAATGGACACAAGACCACATGTTAAATTTTCAAGCTATTTGTGAGCTATCACAAGCCCCCATCCATAACCCAATGGCACATACAAAAAATAATTATCTCCAATGAGTTTCTTTGGGTATACAAACTATTCTTAAAGCCAGGACCATGACCAATAGTAAACAGAAAAAAGAAAGCAGAAAGAGTAAACTCATTGGCACATTTTTCACCATACATGAATTTTGTATATGTATTATATATAGAATGTTTTTGTTGGTATGTTTTGTTTTTATGATTTTCTACAAAAGAAAGCACATTTGTCTCTGTATCTCTATATATTTTTGTTCCTTGTCTTTTTACTTTGGCTCTTGTTTGTTTGACTGTTTGTTTATTTTGTCCTGTTCTGATTTCTTTGTTTTTATTTTAATAGATTGTTACTCAAACATTTTTGTTTTCTAGTAACAGAAGTAAGAATGGGTGTGGGTTTGGGTGGTATGAGATGTGGGGATGACCTTTGACAAAGTAGTGGAGAGGAAAATGTAATAAAAATATACTGGGTGGAAAAAAGAAACTATTTTCAATAAAAAAATAAGTAAAGAGGAAAGACTAATCCTATTTTATTCCCAAAAGATACTGAGAAGATATTGAAAGATGGATATTTGGAAATAGAAGCATTCAAATTGTAAAAGCCATTGCACAAACAATATGTGATATGAATCTTCCTCCTAAATATTGTTCTGCCTTCTGTTCAGGTTTAAGTTGAGGAACTACCAATGTATTTTGGCCATGAGGTTTGCCATTGAGGAGATCAACAGCAACCCCTATCTTTTACCCAACATATCCCTGGGATTTGAGGCAAATAATGTCCCATATGGTCAAATGTACCATTTGGTCCAAACTTTTTAGCTCACTTTCAGGGTCTAATTATGACATCCCTAACTACATAAGTGCAAGTGAGAGCAATTCAGCTGCTGTACTTACAGGACCATCATGGGCAATATCTGAATACATAGGGACACTTCTGGATCTCTACAAATTTCCACAGGTGAGAGAAGATGAGATAGGACATGAGGTCAGTACAACTTGGTGACACTTAAGGAGGCTGTGAGGTTAAAAAGGGAAACTTAGATCAATCTTCACAGAGAGGGAGGTGAGGCAGACAATTATAGATCTGCATTTCTGTACCTTAGAACAGATAAAAAGGGAATGGTAAAGTAAACACAGCACACTACTGAACGTAAAATTTTTTGTGTATTTTTCTGGAAAACCCATAAAAAGGCAAGTTTGACCTTCAAAACAGGATTGGTCTAAAGACTTCAAACCATTACTGTAGAATTGAGTTGAATTTTATGACAATATTCTTGTTTCTGATTTTTTTTTTTCTACAGCCTACTTTTGGGCCTTTTGATAGTCTTCTGAGTGAACAAAGACGGTTTTCTTCTCTGTACCAGGTGGCCCCCAAGGACACACTTCTGACACATGGCATTGTATCTTTGATGCTTCATTTCCACTGGACCTGGGTGGGGTTATTCATCATAGATGATGACAAAGGTGCCCAGACTCTGTCAGATTTGAGAAGTGAGATGGATAAAGATGGAATCTGCACAGCATTTGTAGAAATGATCCCAGTCACCAGGGGCTCATTTTTGACCAAATTTTGGAAAAATCAGGTGCAGATCCTGGATTCATCATCAAATGTGATTATTATTTATGGGGATTCTGATTCTCTATTAAGCTTAATAGTAAATATTAAGCAGAAGTTACTCACATGGAAAGTATGGGTACTGACTTCACAATGGGATGTTTCTAAATTTGATGATTATTTCATGATAGACTCATTGCATGGGGCTCTTGTTTTTTCACACCATCGTGGGGAGATTCCTAATTTTACAGATTTTATGCAGAAATACAACCCGTCCAAATACCCAGAAGACACTTATCTTCATGTATTGTGGCACTCATTCTTCAATTGTTCATTTAGTAAGAAAGATTGTAAAATTGCACAAAACTGTTTGCCTAATGCCTCCTTGGGATTCTTGCCTGGGAACATATTTGACATGGCCATGAGTGAGGAGAGTTATAATGTATACAATGCTGTATATGTTGTGGCCCATAGTCTGCATGAGATGATTCTCGATCAAGCACAATCTCAAAGTCATGAAAAAGGAAAAAAAGATGGTATTCTTCCCTTGGCAAGTAATGTCACTTCAAGTAGTGTCACTTCAGCACTTCAGTGGTATTGTGATATGCACAATATGACACTCAAACACTTTATAAAATCACTCAAACTAGGCAAATTTTAGTTTAGATTATATTGTCAACAATCTGCAAGAGAGACCGTGTATTGTTTGTGTGTGTGTATGTGTGTGTGTGTGTGTGTGTGTATAGTTTTATTACAAAGAGCCATACAATATTTTCATGGTAAAATTTTCAATATGAAAGGCTCATTTACCCCAGATTTTACACAACAAAGAAGTCAGAGACAGGAAATTATCACAATGAATATGAACACCTCTTAAATGCTTATATTATGTAAATGATCATACATAAAATCATTAATTTTGCCATGTGAACCTCTAAATATTTTTAAAATATAATTGGGTATGACTATATTTTTAAAGAAGCTGAGAGTTTTCTCCATGCACAGTCATCACTTAGAGGTACTTGGCTCTAACTATTTTAATGAACACCTTAGAGCATTTTAGAACATAATGATGCTTTCAGTATCAAGTATTAGATGTAATTGACACCTATATTAAAGATGCTTTTTATATCAGGGATTAAAATCAAATACAGATATTTCCTGATTGTGCTTGGTTTTTACTTCCTTGAAGTTTATAAAATATAAATGCATGCATCTCTCTTAGCTTCATCCCTTTTTAAGGAAAACACAACTCATCAACCAGAATGAAGTGAATGTGGGTCTGGATTGGAAAAGGAAATCACATGTAAAGTATGATATTCTCAACTTTTGGAACTTCCCAAAAGGCCTTGGGCTAAATGTGAAAGTAGGAACATTTTCTCCAAATGCTCCAAAGGACCAGAAATTGTCCATATATTCTAACATGATACAGTGGGCCACAGGATCGACAGAGGTGGGTTGTGTCATACTTCTGTGTTTTGAACAGTATATAAATCACAGAATCATGTTTCTGAATGTCAGGAGTCTTCATCACTCACACAAGACTCACTCATATGCAAGTAATGACCACCAATATGCAGAATTATCTTAACACCTAATTTTGCAAAATGAACTATTTATTTTCTAATCTTCTCATTTATTTAATATAATAAATACAGAATATTTCAAGAAGACTTTCATTACTGTCTCAGGTCATCTGACACAAGGTTTGCTTAATCCTGTCTTGGAAGTTTTCAGTCAATGGTCAGTTGGCCTTTTTCTTCTAGGCCCCAGTCAGGACAGAAGAGCACGTTGGGAATGTATAGCTCTGTTATTTATTTTACTGTTGCAAAATGCTACATAACAAAACAATGTGGGAGCATTTTTCTAGGCTCACACTTTGAGAGTATATTCTATCACTGTGGGAGGCCATGTTCTTAGGTGGTAGAGGCAGTAGTTCACATTACATTAACAGTCAGGGTGCTGAGTGCTGTTGTTAACATCCTTTCCTGTTTTTTGCTTATTCAGGCACCATGGCCAATAAATCAGAGCCACCCACTATTAGAGATGGTCTTTTCACTTCAAGTAAATTAACCTAAGAACTATTTTACAATAACTCTCATAGATTCATTGCCACAGTGATTCTAAAATGCATTACACTGACGTGATAAACATATATCATGGAAAAAATTATTTGTGTAACCAACAGTAAAGAGGCAGTAGATTTGTAATCAAATCAATACATGGTACCAAGAACATAAATCGTTACTTCTATGCCTCATCTCATGAACTTTCAACAATTTTCTGACAAATTCATATTATTAGGGCCAAGCATGGACTACAATGGTCTGTAAATGACAATTCCTAGTAGTAAAAACAATCCAACTATCTGCATTTAGAGAAACTGACAGAACAAATTAATGGTTCTATATTCAAAACAACTCTATTGGAGATTCCATTTAAATACCTGACTATATGTTATTATACATTCTAGTCTCAGATTCCACAGTCTGTATGCAGTGAGAGCTGTCATCCTGAATTCAGGAAAACCTACCAGGAGGGCAAGGTTGCCTGTTGCTTTGACTGCACACCTTGTCCACAAAATGAGATTTCCAATGAGACAGGTAAGTGTCAGTCATGCAGAAGACATTCCTACCTGCCCACATCTGCAATATGTAAACAAATAGAAAACATCTATAAGTCAATTGCAATTAGTTCACTGCAGTGAAGATAATTGTCTTCCTTCCAGATGTCAGAAAAATCACAGGTTACTGTCTTATTTTTCCCACAGAAGTAATACATTCCTGACATTAAAATTCATACCTGCTTTTTGTTCTTGAACCATTGTGGTTGAGGCTGCCTGCAGAAAATCACTTTATCCACACCAGAATACTCTACTTCATTTCACCATGCATTTTCTCTTGGTTTCTTTCCTATTGATATTACAAAGCAATTTGACCAAGCATCTTATAATAGAAGGGCATTAATTGGCTTATATTTATTTTCAGGTACTTAGAGCCTGTGAAGGCAGAACAGAGACATGTGTAAAAGTTTGAATTACAAGGACTCCCATATGATATGCTTTTATAGTTGAATACTTGTACTACAGTTATAGAATTGTTTGGGAAGGATTAGGAGTTGTGGCCATGTTCAAGGAGATCTGTCATTACGGATGGGTTTGGAGGTATCAACAGCTCATTTCATTTCCATTTAGTATTCACTCTCCCTCTTTTCCACTCTCTCCCTCTCCACTTCTATCTCCTCCTCCACTTCTACTCCCCCCCCCCTTGCCTCATGCTTGTGGATCAGATGCAAGCTTTCAGCTATTTTTTTCAAACCCCCTTCTTTCTGTAATTTGCCAAGTTTTCCATCTGGAAGTGCACATCTGCAAATTAAATGCATTCATTTTTAAGTTGCCTTGGTCATGATGTCTCTTCTCGGCAATAGAAAATTAACTAAGGCAACATAACAAGAACAGTTGACAACTCACATGCTGATCCACAAGTAGGAGACAAAGAAGACACACTGAGTGGTGAGATTCTTAAAGACCTTCAAAAGCAACATGCCTCCCCCAAAAGAGCCTCATTTCCTAGTCTTTTTCAGATAGTCCCACCAATGAGGGACGAATGTACACAAATCCTATAGGGTGGGAGCATTCTCATTTAAACGGCCACATTTTGCTCCCTTACATGCATGTTCTCATTAGCAAATCATAATGTTATTTTTTACTTGGATTTTATGCATTATACAACACATCTTAATCACTTCCTCCCCTCCACCCAGTCAATATCCCTGACATTCTCCTCTCCTCCAAATCCACTGCTCCTCCAGTTCCCTTCACTAAGTGACAAAAATATCAACTGAACATGCCATTACCAGATACAATAAAACTGGGCATGAGCCTTCATTTCAAGTCTGGACAAGACAACCCAGTAGGAAAAAAAAAATCCCATGAGCATCCAAGAGAGTCCAACATACCCCATTTTCACTATTAGAAATTCCATTACAAAAAGCCTACTTTGGAATGATTCTGTTTTGATGTCCATTCTGTTACCTGTGTCTTTTAATTGGGGAATTGAGAACTAAGGATTGATAATTCCTATTATTTGGGGGGTGGAGGATGAAGGATGGTTGTATGAGTAGGGGTCCTTTCTTTTTCTGGAGTGAAATCATTTATTGTTTGCATATTCGTGAATTCAATTAAACTCCTTGGGTTAAAGTTTTCTGTCTAGTGCTTTCTACAGGAATGGATTTGTAGTAAGATTACATTTAAATTTGTCTTTGCTATGAAATATCTTGTTTTCCCTATGTACAGTGATTGACAATAATGCTGCACTGGTATATAGGTCTCCTACTGTCTGCAAAACATTTGTCTAGGTCCTTCTGACTTTTAGAATCTGCACTAAATTATTTATTTTCTGTGTCTTCTTGAATGTAGTTAGCCTCATTGGGTTGAGGTTTCCCTTCTAGTGTCCTGTAGGGTTGAGTTGGTGGAAAGATATTGTTTAAATTGTGTTTTATCATGGAATATCTTGGTCTTCTCATGTACACTGATTGAAAGTTTTGCTGGATGATATCTGAGATCCCTTAGTGTCAGGAGCCATAATGGGACAAGCTAATAATTAGCAGATGATCGTCCTGAAATTCTTGCCTCAGATTCATATATAATCTGCGACGAGTGTGCCCCATTAGCAAGGCTGTGGTGGATGTAATTTTAGGAAATATTCCTTCTATTAATAAACTTTTCATATTATTATTATTATTAAACATATGTAACAATCACTAAGCAATAGCACACCCCTTTGGAACAGATCTCTGCAGATCCACGAAGATGTACTGTCTTGTAGTGATACTATATAAACAAATAGATGACTTCTTAAGTCTTAATGATGATCCTATAAGAATTCATAAAATTATATCAATGATCATTAAGCTCTTTTATAACAGGACTGCTATTAGGTCCCTCACGCATAGTCAAAACTGCAATGAGAACTCTGCCAGTCTCCCAAGTGTTATCAATTAATTGTCCCAAGAGAGATAGTAACCAGACTTTCTCCTGCTCAGAGCACATGCCAAGAAGTTGTAAAACAATTAACTAAGGTCACTAAAATGGAATTCACAATTTATTATAGGTACCAGGACAGAAGAGAAAATATTGCCTGGGTTTATCTATACAGAACTTCACTAATTTTTTAAGTTATAGTTTCAAACTTTCAGCAAACCTGTGGAGCTAGACAGGTAATGAATGTCTAGCTAGATAATTACTCCTGATAGGTATGCATGTAAACATTCTGTGTTGTAAACTTCTATTTCAATTTATGATTTGAATTTCCGTGTGAACTTGTGATGAACTTTGTAACATGTGACCATGTACTCTGAAAGATGTATAAGTTCAGAGGACGAAAAGATGAGAGTTAGTTAGAATGAGTTAGAATGAGTTAGTTAGTTAGTTAGTTAGTTAGATGGTTAGAAGAGTTAGAATAGTTAGATATAGAATAGAGTTAGATTAGAGAGTCAGAATAGAAAATAGAATAGAGATAGAATAGTTTTTCCCTTTTCCCAAATAGAAGTTTTCTGTTTTCCCCACTTAGGACCTTTCTGCTTTTCCCCTTAAATAGCCTTCATTGGAAACTTTTACACTTAGTAATAAACTCTATATAATAACTTTTCTTAAGTGTTTATTCTTTCTGTGACCTCAGACTAGCAAACTTAAGTTACAGACCAGCAGTTCCTGCTGAGATACAACAAAGGCCACATTGCCTAATCCTCTGCTGTTAGGCTGCAGGTATTAATCACCCTAGCCTGCAGTCTCTTAGCCTCAGAAGAAGTTTTTAGGATAGTACAAGGCTATTTACTTAACCCATTGCTGATTTTAGGGCTGAAATGCAAGTGCCAGAAATGGCAGTTGCTGGTCACGGAATCAGGGACAGCAGGTCAGCTACAGTAGCATAGTAAGTGAACTTTTCTAGGGTAGATAAGTAAACTTTTATTACAGCAACCCTAAAATCTTGTAAGGCTCAAGGCCTTACCCGGAACCTCATAAGACCTAAGTCTTACCAACACCCCCTCCCACGCTCTTCCACCTTCCATTCCTCCCCCACCCCTGGGGCTGCCTCAAGAAGAACTGGACTAGGAGAAGAAAGAGGCAGCTTCTTCACTCTAACCCATGCCAGAGCTGCCCTCTCCCCGCTCCCCATTCCCCACATCTTAGGACCTAGGAGGAGTTAGGGGAGGGCAAAATCCTGAGCAGTATGTATTATATAAGGAATATGAATGATATTGTCGTGTTATAAAGAAAATTAAATATAGTTATAAATTGAAAGGTATATAGAAATATAAGTATTTTGTTAATCTATTGAAAATATGCCAAATAAACACATGTGTACATTATGATCTAAGAGTAAATTGACAAGGTATCAGGAACAGTGTTCAAATGTTATTTAATATAGACATAAGAAATATATCATCAGTTCTGTATCTAGTATTACATAGCTAGTATTGTTCAGAGTTATGAGAACTGTGTCACTGGTGAAATACTTCAAGGTTACTAGAATTTCAGAATACTAATTCACTCAGGTTCCTTCTGAGAATGAAGAAATTTAGAGAACACCATGGATATTTTACATTTAAAACACATATAAGAATATCATTATAAGATTAGAATTTCAAAAGACATTTTATTACACTAAAGTCTTATGTGCTCTTACAAATAGACAGTATTAATAAAGAAGCAATGTGAGAGCTGAAATAGGATAATGCAAGGTATGTCAGTGCTCTAACGACTTCTAAAACCAATATAAATGAGTCACTAAAAGCAAGGATACCATATGTGTAACAACAGAAAAATAATTCATTCTGTTTATTTCATATAAGCATGAAGTACAAAAAAAAACTGAGTTTAGAAATGTTGTCTGACAGTCCAGGTTGCCTTACATGGATAGTTGGTTTTCAAAACGTCAGAAGTCCATAGAATCGATGTTACAAATATTTCTATATTAATGTTCATTTTGATTAGAGACCTGTCTGCTCCTGATAGCTTCCTGTCATGGATTCTAAGAAGAAATTGAGCATCCTTGGAGTTACTCCAGTTGTGCTGTGACAGCCACTAGGCAAGAATTGCCTCTTTCCATCTACAGACAAATTACTGTCCAGAAAATGACACATATGCAGAATAGTCGACTGATTATATCTGCCTAGACAGAGTAATCAGCCCTTAATAATTCTGCATTACTAAGGTCTGTCAGATAATTCTGGGCCAGAAGGCTGAAGATTTGATGCTCCAACATTCGGTAGAATAGGGGTTTTCCAGGTGTTCAGAGGTCTCTATAAATTGGCTAAGTTTTAGAAGCTATGTTTAGTGCTTCCCATAATTTCAGTTAACTCAGGCATTCTGGATTTCTGACGGGGTTAAAGACCTATAATCTCATAGCCAATCCTGGCTACTTACTTTGAGAGAAAAGATCTGAGTGGATGATTTTCAGCTGACATTCATTCTAAAGCCAAGAAAAAAGCCAGGTTGAAAACTAAGTGTTTTAGTTAGGAGAGATGACAGAGGTTCTGGTTAGTCAACCAAATGATGGACTGGGTATTAGGACTATCTTGTACCTCACTGGTACAATTAGAAATAATTATTCTCTAATTGTATTTTGAGAGAAAAGTTTTATTTTAACAAGAAGGGTGAAGCTAGGTGATGAGAAAGAGAGAGAAGGGGGGCATAGAGGCAGATGTTCATGTGTCTCCACCAGTCAAAGATAGATTATATATCTAGGTTGGGTATTGGGTTACACTTCTGATTGACCATTACCAAACTTATAAAGCCTTTGATTAACAGTTTTTAAAAATGTATAAAAGCAAAAAGGAAAAGGGGGCATGGGATAGGGGTTTTCTAGGGAGGAGAAATGGGGAAAGGGGATGACATCTGAAATGTAAATAAAATATAAAAAAAGAAATGTTATCTGGAAAGTGTTTTTATAAGTACATTAGAAACAAAGCAAGATTGTTCTGGTAACAGCGCAGTATGTAGGAGCTGGGAAATGGCTTAGAATAAAATGGGAAAGCAGAGTATGCACTCATGATCAACTGCATTTCTACCAGATAGGGATCAGTGTGTGAAGTGTCCAGAAACTCACTATGCAAACACAGACAAGATCCACTGCCTACAGAAAACTGTGACATTTCTGGCCTATGATGACCCCTTGGGGAAGACACTCAGCTTCATGTCCCTGGGATTCTCCTCACTCACAGCTATTGTTCTTGGAGTGTTTCTGAAGAACAGAGACACCCCCATTGTCAAGGCCAATAACCTGGCTCTCAGTTACACTCTGCTCATCACTCTGACCCTCTGTTTCCTCTGTCCCTTGCTCTTCATTGGCCGTCCTAGCACAGCCACCTGTATCCTGCAGCAGAACACTTTTGGACTTCTCTTCACCATGGCTCTTTCCACTGTGTTGGCCAAAACTATCACTGTAGTTATAGCCTTCAGGATCACTGCTCCAGGAAGAGTTAGAAGAAGGATGCTGATATCAAGGGCCCCTAATTTCATTATTCCTTTATGCACCCTGCTCCAAGGTTTTCTGTCTGCAATTTGGCTGACAACATCTCCTCCATTTATTGATAAGGATGCTCACTCAGAACATGGACACGTCATCATCATTTGCAACAAAGGCTCAGCTATTGCTTTCCATTGCACCCTGGGATACTTGGGAGCACTGGCCCTAGGGAGCTACTTTATGGCTTTCTTGTCTAGAAATCTACCTGACACATTCAATGAAGCCAAGTTCCTGGCTTTCAGCATGCTGGTGTTCTGCAGTGTCTGGCTCACCTTCCTCCCTGTCTACCACAGCACCAAGGGGAAGATCATGGTGGCTATGGAAGTCTTCTCTATCTTGGCTTCCAGTGCATCACTCTTAGGCATCATCTTTGTCCCCAAGTGTTACATCATATTATTAAGGCCAGAAATTAACTCACTTCGTTATATCAGAGACAAAACATATACTAGGAGGAAAAAAAACCTTCTTAACACCTAGCTTCTGTACTTCTCAAATTAAACAACATTGTTGAAGGCTGGTTGTCCTTCTCTATCTGAACACTCACATACAAAGTTATAATTGGACATTTGATGCCAGGGGCTATTATTTCTTTAGGTAATCATATCAACCTAATCATTTTTCTTAATTTGAAAGATATGCTATATTTTTAGTCTTCCTAGTGCATTCACTATTACTTTTGCGTTAGTGATTCAAATTGCAATGAAATCCAAATTTCTGAGTTCTTCCACTTGGATCATTAACATATTTTATTACTTTGACAACTGGACTCCAAAAAGATTTATTTTCACTGTTAATTACATGATGAACAGAATCGAGTTTTTTTATGTAAAGTTTACGTGTTTAATGTTTTGTAAATTTGACATTCAGGACAGCAAATTTGTGTAAAAAATAACATTTTGGATCTGAAGTCAATGCACTTCACAAATTTGTCATGGCTTTGATACATATGTGTTTCATTCTGAAGAAATCTAATTTCTATGTATTTGATGTAAACTTTCATAAAGATTATTCTATATCAGGTCACTGCAAAAGAGCTGCATACTAAGTTGTTGTGAACATAGTACCTTATTTTATAACCCACTGCCAAATGTCAACTGGAAAAACAAAGTTGTTGCCAGTATATAAAACCACTCTTTAAATTAAGGTGATATCAAATGTGCCAATGTAACTACTCCCCCTGACTCTGTATTCACTTCTCTGTTTTAGTCTAAACATCTAAGCAGCTTTTATCCTTTTACTTCTTCACAGTTCAACACCTTGCATTAATTTGGTACATAATGGTGATATTAAAATGATTTTAAAAAGTGTTTTACCCAGTTAAGAGTACTGACTGGCTCTGGCCTGGATACAGGTGGCTTGAGCAGTCTCCAGCCTATCTGCTACCCTCTGGAAACAGAGTCCGGAGGCACCCTAGGGAGGGCACGA
The DNA here is from genome assembly GCF_011762505.2 of Arvicanthis niloticus. Lineage (NCBI taxonomy): Eukaryota > Metazoa > Chordata > Mammalia > Rodentia > Muridae > Arvicanthis > Arvicanthis niloticus. The sequence goes on along the minus strand of NC_133438.1, from coordinate 7,658,279 downwards.
TCTCAGAGCAGAAGGTAGGAGAACCCTCCCACAGCCCTAGGCCTTAAAAGCACAACTGGCAGTAGAGAGCCCCCCAGAGGGCACCTGGCGCCAGACCCTGCCCCTGTGAAGACCCACTCCCCTTCCACCTCTGGCCTGGATACTGGTGGCTCAAGCAGTCTCCCAGCCGATCTGCTCCCCCCTGGAAACTGAGTCCAGAGGCACCCTAGGAAAGGCACAGACCTCAGAGCTGCAGAGGCACCCAAGAGAGGTCAAGGAGCTGCAGACATCCTAGAGAGGACACGGCCCACAGAGCAGCAGAGCAGGGGACGCCATATCCTGAAGCATCCTAGAGGAGCAACTACATTCAGAATAGCAAACACCTAGCTGGTCTACCACTGTGGAGACTCCATATCCTGAAATATCCTAGAGGAGCCACTGAACCCAGAGCATCTGGAGCTCAGGATCATAGAGTCATCCTTACCCCGAGGAGTTCTGATACAACCAAGATAACTGGGAAGGCAGACTCCAGTCAGAACCAGTGAGTGCAAGTAGAACTACAGCTAACCAAATAGCAAAAGGCAAGAGCAGGAATGTAAACAACAGAAACCAAAGTTACTTGGCATCACCAGAACCCAGTCCCCCCACCATAACAAGTCCTGAACACCACATCACACCAGAAAAGCAGGACCCAGAATTAAAATCACTTCTCATGATGATGTTAGAGGACTTTAAAAAGGTCATAATAACACTCTCAAAGAATTTGAGAACACAGGTAAACAGGTAGAAGCCCTTAAAGAAATGCAAGAAAACACAACCAAACAGATGAAGGAATTAAACAAAACTGTCCAGGATCTAAAAATGGAAGTAGAAGCAATAAAGAAATCTCAAAAGGAGACTACTCTGGAGATAGAAAACCTAAGAAAAAGACCAGAGGTCATAGATGCAAGCATTACCAACAGAATACAAGAGATAGAAGAGAGAACCTCATGTGCAGAAGATACCATGGAAAACATTGACACAACTGTCAAGGAAAATGCAAAATACAAAAAGCTCCTAATACAAAACATCCAGGAAATCCAGGACACAATGAGAAGACCAAACCTAAGGATAATAGGTATAGATGAGGGTGAAGACTCCCAACTTAAAGGGCCAGTAAATATCTTCAACAAAATTATAGAGGAAAACTTCCCTAACCTAAAGAGATGTCCTTAAATATACAAGAAGCCTACAGAACCCCGAATAGACTAGACCAGAAAAGAAATACCTCTCATCACATAATAATCAAAACATCAAATATACAAAACAAAGAAATATTACTAAAAGCAGTAAGGGAAAAAGGTAAAGTAACATATAAAGGCAGACCTATAACAATTACACCAGACTTCTCACCAGAGACTATAAAAGCCAGAAGATTCTGGACTGATATCATACAGACCCTAAGAGAACACAAATGCCAGCCCAGACTACTTTACCCAGCAAAACTCTCAATCAATATTGATGGAGAAACCAAAATATTCCATGACAAATCCAAATTTACACAATCTTACCACAAATTCAGCCCTTCAAAGGATAACTGGTGGAAAACTCCAACACACGGAGGGAAACTACAACCTAGAAAAAGCAAGAAAGTAATTTTCCAACATCCCTAAAAGAAGGTAGCTATACAAACATAACACCACAGCCAATAACAAAAACAACAGGAAACAACATTCATTTTTCCTTAATATCTCTTAATATCAATGGACTCAATTCTCCAATAAAAAGACATAGACTATCAGATTGGATACATAAACAGGACCCAACATTTTGCTGCATACAGGAAATGCACCTTTGTGAAAAAGACAGATACTACCTCAGAGTAAAAGGTTGGAAAACAATCTTCCAAGCAAATGGCCCCAAGAAACAAGCTGGAGTAGCAATTCTAGTATCAAACAAAATCGTTTTCCAACCAAAAGTAATCAAAAAAGATAAAGAAGGACACTTCATATTCATCAAAGGAAAAATGTTCCAAGAGGAACTTGCAATTCTCAACATCTATGCTCCAAATGCAAGGGCACCCACATACATAAAAGAAACTTTACTGAAGCTGAAAGCATACATTGTACCTCACACAATAATAGTGGGATATTTCAACACCCCACTCTCAGCTATGGACAGATCATGGAAACAGAAACTAAACTAAGACACAATGAAACTAACAGAAGTTATGAACCAATTGGACTTAACTGGCATGTATAGAACATTCCATCCTAAAACAAAAGAATATACCTTTTTCTCAGCACCTCATGGTACCTTCTCCAAAACAGACCATATAATTGGTCACAAAACAGGCCTCAACAGATACAAAAAGATTGAAATAATCCCTTGTACCCTATCAGACCACCATGGACTAAGACTTGTCTTTGACTTGGACAAAAACAATGGAAAGCCCACATACACGTGGAAACTGAACAATGCTCTACTCAATGATGACTTGGTCAAGGAAGAAATAAAGAAAGAAATTAAAGACTTTTTAGAATTAAATGAAAATGAGGACACATCATATCAAAATTTTTGGGACTCCATGAAAGCAGTACTAAGAGGAAAAATCATAGCTCTAAGTGCCCACAGAAAGAAAATAGAAAGAACGTACATTAATAAATTGACAGCACACCTAAAAGAGTTAGAACAAAAAGAAGCTAATATACCCAAGAGGAGTAGGCGACGGGAAATAATCAAACTCGGGGCTGAAATCAACCAAGTTGAAACAAAAAGAACTATACAAAATATCAACAAAACCAGAGCTGGTTCTTTGAGAAAATCAACAAGATAGACAAACCCTTAACCAGACTAACCAAAGGGTGCAGAGACAGTACTCAAATTAATAAAACCAGAACTGAACAGGAGACATAACAACAGAAACAGAAGAAATTTTAAAAAATCATCAGATCCTACTACAAAGGCCTATACTCAACAAAATTGGAAAATCTGGATGAAATGGACAATTTTCTAGATGGATACCAGGTACCAAAGTTAAATGAGGAACAGATAAACCATCTAAACAGTTGCATAACCCCTAAAGAAATAGAAGCAGTCATTAAAAACCTCTCCACCAAAAAAAGTCCGGGACCAGATGGTTTTAGTGCAGAATTCTATCAGACCTTCCAGGAAGACCTAATACCAATTCTCTTCAAACTATTCCACAGAATAGAAACAGAAGGAACAATACCCAGTTCGTTCTATGAAGCTACAATTACGCTAATACCTAAGCCTCACAAAGACCCAACCAAGAAGGAGAACTACAGACCGATCTCTCTTATGAATATCGATGCAAAAATACTCAATAAAATTCTCGCAAACTGAATCCAACAACACATCAAAGCAATCATCCACCATGATCAAGTAGGCTTTATCTCAGGAATGCAGGGATGGTTCAATATTCGGAAATCCATCAATGTAATCCACTACATAAATAAACTCAAAGAAAAAAACCACATGATCATCCTACTAGATGCTGAGAAAGCATTTGACAAAATCCAACATCCCTTCATGTTAAAAGTCTTGGAAAGATAAGGAATTCAAGGCCCATACCAAACATAGTAAAAGCAATATACAGCAAGCCAGTAGCCAACATCAAACTAAATGGAGAGAAACTTGAAGCAATCCCACTAAGATCAGGAACCAGACAAGGCTGCCCACTCTCACCCTACCTATTCAATATAGTACTGGAAGACCTAGCTAGAGCGATTAGACAACAAAAGGAAGTCAAAGGGATACAAATAGGAAAGGAAGAAGTCAAAATTTCACTATTTGCGGATGATATGATAGTATACTTAAGTGACCCTAAAACTTCCACCAGAGAACTCCTAAACCTGATTGACAACTTCAGTAAAGTGGCTGGATATAAAATCAACTCAAACAAATCAGTAGCCTTCCTATACTCAAAAGATAAGCAGGCTGAGAAAGAAATTACGGAAATGACACCCTTCACAATAGTTACAAATAATATAAAATATCTTGGAGTGAATCTAACCAAGCACGTGAAAGATCTGTATGACAAGACCTTCAAGTCTCTGAAGAAAGAAATCAAAGATCTCAGAAGATGGAAAGATCTCCCATGCTCCTGGATTGGCAGGATTAATATAGTAAAAATGGCCATCTTGCCAAAAGCAATCTATAGATTCAATGCAATCCCCATCAAAATTCCAAGCCAATTCTTCATAGAGATAGAAAGAGCAATTTGTAAATTTATTTGGAACAACAAAAAACCCAGGATAGCAAGAACTATTCTCAACAACAAAAGAACTTCTGGGGGAATCACCATCCCTGACCTCAACCTATACTACAGGGCAATAGTAATAAAAACTGCATGGTATTAGTACAGAGACAGTCATGAAGATCAATGGAATAGAACTGAAGATCCAGAAATGAGCCCACATACCTATGGTCACTTGATCTTTGACAAAGAAGCTAAAACCATGCAGTGGAAAACTGACAGCATTTTTAGCAAATGGTGCTGGTTGAACTGGAGGTCAACATGTAGAAGGATGCAAATCAATCCATTCATATCTCCTCGTACAAAGCTCAAATCCAAGTGGATAAAAGACCTTAACTTAAAACCGGATACACTGAAACTAATAGAAGAGAAGGTGGGAAAAACCCTGATATGATAGTATACTTAAGTGACCCTAAAACTTCCACCAGAGAACTCCTAAACCTGATAAACAACTTCAGTAAAGTGGCTGGATATAAAATCAACTCAAACAAATCAGTAGCCTTCCTCTACTCCAAAGATAAACAGGCTAAGAAAGAAATTATGGAAATGACACCCTTCACAATAGTTACAAATAATATAAAATATCTTGGAGTGAATCTAACTAAGCAAGTGAAAGATCTGTATGACAAGAACTTCAAGTTTCTGAAGAAAGAAATCGAAGAAGATCTCAGAAGATGGAAAGATCTCCCATGCTCCTGGATTGGCAGGATTAATATAGTAAAAATGGCCATCTTGCCAAAAGCAATCTATAGATTCAATGCAATCCCCATCAAAATTCCAAATCAATGCTTCATAGAGATAGAAAGAGCAATTTGCAAATTTATTTGGAACAACAAAAAACCCAGGATAGCAAGAACTATTCTCAACAACAAAAGAACTTCTGGAGGAATCACATCCCTGACCTCAACCTATACAACAGGGCAATCGTAATAAAAACTACATGGTACTGGGAGACAGGCATGAAGATAAATGGAATAGAATTGAAGACCCAGAAATGAGCCCACATACCTATGGTCACTTGACCTTTAACAAAGGAGCTAAAACCATCCTGTGGAAAATGGACAGCATTTTCAGCAAATGGTGCTGGTTCAACTGGAGGTCAACATGTAGAAGGATGCAAATCAATCCATTCATATCTCCTTGTACAAAGCTCAAATCCAAGTGGATAAAAGACCTTAACTTAAAACCAGATACACCAAAACTAATAGAAGAGAATGTGGGAAAGACCCTAGAATACCTAGGCACAGGGGGAAAGTTCCTGAACAGAACACCAATGGCTTATGCTCTAAGATCAAGAATTGACAAATGGGACCTCATCAAATTGCAAAGCTTCTGTAAGGCAAAGGACATTGTCAATAAGACAAATCGGCAACCAACAGATTGGGAAAAGATCCTAACCAATCCTACATCCGATAGAGGGCTAATATCCAAGATATACAAAGAACTCAAGAAATTACACTCCAAAAAAAAAAAAAGAAAGAAATTATACTCCAGACAACTATATAACCTTATTTTAAAAATGGGGTACAAAGCTAAACAAAGAATTCTCAACAGAGGAAACTCGAATAGCTGAGAAGCACCTTAAGAAATGCTCCACATCCTTAGTCATCAGGGAAATGCAAATCAAAACAACCCTGAGATACCACCTCACACCAGTCAGAATGGCTAAGATCAAAAACTCAGGTAATAGTAGATGCTGGCAAGGATGCGGAGAAAGAGGAACACTCCTCCATTGTTGGTGGGATTGCAAGCTGGTACAACCACTCTGGAAATCAGTCTGGCGGTTCTTCAGAAAACTGGACATAGCATTACCTGAGGATCCAGCTATAGCACTCCTGGGCATATAGCCAGAAGATGCTCCAACATATAATAAAGACATATGCTCCACTATGTTCATAGCAGCCTTATTTATAATAGCCAGAAGCTGGAAAGAACCAAGATGTCCCTCAACAGAGGAATGGATACAAAAAATGTGGTATATCTACACAATGGAGTATTACTCAACTATTAAAAATAATGAATTTGAGAAATTTTTAGGTAAATGGATGGATCTAGAAATTATCATCTTGAGTGAGTTAACCCAATCCCAAAAGAACACACAGGGTATTTACTCACTGTTAAGCGGATGTTAGCCCAAAAGCTTGGATTAGCGAAGAGTCAACCCACAGACCACATGAAGCCCATGAAGAAGGAAGACTAAGAGGGGATGCCTCAGTTCTACTTAGAACAAGTAACAAAAATATTCAAGGGAGCAAATATGGAAACAAAACATGGGACAGAAACTGAAGGAGGGGCCATCAGGAGACCATTCCACCTGGGTATTCATCCCATGTACAGCCACCTAAGCTAAACACTGTTGTGGATGGCTGGAAGTGCATAATGTGAGGAACATGATATAGCTGTCTCCTTAGAAGTCTGCCAAAGACTAACACACTCAGAGGACAATGCTCACAGTTAACCACTGATATGATCAGGGGTTTCCCAATGGAGAACTTAGAGAGAGGACTGAAGGAGCAGAAAGGGTTTGTGACCCCAGGAGGAAAGCAACAATACCAAAAACCAGAGCCCCCCAGGGTCTAAACCACCAGCCTAGGAACACATAGGGAGAGACCCAAGACTCCAGAGGTATATGTAGGGGAGCATGGCCTTGTCAGACATAGGTGGGAGAGGAGTTTCTTGGTCCCATAAAAAAAATGAACACAGAGTGGGGGGGGGGAATGTGAGGGCTGGGAGGGGATAGTGAGGGGGTAGGTGTGGTCACTGCCTCATAGAAGCATGAGGAGGAGGATGGGATAGGAGGTTTCTGGGTGGTGGGAGGAAGTAGGGTAAGGGGATAAAATCTGAAACGTAAATACTACAACCAATTTTAACAAGTGAAAAAAAAAAGTTGTCAGAACCAACATCTTTTTAAAAAAAATGTCAGCCCCCTGGGGGTGGGGAATGTTTTTTTCTTGATACTAAAACTTGTTCTGAGAATTGTATATTGCAGAATACACAGCCTTGGTGTATCTACTCATCAAGCATACTGAGCAGACCTGCCTGAACCTCTGATGTCCTGGAATTCCATCTGGATTCAGTGAAGACACAGCATCAGAGGCTTATCAACTTACTCTTCCCCCAACCCCTCTTCTAAAATCTCAACACCCTTAATCAGCTTGAAGAAGTTAAAGAAGAGTCAGCGCCCCTATTCCCTGGGCTTGAGGACTAATGTGGTTAATAATGGTCTGTCTTTCTAGGGAAAAGTAGTGGTTTTGTTGGAACAGGGAGGATTAGCTAGGACTTATTGCATAGCCATAACCTATTGGTAGAAATCTGTATAATTATTATCAAGATGAAGTTATAATTTTTTAAATGGTACAAAATTTACTTTGATTTCAAGTTTAAGGTTTTCATTGGTACGAGCTTCTTATTAATATAAAAGTGAGATGAATATTGATACTCTCATGGGCATTGTGCCTGTATAACACATTTAGGAATACAAGGCCTAGACCCAGTCCTTCTTTAACTTTTTTAACTGATTTGGGACGGTTAACCTATGAGTTAAAGGACTATAGCAAATTCATGGCTTTGAGTTTATTGTTAGGAGGTTTCCCATATTTTATTTAGAAATAGCTGAGAGGAGTGAACAGACAACAGTCCAGGTTAGCTTACATGGATAGTTGGTTTTCAAAACATCAGAAGTTCATAGAACTGACACTACAAATATTTATATATTAATGTCCATTCTGATTAGAGACCTGTCTGCTCCTGACAGCTTCCTGTCATGGATTCTAAGAAGAAATTGAGCATCCTTGGAGTTACTCCAGTTGTGTGGTAACAGCCACTAGGTAAGAATTGCCTCTTTCCATCTACAGACAAATTACTGTCCAGAAAAGGACACACATGCAGAATAGTCAACTGATTATATCTGCCTAGACAGAGTAATCAGCCCTTAATAATCCTGCATCACTAAGGTCTGTCAGATGACTCTGGGCCAGAAGGCTGAAGATTTGATGCTCCAACGTTCGGTAGTATAGGGGCTTTTCAGGTGTTCAGCGGTCTCTATAAATTGGCTAAGTTTTAGAAGCTATGCTTAGTGCTTCCCATAACTTCAGTTAACTCAGTCATTCTGGATTTCTGATGGGGTTAAAGACCTATAGTCTCATAGCCAATCCTGACTATTTATTTAGAGAGAAAATATCTGAGTAAATGGTTTTCATCTGACATTCATTCTAAAGCAAAAAAAAAAAAAAAAAAAAAAAAAAAAAAAAAAAAAAAAAAAAAAAAAAGAAGCCAGGATCAAAAGTAAGTGTTTTAGTTAAAAGAGATGACAGAGGTTCTGGTTAGTCAACAAAATGATGGACTGGGTATTAGGACTATCTTGTACTTCACTGGTACAATTAGGAATAAGTATGCTCTAATTTTATTTTGAGAGAAAAGTTTTACTTTAACAGGAAGAATGATATATAGGAGGAGCTAAGTGAGAAGGAGTACTGAGAAAAAGAGATGGAGTAAGGAGAGAAGATGAAGGAGAGGAGAAGCTAGGTGATGAGAGAGAGAAAGAGAGAGGGGGCATGGAGGCAGATGTTCACATGTCTCCACCAGTCAAAGATAGTTTTTATATCTAGGTTAGGTATTGGGTTACACTTCTGATTGAACATTACCAAACTTATAGATCCTTAGATTAACATTTTTAAAAAATTGTATAAAAGCAAAAAGGAAAGAGAGGGCTTGGGACAGGGGTTTTCTAGGAAGGGGAAATGGGGAAAGGGGATGGCATCTTAAATGTAAATAAAATATAAAATAAAATTTTAAAAAAGTGTTTTACTACAACACCCAGAGGAAGCTCTACTCCCAGGTGCTCTAAGACACCCAGGATCACAGATAAGGAGGCCACAACATCTGCTCCAACACCCAGAGTAACTGGGACCTCCAAGATCCAGGGACACATGAACCCCTTCCCGGCCTTTGGCACAAGTTTCTTTGTTTGAACTTACACAGGGAATAGACCTGGGATTCTGGCTCTGCACCCACTCTTACAATACCCATAGAGTCTGATTCCAAGGTGCTCTGAAATGGCCAGTATCACAGGAAAGGCCACAACATCTGCCCCCAAACCTGGAATAACTGGGTCCCTCAGGATTCAGGAATACAGGAACTTCCACCAAGCCAGTGTCATGAGTTCCTTCCAGTCTGAACTTACACCTGGAACAGACCTGGGGTGCTCACTCAGTACCCAATCTTAAACACTCAGAGGTATCCCTACTTCCAGGTGCTCTCAAATGCTCAGAATCACAGGATCACAGGTTCACAAGATCACAGAGGAAGCTCAACTTCCAGGAGATAGAACATACTCAGGAACACTGGATCTCTGACACACTCAAGGTCACAGTTGAGGCCACAACATCTTTCCCAACACCCAGCATAACTGGGACCTCCACAGGAGCCAGGGAAAAGGTCAAATAACATATAAAGGCGGATCTATCAGAATTACACAAGACTTCTCACCAGAGACTATAAAAGTCAGAAGATCCTGAGCAGATGTGATACAAACCCTAAGAAAACACAAATGCAAGCCCAGGCTACTATACCCAGCAAAACTTATTATATATATATATATATATATATATATATATATATATATATATATATCGTATATATATGATATATATATATATATATCTCATATATATATATATGAGATATATATCATATATATACGATATATATATATATATATGTATATATATATATATATATATATATATATATATATATATATATCAGAGTAAAGTGATTGATAGAAAAAATTTCCACACAAATGGTCTCAAGAAACAAGCTGGAGGGGGCATTCTAATATCCAATAAAATACTTTCAACCAAAAGTTATCAAAAGAGATGAGGAAGGACACTTCATATGCTTCAAAGAAAATATCTACCAAAATGAACTCTCAATTCTGAACATCTATGCTCCAAATGCAAAGGCACCCACATTCATTTTTAAAAAAACAACCTTACTAAAGCTCAAAGAACACATTGAACCTCACATGATAATAGTGGGAGACTTCAACACCCCACTCGCAGACAATGGACAGATCATGGAAAAAGTAACTAGACAGAAATACAGTGAAACTTACAGAAGTTATGAACCAAATAGATTTAACAGATATATATATAGCATTTCATCCTAAAACAAAAACATATACCTTCTTTTCAGCAACTCATGGTACCATCTCCAAAATTGACCATATAATTGGTAATAAAACAGGCCTCATCAGATACAAAAAGATTGAAATAATCCCATGCATCCCATCAGATCACCAGGGACTAAGAGTGGTCTTCAATAATGACAAAACAGAAAGCCCACATACATATGGAAGCTGAACAATGCTCTACTCAATGATAACTTGGGTAAAAAAGAAGTAAAGAAAGAAGTTAAAGACCTTTTAGAATTTAAGGAAAATGAAGGGACATCATTCCAAAACTTATGAGTCACAATGAAAGTAGTGCTAAGAGGAAAACTCATAGCTCTGAGTGCCTACAAAAAGAAACTGGAGAGAGCATACATGAGCAGCTTGAAAGTACATCTTGAAGCCATAGAACAAAAAGAAGCAAATACACCCAAGAGGAGTAGACAGCAGGAAATAAACTTACCTTACGGCTGAAATCAATCAAGTAGAAACAAAAAGAACTATACAAAGAATCAACAAAACCAGGAGCTGATTCTTTGAAAAAATCAACAAGAAAGATCAACCCTTAGCCAGAATAACCAGAGGGCACACAGACAGTATCCAAATTAACAAAATCAAAAATGAAAATGAAGACACAACAGAAACCAAAGAAATCCAAAAAAAATCTTTAGAACCAAATACAAAAATCTATACTCAACAAAACTGGAATATCTGGATGAAATGGATAATTTTCTAGACAGATACCAGGTACCAAAGTTAAATCAGGATCAGATAAACCATCTAAACAGTCCCACCACTCCTAAAAAATAATAGAAAACATTAAAAGTCTCCCAACCAAAGCCCAGGACTAAATGGTTTTAGTATAGAATTCTATCAGACCTTCAATGAAGACATAGTACCAATGTTCTTCAAAATATTTCACAAAATAGAAACAGAAGGAGCACTACCCAGTTCATTCTGTGAAGACACAATTATGCTTATACCTAAACCACACAAAAACCCAAAATGAAAGAGAATGTCAGACCAATTTCCCTTATGAATATAATGCAAAAATACTCAATAAACCAAAGAACACATGAAAAAAATCATACATCATAATCAAGTAGGCTTTGTGCCAGGGATACAAGGATGGTTCATTACTAAAATACTGAAATTCATCCACATAATCCAATATATAACAAGCTCAAAGAAAAATCCACATGATCATCTCATTAGACACTGAGAAACCATTTCACAAAATTCAAAACTCCTTCATTGTAAAATTCTTGGAAAGATCAGGAATTCAAGGCCCATAAATAAACATAGTAAAAGCAATATAGAGCAAACCAATTGCCAATATCAAACTAAATGGAGGAAAACTTGAAGCAATCCCACTAAAATCTGGGACTAGGCAAGGTTGCCCACTCTCTCACTACTTATTCAATATACTATTCAAAGTCCTAGCTAGAGCAATTAGACAACAAAAGGAAGTTAAAGGAATACAAATAGGAAAAGAAGAAGTCAAAATATCACTATTTGCAGATGATACGATAATGTACTTAAGTGACCCCCAAAATTCCAGAGAACTCCTAAGCGTGATAAATAACTTCAGCAAAGTGACTGGATATAAAAATCAACTCAAACAAATTAGTAGCCTTCCTCTACTGAAAGGATAAACAAGCTGAGAAAGAAATTAGGGAAATGACACCCTTCACAATAGTCACAAATAATATAAAATACCTTGGTGTGAATCTAACCAAGCAAGTGGGAGATCTCTATGACAAGAACTTCAAGTCTCTGAAGAAAAAAATCAAAGATCTCAGAAAATGGAAAGATCTCCCATGCTCATGGATTGGCAGGATTAATATAGTAAAAAAATGGTCATCTTACCTAAAGCAATCAACAGATTCAATGCAATCCCCATCAAAATTCCAACTGGATTCTTCATAGGGTAGAAAGAGCAACTTGCAAATCCATTTGGAATAGTAAAAAAAAAAAAAAAAAAAAAAAAAAACAGAATAGCAAAAACTATTCTCAACAATAAAAGAAGTTCTGGGGGAATCACCATACCTGATCTCAAGCTGTACTATACAGCAATAGTGATAAAAACTGTATGGTATTGGTACAGAGACAAACAGATAGATCAGTGGCATAGAATTAAAGACCCAGAAATGAGCCAACAAACCTATGGTCACTTGATCTTTAACAAATTAGCTAAAACAATGCAGTGGAAAAAAGATAGAATTTTCAATAAATGGTGCTTGTTCCACTAGCTGTCAGCATGTGGAAGAATGCTAATAGATCCACTCCGAGCTCCCTTTACAAAGCTCAAATCCAAGTGGATCAAGGAATGCCAGATAAACCCAAATCTACTGAAACTAATAGACTAGAAAGTAGGGAAGAGCCTTGAACACATGGGCACAGAGGAAAACTTCCTGGACAGAACACCAATTATTTATGCTCTAAGATCAACAATAGACAAATGGGATCTCATAAAATTGAAAAGCTTCTTTAGGACAAAGGACATGGACAATAGGACAAAACAGCAACCAAGGGACTGGGGAAAGATCTTTACCAATCCTCCATTTGATAGAGAGCTAATATTCAGTATATACAAAGAACTCAAAAAGTTAGACTTTCAAGAATCAAATAACCCAATTACAGAACTAAACAAAGAACTGTCAACTGAGGAATATCGAATGGTGGAGAAGGAATAAAGAAATGCAAATCAAAACAACCCTGATCAAAAACTCAAGTGACAGCAGATGTTAGCCAGGATGTGGAGAAAGAACAGTCCTCCTCTGCTGGTGGGATTGCAAGCTGGTACAACCACTCTGGAAATCCATCTGGCAGTTCATCAGAAAATGGGAAATAGTATTACCAGAGGACCCAGCTATACTACTCCTGGGCATATACCTAAAAGATGCTCCAACATTTAATAAGGACACATGCTCCATTATGTTATATCAGACTTGTTTATAATAGCCAGAAGTTGGAAAGAACTCAGATGTCCTTCAACAGAGGAATGGATACAGAAAATATGATACATTCACACAATGGAATACTACTCAGCTATTAAAAAGAATGACTTCATGAAATTCCTAGGCAAATGGATGGAACTGGAAAATATCATCTTGAATAAGGTAACCAAAACACAAAAGAACATGCATGGTATATACTCACTGTAAAGTGGATATTAGCCCAAAAGCTTGGAATACCCAAAATATAATTCACAGACCACATGAAGCTCAAGAAAAAGGAAGACCAAAGTGTGGGTGCTTTGGTCCTTCTTAGAAGAAGGAACCCAAAAACTCATGGGAGGAAATATGGAGACAACATGTGAAGCACAGACTGAAAGACAGGCCATCCAGAGACTGCCTCACCTGGGGATCAATCTCATATACAGTCACCAAAACCAGACAATACTGTGGATGCCAAGGAGTGCGTACTGACAGGAGCCTGATATAGCTGTCTCCTGAGAGGCTCTTCTAGAGCCTGACAAATACAGAGGCAGATGATAGCAGATAACTATTAGACTAAGCACAGGGTCCCCAATGGAGGAGTTAGAGAAAGTACTGAAGGAGCTGAAAGGGTTTGCAACCTCATAGCAAGAACAATAACCAGATCCCCCAAAGCTCCCAGGAACTAAACCACCACCCAAAGTACACATAGAGGGAACCATGGCTCCATCTGCATATGTAGCAGAGGGGCCATTGGTCCTGTGAAGGTTGATGAACCAGTGTAGGGGAATGCCAGGGTAGTGTGTGGAAGTAATTGTGTGGTTGGGGGAACATCCTCATACAAGCAGGGGGATAGATTATTTTAGGGTTGGGGTGGGGGGAAACCAGGAAAATGGATAATGTTTGAAATGTAAATGAAGAGAAAATATACAATTTTTAAAGGGTGTTTTACTGTAATTACTTTCATATGTTCATGAGGAAAACAAATCTATTTTTAATGTGATTTTTTAAAATGTTTTATTGAATATTTTATTTACATTTCAGATGTTATCCCCTTTCCCCATTTCCCCTCCCTAAAAAACCCCTATTCCATTCCCCCTTCTCCTTTTTGCTTTTATACAAAAAATTTTTAATGTTAATCAAAGGCTTCAAAAGTTGGTAATGGTCAATAACAAGATGCCCATACAATCAGAAGTGTAACCCAATACCCAAGCTAGATATATCAACTATCTTTAACTGGTGGAAATACTTGAACATCAGCCTCCATGTTTCTCCTCCCCCCCCCCATCTCTCATCACCTACCTCCTCATCTCCTCCTCCTCTCCTTACTCCTCTTCCTCTCCCTTACTCCTCCCATCTTAGCTTCTATTACATATCACCCTTCCTGTTAAAATAAAACTTTTCTCTTAAAATACAGTTAGAGCATAACTATACCAATTTGTGTCAGTAAGGTGCAAGATAGACCTAATACCTAGTCCATCATTTTGTTGACTAAACAGAACCTCTGGCATATGTCCTAACTAAAAAAACTTAGTTCTGAACCTGGCATTTTTTTCTTGGCTTTAGAATGAATGTCAACTGAAATTCATCCTCTCAAATCTTTTCACTCAAAGTAAATAGCCAAGATTGGCTATGAGACTATAAGTCTTCAACCCTGTCAGAAATCCAGAATGACTGAGTTAACTAAAATTATGGAAACCACCAAGCATAGCTTCTAAAACTTAGCCAATTTATAGGGACTGCTGAACACCTGGACAGTCCCTATACTACAAAACGTTGGAGCATCCGATCTTCAGTCTTCTGGCCCAAGATCATCTGACAGACCTAGTGATGCAGAATTATTAAGGGATGATTACTCTGTCTTGGCAGATATAATCAGTCGACTATTCTGCAAGTGTGTCCTTTTCTGGACAATGATTTGTCTGTAGATAAAAAGAGGCAATTCTTGCCTAGTGGCTGTCACCACAACTGGAGTAACTCCAAAGGTGCTCAATTTCTTCTTACAGTCCAAGACAGGAAGCTGTCAGGAGTCGACAGGTCTCTAATCAAAATGAACATTAATACAGAAATGTTTGTAACATCAATTCTGTGGACTTCTGACATTTTGAAAACCAACTATCCATGTAAGGCAATTTGGACTGTTGTCTGTTAACTCTTTTCAGCTATTTCTAAATAAAATATAGAAAACTCCCTAAAAATAAACTCAGATCCATGAATTTGCTATAGGCCCTAAACTCACAGGCTAACCATCTCAAATCAGTTAGAAAAGTTAAAGGGCTCCCTGGATCCCTATGGCTGGAGCAGACACCGAGCCAGTCTGCTCCCATGTGAAAACCGTATCTCAAGACATCCCAGAGAGGCCACTGACTTGAGAGAGGCAGGTAAGATCAGTTGACCACTGCCCTATGCCCCAGAGCCACAGGTTAAAGCAGGAAGCTCTCAGGACCCGCCAGGCATCCAAACCCCACCCCTGAGGAATACCACTCCCCTTCTGCCCTTCTCAGGATCCCTGTGGCTGGAGCAGACACCCAGCCAGTCTGCTTCCATGTGGAAGCCTTATCCTGAGACATCCTAGAGAGGCTACCTGCCTCAGAGCAGGGGACACCATACCCCGAGACATCCAAAAAAAGTCATGAAACTCAGAGCAGTAGATACCATATCCTGAGACATCCTAGAGGAGCTACTGCACTCAGAGCAGTGCACACCTAGTTGGTCGGCTCCCATGAAGACACCTTACCCTGAGACATCCTAGAGGAGACACTACACTCAGAGCAGCTAGAGCTCAGTGTCACAGGATCACAGAGACATCTGGACCCTGAGGAGTTCTAACACAAGCAAGATAACTGGAAAGACAGGCTCCAGTCAGAACCAGTGAGTGCAGGTAGCACTAGAATTAACCAAATGATGAAAGGCAAGTGCTCCATACTCAAATTCCTCTTGGGAGAACTATCTAAGAATAATAGTTATAGATGAGAGCGAAGACTCCCAATTTAAAGGACCAGTAAATATCGTCAACAAAATTATAGAAAACTTCTTAACCTAAAGAAAGAGATGCCTATAAACATACAAGAGCCTACAGAACTTCAAACAGATTGGACTAGAAAAGAAATTCCCCCTGTTACATCATAGTCAAAACGCCAAATGCACAAAACAAAGAAAGAATATTAAGAGCAGTAAAAGGAAAAGGTCAAGTAACATATAAAGGCAGACCTATCAGAATTACACCAGACTTCTCACCAGAGACAAAGAAAGCTAGCAGATCCTGGGCAGATGTTATATAGACCCTAAGAGAACACAAGTGCCAGCCCCAGCTATCATACCCAGCAAAACTCTAAATTACCATAGACAAAGAAACCAAGATACTTCATGACAAAAACAAATTTACAAATATCTTCCCACAAATCCAGCACTTTAAAGGATAACTTATGGAAAACTTCAACACAAGGAGGGAAACTACAACCTAGAAAAAGCAAGAAAGTTATCTAATTTCAACAAACCCAAAAGAAAATAGCCACACATACATAAAAATATAAACATTTGAAAATAATCATTCATCAAGGTTCACCAATACAGAGCATTATATTGATTAGCACTTTCTGGGGCACAAAGAATAGTTTTGGTAGTCTTACTTGTGTCCCTATGAATACATTACCTTAGTCCTAGTTTAGGGGATATTTAACTAGGTATTCTCTAACAAGCTAAATATTTTCTCTAAGACAGTGTTGGGTGAAAGCTAACCTCTGCCCTTGGAACTCCAAAAGGACCTAAATAAGAATTCTGAGGCCAGAGCAGCAAGATGGTTCAGTGAGTAATAGCACCTGCAATTAAACCTGACAACTTTATTCAGTCTCCGAAACCCACATGTTGGAAGGAAAGAAACAACTCCCACAATTTGTCCTCTCATTGCCACCAATTTGGAATGTGCCTACACATATACTATACCCCAATAAAGTAAATATGAAGTATATATATATATATATATATATATATATATATATATATATATATATATACACACACACACACATTTATATGTGTATCGGTAAAGTATGTATATTACATATATAACATACTGTTGTATAGTATGTTTATATATAACTCATCCTTATATTAAAAAATAAGAAATCTCTGGCTACTAATTATATATATATATATATATATATATATATATATATATATATATATATTTATATACTAACTCTTTTATTGGATATTTTATTTACATTTCATATGTTATCCCTTTCCCCATTTCTCCCCTAACCCATCTTCCTAATCCTGCTTCTCTGAGGGTATGCCCCCACCCACCCTCCCACTCCAACCTCCTCACCCTGGAATTACCCCACACTGGGGCATCTAGCTTTCATGTGACCAAGGACCTCCTCTCACACCTATGCCTGACAAGGCCATCCTCCCCTACATATAGAGCTGGAGGCATGGGTCCCTCCCTTTGTACTCCCAGGCTGGTGGTTTAGAACCTGGGAGCTCTGATTTGTTGGTATAGTTGCTCTCACCATGGGGCCACAAAACCTTTCAGTCTTCTCTCTCATTCCTCCATTGGGAACCACATGATCAGTTCAATAATTAGCTGTGAGCATCTGTCTCTGATATTTCAGGCTCTGGCAAACCTCTAAGGAGACAGCTATATCAGGCTCCTGTCAGCATGCACTTCCTGGCATCCACATCAGCATCTACCTTTGGTGTCTGCACATGGGATGGATAATTTCATATTACTTTTAAATTTTTATTGTATACTAAAAATTATGACTGGCATGCCTTTAAAAGTTATTTGTAAATCTGTGTATGAATAAGCTTCAAGTGATTGGTTTTTCAAGTAATAAACTTCAGTGATTTGGATTTTATAAGAACCGTTTCCTTTGCATTTGGCTTCTTTATTATTTTCACTGGAGTTAACTAATAGAAAAATTAGTTCTGAATACCTTGTCTTTAGAATATGTGAGCCGGATACTTACTAAAAATTTAAGATTATAACTTTCAAAATGGCTTATTGTTGGTAAATGTAGCGGCATATTTTCCCCACAAGTTGGGAGGAGCTAAGGTGGGAGGAGTAAGGAGAGGAAGAGGAGACAGAAGAGGAGAAGCTAGGAGGCAGAGATGTAGGAGCCATGGATGGCCATGCATGTATGGAGAGCAGTCCTGGGTAACAACTTATATCCAGGTTAGTTAATTGGTTAACACTTCTAATTGGGTGGGTATCTTGTTATTTGAGCATTAGCAAATATATAAAGCTATTGGATGATCTTTAAACATTAGAGTCTCATTTCTACCAGGTACTGCATGGATGGCGGGATGGGCTGTGCTCAGCCCAGCCTTGTGGAGACAGTGTGGAAGATTGGCAGAGCCATCTCCCATGCTGGCATCTCATGGGAGGCAGGGCTGGTGTCTCTGGCCACCTGACTTGGTGGCCTGAGCTGGCAACCTGAGCTGCAGCAGCAGCAAGAACACGCTGCCATTTGTGGCCTCAGGCCTAGGCTAGTCAGGATGATGACAGCTGATTAAGAACAAGCCAGATTGAGTGCCACCATTTTAAACATTGCCACAACAGGTAAAAATGCCTCTAAAACATACATTAAATGTTTATATATAACTTTTATTTTAGAGTCTATTTTCTGAAATATTAGAATGGCAACTCCAGCTTGTTTCTGGGGACCATATGCATGGAAGACTTTTTGCAGCCTTTTACTCTGAGCTAGTGTCTGTCTTTATTATTAAGGTGTATTTCTTGTATGCAGAAAAATGCTGGATCTTGATTGCCTACCCAGCCTGCTAGCTTATGTTTTTATTGGTGAATTGAATCCCTGGATGTTAAAATGTGTTAAAGACAGATGACTGTTAGTTCCTGTTATGTTTCTTGTTGTTGGTGGCATTATATGCATGTGATTCTCTCTTTTTTGATAGTGAGATGATAAATACCTTGTTTTTTCTTTACTGTACGTACCCTATTTCTGTTGGAGTTTTGGAGCCTGTCTTAGGTCATTCTGATAAGAATGCCTTTCTTACCCATCATGGAATATGCATTGTCAAAGACAATGCACTTCTGTCTTAGGTTGGTAAGGCTCTGCAGAAGGTTGCTCATCCTTGGACTGTCAGCCTGTTAAATCTAGGGGTCCACTTTTAGTTTCAAGCAATGTACTTGGCTCCCAACATGTTGATGTTGTTAAAGACAAGCTTTAATACTTTTGTTTCTTCTACAATATTTAATGTAAGTTGCATTATTTGTACACCTTCTAATTGTGTTTGTGTTTTGAAATAAAGCATTTTAGTTATGGAGGTCTTTAAACCAGCTTTTGTTTTGATACTCAGTTCCCTGAGTATCACAGAACCTAGATATTCTAAAAATAACTTGCAAGTACTGGAAGAAATGAGTCAGGCTTTAAGCAGAAGCAAGAGGGTACTTGGTTTGATTATTTCTGGTATAAAAGCTTTAATTACATTACTTCCTAGCATCACTGATTCTACAATTGCTGTGACATAAGAAGTTAAGACAGCTACTTTTGTTGATCATTTAGCAAAAAATGTTACTAATGTGTTAAATATACAAAAGGATTTAGATAGGCATTTGAAGGAACAGATTGATGTTCTTTATCCTATTCAACTTACTGGCAGGAGGTTCAGAATTTAAGGGTAAGGAGACACCTTGAGCATCATGCCAAATACCATCGGATTCATGTTAGTTCTACAATTTACTGTGGTAGTCACTATAATTAGAAAGAAGTTTAACGACACGTGCGGTGTATTTGGCATAATTCCAACATCTCTCAGAAGGTTTTAATGATACATAGGGAACTTATTAATTTCAAGAATGCTGCTCTGCTGAGCATAGATGCACTAGATACTGCAGATAAAATTACCCATAGCCTGAGGTCAGTATTTCTATTTTGATCAAGCTTCAAAAATGGCATAATTAGCTTGATCATGCTAGACCTTTTTGTCCAGGGAATACTTTTATTCCTGCCCATTGTGTTAAAGCTTTTCTTTGTTTCTTTCTAAAGAGTTATTTTTTTACTTGTTCAAATTATAATATAACTAAATAATGTCTCCCTTTTCCTTCCTCCCTGTAAATCTTCCAATATACCACTGCTTGGTCTGTTGAACATCAAGTGTTATTACATAAATGTACCTATATTCAATCAAACTAAATGCATCAGTGATTAATTCCAAGTCACCAATAATGCATCAGTGTCAAGGAAAACCTAAAAGCACCTCCCCTTAGAATCATTTAACCAAAAGAGAGTCCACATTTTATTGTATCCTTCATGCCTCCTGTGTCAGCTGTCCTCTGTCTGTCTATTGGTGTGAGACTCAATCTGTGCCTTCCTAAAGTCTGTCTTATGAATCTGTACCTGTATGCCTCTGTGTGTATTTGTCTGTGTCCTCTGTCTATGCCTGTCTGCAACAGGACACAGGGAGCATGAAGTAGAGAACTCACATGTGGACTCACCCTTAGTTAAATGACTCCAAGGAAAATGTTTTCATTTCTTTCCTTGACTTGATACAGATGTATTGTAAAGGACAAAGGGTTAATCATTTGTTGAATCTATTCACCGATGACATATTTTTATTCTTTTTTTTTCTATATTCAAGAAAACAAGCAACTTAAAACAATGTGAAACAAAGCCCTGTCATGTAAAACGTGTCCATGGGCTCAGAACCCTGTGCTTTCCAGGACAGACCTTTAGCTCTGGGTTTGTGTTTCTATGCTCTCACCTCCATGCTGAGCTGAGATACCTTTTAACCTGTGATTATCATGATAGCACAGTTTGAACCTCAGAACACATCAGAGAAATATGTTTCTCATTGAAATCATGAAAACCCTTTCTTAGGTAAAATGTCTAAAGGGATTCTGAAGTCTATTTCCTGTAGCCCATGGAAGTATGCATGGGTTTACACAGAGAATTACAGGGGAAAATCAGGAGACCATCTATGAACAAATGGCTAACACTGTAGTATATATTCTAGCTATATATCCAGGTTTTTTTTTGTTTCAGGAAAATCTATACTGTTTTCCAAAGAGGCTGCTATAGTTTATGCTTCCAAAAGTGGTGTGTAAGAGAGATCTTTGTCTCACATTTGTGCAACATTTGTCATTTAGGCTGATGATGGCCGTTATGACTGAGGTGAGATGGAAGCTTAGAGGTGATTTAGTTTGCATCTCCATGATAGTTATGCATGAGGATATTTGTCAAATGACTTGCAAACCAATCAAGCTAGGCGGGCAGCCTACTCAGTAGACATAATTGTACAAGCACATTTGTTTCCTTGACTTTAAAGAACTCTAAGCAACTCCACTGGAAACCCTAAAAGAAAGGAGGTGTGTAGCAGGAGTTGAGTGGTAACTGGGGGTAACTACTAGAACCTCCCAGATGCCAGGGACCCTAAGAGGTTCCCAGGAATAAACAGGGAAGACATTAGCCAAAATAAACAACAAAAGTGAGATAGAACCTGTAGAGACCATACCCAGTGGATAGGCACAGCCCCTGATTGAAGGATGGGGCCACTCACCCTCCAGAAAAATGTTAATCAAGAATTCCTCCTTTCAAAAGGAAATTCAGAGACAAAGAATGGGGCAGAGACTTAAAAAATATGTCATCCAGAGACTGCCCAATCTAGGGATCCATCCCATCTGCAGACACTAAACCCAGACACTATTGCTGATGCCAAGAAGAGCTTGCTGACAAGAGCCTGGTATACCTGTCTTGTGAGAGATTATGTCAGAGCCTGACCAGTACAGACGTGGTTGCACACAGCTAAGCATCGCACTGAGTCCAGGGACCCCAATGGAGAAGTTAGAGCAAGGACTAAAGAAGCTGAATGAGTTTGCAACCCCATAGGAAGAACAACAATATCAACGAGACACCTAAAACCCCCCAGGGACTAAACCACAAACTAAAGAGTACACATGAGGGGACCCATGGCTCCAGCTGGATATGTAACACAAGATTGCCTTGTCAGACATCAGTGGGAGGGGATCCCCTTGGTCCTGTGGAGGCTCGATGGGCCAGGGTAGGGGAATGCTAGGGCATTGGGGCAGGAGTGGGTGGGCAGGTAGGGATGCACCTTCATAGGCAAAAGGGGGAAGAGAAGAACATAATGGTGTTTGTGGAGGGAAAAAGTGGGAAGAAAGGTAACATTTGAAATGTACATACCTTAAATAACCAACAAAAATGGAAACAAATATTCCTAAAAAAAAATACTAAACTGAAAGCTATAATATATACACAAAGGACCTGGTAAAACATATATAGGACCTCTGGGCTAGGAACTGTACAGAAGGTTATAAACAAAAAAGAAGAAGAAAGGGGCTAAGAAACTTCCTCCCCCAAATAAAAGATTGTTCTTAGCTATTACTGAAATTTTAATTCATTTTATCTCAATTAGAATGGAAAAGACTAGGCAAAAAGTGGACAACAAATGTTTGGAGTAATGTTATTCTACTCAGGCCATGAAGACCCCAGAGAGTGGAGGTAAGGTGGAAGGGAGGGCTCCTGCATGCAGACATTGAGGAAGAGTGGGACATGAAGGAAACTCACATGTGTCCCATCTCACTAATACTGATTCATCTCTATCAAAAAGAAGCCATGCTTTACACAATTATTCACATTCTACGTTGTGCATAGTTCTCATGGTGGGCATGTGCATTAACTTTCATCATGGCTACAGGGCCCCACACAAAAGAATCACTGACTTAACTCATCCTTTTTCTCATGACATTATTACACAGTGTCTGTTGGGGAAGAAAAACCTAGATGTTTTGTGAGGAATTATATTTCTTACAGATACTATGTTCTCGGGTATTAATAATTAATGGATACACCCAGTGTTCGAGGATTAAAGAGCATCATGACAATACTTCAATTCAGAGACGTGTGGTGGATAAAAGAATGTTACAAAAAGTCCAAGTTCGGATTCATAGGAAAAACTTGCCTTCTGCATTGACATGAAATTGATCATTTGGGAATCAATCCAGCAGAACTATTAGTTTCATTAGAAAGAGACACAAACTGTATAGAATGGGGCCTGGACATAATATTGACATTCAGACATCTGTTAGAAAAAAAAACTGGGCATGTCTTCCATCTCTTTGTCGCCATGGCTGCTGACATCAGCCAGTGGGCCAGGCTGCTATGCCTGCAGGAGGTGGACTAGCCGCCCCAGCATGCCCTGCGGGTCGACTACGCTGGGCAAAGTGCTAATACCCACCCAGGTTATGAATAGGCCCAGCAGCATTTCATGGGATGGCCTTGATCCTGGGAAACTCTACACTCTGGTCCTCACTGACGCAGATGCTCCCAGAAGGAAGGACCTCAAATTCAAGGACTGACACCACTTCCTGGTGGTCAACATGAAGGGCAATGACATTAGCAGTGGCACTGTCCTCTCCGATTATGTGGGCTCCAAGTTCAAGGTGAAGTCCTTCGGCAAGAAATACAACCTGGGAGCCCAGGTGGCTGGCACATGTTACCAAGCAGAGTGGGACAACTATGTGCCCAAACTGTATGAACAGCTGGAAGGGAAGTAGAGGCTTGTGGAAGGCAGCAGTCCTGGGCCCCCACAGTGTTAAGTTGTGTAAAGCATGCCTTTTCTCCACTGTCCTTCCTGCCTTTCTCATAGGGAGTACTCAGCTGTGCTAGGATAGGGGTTTAGGGTGTCTTCCCACTGCCCATCGTTACGATTCTGCATAGTCACATGCCAGTTTATGTTTGATTGAATTTTGGTTCCATCTGGGGAGGTGTCTGGTGTTCTGATGAAGTCATTCTATCATTGATTTAAAAAGAGCAACTCTGAAAAACAAAACGTTCTGCTAGGATCAGGTCCACAGAGGAGAGCCAGGGCTAGTGTTGTCTGTAAGAGGTTAACAAGGAGACTTGGTCCAAAACAAGGCACGGCAGCATCTTTAGAGGTGGGCTTTTAGGGACCTGTCCCCCAACTGAGACAACGCAAGTCTCCAATCTCAGCTGAGCCCTGACCATCCAGGACAGGTGGCTGCATAGGTATCAATGTCCCTTTAAAGAACAGGGCTACTGTGGAGAGAGACACTGTTAACCCTCTTGCTTCTCAGTGGGCTAAGCAAAAGTCACTGGAGTTGCTGGGTGGGTTAATCCTCCTCATCAAATACAAATAAAAGACATTCAAGAAAGAAAAAGAAAGAAAGAAAGAAAGAAAGAAACCAAGAAAGACAGAAAGAAAGAAAGAAAGAAAGAAAGAAAGAAAGAAAGAAAGAGAAAAGAATGAAAAAAATCTGTTACTTGTGAAAACTCTGGACAGCAAAACATGGACTGAACACTCTTCATTTCTACAAAACATGTTGTCTGAAATTGTGACTTGGTCAGGCCAGGCACAGACCTTTGGGGCACTTTTCTGTTTCATGCACCACAACATCATCTAGTATACATATTTGTATTGTCATAAATGGATTTCCCATAAGTAGTTTCTTGGGTCACATTCGTGAATGAATTCACCAAGGCTTTCAAGTCTTAGAACTGGATCTCTATAATCTTGAATGAAATCATACTGCCTGTGGCTGGAGAAGAACTTTTAAAAATATTTTTTTGTCCATAATGTTTGTTATTCTGAATGCCGGCACTCAACTTCAAAGCCCATGGGAAGGAAATATTGGACAATTCCACAGGGGGTGAAGAGTTTTGTCAGATACAACTTGGGATGATTCAAGTAATTACTTGAGTCACCAATGAAATTCTAAATAATCATGCACACATAAGCCATGCATAGCTGTGCTGGAAACAGCAGAGTTCACCTAATCATGCTGTTCTCTTGGACTGTTCTCTCTTGCTTTCTGCAGATTCCAATTCTTGTGTGCTCCTACAGAAGCAGCGAGTGCTTAGCCAAGATGAACTACCGTTTAAAGGGGAAAGGAGATGTGGTGATTGTTGGATTTTTCCCAGCTTTTGCTATCTACCCACTCAACAAAACAACTGACTGGCATATGCTTAAATTCAACAAAGAAATTATGATTGAGTAAGTCCTTTATCCATTTATTCCTTTTCAAGGTTTGCTACTCGCATTCCCTAGAGGAAGTATAGATTTAAACACCATTATTCCAATTCTTTACCCTACCAAAACATATCCTCTCTTCCATTCTGGGATTTTTCTGCAGTCCTGTCTTCTTAGTGACTCATCTGGTACTTCCAAAGAACAGGGAGTTTGGGGTTTATTCACTTTCTTTCCACAGTAGATACTGGAAATTTCCACCATATTCTCTGTCTTGCCTGTAACTGCTAAGAGTTTGGATGTTTTCAATATTAGCTCTGCAAAAGAAAGATTATAAAATAAAAAGTTATTAGAGTATTTGAGAGGGATGTAGACATCTAGCTGTGCTCCTGTGAGAAAGGATAATGCCACTGTTGTTAGTGACCAACTATTTCCTTCTGTGAGGCTGCAGTGTCTTGTGTGCTGCTGACAATTTGGAAGCAGGAGTGTCAGGATTACAAATGGAGACCTACTGTCTGCTTTACAGACACCTTCATCTGTCTCAGAATTGTTTATCTTACCTTTAATATTTGTATTCTGGGATAACTTACCAACCATGCTAACCTATTTGCTGCATATAAATCCAATGTGCATTTGTTGCTGTCACAAACGTGTTCCTATACACACATTGATTGTTCTGGGGCCTCTGAAAATGTTTCTAGGTATTCTCAAAGATGCAAGATTAAGATATAGTGTCAGACAAGGCTGCTTGAATTTCTTAGGTCTTGCTAATGAGAAACAATCGTGCATGTTAGTGTTTAAAGAAAGACAGTTGTACTTTATCCCAGGCAAACATGATCATTGCTGTAGGTAACCACACAAAAAGTATCTTAAAATGAGAAGTGCAGCTTGCACTCAAGTGTGAACTCAACAAGGGAGCATGGAAATACACATTCAGGAATTAAGTTGGAAATAATGGGGAGAAATTCACCTCATATAAATGTAAGAGTGGGGATGGATTATTGTTAGTGTGGCATTACTCCGTCTGCTGAAATGTGACTGTGGACCTACGCCATTAATTCAGCAGTGGAAGAGGAAAATGTTCAAGTGTAAAATGTCATTTGATTTTAAGGATATTATAATTAGATTTAGCCTTACCATAAATAGTATGAAAAATGTAGAAATTGATCCCTCAACAAAATATTCTATGAAAGTGTTATTGGTCCCAGGGATCCCTGCTTACTTCAAAAATTATTACAAAGTAGTATGGTCTTCCAGATGTTTGCACTTGGCATACTAAGATGGAAGGTGCTCTGGTTTACAGCAGATGCTGCCCTTGTTCCTCTTCTTCTCCTCTGCTTTCCAATCTCAACAGGTCAGGCACCACCGTGCATCAGCCTGAATGCCTCTTCAGGTTGTTCCACAGCAGTCCCATGCCTGCAAACATCACACTTGTAATGACATAAGCCCTCTGTGGCTGGCTTGCTGAATATGTACAGGAAGGGAGTGCTGTTAAATGTGACTTTATACACTATGAAGTTAGAAATAAAACTAAAATGAACTTACAATTATACTCACTATAAAAAATAACATGTCTGGTTTAGGCAGCACATTTTCAAATTATATTTTTCCCTGAGATTGGAGCACATGCAAGCATATACTCTTCAAGGTCCACAGGTGCTTTCATATTTAATACAATATTTTCCTAGGTATAAGAAACCCCATGTATAATTTGAAAGAGAAACTGTTCTTTCCTAAGTTAAAATTCATTGTGGTATAACTGTAGCTGCATTAAGTATAGTTGTCTTAATTACCATAACTACAAATGACCAAATTTTGTGGAGCTAGCATTATTTTCCTTGACACTAGTTTTGTGTAGTCTAATTTTATTATTGTGTTTACTTATTGTCAAAATTTAGAAGATTGTAAATGAATATTTAATAGGTTTTCAATATACAAAATATAACTATCATTGGATCAAAGCAGATTGATTTACAATAGTATATGTATGCACATTATAGAATGTCTAAACATAATTATTAATTTCCCTGCAAAGGAATTAGTTTTTTTACTGTGGTAAAACATACTTGTCCTTCACATGGACATAAAAATACATCCAAGTTACAATCTACCACTAATGTGTGTATGTGTATATCAATAACTTGAAATGATTTGTGTATTAGAATAATATGAAAAGTCAGATTTCAAGGAATTTTTTCTTTTTTTCTTTTTTTTAATATTTTTTATTTTTTAATGTTCTTTAATATTTTTAATTTCTATGCCACAAAAGCATCGAAAATATTTATTCAAGATACATCCCAAATCTCTTACTATTGGCATCAAGGAATTTTTTCTAATTTTCTGTGGATACTTTCCGTTTTCAGTATTGTTCAAATTAAAGGACCTAAATATCTCCTTATTGATATTTGAAAACATTTTACAATGTCTTATTTATTTTAACTACTTGTGATATTTCACACAGAAGGTATAAATTAACATGAACATTTAGTTGTCCGAGGTATATTTATTAGTTTCGGGACTATTTTTTCAGATATGTCACATCATTCCAGTATTACTCTAACACTATTTGCACTAATTTTTTTAAATTTTGCATTGCTATACTTGTCAGTAATATTTCTCCATATTCACTTCTCATCATGAGAGCAGTATCATTCTATGGGAAATGTACAATGGTTAAATTATGAAATGTAATGTATCTCCTTTTTATTTTATTCAGATTAACTTATACAACTAATTGCAAACCATGTGCTCTAAAAACCAAGTATCTTGCTGGGCATCATGGTAGTGTTTGTCTGTTATCTGAGCACTTGTGAGTCACAAAAGGACATACATATGATTTCAAGGCAAGCATGATCTACACAGAAATATTGTAATACCCAAATAAATATACTGAGTACTCTTTTAGAAATATGTTTTTAGATTCTCTTAAGGTTTCAGAGAAACGTTTTAAGAACTAGTAAAATAACACAATCTGTAAATAGCTTTTGGACAAAATTTATATATAATATACTTTGGGGAGAATATAAACCTCTTTTGAGTTACCCAGAGTGTGATTGCATCCTGGTTCCCAGGACAACAAAATACTCTTAGAATGTGTCCTCACAGCTAGAGAACCATTGTCCCAAACAATTTTGCATTGTTATGTATAAAGTGTCATATACATATGTATATACATATATATGTATATGACATGTATATATGTATATATGACATGTATATATACATATATGCATATATATGTATATACGTATATATACATATATACATATACATATATGCATATATATGTATATACGTATATATACATATATGCATATATATGTATATACATATATACATATATATATGTATATATGTATATATGTATATACATATATATATGACACTTTATACATAACAATGCAAAATTGTTTGGAACAATGGTTCTCTAGCTGTGAGAATATATATATATATATATACATATATATATATATGTATATACACATATATATACATATACATATGTATACGTATATATACGTATATATACATATATATATATATAGAGAGAGAGAGAGGCAGAGAGATAGACAAACAGACAGACAGACATAAGGGAGTCATTTTTACTTCTTCTGATCTCTATAAATATAAAAAAAAAAAACCTTTTAACCTGATATCTTTTGTAATAAAATGACCTCAAATTTTTGACCATTAAATCTACTGGTTGGTAGAGAACAGGTGCATGGAAGAAATCCTTATGTTTTTAAGACATTTTAAAACTATTTTTTTATCTAGATGAGTCATTGAGGGCTGCTGAGTGCATTATAGTGTAAAATAATATTTGGTGTAAACGTGTCACTTTTCTAGAGGTTTTAAAGGCCAAAAGGTGTGTTAAATGTAGTCATAAAACTGACTAGCCCTTCATAATAGTTCTATTTGATGTATGTCTTGTTACATCACAGGATAGCTATGCCTGCTTAGATTTCTTTTTCTTATGGTTTTCATTTTTAATTCATCCCTACCACAGCTTTCCCTCCCTCTACTAATCTGAATCTGCAAATCCTTCTCCCCCTGATTCAGGCCACCATTTCTCTTCAGAAGACGGCAAGCCTCTTGGGGATATTAGCCAGGGATCAAATCAGGTCCTCATACTGGAATGGCAAGCATTTTCCTCTCATGCAAGCCCTCCCCCAAGCCAAGTGTGTTCATCTTATTAGATGAAAATGGTGAAATGCACTTAATATTTTTTATTCCATTTTTTGTTTTTTGTTTTGTTTTGTTTTCTGTTTTTTTGAGACAGGGTTTCTCTGTGTAGTCCTGGCTGTCCTGGAACTCACTCTTTGACCAGGCTGGCCTCTAACTCAGAAATCCACCTGCCTCTGCCTCCCAAGTGCTGGGATTAAAGGCGTGCGCCACCACCGCCTGGCAATATTTTGTATTCCTAACTGTTTAGAGTTTTAGTTGTGCTATTCTATCTATTTCTTCCAAATATCTCTGCTTTTCTATACTTCTTCTTCCTTGATATGATACATATTCTAGTACTTAGTTTTGCCTGGTTTTAGATTGTTACTGTTCACTGAGGAAAAGCCTAAGTTACTAAATATCCAGGGTTCCTCTTGATCATGATGTATGTACAGATGCCAGGACTGTTTTCTTTTCTCATGAGTTCAACTTGTCATTCATCTCCCTTTCCACATGATCCTACCAACATGAAGACAGTAACATTGCATTTTTAGGAATTACTAGAAGTAGGTCAACATGAGATTAAACTTTGGCACACAAATCAAGCAATTAGTTATAAAATACTACCCTAATGAAACTAACATGTGTGAATACTATATTTTTCTTATGAAATGTAATATTTCTCCGTGTGTGTAAATGTACTTGTTAAAGAGTACAACTTATTTTCTTCCTTATTGACCGAAATTCAGTGAATGACTAAATACATCAGAAGGTAACAGGTATGCAGTCCAAATGTGAAAACTGACCTTACTTCTGCAGATTGAAAAAATGGGCATTACCCTGCACATGTGTAAACCTGTTGCTCTCTTGGTGAAATGAGAGACAGAAGCAAAAGAATACCCACCATCCCATGACCTACAAAAAGACTTGGTATTAGCAGATGATGACCTGACAGTGGTGGTGCACACCTTTAATCCCAGCATTTGGGAGGCAGAGGCAGGCAGATTTCTGAGTTCGAGGCCAGCCTGGTCTACAGAGTGAGTTCCAGGACAGCCAGGGCTACACAGAGAAACCCTGTCTCAAAAAATGAAAACAACAAAAAAGGTGGATGATGATGGTGCCCATCTGTAATTGCTTTCAGTCTAGCATACATTTCCATACATGAACACACACACACAAACATAAACATAAAGAGATCCCTCGACTTGCAGCTACTCCTAGCTACTGGAGGTGGTCTCTGTAGGTTCTATCTCCCATTCACTGTGCATTTCAGCTAAAGTCATCCACACTGGGTCCAGGGAGCCACTCGATTCCCTGAACTCTGGGACCCATGAGTGGCTACACTCAGCTCCTCATCCCCCACTGCTACATGTTTTAATTCAATTTCCTGAGCCTCTGTATTTCTCTCCCATTGCCTCCAGTACCTGATTCTGTCCCCCAACTCCACCTTTTTACCTAACACTCCTATCTCCCTAACAGGTACCACCCATCCTTTCACCTCCCATGGTCATCCTGTTGCCCCTCCAGTGCAGGACTGAAGTATCTAGACCCTTGTCTCCCTACCTCCTAAGCTCCATATGGTCAGTGGTTTTGTACTATAGGCATTGTGAGCTTCTGAGCTGATATCCACTTATCAGTGAGTAGATACCAAGTGTGTTCTTTTGTGTCTCAGTTACCTCACTCAGGATGATATTTTCAAGTTTCATTCATTTGCTTGTGAATTTCATGAAGTCATTGTTTTTAATACCTAAGTAGTACTCCACTGTGTAATTGTACCACATTTTCTGTATCTATTCTGTTGAGGGACATCTGGGTTGTTTCCAGCTTCTGGCTATTATAAATCAGGCTGTTATGAACATAATGGAGCATATGTCCTTGTTATATGTTGGAGCATCTTTTGGGTATATGCCCAGAAGTGGTATAGCTGGGTATTCAGGTAGAAATATTTTCTTTTTCCTCAGGAACCACCAGATTGATTTCCAAAGTGGTTTTACCATCTTGCAATCCCACCAGCAATGGAGGAGTGTTCCTCTTTCTTCACTTTCTTGTCAGCATCTGCTGTCACCTGAGCTTTTGATCTTAGCCATTCTTATGGATATGAGGAACAATTGATTTGCATTTCTCTGGTGACTAAAGATGTTGGACATTACTTTAAGTGCATCTTAGCCATTCAAGATTCCTCAGTTAAGAGTTCTGTTTAGTTCTATACTCCATTTTTAATAGAGTTATTTGGTTCTCTGGAGTCTAACTCCTTGAGTTCTTTGTGTATTTTGGACATTAGCCATCTATTGAATGTAAGGTTGGTAAATATTTCTTCCCTGTCTGTGGGTTGCCAATTTCTTTCTTCAGGGACTTGAAGTTCTTGTCACACAGATCTTTCACTTCCTTGGTTAGAGTCACACCAAGATATTTTAGATTAGTTGTGACTATTGTGAATGGTGACATTTCCCTAATTTTTTTCTCAGACCATGTAACCTTTGAGTAGAAGAAGGCTACTGATTTGTTAGAGTTAATATTATATTCAGCCACTTTGCTGAAGTTGTTTATCAGCTTTAGGAGTTCTCTGGTAAAATTTTGGAGTCACTTATGTATACTATCATATCATCTGGAAATACTGATATCATTACTTCCTTCTTCCAAATTTGAATCCCTTTGGTCTCCTTTTGTTGTCTAATTGCTTTGGCTAGAATTTT
Organism: Arvicanthis niloticus; assembly: GCF_011762505.2. Classification (NCBI taxonomy): domain Eukaryota; kingdom Metazoa; phylum Chordata; class Mammalia; order Rodentia; family Muridae; genus Arvicanthis; species Arvicanthis niloticus. The sequence continues at coordinate 7,626,113 of NC_133438.1, read as the reverse complement.
GAGTACTATATTGAATAGGTAGGGAGAGAATGGGCAGCCTTACCTTGTCCCTGATTTTAGTGGGATTGCTTCAAGTTTCTCTCCATTTAGTTTGAAATGGGCTATTGGTTTGCTGTATACTGCTTTTATTATGTTTAGGTATCGGCATTGAATTTCTGATCTCTCTACTACTTTTAATATGAAAAGGTGCTGTATTTTGTCAAAGGCTTTCTCAGTGCCTAATGAGATGATCATGTGTAGTTTTTTCCTTTGAATTTGTATATATAGTGGACTACATTGATGGATTTCCCTGTATTGAACCATCTTTGCATTCCTGGAATAAAGCCTACTTGATCATGATGAGTGATCATTTTGACGTGTTCTTAAATTTATTGGTTTGTGAGAATTTTCTAGAATAATTTTCCTTCAGTTTTCATAAGGGAAATAGGTCTGAAGTTGTCTTTCTTTGCTGGATCTTTGTGTGGTTTAGGTATCAGTGTAACTGTGGCTTCATGGGAAAATTTGGATGGTGTTTCTATTTTGTGGAATAGTTTGAGAAGTATTGGTATTTGGTTTTCTTTGAAGGTCTGATAGAATTGTGCACTAAGACCATCTGTCTGGGAGCTCATTTTTATCTTCTTTAAAGATAGATAGATAGATAGATAGATAGATAGATAGATAGATAGATGTAACTTCAAAGGAATTACCATATAGCAGGGGAGAGAAATCCACAAGGAGCTCATTTCTTGGCACCAAAGAAAACTTACAGTTCTAGAAATGTGTTAATTGAATCATTGTCAAAATGATGCCAACAGAAACATCCAGACAACCCAGGCTATAGCTAATGCTATTGGTTGCTCTACACAAAATGAAGGTAAGGCTCTATTGCTGAAGTCAATGCCGACCAACTTATTGAACATGAAGAAGATGAGCTGGTGTCTACCTAGAAATTTTACTCCTATGGAATAATAATGTCCATGGTACTGGAGGGTACTCTGCATGCTATCTAAAGATAAATTTAAACATCAACCAAGCTACAAACCCTTTGATTAACAATGGTTTCTTGCTTCCAAGATACAAGTATGCAATAGTGCAATAGTGGGTATACATCACATGTGCAGTCACCAAAGGTAGATGCTGTTGTGGATCTCAGGAAGTACATGCTGATAGGAGCATGATATAGCTGTCTCCTTAGAGGTCTTCCAGAGCCTGACATATACAGAAGTGGATGCTCACAGCTAATCATTGAACTGATCATGGTGTTCCAAATGGAGGAGTTAGAGAAAAAAGACTGAAGGAGATGAAAGGTTTTGTCGCCCCATGGGGAGAGCAACAATACCAACCAACCAGAGCCTAAACTTCCAGCCTAGGAGCACATAGCGAGGGACCCATGGCTCCAGCTGTATAGGTAGGGGAAGATGGCCTTGTTGGGCATGGTGACAGAGGAGATCCTTGGCCCATAAAGGCTGGATGCCCCATCGTGGGGGAATTTGAGGGTGGGTAGGTGGCAGTGAGTGGGTGGGTGAGGGCACACCCTCATAGAATCAGGAAGAGGGGGATGGGATTGGGAATTCCTGGGGAAGAATGGGGAGAGAAAATAAAGTCTGAAATGTAAATAAAATATCCAATTAAAAAAAACAATGGTTTCCTGCCTCCAAGATACAACTATGCAATACTGCAGTGGTGGCTTAAAGCTTATGGACTAACCAGGCAATTTTTGGTTGGATTTCAGCTTTATTCCTCCATGAGATGGATCCCAACACCACCTGGGCTGCAAAAAAAAAAAAAAAACAAAAAACAAAAAAAAAAAAAAAAAAAAACAATAAAAAAACAAAAAAAACAAGAAAAAAAAAACAAAAAAAACCTGAAACTAGATAGGCCATGTAACAAGGGGAAAACCAAATAGTATTATTCTGCTAAATGAATGTTGAAATAAAATGACTCCCTAGAATATTCTATTACGTTCATAGATCAGTGTCTTATTCAACAATCATCAGAGAAGTTCCCTACAACAGTAGCACACTCAGTTCTAAATGAGATGTATCCATAAAACCTATTCAGGCCTCAGGAAATGCAGAAGAGGATTTGGAAATGTTGTAAGACCCTAAGAATATGTAGGAGATGGGGAAACAAGGCCTTCTAAACATAACTAGACTGATGCATGTGTGAACTCACAGAGACTGGAAGCATGATGAAGACTTGTACCAGTCTATGACAGATAGGCTGCCAGGACATCAAGCAGAAATGTACACAATCGACCATCTTTAATTCAGAAGCTATTTGTAAGCTATCACAAGCCCCCATCCCTAACCCAATGCCACATCTAACAAATACTTGTCTCAAAATGGGTCTCCTTGAGTATACAGACTATCCTGATGGCCAGGACCCATGCCCAATAGCAGGTGTAAAACAAAAAGAATACATTAAATTGCACTTTGGGGGACAATTTTTTAACCATATAACATTTGAATACATACTATATATAGTATGTATGTTGTTTATTGTTATGTTTTGTTTTTATGGTTTTCTACAAAAGAAAACACATCTGTCTGTGCATCTCTGTATATCTCAGTTCCTTGTCCTTTTGCTTTGCCTCTTGTATATTTGTCTGTTTGTTTATTTTGTCCTATTCTGCTTTCTTTGTTTTTATTTTAATAGATTATTATTCATACATTTTTGTTTTCTAGTAACAGAAGTAAGAATGGGTGTAGGTTTGGGTGGGATGAGATGTGGGGATGACCTTTGAAAAAGTAGTGGAGGGGAAAATGTAATAAAAATATACTGGGTGGAAAAAAGGAAATATTTTCAATAAAAAAAAAATACGTAAATGGGAAAAACTAATTCTATTTTATTCCCAAAAGATACTGAGAAGATATTGAAACATGGATGTTTGGAAATGGAAGCATTCAAACTGTAAAAGCCATTGCACTAAACTTGCACATATGATATGATATGATATGATATGATATGATATGATATGATATGTGATACGAGTCTTCTTCCTAAATATTGTTCAACTTTCTGTTCAGGTTTAAGTTGAGGAACTACCAATGTATTTTGGCCATGAGGTTTGCCATTGAGGAAATCAACAGCAACCCCTTTCTTTTACCCAACACAACCCTGGGATTTAATGTCAATAATCTTCCACATGGTCAAAGGTTCTCTCTGGTCAACTTTTTTAGCGCACTTTCAGGGTCTAATTATGACATCCCTAACTACAGAATTACAAGTGAGAGCAATTCTGCTGCAGTGCTTACAGGACCATCATGGGCAATATCTGAATACATAGGGACACTGCTGGATCTTTACAAATTTCCACAGGTGAGAGAAAGTGATGGGATAGGACATGAGGTCAGTTCAACTTGGTGATATTTTAGGAGGCTGTGAGAGGAAACAGGGGAACTTAAATCACTCTTCACAGAGAGGAAGATTAGGCAAGTAGTGAATGGTACATCTGTATTTCTGTAGCTAAGACTAGATAAAGGAGAAAAGTTAGAGTACACACAGCACACTATGTAATGGAGGATATTTGCCGCTCAGTCCGGCTTCTTCACAGGCAGCTGCCATGTTCCCACTGTTCTCACCTGACCTTGACTCTGGCTAGCTAGAAGTGCCAGCCTTGGCACCCACGAGATGCCAGCATGGCAGCTGTCTCTGCCAATCCACTACGCTGGTCCCACAAAGCTCGGATGACCCCAGACAATATCTGCCATACTCATGCTACCTGGTAGAATGAAGACTCTTAATGCTTAAAGATTATCCAATGGATTTATAGATTTGGAAATGCTCAATTAACAAGAAGCCCACATAATTAGAATAGTTACCCAATATCTAACCTTTTGATAGAAATTGCTACCCAGGACTTCTCTCCACCCATCTTTCCTCCTCCATAGTTGATAACCTCTCCTTTTTTCTCCTTCCTTTCCTCCTCCTTCCCACTCTTCTCTCCTCACACAATAGCTCCTCCCCAATTATCAAGCTTTATTGCAAATATAATGTAACAGTAGCAGGAAATTATCTTGCTACATATCACCCTTCTTGTTAGAATAAAGAAAAACTTTTCCCTCTTTCTGTCCAATTGGAAGACTCTTTTATCTCAGATATAAAATGAACACAGCTATTGTCATGTTTTTATTGTAAGGTACAAGATAGACCTACTTCCCAGTCCAATATATTATCAATAAAAGGACTATTGTCATCTATCCTAACTTAAAGGACTATAGTTCTGTACCTGGCTTATGTCTTGGCTTTAGAATGAATGCTGTCTGAGAACCATTCTCTCAAATCTGATCTCTCAAAGTAAATAGCTTGGGTTGGCTATGAGACTATAAGTTTTCAACCCTGTCAGAAATCCAGAATGACTGAATTATCTGAATATATGGGAAGCACAAAGCATATCTCCTAAAACTTAGCCAATTATATAGACCTCTGAACACCTGGACAGTCCCTATACTTCACAATGTTGCAGCATCTGATCTTCAGCCTTCTGGCCCAGGATTGTCTGACAGACCTAGTAATGCAGAATTTCTAAGGACTGATTTCTCTGTCTAGACAAAGATTACCAGTTGAATATTTTGCATAGAGTGTACTATTTCTAGACAGTAATTTGTCTATAGATGAAAAGAGGCAATACTCTCACCACTGTCTCACCACTACTGAAGTAACTCCATAGATGTTCACTTTTTTCTTAGAATCCAAGAAGGAGAAGTTGTCAGTAGCAGACAGGTCTCTAGTCAAATGATTTTTAATAAAGACATGTCTGTACCAGCAATTCTGTGGACTTCTGACATTTTTTGAAAAACAACTATCTATGTAAAGCAATCTGGACTGTTGACCATAACTCCTCTCAGCTATTTCTAAATAAAATCTAGAAAACACCCTAACAATAAACTCAGAGCCGTGAATTTGCTATAGGCCCTTAACTCACAGGCTTAATCATCTTAGATCAGTTTTAAAAAGTTAAAGAAGGACTAGGTCTAAGCATTGTACCCACAAAATTTTGAATTAATAGAAAAAACTATACCAATGAAACCCTTGAATTTGCATCAAAATAAGATTTGTAACAAAATAAGAAATTATGACTTCAGCTTAGTCACAATTATACAGATTTCTACCAATAGATTATAGCTATGTAATCAATTCAAGCTATTCCTCCCTGTTCCAATAAAAAACATTACCTGTCCTTAGAAAGATGGCCTAATAATAATAACCCCAGCCCCCAACTCAGGGAACTGGGGCACTGACTCTTCATAACTCCATCAAGCTGAATCTGGGCATTGAGATATTTGAAGAGTTGTAGGGGGAAGGGGAAATAGGGGCGTTAGTTGGCCTTAAGAAGGCCACACCACTGATGGTTAAACCTCTGATGTCTGTATCTTAACTGGGTCCAGCTGGAAGTCAAGGACATCAGGAGTTCAATCAGTCCTGCTCAGCTTGTTTGATGAGGAGATTCACCAAGGTTGTGTATTCGGTAACATACAAATCTCAAAACAAATTTTAGCATCATCAAGATAATTTTTTCTTTCATTCTCTGGCATCTAGTCTTCTGGAGACCTACCTCTGTCATGTCTGATACATATAAATCTAGGAGGTATAAATACCTCCCAGAATTTCCTTTTCTAAAAACACACAGACAAATTGTTTTCCAAATCAGCATATCCTTTAGCCAGTAACCAGAAAAACCTTTATCTTGACCTTTTTTCCAGAGAAAAAAAATATAACAACAAAACTGAAAAATCACACCCATTTTGAAAATTAAATCAATCTAAAGCAAATGAAGTACCTAAAGTGCTGCATTATTCTAGTATGTCTATTCGCAGGCCTTTCCTATTTTGCCAAGCAGAATAGAGCCCAAGATTCCAGTGGGGCCTATGTTAACACAGTATGAATAAATATCCTGTGATGCATATTAAAACAATATATCCTACACCATCTTCAACACAAGTGATTCACACTATCTTTCTGTTCAGCTCTCTGCCTAGAGCAGCCTTTTATTTATAGCATCTATCTGCTTGGCTTCCTGTCTAGAGCAGCCTTCTAGTTATTTATCTGTAGGTCTCTCTATCAAAAGCCATAGACAAATTTTATTACCTGAACAAAGCAGGCAGTGAATATCACTGAACTCTCTACCTGGAGTCAGTAACAGTAGTTGCTATCTTAGTTCCGAACCATGGGCGAAATTCCCCATGTGAATCAGACACACCTATTTATAAACACCTTCCTAAAAGCAAATAATCCCTATATTGTAAATTCATAGTTAAATCAGTATTCACCCCAAAACCTGAAGCTTATTCATTTGGCTTTCTGACTCAGAGCAGCCAACTGTGTTATACTGTCTGTCTGGAGGCCTCTTCCTGGAGCAACACACAAATTTTTCTTACCTATCTTTGTTCCAAAGTGTGGGCTAGATACTCCACATGAATTGGACAAGACCGTTTCTAAATCTTTCTTAAAAGCAAATAATGCCTGTATTGTAAATATACAGGTAAATCAGTAACTGCTCCAAAACAGAGGCTTATTCATTTGGCTCTCTGGCTCAGAGTAGCCTATAATTTCTCACTGCACAAGATTTCTGCCTGTAAGCAGTTTGTTTCAGAATTCCTGCACTGGAGTCACATGACTTGTTCCAGCGCTACTCACTCACTTTATATATATATATATATATATATATATGTGTATATATATACATATATACATATATATATATAATTTTACATATACATATGTAAAATTATAACTCTCAGATGAATAATTTTACCCTTCTAGTGAGTTTGCCCCGAGTTGGTGAGCCACCTGTAACAGGTAATACTTATAAATAGCACTGCACAGGCCAAATATCTAATCAGTGGGGCAGCTCTACTTACCTCTCACTGCCTTGTTCTGCACTAGGAGGCAAAAGCCATGTGGCCCACAGCTAGAAGCAGCCAGAGCTCAAGGCTGCCACAACTAGACCCTCAAGACCAGGACACTAAGGTAGCAGCTGGCTCTGCCAATCTACCCATGCTGGCCCCATAAAGCTCAGATGACCCCAGACAATATCCACCAAACTTGCAGTACCCGGTAGAATGAAGACTCTTAATGCTTAAAGGTTATCCAATGGATTTATATATTTGGAAATGTGCAATTAACAAGAAGCCCACATAATTAGAATAGTTACACAATATCTAACCTTTTGATAGAAATTGCTACCCAGGACTGCTCTCAACCCATTTGTCCTCCTCCATGGTTGCTAGACTCTCCCCTTTTCTCCTCACCTTCCTCCTCCTTTCCATTGTTCGATCCTCCCACATTAGCTCCTCGCCAATTACCAAACTTTATTACAAGTATAATGTAGCAGTAGCAGGAAACTATCCTGGTACAACACTATTGAACTTAAGTTTTGTGTTACTGCTCTGGAAAACCCATGAAAAGGCAAGTTTGACCCTCAAAACAGGATTGTCCACCATTGCTCTAGAATTGAGTTGAACTTTATGACAATGTTCTTGTTTCTGATTTTTTTTTTTTTATCTACAGCTTACTTTTGGGCCTTTTGATAGTCTTCTGAGTGAACAAAGACAGTTTTCTTCTCTGTACCAGGTGGCCCCCAAGGACACACTTCTGACACATGGCATTGTATCTTTGATGCTTCATTTCCACTGGACCTGGGTGGGGTTATTCATCATAGATGATGACAAAGGTGCCCAGACTCTGTCAGATTTGAGAAGTGAGATGGATAAAGATGGAATCTGCACAGCATTTGTAGAAATGATCCCAGTCACCAGGGGCTCATTTTTGACCAAATCCTGGAAAAATGAGATGCAGATCCTGGAATTATCATCTAGTGTGATTATTATTTATGGGGACTCTGATTCTCTATTAAGCTTAATAGTAAATGTTAAGCAGAAGCTACTGACATGGAAAGTATGGGTACTGATCTCACAATGGGATGTTTCTAAATTTGATGATTATTTCATGATAGACTCATTGCATGGGGTTCTTATTTTTTCACACCATCGTGAGGAGATTCCTAATTTTACAGATTTTATGCAGAAATACAACCCGTCCAAATACCCAGAAGACACTTATCTTCATGTATTGTGGCACTCATTCTTCAATTGTTCATTTATTAAGAAAGATTGTAAAATTGTGCACAACTGTTTGCCTAATGCCTCCTTGGGTTTCTTGCCTGGAAACATATTTGACATGGCCATGAGTGAGGAGAGTTACAATGTGTACAATGCTGTGTATGCTGTGGCCCACAGTCTGCATGAGATGATTCTTGATCAAGCACAATCTCAAAGTCATGAAAAAGGAAAAAAGATGGTATTCTTCCCTTGGAAGGTAACGTCACTTCAGTGGTATTGTGGTATCAACAACACAACACTAAAGACCATATAAATTTATAAATTCACTAAAACTGGGCAATACATAATTTTGATTATTTTGACAACATTCTGCAAGTGAGACTATGAAGTGTGTGAGTCTGTTTATGTGTGTATGTATCATATATATGTATATATACATATCATACACATATGTATATATATACATATATATATTTACATACATATGTGTATAGTGGCATTACAGGGCCATAGAATATTACCACAGTGAAGTTTTCAATATGAAAGGTCGATTTTCTGCAGTATTTCACACAACAGAAAAGTCAGAGACACAGCATTATCACGATGAACATGTCTAAAATGCTTACATTGTGTAAATTATAGCTCATAAAATAATTAATTTTGTAGTGTGAAATTCTAAATATTTTTAAACTGTAATTGGGTATGACTATACTTTCAAAAGAGCTGAGAGTTTTCTCCATGCCCAGTCATGAATTAGGGGTTCTGATTTCTAAGTAATTTAATGACTTGGAACATTTTACAAAATAACGGTGCTTTCAGTATCAAGTATTAGATATAATTGATACCTATATTAAAGATGCTTTTCACATTAGGGATTAAAATCAAATACAGATATTTCTTGATTCTGCTTGGCCTTCACTTGTCTAGAGTTTGTGTAATATAAACACATGCATCGCTTTTAGCTTCACCCCTTTCTAAGGAAAACACAACTCATCTATCAAGATGGAGACAATGTGGTTCTGGATTGGAAAAGGAAATCACATGTAGAGTATGACATTCTCAACTTTTGGAACTTCCCGAAAGGTCTTGGGCTAAATGTGAAAGTAGGAAGATTTTCTCCAAATGCTCCAAAGGACCAGAAATTGTCCATATATTCCAACATGATACAGTGGGCCACAGGATTGACAGAGGTGGGCTGCATCTTACTTCTGTGCTTTGAACAGTATGCAAACCTCACAATCATGTTTCTAAGTATCAGAATTTTTCATTGTTCATACAGGGCCCACTCACAGGCAAGTAATATACAGAATTATCTTAACACCTGATTTTTCAAAATGAACTATGTCAGATCATCTGACAGAAAGTTTGTGTGGATGCTGTTCCTTTCCTTCTAGTCTCAATGTGGGAACTTTTTCTAGGCTCACACTTGGAGAGTATAATCTATCACTGCAGAAAGCTGTGTTCTTTCGTGGTGGAGACAGTAGTTCACATTACACTAACAGTCAGCGTGCAGAGACTGCTGGGTGCTGCTGTTAACATCCTTTCCTGCTTTTCATTTATTCAGGCGCCATGGCCAATACATCAGAGACACCCACTATTAGAGATGGTCTTTTTACCTCACGTAAACTAACCTAAAAAATATTTCCAAATAATTCTCATAGATTCATTGCCACAGGGATTCTAAAACCCATCACAGTGACATGATGAACATTTACCATGGGGAAAAAATGATTTGTGTTTGTAATCAAGAGTAAAGAGGTAGTAGATTTGTAGTCAAACCAAGACATGATACCAGGAATGTAAAATTTTACTTCTATGATTCACATCATCATAACCTTTCAACCATTTTCTGACAAACTCAAATTATGAGGACTACAACGGCCTGTGAATGACAATTTCTAGTAGTAAAAACAATTATACTAACTGCATTTAAAGAAATTGACATAAACAAATTAATAGTTCTATATTCAAAACCACTCTATTGGAGATTCCATTTAAACCCCTGACTATGTGCTATCATACATTCCATTCTCAGATTCCATGGTCTGTATGCAGTGAGAGCTGTCATCCTGGATTCAGGAAAACCCACCAGGAGGGCAGGGTTGCCTGTTGCTTTGACTGCACACCTTGTCCACAAAATGAGATTTCCAATGAGACAGGTAAGTGGCAGTCATGCAGAAGACATTCCTACCTGCCCACATCTGCAATATGTAAACAAATAGAAAACATCTATAAGTCAACTGCAATCAGTTCACTGCAGTGAAGATAATTCTCTTCCTTCCAAAGGTCAGAAAATCACAGGTTAACAGCTTATTTTTCCCACAGAAGTAATACATTCCTGACATTAAATTTCATACCTGCTTTGTGTTCTTGAACCATTGTGGTTGAGGCTGCCTGCAGAAAATCATTTTATCTACACCAGAGTACTCTACTTCATTTAACCATGCATTGTGTCTTAGTTTTTTTTCTATTGATGTGACAAAGCAGTTTGACCAAGCAGCTTATACTAGAAGGGTGTTTACTGGTTTATATGTTCAGGTACGTCGAGTCCGTGAAGGCAGAGCAGAATCGTGTGTGGTAGTCTGAATGAGAAGGGCCTCCATATGCTTTTATGGTTGAATACTTGGGCTACGCTTAGGGAATTGTTTGGGAAGGATTGGGAGGTGTGGCCATGTTCAAGGAGGACTGTCATTGAGGGTGGGTTTGAAGGTATCAACAGCCCATTTCATTATCATTTAGCATTCATTCTCCCTCTCTCCCACTTTCTCCCTCTCCCCTTCTCTCTGCTCTACCACCTCCACCTCCCCCATCCTCTCTGTCTGATGCTTGTGGATCAGATGCAAGCATTCTATTTTTTCCAGACCCTTCTTCCCATGTAGTTTACTGTGGGACTGTAGCTGACATGGGGGTGTAGGTTCTGTTGAACTGAGTTATAGGTCCCATGTGTCTGCCAACCAAGGTGGCTAGAACCGTGGCTCAGAAGGCAGAAGCATAGGAATTGGACTGAGATCACTCCATGTGGCACCAGGTGGACACTGGGCTATGGGAAGTCACAAAGCTTCACTGTAGGCGTGGGAAGATCCCACTCTGAGGTCCCTCTGGGCCAGAGCTTTTGGCTTGGGGACCACCAGGCAAGAAGATATGCAAGAATCAGTGGGTCTCAGACCCTTTGGCTCCCAGGAGCTGCTGAGAGGCCATGAAAGAGTTGAGAAAAGGGATGTTCAGGCTGGATCAGCTGGCAAGCGAAAGGAATGATGGGGTGAAACTCTGCAAGTGCCCTGCAGGGTAGATGAGATCTTGGTCAAAGCAACTCACTAGGCTGTGTCATGGCTGGCTCAGCTAGCTCCACTTGGGTTGGCGGTCTCTTCGTGGCTGGAATGTAGAGAAGTCCTCCAGCAAGAGATTAGGCAGTGACTCATTAGTTAAGGACCTTCTCCACAATCCCCCATGGTGGGCCCTAAAGACAAGAGGAAGTCCATGACCTTAAAACGTTTATTGTCATGGTGGAAAAGAGATGAAGCTATACCCTGTGTTCTCAAGACAGGCCTGAGATTAAATACCTTTTGCAAGTAGGAGGAGGATCTGAGAAGCAATGCTTAATTGGCTAAGCCCTCTGGCCTTTAGGTATCTCATGAATAAAAAGATCTCTTGAGGCTCTGTGGCCTGTAGTCATGTCTTCTACCTGTGCTACATGACTGAAGGCCACAAACATTTCTTTGGGAAGGGCTGTGAATGGCTGACTCTAAGTAAAAGGATCCAGGGCCCAGGAGCAAGGCCAAACACCTACCATTCCTTTAGGGTCTCCGGGATTCAAGGCCTGCGCTCAACCAGGTACCCAGCTGCCTCTCACAGCACACCACCCCACCACAGTTTGCCACATTCTCTATCTGGATCTCTGAGTCTGCAAGTTAAATGCTTTCATTTATAAGTTGCCTTGGTCATGGTGTCTCATCTCAGCAATCAAAAATTAACTAGAACAGCATAATGACATCTGAGAGCTCACATGCTGATCCACAAGTAGGAGACAAAAAAGACACACTGAATCATAAGATTCTTAAAGCATTTCAGCAGCAATATGCCTCTCCCAAAGGGGCCACATCTCCTAATCCTTTCCAGATTGTTGCACCAGTGAGGGGCAAATGCATAAATTATATATGGGATGTGCAGGGTATTCTCATTCAAACCACCGCATTTTGCTTCCTAACACCCATGTTCTTGTTAGCAAATCATAATATTATTTTTTGCTTTAAGTTTTTAAAATCTATGCATTATACAACACTTCCTGAACACAACCTCCCCTCCTCCCAGTCAATACCACTGACCTCCCCCCTCCAACAAATCCACTGCTCTTCCAGTTACCTTCAGAAAACAACAGAGATGTCAGTTGAAAATACCATGACAAGATGCTATGAGACCAGGCATAAGCCCTCACTTCAAGTCAAGACCAGACAACCAGAAGAAAAAAAATGGTCCCATGAGCATGCAAAACAGTCAATCAAAATCTGCTTTCACTGTTAGGAATCCCATTTAAAAAGACCACATTGGATGGTCCCTGTTTCCATGTTTATTCTTTTACCCTATGGCTTTTTATTGGAAAACAGAGTTCATTAATACTAATAGATGTTAATAACCAATGATTGTTTATTCCTGCTATTTTGAGTCGTGGTGGCGGGTGTCTGTGTGTGTGTGTGTGTGTGTCCCTTCTTTGTTTTTGCTGGTGTGAAATTATATATTTTTTATGTATTGATGGGTGCAGTTAATCTCCTTGAGTTGAAGTTTTCTTTCTAGTACTTTCTATAGTGATGAATTTGTAGATAGATTATCTTCAAATTTGACTTTTTCATGAAATATCTTGTTTACTCGGTGCACAGTGATTGACAATTATGCTGGGCTGACATCTGTAGTTTCCTAGAGTCTGTAAGACATATGTCTAGGCCCTTCTGGCTTTTAGAATCTCCACTGAAATTATTCATTTCTTATGTTTTCTTGAGTGCAGTTAGCCCCGTCGAGTTAGTTTTCCTTCATGACTCCTCTGTAGGGCTGGGTTGGTGGAAAGCTATTGTTTAAACTATGTTTTGTCATGGACTATCTTGGTCTTCTAGTGTATGGTGATTGAAACTTTTACTGGCTGATGTCTGAGGTTTCATTGGGACTTCAAGACATCTGCTCAGGCCTTTCTGGCTTTGACCATCTCAATTGAGAACTGAGGTATAATTTTAATAGATGTGCCTTTCTATCTTACTTTGCCTTTTTCCTTTGCAGCTTTTAAAATTCTTTTTTTATTCTGTACATTTAGTGGTTTTGATTATTACATAGCTTGGAAACTTCCTTTTCTGGTCAAATGGATGTAGTGTTCTTTAAGCTTCTTTGAACTTTATAAACTTCTTTAGGTTAAGAAATTTGTCTTCTATACTATTGGTAAATATGGTTTTGAGCTGGGAATCTTTTTGTTCTATTATTCTGAGGTTTGATCTTGTCATAATGCCCCAGACTTCCTGGATGTTTTGGGTTAGGAATTTTTTAGATTTAACATTTTCTTTGATCAATGAATCTAGTTTTGTCAATAATATCTTCATATCCTAGATTCTCTTTTCCATTTTGTACTCTATTGGTAATACTTGGACCTAAAGTTCCTGTTCAACTACCTAAATGTTCCATTTCCAGAAGTCCCTCACCAGATGGTGGTGGCACACGCCTTTAATCCCAGCACTTGGGAGGCAGAGGCAGGCGGATTTCTGAGTTCAAGGCCAGCCTGGTCTACCAAGAGAGTTCCAGGAAGGCTCTACAGAGAAACCCTGTCTCGAAAAATCAAAAAAAAAAAAAAAAAAAAAAAAAAAAAAAAAAAAAAAAAAAAAAAAAAAAAAACAGAATTCCCTTAGTTTGTGTTTGCTATCTGCCTTCTGTTTCTATTTTCAGGTCTTGAACTACTTTCTTCATTTGTCTGTTAGGGGTTTTTTTTAAGGTATTTTTTATTTCCTCCAATCCTGATCCTAATATATTATATAGGGAATATGAATGGTAATATAAGAATGCAAAGAAAATCAAATATAGTTATAAAATAAAAGGTATATAGAAATATAGGTATTTTGTTAATCTTGAAAATACAGCAAAAATTCATATGTGTACATAATATTCTAGGAGTAATTGAAAAGTTATCCAGAACAGTGTCCAAACGTTAAATAAAGACATAAGAATATATGAGCAATTCTGTATCTATTATTACATAGGTAGTATTATGCTGAGTTATAAGACCTGTGTGACTGGTGAAACACTTCAAGGTTCCAATAATTTCAGACGATTAATTCACACATGTCCTTCAGAGAATGAAGAAACTTAGAGAACACCATGGATATTTTACATCTGTGACACATACAGGAACATCAGTATAAGATTTGGATTTCAAAGGACATTTCATCACACTGAAGTCCCATGCCCTGTTAAGAAGAGATAGGATTGAATAGCCTCCTGAGAGGCTCTGCCAGACCCTGATAAATAGTGAAGCAGATTAGGACTGAGCACGGGATCCCCAATGGGGTCCCCAAAGGAGGAGAGAGAAAGGACTGAAGGAGCTGAAGGGGTTTGCAACCTTATAGGAAGGACAATAATATCTATCAACCAGAGCCCCCAGAGCTCCCAGAAACTAAACCACCAACCAAGGAGTACATATGGAGGGGCCCATGGCTCCAGCTGCATATATAGCAGAGGAAGGACTAGTTGGGCATTGATACAAGGGGAGGCCTTTGGTCCTGTGAAAGCTCGATTGATCAATATCCCAAAATAGAGGAATCTGAGGGCCTGGAGGCAGGAGTGGGTAGGCAGGTGGGGGAACACCCTCACAGAAACAGAGTAAGGGAAATAGGAGCAGGGGCTTCCAGAGGGTTGGAGGGAACCGAGAAAAAGTATAACACTTGAAATATAAAGAAAGAAAACATCTAATAACAAAAGAATACACACTATTTAAAAAGAGGCAATGTCAGAGCCAAATTAGATTCATACAATATATATCAATGCTCTAATGACTTCTAAAACCAATACAAATGTGTCACTAAAGGCAAGGATACCACTTGTGTAGCAAGAGAAAATGAAGCATTTGTTGAGCTTAATTCATATCAGCATGAAGTACTAGGAAAATTGAGTTTAGAAATATTATCTAAAATGTGTTTTATATGTGCTTCAAAAACAAAGCAAGATTGTTCTGGTAACAGTGCAGTGTGTGGGAGCTGGGAAATGGCTTAAAATAAAAAGGGAAAGCAGAGTATGCACTCATGATCAACTGCATTTCTACCAGATAGGGATCAGTGTGTGAAGTGTCCAGAAACTCACTATGCAAACACAGACAAGATCCACTGCCTACAGAAAACTGTGACATTTCTGGCCTATGATGACCCCTTGGGGAAGACACTCAGTTTCATGTCCCTGGGATTCTCCTCACTCACAGCTGTTGTTCTTGGAGTGTTTCTGAAGAACAGAGACACCCCCATTGTCAAGGCCAATAACCTGGCTCTCAGTTACACTCTGCTCATCACTCTGACCCTTTGTTTCCTCTGTCCCTTGCTCTTCATTGGCCATCCTAGCACAGCCACCTGTGTTCTGCAGCAGAACATTTTTGGACTTCTCTTCACCATGGCTCTTTCCACTGTGCTGGCCAAAACTATCACTGTAGTTATAGCCTTCAGGATCACTCCTCCAGGAAGAGTTAAAAGATGGCTGCTCATATCAAGGGCCCCTAATTTCATTATTCCTTTATGCACCCTGCTCCAAGGTTTTCTGTCTGCAATTTGGCTGACAATATCTCCTCCATTTATTGATAAAGATGCTCACTCAGAACATGGACACGTCATCATCATTTGTAACAAAGGCTCAGCTATTGCTTTCCATTGCACCCTGGGATATTTGGGAGCACTGGCCCTAGGGAGCTACTTTATGGCTTTCTTGTCCAGAAATCTACCTGACACATTCAATGAAGCCAAGTTCCTGGCTTTCAGCATGCTGGTGTTCTGCAGTGTCTGGCTCACCTTCCTCCCTGTCTACCACAGCACCAAGGGGAAGATCATGGTGGCTATGGAAGTCTTCTCTATCTTGGCTTCCAGTGCATCACTCTTAGGCATCATCTTTGTCCCCAAGTGTTACATCATATTATTAAGGCCAGAAATTAACTCACTTCGTTATATCAGGGACAAAACATATGCTAGGAATAAAAAACCTTCTTAACACCTACCTTCTGTGCTTCTTAAATTAAACAACATCATTGAAGGCTGGTTGTCTTTCCCTATCTGAACACTCACACAAAGTTACAATTGGACATTTGATTCCAAGGGCTATTGTTTCTTTAGGTAATCATATTAACCTTGTCCTTTTTGTCTCATTGAAATATATGCTGCATTTTTAGTCTTCCTCTTATATTCACCATTACTTTTGTGTTACTGGTTGAGCTTGCAATGAAATCCAAATTTTTGAGTTGGATCATTAACATATTTTATTACTTGGACAACTGAACTCCAAAAAGATTTATTTCCTCTATTTATTATTTGTGCTGATGAACTGATTTAAATATTTTATGTAAAGTTTACTTGTTTAATATTTTACAAACTTGATATTCAATACAGCAAATTTATGTCAATACAACATTCTGCATCTGAATTCAAAACATTTCACAAATGTGTCATGTTTTCTTTTCATAAGTTCTTTATTCTGAAGAACTCTAATTCCTTTGTATTTGATGTAGGCTTTCATAAAAATTATTTTATACCAGGTCACTGCAAATGAGCTACTTTCTAAAATATTGTGAACTTAGGACCTTACTTTATAACCCACTGCCAAGTGTCAACCAGAAAAACCAAGTTGCTGTCAGTATAGAAATCCACTCTTTGAATTATGGTGATGATTGTGGTGCAGATGTAACTACTGCATCTGACTCTGTAATAGTTTCTCTGTTTTAGTCTAAACATCTAAGCAGCCTTTGTTCTATTATTTCTTCATAGTTCAAACCATTTCATTAAATTAGTACATATTGATATGTTATTAAAATGTTTTAAAAGTGTTTTATATTAACTAATTTCCTATGTTCATAAGGAAACAAAATCTATTTTTAAAATTGTTGTATTTTAAGACAGAGCTTCTCTGTATAACAAAGGACTGGCTGTCCTGAACTCACTTTGTAGACCAGGCTAGCCTCAATCTCAGAGATGTACCTACCTCTGCCTTCCAACTCCTGGCATGATTAAAAGCACTACCACCCCCAACATATAATTTTCTTCTTTAGTGTATATCATTCTGGCTTTGCTATCAGTGTGGAGCTTGCTTTGAAAAAAGGTTTTCTAATTTATAGAATAATTTGAGAAGTGATATCTGCTACAAGAGTTAGTCAGATAGCTTAGTAGTTAAGAGCACTGGCTGCTCTTTAAGGGTGGTAGGATTTGATTCCCAACACACACATACAGCTCACAGCTATCAGTAACTCCAGTTTCAGAGCACACAACAACTTCTTCTGATACCTACAGGCACCCGACATGAAAGTGATACAAAACGAACCAGACACATGTATGTATGCAATAAAACAATTCTGGGTAAGGGCATTGGAGACAGGGTATTTCTGTGTAATTCGCATTGTTCTCAAACTCCCTCTGTAGAACTGGATGCATTTCAACTCACAGACATCCACAAATTCTCTGCCTTTCCAAGAGCTGAGATTAAAGGCATGTGCCACCATACCCATCTAAAACAAATTTTTAAAAATAAAATAAAAATATGGAAATTTTCACTGATGAATCCATTAGCTTCTACTTTGGTGTCTGTTTTCTTGATAGTTTTATTTCAGTTTTTTTTCTTATTTTATGCATTCTGTAGTTTTCCTGAGTGTATGTCTGTGCACTGCAGACATGTATGTCAGAAGATTGTCTCAGATTCATTTGAAACTGGACTTACACATGATTGCCAGCTGCCATGTGAACACTGGGAAGCAAGCCCAGGTCCTCTGGAAGATCACCCAGTGCTCTTAAATGTTGATCCATCTCCCCAGCAGCCAAACTGCTTTGTGACTGTTTCAATCTCATTGCTTGTCATGCACTTCCTCAATCATATATCATAACTTGCTTTCAGAAATCCACCCATTTATTTGCTATTTCCTGAATTGGTGTAATACATGTTTTTAAGGGATGTCCTCTGGGGGTTTGGCATTTCATCCTGTTTACACTAATTACTCTCTTCTCACCTCCAATCCCAAGAGTTTGCATCTACTAACACTTTCTTCTGGTTAATTTTGTTAAGGAGTGGTTAATCTTATCTATTTTTGCAAAAAGAAAATCTTTCTTTACTTAATCTACTCTTTACATTATTATTTTATAGTACTTGTTTGTGTTCATTTATTCAGACCAACACATAACATTTTTCTATTCTAGTTTGTGCTCAATTCTACAATGTCTTAAGTTACATTAGGTTACTTGTTTGGGATCTCCCTTGATTTATAACTTATACATTTGGGATTGTGAATGTACCCCCTCAGAGTGGCCTTTATTATGTGACATTTTGTGATGCATTTTCAACCAATTAAAAGACTTTTTCAGTTCTATCTCAATTCCTTCTCTGAGATTTTCAGTACTCATTATTGTGCTGGTAACTGTGCCCTTCACCCCCCCCCCCCGCCCCCCCAGCCTTGAGCAGGCCTGAGACCTTGTTTACCACAACAGACCAAGTGATAGGATCTAGGTGGAGTTAGGTTGGGCCTTCCCCTTTAAATTGAGAGCTGAACATTAAAGCTTTGAGCCTTGATCAGAGAACTCTGTCTTGGCTTCATCTCTTCTCGCCCTCTATCCCCTTTCATTCCCAGCCCCCTTTCAGGTGAACCCAGTTGACTTGTGGCCGCGGGCAGCTACAGGTAATTCTTCACACAGCTTTGTTTTCTGTCATTTCTCTTGAAGTTAATTTCTGTCTTTACCCCTTCGCGTTCCAGTAGAATACAAGAAGTTATTTCAAATCTCTCCTATGTGTTGATATTTTCTCAGTAACATAATTTGAGATATATTTTAGACCAAGCCCTAGGGTCTGCCTTGAAGAATATGTGTTCCAGACTGTTTGAGTAAAGTGTTCTGAAGATATATGCCATTTCACCTACATTTCCACTTAACTCCAATGGAACTTTGTTAACTTTTTGTCTGCCTAACTATTCAACTGGTACAAGCAACAAAATGCATCATCTCAACAACTCACAGATATTTCTAGGATAGGAGTCAACATTTCCAGATGAAGGTAAATGACCATAAAGTTGGGAAGTGACATCTGCACCTTACATCATCTCTCCACCACCAGTCCTACATTGTTGAGAACCGAGCTAGCCCCCACGTTCGGGTCGCCAAAAAATGTCGCAGCCCGAGCAAAATGTTGAGGCCCGGGCTGCCCCGCCTTTGGCGGCCACTGTATCCCAGCCAAGCTGCCCTCCGGTCCGCAGGTCGGGGTTCAGCAAGAGAGAGAGAGGCAGAACTCGAAGAATGGAGAACAGACAGAATGTGTTTCAATCCCGTTTATTCTTCAGTCTCTCTTCCTCTCTCCAAGTCCCAAGTCCTAAGTTCCTAGTCCCTAGTTCCTAGTGCCTCCAAGTTCCAAGTTTCTTCTTCCAAGTGCCAAGTGCCTAATGTCTAATAACTACTCCAAGTTGTACTCTCTGAAGTGTCTCCTAAAAGTGTCTCCTCTGTCTGATGTGTCTGATTCTCTCTAGAGCCAAGTGTCTTCTACCTAATGTCAAATAATCTGTTTTCCTCCAAGTTGTACTGTTTCTTTGTGCTATGTCCGCTGTGTCTGATTCTGATCTGTTCTGTCTCTGCCTTTTATATGTCTCACTTCTAAGCCACGCCTCTAAGTCACACCTATAATCATGCCCTTAGGTCTTGTCTCTAACTCTGATCTCTACACTTCTAAATTACACACCTTTAATCTCACACACCTTTAATCTCAAGGTATCTAAACCAAGATTATCAGAGTGTGCTCAGCTGTTGTAGGCTATTGTAATCCAAGTCTCATGTCAGGGTATATGGCTCAAGATGGCTGCAAAGCTGATAGCTCCTTTCTGCTAAAAGTCGGCCCCCAACACTACATTGCTTATTGCAAGGTTCCTCATAACCCCTAAAAATATGTATAAAATATGAAAAATTATGTGGCATCTGGGTCAGAGGAGAAAGCAAGCATCACTGACTATGTCAAGCCCACCAAGGGAGTCTGAAATTCAAACATGCTCATAAAGACCTGAGGAGCATCCATATGTGAAGGATCCCTGTGGGATGAGTTTTCCATCAGAAATTGCTAAGTATAATGGGAAATATCCCTGGGAGGGCCGGGTTTTTTGGTTGGTTGGTTGGTAGACTAAAGCCAGGATCGTTCCAGAAAGGCTTGGATCCCAAGCCTAATTTGCATTCTTGTTTTATGCTCTAAATCCATAAGGTGGGGCTGGCAAGTAAGTGAGATTTTGCAGTGGCTTATGAGTCAACAGGTTAAGGGAGACCCATTGTTTCAGCTATATCTCCAGGTCATTCTGGATAGCAAGTGAAGTTGTTCCTGGCAAATAGGCAGTACAATCAGTGCTTTAAGTGAAATCACTAAATAAACCATTATTAATAATTGGTTTTTCTACCTAATTCTACTTTAAGGATTCCTACTCCTGGGATTCATAGCACAGCCAGTGAACCTAGGCCCCAGTGAGAGACCCTGCTTCAAATATCAAGGTGATCTGGGTGTGGTACAGAGGGTGGTGAAACTCTGAAAATTGAGGGCCAACATTATCTATAAGGAGAATTCTAAGCCAGCCAGGGCTACATAGTGATACCCTGTCTGGAAAAGGGGGAGGGAGAGGGGGAGGGGAAGGGGGGAGGGAGAGGGGGAGGGGGAGGGGAAGGGGGGAGAGGGGGAGGGGAAGGGGGAGGGAGAGGGAGAGGGAGAAGGTACCATTGTTTCTTGATTATTTATCCTGTGGGGTTTTATTTGGGGGGAGGGTTGTGGTGGTGAATAAGTTTCCTTAGTTCACCTTCTTGCTTACAGAGAAGTAATAAATTGTAGATAGATTCTTTGTGAATATGTTGTTTTGGGTTTTTTTTTTTTTTTTTAAGTATTCTGTAGATACAGTTTTGCAGAAGTCTGTTGAGCATCCCCATGTAATTGAGTCTGGCTGTCGTGAGCACTTATTCCCCAGATTGCCAGTTGGTTCTGACAGGAGGTGCCCTTGGGGTAGACAATAATGTAACCAGCAGCCGTCAGACTGGTTTTCTAATGTTTAATTCCACACTCGGGGTCACACACAATTCTTGCGGTTGAGGAGCAGACCTCCTCTTCCACTGTCACACACAGACAAAAGAACGTAACTGCCGTGACTAATATTCCTAACAGAAGGATAGATAACATGTCATTACACGACCTGACGGGCGCATCTCAGGCTCGGGCTCCGACGTCTCGGTATCACCTCTTTGCATTCAGTGAGTCTTGCTCCGCTGGCTTGGGCCAGTTCTCTGGGCCCACGGATGATCAGTTGGTGGTTTGTGTCTCGTTCACTCGTCAGGCTGAGTGGAGTCCAGACTGGCATGAAGTTCACAGACAGGTCATTTTGGACCGACTTTCCTTCTCTGGTCAGGGTTCTTATGCTCTATCCTACTCTTAACCATCTTTAACACTTTACTGCAAACGTCACACTTCTTAGTCTATGTGCATGGCTCGTCAGCTGGTTATCTCTCTGGCTTTTGGCTGGTTTTTATCTCTCCTAGCCTGGTTGTCAGCTGTCTCTACAGCTGCCGCCTGACATGTTCACTACACTGGCAGAACTGACTGACCTGCAAAAGTCGGTGAACATTGTGGATGCCACTTGAGGAGCAGGATCAAGTGGTCTTCCAGCTGCCTTGGAGCCATGTGGTGCTAGCAGTTGGAGCCGGTGGTGAGGTGGCATCACAGGCAAAATTTCATACTTGGGGAAAGCTAATAGGGGGCTTCCTTGGTGTCTTCAAGCAGCCAATATGATCTGGGACTGGAAATGTCCTAGTATCTGGTAGCAAAACCATCCTAGAGCATCTCAGGCCAAGAAACACATGAGTCAATGTATTAGGAAGTGGTCTGAGTGGCCAGGTAGTCTCAAACAGATTTCTTAGACTCTGTCAATCAGAGTAAATCTAGAGTTCCTCCAGGTGACCAGCTGACATCAAAGGAAGGCCAGTCAATATCACACAGTCTTTATAGGACTTCTACTTTATTCCATAGCCAGTCATAAAGCATCTTTTAATGTTGTTCAGCATGGCTTGTAAGACTGGGTCTCACATTGGGACTCTGGGGACTCCATGATTAGAAGAATTCCCTAACCAGGAGCTTGAAGAGGTTGAATGTGTCTAGCCCTCTGTGGTGCATGGGGTGGGGTGGTAAAGACAAGCTTCTCCCTTATGCAGGTGTCTGCCTGGACAGCCCCCCAGAAGCAATTTAAGAGTGTTTACTTTAGGACCACATGTATATGAGAAGGCTAGGCTGATTCCATGACAGGGTTCAAATTAGCAGTTAAGGAGACTAGGCCTAAACCTGTTTCCAAGAACTGGGCAATTCCAGCTAGGCCTTGCCTCAAAAGCTGCCAGTTGTGGTAAATCTCCAACCCAAATAAGACCCGTCAAAGAAAAAACAAATCAATAATTATGGATATAAACTACACGCCTAGATTGGGCAGATTTACCATTATACTACTCTAATCCCCAGCTATGAGATCTCTTATAACTTGCGGTTTTTCCAGGCCACATGCTTCTTCTCCATTGTCCGTCCACCTCCTGCTTCTCCATCGTCTTCCTCCTCTGTTGCCTTCCTCTTACATCGCCTCTCTCTCTTTCTCTCTCTCTCTCTCTCTCTCTCTCTCTCTCTCTCTCTCTCTCCACCCCCAAGCTTTTTTCTCCACCTCCACTTCCCCTTCTTCTGCTCAATCACTGGCTCTAGCTTTTATTTTACAAATTAAGGTGGGCAGAGGGTTCACATGAAGTCACCTGTGTCCTGATTCACTCCTCCTCTTCTGCAGTCCCTCCCAGGAAAGTGGAATTAGCATCAAAATACAAGGGGGGTGGCTATCCACAACAACTGCCCTACCATCTGGCCTGAGGCAAGGACAATGGGTCAGCAGCAGTTTCTAGACACCCCCCAACAAGTTTCTAGCCCCTATACCCCAGTAATGGAATGTCTAAAGAGATGGACCCAACAGATTAACATAGAGGTCACCTACCCCAAAATTCCCTAATGTGCTTTAAATCAGGCCTGCAAGCTCACTTGGGTGTCTCTATGTTCTGGTAATGGGAGACCCCAGCATGCTGGACTTCTGCAGAATAAAACATTCTTTGCGTTTACATACTATTTGAATATCGTTCTTCAGTGAATCATGGACCCTTACATTTATGCTCATGCTGGGTCACCTCGTATTACTGAAGGAGAGTACTCCTTTAGGTGAGATGACGTCAGTTGAACTGCAGGTTGGCGCTCAATCAAATCCCATACCCACAGGGAACTCAATCAGATCCCATATTCATAGGGCCATAGGACCATTACAAGCATTCACACATTCATTCAGAAATTATACATTTGCATTTTAAATTCCTAGTCTATTTCTCTGACCAATCTACCATTCCTTTGGAGACCAGTGCTACCACAGTATACCATTAAGGCTTTGGATGTAGTCTCCTGAAGGGTGACCAAGCCCAAGCTGCCTATCTCCCACGGGATACTTACCTAAATGGCCAGCCTAGTCTCCTCCTCTTCCATTCCAGTCCTGACTCTCATAGTCCCCTCCACCAATCGAAGGGAGCCCAGGAGTCCAGCTGTGGCCATATCCTTCCCAGTTCCAGAGACCTTCAGTGGGCTAAGAGGCAGGAAGTGGCAGCCTCTCTAAACCAACTGTAGACTTGGTAAAGGAGCTCTCACCGGGCCTTCAAAAATGTAATGGGACTCTATGGAATAAGTACTTCTACACTGTTGTGGGTTGTCCTGATGCTGTTTGAATTCTGATGTTAATTCTGGTTCCGCAAGAGGGGTTTTGCACTTAAACAGCATTACAGCATTGCAGGATTACAGTAGATCATGTGAACCTTCTCCCCATCCTAACTGATCAATAAAGCCTGTGATTGGGCGGCAGGGAAAGGTGGGGGCGATGGTTTATATATTCTTGGCCCACAGAGTGGCACTATTAAGAGGTGTGGCCTTGTTGGAGTAGTTGTGTCACTGTGGGTGTGGGCATTAAGACCCTCATCCTAGCTGCCTGGAAGTCAGTCTCCTACTAGCAGCCTTCAGATGAAGATGTAGAACTCTCAGCTCTGCCTGTACCACACCTACCTGGATGCTACCATGCTCCCACCTTGATGATAACAAACTGAAGCTCTGAACCTATAAGCCAGTCCCAGATAAATGTTCTTTAAGAGTTGCCTTGGTCAAGGGAAACTACAACCTAGAAAAAGCAAGAAAATAATCTTCCAACAACCCTAAAAGAAGATAGCTACACAAACATAACTCCACCGCCAATAACAAAAATAACAGGAAACAACATTTATGTTTCCTTAATATCTCTTAATATCAATGGACTCAATTCTCCAATAAAAAGACATAGACTATCAGACTGGATACATAAACACGACCCAGAATTTTGCTGGAAAAGCATTTGCATACAGGAAACGCACCTCTGTGAAAAAGACAGACACTACCTCAGAGTAAAAGGATGGAAAACAATCGTCCAAGCAAATGGTCCCAAGAAACAAGCTGGAGTAGCGATTCTAATATCAAATAAAATCAATTTTCAACCAAAAGTAATCAAAAAAGATAAAGAAGGACACTTCATATTCATCAAAGAAAAAATGTACCAAGAGGAACTCGCAATTCTGAACATCTATGCCCCAAATGCAAGGGCACCCACATACATAAAAGGAACTTTACTGAAGCTTAAAGAATGCGTTGCACCTCACACAATAATAGTGGGAGATTTCAACAACCCACTCTCAGCAATGAACAGATCATGGAAACAAAAACTAAACCAAGACACAATGAAACTAACAGAAGTTATGAACCAATTGAACTTAACTGACATCTATAGAACTGTTGGGAGCTGACTTTTAGCAGAAAGCGGCTATCAGCTTTGCAGCCATCTTGAGCCATATACCCTGACATGAGACTTGTTTTTCAACAGCCTATAACAGCTGAAGCACACTCTGATATCCCACATATTTTGTTTTGCTGTTTACTGCCCCCAGCTGCAAGGCGCACGTGGTAGCCACGCCTACAAGGCATGCAGTTCACATGCTGTCCATGTGCTATCCATGCCATACATGCCTGTAAGGTGCACGTGGAATCCACGCCTGTAAGGCTTACTGTAGGCCACCGACCCGACTCGGCTGGTCAAGATAGCACCTGCTTCGGTATGATCTACTGGTAAACAAGTGCACTGCGCATGCGATCACCCTTGGGCCAACTCAGTTTTGGCACCAACCCCTCCCAAGTGGAATATGTTAATGAAGCACTGCAATTCCAACCAATCGAACACCTCCACATGCACACACCCCCCCCAACTAGGGCTGAGCATATAAGCAGCTCGCTCTGGGTGCTGGGGGTTCCCTGCTGAATGATGAAGCGCTTCTACAATAAAGGCTGTTGAGAAGGATCCGGTTGTTCGCGTCTTCCTTGCTGGTCGAGTGGGGCACCACAGCTTACGTCATATCAACACCTGTAAGGCAGGTGATATCCACTCACCTACAAGGCATGTGTAGAACCCAAGACGAAATTCTCGTGGATCCAGAATTCTTCGCCTTAGAAGCTGCGGTACTGGTAAGTTCCCAGGTTAAGGTGGGACAATAGGGTACGTTCCTCAGAGAAGAGGTGAGAAGGTCTCTGGAGAAAGAGCAATAAAGTCTCCGGAGCCCGGAGCAGTAAGTCCCTTGGTAAGCCCTGTGTCTGAGGCAATAAGTTAAGTTCTCAGAAAGAGACAATATAAAGTCTGTGGTATAACGGCAATTTACAAGTCCATGGTATAGCAACAATTTATCCGTCAACAGTAAAGCGGGGGAAGGTTTCTGGGAGAACGGAACAATAATATATATATATATATATATATATATATATATATATATATATATATATATATATTTAAAGTGAAAAGCATAGGCAATTCTCAGTCTCAGCTGCTTCCCATAGCTCTTCAGGAGTTGCTGGAGAAGAAAGGGTTAAATTAGAAGAGGGGAGTGTTTACAACCTTTTTACAAAGAGTGGATACAATTGCTCCCTGATTTATGGTCTCAGGCCATTTAACACTGGTGAGCTGGGACAAATTGGGAAAAGATCAGCAAACTTGAGTAATAGAGAAACCTCTGAGGGTAGCTCTGGGTCAAAAGAGAAGAGGAGATAGAAAAAAAATTAAAAAATTTGGAAGCTTTGTTAGCCAAAAATGGAGTCTCTAACAGTTCAAAACAGAAAGAAGAAGAAAGAGGCGGTTATGCCTTTGGACTGTGCCTTTGGTGAGTAAAACTCCGCCCCCAATCACCCCTCCTGCTCGGCTGCAGCTGTCTACACCTTCGTGTAAGTTGAGGCTGGAGGAAGAGGAGGTGGAGGAGGAGGAGAGTCTTTTTGCTCAGGAGTATGGAAGGAAGTTCAAATAGCCTTTCCAGTTTTTCAGGACACTAATGCTTAGAGATATCATGAACCTCTGGATTTTAAGGTCCTTAAAAACCTTGCTGAATCAGTGAGAGCTTATGACATTAACGCCTCCTTCACAGTGACACAGCTTAATATCTTAGCACGCCATTGTATGACTCCTGGTGATTGGAGAAGTACAGTAAGGGCTTGCCTGTCAATGGGGCAACATGTGGATTGGAAAGTTTTTTTATCAAGAGTACGCCCAGCAGCAAGCAAATCTAAATAGACAAACAGGTAATGCTGTTTGGGATGTAGATATGCTCATGGGACAGGGGCATTATGCAGAAATTCAGACAGGGTATCCTATTCAGATGTATGAGCAAATTAATAACCTGGCCATACGTGCCTGGAAAGCTCTCCCAAATAAAGGGGAGGTGAGTGGAAATTTAACCAAAATAATTCAGGGTCCTACTGAGCCATTTTCAGACTTTGTAACAAGAATGATGGAGGCTGCTGGAAGAATTTTTGGTGATCCAGATACAGCAATGCCTTTAATTCAACAATTAGTTTTTGAGCAATGTACCAAAAAATGTCACAATGCCATCATTCCTTACAAGTCTCGTGGCATTGAGACATGGATGAATGCCTGTAGAGAAATTGGAGGGCTTCTTTCAAATGCTGGCTTTGCTGCTACAGTAATACAAATGACTAGGAGAAAAGAAAGCACCCCTGGGGCTTGCTTCCCTTGTGGCAACATGGGCCATTAAAATGGATTCATCCTAAAATATCAATAACCAAAACTATTGAATATTATCCTACTGCTGTTGCAATATTAGTTTTGGAAGGTGTGCAACAGTGTTTGCAACATTTTGGTATAGAGCTATCTAAAATTATAATACCTTTTAATAGTAATCAATTGCAGGTTCTGTGTGCTACCATAGATGATTGGACAATATTAAAATGTGGATATGCTGGAAATTTTGATAATCATTATCCTCAACATCCATTGATACAATTTTTTGAATCCCATCCTATTGTTTTTCCAAAAATGACTAAAAGTAGCCCTTTAATTGGTGCTGCTGTTATATATACTGATGGTTCTAAAACTAGATGTGGATCATATAAATTTAATACTGATGATCCTGTGGTGATTCAATTTGCTCCTGCCTCTCCTCAAATTATAGAATTAAAAATTGTAATAGACGTTTTTGATAAATTTAAAGAACCTTTTAATTTAGTATCAGATTCTCTGTATGTAGTAAAAGTTTTAAAGATGTTAGAAGCTACTGGTAAGACAAATTTGACCAGTCCTATTTATAATTTATTAACAATATTACAAAGATTGATATGAGAACGTAAATTTCCTTTCTTTGTACAGCATGTGAGAGCCCATACAGGCTTACCTGGGCCTATTAGTGCTGCTAATAATGAAGTTGATATGGCTATGCACAGAGAGATTATTTTTACTAGTATTCTTGATTCCCCAGTAGCACTGGCCACCCAATTCCATAAGACTTTTCATGTTAATGCTAAAAAATTACAAATAAAATATAAAATTTCCAGAGAAGCAACTAGACAAATAGTAATCCATTGCCCAGATTGTAACATTCATACTCACCCCCCTGGGGTGGGAGTGAATCCAAAGACATTGCTGCCTTTACGGTTATGGCAAATGGACGTAACACATTTTTCAGAATTTGGAAAACTAAAATATGTTCATATATTTGTAGATATTTGTTCAGGTCTTATTTTTGCTTCCCCCTTGTCAGGGCAAAAAGCAAAGAATGTCATTCTTCATTGCTTAGAAACATGGGCAGCGTGAGACAAAAAAAAACTGATAATGGCCCTGGCTATACAGCTGCCTCCTTTAAATCTTTTGTCAACAAATACAAGTGTCCATAAAACATGGATTACTATATAATCCACAAGGTCAGGATATGGTGGAAAGAGCCCATCATACTCTTAAAGAATGCTTATTAAAACAGAAAGGGAGAATTTGCCATAGCCGCACCCCGAGAGAACGTAGTTCTCTTGCTGTTTTTACTTTAAATTTTTTACAACTTAATGTAACTGATCACTCTGCTGCAGAGCGTCATACTTATTGACATAAAACAAAAAATAATTTTTTTTACCTTTTCACCAGATATTGATAACAGTTTTAATGCCACCTATGCTGGCCTTAATTTTACTTGGCAGGATAGCTATGCCTGCTAATCCTTTTGAGGTGTGGCTGCTTTGTGGAGTGAATGGTAGCTACACAGATTTGTCACCCTTTGTTATGATTGGGGGAGGATCTCATAGAGTACAAAAATTTTCTTATTCCACCTCCTCAGGTATGCAGGTATGACTGCTGAAGACATTGATTATGAACCATCCTTTTATGAGACAGTTGTAGGAAAGGGGTTTAGAAAAAACATTACCTTTAGTCCTACTCCTATTTGTGTTAGGGCACCTTTTGTGTTTACTGTTAGTAACACTACTCAGCTTTATAGGAGCCAACTAGTTTGTAGTAATCTTGATTGCTTTTATAACAGGTGCTGAGAGAGTGATAAGTTTCCCATTGCAGTAGATGCCCCTAATACTTTGACACAGTTTCGAGCCAAGAGAGATTTTGGTATAACAGCTGCCATTGTTACTGCTATTTCTGTTGCAGCGGCTAGAGCAGCCACTGCTGTTGTGGCCATGAGTCACACAGTACAAACCGCCGCAGTCCTTAATGACTTATCCACCAATACAGCTGCTGCCCTTGAGTTACAAGCATCCTTAAATGTCCAACTAAAAGGAGGACTCATGCTGGTCAATCAAAGAATTGACCTCATCCAAGAGCAGGTGGATGTACTGTGGCAGTTGGGCCAAATTGGATGTGAATGGAGATATGCTGGATTGTGTGTTACTGCCGTTCAATATCAAAACTATACTCAAGCTGCTAATCTGTCTCGTCAGCTCTCTAGTTTTTTGACAGGTAATCGGTCGGTGGAAAGTTTGATGACGCGGTTGCAGATAGCCGTTGTGACAGTGAACTCTACTAGCTTAGACTCTAGTCTCACCAGTGGACTTGCTGCGTGGATCGCTGGAGCTGTGTTTCATCTTAAAGAGTGGGCGGGAATTGGCGTCCTTGCTTTAATATTTGTGGCCACCAGCATTTTTTGCCTGTGGTGTATTTGTAGACTGCGGGTTGCTCGAAAAAGAGAGCTAGCTATGATTATTCAAGCTTTTACAGCTGTCGAAGAAGGCAGCTCCCCTCAAGCTTGGCTTGGAATTATCAAACAGTAGGAGGGCTCCAGGTGAAACACTGCACTCAGAGTCTCCCGAGAATAAGGAGACCGAAAAAGACATATCTGATTACATGTAGGTTGCGTTCTAAAATCCTACCTCTACAAAAAAACGCAAGATGAGTCTGCTAAATCCCCTGGTGATGAGCCAGGTGGATGAAACAATACAATCTTCCCTTTTGCTTAGCAGAGATCAGACCTCTACCTTTCCCTACAAAACTGTTAAAACAAAAGGGGGAACTGGTGCCCAAACTGTGGAGAGCCATGCCCAGAAGATGGCGCCTGGCAGGCAGCCAGGCAAAAGTTTGTACTTGTAAACACAAGCCTTATTAGGAATATATAAACAATTTGCAGCTTTCTCTAGTAGAGTACCCATAGTATTATGCCACGTGGCAGAGAGTTGTTGGCTGGCCTTAAGGAGATATAAGCTGGACACAGAAGGGGAGAGTGTGAAGGCAATTCCACTAAATGTAAAGTCCTGCCTAATTGTCCACTTTACCAAGATTTTCCCCCTTATTATTCCCCTTGCCAGAGTCCCAATTATTGGGACGCCCAGATATATTCTGGATTTGAATTTAGCCCCCCTTTGTTTAAAGCCAAGTATATCAATAAGTCCAAGATTGCAACCAGGACAAATAATATTTGGCCCTGGTATCAATGGCTACTTTCTAACAATAAGTCAGCCTTTACTTCTCTCACCCCATTTTCTAGGTTGAGAAGGGGCAATTTTTCATTGGTCAACATTAGTGCCATAAGGCACCCTAATGTGAGTTTAACAAGTATCAAGATTAATGGACATTTACGGAACCATTCTTACACGGGGGCTCCCGTTTGTATAAAGCCCCCCTTCTTCTTTATTCTGACCAATGCCTCAAGGGAAGTGCTAAATTGCAATGCCTCTGGGTTTGCTTGTTTAATATCTGAGTGCTGGAATGGGACAAGTACCACAGCGTTGGTGGTGCCGTTACCAACCTTTGTACCCATCCCAGTTGAAGCTGATCCTGAACAGTTTCCTATACTTACCCTGTTGCGCCATAAGCATGACTTCGGTATCACAGCAGCAATAGTGGCTGCTATTGTGGTGTCTGCACGGTGGCCCCTACTGCTGCGGTCACTATGGCCTCTCAAGTACAGACAGCGGAGGTAGTCAACTCCATCGTAGAACAGACAGCCGCTGCACTGGCTACCCAGAGGGAAATTAACACCCATCTTACCTCTGGGATACTGTTGGCCAACCAGCGTATTGATTTAGTTCAAAACCAAGTGGAAGAATTATTTAGGGTCATTCAGGCCTCCTGTGTATACTCCATGGGAGGCCTCTGTGTTACCCCCCTACAAGCTAACTTTTCTCAGTCTGTCAATCAATCTAGGATGCTGTCAGGATACCTCCGAGGCAATTGGTCATTACAAGCAGAAGAATTGACGACCAGATTATTTGCTCAGATCGCCCAGCTGAATGGGACCAGACTAGAGCCTCTCTCTCTGGGCGACTTCACCTCCTAGATAACCAATGCCTTTTCTTTCTTCAAAGAGTGGGTGGGTGTCTTTATTTGGGGGGCCATGGTGCTGGCCGGTTGCGTCTTTTGCATGTGGCTTCTATGTAAACTAAAAAGAGACCATTCCAGGCACAAAACTGTAGTCTACCAAGCCCTGGCTGCCATGGAGGATGGTGAACCTCCCCATGTTTGGCTTGCAACCCTAAAGGAATCATGAGCGGGTTTCAGCAGATACAAGCCCTTGAGGAGTGCACTACTAGTGGTTTGAGATGTTTTCGAGTGGGCACTCGACAGGGAATGTTCCACGAGTGTGGATAGATTTCCCGAAAGTACACCTGATTGCATAAAGGTTTGATGCCAAAACACTCCTTTCCCCGTCAAAAGGCATCAAGATGGGTATTGGAAGTATTACTCATTGCACAACAACAAGAGAAGAAACCCATTACAATATCTCATTTTGCACAGGGGATCAGGCCTCTGCTTTCCCTCACTGTACAACTACACTCATAGGGCAACTATCATGTACCCGTTCTGTGACTCAGGGTTTGCAATAAAACTAAAAAGGGGGAGATGTAGGCCACCGATCCGACTCAGCTGGTCAAGATGGCGCCAGCTTCTGGTATGATCTACTGGTAAACAAGTGCACTGCGCATGCGATCACCCTTGGGCCAACTCAGTTTTGGCACCAACCCCTCCCAAGCGGGATATGTAAATGAAGCACTGCAATTCTGACCAATCGAGCACCTCCACGCACATTCCCTGACTGGGGCTGAGCATATAAGCGGCTTGCTCTGGGTGCTCGGGGTTCCCTGCTGAATGATGAAGTGCTTCTACAATAAAGGCTGCTGAGAAGGATCCGGTTGTTCGAGTCTTCCTTGCTGGTCGAGTGGGGCACGACAGCTTACATCATATCAACACCTGTAAGGCACAGGATATCTACTCACCTACAAGGCACGTGGCAAAAGCCTATAAATACCCCAGATTTCCCTTCAATAAAAGACTTGATCAGAACCTCTGTCTTGTCTCCATTCTTCCCGTCTCTTCCCCTTTATCCCTCTCTCTCTCTCTCTCTCTCTCAACCCTGACCTGCAGACCGGAGCAGCAGCTTGGGCTGGAAAACAGTGGCCACTAAGCGTGGAGTGGAGAGGGCCGCAACATTTTTGGCACTCGACGAGAGGCAGCAGGAACGAGAGACCCAGTGAGGGACGTTACCGGAAGAAGGATCTGTTGATTGCAGCAGGAATCTGCTGATTGAGAAAGGTATAATGAAAATGGGGCAAGAAATAAGTCAGCCTGAACTTAACTCTCTGTTCTTGTTCTGTTGTTTACTGCTCACGTGTGTTAATTGCCTGCTTTTGTTTTGCTGTTTGAATGCTGTCTTTCAGGTTCAAAATAAAAAGAAACGTATATATCTGAAATTAGAATCCAAAAAACAACCAAAGGTTGATGACAGTTTGTCAGAGCCAGATTGTGTGGACCTAGAGGAAGGGGCAGTTAAATATTATGACTCTGAAAGGCCCTCTCCCAGTGCACCTCCACTTCCAGAGGCTCCCATTGTGGAGACAGTGGTTGTAGATCCCAGAAACGAGTTACAGGATAAAATTTCTTTTCTTAAACAACAAATAGAGTTAGAAAAAGAGTATTAGGACTTAATTAATCAGCTACAAAAATTAAGTACAGGGAAGAGGTCTCAAGAGGCCAACTGCGAAAATTCCCTGATTCCTTGTGTTCCTCAACTGGGAGTCCAAAGGCAGTCCCTATCCTCTAGCTTTAGTTCAGCTACAGATCAGCCAGAGGAGGGAGACGCTAAGGCTTTCCCTGTATCAGAGACCAGAGATGCTCAAGGGGTTGCTTGGAGACATCACACAGGGTTTAATTTTCAAATTATTAAAGAATTTAAAAATGCAGTATCTTAATATGGTGCCACTGCTCCCTTTACTCTTGCAATTTTAGAGTCTCTGACAGAGGAGTGGCTGATTCCTCATGATTGAAATACGTTAGTGAGAGCAGTTCTTAGTGGTGGAGACTCTTATTTGGAAATCAGAGTATCATGAGAATTGTAAAGAGACAGCTAGGAGAAACATTCAGGCAGGCAATGGTTGGTCCTTTGATGCCTTAGTAGGAGAAGGGCAATTTGCTTCTAGTGATAACCAGATGCAATATGACCCAGGTTTATATGCTCAAATTCAAAATGCAGCCATGAAGGCTTGGCGTAAACTTCCAGTAAAGGGAGACCCTGGTGCATCTTTAACAACAGTCAGGCAAGGGCCTGATGAACAATTTTCTGACTTTGTTCATCGATTAATGACAACAGCAGGGAGGATTTTTGGTAATGCAGAGGCAGGTGTAGATTATGTGAAACAACTTGCATATGAAAATGCTAATCCTGCCTGCCAAGCGGCCATTAGACTTTATAGGAAAAAGACAGACCTTACGGGGTATATCAGACTCTGTTCTGACATAGGTCCCTCTTACCAACAGGGCTTTGCTATGGCAGCTGCCATGCAAAGACAATCTGTAAGAGATTTTTTGGTAAATAGAGACAGAAAGACATGTTTTAAATGTAGCAAGCCTAGACACTTTGCAAGAGATTGCAGGGTAGAAAGTTAGTTAAGCCAGAGACAGCCCAGAAAACAGCCTGGGCCCTGCCCACGTTGCAAACGTGGAAGCCATTGGGCTAGTGATTGTATGTCTAAAAGAGATGCACAAGGTAAGACCCTTTCCCATAATCAGGGAAACAGGAACAGGGGCCAGCTCCAGGCCCTGAACCAACGCAAGCCAAAATAGGCTTATGGAGCAGTCACTTTCTTACCAGTGAACACCAATCCCTTTCTGAACTCAGTCGAGCAACACCAGGAAGCGCAGGACTGGACCTCAGTTCTGCCACCCACACAGTATTAACACCAGAAATGGGACCTCAGGCCTTACCCACTGGAGTGTTTGGACCACTCTATCCAAATGTGTTTGGCCTGATAGGGGGAAGAAGCAGTGCTACTATGCAGGGACTACAAATTTTTCCTGGAGTTGTAGATAATGATTATCAGGGTGAGATTAAGGTAATGGCCCAGGCAATTCAGAATATAGTCATCATTCCTACAGGAAGGAGGATAGCTCAACTATTGTTACTTCCATTGTACCCTACTGATCACAAATATAAAAATCCTAAAAAAGGATTCTGGAATCCTGATACAAAAAAAGAATTTTGCAACAGTCCTCTGGAAAGACCCATTAACTGGAACCTGTAATGGGACAGATCCAGTGCTTATCTGGGGAAGAGGTTCTGTTTGCATATATTCCCAAACTGCAGATGCTGCACGTTGGCTGCCAGAGAGACTGATTAAAAAAATAAACAACAATAACAAATCCAGGGAGGAGAAACCCCCTGAGAAGCGTATTTTTTTCTTTGCAGGAAACATGAAGATGCTTCACAATTGCCTTCAAACTGGAACAGATCAACAAGTAAACCTGACTTGGGAAGTTATCAGTGCTGAAGGAGACATCACCACCTGAATCTCCAGGGTGGCTCTACTGGACTCTTGATTCCCTGACTTATGATTTAGTGGGGTATATTGTTTAAACCCACTACCACAGTTATTATAGTTGTTTTTTGGGTTTGAGATTGATTGAACAGGGACAGGGATTTCCTTACTTGTTTTGTTAAGATCAAAGCTATGATCAGTTCTGTGTTTTTGTGTGATACCCTTAAAAAAAGAGTGTTGCTTTTATACTGGATATGCAGGCATTGCTAAGTCTCTTGTCTCTTGGGTGGATGTGGTTCAACTGACTGATGGCTTTTATATGACAACAGATAGATGCTATTCAAATGAAACCCATACAGGTCCAATATTACAGGCTGGAAGTAAGGGACTCTGAAACCTCTGTCATCAAGATGGACGAGGATTAACCCCTAACTTACGCACTAAGCCAGATAGTCAATGACCAGTAAGAGAGCATACCGAGACCCTTGCCCCTAAAAGAAGGGAGGCCTCACCATCCTAAGGCAGGAGGTAAACCAATGGCTGTTGAGTATCCAAGGATGGGAAAGGGAGGCTGGGGTCCTTTGTTCCAACCTAGGACAGGCATGGTTTGCCGGGAGCCAAGCCCAGGAAATTACCTGGTGTTTTAGAAAGTCTAGTCAGTACAAGGTTAAGAAAGGACATTCACAGGTCTCAGGTCCCAGGAACCTAAAGAACGTCTGGCATTTCCTTGAAGCTGATTATGACAGTGGGATGGTCTAGGGTGATAAGATTATGACAGTGGGATGGTCTAGGGTGATAAGATTATGACAGTGGGAAGGTCTTAGACAGTAAGGATTCCATAGTAAGATAGCCCTAAACAATGACCCTCACCCAAACTTCCTGGTTTGCTGTGTCTTTATAACCTGCCCCCAAAATTAAAGTTTCAGAGCTTGATCAGAACCTCAGACTTGCTCTCATTCTTTGTGTCTCTTGTCCTTTCATTCGTTCACCCCCTTCCCTAAGGTCTCGTCGAATCCCCGAGGGCCGGGGCAGTGGTTTCCGTAAGTTTTCCCAGCCTTCCCTTTTGAAAAAAAAAATTAAAAAGGGAGACTTGTTGGGAGCCGACTTTTAGCAGAAAGCAGCTATCAGCTTTGCAGCCATCTTGAGCTATCACGTGTGCCTTACAGGCATGTATGGCGTGGATAGCAGGTGGATAGCTTATATGCTCAGCCCTGGGGTGGGGGGGGAATGCATGTGGAGGTGTGCAATTGGTCGGAATTGCAGTGCTTCATTAACATATTCCGCTCGGGAGGGGTTGGTGCCAAAACTGAGTTGGCCCAAGGGTGATCGCATGCACAGTGCACTTGTGATAGCCACGCCTGCAAGGCATGCAGTTCACGTGCTGTCCACGTGCTATCCATGCCAGGTGCACGTGGTATCCATGTAAGGTGCACGTGGTATCCACGCCTGTAAGGCTTAAGTCATATCAACACCTGTAAGGCATGTGATATCCACGCACCTACAAGGCACGTGGCAAAAGCCTATAAATACCCCAGATTTCCCTTCAATAAAAAAGATTTGATCAGAACCTCTGTCTTGTCTCCATTCTTCGAGTCTCTTCCCCTTTATCTCCTCTCTCTCTCTCTCTCTCTCTCTCTCTCTCTCCCCTGACCAGCAGACTGGAGCGGCAGCTTGGGCTGGGAAACAGTGGCCGCCAAGCGTGGAGTGGAGAGGGCTGCAACATAGAACATTTCATCCTAAAGCAAAAAAATATACCTTTTTCTCAGCACCTCATGGTACCTTCTCGAAAATAGACCATATAATTGGTCACAAAACAGGCCTCAACAGATACAAAAAGATTGAAATAATCCCTTATACCCTATCAGACCACCATGGACTAAGACATGTCTTTGACTTGGACAAAAACAATGGAAAGCCCACATACATGTGGAAACTGAACAATGCTCTACTCAATGATGACTTGGTCAAGGAAGATATAAAGAAAGAAATTAAAGACTTTTTAGAATTTAATGAAAATGAAGACACATCATACCAAAACTTGTGGGACTCCATGAAAGCAGTACTAAGAGGAAAACTCATAGCTCTAAGTGCCCACAAAAGGAAACTGGAAAGAGCGTACACTAACAACTTGACAGAACACCTGAAAGATCTAGAACAAAAAGAAGCTAATATACCCAAGAGGTGTAGACAGCAGGAAATAATCAAACTCAGGGTTGAAATCAACCAAGTAGAAACAGAAAGAACTATACAAAATATCAACAAAACCAGGAGCTCGTTCTTTGAGAAAATCAGCAAGATAGATAAACCCTTAGCCAGACTAAACAAAGGGCACAGAGACAGCACTCAAATTAATAAAATCAGAACTGAAAAGGGAGACATAACAACAGAAATTGAGGAAATTTTAAAAAATCATCAGATCCTACTACAAAGGCTTATAATCAACAAAATTGAAAAATCTGGATGAAATGGACAATTTTCTAGACAGGTACCAGATACCAAAATTAAACCAGGAGCAGATAAACCATCTAAACAGTCCTATAAACCCTAAAGAAATAGAAGAAGTCATTAAAAGTCTCCCCACAAAAAAAAGTCCGGGACCAGATGGTTTTAGTGCAGAATTCTATCAGACCTTCAAGGAAGACCTAATACCAATTCTCTTCATGCTATTCAATCGAATAGAAACAGAAGGAACACTACACAATTCATTTTATGGAGCTACCATTACGCTCATACCTAAACCACAGAAAGACCCAACAAAGAAAGAGAACTACAGACCAATCTCTCTTATGAATATTGATGCAAAAATACTCAATAAAATTCTCGTAACCGAATCCAACAACACATCAAAATGATTGTCCATCATGATCAAGTAGGCTTTATCCCAGGAATGCAGGGATGGTTCAATATTCGGAAATTCATCAATGTAATCCACTACATAAATAAACTCAAAGAAAAAAAAAAACATAGTCACCTCACTAGATGCTGAGAAAACACTTGACAAAATTCAACATCCCTTCATGTTAAAAGTCTTGGAAAGATCAGGAATTCAAGGCCCATACCTGTAGGCGAAAAAATCTCATGTGGGAAGAGTCCAGCGGCAGGGTCCCACGGCGGTCCGACAGCGGGGTCCTGGGCGGGCTTCCCACACCGCCGGTGGAGGGTCCCATTGCAGGCGGGTCAGCAGCTGCATCGGCAAGGTTCAGGGATCCAAAGGCTGGGAACCTGGCGGCAGCAGGCCCAGGCGACACATGGAGTCCAGTTTTCCAAAGCTTTTATTGTTCCTGGCATGGTGAATGGGTGTAAATGGTGTGTGCTCCCCCCAAAAACCAGGGGAGCCTGACTTTTATAGGGAGAGGGAAAAGGGGAGGGAATAACTTAATTAGCTACTCCTTCTGGCCTTTAGATAACTCATTAATATTTTAATCTCTGGAGGTAGAGACTTGTCAATCATGCCCTCTACCTGCATCCTACGTGATTGATGGTGTAGGTTAAATGGCCAAGGCTCGACATCCCACTCTCTTTTCTTTCATAAAAGGAGGGGCAACTTTGCATCATCTGTAGTCTGCAAGGTGCAGGTTAATGAGAGATGTGAACCGCACGGAGTAGTTTGGAGTCTGGGAGCATAAGAAGATAATTGCCGTCCCTGAAAGGCAAAGTCCTGTTGGGTCCCCGGCTACCTCAAACCCAGGGCTTTATGGGGGCGGGGTGGGGGGCAAGGAACAGAGCTGAACGCCTTCTGTCCCAGGGGGTCTCTGGGGTTCAAAAGCTCGTTCGGCCAGGCTATGTCCAAACCACCTCTTCACGGCCCAACATCTTACTCTCTTTTAGTGAAAATTTTGGATGAGGGAGTCAAAAGAAAATACTATGTAGGCTGGATGGTGTAGCATAACTAAACCGAAAGTAATGGGAATTGAGGGTATGGTTGGGAAGGCAAGGAATCATTGAATCAATTAAATACAGGTTGTACAGTTTGAGGGTAATGACATCTGATTAATCTAAATAGACATTGTGTTTTCCTCACTAACATGTAACTTTAGCTATGTGACTTTGGCAAAAGAGTTCATCTGCAGCTGGAAGGTCTAGATCTGTCGTCTGTGGTGAGCGTCTCTGGGTTTTGGCGTGCATCTCTGGAGTTTGGCATGGGTCTCTGGATTTCAGCATGCTCTGGGGTCTTCAGTCAGACGATGTGGCCAGAAGAAGGCAGCTTGGCAGGTTCCAGGAGGTGGCGCTGTCTCTGGATCTCAGCATGTCTCTGGAATCTGCAGTCAGACAAGGTGGATGGGAGAAAGCAGCTTGGCATCTCAGGCAGGTTCAGGAACATGGCATGGACTCTGTTGGATCTGTGGGTATACCTGTAGGATAATCACAGCAGGGAAGCAGCATCTCTGGCAGGGAGATGTCTGTAAAGGCTGGATATTGAGCATTAAATTGCTTGGGAACAAGCACATTATGGTCTATTGTTAAGATCCTAGAAAAGCAAAGGTGTTTGAGGAAATTTTAGTTCTGGAAGGTATCTTTGAATCTGTTTTTGGATAGCTGAGGGAGAAAACATAATGTTAATTGTGTATCTGGGATGGGCAGCAACAGTTTGTCTGTAAAGAAATTAGTTGTTCCCTTCCGCCGCTCGCCCCTCCTGCAGTCTGAGGCCTGCGGAATTGTATATTGCAGAATGATCAGCCTTGGTGTATCTAGTCAACAAGCAAGCTGGGCAGACCTGCTCAAACCTCTGAGGTCCGTGAATTCCATCTGGAGGCAGCAAAGACACAGCATCAGAGGATTGTCAACTTGCTCTCTCCCCCCCCCCCCCCACTCCTCTTCTAATATCTCAACGCCCATAATCAGCTTGAAGAAGCTAATGATGAGTCAGCGCCCCTATTCCCTGGGCATGGGGACTAAGGTGGTAAATGTTGGGCTGTCTCCCTAGGGAAAAGTAGTGGTTTTGTCAGAATAGAGAGGATTAGCTAGGACTTATTGCATAGCCATAACCTATTAGTAGAAATCTGTATAATTAATATCAAGATGAAGATATAAATTCTTAAATGGCACCAATTTACTTTGTTTACAAATTTTAAGGTTTTCATTGGCATGAGCTTCTTAGTGATATAAGAGTGAGATGAATATTGTTACTCTCATAGACATTGTACCAGTATAACACACTTAGGAATACAAAGCTTAGACCCAGTCCTTCTTCAACTTTTTTAACTGATTTGAGATGGTCAGCCTGTGAGTTAAGGGACTATAGCAAATTCATGACTTGGAGTTTATTATAAGGGTGTTCTCTATGTTTTATTTAGAAATAGCTGAGTGGAGTTAACAGGCAACAGTCCAGATTACCTTACATGGATAGCTGGTTTTCAAAACATCAGAAATCCTTAGAATTGACATGACAAACATTTCAGTATTAATGTTCATTTTCATTAGAGACCTGTCTGCTCCGGACAGCTTCCTATGTTAAATTCTAAGAAGAAATTGAGCATCCTTGGAGTTACTCCAGTTGTGGTGAGACAGCCACTAGGCAAGAATTGCCACTTTCCTTCTACAGACAAATTACTGTCCAGAAAAGGACACACTTGCAGAATAGTCGA
This sequence comes from Arvicanthis niloticus, assembly GCF_011762505.2. NCBI lineage: Eukaryota > Metazoa > Chordata > Mammalia > Rodentia > Muridae > Arvicanthis > Arvicanthis niloticus. The sequence goes on along the minus strand of NC_133438.1, from coordinate 7,585,639 downwards.
CTGATTATATCTGCCTAGACAGAGTAATCAGCCCTTAATAATTCTGCAGCACTAAGGTCTGTCAGATGATCCTGGGCCAGAAGGCAGAAGAACAGATGCTCCAACGTTTTGAAGTAGAGCGAGTGTCCAGGTGTTCAGAGGTCTCTATAAATTGGCTAAGTTTTAGAAGCTATGCTTTGTGCTTCCCACAATTATAGTCAACTCAGTCATTCTGGATTTCTGATGGGGTTGAAAACTTATAGCTATTTACTTTGAGAGAAAAGATCTGAGTGTATGGTCATCAGCTGACATTCATCCTAAAGCCAAGGAAAAAGCCAGGTTCAGAACTAAGTGTTTTAGTTAGGATAGATGACAGAGGTGCTGGTTAGTCAACAAAAGGATGGACTGGGTATTAGGACTATCTTGTACCTCACTGGTACAAATAGGCATAATTATGCTCTAATTGTATTTTGAGAGAAAAGTTTCCTTTTAACAGGAAGGGTGATGTGTAGGAGGAGCTAAGGTGGGAGGAGTACTGAGAGGAAGAAAAGGAGTAAGAAGAGGAGAAGAAGAAGGAGAGGAGAAGCTAGGTGATGAAAGAGAGATAGAGGGGGGAGACAGGGAAGCAGATGTTCATGTATCTCCACCAGTCAAAGATAGTTGATATATCTAGGTTGGGTAGTGGGTTACACCTCTGATTGAACAATACCAAACTTATAAAGCCTATGATTAACATTTCTTTAAAAAATGTATAAATGCAAAAAGGAAAAGGGGGCATGGGATAGGGGTTTTCTAAGGGGGGGGGAATGGGGAAACGGGATGGTATCTGAAGTGTAAATGAAAGATCTAATAAAAAAATAACTCAAAAAAAAAAGAAATTAGTTGTTAATTAAGACTCAAGAAATGGTGCTCAGCATGCTGACTTAACCTGTGAAAGTAAATTAGATGGCTTTTGAACCTTGAAGAAATTATAAAGGTTGAAAAAAAAGTTGGGCATATATCATGAGTGTTAGAGAGAAAAGGCAGCATTAAAACAAAAAAAATTAAAAAATTTTTTGGTGGAAAAGCACAAGCATTGTTGTTTTAGGTGTTCCTGTTAGGGAGAAAAAAGAAATGTTTAAAATTTTTGGTTGAAAAACAGGAACCTTTGTTGTTGCATGTCCTCCTGTTGGGGAGAAGGAGCAGTAATGGCAGGCTTAGAAGCAGTGGGGGGGAGGGGGCTTGCTCTGCCATGTGGCGTCTGGGTGCTCTGGCAGAGAGGTTCTGTATTCCCCCTCTGTTTTTCTTAGAAATCTTAAATGTAGAGAAGGAGAAAAAGGCTAACTTTGAAGAAAAGTTTAAGGCAAGAAGAATTGGGGCTTGATAGGAGAGCTAAGAGTCAGAAAGAGTGAGAGTCTGCGTCTATGGGAAAGACACGTGGAAGTTGGATTGGAGCCAGGCGGCTTTTGAGAGAAATTGGCAGGCGACATGGGGGCAAACGATGCAGGCAGGATTTTGGATCCGCTGCTTCAGGCAAGCTGGCTGAGCTAAGTAGCTTTAGCCAGACGTAAATGACTGAGGGGGAGGGAAGCATAGGCTGGCTAAGGAACACAGGGCTGGGTAACAAGAAGGGTCTCGCCCTGTTGCTTCAGGCAAGCAGGCTAAGCCAAATAGCTATAGTCTGCCGCATATGATGGAGGAGCAGGGAAAGAAGCTACCTGGCAGGGAGCTAGGGACTAGACTTTGGAGCTGGTGATCTTGAGAGAGAGGATGGTTTCAGCCGAGAGAAGGAGTCTCTCAACCAAGGGTAAGAGTCTTAGAACGAGGGTTACAGAAGGTGTTGTGGCTTGAAGGACAGCTGTTAGCTGTGAAGGAGCCCCCTCTGTGGAGCTGGGGGGATGGGAAGAATGGGGGGCTAGGAAGCTGCTGCCATCTTGCCCTTAAGCTGGAGAACACGTGGGGAGAGAGACCTAGTCCTTTTGCACTAGGCAGGAGTTAAGCCTATAGCTAAGAATCAGAGAGAGAGAAAGAGACGGTAGGGTGGACAGAGATGTTACTCGCAGTTTTTGCAGGCACCAGCAGGGGGTGCTTGTGGAGCTGGCTCTGTGCTTTGTCCACCACCTGTGGGAAACAATGCAGGCCCGTGTGTGGGTGAACAAGTGTGGATCTCTGTTGTGTCGCTGGTCTGTGCCATCCTTTGTCAGCGGTGGGTGTCTCAGGGAGACTGGATCTACCACAGAGGAGCAGAGGCTAAGCAGGCGCACTTATGCTGTGCCAAGCGGACTCAGCGGGGCTCACACTTGGGCAGGGAACGAACTCAGCCTAATTTTAGCAAGAGCAGGTATAGGGCTGTCGGTGAGAATCTTCGTTCTGGGCCCCAGCCGCCATGGCTGGGCGCGCAGCAGAACAGAGACTGTGGGGACACATGACGATAGGTCCATGCACTGAGATTGGCCGCCATCTGGGGTCTCAGGATGCTAGCAGGATGGAGGTGGGGAACACTCGGCCACACACAGAGGACCGGGAGAGCTCTGGCACTACACCTTGCAAGAAGTATATTTGTTTAGCAGACTAAGCCAGCATGGTTCTTGTAGTCACGTGTGTGTTCATGCCCCATGTTAGGCGCCAGCTGTGGGAAAAAAAAAAAAAAACTCATGGGGGGAGTCTGGCATCGGGGTCCCACAGCGATCTGGCAGCGGGGTCCCATTCAGGCTTTCCACACCACTGGTGGAGGATTCCACATTCATGCAGCTGCTGCGGGCTGGGCGGCAGCCTCCGGAAGGTTCAAGGTTCCAAAGGCTGGGAACCTGGCATCGGAAGACCCAGGCTACACATGGAGTCTGGTTTTCCAAAGCTTTTATTGTTCATGGCGTGGTGAGTGGGTGTAAATGGTGCGTGCTCCCCCCAAAAAGTCGGGGGGCCTGGCTTTTTATAGGGAGGGAAAAAGAGGAAGGAATAACTTAATTAGCTACGCCTCCTGGCCTTTAGATAATTCGTTAATATTTTAATCTCTGGAAGTTGAGACTTGTTAATCATGTCCTCTACCTGCATCCTACATGATTGATGGTGCAGGTTAAATGGCCAAGAACCGACACATACCTAAACATAGTAAAAGCAATATACAGCAAGCCAGTAGCCAACATCAAACTAAATAGAAAAAAACTTGAAGCAATCCCACTAAGATCAGGGACCAGACAAGGCTGCCCACTCTCACCTTACCTATTCAATATAGTTCTGGAAGTCCTAGACAACAAAAGGAAGTCAAAGGGATACAAATAGGAAAGGAAGAAGTCAAAATTTCACTATTTGCAGATGATATGATAGTATACTTAAGTGACCCTAAAACTTCCACCAGAGAACTCCTAAACCTGATAAACAACTTTAGCAATGTGGCTGGATATAAAATCAACTCAAACAAATCAATAGCCTTCCTCTACTCAAAGGATAAACAGGCTGAGAAAGAAATTATGGAAATGGCGCCCTTCACAATAGCCACAAAAAATATAAAATATCTTGGAGTGAATCTAACCAAACAAGTGAAAGATCTGTATGACAAGAACTTCAAGTCTCTGAAGAAAGAAATCAAAGAAGATCTCAGAAGATGGAAAGATCTCCCATGCTCCTGGATTGGCAGGATTAACTTAGTAAAAATGGCCATCTTGCCAACAACAATCTACAGATTCAACGCAATCCCCATCAAAATTCCAAATCAATTCTTCATAGAGATAGAAAGAGCAATTTGCAAATTCATTTGGAATAACAAAAAACCTAGGATAGTGAGAACTATTCTCAACAATAAAAGAACTTCTGGGCGAATCACCATCCCTGACCTCAAACTGTACTACAGAGCAGTAGTGATAAAAACTGCTTGGTATTGGTACAGAGACAAGCAGGAAGATCAATGAAATAGAATTGAAGATCCAGAAATGAACCCGCACACCTACGGTCACTTGATCTTTGACAAAGGAGCTAAAACCATCCAGTGGAAAAATGACAGCATTTTCAACAAATTGTGCTTGATCAACTGGAGGTCAACATGTAGAAGAATGCAAATCAATCCATTCTTATTTCCTTGTACAATGGTCAAGTCCAAGTGGATAAAGGACCTTCACATAAAACCAGATACGCTGAAACTAATAGAAGAGAAGGTGGGGAAGACCCTCGAAAACCTAGGCACAGGGGAAAACTTCCTGAACAGAACACCAATGGCTTATGCTCTAAGATCAAGAATTGACAAATGGGACCTCATCAAATTGCAAAGCTTCTGTAAGGCAAAGGACACTGTCAATAAAACAAAACGGCAACCAACAGATTGGGAAAAGATCATTATTAATCCTACATCCGATAGAGGGTTAATATCGAATATATACAAAGAACTCAAGAAATGAGACGCCAGACAACAAAAGAACCCCATTTTTAAAAATGGGGTATAGAGCTAAACAAAGAATTCTCAACTGAGGAAACTCGAATGGCTGAGAAGCACCTTAAGAAATGCTCAACATCCTTAGTCATCAGGGAAATGCAAATCAAAACAACCCTGAGATACCACCTCATACCAGTCAGAATAGCTAAGATCAAAAACTCAGGTGATAGTAGATGCTGTCGAGGATGTGGAGAAAGAGGAACACTCCTTCATTGTTGGTGGGATTGCAAACTGGTACAACCACTCTGGAAGTCAGTCTGGCGGTTCCTCAGAAAATTGGACATAGCACTACCTGAGGACCCAGCTATACCACTCCTGGGCATATACCCAGAAAATGCCCCAACATATAACAAAGACATATGCTCCACTATGTTCATAGCAGCCTTATTTATAATAGCCAAAAGCTGGAAAGAACCCAGATGCCCTTCAACAAAGGAATGGATACAAAAAATGTGGTACATTTACACAATGGAATATTACTCAGCTATTAAAAATAATGAATTCGAGAAATTCTTAGGTAAATGAATGGGACTAGAAAATATCATCCTGAGTGAGGTAACCCAATCACAAAAGAACACACATGGTATTTACTCACTGGTAAGCAGATATTAGCCCAAAAGTTTGAAACAACAAAGATTCAACTAACAGACCACATGAAGCTCATGAAGAAGGAAGAGCAAGTATGGATGCCTAGGTCTTACCTAGAAGGAGTAACAAAATACCCAAGGGAGCAAATATGGAGACAAAATGTGGGACAGAAACTGAAGGAGAGGTTGTCTGGAGACCATTCCACCTGGGTATTCATCCCATGTGCAGTCACCAAAAATAGACGCTGATATAGATGACAGGAAGTGCATGCTGACAGCAGCCTGATAGGGCTGTCTCCTTAGAGGTTCCCCAGAGTCTGACATACCCAGAGGCAGATACTCACAGCTAACCATTGAACTGATCAAGGGTTCCCAATGGAGAAGTTAGAGAGAAAACTAAAGGAGCTGAAAGGGTTTGTGGCACCATGAAGAGAGCAACAATACCAACCAACCTGAGCTCCCCAGGGTCTAAACCACCAGCCTAGGAGCACATAGGGTGGGACACATGACTCCAGCTGTATATGTAGGGGAGTATGGCCTTGTTGAACATAGGTGGGAGAGGAGACCTTTGGTCCCATGAAGTCTGAACACTGAGTGGGCGGGAATCTGAGGGTGGGGTGTGGGAGTGGAGGGTAGGTGGGAGCACACTCTCAAAGAAGCAGGAGGAGGGGAGATGGGATAAGGAGTTCCTGGGTGGTGGGGGGGAATGGGGTAAGGGGATAAAATTTGAAATGTAAATATAATATCCAATTAAAAAAGAAGAAAAAAGAAAAGTTGTTACAACCAACATCTTTAATAAAATGTCAGCCCTCTAAAAAAAAATTATCTTGCTGCTAAAATTTGTTTTGAGAATTGTACATTGCAGAATACACAGCCTTGGTGTATCTACTCATCAGGCAAGCTGAGCAGACCTGCCCGAACCTCTGATGTCCTGGAATTCCATCTGGATGCAGTAAAGACACAGCGTCAGAGGCTTATCAATTTACTCTTCCTCCTGCCCCTCTTCTAATATCTCAACGCCCTTAATCAGCTTGAAGAAGTTAATGAAGAGTCAGCGCCCCTATGCCCTGGACTTGGGGAATAAGGTGGTTAATATTGGGCTGTCTTTCTAGGGGAAAGTAGTGGTTCTGTTTGAACAGGGAGGATTAGCTAGGATTTATTTCATAGACATAACCTAGTGGTAGAAATCTGTACAATTGTTATCAAGATGAAGTTATAATTTCTTAAATGGTACAAAATTTACTTTGATTTCAAATTTAAGGTTTCCATTGGTATGAGCTTTTTATTGATATCAAAGTGAGATGAATATTGTTACTCTCATAGGCAATGTGCCTGTATAATACAATTTACGAATACAAGGCTTAGACCCAGTCCTTCTTTAACTTTCTTAATTAATTTGAGATTGTTAGCCTGTGAGTTAAGGGCCTATAGCAAATTCATGGCCTGGAGTTTATTGCTAGGGTGTTTTCTATATTTTATTTAGAAATAGCTGAGAGGAGTTAACAGACAACAGTCCAGATTACCTTACATGGATAGTTGGTTTTCAAAACATCAGAAGTCCACAGAATTGACGTTACAAACATTTCTGTATTAAGGTTCATTTTGATTTGAGACTTGTCTGCTCCTGACAGCTTCCTGTCGTGGATTCTAAGAAGAAATTGAGCATCCTTGGGGTTACTCCAGTTGTGCGGTGACAGCCATTAGGCAAGAATTGCCTCTTTCCATCTACAGACAAATTACTGTCCAGAAGAGGACACACCTGCAGAATAGTCGACTGATTATATCTGCCAAGACTCAGTAATCAGCCCTTAATAATTCTGCATCACCAAGGTTTGTCAGATGATCCTGGGCCAGAAGGCTGAAGATCAGATGCTCCAACGTTTTGTAGTATTGGGACTGTCCAGGTGTTTAGATGTATCTATAAATTGGCTACGTTTTAGAAGCTATGCCTTATGCTTCCCATAATTTCAGTTAATTCGATCATTCTGGATTTCTGATGTAGTTGAAAACTTATAGTCTCACAGCCAATCCTGGCTACTTACTTTGAGAGAAAAGATAAGAGTGGATGGTTTTCAACCGACATTCATTCTAAAGCCAAGGAAAAAAAAAGCCAGGTTCAGAACTAAGTGTTTTAGTTAGGCGAAATGACAGAAGTTCTGGTTAGTCAACAAAACACTGGACTAGGTATTAGGACTATCTTGTACCTCACTGGTACAAATTGGTATAATCATGCTCTAACTGTATTTTGAGAGACAAGTTTTATTTTAACAGGAAGGGTGATATGTAGGAGGAGCTAAGGTGGGAGGAGTATCGAGAAGAAGAGAAGGAGTAAGGAGAGGAGGAGGAAAAGGAGAGGAGAATCTAGGTGATGAGAGAGAGAAAGAGAGGGGAGGACATGGAGGCAGATGCTCACATGTCTCCACCAGTCAAAGATAGCTGATATATCTAGGTTGGGTATTGGGTTACACTTCTGATTGAGCATTACCAAACTTATAAAGCCTTTGATTAACATTTTTTAAAAATTGTATAAAAGCAAAAAGGAAAGGGGGGCATGGGATGGGGGTTTTCTAGCGAGGGGAATTGGGGGAAGGGGATGGCATCTGAAATGTAAATAAAATATCCAATAAAAAAAAAAGAGTTGCCTTGGTCATGGTGTCTGTTCATAGCAGTAAAACCCTAAGACAGTGGGACAGGAGGTTGGGAGAGTGAAGGAGAAAGAGGAGGAGGAAACAAAGATGGAGCAGAACCACGTGGCTGGGAGAAGCCTCAAGTGGCAAAGGGTCTTTAATCAGTGCTTTAAGTAAAACACTAAATAGGTAGATAAATTAATATATAATAATTAGGGGTTTTAACCTTATTTTGATTCACTTGCACATTCCTCTGGAGGGCCCCAGTGTATACACATTTAGCTGTACCACTGTCAAGGTATGGGGCTTCAGGTGACTCTGAGCCTGTTACTGGTGGGCATCCATTTGGAGATACCAGGCACATTGTCTTTTGAATGGCACAGGTGCTGAATTGTAACCTGTACTTGACAAACCTTCTTCCTCCTTTATTATTCAACCATGTGACCACTGACATCAGAGCAGTGGTACCTAGCAGGACATGGGAATAATAATCCTGTCATTTAATGCCCTGGGGTGTTGCTCAGTGAGTGGTATAAGATGTGTTTAACACGCACAATTGTTTCATCCCCAGTACCAAAAAGAAAGGGCACTCATTATCATATTTGTAAGGAAAATAAACTTTTTGCTCAGTAGTTTTCAAATAGGCAGAACTCAGTTTTCATAATCATCTCCAAGTCCCACAATAAATTTTTAAAATTAATTCCTCCTCTCTAAACGGAAGCTGCACGTATCCTCTCCGCTGCCCTGGGCCCCCGTGACCACAGTCTCCTCTCTCTCAGTCATTTTAACTTGACTACAATCCACCTGCTATTGGTGTTATGAAATATAATGCATCAAAGGGTTTCCGTGACAGGTCCATGCCACAATGTGCCCCTGAGAAATTAGGCCATGCAGCAGATCTGCTATAAAGAGAGCAGTGAGAACCTGGGGTCAAGTAGAGGCAGCAAGGGAGCCAGAGGGCAGAGAAGGAGAGAAGGGGGCTCCAAGGAAAGAAAGAGAGAAAGATAATGTGGAGAAGAGAAAGAGCTGGAGTGGTGGGTGGTCCTTTTTTCCAGCCGAAAACACCTCTCGCACCTGACAGCAGCAGGTCATGACTTAAATAATTGCTAGGTCCCTAAGGGCAGGCCACCAGCACTGCCTGTACACTAACAATTGGTATAATGTCATGTTGGCGTCTCTGATACTATTTTAATTTTTTAGGTTTTTTTGGTTGGTTGGTTGGTTTTGGTTTTTAGTTTGTTTGTTTGTTTGTTTGTTTGTTTGTTTGTTTTTTCCTGGCATTAAAGGGGTATACCAGTGACGGGCATGGTTTTTTGTTTTGTTTTGTTTTGTTTCCTTTTTTATTGTTGTTGTTTTGATTTGTTTAATGTGTGTGGATGTTCTACGTCTTGTATATCTATGTATCTTGTTTGTCTTTGATGCCTATGGAAGAAGACAGAAGAGGGCATTGGATTTCCTGGTACTGGACTTATAGACAGGTTTTGGTTTTTAGTTTTTCCTTTGTTTTTTTTTTTTGTTGTTGTTGTTGTTCTGTTTTTGGTGTCTTTTCTTTAATTATGGAAGAGAGATGATATATTCACATGAGTGCAAGTTTCTGCAGAGTTCAAAAGAGAGCATCGGCTTTACTTCCCGCCCCCCCACCCGTGCCCCCACCCTCTACACTGCTAATTGGATTTACAGGAGGTAGTATCAGGGTGTGACAGGGCTGCTGTGAACTGAACTCTACCCCTCTGCAACAGCTGTGGGCACTTTTTGATTTTATATGTGTGAGTGTTCTGCCAGATATATGTATGTGCACCAGCTGCATGCCTGGTATCTGAGGAGGTCAGAAACCAGTGTCAGACCTCCTTGAACTGGAGCCATGGATAGTTGTGAGCTGCCATGTGGATTCTAGCAATTGAACTGGGTCCCCTGTAATAGCAGCAAGTGCTCTTAATCACTGAGCCATCACGCCAGCCCTTATATATCATATTTAACCTTTAGTTCCAGTTCTTGGAAGGTAGAGACAGGTGGATCTCTATTAATTCAAGGCCAGCATGGTCTACATTCTGAGTTCAAGGCCAGTCAGGGCAACATAGTCAGACCTTGTCTTTAAGAAGGAAAAAAAAAATGATCCATGTATGTCAAAACGTATATAAAGTTAAAGTCCCCTAAAATTTTTATTTCTTTTTTTAGCACATACTAATTACAAATAATGATGGTTTTTTAGCTCTGTGGTAGAGTGCTTGCTTCATACACATGATGCCCTAGGTTCAATCCCCTGTACTCCCAGAGGAAGAAGATGAGCCAGGGATGTTACTCACTGAGTGCTTACTTAGCACTTACAAGCCCCTGCGTTTGAAATCCACCATAGAATAGGGAGGGAGACAGCCAGTCAGATGCTTGCTGCTAAGCCTGATGATTTGAGTTTGATTCCCAGAACCCATGTTGGGAAAGTCAAGAACTAACCGCTACAAATCTTCTGAGCATACACAATTACACATGCACACACACACACACAGACACACAAACACACACACACAAATAAATTAATTAATTAATTTTAAAGAAAAATTATCTCGATTTCAGCACTAGGAAGGAATCTGAGGCAGCAGGCTCATGAATTTCTTGGTTCAGCTAGGCTATCTAACAAGATTCTGTCTTTTAAAAAAGCAGGTGAATGTTCCGAGCCCCTTCCGAGTCCCCTTCGCCCGTGAAAGAGACACGTGAGGCAGTGTTCGGGTGGTTACTACAGCGAGGCTTTATTCTTGTATCAGCAGAAGCGGAAGACCCCAAGCCCGGGAAAGGCACTGCTATATGTACCCTAAAGTGGCGTGTTCACTTCTGATTGGCTGTTCACTCATCACCTCATATTACGCCCCAGGATGGGCAGTGACTTTGGCGCGCTTTTGCCTTTTGCACCTGCGCAGTTAGTTGTTTACTTGTGGGAGCACAGGATGTCCACGCCATCTTGTAATGGCGAATGTTGTCATGCTCACCGCGGCTCCTAACAGGTCAAGGCAGTTGCTGCCAAAACTTGACTGCCTGATTCTGATTTTGATACTCAGAAACCACAATAAACAGAACAACTTCTACAAGGTCATCTTGACTACCACATTGTGTGGCATGTGTGTGTCCACATTCACAATCAGAATAAAGATGAACTTAATTTTTTTAAAAATATAATAAAATAAAGATGTCATAGGAACCTACACCCTCTGGTAATGTAGAAAGCAGGCACAAACCTACTGTGCTTGTGAAGCAGGGAGGAAGGTTGTTTTATCTCCTCCCTGGCAGATCATCATTATCCGCACAGCCAGAGGCTCTGTAGTAACAACAGAGTGCTACTCAGCAAGTGCAGCCAATACCTGCTTCCTCCTGAAGGTGTCTCCTGTCACGTCTTCAGGAATATATGGCTTTATGTTTTCGGGATTTAGTGACATTCTCTAATGTAGCAGTAGACGTCTCTCAGGAGGAGCAAGTCTGTCTGGCCTATGACTTTCAGGACCATTTTCCAAGAAATTGGCTGAATTTTTTCTCCCTGACGCCCAAGAAGACTTTGAGCTTTGTCAGTGTGGAAATGGACATTCCATGCCTTCTTCATCTTCCCATCTAACAGTCATGGTCCCCTTTGGTTGGCCTCCCTGTGATCATCTTTCTTCCCTCACAAACAAGGGATGAACTGGAGTTCTGGATATGTATAACCATCTTCAAAAAAGACAGCTTTGCCCAGCACTTGGGAGGCAGAGGCAGGCAGATTTCTGAATTCGAGGCCAGCCTGGTCTACAGAGTGAGTTCCAGGACAGCCAGAGCTACACAGAGAAACCCTGTCTCAAAAACAAACAAACAAACAAACAAACAAACAAACAAAAACAGCTTTGTCATTAGATGACAACATTATACCCAAATTGCTATTCACTTTTGTACTTTGAGGACTCACCTTTAAGGGAAACATCTTAATCTAGAACTCAGATTTGCTTTTAAGTTAGCACTTGTGTATACTAGAAAGTAAATTAGACACTGAATTTGTGTAAAACCAAAGTGAGTACAATTCCGTTGCCAGCATATGTACCTGGACTGAGACAGGAAGTTACAGTCCCTGAGCCTTGTGTTTGACATTGGATGCAACTGTACCACATGCCTGCTGTCCCAGCACTCCAAGAGTGAAGGCAGAAGATTGTGAGTTTGAGGTCAACACATCAAGACCGTGTCACAAAATAAAATAATACAAAGAAGAATGGCTAATGTTAGACCCACTATGTGCCATGGACAGTTAAAAGCCTGTGTATGTGTACTTATGTCAGGGACTGCTCTGCCAAATGTTGGAAACTGCACTGCCAAAAGCTTGGGGGCCAAAATTGTTAGAGCCCACACTGCCCCAAGCTTTGGGGGCTAAATTGTCCCGGCTTATACTGCTGCTCCGGTCCAAGGGTCAAGGCTCAACAAGAGAGAGAATGAGGGTGGACTCGAAGAATGGAGACCAGACAGAGTGTGATTCAGTCCCGTTTATTCTCAAGTCTCTCTTCTCTTTTTCCAAGTCCCTTGTTCCTAGTCCAAGTCCCAAGTCTCAAGTTCCTAGTCTCTAGTTCCTAGTCCCTGGTGCTTCCAAGTTCCAAGTTTCCAGTCCTTTCTTCTGTCTGCCTCTCACCTTTTATAAGTCTGACTTCTCAAGTCACACCTTCAAGTCACACACACACAAGGGAAAATCCTGGGTGTATAAAACAAGATGGTATCAGAGTGTGCTCAGCTGTTGTAGGCTGTTAAAAACAAGTCTCTTGTCAGGGTATATGACTCAAGATGGCTGCAGGGATGATATCTGCCTTCTGTCGGCTCCCCACATACTTACACTGTACATTTTATTCTCACAAGTTTGTAAGCTGGTCATGATTATGTCAGTGTAGGAGATAATTATACTCAAGAACAAATGATTTGTCACAGAGAAGACAGAAGCTAAACTTCCCAGGCATGGTGCCAAACTCCTGCTGTATAAGAACTTGAGAGGTGAAGGTAAAAGTTTGAGGCCGCCGGGCAGTGGTGGCCCATGCCTTTAATCCCAGCACTTGGGAGGCAGAGGCAGGCGGATTTCTGAGTTCGAGGCCAGCCTGGTCTACAGAGTGAGTTCCAGGACAGCCAGGGCAACACAGAGAAACCCTGTCTCAAAAAAAAAAAAAAAAAAAAAAAAAAAAAAAAAAAAAAAAAAAAAGTTTGAGGGCATAGCTGGGTGGTGGAGGCTCACACCTTTGATCCCAACACTCTGGAGGCAGAAGTAGCCAGATCTCTAAATTTGAGGCCAGCCAAGACTACACAGATCCTGTCTTGAAAATCAAAAACCAAAATAAATAAATAAATAAATAAATAAATAAATAAATAAATAAATAAAAACCAAAGGGGAAAAAAGAGGGGGAAAAAAGAGTTTGAGACCAGCCTGGGACACATAAGGTCCTCTCAAAAACAAGCAGGGCTGGAGATGTAGCTCAGTTGGTACAGTGCTTGCATAACAAGCATGAAAGCCCTGACCATCTCTAGCACGCACAAAACATGGTGTCATGACAAGCATCCATCCCAGCAGCCCTCAAGAGGTACAGGCAGGAGGCCAGCCTCAGCTGCAGTCTATGAGAAACCCTATATCAAAGCAAAAAAGCAGGAATTAAGCAGTTCTGATTCTGCCTTTATAACTGGATATGGCAGCTCACACATAATCCCAGCATTGGGAAACTGAGGCAGTTCACATATAGACATATCAATTCAATCTCACTACCCATCCTCTTCAGAACTAGGGTCTGCAGATGTACTTGAATGACATGCTTAAGCCTCATAGTTCTATCCCCAGAACCAGAAGAGTAATTCTGGCCCAAGCATGCATGCTGGCAGCCACCTTGCTCCACTTACCCTGACGGAAAATACATACAGATGTTTGTAATAAAGCATTTTTTCTATTCATCTGGCTTCCTGTTTGTTCCCTGATGCTGTCTTTCTTATGAAGTCTTTATCAATATCATGTTGAGCTTTCAGTGGCTATAACCTAATAATTCCTGATTAGAAAAAAAATGCAGTTTTTTCTGCTGACCCGATTACCTGAGAGACAAGAAGACTGCAGTTCTAAGTATAGCTAAACAGCATGATCCTATTAGCATTTTTAAGCTTGTAAAATTTTTCTTCAGGGGGCTGGCAAGATGGTTCAGTGGGTATATACTTGCTGCCAAACCTGACAGTTTGAGTTCTGTTCCCAAGAACTTACATGGTAAAGGGGCAGGTCCAACTGCCACAGGTTATACTCTGACCTCTACTCATGGACAATAGTGTGTGTGTGTGTGTGTGTGTGTGTGTGTGTGTGTGTGTGTCACACACAACCAAAATCAGTCAATCAATGTAAAAAAAACATGGTTTTTCTTCATCTCTGTATCACAGAGCATTCACCTTTTGGGGGATGTTTTGTTTTGTTTTGTTTTGCTTGGGATTTGGATTTTTTGTTATTGTTTTTGGTTTGGTTTGGTTTGGTTTTGGTTTTAGTTTTGTTTTGTTTTGTTTATCTTTTTTTCTAAGACAATGTTTCTCTGTGTAACAGATCCAGCTGTCCTAAAACTGGCTCTGTAGACCAGGTTGGCCTCAAACTCACAGAGATCTGCTTGCCTCTGCCTCTACTAGGATTGAAGACATGCACCACCGCCACCCAGCTGATTAATCCTTTCTTTGTGGTCAGAATATTTGAATCAAATATATCTTGAAATATATGAGAGCTGGTCATGGTGACATATTCCTTCAACCCCATAGGAGACCAGATATCAAGAGTTCAAGGTCATCCTCAACATCTCAAGTTTAAGGCCACCCTGGGCAACTTGAGACATTTCCAAAACAAAAAGCAAACAACGCTGTAAATCTGTGTTCCTTTACAGTATCTGTACTTTTGTAGTCAACTAACCAACCTCCCTATTCCTTTCTCCTTAGTCTCCCAGCTTTTGGGGAAAGGTACTTTATCTGCTACTTAGTCAAATCTCACTGGATAACCTGGAACTCACTATGTAGCCCAAGCTAACCTCAAACTTGGGGAAACCCTCCTTGTCTTGAAAAAACTCAAAGGGGGATTCTCACTCAAGTCTCAGGACGGCGCCCACCCAAAAACTCACAAGAAACCGGCTTGCTGCAAACACATGAGGCAGTTTAATATCAGAGCTCTGGGCCAGCCCATATCTCCATATCTCACATAGGGGATAGAGGGACTGACTCGGAGGCTCAAAGGATTAGGACTTTTATATGCAAGGGGTGGGGGAAGTGGGAGATTTTTACGTGGGTACATATGATTGCTTCTTTTACATTTTTGAACATCAGCAGGCTGTATAGGCCAAGCGGGCCCAAAAGGGGGAAGGGTGAAAGAATACCAGATGGCCTATTACTCATTTGGACATATCTCTGTTCTTCTAAGGATGTCCTTGTATACTTTTTTATCTTTCATGGTCAGTCAGTTCCTTGGATGATTCAACAAGCCTTTGTCCTTTGTCTTATAACTCTCTATTTTCTGTAACTAATTAACTGGGCCCAAACCTGCTGACAAGCATTTTTAACTATTTAGGTTACGGAAAAGGAATCACAGGGCCCTGCTATTTTTATTAGTTTGGTCCTATTTCAAAATTTTCTTTCAGTCTAAGTGTTTCAATTACAAGTGAAGCCCCTATGCTGTGATTCTACCCTCTGCTTCAGCAATCTTGGGTTTCTTTCTTTTTTTCCTTTTTTTATTCTTTGAAAATTTTAGACATGTATACAATGAAATATGATTATATCCTCCCTCCATTTTAACCCCTTTACTTCCCCCAAAATTCACCCCTACATGTCTATGTTCCCCTCCTAACTTCATACCTCCTTTTTTTTTCACACTAAGTTCAGTTACTGTTGTCCCTATATGTAGGATGTGAGGCAATCGTCCAGAGCATGAATAGGTTACTACCTACCAGTAGCCATGTTGTTAAATTGCCTTGTAAGTATGTAAATATGTGTTTATATTCATAAACCTGGGCAGGGCAGAAAAGCTTCTATTTACAATGGGCAAAGCAATGAACTTTTTATTGTTGTTGGTTGGGTTGGTTTTTTTCTTTTGGTTTGTTTTATTTTGTTTTTCATGACCGGGTCTTTCTGTGTAGCCCTGCCCACCCTGGAACTCTCTCTGTAGAACAGGCTGGCCTTGAACTCAGAGATCCATCTGCCTTTGCCTCCCAAGTGCTGAGATTAAAGGCATGTACCACCACCACCTTTTTTTACATTCCCTATTAATAAGAACATGGGATGTTTGTTTTTCAGTGCCTGGTTTGTTTCACTTAACATCGTGTCCTACAGGTTCATCCATGTTGCCCCAAGGGTTCTCGATGAGCCCCCCCCCCTCCCCCCAGCAGCCCTGTATGTCATCTCATCATCTACAGAGTGTACTATATCCTGTTTACTTTCAAAACTCTTCCTCTCTTACTGGGGCAGAGAATCACTGCCACAGTCATCAGTGTCCTCTCTCATTTGACTTTAACATGGATTCCCATGGTGTTTCCTCACTAACAGCTGTGGTCCTAGAATATCAGTTCTGCTGAGGAAGCCTTTGAATTGTGCTTAGTTTTACCTTCTGATTCCCTTTGAGAAAAACAAATGAGGGATGGAGAGATGGCTCAGTGGTTAAGAACATTGACTGCTCTTCCGGAGGTCCTAAGTTCAATTCCCAGCATCTAAAATGTGGCTCAACAGTCAAGAACACTTGCTGTTCTTATAAAAGACCCTGGTTCAGTTCCCAACACTCACCTGGTCAGTCACAACCATCTGTAATTCCAGTTCTAAGTGATCAATGCCTTCTTCTGACCTCCATTGGCAGCAGGCAGGAATGTAGTGCACATACAGAAATGCAGTCAAAACATGCATACAACTAAAATAAATAAATCTGTTTTCTTAACATTATGTTCCTTTCAGAATGGAATCATCCCATGGGGCCAACAATTTAGCTATTAGAAGAAACATTTATAGAGCACTGAGCAGATCTTGGGTGGCAGCTCTGTCCCCAACCTCCAAGAACCCAGAGGAAGCAGGGATCCCAGGCGCTCGAACTCAGGCAGTATCCTAGGTAAGCAGACAGCAGGGCCCGCCCTAAACAGGGAGTAACTGGGAACCAAAAGGACCCAGGAAGTCACTCCCAGCCTGGAACACTGGTTCCTTCCAGTCTGGGCCAGAGCACTGAGCAGATCTTGGGTGGCAGCTCTGTCCCCAACCTCCAAGAACCCAGAGGAAGCAGGGATCCCAGGCGCTCTAACTTGGACAGTGTCTTAGAAACTAGTTCCCAGATCTGAGGCCTGGATCAGACCTCTGCCAGGTCTGCCGTTGTGTCGACCCCGGATTCCACCTGAGACATACTGGAAGGTCCACTCAATCCAGATCCACAGAGGAACAAATGAACTCAGAGCTTCAGACAACATATCCTGAGATATTCTAGAGGAGACACTGCACCCAGAACAGCAGACACCTATCTGGACTACTACCTTGGAGGCACCATATCCTGAGGCATCCTAGAGGTACCACTGTAATCAGTGCAGCTGGAAAAGATCACAGAGACATCTGGACCCCTAGGAGATCAGACACAAGCTAGATAACTAGAAAGACAGGCTTCAGTCAGAGACAGCAAGTACAGGCAGCACTAGAGTTAACCAGATGGCAAAAGGCAAGAGCAAGAATGTAAGCAACAGAAACCAAAGTTACATGGCATCATCAGAACCCAGCTCCCCCATCAGAGCAAGCCCTGAACACCCCATCACACCAGAAAAGCAGGAATCAGAATTAAAATCACTTCTCATGATGATGATAGAGGGCTTTAAGAAAGACATAAATAACACTCTCAAAGAACTTAAGGAGAGCACTGGTAGACAGATAGAAACCCTTAAAGAGGAAACACAAAAATCCCTTAAGGAATTGCAAGAAAATGCAACCAAACGGGAAAAGGAATTAAACAAAACCATGCAGGATCTAAAAATGGAAGTAGAAACAATAAAGAAATCACAAATGGACAATACCCTGGAGATAGAAAACCTAAAAAAAAAGATCAGGAGTCATAGACACAAGTATCACCAACAGAATACAAGAGATGGAAGAGAGAATCTCATGTGCAGAAGATACCATGGAAAACATTGACACAACTGTCAAAGAAAATGCAAAATACAAAAAGCTACTAACCCATAATATACAAGAAATCCAAGACACAATGAGAAGGCCAAACCTAAGGATAATAGGTATAGATGAGGGGGAAGACTCCCAACTTAAAGGACCAGTAAATATCCTCAACAAAATTATAGAGGAAAACTTCCCTAACCTAAAGAAAGAGATGTCCATAAATATACAAGAAGCTTACAGAACTCCAAATAGTTTAGACCAGAAAAGAAATACTTCCCGCCATATAATAGTCAAAACATCAAATGTACAAAACAAAGAAAAAATACTAAAAGCAGTAAGGGAAAAAGGCAAAGTAACGTATAAAGGCAGACCTATAAGAATTACAACAGACTTCTCATCAGAGACCATAAAAGCCAGAAGATCCTGGACCGATATCATACAGACCCTAAGAGAACACAAATGCCAGCCCAGACTACTATACCCAGCAAAACTCTCAATCATTATTGATGGAGAAACCAAAATATTCCATGACAAATCCAAATTTACACAGTATCTCAACACAAATCCAGCACTTCAAAGAATAATTGGTGGAAAACTCCAACACAAGGAGGGAAACTATAACCTAGAAAAAGCAAGAAAGTAATCTTCCAAAAACCCCAAAAGAAGATAGTTACACAAACATATCTCCACGGATGTTAGCCCAAAAGCTTGGATTAGCGAAGACTCAACCCACAGACCACATGAAGCTCATGAAGAAGGACGACCAAGAGGGGATGCCTCAGTTCTTCTTAGAATGAGAAACAAAAATGCTCAAGGGAGCAAATAGGGAAACAAAACATGGACACATAGGGAGGGACCCAAGACTCCAGAGGTATATGTAGGGGAGGATGGCCTTGTCGAACATAGGTGGGAGAGGAGTTTCTTGGTCCCATTAAAAAAAAAAAAAAATGAACACACAGTGGGGGGGGGGAATGATGTGAGGGTGGGGAGAGGATAGTGAGGGGGGGTAGGTGCAGTCACTGCCTCATAGAAGCATGAGGAGGGGGATGGGATAGGAGGTTTCTGGGTGGTGGGAGGAAGTAGGCTAAGAGGATAAAATCTGAAATGTAAATACTACAACCAATTTTAACAAGCGGGAGGGAAAAAAGTCTTCAGAACCAACATCTTTTAAAAAAAAAATGTCAGCCCCCTGGGGGTGGGAAATTTTTTTTTTTCTTGATACTAAAACTTGTTCTGAGAATTGTATATTGCAGAATACACAGCCTTGGTGTATCTACTCATCAAGCATACTGAGCAGACCTGCCCAAACCTCTGATGTCCTGGAATTCCATCTGGATTCAGTGAAGACACAGCATTAGAGGCTTATCAACTTACTCTTCCCCCCAACCCCTCTTCTAAAATCTCAACGCCCTTAATCAGCATGAAGAAGTTAAAGAAGAGTCAGCGACCCTATTCCCTGAGCTTGGAGACTAATGTGGTTAATAATGGTCTGTCTTTCTAGGGACAAGTAGTGGTTTTGTTGGAACAGGGGGGATTAGCTAGGACTTATTGCATAGCCATAACCTATTGGTAGAAATCTGTATAATTATTATCAAGATGAAGTTATAATTTCTTAAATGGTACAAAATTTACTTTGATCTCAAATTTAAGGTTTTCATTGGTACAAGCCTCTTATTAATATAAAAATGAGATGAATATTGATACGCTCATGGGCATTGTGCCTGTATAACACATTTAGGAATACAAGGCCTAGACCCAACCCTTTTTTAACCTTTTTAACTGATTTGGGACGCTTAACCTATGAGTTAAGGGACTATAGCAAATTCATATTTTTGAGTTTATTGTTAGGGTGTTTCCCATATTTTATTTAGAAATAGCTGAGAGGAGTGAACAGACAACAGTCCAGGTTACCTTACATGGATAGTTGGTTTTCAAAACATCAGAAGTCCATAGAACTGAAGCTACAAATATTTATAAATTTGTTTGACCCTAAGAAGTGGGAATATTAAGAGATGTCCCTTGTGGGAGATGTTACCTTTTTGAAGGAATTGAATTACTATGGTGGTGGTCTTTGGAGCTCAGGCCAGTACAAAACAGACACTCCTACCACTTGGCTGGAAGACAGTCTCTTCCTAGATGCCTTCACATGAAGATGCAGAACTCTCAGCTCCTTCTCCAGTTCACTGCTGCCGGCATGCTGACATTCTTCTTGCTATGATGGCAATGGACTAGACATTTGAAAGTGCAAGCCAGGCCCAATTAAATATTTGCCTTTAACACACACACACAAAAGAAGAAGAAGAAGAAGAAGAAGAAGAAGAAGAAGAAGAAGAAGAAGAAGAAGAAGAAGAAGAAGAAGAAGAAGAAGAAGAAGAAGAAGAAGAAGAAGAAACATTTATGGACTGAGCTTTTGAGAGAAGTTGACAAGTGACAAAACTGTGTCTTTTCACCCTGACAGAATTAATGAGGGTGAGTCTGAACAACCACAGGGCTCTGGAGAAAAAAAAGATGTCAATGACTTAACAGACAGGGCTAGAAAAGCACCCACCAATACAGGAAACACACCTATACCATTTGTGAGAACTCAAAAGAAGAGCCTCTTCTCATGTCAGGTCTACGGGAAGGCCTTTAGTCATGGGTATCAGCTTAGTGGGCATCAAAAAACTGACACTGGTAAGAAGCCCTATGAATGTAAAGGTTGTAAGAAAGCCTTCAGCTGGCATAATCAGCTTACTCAAAATTCACACCAGGGAGAAACGTCATGAATGTAACAATTGTGGGAAGGCTTTCTGCTGGAGTTCGAGCTTTGTAATTCATAAAAAAAATTCACATTGGCGAAAAACCATACTTATGTAAAGACTTTGGGGAACCCTTTAGACAAGGTGATGAACTCAATCTGCATCAGCAACTTCTGACTAGGGAGAGAGAGACTCTGAGTGTAGTGATCGTGGGAAGACTTTTAGCCATCTCTATAAACTTCTGCAACACAAGAGAATCCATAGTGATGATAAGCCCTATGAATGTAAAGTCTGTGGGAAGGCCTTTATTTGTAGTTCCCACCTCAGTCAGAATAAGAGAATCTACACAGGTCAGAAAGCCTTTGAGTGCCAAGAGTAACTGCCTCACTCAGCATCAGATGATTCACACTGGGAAGAAGCCTCATGAATGTAGGGAATGTGGGAGGGCCTTTCAATGGGTGTCAAGCCTGGTTAAACACAAGAGAGAGCATTCAGGGGAGAAACGCTATAAACGTGCAGAATGTGAGAAGGGCTTTAGTTGTGGCTATCACCACACCCAGCTTGAGAGAATTCACACGGGGGAGGGGGGGACCCTTTGAAATGTAAGGAATTCGGGAAGACCTTCATATACAGATCAAGCCTTCTTAAACATGAGAGAATTAACACAGGAGAGAAAACCCATGAATGTAAGGAATATGATAAGGCCTTTTAGTCATGGCCACCAGCTTAGACAGCATAAGAAAATTCACATTGGCAAAACGGTGTAAGGAGTGTGAGAAGGTTTACAATAACATAAGCCATCCCAGAGAACTTCCAAAGACTCACAGACATTGAAAGCATTGACTACAAAAAGCTTACCAAGGCCTCTGGCATACATCCGTTCTTTCTTTGGTGAGTAACTTATCTTAAGCCAGCCTTCCATGGTCATTTTCCAGAGGTGAATTTGGGAAAGTATCAACATCACTTTTCTTAATGATCATATCCTTCTCTACTGGCGTTTTTACTGAATAAGTTGGTTGAATAAAGTCATAAAAGCCCACCAATACCATTCCACCATTTATTACACTTCAGGTTCATTCTGGGGAAGCAACTCTGCTCATGTGATACTCTTGGGAAAGCCTTAAGCCTTGGCAATATACCATTCAGCTAGCATCACTGTCCCACCTCTTTGCTCTTTGTGAGACATTCACCAGCTGCTCACTACCCCTGAAAAAACTCATCGTACGCTGAAGAAAAGCAATTGAAAATGCACTTAAGACACCTCACCAACCAAGCACCACAGTTTTAACCCAGCCTTCCTCAAATGTACTGAGAACACACCCTTTAGCCTGGGCAAAATCCAACACAAAGCTATTCAGTAATAAAATGCTGAGTGTCTCACATAATTTCTTGACTAATGGTAGCACATGCCTATGATCTCGAGAGGCTGAGATAAAAAGAGTGAGAGTTCAAGGCTAGCCTGAGCAACATACCAGATTCCAGACTAGCCTACATAGCATAACCCCGACTCAAAAGAAGAGGAGGAGGAGGAGGAGGAGGAGGAGGAGGAGGAGGAGGAGGAGGAGGAGGAGGAGGAAGAAGAAGAAGAAGAAGAGGAAGAGGAAGAGGAAGAGAAGGAGAAAGAGGAGGAGGAGGAGAAGGAGGAAGAGGAAGACGAGGAAGAGAAGGAGGAAGAGGAGGAGGAGGAAGAGGAAGAGGAGGAGGAGAAAAAATATTGTTTCAAAAGTGAAAATCAATGGTTGTATCAAGTACCCATTAGCATCATTGTGATACGGAAGAGTCTGATTCTATGATTATACTAGGTCCATTGTCACACCATCTTGAAGTTTAAAAATCAGAACTTTTCAGAGTTGAAAATAAGTAGTTGTATTGAACCTATTTTCATGCCATTGTAGAGTTGAAAAATCAGTGGCAGTATGGAAGTGCTTTTACACTGTCATAAAGTAAAAAAAAAATCAGTTATACTTACTATATTTTTGTGCTGTTGTGAGGCTGAGAATTGGTGCTGTGTTGAGTGTGCTTTCACTGTTGACAAAGTCAGTGGTCATGTGCTGGGTCTGCTTTTCAAAGCTGAGATCAGTAGTCATATTGGACACGCTTTCATACCATTGTAGAGTTGAAAAATCAGTGGCAGTATGGAAGTGCTTTTACACTGTCATAAAGTAAAAAAAAATCAGTTATACTTACTATATTTTTGTGCTGTTGTGAGGCTGAGAATTGGTGCTGTGTTGAGTGTGCTTTCACTGTTGACAAAGTCAGTGGTCATGTGCTGGGTCTGCTTTTCAAAGCTGAGATCAGTAGTCATATTGGACACGCTTTCATACCATTACAAAGTTGAAAAATCAATAGTTCCGCAGATGCCCTCTCACACCATCATAAAGCTGAACAATCAGTAGGTGCGTGTGGACACACATTTACACCATTGTGATTTGAAAAGGCTGTGCTTGTGTGGATAGCTTTTGTGCCTTCATAAAGTTGAAAAACTAAAAGCTAAAACCTCCATAAATCAAGACAATATTTGTTAAAAAAAAAAAAAATGTGTGTCCTGTACATTTCTAATAGATAAGGATAATCACATTGAAAATTAAATGGTCAACGTAAACTCCTTGAGACAGTCTCCTAAGAGACAGCTCCCTAAGTAATGCCTATTTTTGTTCTTGTGGTTATCATCATTAATGTTGCTGCTCATGAGCCATTCCAGGAAAAGCCCCTGTGGGTGCAGTGAGGTTTAACAGAGGCTCAAAAATCATAGAGATGGTTGTTGCCATCTTGGGTCAAACAGTGCTTTCTTTGGTACACACACCACAGTGTGTAGAAAAGATCATTAGACTTCATCAGAAGTATGGTCTGTAGATGAAAAAGAGGGCAGGGAGCAAAGTGGGAGGGTACTGTGTGTGCACCAGTCTGCAGACTCACAGAGGCATGGGGAATCCTCAAATGCAACACAGACTCTCCCAAAGGAGGGTGACACATGTCAGAGATCACCAGGTAGCAAATAAGTAAATGGAAATGCATCCCACCTTATTTCTCAGCAAGGAAATGCAAAGGAAAGCCAGTACAGGATGTCAGGAGAGTCACCAGAACTCCTAACATCAAAATGAGAAAGTACATCAAATATTTCAGCACACAAGTGAGGGAGGTGATGGGCATTACTTTGGCTCACTCAGTCCCTGTTATATACATGTATCAAAACATCAGTGTTCCCTACAAATGTAATACAGAGAGCAAAAAAAAAAATTATTTATCCATTAAAAATAATAAAGTTTTAAAAGGTAACTTTGGGCTGGACTTGGATAGTCAGATGCACTGTTTGTGAATTAATGGAGCCAGTGAACATTCCACAAGGAGGCAGGGGGGTGAAGGCACTTGTTTGCCTTGGTGAGGGGACGATGACCCACAGGACTCCTAGAGTTCTAGGAGGGTATATGAAACAGAGGCAGGAACAAAGCTTTTTTATGAGATGCCTAGAATAAGAGGAGGATTATCTTGGGCAGGAGCGTGGAACTAAGAGAAACTGAGTTTGACATGGGATAAGAAGAGTTTCTGGAGCCTGAGAAAGCATAAAGCTCAAGGCCAAGTGCCAGGAAGGCGAATAATCTCAGATGCATTCCACTACTCACAACTACCTTAGAGATGTCCTGTGGAACTTGGTGACGGATACAGAATCTAGGACTGAAGTAAGGAGTATGTTTGGTTTATCTTAGAAATAATCTTATCTAAGGCCTTTTCATTATTGGATTACATATGCCTTGGTGATATCTTAATATTTTGAATCCTCACCAGTGAGTGGTGATCCACACCTTTAATCCCAGCACTCGGGAAGCAGAGGCAGAAGGATCTCTATAAATTCTAGGCCAGCCTGGTCTATAGAGCTAGTTCCAGGTGAGGCTTCTAGACATGTTCACAGTGTCAGACTCTGGTTTCAGGGGCAGCCTCCCTCCTACACTAGGCTTCATGTGCAAATATCCGTGTAGACACTGTGCTCCTTACTGCCCACTTCTGAATACACCATGCCAATATCAGAAGTGACCCAGAACCCCTTACCAAGGGAGGTGGGCTCTCCCTTCCCTACCATTGCTTTGTAAGCAGGAAATAGATGTGATGAGAAAGAAGGGAGAATGAGTGAGAGGAGAGTCAGAGGGATTAGCAATAAGAAAGTGAGGACCATGATGCAGAACACCAAGAAATACAAGGCCATGCACAAAGGCAGTGTGATGGTTTATATAAATTCAGGCCAGGGAGTGGCACTATTAGAAGGTGTGGACCTTTTGGAGTAGGTATATCACTGTGGGTGTGGGCTATAAAACCCTCATCCTAGCTGCTTGGGAGTGAGTCTTCTGGTAGCTGCCTTTGGAATAAGAGATGGAACTCTCAGCTCCTCCAGCCCCACATCTGTCTGGACGCTGCCATGTTCCCACCTTGATGATAATGGACTGAACCTTTGAACCTATAAGCCAGCCCCAATTAAATGTTGTCCTTATAAGAATTGCCATGGTCATGGTGTCTGTTCACAGCAGCAAAACCCTAAGACAGGCAGTATGACTTGGTTTCAGATGAGAATGAGATGTTATGACCTAGCATAAGGCCAGGTGTGCTGGACCATGTGCTTAATCCAGCACTTAGGAGGCAAAAAAAAGTGGATCTCTTGAGTTCTGTGAGTTTAAGGCCAGCCTGGTCTACGTAGTGAGTTCTAGAACAGCCAGGGATCTGAACTCTGGATCTCATGCTTGTCAACTGAGCCATCTATCTCTCGGACCCCTTTTTGTAACTGGGTCTCACTACATAGTCTAAGCTGGCCTTCGACTCTTGGCATTATCCTGCCTTAGCCTACTGTTCTGAGATGAGAGCCATGCAACACCCCACTCAGCTTCCCTTTGACTATCACATTTGTTTTCTGATATCTAAACAGGGTAGGGGTGCAGCTCAGGAACAGAGCAGTTACTTGGAAGATGCAAGTCTCTGGCTCTGATGCCCATCGTTGCAGAAAAAAAGTTCACATTTCAATAAAGCTTCGATAGTAAATTTTGTGTTCACTCAGTCTCTACATGTTATTTTTGGTTTTGTGTGTGTATACCTGACTGTACGTACATGCACCACATGCTTTCAGGAGGCTGCAGAGGCGAGAAGGAAGTGTTGGATCCCTTAGAACTGGAATAACAGACAGATGAACTACCATGAGAATGCTGGGAATCGAACCCAGGTACTGTACAAGAGTAGCAAGTTTAATAGCAGAGCCAGCTCTCCAACCACTACATGTTTTGGTTTTACTTGTTTGGTATTCCCTACACCACCTCCCTACATCACCATGAAGGCTAAGCTGACCTCAAACTTGTGATCCTTCTACCAAAACTTTGTTTCAGGGATATGCCATCATACCTGGCCAGTCTCTGAATCTTAATAGGAATTGAGCATTAATCCACCAAGCTGGGTGTGGTGGCATGCAAGGCAATCAGCACTCAAGACGCTGATACAGGAAAGTTGCCTGAGTTGGTGGCCAGCCTAGGATACATAATGAAACTGTATTTTTGATTTAAAAAAAAAAAAAAAAAAAAAAAAAAAAAAAAAAGAGATGGCAAGATGGCTCAGCTGATAAAGGTAATTGCTACTACTAAGTCTGATGACCTGAGTTCAAGGTTAAAGCCCCACATGGTAGGACAGAACTGACTCCCACAAATTGTTCTCTGGTGTCCACATGCATGCATGACACAGGTCTACCCACATACACGCACAGAAAAATAAAGCCATATTTGTTCAAACCTCATTTATTTCACTTAACATAATATACATACTCCAAGTTCATATACATATTGCCACAGATGAACAATGTACTTACTATATATCTAGAAAATGCTCCAAAATTTTTAAATGTTTTCATCACAAAACATAAACATAGGGATGTAGCTCGGTTGGTAAATTGGTTGCCTTAACGTGCTTACAGCCCTGGCATGATTTTTAGCACCACAGTAACTGAGCATGGTGACAGGCCAAGGTTGGCACATGCCTTTAATCCCAGCACTCAGGGAGAGATCTCTGAGTTCAAGGCCAGTATGATCTATCTATACAGTAAGTTACAGGGATAGCCAGAACTACATTGAGAAACCCAATGGCTTGGAAAACAGAACAAAAACCAACAATGAGCACTGTCCACACCGGTAATACCAACACTTGGAGAACTGGTGACAGAAGGGTCAGGAGTGCATGATACTGTTCGGGAATTGCGGGGGAGGGATATAGAGGCCAACAAGATGCCTCCGTGGGTAAGGTGGTTGCCACAAAAGCCTAAAGAACTGAGGTGGAAAGGGAGAAGGAATCTACAAAGTTGTCCTTTGACCTCCACAAACACTCTGGCACATTGTTCTCTCTCTCTCTCTTTCTCTCTCTCTCTCTCTCTCTCTCTCTCTCTCTCTCTCTCTCTCTCTCCATAAGTAAGAATGTTCAGAAGATCTCAAGTTCAAGTTCAAGTCTGACTTGGGCCATGCAAGACTAACCCTACCCAAACATAAAAAGAAGCAGATAGATACATTAATCAGTTTTATTTAGCTATTCTACAATATGTGAATATCTAAATTTTATTGTCAATTAAATAACTAAAGGGGCTAGGGAGGTGGCTCATCGGTAGAATACTTGCCTAACATATACAAAATCATGGAACTGATTTTAGTACACACACAAAAAAAAGTTAGGAACGTGCTCACAAATAACAATGCTATAAAAATAAGTCCCATCTACCATCTCCAGCCCACAAATATTCAAACTTTTCCTTGACCTAAAGACACCTACAGGAGATAGTTCAGTGGTGGGGCATTTGTCTCAGATGCACCAAGACTCTAAGTTCAATTCCCAGTACTGCCTCCCCAACACACACACACACACACACACACACACACACACACACACACACACACGGAAGGAAGGAAGAAAGGGAAGGGGAAGGGGAGAGGGAGGAGAAGGGAAAAGGGAAGGGAAGGGAAGGGAAGGGAAGGGAAGGGAAGGGACATCCATGGGGTCCTGGAAGCATCCAGTTTCTGCAGTTAAGGTAACTCAACCCTGGGAGTATGTTCCTGGAGAGTCTGGGAGCTTGAGGCTGTTGGCTGTTGGTCATTCTTCTCTTCCAAGCTATGCTGGATCCCATATCCAAAGTAGATAGCAAATCCTAAAACGGAATAGAGACAGTGAGGTACCCACTGGGGAATTCTCCACATGGCCTCAGAACCTTTCAAAGACAGGCAATTAGAAAACTGTTGGACTCGGTTGCCAAAGGATCTCTTCCCCAGTAAGCTACTCACCAATCACCATCCAGATTCCAAAGCGAATCCAGGTCCCAGAAGTCATTTGCATCATCAGGTAGATATTCACAAAGATACTCAGTGCAGGAAGCACGGGCAGGGCTGGAACCTGTGGGCACAGCCTGTAAATCCCTGTGCACACCAGACACCTGAAATCTTTCCCATGAGAGAAAGACACAGCCCCCTCCCTGGGCTCTGCTCTCAGTTCCTGCTCATACTGGAGACCCCATGGGATATGCCAGAAGGGACATATACTGAGCACCAAAACAGTAAGATGGGGCTTGTAACCTAGTGCCTTTTTTTTTGGGGGGGGGGGAAAGGGGGTTGAGACAAGGTTTTTCTGTATAACAGTCCTAGCTGTCCTGAAACTCTCTTTGTAAACCAGGCTGCCCTTGAACTCAGAGATCTGCCTGTCTCTGCCTCCTGAGTGCTTGGATTAAAGGTACATTGAAGGCATGTGCCACATACCCAGCAGCAGATGTCTTTTTTTTTTTCCATTTTTAAAATATTTTATTAAGATTTATTTATTTATTTTATGTATATTAGTGTTCTAGCTGCATGTACACCTGCATGCCAGAAGAGAGCATCAGATCCCATTAAAGATGGTTGTGAGCCACCATATGGTTGCTGGAAATTGAACTCAGAACCTTTGGAAGAGCAGCCAGTGTTCTTAACCACTGAGCCATCTCTCCAGCCCCTAGATGTCTTTTCTTTATTTGATTGATTTTGCTTTTTTTGAGACAGGGTTTCTGAGTAGTCCTGGCTGTCCTGCAACCCATTCTATAGACCAGGCTGGCCTCAAACTCAGAGATCTGCTTGCCTCTGCCTCTTGAATGCTAGGATTAAAGGCACACACCACCACATCCAGCAGCAGATGTCTTATTTTTTGGACCTAGTCTCAAAAAGGTCCCTGAACTTTTGGTTCTCCAGCCCCTACACTTCCCCTGTTCTGGGATTATAAACATGCACCACTATTCTTGGTTCATGTGGTGCTAGCATCAAACCCAAGACTTCATGCATTCTAAACTATCACTCCACCATCTGACTATGTTCCCACCTCCCTCTGACTTCTTTTCAGTACTGGGGATTGCACCCAGAGTTTCAGGCATATTAAGCAAGTATTGTACCACTGAGTTACATCTCCCAGACTTGGGGGAGAAGGCACTTTGGGATTTTTGTTTGTTTCCTCAAACTGAGCATAGCCTTCAATTCCTGAGTTCTCTCCATCTCCCTAGTATTAAAAGTATAGGTATGTAGCAACAACATATCTGTATTATTTTTATTTTGAGACAGAATTTCACTAAACTACTAGTCTAGAAGTAGCTACAGCTCATGCTGGCCTTTAATATGTGAGCCTCCGGACTATCTGGGAGCTCTGCCCATTGGTGTATTGAAAGGGGGTTGTGAAACAGGCACTCACTATGTAGCCTTTGCTGGCCTGAAATACTCTGTGTAGACCAAGCTGGCCTCAAATTGGAAGATTACTTATCCCTGCTTCTGTCTCCTGAGTTCTGAGACTAAAGACAAGGACCACCATGCTCAGCATGTCCAGTGGTTTTATCAGTCCCCGCCCCTTCCTTCCATGGTAAAGTAAAACATGCTTAGAACTTAAGTCAGGTGTGACCACCTCCCTAGGGTGGATTATCTTAGAGAACTCAGTCACCTACCTTGAAGTGGAGAGGAGTGGTGCTCTGAGGCTGTCTCCTGATGACAATGACTACCCCGACAGTAAGAAGCAACAGTAAAGCAGCCACAGCTATCAAAACTGGGTGTCCAGAGAATAGCTGTGTGGACCACTGGGCCAGGATCAGGCACAGGAGCATCAGAAGGAAGACTGCAAGTCAAGTTGGGAAGAAGTCTGTCAGAACACTGGGCGACATCCCACCAAACCTGTGTGTACTGTGCCTCCTGCTCTGCTAATGACATCCATCCCATGCTATCAGCTTCCAAATGCCCAAGGAGTAAAGTCCCAGCGGTCACCAAGCAGGGAAGCACATCCATAGACAATCCGGCCAGATCTCAGAGTTGGGGTGGTATCCGTGGGGATACAGAGACTCCTTGCAATCCCTGGAGTCCCTTCTGGAGAAATAGGCTCCGTGCATGAAGAAAGTTCTAGTCCAGGCTCCAGCTCAACAGCTACACTCTCAGATTTCTCCTTCTTACAAGAGCTTAAGTTCTGGTCTGGTTGGTACCTAAATGAATGAGATAGCATAGAAATATTACCAGCTACCCCCATTCATACAAGTGACAGGATAAGCATCTGGCTGTCTTCATGGCCCCATAACACTCAGCCAAGATGTGATGGAGTCTCACCTGAGGACCAGAACAGAGAAGGCCACCAAGGAGTAGGCGAGCAGGGTCCCTATGGAT
This sequence comes from Arvicanthis niloticus, assembly GCF_011762505.2. NCBI lineage: Eukaryota > Metazoa > Chordata > Mammalia > Rodentia > Muridae > Arvicanthis > Arvicanthis niloticus. The sequence goes on along the minus strand of NC_133438.1, from coordinate 7,555,546 downwards.
GAAAGGTCCACCAGATCACTGAGCTCAACGAGGAAAGCCATAAATGCTAAAGTGATGAGAACAAAAGGTTGCTGTAAAACCTGTGAGGCATTAGCTAGTGAACACAGCCAAGCTGGTGAAATTGGTAAGGCCGGTTGTCTTACCTGCAATGGTTCCACAAAGCACCGTGGCTAGGACAGGGGTGTGCGTTCGAGGATGAACACAGGCGAGTTTCCGGAACAGGAGCCCATCCTCTGCCATGGAATACACCACCCGAGGCACAGGGAAAATGGAACCGATGAGGCTATTAGAGAAGAGGAACACACGTAAGAGACTCCAGAGAGTGTCAACGAGCAGGCCCTGCTCCTTTAGCCATGTATGACATTTCCCCTCCCTCTCTTCTCTCTATTTGAAAGGTTGAGGCAGCTGAGAATCTAGCAGCAAATGAGAAAAACCTTTGATACCAACCTGGATGAAAGGGCACATAAGGTTCCCACAGCTACTGCATAGCGAGCAGGATCCCATCCAACGTGGATAAATGCCTGGGGCAAGGGGCTGTTGATGTTAATCTGGTAGTAGGGCATCATGAGGGTGAGTGCCGCCGAAACACCAAAATACATCAGAAAGCAAATGAAGAGTGAGGTCACGATGCCCAATGGGATGGAACGCTGGGGACAACGGGCCTCTTCCCCTGCAGGGATGCAACAGACCTTGATTCAGAAGCACTCACAGGCCACAACACACATCCACTCCTCGCCTATGCTCCCAAAAGCAGGCTAACCCTCCACCAGCCCTACATGTATATGCTTTTTATAGGACAGAGGGACTACTACTCACCTGTACTCGCAATACAGTCGAACCCAATGAAGGCGAAGAAACATGTTGCTGTACCACGGAGAATCCCAGTCAGGCCAAAAGGCATGAACCCTCCAGAGCCCAGTGGTCCCAAGCTGTGGCAAGAGAAGGAGGAGAAAATCATTGCAGGGACACAGGGCATAATGGGGTATGCCTATAATCCCAGCACAGGAACCGGAGGCTGAAGGTTCACAGCTAACTCTAACTGTATACCTCAGAGCCAGCCTGGACTACACAGCAAGACCTTGTCTCAAAACACAAAAGCAGTGAAGATGCAGAACAGGAGATGCTAGGACCTATGTCCTAAGCATCAGTTGATAGAGTGCTTGCTTAACATACATACTATGGGTTTGATACCAACATGTATAATCCTGGCACTTGAGAAATAGAAGCAAGAGAATCCATGTGGTTGCTAGGCAGAAGTGGCAAATGCCTTTAATCCCAGCACTTGGGAGGCAGAGGCAGGAGGATTTCTGAGTTCAAGGCCAGCTTGGTCTACAGAGTGAGTTCCAGGACAGCCAGGGCTACAGAGAAACCCTGTCTCAAAAAAACAAACAAACAAAACAAACAAACAAACAAACAAACAAACAGAAACCTGTGGTCATCCTTCACTACACTGTAAGTTAGATGCCAGGCTGAGATCCATGATTCCCCTGCCTCAAAAACCACCATAAAGGAGACTAGACAGATGACTCAGCAGTTAAGAGCACTGGCTGCTCTTCCAGAGGGCCTTAGGTTCAGTTTTCAGCACTCACATGGTAGTTCACAACCATGTTTAATTCCAATTACAGGGTATCCAAAGCCCTCTTCTGGCCTCCACATGCACCAGGCATGCACATGGTACATGTACATATATCCAGTCAAAATCACTCATACACAAATAAATATTAACTGCCAAGCACGGGGCTAGAGACATGGCTCAGCAGTTAAGAGCACACTGTTCTTCCAGAGGTCCTGAGTTCAATCCCATCAACGGCTCATGACCATCTGTAATACAATCCAATGCCCACTGCTGGTGTCTGAAGACAAATACATTGTACTCACATATATAAAATAAATAAATCTTTAGAACAAACAAACCTGCCAGGACATTTAGAGTTATATAGCGAGACCTTGTCTTGAGAGAAACAAAAATGCTGATGGGGGTGGGGCAGGACACAACCCTTTAATGCCAGCATTCAGGAGACTGAGGCAGGCAAATCTCAGCCTAGTCTACAGAGTAAATATTAAAATAATTTTAAAAAGAAAACCACTGAAGCCGGGCAGTGGTGGCACACACCTGTAATCCCAGCACTTGGGAGGCAGAGGCAGGCGGATTTCTGAGTTCGAGGCCAGCCTGGTCTACAGAGTGAGTTCCAGAACAGCCAGAACTACACAGAGAAAACCAAAAAGAAAAAAAAAAAAAAAAAAAGAAAGAAAACCACTGAAAGGTTATACACAACTTCCACAGTATGTCTCTGTTGGCACACAGTTTTGGGCTGCTACATGCCTCACTTGGGCCCAATAGCCAGACTCCTACTCTCCGCGCCCCTTCCTGCCCTGAGCTAGCTGTGTCCTTTGAGGCTCCTGACCTGTCAGTGCTGTTGGATCCTGACAGAGCCAGTTTGTAGTCATCCTCTGTGAGCTGCCAGTTGTGTAGCTTGCCGTTAATGAGGCCAGAGAGGGACACAAAACACAGCACCAAAAGATTCACTCCTGTGAAAACCCTGGTGAGCAGGGCTGACTCTCGTGCTCCCAGGGCCAGGATTCCTGCAGGAAAGAGAATGGAAAGAAAGCAGTAAGAACCCTAACATGGCTGTGGTCGCACACACCCACAATGCCAGGACACAAGTGGTGGAATTAAGAGCTTAACCAACCCAGATACACAAGAGAGACTGTGGGTCAATGTCAAAATTTTAGGCTGGAGAGATGGTTCATTAAAAGCACTGGCTCCTCTTGCAGAGGTTTGGTTCCTAGAACCCATATGGTGGCTTTGATACTTCCTTCACAGGCACTATGGCACCAGGCAGATACTTGGTATCCATACATACATGCAGGCAGACAAAACACATACACATAAAGTAAGATCTAATTTCTTTTTAATTTGGTCTTCATACAGAAGAAAGTCTTGCAAGATGACTTATCAGGTAAAAATGCTTACCAAAAAGCCTGGCAATCTGAGTTCTGTCTCTGGGTCCTTACATGGTAGAGAGGACCAACTTCCACAATTTGTCCTGTGACCTCCATAGGCATGTAACCCACACACACACATACAATCAATCAATCAATCAATCAATGTAATTGCAGAAGTAGAAGCTAATTCTACACCAGTGGATCTCAACATAAGGGGGGGGGGGTACCACAGACACCTGGCTTGTCACAGTGAGGAAGAGGGTACAAAAGCTAGGTATTTGTTACTCAGTATTCTATTTTTTTTAATGCACACAATAATCATCTTTATTGGGAAAAAAATTACATGAAATAAAATCAGGATCTTCAAGGAAAATGTAGGCCATAATGTCATCAGGGTCAAACGGCTGCAAAATGTCCGGAATGAAAACAATGTGGGGCTCCAGGGAGAAATTGTTCTATTAGCTTTGAATAATGCCTTAGGTTTTGAGTTAGACCTTTCTCCTCTTCAAGTCAAATGTAAGCACCACTTGGGGCTGGATTGGTAAATGATGCAATTAGCTGGTTACTCAGTATTCTACTACAGACTCACAGCCCCCAGTATGGGAAAACCCCTGACTCACACTCTGCCCTCTGGTGCCTTAGATTTCACATCTTCCACTGGCTCCATTCCTCCCCCACACTCACCACCCATCTCCAGCATGTCTCACCAGTGAGGACTATCACCAGACCAAGCGCAAAAAAGTCTGGATACTTGGCCAGAAAGCTGGGCACTTGGATCGGGAAAGTCGTCTGCATGGTTTGGGAGATATGGTTCCCTATGAGGCCATCGAAAGCCGCACTCCAGGCCCGAGCCACACTGGCTGCACCTGCAAGAAGAAGGGGAACCTTCATTTACAAGCAGGAAGTGAACCCTTAGATACAGACAGAAAGAAGAGAAACATATCTAATCTCAATCTCTGCTGTGAGGAGCAGGGGTGAAAATCACACACAAGATATATAATCTCTCTGTTCCAGGCCATCCAGAGACCACACCACCTAGGGATCCATCCCATCTGCAGACAACAAACCCTGATACTATTGCTGATGCCAAGAAGCGCTTGCTGAAAGAGCCTGGTATGGCTGTTCCCTGAGAGGTTCTACCAGTACTTGACCAATACAGATGCAAATACTCACAGCCAACCATCAGACTGAGCCTAAAAACCTCAGTGGAAGAGCTAGGGGAAGGACTGAAGGAGCTGAAGGGGACTGCAACCCCTTAGAAAAAACAATATCAACTAACTGGACCACCACCCAGAGCTCCCAGGGACTAAACCGCCAACCAAAGAGTAAGCATGGAAGGATACATATGTAGCTGAGGATGGTCTTATCTGGTATCAGTGGAAGGGGAAGCCCTTGGTCCTGTGGATGTGTGATGCCCCAGCATAGGGAGAAGCTAGAACAGTGAGGCAGGAGTGGGTGAATGGGTAGAGGAGCACCCTCACAGAGGCAAAGGAATGGGAGAGAGTAGGAAGGGGATGGAGGGTTTGTGGAAGGGTAACTGGGAAGGAGAATGTCATTTGAAATGTAAACAAATAAAAATAAAATTAGGGGGCTGGAGAGGTGGCTCAGTGGTTAAGAGCACTGCTTCCAGAGATCTTTAGTTCGATTCCCAGAAACCACATGGTGGCTCACAAGTATCTATAATGGGATCTGATGCCTTCTTTTAATGTGTCTAAAGACACATTAAAAAGCTACAGTGTACTCATATAAATAAAATAAATACATAAATCTTTTTAAAAATCAAATAAATAAATAAATAAATAAATAAATAAAGATATATAATCTCACAAGAGTTTCTTGAGATAGGCATTTAGTTCCGTGGCAGGGTACTTGCCTCGCATACACAGGGCCCTGGGTTTGAGCCCAGACACTGCAAAAACAAACAAAATGGTAGTCTAGGAATTTTTCAAAAATGTAGCAGTAAACGAACACTCCAAATGATACAGAGTCTATAAAACTAATCTCCTTGAAATGTACAAGGAATTTCTAGACAGTCTGCAGGCCTTTAATGCCAGCACTCAGAAGGAACAAACAAGGAAGTCTATACCATGAATTCCGGGACAGCTAGGGCTATATAGAGAAACCTTTGTCTTTGACACTCAAAAAAAAAAAAAAAAAAAAAAAATCCTGAGAGGCTGAGTGTGGTGAAGTAAAAGCTTATATATATATATATATATATATATATATATATATATATATATATATGATTTGAGGCCTTATATACACCAAGATCAAGGACTGCCTGAGCTACATCCTCAGTTAACATAGAGAGCTCAAGACCAACCTGGCCTACTTATATAAAACCCTGATACCCTGCATGGAGGCACACACGTTTGATCCCAGCATTCCGGAAGCAGAGACAGGGGAACTCTGTGAGCTCAAGGTGAATTTGATCTCTACATAGTGAGTTCCAGGTCACCCCTGGGCTATGTAGTGAGACTCTGTGACTCTGTCTCAAAGCAGAAGCGGGGCGTTGGGGGGACGGGGGGGGGGTCTGGAGAGATGTGTGAGAGGTTACAAGAGCACACCGCTCTTTCATGAGACCTGAGATTAGTTTCCAGTGCACATGTCAAGTGGCTTGTGACTCCTGCTTCAGGTTTCCCAATGCCTCTGGCCGTTCAGACACCTGCACTTGCATGTACAAACTTCATACACACATAATTAAAAATAAAATAAACTTTAACAACGAAAATGGAAATAAGGGATGGGGGACCAGGCCAGACCAGATGGCACATGGTTTGTAATCCCAGCACTTGAGAAGTAGAAGCATGCATATCAAAGATTTGAGGCTGTTTTCTGCTATATAGCAAGTTCGAGGACAGCTTGGGCTAGATAAGACCCTGTATTCATGAAAGAAAGAAAGAAAGAAAGAAAGAAAGAAAGAAAGAAAGAAAGAAAGAAAGAAAGAAAGAAAAGAAAAGAAAAGAAAAGAAAAGAAAAGAAAAGAAAAGAAAAGAAAAGAAAAGAAAAGAAAAGAAAAGAAAAGAAACAAGAGGTCTTGTAAGGCATGGTGGGTCACACCTATAATCCTAGCGTTAGGGAGGCCAAGCTGGGAGTATCTCCACAAAGTTGAAACCAGCCTGATTTCCATAGTGAGGCTGTCTCAAACAAAAAGAAACAGATGTCCATTCACTACAAATCTCACTTCTTCCAGGTTTAACTTCTAGGTTTAATCCTTTAAGGAAGCAGCAAAGAGGGAGAATGGCATCTAGAGTCCTCACTACCCAAGCTCCTCGCCCCAAGTGACTGCTTACGAATGGAGGGTAAAACCCACTTTGCCTATTCCACCCCACCTCATACCCATGCCCATTCTAAGTCCCCATCTCCTCACCAATGACATAGTTGAGTATGAGGTTCCAGCCGGTGATAAAAGCCAACAGCTGGCCCACTGTGACATAGCTGTAGAGATATGCGGAACCAGAACAAGGTACCCTGGCTCCAAACTCCGCGTAACAGAGTCCAGACATCACTGAAGACAGAGCAGCAATCAAGAAGCAGATGATGATGGACGGTCCAGCTTTCTCTCTGGCCACCTCCCCAGCCAGGACGTACACGCCTGCACCCAGTGTACTGCCCACACCCAAGGACACCAGGTCCAAAGTGGTCAGACATCGAGACAAGGAAGACTCAGACTGTTCGTTTGCCGCCAGGGGCCGCCGGCGAACCAACTTCTGGCCAAACCGATGGAGGTTCTGCCATAACATTTTTAGTGCCTGGTAGAGGGATCAGAACTCTGCAGGAAAACGAGATGAGAAATCATGAGTGATCACCTGACAGCGTGTGGTGGTTTATGCCTTTAATTTAAGCACGTGTTTTTAACAAAATCTCAACCGTTGCATTTTACCAATGAAGACTCTGGAGCCAGATGCTGGGAAAGCCTGCTAGCTCAGAGAGGCAGAGAAAGCACCCAGCTGAACTTCCTTCTCAGACGATGTCCCAGAAAGAAACCCCTCCCTCAAGCCCATATCCAAAACACTTCCTTTAAACTCAGTGTCTCTCCCTTCTACTTCCGGTGTCTCTCTATCCGTCCTTCTGACTCCCTCTTACACTCTGTTTTTGTTGTTGTTGTTGTTGTTGTTGTTGTTTGTTTGTTTCTTAAAAATCCTACGTTCACTTCCTGTCAACTGGTTGCTTGCTCCGCTTCTTGGCCTATGGTTGACTCCAATCCAGTTTAAAATGGTCAAGCAGAAAACTCCTGGATTAAAGGTATGTGCTAAAACCGAGCCACACCACAGCTAAAAACATGTTTTTCCAGTAAATAACATAATCTCGGGGTTCACAGTCCTGCAACACAGCAACCCCTCCACAATTACGGTTCTACTTGGGTAGTCACCCGTGCAGAATATTCAGTTTGAAGATGCAGTGTCTTTCCTGAAACTTCCATCCCCAGCACAGAAAGCCAGAAAAGGAGCCTCACAGCTCCAAACACAAACCGGCCCCACCTCTGTCCATATAAAGTAGATGCTCGAGGTCTTTTTTTTTTTTTTTTTTTTTTTTTTTTTTTTTTCCCTGCTGTATTCACAGCACGGATCAATTCTCTGACCCCCAGAATGTGTTAAGTAACCCTATGTCCTAATTAGGGTTAGTATTGCTCTGATGAAACACCAAGGGCTTATTTGGCTTCCACGGCACTGTTCAAATCTTTAATTGAAATCAGGACAGAAACTCAAATAGAGAAGGAAGCTAGAGGGAGGGGCTGCCGCAGAAGCCCGGGAGGAATGCTGTTTACAGGTGTGCTCCTCTGGATAAGCAGCCCACAGTGGCACCGGGCCCTCCCCTGACATCCCAAGTCATCTTCTCCCTCTCAGGCGCATTGCACGTGGGGCTGGACTGGAGGGAAGGACGCTAAAGCAGGGCATGGGTGGGTACAGGCAGGATCTTGGTCTATCTGAGAACAGCATCCTTTGTTTATTGGGAGGAAAAGGAGGTTCTTAGGCTCCTGGGGAACTGGCCGGGGTCTCCAGGGCAAGGTCTGTGTTGTCATGTACCATTCGTCCAGGGCAGGAGTGTTGTATGATACTTCATTTGCACGAGGAGAAATTCCAGGTGCTGCCGGACATGACCTTATAAGGGGAAAGGAAATGAAACCTGGCTACAGGCTGTGTGACCTCCTCTAGTGAGAGGCAAAGGTTAGGAGCTCGGGGCTACGTGTGCAGGGACATACAGGCCCCGGGGTGGGGGGATAGCAATCCTACTCTTGCCGACCTCAAGACAGAAATTTTCGGGTTTTGAACCTGTCTCTACCGGACTCGTTCCCCAGGCCCGCTCCTCCTAGTCCCATGGCTCCCTAGCGCCACACTCCCCCATCAATCACTAATTAAGAAATCTATAAATCTATAAATCTATAAATGAATCTATAAATTGAAGGCTCCAACCCCGAAACTGGCCCAGTTTTCACTTACTTTCAACCCCAATTCTTAGGAATTTCTGACCTATCAGGTACAAACTGGGGCCCCCAGAGCCCACTCCCAAATTTTATTAATAAACTGAAAGTGTCTTATTATAGAACTCAAAGGAACACTGTCCTTACATTAATGATTTCAGAGTTTGTTTTGGTTTTTTGGGGAGGGGGTGGGTGGATTTTGTTTTGGGGGGAGAGGGTTGTTTTGTTTGGGGGGGGGGGGTTGTTATGTTTTTTGTTTTTGAGACAAGATCTCACTTTGTAGCTCTGGCTTTCCAGGAACTCACTATGTAGATCAGGCTGGCCTCCAACTGAGATCCTCCTGCCTCTACCTCCCTAGTGCTGGGATGAAAGGCCACTACACCCAGCTTGATTATTTCATTTTATTTTATTTATGAGACAGAATCTCAAACTGCTCAGATTGGGTTCAAACCCACTAGGTTAAAATGACTTGAGCATGTGATCCTCTGTGGGATGCTTCCACCTCCCAAATATTGGGAATATGTGTAGGTGTACACAGCCTCAGTGGGTTTAAGTAGTGCTAGAGATCAAACCCAGGGTTTCAATAGTAACCAAGCACCCTGTCAACTGAACTAAATCCCTGTAACTGGGACTGGTTTGTTATAAAGGACATTTTGAGTCTGGCACTGTGCCTCAGGATTGCCAGGAGTCTGAGGTCACCCTGGGATGCAGACTGAGACCCTATCTTGAGAAAAGTAAATAAATTAAAATGAGTAAAAGACATATAGACAAATTCCCTCTTGAAGGCTGAGGCAGATAAATAAACAAAAACAAATGGTCCCAAGCTGGGCTATGAAATGAGTTTCCCACCCCCCTGGTGTGTATACACTTAGTAAAAACCAAAAAAAAAATCAAAATAAGTAAGTGAATAGACTTGATTTTTTTTTTAAAGGATAACCAAAAAGCAAATAAAGAACAGAATCAAGTCTGAGAGGGTCCCTGAGCTCAGGGCCCAATTTGGGGCTGCCATAATCCCAGACACCTGAATTTGTCTGTTTACCTTCCTGCCTGATTCCAAGACTCTGCTTCCAAAAGCCCTTTTAACAGGCCCTAGGGGAGTAACGCTAACAGCTTGTGAGGGTAACCAGAAAGGCCTGTCTGTTTGGATTCCTAGGCCTCTCACTCTCAGGGAAACATTCCTTCCTTAAAAATTTGGAGTGGGATGTCTGTGACTCACCTTGGGAAAGAGAATTTCTTAATATCTCTATACATGGCCCCAGGGGATAAAGTAGAGCCAGAAACTGACAGTAAAAGAGAAAACAAAAAACCAAAACCAGGCGGAATAGGGGTGCACACCTGATATCCCAACAGAAAGATTGCTACAAGTTGTAGGCGAGGCTGAACTACACAGTGACTTCTAAGACAGCAAGGCAACCTGGTCTACATGGAGAGTTCCAGGCCAGCCAGAGCTACACAGTACACAGTGAGACCATGTTTAAAATAATAATAATAATAATAATAATAATAATAATAATAATAATAATAATAATAATAACAACAACAACAAAAATACACCATCTTGGGCCAGTAGAATGGACCAGTAGCAAAAGCAGTTGCCATTAAAACAGACAACGTAAATTCGAAATTCAGCCCTGCAGGTTGTACACTACAGGATTCATGTCCCCATGTGTATACGTGTATACAAATTCATACACAGTAAAAGGTTTTTTTTTTTTTTCTTTATCATACAATCCTTAAACTCTTTGTCACACACATTTCTAAAGCCTTCCACCTACAACAAAGGGACATAAAACACTCTTCCAAGAAAGTCTTCACAGACTTACCAGAGACACTGGATGAAACCCCGTGGTGCTGGATGTGTTCCCGAGGCTGAGCTCCGAATCTGTGCTGGACAGAAGCTGAAAATTCTTTAAGGCAGTAGGTAGGACCCACAGCGTTCAAGTAGCTACAGGAAAAGTGCCTGGCAGGTAGGGTGGGGACAAACCGGGAGGGACAGCTCATCTGTCCTGAAGACCTTTCCCCTAGTTCTGGAGCTCTCTCTCTCTCTCTCTCTCTCTCTCTCTCTCTCTCTCTCTCTCTCTCTCTCTCTCTCTCTGTGTGTGTGTGTGTGTGTGTAGACCAGGCTGGCTTCAAACTCACAGCAGTCCACAGTCCACCTGCCTCTGCTTCCAGATAAAAGGGATTAGAAGCACCTTTACACTTTTAAAATTATAATTAAAATAATAATACTATAGAACCGCGGGATGGCTCAGTGGTAACTGCTACTCTCCGAAGGATGGAGGTTCTGTTTCCTGCATCCATTTCTGGCTACTTGAAACTGTCTATCACTCCAACTCCAGGGGATCTGATGCCTCTGGCTTCTGTGAGTACATGCACAGATAATACTGTATATACCTTATCACACACATAATTTAGAAAAAAATAAATCTTTAAAAAAACGCATGACTTTAAACCAGCATTCTGGAAGCTGATTCAGACAAATGTCTGTGAATCTGAGACCAGCCTGGCCTCAGCTCCACAGTGAGGTTCAGGACAGCAAGAAGCCCTAACTACACAGAGAGACCCTGATCTCTTCTCTCTGGTTTTTTGAGACAAGGTCTCCCTACGCAGTCTTATCTGTCCTAGTACTCACCATATAGACCAGCATGGCCTCAAACTTACGGATATCCACCTCCCAAGCCCTGGAATTAAAGGAATGTACCACCACACCTAGATTCTGTCTCAAAAATAAACAAACAGGGCTAGCCAGCCAGGTGTTCCAGTGCATTCCTTTGGTCCAGCACTTGGGAGGCAGAGGCAGAGAGATCTCTGTGAGTTTGAGACTAGTTTGGGGGGGCTGGAGAGATGGCTCAGAGGTTAAGAGCACTGAGTGCTCTTCCAGAGGTCCTGAGTTCAATTCCCAGCAACCACATGGTGGCTCACAACCATCTGTAAAGGGATCTGTAAAGGGTGTGTCTGAGGACAGCAATGGTATACTCATATACCTAAAATAAATAAATAATTCTTTGAAAAAAAAAAAAGAGAGAGAGAGAGAGAGAGAGAGAGAGAGAGAGAGAGAGAGAGAGACTACATATCAAGTTCCAAGCTAGCCAGAGTTACATAGTGAGATCCTGTCCTGTCTGGAGAATTTAAAAAAAAAAAAAAAAAAAAAAAACCCTAAGGTGTAGAAGTAAGAGACTGAAGGGGGTTTGCAGCCCCATAGGAAGAACAACTATCAACCAACCAAACCCCCCCACCCTCAGAGCTCCCAGGGACTAAACCACCAACCAAAGAGTACACATGAAGGGACCCATGGCTCCAGCTGCATATGTAGCAGAGGATGGCCTTATCTGGCATCAATGGGAGAAGGGGCACTTGGTCCTGTAAAGGCTCGATGCCCCAGTGTAGGAGAATGTCAGGGCGGTGAGGGAGTGGGTGTGTGGGTGTTGGAATTCCCTCATAGAAGCTAGGGGAGGGAGGATGGGATAGGGGTTTCCAGAGGGGAAACCTGGAAAGGGGATAACATTTGAAATGTAAATTTAAAAAGAATATCCAATAAAAGAAAGAAATGTAAATAGATAAAATATCCAATAAAAAAAAGTAAGATGTAATAATTATAACAAATAAATGGGGCTGTAGAGATGGCTCAGGGCTGGTCCTTCATCTGGAAGATCTGAGTTCAATTCTCAGCACCCAAATGAGCTCAAAACAACCTGGAATTCCAGCTCTAGGGGAATCTGACACTGTGATCTCTCAAAATAAAAATAACTATATTTAAACTTACATAAAGCTAGCAAGATTACTCAGCAGGTAAAGGTGTCAAGTTTGAAGACCTGAATTTTGTTTTGTTTTGATTTTTTTTGTTTTGTTTTATTATGTTTCTTTGTACCTCTGGCTGTCCTGGAACCTGTTCTGTAAACCAGGCTGGTCTTGAACTCAGAGAGAGCTGCTTGTCTCTGCCTCCAGGGTTCTGGGATTAAAGGTATGTGCCACCACACCTTGTCAATTACCCTGAATTTAAGAGTCTGGATCTTCAAAGTCTCCCCAGTTTGGGCTTTAGCTTCGGCTTATTTTGCTGTTGTTTTGATGGGTTTTGTTTGTTTGTTAATTTTTTTTTCAAAGTTTTAGTTATTCATGAGGGTAGTGCATCCCACAGCAAGTATGTGGAAGTCAAAATTTGCAGGAATCCATCCTCTCCACGCTAGTGTTCCAGATACCACACACAAGTCCCTGTTATCCCATGAACCAGCTCCCCAGACCCTGATTTTGTTTGGAGTTTTAGGGCTTTTTGTTTTGTTTTACTGTTGTTTGGCTTTTCCAGTTTCTCTGTGTAGCCCTGGGTGCTCCAGAACTCACTAGTGTAGACCAGCCTGGCCTCAAACTCAGAGAGCCACCTGACTTTTGACTCCCGAGTGTGTGTGTGTGTGTGTGTGTGTGTGTGTGTGTGTGTGTGTGTGTGTGTATACACATGTTTTGCCTGCATCTGCACGACGCATTCATTCAGACTAAGAAGGCCAGAAAAGGGAATCAAATCCTCAAGAACTGGAGTTAACAGATGGCTGTAGGCACTGAACTGTGCCCTTCCCCCAGTCTTGAGCAGGCCGAAACTAGCTGTTTACAATAGACCAAACAACAATAGGACCTAGGAGGCGTTGCCGGCCTTGGGGACCTACAGTGTGCTACAGGAGTTGAGGTGAATAGATTGCCTGCTGAGCTTGCCGGAAACAAGCTTGAGGATGCATACCCCCCTCGCCCCCCTCACCCCCTCACCCCCTCACCCCCTCACCCCCTCACCCCCTCACCCCCTCACCCCCTCACCCCCTCACCCCCTCACCCCCTCACCCCCTCACCCCCTCACCTGGGCTGAAGTGAGAAGAGACTCTGGTGGTGGGGGTAGGGTTTTCCCAAACAATAAACCTTGAGCTTCCATCAGAGAATTTTGTCCTGGCTTCATCTCTTCCCACCCTCCTGTCCCTTCTCCCATTCCCAGCCTCTCTTTCAGGTGAACCTGTTTGAAACCTGGTTGACTGTGGCTGCTACACTGAACCCAGCTTCAGAGCAGTTAGAGCTACTTAGAAGTAAACCTCTATCGAGCACCCCTCCCCCACTTTCATTCTTTCTTTTAATTTTATTTATTTAATGTGTGAGTGCTCTATCTGCATGTACACCTGCATGCCAGAAGAGGGCATCAGATCCCATTATAGATGGTTTTGAACCACTATGTGGTTGCTGGAATTTGAACTCAGGATCTCTGGAAGAGCAGTCAGTGCTCTTAACCACTGAGCCATCTCTCCAGCCCTTCACATTTCTTTCTTAGAACAGTGTTCCCTGCTGGCCTCAAAGTCAATATCTAGCTGAAGACAACCTTGAACTCCTGTTCCTCCTGCCTTCATTTCCCAAGTTCTTGGATAGCAAGTATGTACCACCACACTTGACTTAAAAGTTAACAATTTCTGCTGCAAAAAAGAAGATTCTTTATGAGGGGTAAAAACTACATTTATCAAGCTGGGCAAGAGCCCAGGATGTCTGACCTTGAGCTTGGTTCTCAAGGACTTTCATCACGGCACAGAAAAAACAACTCCCAGGACTATAGAGAAGGCTCAGATTTCATTTTACATGTAGAGTGTTTTTGCCTGCATATATATGTCTGTGTAACACATGTATGCCTGGCACCCGTAGAGGACAGAGTGGTCATAAGATCCCCTGAACTACAGTTGCAGATGGTTGTAAGCCATCATGTGGGTGCTGGGAACTGAGCTTGAATCTTCTCGAAAAGCAACAAATCCCTCAACAAGGGTCTCTTAACTTTATTGCTTGTATCATTTCCCCTCTTTTATCATATTTTAAATTTATTTACGTATATACTCTGTCTACATGTATGCCTATTGGCCAGAAGAGTGTTGAGAACCGCACTAGCCCAGTTCAGGCGCCAAAAATGTTGTGGCCGGAGCAAAATGTTGAGGCCCCGGCTGCCCCACATTTGGCGGCCACTGTATCCCAAGCTGCCGCTCCGGTCTGCGGGTCAGGGTTCAGCAAGAGAGAGAGTGAGGATGGATTCGAGGAATGGAGACCAGACAGAGTGTGATTCAATCCCGTTTATTCTTCAGTCTCTCTTCCTAGTCCAAGTCCCAAGTCTTGAGTTCCTAGTTCCTAGTGCCTCCAAATTCAAAGTTACTTCTTCCAAGTTCTCTTCCAAGTGCCTGCTTCTCTGTCTTCTCTCTGCTGTGTCTCCTTCTCTACCTTCTGCCTCTGCCTTTTATATGTCTCACTTCTAAGCCATGCCTTTTGGTCACACCTTTAATCATGCCCTTAGGTCTTGTCTCTAATTCTGATCTCTACACTTCTAAATCATACTCTTAAGTCACACACCTTTAATCTCATATACCTTTAATCTCACACACCTTTAATCTCACACACCTTTAATCTCACACACCCAAGGTATCTAAACCAAGATTATCGGAGTGTGCTCAGCTGTTGTAGGCTATTGTAATCCAAGTCTCATGTCAGGGTATATGGCTCAAGATGGCTGCAAAGCTGATAGCCGCTTTCTGCTAAAAGTCGGCCCCCAACAGAAGAGAGCACAAAAGAGGGTGTCAGATGGCAGTAAATCACTACGTGGTTGATGGGAGTTGAAGTCCATACCCCTGGGGGAGCAACCAGTGCTCTTAACTGCTGAGCCATCTCTAGGAGAGGGGGGTAGGCTTGTTAGTACATTCCTTTAATCCCAGCACCCAGGAGGCAGTGGAAGGCAGAGTGAGTATGAGGTCAACCTCATCATCTACATAGCAAGTTCTAGGAGAGACAGAGCTACATAGTGAGACCCTGTCTCCAAAAGCATTTTGATAAGAGCACAGAGCCCTAGAGATATCTGCTTTGATTCTGATGGTGCCTTTTGGCTCTTTGAGGAGTTTTATCAACTAATGAAGACTAAGAACAATGGTTAGGAGTGCTCACTGTGGGCTGGAGAGATGGCTCAGCAGTTAAGAGCACTGACTGTTCTTCCAGAGGTCCTGAGTTCAGTTCCCAGCAACCACATGGTGGCTCACAACCATCTGAAATGGGATCTGATGCCCTCTTCTGGTGTGTCTGAAGACAGCAACAGTGTGCTCATATACATAAAATAAATAAAAATAAACCTTAAAAGGGAAAGAAAATCTAAAACAAAACAAAACAAAACAAAACCCACTAGCTGTTTTTCTAAAGGACCCAGCGGCCACAAATGGTGTCTTACAACCATGTGTAACTCCAGTTCTAGATCCAACACCTTCTCTGGCACTACATAAACATGGTACACAGACATATTCAAGAGAAACAACCACACACGATTTTTTTTATAACTAAAATGTGAATAAACCCAAAAAGTCTATTTGTTTGTGTGTATGTTGTTTGCTTGCTTGCTTGCTTGCTTGCTTGCTTGTTTGCTTGCTTGCTTGCTTGCTTGCTTGAGACCAGGTTCCTTTATGCAGTTAACCCAGACCAGGCTGGCCTCATACTCACAGAGGTCCCCATGCCGCTGCCTCTCAAATGCTGGACTTAAAGATGTGCACCACCATAGAACCTGCTAAAGTCGACTTCTTTGAAAAGACTAAGGTGGTAAACTGGTGGATACCTGAGAACTAGATGAGCAAGTTAACTGTTTTGTTTTTAATTACATTTATTTATTTTGAGGGTTGGTGCTCTTGCTAAGGCACCCATGTGGAGGTCAAATGACAGCTTGTCCGAGTCATCTTAGTGTTGGAACTCAGGTTGTCAGGATTAACACAGCAAGTGCCTTTACTTCATGAGCCATCTCCCCAGCTCAGATGAGTTGACTGATTTGGGAGGGGAAGGGGTTTTTGAAAGATTTCATTAAAACTGATTTTGAGCAATAAAAAAAAAAAAAAAAAAAAAAGCATCTTGGCAGATAGTACCAAATTAGATAAGGACAAGTGAATCATAGGCAGAGTCATAGTGACCTGACCCCTGAACCTTCACCCAGCTGATACCCTGTTCTGAAAGATATCTGTACTCCC
Organism: Arvicanthis niloticus; assembly: GCF_011762505.2. NCBI lineage: Eukaryota > Metazoa > Chordata > Mammalia > Rodentia > Muridae > Arvicanthis > Arvicanthis niloticus. The sequence continues at coordinate 7,539,187 of NC_133438.1, read as the reverse complement.
CCTGAATACCTATGATCCTGTGTCATCCCCTTCCCCACATCCTGCATTTTCATGTTTATAACCCCTGTGTTAAAAAGTAAAAATTATGATTTAATAATAATAAAAAAAAAAAAGAAAAGAAATAACACACAGTGTCCCCCTGGCTCTGCTGACTTAGCTTCTGACAATCCATTTTCTTGTTCTCAGAAATACTTTGAATTATAAAATGTTATGTGGTTTTTGTTAGTATGCTGGGTAAAATAAATAATTTTTTATTTTATTTTATTTTATTTTATTTTATTTTTATTTATTTATTTATTTATTTTTGGTTTTTCGAGACAGGGTTTCTCTGTGTAGCTCTGGTTGTCCTAGAACTCATTCTGTAGACCAGGCTGGTCTTGAACTCAGAAATCCACCTGCCTCTGCAATTTTTATTGATTTCATTTTAAACTTCAAAGTTTGTAGTGAGATAAAATGTCCTTCAACATAATTATAGGTCATATTTATTTTCATATTGTAAAATGCTAGTTAATCTGTTGAACATTTTTAAAAACTGGATTCCTTTTTGAGAATTTCATATATGAGCACTGTATCTACATAATTTTTCCCTTTCTCTCTTTCCTCCCACTTTTCTTAACCGCCCATACTTTTCAAATACATCTTATTATTTAATTATTGTTCATATATGTATATATGTATACATGTATAAATATATATGTATATACAAATACTGATAAATAAAGTGTTTTGAGTACCATGGGATGGGTCTCAAGTTGGGCCAGTTATTGGTTGGCCATTCCCTCAGCCTCTGCTCCATCCCCCGTGCCTGCATTTCTTGAAGACAAGATAAAATTTGGATTGAAAGTTTTGTGGCGGGCTGGAGAGATGACTCAGTGGTTAAGAGCACTGGCTGCTCTTTCAGAGGTCCTGAGTTTAATTCCCAGCAACCACATGGAAACCTCACAACCATCTGTAATGGGGTCTGGTGCCCTCTTCAGGTGTGTCTGAAGATAGCAACAGTGTGCTCATATATAAAATAAATACAAAAGATAGAAAGAAAGAGAGAGAGAGAGAGAGAGAGAGAGAAAGAAAGAAAAAGAAAAAAGTTTTATGGATGGATTGGCATCTCTATTGCTCCACTGGGGTTACTGGCTGACTACAGGAAGTAGCCTTTTCAGGTTTCATATCCCCAATGTTGTGAGTCACAACTAGGGTCAGCCCCATTGATTCTTGGGAGCCTCCATTATCCCAGATCTCTGTCTCATCCTGGAGATGCCTCTCACCTTCTCACCCTATCAGTTGCAGATTTCCATTCATTTTCCTGGCTACCTGCCCATCCTTCCTGTCCTTCCTCACACCTGATCCTGATTCCTCCATTCCCTTCCCCATTCCCTCTCCCTCCCAATTCCCTCTCTCCATCTGCCTCTTATGACTATTTTATTCCCCTTTCTAAGTGAGATTCAAGATTTCTTCCTTGTGTCTTCCTTCTTGTTGGAAATCAATTTGGTGGTCTCTCAGACAACTGGAAATAGTTCTACCTCAAGACCCAGCTATACCACTAGTGGGCTATATCCAAAAGATGCTATGATACCCCACAAAGACACTTGTTCAACTATGTTCATAGCAGTTATACTCATAATAGTCAGAAATTGGAAACAACCCAGACTTCCCTCAACCAAAGAATGGATAAAGAAAATGTAGTACATCTACACAATGAGATACTGTTCAGCTATTAAAAGAAAGACATGAATTTTGCAGGCAAATGGATGGAATATGAGAATATCATTCTGACTGAGATAACCCAGTTCCCAAAAGGACATGGATGGTATGCACTCACTTATAAGTGGATATTAGCCATAAAATACAGGTAACAAGCTGCACTCCACAGACCCTGACACTATTAATGATAACCTCTTAAACTTGCAGAAAGGGGCATGTTGTCCTCTGAGAGGCTCCACCTAGCAGCTGACTGAAACAGATTCATATACCAATACCCTAACATTAGACAGAGCTTGGTAACTCTTTTGTTTGTTTGTTTGTTTGTTTTTTGTTTTTTGTTTTGTTTTGTTTTGTTTTTTTGGTTTTTCAAGACAGGGTTTCTCTGTGTAGCCTTGGCTGTCCTGGAACTCACTCTGTAGACCAGGCTGGCCTCGAACTCAGAAATCTGTCTGCCTCTGCCCCCCCAAGTGCTGGGATTAAAGGCGTGCACCACCACCGCCCCTCGAGCTTGGTGACTCTTATGGAAGAGTTGGGGGAAGGACTAAGAACTTCAAAGGGTATAGGACCTCCACGGAAGACCAACAGAGTTAACTAACCTGGGCCCTTGGAGGATATCACAGACTGAACCACCAACTAAAGAGCATAGACATGCTGGCCCTAGCACCAAGCCCCAGCCCCCTGGCCATATGTAGCAGATGTGCAGCTTGGTCTTCATGTGGGTCCTGAACAACTAATTGCTTGATGTTTGATTGTTTGGTTGGGGTTTTTTGTTTCTTTCCTTACTGACAGGCACTCTGACTCCCTCAACTGGACAGTACCTCCATGGCTACCTCTAAATCTCCCTTGCTGATGTAAGCCATAATCCCAGCTTCTTAGGATGTTGAGGCAAGAAGATGAACTCAGTGCCTGTCTGCGTTACAAGACTGGAGCTATGATGCCTTTGATCCCAGCACTCAAAAAGCAGAGTCAATCTGGTCTACACACTGAGTTCTACAACAGCCATGGCTACACAGAGAAACCCTGTCTGAGAGAGAGGGGGAGAGAGAGAGAGAGAGAGAGAGAGAGAGAGAGAGAGAGAGAGAGAGAGAGAGAGAGAGAGAATGAAGAAGAAGAAGGAGGAGAAGGAGGAGGAGGAGGAGGAGGAGGAGGAGGAGGAGGAGGAGGAGGAGGAGGAGGAAGAGGAGGAAAGAAGGGAAGAAAAGGGAAGAGAAGAGAAGAGAAGAGAAGGGAAGAGAAAACAACAAAAACAGGATTTGGTTTAGTTGGTACAATGCTTGCCAAGTCTGTTCAGAGTTCAGAGCTCCATCCCATCTCTAGGCCAAGTACTCACGCTTATAATCCCAGCACTCAAAAGGTGGAGGCAGGAGGATCAGGAGCTCAACATTGTTCTCAGCTATATAACAACATGAGACCCTATCTCAAAAAATAAAATAAAATAAAATAAAATAAAATAAGAACAGAAAGAAAAGAAGAAAATTATTAGAGACAATAAATGGGGATGTGGCTTAGTGGTAAATTCAGTGTTTAGCCTGCACACACTCTGCATCTTATCTTCAATACAACCAAAAGAAACAAGTAAAACTAAAATTTTGTTGATGTTGTTGTTGTTGTTTGTTTGTTTGTTTGTTTGTTTGTTTTTCAAGACAAGGTCTCATGCTAGCCTAAAGCTCACTCTGTTGCCCAGGCTTACATCATACTCACAGCAATCCTCCTGTCTCCACCTCCCACGTGCTGAAATTATAGTCGTGCAGCACCACATCTAGTTTAAAAATAAGTCTCTAGCAAAGGAATACAAAACAATTACTAATGCTACAAAAAGAGCACAGTAGTCCAGGCACTTTAGAATTAATCTCTCTGGTATTCAGGAGTGACATACCCTTCTTCCACATAGCAGGTATTAGCCAAAGATGCTCAGGACTCAGTTCCCCTTCGGTAAAAAACCCAAGGCCGACGTCCAGTTCTTCTAAAGACAGGGGCTTATTGCTGCAGAGATGGCTCAGAGGCTAACAGGATGTGTTACTCTTCCACAGGACTGGACTTCAGGTCCCAACACTTAGGTGGGGCAGCTCACAACTGCCTTTAATTCCAGCTCTAAGGGATCTGATACCCTCTCTGGCATCCGTGGGCACACAAACGCAGACATAAGCATTTTGTTTTAATAACAATTAAAGTTGGGGTGCAACTAGGAACTTCCCTCCTTATCCTTGAACCAGAAATACCAGACAAGTGCTAAGTCTTTTTTTTTTTTTTTTTTTTTTTTTTTTTTTTTTTTTCCCCTTTCCTTTGCTTTCTAAGTCTTACATTTGGGTTCTACCAAGGCATTGGTCTGACTGGGTTGGAGCCTCCTGCATTTTTTTTTTTTTTTTTTTTTTTTTTTTTTGATTTTTGATTTTTGATTTTTCAAGACAGGATTTCTCTGTGTAGCCCTGGCTGTCCTGGAACTCACTCTGTAGACCAGGCTGGCCTCAAACTCAGAAATCCACCTGCCTCTGCCTCCCAAGTGCTGGGATTAAAGGTGTGTGCCACCACTGCCCAGCTTTTTTTTTGGGGGGGGGTGCCTCCTGCATTTATTTATTTATTTATTTATTTATTTACTTTATGTATTTATTTATTTATTTATTGGCTTTTCGAGACAGGGTTTCTCTGTATAGCCCTGGCTGTCCTGGAACTCACTCTGTGGACCAGGCTGGCCTCGAACTCAGAAATCCACCTGCCTCTGCCTCCCAAGTGCTGGGATTAAAGGCATGTGCCATCACTGCCCAGCGCCTGCCTCCTGCATTTATTAACTCTCCCCTCCCCCCCAAAAAAAGATGCCACAAGCTCTCCATCACATCCAACGAGAGGAACACCATAGCTTCTATTTCAACTCAAGTGTTTGTATTCTCTGCCTTAGGATACAGGCTCAGGGATGCAGGCTTATCTCTGTGTACAAAATTTTAGTATCTCTGTGTGTATTTTAAGCACAAAGTTTGCCCTAGTCCTCAAAAAGAAGTAGCTGGGACTGGTGTGGAACTCCACAATCACTGGAAGATAACCTTCAACTTTAGTCTTAGGATTATAGATCCTGAGGCTAAGGCAGGATGGGAGATGCTGGCTCAAAATAGAATAAGCATTAAGGGACTGGAGCTTGGCGTTTTGCCTAGCACAAGGCTCAGAGTCCAGTCTCCAATGCAACACACACACACATAGAAGAACCAAACCCAGAGTTGACTCATCTGTATCCTTCAGTGTTATGACACACCCAGACTGGTGTTGTGGGGTTTGGGCCTGAGGGGGTTGGAGGCATCAAGAATTCACCTGTCTACATTCTGAATACTAGGACTACTACCCAAAAGACTATGTAGGTAAAATAATAAATAATTGGGAGTGTGGCATAATGGTAAGGCTTTACAATAGACTTTACTCTCAAAAGAGGAAACGAAGAAAGAAAAGCCATACACGCCTATAATCACACACACTGAGATCCCTCTTAGCCTTCTGGAGGACTTGGAAGACAGCTGTTTTCATGTGGTTTGTTGTGTGTTGAGGATGAAATGGGGGACTTTGCCCATGTTTTATATGGGGGGCTCACCATCAGCTTTGGAAGATGTTTGCAGGCAAGCAAAGGTTTTGTTTGTTTGTTTGTTTGTTTCATTTTGTTTTGTTTTTTTTTTGTTTTTGTTTTTGTTTTTCAAACAAAGGTCTCTTAAAACCAAAAGTTTTCAGATCAAACCAGCAGCTGCTGGTCACATTTTAACTACAAGAAAAAAACAAGTATCTACATACAAAGATACAAAGGGGCCAACTGTGGTCTTAGTGGTAGTGTATGTGGTGCACTGGAAACCAGACCCAGAGCCTTTTGCTGGGTAAGTCATCCATCTCCAAGCCCCAGACCCAGGATCCCTTATGCTTATTTCTATTGAACATAGAATCTTCCTCTTCCATTTCCCCACTTTGGTGGTAGAATTCATGAACTGAAAAGCAGCCATTTTCTTTTATTAAGACACATAGCCCAGGCTGGCTTAACATTTGCAGCAACCCTTCTGCATCAGCCTTCCAAATGCTGGAACAATAGGTTTTAGCCACCATGCCCAGGTTAACCACTCTAAAAGGAGTCACTTGTGTATGGAGAGATCATTCATGGATTAAGAACACTAACTGCTCTTTCAGAGGTCCTGAGTTCAATTCCCAGCAACCACATGGTGCCTCACAACCATCTGTACTGGGGTCTGATGCCCTCTTCTGGTGTGTCTGAAGACAACAACAGTGTACTCACATATAAAAAATAAAAAAAGAGTCACTTGCCTGTAGATGGCTGAGAGGTTCAAAGCACTTGTGGCTTCAGCAGGTGACCGGGGCTCAGTTCCCTGTATCCAAATGGTGGTTCACAATCACCTGTCACTCCAGCTCCACAGGATCTAACACCCTCCTTTGGTCTCTGAAGTCACTAAATGTACATGGTGCACAAATATACAGGTAAGTGAAATATCCATTCACATAAAATAAAACTTAATTAATTAAAAGTAAAGTAAATGAGTCATTTATTGATTTGTAATATTACAAAGTCATCCCCTCTCTGTCGTCCCCAAATATTTCCTACTTGTATGTTTGGAAATTTCCCAGTTTCTTTCATCCTTTTTCTTGTAGGTATCACAGGTTACCCTCAAAATTCAATTTTAAAAAAAAGAAATGGAGAGATAGCTCAGAGGTTAAGAGCACTGGCTGCTCTTCCAGAGGTCTGGGGTTCAATTTCCACATTGTGGCTTCTAACAATCCATAATGAGATTTGGTGCCCTCTTCTGGCATGCAGGCATACATGCAGGCAGAACACTATATACATATACGGATCCATAAATATGTGAATACATGAATGTATGAATACATGACTTCATAGATACATGAATACATTAATAAATCTTTTTTTGAAAAAAAAAATCTTCCTCCTCAGTTCCCTAAGAGCTGTGACTATAGCTCTTAGATATATTTTATCACTCCAAAGACACCAGCTCCTCCATTAAGCAGTTACTACACATGTCTTCCTGTTCTCCCAACCTGTCCATCAAGGAATGCCTGCATACATGAATGTGTCCATCCATACACTGGACCACCAAAGTTCATGTCCTAACCAACTGCACAACTGCCACACCACAATGAAATACTATTTCAGCCACGAAGCTCTAGAACTTAAAGACACATACTAAGCAAAAGAAATCAGGATATGAAGGTCATGAAACCAGGTGAGTGGCTCTATTTTTTTTTTTTTTTTTTTTTTTTTTTTTTGTAATGTGGAGAGGGGCTCGCACAGGAGATGATATGTGCTCTCATGCTACAGCACTGAAGCCTGCCCTTTCCTTCCCTGGTTTCAAACTCAGGTTATCACTGTCACAAACACCTTTATCAACTGAGATAGCTCCCCCAGACCATTATATAAAACATTTAATAGCCAGGAGCTAGTAACCAGGGGAACCTGCTCATCGGTGTGGCTGGTGGAACTCTTTGCAAGCCTTTGCTCCACAGAGACCTGGATTCTGTGTTTTACCACATCCCAGTGGTCTCCATCTTCTGAGTGGATATATGTATGTGTGATATTTTAGAATGGTGTGTGTGTGTGTGTGTGTGTGTGTGTGTGTGTGTGTGTGTGTGTGTGCGCGCGTGCGTGTGTGTGTGCGCGCGCGCGCGCATGCGTGCACATCCCTAGCTTCTCTAGATCTGTGTTGTGTAGACCTGGCTGACCTCTGATTTACAGATAACTCTCCTGATTCTACCTCCTGAGGGCTGGTGCTGGGATAAAAGGTGTGCTCCACCACACCTGGCTCCTCTTACATTTTTTAATGAATAAAGGGATTTGAATGCCAGGTTTGAGGTGAGGTATTCATTGATCCACTGAGGACTGATCCACTATCAGCTCCACTGAAGGCTGGCCTAGGAGGACTGCAGCTCAGGACTAATCTGGACTCCACAGCTAGTCCTCCCATCTAAAACAAGAGCCAGGTGTGGTTAGAGATGCCTTTACTCTGCAGTGCTTAGAGTGCTGAAACCGGAGAATCTCTATGAGTTCTAGGCCAGCTGGATGCACATAGGGAGCTCCAGGCTGGCCAAAGGCAACATAATGACAGCCTGTGTTGTGAATTAATGAGTCAACTCATTCATTTATTAATCCACTAATCATCATTATCTTTTTTTGACTTGGATTTCTCATTAAGGTTTCTTTCTCCTTTGCTTTTTCTTTCTTTTTTTCTTCTTTTCTTTCTTGCTTTCATTGTTGAATAAAAAAAAGTTAGGGACTTTTGTAGCCTACTTCATTTTGAACTCTATAAGTATTGACTTTGAACTCATGATCATCTGTCACTTCCTCTTAAAAGGGTGGGATGAAAAGCATTACCACACCTGGCCTCCTGTCTTTTTTTTTTTTTTAAGGATTTTTTTTATTTATTAAATATATGTGAGTACACTCTCACTCTCTTCAGACACACCAAAAGAGGGGAACAGATGCCATTACAGATGGTTGCGACCTGCCTTGTGGTTGCTGGGAATTGAATCACCTGCTGAGCTATCACACTGATCACGATTCCAAATGTTAACAGTGCTCACAAGAGATCCCAACAAGTACTGGTTCAAAAGTCTACACTGAGTGAAGTCCAATAGACACGGAGGGCATCAGCCTACAGTGATTGGGATAGGATTGATGACAGTGACATCACGTCTCCCATGCTTCCAATCCTCCATGTCTGCTCTCACTACGGTTGCCGAAAGGGGTCAAGGGAAACCATTGGGAACCTTGGAACAGGAATTACACACAGCTGAGCACCACTGTGTGGATGTTGGGAATCAAATGCTGTCCTCTGGAAGAGAACAGCCAGTAAACTCAACTGCTAATCATCTCTCCAGCCTCCAGTTGTCTTTTGTTGTTGTTGTTGTTGTGCATGTATGATGGAGGGCTCCTGTCATAGCACTCATGTGGAGATACATGACAGAGGACAACTGGTGATTCTCCCCCTCCACTTTTATGTGTGAATCTCCATTTAAACACATAAATTTATGTATTTAATTGCTGCCTGCTGCCAAACACTCCAATATAGCGCCAATGAGAGATTCTGGGGATCTAAGGACCAGATCACAATAAGAGGAAGACTAAGAAAGGAGTGTCAGTGGGTGTGGTTGAATAACATATATTTAAGCCACATGCCTGTCGGTCAGTGGTCCGTCTAAGTCTACAAGAGCTAAGTACCGGGGTCAGGATGTCGGACTCTCACACCCTTCCTAAAGGTAAGCCAAAGAAAAGGATGATGCCTATGTACAAGATGGAATCAGAATTAATCTTGGATTCAGACAGACACTTCATTACTGATGGAATCTCTATTTGAAGACATTGGATACAGATCCATATATGGAGGTCTAGTTCTGTTTTAGTTTGAGCTTTTCCTCCTTCCTTTATCAGTTTATTATCTTTCTGCTTTGGAGGTGGGGAGGCCCGGAGTTGTTTTTTTGTTTTTCAAGACTGAGTTTCTCAATGCCTAAAATAAAATAATAATAATAAATTTAAAAAAAAGACTGAGCTTCTCAGTGGAAGAGGTCTGTTTGTCCTTGAACTCATTAGTAGTAGGGCTGAGCTCAAACTCATATAGATCGACCTACCTTTGTCTCTCAAGTGTTAGGATTACGTGTCCAGCACGACCACGCCTGGCCTCTTTTACTGTTTTTATTTATTTAAAGTGAGTGTGTAGTCAATGGGACCTTGGTGTGCATGTGGCTGTCAGATTAGGTGGAATAGCTTCCATTTTACCATACAGGTCCAGGGATTTGAACTCAGATAATCTGGCATGGCTGTCATTGCCTTTACTTAATCTCTCTAGATTTTCTCTCTGGATTTCCTTTGTGCTTAACTTTGTAGTTAACCTGCTTTGGTTCATAAGAAAAACAGAGATGAAGTGCTTAGAGAAGAGTATGTCATTTCGTTGAATTCCAGGGAAGGGTTATGTACTCAGATAGTTGAACCACTGGCATAAAGAAATGTTATCGGGGGTCTGCAGAGATGATATATTAGTTAAGAAAACTAGATGCTCTTCCAGGGGACCTGATTCCCAACACCAATATAGTAGCTCACAGCCATCTGTGACTTATCCTAGGGGTGTCGGGCATCTTCTGACCTTTGTGAGCACTGCACCTACATGGTAAACAGGCAGACATTCAGGCAAAACTAGCCTAGACATAAGGGGCTTTTTTGTTGTTTTTTGTTTTGTTTTTCAAGACAGGGTTTCTCCGTATAGCCTTGGCTGAATTTTTTTTTTTTTTTTTAGAGATTATTAGGTTGATTAATTAGCCAAGTTACTTATCTCTTACTGGTCCTATAGGGTCTCCTGTTAATTCTGTTGATTTTACCAGTAGGAAAGTCACCACCTACAGATAGCCCCACCACCAGCAGTGCTTGCTGCCATCAGTTTTCTTTGCTTGATAACAGCTTGAGTGCAACATTTATCACCTTTCCATCTATCTATTGTGTTTGTGGTGCATGGGGAGGCACCCATGTGGGGATCAGAGGACAACCTTTGGGAGTCCTCTCCCTCCACCTTATGGGTGAAGGTCAATGGAATTGAAATTCAGACTTAGCAACAATCACATTTACCCCTGTTACCTCTCAATTGCTCTCCTGCAGAGTTTTGACAGAGCTTTCCCAAAGGAGTACCGTGCTTCTTAATATGTCCATCACCTAATTTGTGAACAGCCCCACCCCAATTTTTGGCATTTATGGTAAAGCTCATACACAACCATTTACACCCAATTCCCCCTCCCTGGGTACACACTTTGAAGTATAATAGCACTATCATAGCTGAGTTATGTGCTTGCAACTCCAGTACTCTTGATGGCAGCAAAAAGATTTTGTAGTTGCAGAGGACCTACATTTTAACAGTTCTTTCTACTTTCAGTCTCTGTACAAATCATACATACATACATACATACATACATACATACATGTATGTGCATACACACGAACACACATACCAGTGTAGGAAAGTGCTTCAGAGTCTTGTGTATCATGATGGTTTAGCTATGTTTGGCCCAGGGAGTGGCACTATTAGGAGGTGTAGCCTTATTGGAATAGATGTGTCACTGTGGACATGGGCTTTGATAGCCTAGTCCTAGCTGCCTGGAAGTCCGTATTCTGATACCAGCCTTCAGATGAGGATAGAGAAGTCTCAATTCCTCCTTCACCATGCCTGCCTGGATGCTGCCATGTTCTCACCTTGAGAATAATGAACTGAACCTCAGAACCTGTAAGCCAGCCCCAATTAAATATTGTCCTTATAAGAGTTACCTTGGTCATGGTGTCTGTTCACAGCAATAAAACCCTAACTAATGCTTTTGTTTGGAAGAATGTGGATTGGGAGATTTTAGATTTGGAAAGCAGTGGAGTGCTTTAAATGGGGCTTGATAGGCTATCCTAGTAGGAATATGGAAAACTTTGTTACTGAGAGTAATTTAAATTGTGCAGACCTGGCCCAAGAGGTTTCAATGGAGAGTTGCAATTGTTTTGGTGCTATTTTGGGGAAGAATATGGCTACCTTTTGCCCTTGTCTGGGAGTCTGCCTGAGGCTCAGGTGAAGAGACTCAGATTAATTGTATTAACAAAGGAAGTCTCAGAAAAGCCCATCATAGACTTTGTTCTCCAGTTAAGACTCATGAAGAGCATTTTAAACTGAGAATGAAGTATATAAATTAAATGTATAAATATATAAATGAAGCAAGCTGAGAAAAGAACTATATAAAATATATGGTTTGAGTATTAAAGGGGCACCAGGAAGTGAAATGGAGCTGAATCCTATGTTCAAGAATATTAAATTGAATTAAGGGAGTAGTGACCTTGGCAGGATCCCACCCAGCTAAGGTAGTACAAGACTTTAATCACCAAGAAGATAGAGTTCAAGGTCAGCCTAGAAAAGAACAAGTTCTAGGTGAAGAAAAATTTAAAGCCCAAGCTTGGTGGACCACTCCTTTAAGCCCAGTCCTTAGGAGACAGGCATGCAGATCTCTGAGTTCAATCCAGCTAAAGAGCAATTTCCAGGACAGCCAAGTTAAGACAGTGAAGGAGTTGGGGAAAAAAAGCTAATGATAATGTAATAGAATAAGGTATTCTATTCTATTACATTAGAATACCTTATTCTATTACATGAATAATGGTGCCATGTTCCAGCCCCCAGTAAGCAGCAGAACTCAGCAGCTTTGGCTGTGTGGCTCTGGCTTTATTTATTTATTTATTTATTTATTTATTTATTTTTTGGATATTTTAATTTTTACATTTCATATGTTATCCCTCTTCCCAGTTTTCCCTCTGCAAATCCCTATCCCAGCCGTCATCCCTCCTGTTTCTATGAGAGTGCTCCCACACCCACCCACTCCCGCCTCACTGCCTTAGCATTCCCCATGTTGAGGCATCGAATCTTCACAGGACCAACAGTCTTCCCTCCCAATGATGCCAGATGAGGCCATCCTCTGCTACATATGCAACTGGACAACTGGAGCCATGGGTTCTTCAATGTGTATTCTTTGGTTAGTAGCTTACTCCCTGGGAGTTCTGGAGGGGAAGGGGGTGAGTATGGTTGGTTGATATTGTTGTGCTTCCTATGGGGTTGCAAACCCCTTCAGCTCCTTCAGTCCATCCCCTAACTCCTCCATTGGGGTCCCCATGCTCAGTCCAATGTTTGGCTGTAAGCATTCACATCTGTACTGGTCAGGCGCTAGCAGAGCCTCTAAGAAGACAGTATATTCGGCTCCTGTCAGCAAGCACTTCTTGGCATCATCAATAGTGTCTGGGTTTGGTGTCTACATATAGGATGGATCCCCAGATGGGGCAATCTCTAACTGGCCTTTCCTTCAGTCTCTACTCCACTCTTTTGTTCTTGGATTTTTTGTTTGTTTGTTTTGTTTTGTTTTGTTTTGTTTTTTGGTTTTGTTTTTGTTTTTTGGGGGGCGGGGGGTTTGGTTTTCCGAGACAGGGTTTCTCTGTGTAGCTCTGGCTGTCCTTGGATTTCTTTTAGATAGGAGCAATTCTAGGTTAAAATTTTTGAATGGGTGGGTGAACCCATCCCCCAACTGGGAGCCATACCTAAACTCTGGATATAGTGTCTACAGGTTCTCTCTCCCCTTTGTTGGGTGTTTCAGGTAATGTCATCCCCGTTGGGTCCTGGGAGCCTCTTGCTTTCCTGGCATCTGGGACTTTCTGATGGCTACCTCCAGTTCCTCCTCTCCCATTGCTACACACCTCTGTTCAATTTCCTGACCCTCTGTACATCTTCCCCCATCTCCTCCCACACCTGATACTGCCCCTTTTCCCCTCCCCCTCCTCTCTTCCTCACAAGTCTCTGCCACCCTTTACCTCTGGTGATTATTTTGTTTCCCTTCTAAGTAGTACTGAAGCATCCACACTTTGGTCTTCCTTCTTCTTTAGCTTCATATGTTCCATGAGTTATAATGTGAATATTCCAAACTTTTTTTTTCCTAATATCCACTTATTGGTGAGTACATACCATGTGTGTTCTTTTGTGACTGGGTTACCTCACTCAGGATGATATTTTCTAGTTCCATCCATTTGCCTAAGAATTTCATGAAGTCATTCTTTTTAATAGCTAAGTAGTAGTCCATTGTGTAAATATACCACATTTTCTTTATCCATTCATCTATTGAAGGACATCTGGGTTCTTTCCAGCTTCTGGCTATTATGAATAAGACTGCTATGAATGTAGTGGAGCATGTGCCCTTGTTATAAGTTGGAACAACTTTTAGGTATATGCCCAGGAGTGGTATGGCTGGGTCTTCAGGTAGTACTATGTCCAATTTTCTGAAGAACCGCCAGACTGATTTCCAGAGTGGTTGTGCCAGCTTGCAATCCAACCAGCAATGGAGGAGTGTTCCTCTTTCTCCACATCCTCACCAGCGTATGCTGTCACTCAAATTTTTGATCTTAGCCATTCTGACTGGTGTGAGGTACAATCTCAAGGTTGTCTTGATTTTCATTTCCCTGATAACTAAGGATGTTGACAATTTCTTTAAGTGCTTCTTGGCCATTTGAGATTCCTCAGTTGAGAATTCTTTCTTTAACTCTGTATCCCACTTTTGAATATGGTTATTTGGTTCTCTGGAGTCTAACTTCTTATGTTCTTTGTATATATCGGATATTAGCCCTCTATCAGATGTAGGATTGGTAAAGATCTTTAACCCAGTCTGTAGACTGATGTTCTGTCCCGATAACAGCAGTGTCCTTTGCCTTACAGAAGCTTCCCAATTTTATGGGGTCCCGTTTTTCTATAGTTCTTAGAGCATGGACCATTGGTGTTCTGTTCAGGAAGTTTTCCCCTGTGCCAATGTGTTCGAGGCTCTTTCCTACTTTCTCTTCTAATAGATTCAGTGTATCTGGTTTTATGGGGAGGTCTTTGATCCACTTGGACATGAGCTTTGTACAAGGAGATAAAAATCGGTCGATTTGCATTCTTCTACATGCTGACCTCCAGTTGAACCAGCACCATTTGTTGAAAATGCTGTCTTTTTTCCACTGGATGGTTTTAGCTTCTTTGTCAAAGATCAAGTGACCATATATGTTTGGCTTTATTTCTGGGTCTTCAATTCTATTTCATTGATCTACTTGCCTGTCTCTGTACCAATACCATGAAGGTTTTAATCACTTTTGCTCTGTAGTAAAGCTTGAAGTCAGAGATGGTGATTCCCCCAGAAGTTCTCTTATTGTTGAAAATAGTTTTCACTATCCTGGGTTTTTTGTTATTCCAGATGAATTTGAGAATTGCTCTTTCTATCTCTATGAAGAACTGAGTTGGAATTTTGATTGGGATTGCATTGAATCTGTAGATTGCTTTGGTAAAATGGCCCATTTTTACTATGTTAATCCTGCCAAACCATGAGCACGGGGAATCTTTCTATCTTCTGATATCTTCTTCAATTTCTTTCTTCAAAGACGTGAAGTTCTTGTACAAATCTTTTACTTGCTTGGTTAGAGTCACACCAAGATATTTTGTATTATTTGTGACTATTGTGAAGGGTGTCATTTCCTTATTTTCTTTCTCAGCCTATTTATCCTTTGAGTACAGGAAGGCTACTGATTTATTTGAGTTAATTTCCTATCCAGCCACTTTGCTGAAGTTGTTTCTCGGCTGAGGGAGTTCTCTGGAATTTTGGGGGTAACTTCAGTACACTATCATACCATCTGCAAACAGTGATATCTTCTTCCTTTCCAATTTGTATCCCTTTGATCTCCTTTTATTATCTAATTGCTCTAGCTACAAGTTCAAGTACTATATTGAATAGGTAGGGAGAGAGTGGGCAGCCTTGTCTAGTCCCTGATTTTAATGGGATTGTTTCAAGTTTCTCTCCATTTAGTTTGATGTTGGCTACTATGTTTAGGTATGGGCCTTGAATTACTGATCTTTGTAAGACTTTTAACATGAAGAGGTGTTGAATTTTGTCAAATGCTTTTTCAGCATCTAATGAAATGATCATGTGGGATTTTTTTTTTCTTTGAGTTTGTTTTTATTTTGGTTTTTCGAGACAGGGTTTCTCTGTGTAGCCCTGGCTGTCCTGGAACTCACTCTGTAGACCAAGCTGGCCTTGAACTCAGAAATCTGCCTGCCTCTGCCTCCCAAATGCTGGGATTAAAGGCGTTTTTTTTTTGTTGTTGTTGTTGTTGTTGTTGTTTTTTGTTTTTATAGTGGATTACATTAATGGATTTCCATATATTGATTGCAACCCTGCATCCTTGGGAAGAAGCCTACTTGATCATGGTGAATGATCATTTTGAGGTGTTTTTTATTCAGTTTGTGAGGATTTTATTGAGTATTATTGCATCAGTATTCATAAGTCAAATTGGTCTGACATTTTTTGGGGGGGTCTTTGTGTGGTTTAGGTATCAGCGTAATTGTGGCTTCATAGAACGAATTAGGTAGTGTTCCTTCTATTTCTATTTTGTGAAATAGTTTGGAGAGTATTGGTATTAGGTCTTCTTTGAAAGTCTAATAGAATTCTGCACTAACACCATCTGGTCCTAGGCCTTTTTTGGTTTTTTGTTTGTGTGGTTCTCTTCTTTACGGTTTGTTGAAAGAAGATTAATTTCTTGCTTTTTCTTGGATGTAGTTTCCGTCCTTGTGTTGAAGTTTTCCATCAATTATCCTTTGTAAAGCTGGATTTGTGGAAAGATATTGTGTAAATATAGTTTTGTCTTGAAATATCTTGGATTCTCCATCTATGGTAATTGAGAATTTTGTTGGGTATAGTAGCTGAGGCTGGTATTTGTGTTCTCTTAGGGTCTGTGTGACATCTCCCCAGGATCTTCTGGCTTTTAGAGTCTCTGGTGAGAAGTCTGGTGTAATTCTTATAGGTCTGCCTTTATATGTTACCTGCCCTTTTCCTCTTACTGCTTTTAATATTCTTTCTTTTTGTGTGTGTGCATTTGGTGTTTTGATTATTATGTGACAGAAGGAATTTCTTTTCTGTTCCAATCTATTTGGGGTTTTGTAGGCTTCTTGTGTGTTTTTTGGCATCTCTTTCTTTAGGTTAGGAAAGTTTTCTTCTATAATTTTGTTGAAGATGTTTACTGGCCCTTTCAGTTGGGAATCTTCACTCTCTTCTATACCTATTACCCTTATGTTTGGTCTTTTCATTGTGTCCTAGATTTCCTGGATGTTTTGAGTTAGGAGCTTTTTGTACTTTGCATTTTCTTTGACTCTTTAGGGGATTTTTGTGTTTCCTCTTTAAGGGCTTCTACCTGTTGTACCTGTGTTCTCCTCAAATTCTTTGAGAGTGTTATTTTTGTCCTTCTTAAAGTCCTCTATCATCATCATTAGAAGTGATTTTAAATCTGAATCTTGCTTTCCTGGTGATATAGGGAATTCAAGAGTTTCTAGTGTGGGAGAATTAGGTTCTGATGATACTAAGTACCCTGGGTTGCTGATGCTTATGTTCCTGTTCTTGCCTTTCACCATCTGGATCTCCTTAGTGCTATGTGCCCTGTCTCTGACTGGAGCCTATCTTTCCTATTATTTTGGTTGTATCAGAACTGTGTAGAGTGGGTGTAATTACTGGGGTTAGAGCTGGGGCCCAAGATCTGCTCAGTGCTCAGGCACAGACAGGAAGGAATCAGTGCTCTGGGCCAGGAGTGACTTCCTGGGTTCTAGTGGATCCCTGTTACTCCCTGTTTGGGGCTGGTGTTGCTTTCTTTTTACCTAAGATACTGCCCAGGTTAGAGCTCCTGGAAGGCCCGCTTCCTCTGGGTTCTATGAGATTGGAGGCAGAGCTGCCGCCCAAGATCTGCTCAGTGCTCAGACCCAGACTGGAAGGAGTTGCATGTGCAATCTTTCACTAGAGTGTGGTCTCTTGTATTTCTTGTATTTCTTTAAGGGAGTTATTTGTGTCCATCTTAAAGACCTCTATCATCATCATGAGATGTGATTTTAAATCAGAATCTTGTTTTTCAGGTTTGTTTGGGGTATCCAGGACTTGCTGTAGTGGGAGAGCTGGGTTCTGATGTTGCCAAGTAGAATTGGATTCTGTTGTTTATGTTCTTATGCTTGCCTCTTGCCATCTGGTTATCTCTGGTGTTAGCTGGTCTTGCTGTCTCTGACTGAAGCTTGTCCCTCCTGTGAGCGAGAGCAATCCTGTGATCTTAGGTGTGTCAGGACTCCTGGGAGACAAGCTCTCTGAGGGGTTGGGGGGCCGGAGGTGGGAATTAGGATTCGGAGAGCTGAGGCACAGGGTCAACTCTGGAGCACAGATGGAAACAGGAAAGATCCTATCCCCGGCTGCTCCAAGACTCCTGGGTCTCCAGGCAGGTCCCACTTGGGCCAGGCATTGGGGCAGTAGTTATGGTCTCACCTGGAATCTTAGGTATGTCAGCAATTCTGGAAAACAAGCTCTTTCTGGGTGGGATTGGAGTACAGAGAGCTGTGGCCTGGCTCTGGCTTTCGAGTCCAGAATAGAAGGGACTACTGGGACAATTGATGTTGGTTAGCAGGAGCGAGGTAATTAATGATACTGGGAAGTATTTTCGGAGAACACAAAGAAGCTGTGTTCTGGAGACAACCAAGGTTGTGCCTCATGCTGCAGCTGTACTTGGTAATGTATAAGAGTCTCCCAGGTGGTATTGGTTTTGAAGTAATGAAGGAGTGTTGAAACGCAGCTGAGGCTTGGCATTATGAGAGGCAGCACCATTTAGCTGAGAGCTGTCCAATGTGATGGATATTGGGAACTGAAATCAAGTCCTCAGCAATAGTAGTAGTACATGCCCTTCACTACAGAGTCATCTCTGGGCTTCTGTGGGATCACTGTAGGCAGAGGAGTGTTGAGTTTTTGGTTGGTTGGTTGGTTGGTTGGTTTGGTGTTTCCAGACATGAGTAGCCTTGCCTGTCCTGGAAGTAGCTCTGTACATCAAGCTGCTTTCAAACTCACAGAGATCCACTGGCCTCTGCCTCCCAAAGGATTGGAATAAAAGTGAGTCTTGAACAGTTTAGACAAGGCTGTTTACCACCCAGTAAAACTTTTGATGCCCAGTCTCTTCAACTTTAGCCATTCCTACTGAATAGTGATACTTTGCTCTAATTTGGATTTTTTCTGATGACCAGACATGTTGACAATCTTTTTCCAAGTTTATTGGTCATTTCTTGTGAAATCTATCCAACATGGTGGCAAGCACTTTTATCCCTTGAGTCATCTAGACCACCCATTGTTTTTCTTCTCCTCCTCTTCCTTCTCCTCTCTCCTCCTCCTCCTCCTCCTTCTTCTCTTCCCCTTCGCCTCCTCTACTTCCTCCTCTCTTCATCCTCCTCTTCTTCCTCCTCACCTTCTTCCCTCCCAGTTTCTGCCATGGTGGTCCATGCTTGATGAGGTATATTTACTTTCTGGCATTGGAAGATTCAGCTTTTGTTGTATATTTCTGTTTAACTCCAATGAGCTTCAAAGATAATCCTTTGTATGACTGAACTCCTTCTCAGGAATCAATTTTAATGTTCAAGGAATCAGACCAAGAGGTGGCTATGGATGAAGAAGCTTGCTGACAAACCAGTTTTACCACTGAGCTGAACTACATCCTGATCAAATCCCACTTTTTGTTATTTCAAGATAGGATTACTTTCTGTAGTCCTGGCTGTCCTGGAACTAACTCTGTCCTAGAACTAACTTCTATCTATCTATCTATCTATCTATCTATCTATCTATCTATCTATCTATCTCTGTCTCTCTCTTTCCCTCTTTTCTTTTCTTTTTTTTTTTTTTCCGATTTTTTTCAAGACAGGGTTTCTCTGTGTAGTCCTGGCTGTCCTGGAACTCACTTTGTAGACCAGGCTGGCCTTGAACTCAGAAATCTGCCTGCCTCTGCCTCCCAAGTGCTGGGATTAAAGGCATGCGCCACCACCTCCTGGCTCTTTCCCTCTTTTCATCCCTCTTTCTTTATCTCCTTCTCTCTTTCTACTAGGCTGGCCTTGAAGACCTCAGTCTGCCTCTGCCTCCCCAAGTGCTGGGATTTAGGGTGTGCACTAATATACCCCAGTGAAGATCCCACTCTTATAGCATAGCCAAAATGAATAGAGAACCATTTACTATGGTTCCAATACTTGGGAGGCTGAGATGGAAAAAAAAAAATCTTGAACTGGGCTGGAGACATGGCTCAGTGGTTAAGAACACTGACTGCTCTTCCAGAGGTCCTGAGTTCAATTCCCAGCAACCACATAGTGGCTCACAACCATCTGTAATGAAATCCAATGTCCTCTTCTGGTGTGTCTGAAGACAGTGTACTCGCATATATTAAAAAATAAATAAATAAATCATTTTTAAAAAAGAAAAGAAAACTCTTGAGCTGTACAGAGGGCCCTTTTCATCCCTTGAAGCAGGAATCTTACTGTGTAACCCTGGCTGGACTAGACCATACTATGTAGACCTTGAAGTCAGTGATCTACCTCTGCCTCCTGAGAATATAGATTAAAGGTGATGCTACCTTTTAAGCATAAATTATAATGAAATATATAAGGGTTGAATGTAGAAGGATTAGGAGCCAGGGCTAGTCTTGGATCCATAGCAAGTTGGAGAATAACCTCCAACTAGACTAAGACCATTTCTCATAAGGGAGGAAGACCGAGGTAGGTAAGTCTCTGCAAGTTAAAGGCCACCCTGCTTTACACAGTAAAATATTCTCCAAATAAATAAATAAATACATGAATACATAAATGACAGAGAGTTTATTCATATTTTCTTATTCTTTTTCCAAGGTGAGACCCCGAAGTGTCTACAGAGGATTCGAACTACATTCACTCAGGAACAAGTGGAGACACTGATGTTTTTCTATGGCCAGAATCCATACCCAAGCAGCAATCTCAGGAAGAGATTAGCATCACAAATGGAGATAGATCCCATAGCAATACAGGTTGGCTAGCAGTACCCTTTCCCATCTCCCTAAGCTTCCTTCCTAACTCTCCTAAACTCAGGACCCTGACAATCATTCAGGAGCTTACCAACTACTCCAGTCTCAACTTTGAAAAATCCTGGCTTTTCGATCCACATCCTGTGATCCTCTGTACTCTGTACAGACCCCAGCCAAAAGAATGAGCCAGTCTCTATACATTTAAAAACAACAAAAAAACAAAACAAAACAACAACAACAAAAAAAAAAACAAGGATGTTTTGTGAGTAAATATGACAGGAGTACAGCTGTGAGTGGTAGGTAAACAAGGAGAAATATTAGTTTTCCCTCACTTCTTTTGTTTCTGTTTGAGATCTCACTATGTAGCCCAGACTGGCTATTCAGCCTCTCAAATGATAAAATGATGTGATTACAGGTATATGCCATAGTAACTTCACTCCCCCTCTCAAACTGTAAAGAAACATAATTTTCACATTACAAATAGTGGGGCTGGGCATATAGCTCAGTCAACAATGTGCTTGCATGAAGATGTGGGTTTTATCCCTAGAACACTATAATCATGATAGAGTGGAACAGACACCATATTAAGGAAATGTTAGAGAACTAAGGGTTCAGAGCCACCCTCTGCTACACAGAGAGTTTGAGGCCAGCCTGGGCTACATGAGATCTTGTGGCTACTTAGAGAGTTAAATAACATCCCCAACCCCTCCCAAAAAGCACGTCTATGTGTGAGAGAGAGAGACAGAGAGAGAGAGAGAGACTTCCTCTATGCTCTGGCCTTCTACTTGCTTCCTTGAGACAGTATCTCACTGAACCTGGAGCTCACCTTTTTTTGCTTGAAATGGGGAATTCATATGTAGCCCTGGCTGGCATGGAACTCACTGTGTAGACCAGGCTGGCCTCCAACTCACAGAGATGGGGCTTTGTACTTGCAGCAATCCACTTGACTCTGCCTCCTGGTTGCTAAAATCAAAGGTGTGTGCCACCACACCTGGCCCTTCAACAATTCCTGATTTCTAGCTCATAAACCCTCCTTTGTCCTCACAACTTCTGGTTTCTGCTTATTATGTAGAATATAAGCACAGGATGTAAGTCAAAGAGGTCCAGGACTAGCTGTTCTCAACCTAGAAGTCTCCATAGCACTGAACAACAGTAACAGGCTTCTGAAGTCAGTCTCCATTCATTAACCCCCTGGTTCCCTGTTCCACTTAGATTTGGTTCAAGAACCAACGAGCAAAAGGCAAGAGAATCAAACTTGACATTCAGAAGGACCAAGTGCAGCAGCAGTCACCTCAACTCCTAGAGCAACACAAGAAGTCACCTCAAGTCCTAGAACAACAACCGAAATCACCTCAAGTCCAACATCAGCAGTTATCTCAAGTCCCACTTCAGCTATTTCAACCCCAACCCTGGCATTCACCTCAACTCCAACACCAGCATTTACCTCAAATCCAAACTCAGCAGTTACTTCAACTTCAACACCTGCAGTCACCTCAACTTCAATGTCAACAGTCACCAAC
Source organism: Arvicanthis niloticus (assembly GCF_011762505.2). NCBI lineage: Eukaryota > Metazoa > Chordata > Mammalia > Rodentia > Muridae > Arvicanthis > Arvicanthis niloticus. Next base: position 7,517,584 of record NC_133438.1, on the reverse strand, counting down.
ATCTCAATGTCAGCAGTCACCTCAAGTCCAACAGCATCAGCCACTTCAACATCAACAGTCAACTCAAGAGCCATACCAGCAGTCACCCCCACTCCAACACCAGCAGTCACTTCAACTTCAACTTCAACATCAACTGTCACCTCAACTCCAAGATCAGCAGTCAACACAACTCCAACATCAACAGTCAACTCAAGAGCCATACCAGCAGTCACCCCCACTCCAACACCAGCAGTCACTTCAACTTCAACATCAACTGTCACCTCAACTCCAAGATCAGCAGTCAACACAACTCCAACATCAACAGTCACCTCAACTCCAATACCAGCAGTCACCTCAACTCCAACACCAGAAGTCACTTCAACTTCAACATCAACTGTCACCTCAACTCCAAGATCAGCAGTCAACACAACTCCAAGATCAGCAGTCAACACAACTCCAACACCAGAAGTCACTTCATGCCATACTCAATGCCAGTTCATCCCAGAGTGAGAAGGATGTACCATCAGGGTCTCATACAAGCAGCTTTCCTGTGGCCCAAATTTATACCAACCATGAGATACCCTCATTCCAACTCAGCTTGTACCCTGATCTTAAGGACTCCAAATATCCCCCTGTGGGCCATAAAATGGTCCATTTTGGTTGTTGCCAGGACTCTGCCATATACTGGCTCCAACCCATCTTGAAGCCTCCAAATCAACACTTTGGCACCCCATTCCCTCATATTGCCACACACACACAAAGGAAAAAGAAGCTAAAAAGGTTAATGATAAACCAATGAGTTTTCTTGAAACAGGGTCTTGCTATTTAGTCAGGTTGACCTGATACTATGTAGCTCAAGGTGGTCCAGAATTCATGGCTATCTTGCTGTGCTCAACTCACACATGTTGTGATACATATCATACATAATCAGCCTTATAAAAATTTTCAGATCAAACCAGTAGCTGCTAATCACATTCTAACAACAAGAAAAGGGGGAGATCGACACCCCAATGACACAGAGGAGCCAACTGTGGGTTTAGTGGCCGTGTTTGTGGTGCACTGGAAACCAGACCCAGACCCTCTTGTTGGGCAAGTCATCGGTCTTCAAGTCTCAGACCCAGGATCCCTTATGCTTATTTCTATTTGAACATAGAATCATAAACTGAATCAGCACATAGCCCAGGCTGGCTTAACATTTGCAGCAACCATCCTGCATCAGCTTCCCAAATGGTGGAATAATAGGTTTTAGCCACCATGCCCAGGTTAACCACTCTAAAATGAGTCACTTTCGGATGGAGAGATCATTCATAGCTTAAGGGCACTTACTAGTCTTCCGGAGGTCCTGAGTTCAATTCCCAGCAACCACATGGTGCCTCACAATCACCTGTACTGGGATCTGATGCCCTCTTCTGGTGTGTCTGAAGACAGCAACAGTGTACTCACATATATAAAATAAATCTTTTAAAAAAGAGTCACTTGCCGGGCGGTGGTGGCACATGCCTTTAATCCCAGCACTTGGGAGGCAGAGGCAGGCGGATTTCTGAGTTTGAGGCCAGCCTGGTCTACAGAGTGAGTTCCAGGACAGCCAGGACTACACAGAGAAACCCTGTCTCGAAAAACCAAAAAAAAAAAAAAAAAAAAAAAAGAGTCACTTGCCTGTAGATGGCTGAGAGGTTCAAAGCACCTGTGGCTTTAGCAGGTGACCGGGGCTCAGTTCCCTTTATCCAAATGGTGGTTCACAATCACCTGTGACTCCAGCTCCACAGGATCTACCATCCTCTGGTCTCTGAAGTCACTACATGCACATGGTGCATAAACATACATGGAAGTGAAATATCCATTCACATAAAATAAATTTAATTAATTAAAAGTAAAGTAAATGAGTCATTTATTGATTTGTAATATTACAAAGCCATCCCCTCTCTGTCATCCCCAAATATTTCCTACTTTTGTTTGTTTGGGAATTTCCCAGTTTCTTTCATCCTTTTTCTTGCAGGTATCACAGGTTAACCTCAAATTTTATTTTTTTAAAAAAGGGCTGGAGAGTTAGCTCAGAGGTTGAGAGGCTGCTCTTCCAGAGGTCTGGGGTTCAATTTCCAGAAACCACACTGTGACTTCTAACAATCCATAATGAGATCTGGTGCCCTCTTCTGGTATGAAGGCATACATGCAGGCAGAATACTATGTACATAAATAATATAATGAATACATGAATGCATAAATACATATATAAATCTTTTTTTTTAATCTTCCTCCTCAGTTCCCTAAGAGCTGTGACTATAGCTCTCAGATATTTTTTTATCACTCCAAAGACACCAGCTCCTCCATTAAGCAGTTACTACACATGTCTTCCTGTTCTCCCAACCTGTCCATTAAGGAATGCCTGCATACATGAATGTGTCCATCCATACACTGGACCACCAAAGTTCATGTCCTAACCAACTGCACAACTGCCACACCACAATGAAATACTATTTCAGCCACGAAGCTCTAGAACTTAAAGACACATACTAAGCAAAAGAAATCAGGATATGAAGGTCATGAAACCAGGTGAGTGGCTCTATTTTTTTTTTGTAATGTGGAGAGGGGCTTGCACAGGAGATGATATGTGCTCTCATGCTACAGCACTGAAGCCTGCCCTTTCCTTCCCTGGTTTCAAACTCAGGTTATCACTGTCACAAACACCTTTATCAACTGAGATAGCTCCCCCAGACCATTATATAAAACATTTAATAGCCAGGAGCTAGTAACCAGGGGAACCTGCTCATCGGTGTGGCTGGTGGAACTCTTTGCAAGCCTTTGCTCCACAGAGACCTGGATTCTGTGTTTTACCACATCCCAGTGGTCTCCATCTTTTGAGTGAATATATATATTGTGATATTTTAGAATGGGGTGTGTGTGTGTGTGTGTGTGTGTGCGCGCGCGCGTGCGCGAGCATCCCTAGCTTCTCTAGATCTGTGTTGTGTCGACCTGGCTGACCTCTGATTTACAGATAACTCTCCTGATTCTACCTCCTGAGGGCTGGTGCTGGGATAAAAGGTGTGCTCCACCACACCTGGCTCCTCTTACATTTTTTAATGAATAAAGGGATTTGAATGCCAGGTTTGAGGCAAGGTATTCATTGACTTTACTATCAGCTCCACTGAGGGCTGGCCTAGGAGGACTGCTAGTACTCCCATCTAAAACAAGAGCCAGGTGTGGCCGGGCAGTGGTGGTGCACACCTTTAGTCCTAGCACTTGGGAGGCAGAGGCAGGCAGATTTCTGAGTTCGAGGCCAGCCTGGTCTACAGAGTGAGTTCCAGGACAGCCAGGGCTACACAGAGAAACCCTGTCTCGAAAAACAAACAAACAAACAAAAAAAAAAGAGCCAGGTGTGGTTAGAGATGTCTTTACTCTGCAGTGCTTAGAGTACTAAAACCGGAGAATCTCTATGAGTTCTAGGCCAGCTGGATGCACATAGGGAGCTCCAGGCTGGCCAAAGGCATCATAATGACATCATAATGACAGCCTGTGATATTAATTAATGAGTCAACTCATTCATTTATTAATCCACTAATCATCATTATCTTTTTTGACTTGGATTTCTCACTAAGGTTTTTTTCTCCTTTCCTTTTTCTTTTTTTTTCTTTCTTTCTTCCTTTTTTTCTTTCTTTCCTTGTTGAATAAACAATTCATTTTGAACTCCTTAAGTATTGACTTTGAACTCCTGATCATCTGTCACTTTCTCTTAAAAGGTTGGGATAAGCATTATCTCTACATCTGGACTCTTGGTTTTGGGGGGGGGGGGGGGAGGTTGTTTGTTTTGTTAAAAAAAAAAATACCAAGTTTACCTGCAACCCAGATAGGTACTAAACTTGCACTGTGGGCTAGAAGGACATTGACCCTTTACTCTCTGGAGATTACCTGCTGGAGAACTGGTTACCTATGTGTATAAACCACCACATCAGACTCAGACTTGGAACATGGAATGTTAGTTTCTACAATTAAACTCAATTACTTAAATGACTGTTGTTTCCTAACTTGTCAATGCTCTCGCTACCCTGGATGGATATAGCCTATAATAGCACCAAAGTGCTGACACCAGGCTAGATGAAAACCACACAAGGAGACCAAGTTTGGTTCTTAGTACTTAGTACTTAGGACTTGTGGACTTTGTAAAAAGTCATTTGGTGCCAGTCAGTGGTGGCACATACCTTTAATCCCAGCACTTGGGAGGCAGAGGCAGGCAGATTTCTGAGTTCAAGGCCAGCCTGGTCTACAGAGTAAGCTCTAGGACAGGCTGGGCTATACAGAGAAACCCTGTATCAAAAAACAAAAAGTCATTTGGCAAAGTCAATTAATTTATTTTTTTCTTGAGACAGGGTCTTCCTATGTAGCCCTGGACTTGCCTAGAATACGTTATGTTGATTAAACTGGCCTCAAACTCAGACTGATCCTCCTGCCTCTGCCTGTGGAATTCTGGGATTAATGGCATGTATCAGCATGCCCATTTTTTAAAATTATTTTTTAAATTTGTTTATTTTATATTATGTGTAAGTATGTTTGCCTACATGAATGTATGTATACCATTTGTCTGCCTGATACCTGTGGGGAGCTGACAGAAGGTGGCTATCATCCTTGCAGCCATCTTGAGCCATATACCCTGACAAGAGACTTGTTTTCAACAGCCTACAATATAAATAGCTGAGCACACTCTAATAACATCTTGTTTTATATACCCAGGATTTTCCCTTGGGTGTATGTGACTTAAAGGTGTGACTTAAGAAGTGAGACTTATAAAAGGCAAGAGGCAGACAGAAGAAGGGACTGGAAACTTGGAAGCACTAGGGACTAGGAGCTTGAGACTTGGGACGTGGACTAGGAACAAGAAACTTGGAAAGAGAGAAGAAGAGAGACTTCTTTGAGACTGAATCACACTCTGTCTGGTCTCCATTCTTCAAGTTCACCCTCACTCTCTTCCTGAACCCTGACCCATGGACTGAAAAGCTTGGGGCAGTGCGGGCTCTAACAATTTTGGCCCCCAAGCTTTTGGCAGTGCCAGTTCCAACATTTGGCAGAGTGGTCCCTGACAGATACCCACAGAAGTCAGAAGAAGACATCAGAAGACCATATCTAGGACTGGAAGTATGGTTGACTGTAAGCCACCATGTGGGTGCTAGAAACTGAACCCACATCCTTTGCAAGAGCAGCAAGTGTTCTTAACCACTGAACCATCTCTCTGGTCTCTTAAACTTTGTTGTTGCTGTTCTTATTGTTGTTGTTGTTGTTGTTGTTGTTGTTGGGAGCGGCAGCTTGGACCGGAATACAGTGGCCGCCAAACTCGGGGCATCCCGGGCCTCAACATTTTGCTCGGGCCACCACATTTTTGGCCGCCCAAACTTGGGACTAGTGTGGTTCTCAACATTTTTTGGCGCTCAACGAGAGGCAGCAAGAACGAGAGATCCAGTGAGGGATGTTACCGGAAGAAGGATTTGTTGATTGTCGCAGGAATCTGCTTCATCGAGAAAGGTAAGGAAATGGGACAAGAAATTAGTCAGCCTGAATCCAACTCTCTGTTTTGGTTTGCTTCAAGAAAGGTAATGAAAATGGGACAAGAAATTAGTCAGCCTGAATTCAACTCTCTGTTTTGGTTTTGTTGTTTAATGCTCACATGTGTTAATTTTCTGCTTTTGTTCTTGAACGTTGTCTTTTTTGTTCAAAATAAAAAGAAGCATAAGTTAGAATCCAAAATACAACCAAAGGTTGATGACAATTTTTCAGAGCCAGATTGTGCTGACCAAGAGGAAGAGGAAGTCAAATTTTATGATGCTGAAATGCCCCCTCCCTATGCACCTCCACATCCAAATGCTACTGCAATGGAGATGGTGGTTATAGATCCCATAAGGGAGTTACAGGAAAAAATATCTGTTCTTAAACAACAAATAGAGTTAGAAAAAGAGTATCAGGACTTAATTAATCAACTACAAAAATTAAAGACAGGAAAGATGTCTCAAGAGGTAAACTGCGAAAATCCCCTGGCTCCTTGTGTTCCTCGACCAGGAGTCCAAAGGCAGTCTCTGTAGTCTAGCTTAAGATTAGCCACAGATCATCCAGAGAAGGGAAATGCTGAGGCTTTTCCTATATCAGAGACCAGAGATGATCCAGGGGTTGCTTGGAGACAACACACAGGGTTTAATTTTCAAATTATTAAAGAATTAAAAAATGCAGTATCTCAATATGGTGCCACTGCTCCTTTTACTCTTGCAATTTTAGAGTTTGACATAGAGGAGTGGCTGACTCCTAGTGATTGGAATGCTTTAGTGAGAGCAGTTCTTAGTGGTGGTGATTATCTTATTTGGAAATCAGAGTATGATGAGAATTGTAAAAAGACAGCTAGGAGAAACATTCAGGCAGGCAACGGTTGGTCCTTTGGTGCCTTAGTAGGAGAAGGGCAATTTGCTTCTAGTGATAACCAGATGCAATATGACCCAGGTTTATTTGCTCAAATTCAAAATGCAGCCATGAAGGCTTGGCGTAAACTTCCGGTAAAGGGAGACCCTGGTGCATCTTTAACAACAGTCAGGCAAGGGCCTGATGAACAATTTTTTGGCTTTGTTCATCGATTAATGACAACAGCAGGGAGGATTTTTGGTAATGCAGAGGCAGGTGTAGATTATGTGAAACAACTTGCATATGAAAATGCCAATCCTGCCTGCCAAGCGGAAAAAGACAGGACTTATGGGGTATATCAGACTCTGTTCTGACATAGGTCCCTCTTACCAACAGGGCTTAGCTATGGCGGCTGCCATGCAAGGACAATCAGTAAGAGATTTTTTGGCAAGTAAAGCAGAAAGGCATGTTTTAAATGTGGCAAGCCTGGACACTTTGCAAGAGATTGTAAGGTAGAGAATGAGTTAAGCCAGAAACAGCCCAGAAAACAGCCTGGGCTCTGCCCACGTTGCAAACGTGGAAGGCATTGGGCTAGTGATTGTAGGTCTAAACAAGACGCACAAGGTAACACCCTTTCCCATAATCAGGGAAATGGGAACAGGGGCCAGCTCCAGGCCCCGAAACAACACAAGTCAAAACAGGCTTATGGAGCAGTCAGTGTCCTACCAACAAACACCAATCCCTTTCTGAACTTAGTCGAGCAACACCAGGAAGCACAGGACTAGACCTCAGTTCTGCCACCCACACAGTATTAACCCCAGAAATGGGACCTCAGGCCTTACCCACTGAAGTGGCTTTATCAGATTCGCAATCTAACTTGGATAAGGCCATAAAGGCTCATGAGTTACATCACCTTAATTCTAAAACTTTAAAAGTTATGTTTAAAATTACCAGAGAACAAGCTAGACAAATTGTCAAACAATGTCAATCATGTGTTAAACTTTTACCAGTTCCTCATTTGGGTGTAAATCCAAAGGGACTGATACCAAACAGTATCTGGCAAATGGATGTTACTCATTATAATGAATTTGGCAAGCAAAAATATATACATGTATGTGTAGATACATACAGTAGTTTCATTTATGCAACATTACAAACTGGAGAAGCAAGCAAGCATGTGATCGATCATATGCTTGCTACAATTGCTGTATTGGGTGTGCCTAAACAGATAAAAACTGACAATGGCCCAGGTTATACAAGCTCCAGTTTCCACCAATTTTAAAATATTGGGTTTTTTTTCTTTTTTTAAATGTAATTTAACAGTTGTTTTTCTTTTCTTTTTAGATCTTTTTATTTATTTATTTTATTTATGAGTACACTGTAGCTGTCTTCAGACACACCAGAAGAGGGCATCCAATCTCATTACAGATGGTTGTGAGTCACCATGTGGTTGCTGGGATTTGAACTCAGGACCTCTGGAAGAGCAGTCAGTGCTCTTAACCACTGAGCCATCTCTCCAGCCCCAGTTTACACCAATTTTGTGAAAGATTGGGAATACTACATAAAACGGGTATTCCATATAATCCACAGGGCCAAAGTATGGTAGAAAGGGCACATCAAACCATTAAATGTCAATTTGAAAAAATTAAAAAGGGGGAATGGTACCCTACCAAGGGATCCCCCAGAAATATCCTTCACCATGCACTCTTTATTTTAAATTTTTTAAATTTGGATTCTGAAGGAAAATCTGCTGCAGATAGATTCTGGCATCCTGATACCAAAAAGAATTTTGCAACAGTCCTCTGGAAAGACCCATTAACTGGAACCTGGAATGGGCCAGATCCAGTGCTTATCTGGGGAAGAGGTTCTGTTTGCATATATTCCCAAACTGCAGATGCTGCACGTTGGCTGCCAGAGAGACTGATTAAACAAATAGACAACAATAACAAATCCAGGGAGGAGAAACCCCCTAAGAAGTGTATTTTTTCTTCACAGGAAACAAAAAGATGCTTCACAATTGCCTTCAAACTGGAACAGATCAACGAGTAAACCTGACTTGGGAAGTTATCAGTGCTGAAGGAGACATTACCACCTGAATCTCCAGGGTGGCTCTATTGGACTCTTGATTCCCTGACTTATGATTTAATGGGGAACTAGCTTGTTTTAGATTTAGTGGGAATTTAGTTTGTTTAGACCCAGGAGAAAACTCACTACCACAGTTACTATAGTTGTTTTGGGGGTTTGAGATTGACTAGAGCAGGAACAGGGATTTCCTTACTTGTTTTCTTTAGATCAAAGCTATGATCATTTTTGTATTTCTATAGATTTAGATTCCAATATAAGACATTTATAAACAGAATAGAAGAGGCTTACACTTTTTACTCCTCTGATAGAGGGAGTTATGTGTTGCCCTTAAATAAGAGTGTTGCTGTCATACTAACAATTCAGGCATTGTTAAGCCTCTTGTCTCTTGGGTTGATTCGGTTCAGCTGACTGATGGCTTTTGTATGACAATAGATATGCGCTATTCAAATGAAACCCACACAGGTCCATTATTACAGGCTGGAAATAGGGGATTGTAAAACCTCTGTCATCAAGACTAATGAGGTATATTCCCTAATTTATGCGCTAAGCTGGATAGTCAAAGACAGGTAAGAGAGCATACCGAGACCCTTGCCCCTAAAAGAAGGGAGGCCTCACCATCCTAAGACAGGAGCTCAACCAATGGCTGTTGAGTATCCAAGGATAGGAAAGGGAGGCTGGGGTCCTTTGCTCCAACCTAGGACAGGCACGGTTTCCATAAGTTTTCCCAGCCTTCCCTTTTGAAAAAAATTTAAAAAGGGGGACCTGTTGGGGGCCGACTTTTAGCAGAAAGCGGCTATCAGCTTTGCAGCCATCTTGAGCCATATACCCTGACATGAGACTTGGATTACAGTAGCCTACAACAGCTGAGCACACTCCGATAATCTTGGTTTAGATACCTTGGGTGTGTGAGGTTAAAGGTGTGTGAGATTAAAGGTGTGTAATTTAAGAGTGAGACTTAGAAGTGTAGGGATCAGATTTAGAGACAAGTCCTAAGGGCATGATTATAGGTGTGACTTAGAGGCATGGCAGAGGCAGACGGTAGAGAATGAGACTCTTTAGATATACTCTTGAGGGAGACTCTTTAAAGAGTACAGCTAGACTTGGGACTTGGACTAGGAAGAGAGACTGAAGAATAAATGGGATTGAATCACACTCTGTCTGGTCTCCATTCTTCGAGTCCTCACTCTCTCTCTTGCTGAACCCCGACCCATGGACCAGAGCGGCAGCTTGGACCTGGATACAGTGGCCGCCAAACTCGTGGCAGCCTGGGCCTCAACATTTTGCTCGGGCCGCGACATTTTTGGCTGCCCGAACGTGGGACTAGTGTGGTTCTCAACAATTACAGATGGTTGTGAGCTGCCATGTGGTTGCTGGGGATTGAACTCAGGACCTCGGCAAGAACAGCCAGCTCTCAACTGATGAGCTGTCTTTCCAGCCCTGTCTTGAGAACTTTAAGTTCTGAAATGCCCAGACTTAATTACACTCCAAAAAATTTAAATTGGAGGAAGTCTCTGGAATGTGTGAATTTCTTTGTTTTTGTTTTTCTTTTGTATTTTTTTTAAGATTTTATTTTATTTATTAGTACATTGTAGCTGTCTTCAGACATACCAAAAGAGGGCATCAGATTCTGTCATAGATGGTTGTGAGCCACCATGTGGTTGCTGGGAATTGAACTCAGGACCTTCAGAAGAGCAGTCAGTGCTCTTAACCACTGAGCCATCTCTCTAGCCCTTGTTTTTCTTTTGTAAAACAAGGTTTCTCTGTGTAGTTCTGACTGACCTGGAAATCACTCTGTAGACCAGACTAGCCTCAAAGTCAGAGATCCACCTGCCTCTGCCTCCAGAGTGCTGGGATTAAAAGCATGTGCCACCACTACACCTGGCTTGAAATTTGTATTTTAACAAAACACACAGAACTGGAGTTTACATCCCCATGAGACACAGCCCTATGCCCTGTATCTCCCTCCAATCACTGCAGCCAAATCACCAGGGCTAGGATATAATTCCATTGGAAGATTACAAATATATGGTGCACAATGCCCCAAGTTTACTCCTTAGTCCAACATAATTCATAGTTCACATCTGATGCCTACTCCTGGCCTTTTCTGATCAAGAGTTTTGTTCCTAGCACCCATATCATGTGGCTCACAACCACCTGTAATCCAGCTTCAGGGGACTTGATGTCTTCTTCTACCCACCCTGTGGTCCTGAACACAGATGTCCAAGCCCACACCCATACACAAAAATAAAAGTAAAAAAAAAAAAGCAAAAAAAAATTAAAAGCTTGAGGAATGGCTCAGTAGTTAGGAGCCCCAACTGCTCTTTGAGAAGGCTGCTTCCAATTCCCAGAATACACATCTCAGCTAACAACTACACCTGTGGTTCCAAGGGGATCTGATGCCTCCTCTGGCAGGCATGTGTATTGCACACACTGCTGCATAGCATGCAGGCAGGCAAAAGACCCAATGTGGTGGAGGTCTCAGCACTGCACAAGCCCATCCATCTGTGGACTTTGACCACAGAGCCTCAACCTAGAAGTCTCCATAGCACTGAACAACAGTAACAGGCTTCTGAAGTCAGTCTCCATTCATTAACCCCCAGGCTCCTCGTTCCACTAAGATCTGGTTCAAGAACCAACGAGCAAAAGGCAGGAGAATCAAGCTTGACATTCAGAAGGACCAAGTGCAGTAGCAGTCACATCAAGTCTAAGAGTCACACCAGAAGTCACATCAAGTTTAACTTCAACAGCTATTTCAACCCCAACACTGGCAATCACCTCAACTCCAACACCAGCATTTATCTCAAGTCCAACTTCCACAATTACTTCAAGTCCAACACCAGCAGTCACCTCAACTTTATGACCAGAAATTGTGCCCTTCCTCCAGCCTTGAGCAGGCCTGAGAGACCTGGCTTACCACAACAGACCAAGTGATAGGATCTAGGTGAAGGTACCCACCTTAGCTACACAGAACTTGAAGAACTGCCCCTGGCTTTGCCTTGAGATATCTCCGGCCAGGACCAAGAACAGATTATGGATTATCCCACCCATCTCTGGCTGAAACCAGGAGGGGTTTTAGGTTGGGCCTTTCCCTTTAAATTGAGAGCTAAACATTAAAGGTTTGAGCCTTGATTAGAGAACTTTGTCTTGGCTTTATCACTTCTTGCCCTTTGTCTTCTTTCATTCTCAGCACCCCTTTCAGGTGAACCCAGTTGATTTGTGGCCGCAGGTGGCTACAGATTGGCGGCCAAGTGGGGCTTGAAAATGGGTACCAGCTGAGGAACACTGTCTTAGGTGGAGTGCCACAGAAAATGGAACAAGAAGGAAAGTATCCTGGTCACTTGGTAAGCAGTGAACAGCACTGATGCTAGCTAGTTAAGGCTGTGTTTGTAGGAAGTATGTTTAAGGGGATACAGTCTAGGTTAAATAGGTGTTGACCCAATGCCAACCTCACCTAGGAGGCGACAGCGAAATTTGGGACTGGAGAATTCCAAATAGGCATTCACCCTGCAGCCTAAGAGCTGCTCCAGGCAAGAGAAACAGGGTTAGAAGGAATTTAAAAACTAAGAAAGCAGGGCACTGAGGAGTAAATAACAGCCACTGATACACCTCCTAAAGAAAGAGATAAAGGGTTTTGAAAAGCAGCTGTTCTCTCTCTGGACTGTGTCAGGAAGAAAGAATGAAAAGGCTATTTCAGAGCTCTCCTAGAAACAAGAGAAAATTCAGATGTCCTGAGTTTCTCTCTGGCTTCCACAGGAGAAATCCTTAGTTCTGCTTTCTTTGTTCATTGTCTGTCCTTGGCGGGCCAATGTCCACATGTGTCTATTGTCTGTTTTTTGTTTCGTTGTTGTCGCAATTGTAAGGCCCCCACAAAGGGAGGACCTCACCCAAGCCTCAGGAATCGTGGCCACCCATTAACTCACAAGACACTGAACTTGATGCAATCAGCAAGAGGTATATTTCAATCAGTATACTGAGGTCAAGACCCATGACCCACACAGGGGCAGTGGGGTCTGACATGGGGCTTTGGAGACAGAATTTAAAGCCAGAAACCACAACTCATGGGAGAACCACAACCCAGGGGGGAGTGAAGGAAGGCTATTGGAGAGCACCTGTGGAAAGTCCCAGCCCATTATTCATTTTGTGACAGGGTACAAGGAAGAGTTACCATGGGGAACATTTTGTATAGGCTATTCTCTAAGAGCCTGTACGTAATCAGTCATCTATCTTGTGGTCAGCCAAGTTCCTGAAACACAGAGCTCAAGACCAAGCTGACCTGCACTCTTGGTTCTGTTCAGTCTGCTAGGAGGTTTTGAAATTTTCAAATGATTGTTTCATGTTCAAAAAAAAAATCATTAAAACTGCTTAATGCAACCCTTAATCTAGTTTAATTGGTTTTAAAGGCAGTCTTAATATGCACAGCAGAGGCTGAGAAGTTACCCTACACCTGTAGCTAAGAGTTGAGCTGAGCTGGAAAAGCCTTTCCAATAATTGTTTGTCGGTATAAGCTGTTTTTTAAAAGGGCCAGCAGCTTTTTAGATTCTATAAGAAAAGTGAGAGTTGTTTGTCCTAAAAAAAAAAAAAAAAAAAAAAAAAAAAAAAAAAAAAAAAAAAAAACCCTCATTGATAAGGTGCTTTTCTCTTGACATTACAGCTAGAAAAGACAAGAAAATTTTGTTTGGCCTATAAGTTATTGGGTTTGATTAAAAAATTGCAACATTGGTAACAGAAAGTTGGCTTAAAACTGATAACTCAGGGATAGAGTCATTCAAAAACCAGATGTATAAAAGATTTAAAAACAATGTCTCTTAGTGAGATATTAAAGGCTGCACTATCATACATTCATATATAAAAACTGACAGCCAAACTTTGTAACATAAAAGTAATGCACTTGGTGTTGACTTTAGAAAAAAATAGATTGTTTACATTGTTAAAAATTGGTTTTGTTTCCAAAAGTTATGGTTATATGCTAATATTGCAAAAGAAACTTAAAAATGTAGTTAAACTGCCAACATTCCATTGGCTACAGCTGACAGGCAGTTCAAACATGAGCTTGAAATTTTTTGACTTGCTTATGTTTATTGAAAAAAGACTAGAACAGGTAGAGTTAAATAAAAGAGTTAAAAACAGCTGTGGTGCTGGGCAGTGGTGGCAGATGCCTTTAATCCCAGCACTTGGGAGGCAGAGGCAGGCAGATTTCTGAGTTCGAGGCCAGCCTGGTCTACAGAGTGAGTTCCAGGACAGCCAGGGCTACATAGAGAAACCCTGTCTCGAAAAACAAAACAAAACAAAACAAAACAAAACAAAACAAAACAAAACAAAACAAAAAGAATTCCTTTTGTTACACAATTGACTTATGAGAATGCTAATGCAGTCTGTTGCACAAAGCAAAGACAGACTTACACAGAGACATCCTTTGAGCTAAAATTGGGCCCTCTTACCATCAGGGTCTGTCCATGACTGCTGCCTTACAAGGGACCACTGTACAAGCAATGCTTGCACACAACCGTAAAGATAAAAGATGTTTTAAAATGTAGAGATTTAGGTCATTTTTAAAAATGACTGTCCCAAGAACAAGGGCACAAGCAAACAATCAGGTCACATGACAGAAATTTGTCCTTGGTGAAGGAAAGATAATTTCTGGGCCAGGCCTCAAGATTAAAAACATTTACATTTAAATTAATACACATTGGACGCAACAAAAGTTTGTGTGACAGACATTTCTTTTGCCTTAGTCATCCTCACCAGCTCCTAAAAAGGTGTTTTCTAAAATTTGGTTTTTGCCTTACTTGTTTCTTACAAGAGAGGGGTAAATCTAAAACCCAAAGACATTCACAACAGTCTAAGGGCCAAGAGTTATAATGATTATGAAGGAGAAATTTAAATAATGGTTGCTTCCACCATGGCATTGTAAGTATACCTGCTGGCAAAAAAATTGTTCAACTTGTTTTGGTTCCTTCCAAATTTGTTAAGAATGAGAAATGACAAGATGGCTTTGGTTCCTCTAATGTATATTGGGTTCAATCTATTACTAGCAAGAAACCTAATCTTAAGTTAGGTAACAATTATTAGAAGACAAAATTGCCTTCAGCTTGGCCCTTAGCTAATACTCTCACTCAGCTAAAAAAGATTGGTTATTGAATTAATCCAAAATAAAGTTCAAACTTAAGATTCATAAAACTGATGGGACATTACAGTCTGACTTGCCTACTCCAGCTGCCATTCCAGTAAACGCATATAAAATTATTATAGAAGATTGCTTTTATATCATTCCTTTACATTTCTGGTAAAGGTGGGAGGTTTGCATTCAGTACATTTGCTTGTAATTTTTGAGAACCCATGGAGCGATATCATTGGAAAGGTTTGCCTCAAAGAATGGTTAATTGCCTTACATTATAAAAAATATATTGTTGCTTTAATACAAGAAGTTAAGAGTTTAAATCTTTTAGTGTATGTTATTCATTGTATGATATTTTATTAGCTGATCTCTCTAAAGGAGGTATTCTGCAAGCTTTTGCTCTAATATAATGAGGTTTTTTTTTTTTTTTTTTTTTTTTTTTTTGGTTTTTTTGAGACAGGGTTTCTCTGTGTAGCCCTGGCTGTCCTGGAACTTACTCTGTAGACCAGGCTGGCCTCGAACTCAGAAATCCACCTGCCTCTGCCTCCCAAGTGCTGGGATTAAAGGCGTGCGCCACCACCGCCCGGCTTATAATGAGCTTTAAAATTTTAGAGTACTTATTGCTCCAGAAAAAAAGGCAATATCTTTTCAATATTTGAGACCTCAGTTATATCCCAAGCAGATTGTTGAACAGAAAATTCCAATAAAAATAGACAGTTGGGGCTAGAGAGACGGCTCAGCCGTTAAAGGCTGGACTCATGACTAAAAATATAAGAGTTGAATTCTCAATTCTCAACAACCACATGGTGGCTCACAACCATTTGTGGTGGGATCTAGTGCCCTCTTCTGGCTTGTAGGTGTACATGCAAAAAAAGGAAATGGTTTGCTTTTAATTTCATTTGCGTTTAATGATTTTCAAAAGTTGTTAAGAGATATTAATTGGCTAAAACCTCATTTTAAGCTTACCATAAGAGAATTTGAACCTCTGTTTGATATTCTCAAGGGAGATGCAAGTCCTAATTCCCCTCGACAATTAACTGATAAAGGAAAAATAGCTTTGCTGAAAGTAGAGTAAGTTGTTAGTTATATAGACTATGAAAAATTGTTGGCTGTTGGTGTTATTACTACTCATATGCCCACAGCAGCCCTTTGGCAAAAGAAACCATTAGTGTAGATTCATCCTTCTTCATCTACAAATAAGTTTAAACATCCTATTATAAAATTATTGTGTTAATACAAGATTGTAAGATAGAATGCTAAAAACTTTTTCGATAAAATGT
Organism: Arvicanthis niloticus; assembly: GCF_011762505.2. Lineage (NCBI taxonomy): Eukaryota > Metazoa > Chordata > Mammalia > Rodentia > Muridae > Arvicanthis > Arvicanthis niloticus. The sequence goes on along the minus strand of NC_133438.1, from coordinate 7,501,756 downwards.
TTACTCCTTATTCCAAAAAGCAATTAAATTGGTTATTAAAAATAATGATATTTGGCCTATTACATGACAAACTTTTTAGACAAATTTGATGATCATTATCCAAAAGACAAGTTGTTACAGTTTTTCCTCTATGCGTGCTTTTATATTTCCTGAAATTTACTACGCATGCAGCCCATAGAAAAAATGTTTGCTGTATTTACTATATTTACAGATGCCTCATCTATTGAGAAGGCAGTATATGTAATTAGATCACATGTTTATTTTCTTGAGTTTCTTCTGCATCAGTACAAATAATTAAATTATGTGTTGTAGCCACTATTTGAAATGCTGAAAAATCAAGCTTTCAATTTATATACTCATAGCCAGTATATGGCTCATGATTTATAATTGCTTAAAATTTTTCCTTTTTTAGATATTGCTAATTCTCAAATTTTATAGTTATTTATTAAAATACAGCTTAATTTAAGAAACATGTACTATTTCTTAACTTTATAAGACATTTAAAAGCTCATATTGGATTGCCTGAACCCCAGGGCAATGCCAGAGCAGATTTGTATACTAGACAGATTATAGGCCTCGCAAATAATTGGCCATACTATCTTATTCTTTACAGCATCAAAATAATAATAGCTTGAGACAATAATTTGACATTTTAAAGTGTGTGCAAGATAAATTGCAAAAATTTGTTTTCAGTATCCTCAGTTTTTCCATAATTGTGTTAAGCCTTGAGAACTTATACGTAATCAATTTTGGCAAATAGATGTTACTCATTTTTTATTTTAAAAAATTAAAATATATACATGTGACTTGATACCTTTTAGGCTTTCTAGTTACAACTACTTTAACAAGAGAAGCAACTAAAAATATAATTAGTTATTGCCTATATTATTTTCCTGTGCTTGGTGTTCTATACAAGTCTAAGATAGGTAATGAAACTGGCTATTACAGTTATTTGACTACAGTCAAACATTTGAGATGTTTTGGTGACAATTTAATATTACTGAGATTCCTTATTATCCTCAAGGACAAGAGATTGTGAAAGAGATTATAAAACTTTAAAATAATATCTTCATAACTCTCTGAGTATAGGAAAAGCAGCTACTGGTGCTTCTTCCTTGGTTTTACAAAAACTCTGAAAAATTGGCTTTTTAAACTAAAGAGAGGAAATTATACCCTCCAAGGTCGCCAAAAGCACATCTTGCTTTTGTGTTGTTTTAAATTTTCTGCAGACTGATGTTAAAGGTCAGTCTGCAGCAGATCGCCATTGGCATCCAGTCACTTCCAGCTCATTTGCCAGGGTCAAATGGAAAGACCCTCTAACTAATACTTGAAATGGTCCTGACCCTGTTTTAATTTGGGGTTGTGGGGTTGTGGCTCGGTCTGTATTTTTTCAGAAAAAGAAAATAGAGCCTGATGGCTACCTAAAAGATTGGTCCGTCAAGTGGACACAGATCTTGAGCCTAATAATTATGATTCTGATAATGAAAATGGCTTGAAATCCTTATCAGCCAGCTGATTAGAGACAGGGTTTCTCTGTGTAGCTCTGGCTGTCCTGGAACTCACTCTGTAGACCAGGCTGGCCTCGAACTCAGAAATCCGCCTGCCTCTGCCTCCCAAGTGCTGGCATTAAAGGTGTGCACCACCACCGCCCGGCCAGCCAGCTGATTTAATCTGGCATGTAGTCTACATCAATACTTAAAGCCACCCACTATATACCTGGTGGCTAGACTTTGTGTCTGATCCCTGTCAACCAGCAGTTGAATTAGATACTGGAACATTTCCACTTTCAAACTTATTTTCTACATTGCTTGGATAATCATGTTGCTGTTAACTTTTGAACCTTGTCTTAAGCAGATAGGTTGCCTTCACACAGGATCACTTTCAGCAAGCCCAGCCATTTGTCATGGCAGTTATTCATTGCTATAAAAAATTGCATTGAGTGCATGCTCACAGGTCCTTTGGTCTGAATATGGCTTTGGTCTATATGGGAAAGAGTGAGCCAATGATGGCTGGTTAGTTAAAGTAAGAGTGTTCTTGAGCTCCTGTAAACCTAAGGCAGAAGCATACATCAACATGCTATGTATGTTTTCCTCAAGGATGGGTAATATAGAAGCAATATAGACGCCAACCCAAGCCATGCATGGTCGCCCGACCACTCTCTACCCTAGATGGGATGAAATCGTGTACCCCATCCAGCTGCTGGCACTGAGCATCTTTATAGACTAAAAAAAGGGGGGAACTGTGCTCTTCCTCTAGCCTTGAGCAGGCCTGACAAACCTGGCTTACCACAACAGACCAAGTGATAGGATCTAGGTGAAGGTACCCACCTTGGCTGCACAGAACTTAGAAGAAGAACTGCCCCTGGGCTTGCCTTGAGATATCTCCGGCCATGACCAAGAACAGATTATGGATTATCCCACCCATCTCTGGCTGAAACCAGGAGGGGTTGTGGTTTGGGCCTTTCCCTTTAAATTGAGAGCTAAACATTAAAGCTTTGAGCCTTGATCAGAGAACTTTGTCTTGGCTTCATCTCTTCTTGCCCTCCATCCCCTTTCATTCCCAGCCCCCCTTTCAGGTGAACCCAGTTGATTCGTGGCTGCAGGCAGCTACAAGAAATCACTTCAACTTCAATGTCAGCAGTCACCCCAACTCCAACATTAACAGTCAAACAGAAATCCAACAGCAGCACTCACCCCAAGTCCAACAGCAGCAGTCACCTCAACTCCAAGGTCAGCAGTCACCTCAACTCCAACACCAGAAGTCACTTCATGCCAGAGTCAATGCCAGTTCATCCCAGAGTGAAAAGAATATACCATCAGGGTCTCTTACCAGCAGCTTTCCTGTGGCCCAAATTTATACCAACCAGGAGATACCCTCATCCCAGCTCAGCTTGTACCCTGATCTTAAGGACTCCAAATGAAGCCTCCAAATCAACACTTTGGCACCCCATTCCCTCATTTTGCCCCACACACACAAAGGAAAAAGAAGCTAAAAAGGTTAATGACAAATTATTGAGTGTTTTCTTGAGACAGGGTTCTGCTGTTTAGTTTGGTTGGCCTGATACTTTGTACCTCAATGTGGTCTAGAATTCATGGATATCTTGCTGTATTCAACTCCCACATTGTGGAGAGCCACACCGACACTGCGCACCCTAAAGATGGCGCCTGTCGGATGCGCCAGAGCAGTACAACTCCTGGCTGGGCGGAGAGATGGGAGGACTTAGCAATCGCCTGACCTGACGTTGCTAGGCCCGAGCCTATGGCTTGCAGTGGCGTGATGTGGCGTGCTGGGACGTCATTTCAGGGATATAAGGCTCACCCTAGGAGGAGGAGGGAGCCATCAGATCGCCCCGGGGCTCACCCCTTTCTTTCAAGGCCTGAGTAAATTGCTGTTGGAAGGAACTGTTGTGTGTGTCTTTCTTCCCGCTGGTCGGGAGCTTGGCGCGTCACAATTGGTGGCCCGTAAGGGGAACCTGTCTCATTAAAGAGCAGGTTAGAGGATAGAGTTCCAGAACCTTCAAGCAATCAGGGCAAGCGCTTGGTAAGTGACCGGTAAGTGTGGTCCAATTCCTTTTTCAAGCTCTCGGAAGGAGACGATTAAGGTTCGCAGTGAAGCGGCAGCAGTAAGAGAAAGGGAAAGTGAAAGTATAAGTTCCCGGTTTTGGGACGAGTATGGAAACTTTGGCGTATGTGTATTTCTGCTTGGCAGCTCTGTGTATGTGTGTCTGTGTCTGTGTGTGTGTGTGTGTGTGTCTTGGTGAGAGAGAGAGAGAAAGAGAGAGAGAGGGAGAGAGAGAATCTTGACACAGGCAGCATACCAAATATAGTATGATTTAAAGTCTAATTCAGACCAGGGATTATTTTAAGTCCAATTTACATAACACTGGGTTTTAATTGTGTCACAGGAAAAAAGAAGTGCATTTACAATAATACCAACTTTCCTCCTTTTAAGATGGCACATATTTAAACACTTAGAAGAATTTATATCAGGAAGTTTGGGTTGAAAAAAGGGGCAGGGATTTCAGAAGACCTATAAAACAAGTCAACGTGAAAACATGTTAATTTGATCTACCATGTCCTCTGAAAGCCTAGTTGCATTGTTAATTTTTAGAAACAGTTTTTCTGAAAAGTTTGAGTAGAGAGTGAATACCCCTGAAGTATCTGTATAGTTTAGTTTTCAGCTCATTTAAAAAGGTAAATTTTTAAAGGTGCAGGGACATAGTTTTCTGAATAGATTTTGAAGAAATGTAACTAAATAACTTGATTCTGTATCAAGAATCATATTTTCCTATTAAAAGTGGCAATTTCATGATAGCTGCAGATGTCTCTACTTTGTTCTAAGTCATGAGGTGATTTGATTTCCTTTATAGCAGTTGGATTTTGAAGATGCAATGAGAATTTTTTGATAATGTAGTACAAGAAAAAAAAAAAAAAAGCACCAGCAACCTATGATAAAACTGCCTTTTTGTGCACTACTGAACTGGTTAAGCCAATGTGATCTTCTGTGGTGAGCTCTTAAGAAATAGGTGTCTTTGATGGAAACTTGGTAGGCCTTTAACAGCAGTGGTGCTAATGAGCACTGCTGTAATAAAGTCGCCATTATTTTTTATGAAACATCTGAACATTTTCAAAAGGCTTATGAGGGCATTATTTTAAGCATCTATTTTGAGGTGACGTTTTAAAATAGCTAACATCAAGTCAAATTGTAAATTAGTTTTAAATATATTGCCTTAAGGACCTACTAAAGAATGTGCCACCAAACTTTTGGGTAATAGTTGAAATATCCTTGTTGGGGGCGGGAAATCAATGTTGACTTAAACATTTTAATTTTCAATCCAACCTTTCTCTTTCACTTTTTTTTTTTTTTTAATTCCATTGTTGTTCATCTACTGTGGCTCAAGCTTTGGAATCAAAGAGTTGATTTAGTGCAGGAAACTGAGTGGTTTGTGTGTTACTTCAATCCCTTATGATAATATCTCTCGAGCAGCTAACTTGTCTAAAGCTCTGTCTCAACAGCCAGCAGGCAATTGGTCCCGAGGGTTTGACTCCCCGATGCAAGACCATCATTAATTCTACCCGAGTTGATATGTCACTGGCATCCGGACTGTCCTCATGGATCCTTCAAGCAGTTTATCATTTGAAGGAATGGGCGAGAATAGGAATGCTGGCTTTTGTCCTAATGGCAACCAGTGCATTGTGTCTGCTCTGCATATGCCGTATGGTGAGAGCCAGACGTAGGGATATGGCCTTGGTAGTCCGAGCTCTCAATGCCCTTGATGAAGGAGTATCACCACAGGCATGGTTGGCCGGTATTAAGCTTTAAACATTCCCAGTATTTGTCGGAACAGCCCTTGCACCCCTAGGACTTTTGAGGTCCATTGCACAGGGAAGGGTGTTCCGATACATTTGGTGCCACAGCTCTTGCACACTGGAGGGTTTAACCCATTGCACCCAGGAGAGTGTGGTACTTATTTTTTGCCAGTTCTTGATCGCTGGACTCCTAATGAAGAGTCTTGCTTGATCGTACTGTGTCTGCAACAAAATAAAAAAGGGGGAACTGTGGAGAGCCACACCGACACCGCGCGCCCTAAAGATGGCGCCTGTCGGATGCGCCAGAGCAGTACAACTCCTGGCTGGGCGGAGAGATGGGAGGACTTAGCAATCGCCTGACCTGACGTTGCTAGGCCCGAGCCTATGGCTTACAGTGGCGTGATGTGGCTTGCTGGGACGTCATTTCAGGGATATAAGGTTCACCCTAGGAGGAGGAGGGAGCCATCAGATCGCCCCGGGGCTCACCCCTTTCTTTCAAGGCCTGAGTAAATTGCTGTTGAACTGTTGTGCGTGTCTTTCTTCCCGCTGGTCGGGAGCTCGGCGCGTCACACCACATGTTGCAATACATAGCCTTGAAGCCTTGCTTTGTACTTAACTTATTGTAATCTTTCAGCTGCTGCCTCCCCAGTGCTGAGATTTTTAAAGATATATCCCTAAAGCCAGCAAGTATGCTTATTTTTTTTGGTTTTTCCTAGGACAGTGCCAAGTCCCCAGGCACTTTGTTCATGCTGAGCAAACTTTGTCAATATGTAACATACACTCTCCTTCAGTAAAAGCATTGTTTATGTATACAAGCACATCCCATCCGGTGTGACTATGTGCTCCTCCTAACTCCAGCTCCAGGGAGATCTGATGCCTCTGGCTCTGAGGACACCTGTATTCATGTCCACATACCCACAAATATAAACATGATTGAAAAGTAAAACACTTAATATGTATATTGAATATATGTGTTTCAACATATTTAAGAAATGGGGATGTAGGGAAGTTAAGAGAAGGACCAACAAGATGACTTAGCAGATGGGGACACTTTGGCTACCAAGCCTGACCACCAGAGTCAATCTTTGGGATCCAGTCAGTAGAAGAAGTGAACCAACAACTCCCACAAGTTGTCCCTTGACCTCTGCACTTGTGCCAAACCATGTGCATACTCACAAATACGCACTACACAATCAATCAGTATTTTAGAAATATTTTAGAGAGCTGGAGAACTGGCTTAGCAGTTAAGGGCACACTGGCTGCTCTACTAAGAACTGCTATTTTATTCCAAAATCCTACATTGTGGCTCATAACAACCTGTAATTCCTGTTTCAGGGGATCCAACAACCTCTTCTGGCTTAAGTAGATACTAGGCATGCAAACAAAACACAGACCATTTAATAACATTGAAGTTTTTAAAAAAAAAAAAAAAATGTAAACAAGAAGAGAGGCATAGAGGAGGGAAGGAGACAGAGTTGGAGAAAAGGCCAGAAAAGTAGAGGTTAGTATACTTTTTCAGCCTTGGTATAAAAGCCTCTCCATTAAATCCAGACTCTGAGCCTAAAATGAGGGACAAGTCCCAGAAAGGAGGCTTGATTTAATCCAGGTTGTTCTTAAAGGAAGCTCCAAACCCAGAAAGCATTACAGAAGCTTGATAGTTCAGGTACCCTTAGAAAGTCAGAAAGCAGAAACTGCCAGAATCATCTCCAAGGTGCGCTATGGTGGGTTGCAGGGAAGGCATAGGTATAGAGCAGATTAAACAGGGCATCCAACCAAGAGTATGCAGGTGTGAGTCTACATCAAGACTAGGGTTCAGCCGGGCAGTGGTGGCGCACGCCTTTAATCCCAGCATTTGGGAGGCAGAGGCAGGCAGATTTCTGAGTTTGAGGCCAGCCTGGTCTACAGAGTGAGTTCCAGGACAGCCAGGGCTACACAGAGAAACCCTGTCTCAAAAAACAAAAAAACAAAAAAACAAAAAAACAAAAAAAAAAAAAAAAAAAACCACTAGGGTTCAGTGTTGGGCACCCCAGAGATGGGCTCCCATCCTGCCTCTGTGGAAGTAGTGGGCTGAGACACCCTCAACTAAGTTTTAATTTCATTGCCTGAGGAACATAAGTAATAGTGCATGTCTTGGTTGGTTCTTGCTCTGTGCCTGCATTTTCATTGTGTGCTGAGATTGGGTCTGGTGTAGCCCAGGCTAGCCTCCAAGGCACTGTGCAGCTGCTACTCTTGATCCTCCTATCTCTACCCACTAAGTACTGGTATTAAAAGTATCCACTAGCACTCTTAAGTTTTGGGGGGGCTCTGGGGGGTTTGGTTGCTTGGTTGGGTTGTTGTTGTTTGGTACAGAGTCTCACTGAGTAGCCTTGACTAGCCTAGAACTTACAACATAGACAAGGCTGGCTTAGAATTTAGATCCACCTGATTCTGTTTTCTGAGTACTGAGATTAAATGACTGTGTTATTACAATTGCCTCTCTCTCTCTCTCTCTCTCTCTCTCTCTCTCTCCCGACCGCCCCCCCCCCGTGTGTGTGTGTGTGTGTGTGTGTGTGTGTGTGTGTGTGTGTGTGTGTGTGTTTAAATTATGGTCTCTCTTTACATAGGCTGGCTCCAAACTAATGTAAGTCAAGGAAAACCTTGAATTCAATCCCTCTTTCCTACACCTCCAGAATGTTGAGATTATTGGTGATGTTGTTCCAAAACACACAGATTCCTGTGTTGTTGTTTTCAATAGTGCTGGGCATCAAACCTCTAGAATGCTATTGGGAATTGACAGTTAATCAAAGCAGGGCTCACAGCAGCACAAATGAGCAACCTGAGCACCCAAGACTAAAGCAGGAGTCACAGTGTTGTCTTTTAGGAAAAAATTTAAAAAGGAGGCCAGAATATGTATTTTGGTAGAAGCGTGGTATGGTGAGGAAGGGAGGGGGTGCCTCTGCAGGCCCATGCTGAGGTATCCCTTCCCCCTGAGGTGCCAGCCATATATATATTAGAGGTACAGAATAAAGTTAAGTATATTACCTATTCCAGAGCGTGGGATTCCTCTCCTGTTCTCTCCTGTTCTCTGGGATTGGGACTCCCTCACCCCAATCACCAAGACCTAAGGGTTTCAAATATACACCTAAGAAAAAATTTTTCCTCAAAAACATACTTAACTTTATTCTCTACTGTGTGTGTGTGTGTGTGTGTGTGTGTGTGTGAGTATGTGTGTGTGTGTTTCAGCATCTTGCCAGTTCCAGGCATTTATGCAAAATCTATATCCAGAACAGCTCCAGAGAAGTAACCCACAGATGCCCCAATCGACTCTCACAGACAGACACTTCTACTGGACCTGCTCCTTCTACCTACAGATGGCTCCACAGACTCTGGACAGCAAGGAAATAGCCAACTGGACCAACATCTTTATCCCCATTTTCTTAGGTTTCCCAGAGACATATGGCCCCAAAGTCAGCAGATAATAGCTAAAGACCACAATGACCCTATTCCTACTTAACCATCACCTCTTTCTAGTTTTTTCCTTTTTTAAATTAAACTAAACTGGAGGAGTGTTAACATTCCTTCTAGGCTTCGTCCCACAGTTACCTGGCAATAGCTAGGTATGCCTGGCTTACTATAAAAGTGGTTGCTTGCCCCCTCTTCTCTCTCTTACTCTCTCTGCCCCTTCTCTCCCTGATCTCTTTCTCTCTTTCTCTCCTTCTTCCCCCCACCCCTTCCTATGTTCCTGGATGGTCTCTCCTCTTCTCTCTCTTTCTCTGTCTGCCTTTCTCTATCTCTACTCCCTTCCCAACTCCCTCCCAATGCCCTAAATAAACTCTATTCTATACTAAATCCATCATCATATAGCTGGTACCTCAGGGGAAGGGGAAGGGATGTCTCAGTGTGGGTCCACAGAGGCACTCCTCTCACCTCACCAGACCTGGCTCAGTCAAACATATCCTTAGCTCCTTTTTATATAAAACAACATGCAGGCTAGCCTGGGCTATATAGTGAGGCCCCGTGTCAAAAAACAAGATGAGGGACTGGAGAGATGACTCAGCAGTTAAGAGCATTTGCTGCCTATTTAAGAACTGGGTTGGATTCCCAGCAGGCACTGGTATGGAGACTCACAACCCTCTGTAAATCCATGTGTGGGAGATGTGCTGCCTTTTCTGGCCTCCGGAGGCACTCACGTAAAGCACACACAGGCAAAACCAATACACATAAAATAAAAATCTTATCTTTAAAAAGCAAAATTAGTACCATCTTAATGACGCACTAGAGTCTTTAAATTCAAAAACAAACAAACAACAACAAACATCCATGTGTAAGCAGGTGGATCTCTGTGAATTGAAACCAAACCTAGTCTACATATCAAGCTTCAAGCCAGCTAAGGTAAGGGCTGGTGGACAGGTGTGCTAGCATCTGTGAGGCCCTGGGTTCAATTTACAACAGGACAAGTAGATTAAGAGAGTGAGCACAGTAGTGAGAACTAATGAGAAAAAGTTCTTTCAGGCAGAAGCCAATAACCATTGAGCGTCTGACTCAGCTGACATGTGTCTCTATGATGTTGATGGAAACAACCAAGCTTTAAGCATGTATTCTGGGGACCAACTAAATGGCTAGGTGAGTGAGTTAAAGGCACCTATCACCAAGCCCAAAGACATGAGTTCAATCCCTGGGACCTACATGTAGAAGCGAGCAGAGTCCTACAGTTGTCCTCTGACCTCTACACCCACGTGCTACTGCATGTGCACCCACACATACAAAATAAATGTTAATAAAAGACAAAGGGCTGCAGAGATGGCTCAGCGGTTAAGAGCCCCAACAGCTCTTCCAGAGGTCCTGAGTTCAATTCCTAGCAACCACATGGTGGCTCACAACCATCTGCAATGGGATTTGATGCCCTCTTCTGGTGTGTCTGAAGACAATAACAGTATTAACCATATTTAAATAAACAAATCTTTTTTAAAAATAAATAAATAAAAGACAAAAAAAGGAAAAAAACAAATGGAACAGTGTTGGCGCATGCCTTTAATCCCTGTACTCTGGAGGCAGAGGCAGGCAGATCTTTGTAAATTCTAAGCCAGCCAGGTCTACCTTGAGTAAGCTCAAGGCCAGGCAAGGTTACATAGTTAAGACCCTATCTCAAAAACAAAAAACAAAACAAAAAATTAATTTTAGAACCAGGTATAATCCTAGTGCTTGGGAGACAGAAGCCACAGGTTGCTATAAAATCAATGCCAGGCTTTGGTTTACATAGTAAGTTTCAGACCATTCAGGACTACAGACCCTGTCTAAGAACAAAAACACCCCCAAAACAACAAAACAAAGTATTTAGTGCACTGGCTGGTTTTGTGTGTCAACTTGACACAAGCTAGAAACATCAGAGAAGGAGGAGCTTCAGCTGAGGAACTGCCACCATGATTTCCAACTGTAAGGCATTTTCTCAATTAGTGATCCACTGTAGATGGTACCATCCCTGAGTTCTATTTAAAAAAAAAAAAAAAAAAGCAGGTTGAGCAAGCAATGGGAAGCAAGCCAGTAAGAAAAACTCCTCCTTTCCCCCCTCCCCCAATCAGCTCCTGCCTTCAGGTTCCTGTCCTGCCTGAGTTCCTGTCCTGGCTTCCTTTGTTGATAAACAGCATTGTGGAAATGTAAGCAAAATAAATTCTTTCCTGCCCAACTTGCTTCTTGGCCACCATATTTCCTTTAACAGTAGAAAACCTAAGATAGTGTGTGGGAGGGGAGGGGGGTATTTTTTTCTAGAGAGGGTTTCACTATGTGGCCTTGGCTAGCCTGGAACTAGCCATGTAGACCAGAATGACATTGAATTCGCAAAAATATACCTGCCTCTCCCCCTAAATGCTGAGATTAAATTAAATGTTTGTGCCTCCACACCCAGAAAAGAAAGTATTTGGAGTATATTAGAAACAGACCTGAGGGACGGGAGAGATGGCTCTGTCTTTAAAAGAATCAGGGTTCAGTTCCAAAGCTCACAATCATTTCTCCAGTTCCAGAGAAGCTAATAACTTCTTCTGCACCTCCACCCTCAAGGCACTTTATGCATGTGGTACACAGGCATAAATGCAGACAAATGAAACACTCATAAAGTTATAAAAACATTAAGCCATTACCAAAAAAAAAGACTTAAACATGACCAAGCTTCCTCCCTTTGTGTGTGCAAATGCATGCATGCGTGCGTGTGCACATGTGTGAGTGAGTGTTTGTTTTGGATGCTGTCTCATGTAGCCCAGGCTGGCCTCCAACACAATCTAAATGAAGATAGTCTTTTTTTAAAAAAAAAAAATAATAATAATAATAATAACATTTTGGGGTTTTGTTGTTAAAGGTTTTGTATAGTTTTTATTTTTTAATCTGGCTCTTTTTTCTTTTTCTTTTTCTTTCTTTCTTTTTTTTTTTTTTTTTTTTTTTTTTTTTTTTTTTGGAAGGGTTTTTCTGGTTGTCCTGGAACTAACTAGCTTGCTCTGTAGCTGAAGCTGGCCTCGAACTCACAGAGATTATCCTGCCTCTCCCTCTCAAGTGCTGGGATTAAAGACTTGTGCCACCACTACCTGACTATTATTTTATTTTTAATTAATTTATTTATTTACTTTACATCCCTACCTAAGTTTCCTCTCCCTCCTCCCATTCCTTCCTCACACTTATCCCCCACTCACTCCTCTGTTTCCCTTATGAAAAGAGGAGTGCCACGGATATCAACCAGCCTTGGCATATCTAGTTCAGTAAGACTAGGTTCATCTTCTCCTGTGGAGGCTGGATTAAGCAGCCCCATAGGGGAGAAGGATCCCAAAGGCAGGCAACAGAGGCGGAGAAGGCCCCTGCTCCTGCTGTTAGGTGTTCCACATGGAGATGAAGCTACACAACTGTTACAAATGTGCAGAGGGCCTAGGTCAGTCCCATGCATGTTCCCTGGTTGTCAGTTCCGTCTCTGTGGGCCCCTTTGGGCCCAGGGTATTTGGTGCTGTATGTTTTCTTGTGACCTTGAACCGTCCGGCTCCTACAATCCTCTTCCACAGGATTCCACAAGCTCTGCCTAGTGTTGGCCTGTGGGTCTCTGCATCTGTTTCCATCAGCACTGGGTAAAGCCTCTCTGATGACAGTCATGGTAGGCTCTCCTCTCAAACACAGCAGACTGTCATGAACAGTGTCAGGGGTGGGCTCTCTCTCATGGCATGGATCTCAAGCTGGACTGGTCATTGGATAACCATTCCCTCAATTTCTCTTCTATCTTTACTCCTGAACATCTTCTAGGCAGGACAAATGGTAGGTCTAAGGTTGTGTGGCTGAGTTGGTGTACCAATCCCTCCATTAGAAATCTTGCCTGGGGGCTGGAGAGATGGCTCAGCAATTAAGAGCACTGGCTGCTCTTCCAGAGGTCCTGAGTTCAATTCCCAGCAACCATGTGGTGGCTCACAACCATCTTTGTAATGGGATCAGATGCCCTCTTCTGGTGTGTCTGAACACAGCAACAGTGTACTCATATACATAAACTAAATAAATCTTAAAAAAAAAAAATTTTAAAAAAAGAAAGAAAGAAAGAAATCTTGCCTGGTTACAGGAGATGGCTGGTTGAGGCTAATTGCTAGATGTCTTAGCTAGAATCACCCTCAGAGATTCCTGGGAATTTTCATTGCCCTGGGCTTCTAGATTATCCCAGAGGTGGTTCCCCACCCCACATCCAATTCCAGTTGTCTTTCCCTCCATCTTCCCTCCACCTGTTCCCTCCTGTTCCCTCCTGTTCCATGCCCAACCCCAACCCCATATCCTCCCTACCCCCACTATCTACCCATGATGTCTATTCTATCCCACCTTCTCTGTGAGATTCACAAGCCCCACCCCCACCCCTTGAGCCCTCCTTGTTACTTACCTTCTTTAGGTCTGTGGATTGCCACATGGTTATCCTTTACTTTACGGCTAATATCCACTTATAAGGGAGTACATACCATGTTTGTCTTTCTGGGTATAGGTTATGTCACTCCTATGTGCTGGGAGCCTCAGTCCAGTATATGTTCTTTGGTTTGTGGCTCAGCCTCTTGAGAGCCTCCAAGGGGTCAGGTTAGTTGACTTTGTTGATCTTCCTGTGGAATTCTGATCCCCTTCAAGGCCTTCAGTCCTTCCCTCAACTCTTCCATAAGAGTTCCCATGTTCCATCCAATGTTAGGGTGTGGATATCCACATCTGTTCCAGTCAACTGCTGGGTGGAGCCTCTCAGAGGACAGTTATGCTAGGTTCCTGTCTGAAAGCACAACGGAGTATCAGTAATGTCAGGGATTGGTGATTGCCTATGGGATAGATCTCAAGTTGGGCCAACTATTGGTTGGCCATTCCCTCAGTCTCTGTTCCATCTTTGTCCCTGAATTTCTTTTAGACAGGACAAATTGGGGGTTGAAAGTTTTGTGGATGGGTTGGTGTTTTTATCCCTCCACTGGGCACCTCACCCATTCCAGGGACCAATCTCTGGGACTTCCTAGAGATTCCCCTTAAATGCAAATTTTCGTTCATTCTCCTGGCCCTCTGGCTCCTTCTCCCGTCCTTCCTACACCTGATCCTGACCTCGATCCATTCTCCTCTCCATCTGCTTTCCTACTCAGTTTCCTCCCTCACTTCCTTCTTCCTCGGTTTGGCTTATTTTTCAAAGTTTTGGGTTCCCTCCCCCTGCAAATTGATTTAAACAGAATACTCCTTATGGGATGAAACAATGTGCTTCCCACTAACCATTTTTTTTCCGATTTACAGACCATTTGGATTTTATGGAAAGATTCAGCCAAGGAACTGGTACAAAAATTATTATAGGTTTCCGACCACCATGCACCTCCATTTCTTTGGCCCCAGAGATGTTGAGTTTCCACAACTGAGCCTTGTGATCCGAGTTTCCCTTCAGCTCCAGCTGTCACAGAAAGATGCCAGATTAGAATAGGTAGGTAGGCCTTCTCACCTTTAGACTTTACAGTCTTGCCTGTCTGGAGGGACAGTGCCAGATTCCTATGGAGTGCCGGAACACCAGCTTATAAAGACGCCCAGCTCTCATGAGAACCTTAAACTTTAAAAGTTAAATCTTGGGGCCTTGGAGGAGACCAATTCAATACTTGTCAAAGAAACTAGATGCTGTGACATCAGGATCACCCCAGTTGCCTGCTGGCTATTGTGGTTACTGCCATCCTACTGAGCAAAGCAATGACGTTTTCCTTCTGACAAGATTTACTAGTGTCAGGCAGTGGAAGGGTATCGACATACTAGTGACAGTGCTGAGCTCCAAATCACTCAGTATTAGGCCCTACTACTTGATCTCAGAGAAACACTTTTACTAAGACTGAGGCTTTAAACCTTGCATCTTGTTGCTTCCTGACCTGACCGGGGCTCTCAAGCAACACAGGATTGCCTGCAAGTGGCTGAGTGTAGATAAACTGACAAAAGCATCAGGTGTCAACCACTCCCACTCCCACCTTTGGGGGAGAATGCACAGGCTCTCTGTGAGCTCAAGTGGAACTAGCACGTTATGCCTCCTGTATGTTGTAGGGGATGGAATTGCCCTGGCCCTCGGGGATTCGATGAGACCTTAGGGAAGGGGGTGAAAGAATGAAAGGACAAGAGACACAAAGAATGAGAGCAAGTCTGGGGTTCTGATCAAGCTCTGAAACTTTAATTTTGGGGGCAGGTTATAAGGACACAGCAAACCAGAAAGTTTGGGCAAGGGTCGATGAGACCTTAGGGAAGGGGGTGAAAGAATGAAAGGACA
This sequence comes from Arvicanthis niloticus, assembly GCF_011762505.2. Taxonomy (NCBI): domain Eukaryota; kingdom Metazoa; phylum Chordata; class Mammalia; order Rodentia; family Muridae; genus Arvicanthis; species Arvicanthis niloticus. The sequence continues at coordinate 7,486,711 of NC_133438.1, read as the reverse complement.
AGAGACACAAAGAATGAGAGCAAGTCTGGGGTTCTGATCAAGCTCTGAAACTTTAATTTTGGGGGCAGGTTATAAGGACACAGCAAACCAGAAAGTTTGGGCAAGGGTCATTGCTTAGGGCTATCCCACTATTGAATCCTCACTGTCTAAGGCCATCCCAGTGTCATATCCTTATTGCCCTAGACTATCCCAGTGTCATATCCTTATTGCCCTAGACTATCCCAGTGTCATAACCCGCTCCTGGGAAATGCCATACGTTCTTTAAGTTCCTGGGACCTGAGACCTGAGAACGTCCTTTCTTAACTTTGTCTGACTAGTCTTTCTAGAACAGCAGGTAATTTCCTGAGGTTCTCTTAGAACAGCAGGTAATTTCCTGGGTTTGGTTCCTGTAATGGAATTAAGGCCTGATGATTAGTAGGTCAGGCAAGCATTCTGTCTAGGACATTTATATACATGCACAACATGTCTCAAAATAATGAAGCAAAAAAAACCAAAATACACTGAATATTCTTAATTGAAATATTCAAATCTCAGCCGGGCAGTGGTGGCACACCTTTAATCCCAACACTTGGGAGGCAGAGGCAGGAGGATCTCTGAGTTTGAGGCCAGCCTGGTCTACAGAGTGAGTTCCAGTACAGAGAAGAAACCCTGTCTCAGAAAGAAAAAAAAAAAAAAAGAAATATAATATTCAAATCTCAAACTGATTCAGATTTGTGTGTGTGTGTGTGTGTACGTGTACATATTAACATGGAAATCTATCCAACTGTTTCCAAATCTGAAAAATCCCAAACACAGAGACAGGTTTGTTCCTAAGCCTTTTAAAAATGGAATGGTTAAGTCAGGTGGTGGCGACATACCCCTTTAATCCCGGCACTCAGGAGGCAGAGGCAAACAGATCTCTGTGAGGTTGAACCCAACCTTGACTGAATAGTAAATTCCAGTAAGTCCCAGGATAGCCAGACTACATAGTGAGACCCTGTCTCAGAAAAAGAGAGAAGGAGATTAAGATTCTAGTTTTTGGAAAATGGAAAACCTGGGAAGGGATGATCCTGGGGATACATTAAATCATTCCCAGCCAAAAGTCAGCCAGGACTGCTCATTATGCTTAGACACATGGCCCTCATATTACATAGGGATATGAACTGTCAGCCCATTGACTGACTGGAGAAACTCACTGTGACTGGGAATAGCCTAAATTAATGTTAGAGGACTTGCAAGGGGTGGAAACTTTTCTAATATCCAAAACCTTCAACTTAGGCACTTGCCCTTATTCTGATGCCTGTTATTCTGTGTTATGGGTAATTCATCTAGACAATGGCACTATTACCCAGCCCCTGAGACTACTCGGTGGGCATATAGTAATGGTTTAACTAAATGTACCCTTTCTGATGCTTTTCAAACTACGTAGACTGGTTGATCCAGGACCTAAGGTATTAAAAGTTTCCATTTCTGAATTAAAGCAACAGTTAGATTCTCTTGTAGAAACGGTACTACAAAATTGGAGAGACTTAGACGTCTCATGAGATAAACAAAACTATAGATGGCTATGGGAGAAACCTGCTATCTCTATGCTAATTGATCAGTAATTATTAGAGAAAACTCTTGCCATTTTTGGAGAAAACCTCCCTAAAAAGTGAGACATAATCAAAAATTTAATAATTAATACCACTCTCTGATCTCTTGGACCCCTGGCTAACTACTCTGCTATCTGCATTGACTGGGCCTTTAATTCTCATTCTGGTTGAATTAAGCCTTGCATAAAAATATAGCCTATTATCTGTCTTCTCAGTAAAATTAATGGTCCTTAGGACCAACTACACCTCTTTAAAGAGAATGAACTCACAATTTGACTCATCCACTGAGGCCAGTAGGGCATGCAACAGGCCCCAGATCTTTAGTAGGCCACCAGCTCTTAGCACAACTGACTCCATGAAGTAAGTACCATTCAGGCTGTAAAACAAGTGCAAGCAGAAATGAAAACAAAGACCTCATCCATCAAATTCCACAGATCTTGGAAATTCTCTAAATGTACTAATCTTGCATTTTGACTTCTGTAGTTTTACTCCTAACTAACTGCTCTTGTTAACTGAAGTATACCAACCCACAATGTTGTTTTAGTGCTTAAAACTCACCCTGAGAAAGGCTCAGTGATACCATAGAATCCTGAACATTCAGTGTAGTCACCAGCTGGATACTAGTTTTTCTATTCCCTTAAACTCAACATGTGAACAGGCTTCTCAAGTGTCTACTGCATCACAACACCATGCCCCCAGCTCTGCATTTTTTTTTCTTTTTTGACAAGGTCTCAGTGTGCAATACTAGCTGGCCTAAAACTTGCTATGCAGACCAAGGGTGGCCTCTCACTGGAAGATAAATGCCTGCCTCTACCTCCCAAGGCTGAAACTAAAGGCCTGGCTTTTAACCATTCCTGGTTCAAAATAAAAATTATTTATTTATTGTGTGTATTTGGGGTGGTGGAGTGGGTATGTGTGGTGAGATCACGTAGAAATTAAAGAACAACTTCTGGGGGTCCTGGGAGTGGAACTCAAATATCAGACTTGGACAAATACTTTTACCTGCTAAGCCCTTAGCAGGAGGCTCCCGTGTGTGTGTGTGTGTGTGTGTGTGTGTGTGTGTGTGTGTGTGTGTATGTGTATGTGTATAAAATCCCAGACCTGCCAGGCAGTGGTGGCGCACACCTTTAATCCTAGCACTTGGGAGGCAGAGGCAGGCGGATTTCTGAGTTCGAGGCCAGCCTGGTCTACAGAGTGAGTTCCAGGACAGCCAGGGCTACACAGAGAAACCCTATCTCGAAAAAAAAAAAAAAAAAAAAAAATCCCAGACCAGCTTCAAATTTGCCCTGTATCAGAATGGTAGCATTATAGCTATGTGTCACCACACGTGACTTTACTAGGTTTGGTTTGGTTGGTTGCTCACTTATTTGGCCATTTTTTGGGGTTTTGGCAAGACGTTTGACAGCTCTTATGTAGCTCAGGCTAGCCCTGAGTTACCTATAGACTTCAAAATGGCCTTGAACTTTCGGCTTTCTAAATGTTGGGATTACAAGCTTGGGACACCTAGCTGTCCCAGCTTTCAATTCTTTTGGCTGTTCACACAGAAGTGGGGCAGAAATGCCAACTCACTTAGCAATTCTCTTTAACATCTTCTGTGTCTAGTGTGTATATGTGCGTGCATGCTCACACATATGGGAACGCCTAAAATGGTATATCTAAAATGGCCTGTGTATGGAGGTCAGAGGACAACTTGCAGGAGTCAGATCTCTTCTTTTTACCCAGGCAGTATATTCAAGTCATTAGGCTTGGGAGGCAAATGCCTTTTATTACTGAGACTTCGCCATGGCTCCTAATTACCATTTTCTGCTCTCTGTCCGAGCACATCCATTCCTCTAGAGGGTAAAGGCTAGCCTCTGGAATTCTGGAATTACAGTTTATAGTCAACATTCCCTGATAAGGCTTTTTGTTGTTGTTGTTGTTTTGTTTGTTTTCTTTTGTTTTGTTTTTTAAGGCAGGGTTTCTCTACCTAGTCCTTGCTATCCTGGAACTCGCTATGTAGACCAGGCTAGCCTTTGCCTCCTGAGTGCTGGGATTAAAGTCCTGTGCCACTACTTCTTGCTTTGATAAGGCTTAATTTTTAGAGGAACTACTGATGAAGTTAATGACCCTTTGATCATGTAAGTGAAGACTTTACTTCAGAAGAGCAGAAGGTCTTTAAAATTCTTAACATGTCTAGATTAAGATGATGATATCAAAGGACCCTAGGTAGTTCATATTTTATATTAAAAATGAATGTTCCACCCCAAGAGACCTCTGTTTTGCCTATTTTTGGGGGGGGGCTAAATAATGGTTTCTATTCTCTTTTGAGACATGCTTTTGAATAGCCCTGGATGGACTCAAATTCACTAAGTAGCCCAGGCTGGGTTTGAACTCTTATCTCCCAAATACTGAGATTATAGGTATATATGACCACATCCGGCCCTTTTAAGAACAGAAATCTCTATAGGCAGGATATGCTGGTGCACACCTATAATCCTAGCACTTGGAGGCAGGACGATCAGGACTTGAAACAGAGCTAAGGTGGTAGAGTCCTTGTGTAGCATCTGTTAGGGCCTAAATTCAATCCCAGTACCATACCCACAATAAACCTTATCACAGCCCAATGGGATTATCTTGTCACAAGATATACAGAAAGAGATTATGGGTGGCTCATCCCTAGAATTCTTGCATTTGAGTGGTAGAGGCAGACAACTTTGAGGTGATACATGACACCTGTTTCAAAAGGGACCAGAGGCGATGTCTCAGTGGTAAAGCCTTTTGTTGTCAAGGCTCATGACTCGAGTTTCAGTATCCAGAACCCACAAAGTGGAGAGAACGGTGCCATCCATGGAGAAGGCTGGGGCCCACTTGAAGGATGGAGTCCAAAGGATCATCTCTGCCTATTCTGCTGATGCCCTCATGTTTGTGATGGGTGTAAACCACGAAAATATGACAACTCACTCAAAATTGTCACCAATGCTTCCTGCACCATCAGTTGCTTAACTCTCTGGCCAACATCATCCATGACATCTTTAGCATTGTAAAAGGAATCATGATCATAGTCCGTGCCATCACTGCCACTCAGAAGACTGTGAATAGCCCCTCTAGACAGCTGTGGCATGATGGCTGTGGGGCTGCCCAGAATATCGTCCCTGCATCCACCAGTGCTGCCAAGGCTATGAGGAAAATCATTATGTAGAGTGAAAAATTATAAAGATCATTTTATAAAATATATACATGCTTTTTCTTTACCCCTAGACCTGAGCAAAAGGATGCAGGTTCACTAGTTCCAGAAAGCAGAACTGAATGTAAGATTTTGGACCTTCACTGCCCCGGGATACATTCCACATTCCAGGAGGGGTACATTATCCCTGAGTCAGAGGACACTTGCTAGATTAACATTCAAGAGAGGAAGGGAGAGAGTAATTAACATTCCTCAGACCTCAAGGAAGAGAACCCACCTGTCACCTGTCAGTGGGGAAGGCCCAAAGCAGGAAGACACATTCCTGACCACAAAGAAAGATGCAAGTCATCTCGGTGGTTCCAGGAACTAGATAACTTTCCACTGTTTTTATGTTATGTTTCCATGGTTACCCCTCCCTCCCCCTGCCCCAGGTCTTCCCAGTGTTCCAGAAAGCTGTAATTTAAGTCTAACTAGATGCTCTGCTAACCTAGATACGCTTCTGCCAGCAGGAACTGCCCTCCACCCCCATTGACTGGTACAGCCTGCTGATGTTCAAAAATTGTAAAGCAACCAATCATTTGTAGCCACGTGAAAATTCCTCCCTTTCCCCATCCCGTGCTATAAGAAGCCCCTCAGCTTGCTGGTCTTTTGTCAGTTCAACTCCTGTGTGAGTGAACCGAATTGACCTTAGCTGGCCAACTCTCCCTAATAAACCTCTGCTGATTGCATCCAGGTACAGTGTCTTGCAATTTTTGGGTGGCCGTGATTTCCTGAGACTTGAGTAAGGGTCTCCCGAGTTTGGGGGTGTTCAATTACAGAGCTGAACAGGAAGCTCACTGCCATGGCCTTCTCTGTTCCTATCCCCAGTGTGTCCATCATGGATATCACATACCACCTGGAGAAAGCTGGCAAGTATAATGACACCAAGACCATGATGAAACATGTATCTGAGGGCCCATTAAAGGGTACCCTATGCTGCACTGAGGACCAGGTTGTCCCCTGCAACTTTAACAGTGACATCCACTCTTCTACCTTTGATGCTGAGGCTGGCATTGCTTTTAAGGACAATCTTGTAAAGTTCAATTCCTGGTATAACAATGAGTACAGCAATGGGGTGATGAACCTAATGGCCTACGTGGCGTCCAAGGAGTAAGAAGCCCTGGACCAGCCCACCTCAGCAAGGACACAAGAGAAAGAGAAAGACCCTCTGCTGCTGCTGTCTCAACTCAGCCCCAGACACTTAGCATCTTGCCTCACAGTTTGCATGCCAGAACCCTAGAAAGTAGCCTAGGGAGCCCTAGTCTCTTGTAATATTGTAGCTGCCTGAGGCCATGGAAGAACTGGGTTCACCTGAAAAAGGGGCTGGAAATGAAAAAGTGGGGACAGAGAGGCAAGAAAAGCATGAAGCCAAGACAAAGTTTTCTGATCAAGGCTTGAAGTTTAATATTCAGCTCTTCTAACTTAAAGGGAAAGCCCCACCAAACCCCTTCTTGTTTCAGCTGGAGATGGGTGGGGGAACCCATCCTTAGTTACTGCCAGAGATGGGTAAGGGAACCCATCCTTAGTCACTGCCGGAGATGTCTCAAGGCAAGTTCAGTGGGCAATTTATTCTTCTAAGTTCCTGTAGCAGGTTGTACGCAGCCAAGGTGGGTAACTCCACCTAGGTCCTATTATTTGGTCTATTGTGGTAAACAAGGTCTTTCAGGCCTGCTCAAGGCTGTGGGGAGGGCACAGTTTATCATCAATAAAGTTCACTGCATCCCCTTTGAAAAACAAATTCTGCTTTCTATTTATCTTATATATAAAGGAGAGCAAATAAATACCTGATGAAAATTGGTTGTCCTGGAACTTGCTCTGAAGACCAGGCTGACCTCAGACTCAGAGATCCACCTGCCTCTGCCTCAAAAGAGCCAGGATTAAAGGCGTGTGCCACCACCGCTGGCTTCAGAGGGACTTTTTTCATATCAAAGCAGGATTACAGTTTGCTTCTATGAACAGAACATGTCTCAAGGATCTGTGGCTTCAGGAAGCTAAGTTTCCCCCTGAAGAGGGTTGGTCTAGAAATCAACATGGCCCAGTAATGCTTTCATAGATATCTCTGGGGTTTTCATAGCCTCCATTCTTGTGCCAAGCCTGTTGTTTTTGATAGTGATGCCCATTGCATACTAAAACTGCAAGTCTTTGGCCTTGAGTATTAACTCTTGGTATAAATTTCATTTTCTTCCTTTCAGACGAAACATTCTCAGGGCAAATATCTCAATCATGAGGTTAAGGCGCCATAAGAACCTCGCCCCAAGATGGCGATGGCCACCCGAGGGCCGAGTGAGAAACAAGTCCTTATTAGGTGTGAAGGCTGTGCTTCAAGGTGGCCTGATCTTACGCAAGCGTCACGAGCCTATGGAGAGATGATACCTGGCATGAGTTCATGGGCTCCTGGCAGGGTTTATAAGCTGCGCCCGGGAAGGAATCGCGGGCTCGCCATCTTGACTACCAACGGCTAAGCATCCTGAGTAAGCTGCTGTGAGAAGGAACCGGTTGTTCCGTGTCTTAATTCCTGCTGGTCAGGGTTGGCACGGCACATCATGCTAACTAAAGTAGATTAAGAGGATTCAAATGCAGGTCACAGTTGTGCTTGGCACTGCCCTGCTCTGAGCCAGGTGTACAGGCACAGATGTACTATGACGCATGGATGACACAGAGGGGACAAAGGGTGGCTTTTTTAACATATATTTATTTTTATTAATGTGTGTGCATGTGTGTGTGTGTGTGCATGTGTGTGTGTGTGTGTGTGTGTGTGTGTGCCTACCTTCCACATATGCAGACCAGCTGCAGCAGAGGACATGTAGAGCTTTTAAAATGTTGTCTTACAGGCTGGAGTGTGACACATGCATTTCATCTCCACCCTGGGAACAAAGGCAGGTAGATATCAGAGAGTTTGAGGTCAGCCTGGTCTACCTAGTGGATGCCTAGACAGCAGGAAATGCATGGTGAGAACCTGTTTCAAAATTAATTAAAATTCAGTCCTAGAAACTCTCAACCTTCTAACAATCGAAAAGCAAAAAAAAAAAAAAAAAGTCACCAGGCAGCATCTGACACCCAGGCTGAGGTTTTCCCACTTTTTTGTAACCTGCTCACCTGATGTTTCCGTTGATTTTTGTTTGTTTCATTGGTTGGTTTTGTTTTGTTTTTTCTTTTTTTTAAAAAATATTCATTTTATGTATGTAAGTACACTCACTATCACCGTCTTCAGACACACCAGAAGAGGGCATCAGATCCCATTACACATGGTGGTGAGCCGCCATGTGGTTGCTGGGAATTGAACTCAGAACCTCTGGAAGTGCAGTCAGTGTTTTTAACCACTGAGACATCTCTCCAGCCCGGTTGGTTAAATCGTTATTTTAAATATCTTTTGTGCTGTAATTACTAAACCCTCTTGCAGTTGCTTCCAAGTTGAATATGTCTTCCATGCCGTCCTGAATCTGTATGTTCTAACCTGGAAGCCATGGTCACTCATGTTTGACTCAAGAATAAGCTCTTACCCAGAGGGGTGGCATGCATTTGGGAGGCTGAGACAGGTGGATCTCTATGAGTTTGAGGCCTGTCTGGTCTACATCATGAGCTCCAGGCCAGCCAGGGCTTCATTGTGGGTGAAACTCTGTTTCAAAATTAAAGGAAAAACTCTTTTAATTTGAAATGGAATCTTGAACTCAAAGAAGCTACCTGCCTCGGGTAAGAATAACCATTTATTTCCTGCAAGGTGAGAGCTATATTTCATTCTAACACTCTTTTCTTTTGTTCTTTTTTTTTTCCTTTTTTTGTTGTTTTGTTTATTTATTTATTATATGTGAGTACACTGTAGCTATCTTCAGACAGACCATTACAGATGGTTGTGACCCACCATGTGGTTACTAGGAATTGAACTCAGGACCTCCAGAAGAGCAGTCAGTGCTCTTAACTGCTGAGCCATCTGTCCAGTCCCATGATTTCTCTGTTTAGCCGAGGCTGTTCTGGAACTCCCTCTGAAGATCAGACTGGCCTTGAACTCACTTGAACTTCAGATCACTTACCAATGGGATTAAAGGCGTCCATCACCTCCATGCTCCTCTTTCCAAAACTGTCTTTTCTTTCTTATTCTTTTTTTCCCCAGTTTTTTGGGGTTGTTTGGTTTTTTGTTTTGTTTTGTTTGTTTTGTTTTTTTGTTTTTGGGGGGGTTTGTTTTGTTTTGTTTTGTTTTTCAAGACAGGGTTTCTCTGTATAGCCTTGGCTGTCCTGGAACTCACTCTGTAGACCAGGCTGGCCTCAAACTCAGAAATCTGCCTGCCTCAGCCTCCCAAGTGCTGGGATTAAAGGCGTGCGCCACCACTGCCCGGCCTGGGAGAAGCAATTGCTAGTACTTTAAGCCATTGTTGCCATAGAGAACCCTGCTGATGTCAGCATCTCTTTCAGGAACACTGAGCTCTCAAGTTGTGCTAAAGTTTGCTATTGCCACTGGAGTTGCTCCAACTCCTGGTTTCTTCATACCTGGGACCTTCAGTAACTAGATCCAAATGACCTTCAGGGAGCCACAGCTTCTAGTGATGACTGATCCCTTTGCTGATCACCAGACCATCACAGAAGCATCTTCTGTCAACCTGCCTGCCATTGCTCTAGGCTATGTGGACATTATATCACATATCACAACAAGGGGACTCATTCAGTAGGTCTGATGGATTGGATGCTGGCTCAGGAAGTTCTCTACATGCTTGGTATCATTTCCCATGAGCACCCACAGAGGGTTTGCCTAATCTCTACTTCTACAGAGACCTAGAGGAAATGAAGTTCACCACTGTCCAGCGAGAGGTTAGAAGGCTTGTCTGAAGGTGCACAAATGTCCTCTGGCAGTTTCCTACTAATGGCTGGAATGTCCAGCCAGCAGCCCACCCCCGGCCAGCAGCTCTTGCAGCACAGGTTGGAGTTAACACTGACTTGTCCTGGCTGTTCTGCAGGTACCTAAGCAAAGGGAAAGAAGGCAAAAATAAAGTTCCCAAAAGCTAAGGGAAAATACAAATGGCTGTTTTACTAGGTAAAATTTTAAACCACTTAAGAGCCCAAGAAAGGAGGTTTGGTTTTGTTGTTGTTGTTGTTGTTGTTTTGTTGTTTTTCCTTCTCCCTTTCGCTCTGGCCCTGCTCACTCTGGCCCAAAGGTTTTTATTTATTTATTATATGTAAGTACACTGTAGCTGTCTTCAGACACCCCATAAGAGGACATCAGATCTCATTATGCATGGTTCTGAGCCACCAGGTAGTTGCTGGGATTTGAACTCATGATCTCTGGAAGAGTAGTCGGTGCTCCTAATCGCTGAGCCATCTTACCAGCCTAAGAAAGGAGTTTTTGAGTTGCCATGTGTGTACAGAGATTTAAGCCTGGGTTCTCTTTACTGAGACATCTCTCCAGCTCCTAGATCAAAATGGTTTGGTAGTCAAACATTTAATAGTGTGTGCCTTTAATCCCAGCACTCAGGAGGCAAAGACAGTCAGATTTCTATGAATTTGAAGCCAGCCTGGTCTATATAGTGAGTTCCAGACCAGCCAGGTATTCATGGTGAAAATTTGTCTCAAAAAAAAAGGGGGCCGGCAGTAGTAGCACATGGCTTTGATCCCAGCACTTGGGAGGCAGAGGCAGGTGGATTTCTGAGTTCAAGGCCAGCCTGGTCTACAGAGTGAGTTCCAGGACAGCCAGGGCTACACAGAGAAACCCTGTCTCAAAAAACAAAAACAAAAACAAAACAAACAAACAAACAAAAAAAAAAACCTCTTGGTGGATACCTTCTCAGGCTGGGTAGAGGCTTTTCCCACAACTAACAAAAGGGCCCAGTCTCTGATCTCCTCCTCTGAGAAATCATCCCCCAATTTGGTGTCCTAGCCTCCCTCTACTCAAACAATGGTCCTGAATTTACTTCCCAGGTTTCTCAAATTCTATCTAAGGTCCTAGATATCCGCTGGCATTTCCACATTCCTTACCACCTCAATCTTCAGGTAAGGTAGGAAGAACTAACCCCTCTTTAAAAACCACTCTTGTCAAGCTGTCACAGGAACTTCATCTTGACTGGGTAAAATCTCCTACCTCTGGCTCTTTTCAGGCTACAAGCTCTCCCCAAGTGGCCTCTCCTCATCTCACCCTTTGAACTCATGAATAGACATCCAGTTCTAACTCCTGATCTTTCACCTAAATGCTCTCCCATCCCAGACCATCTACTCACCCCATTACTTTGCCACCTCCCTTCTCTCTTATGGAACTTTGCCAACCACCATCTACCTCGACCACACACTGTCTCCTGTCCACTGCCTGTCAACATTGGAGACCAAGTCCTTCTCTCCCCTCAAGATCATCAGCCCTCACCCCACTCTCCCAAATGGCAAGGCCCTTTTAAGGTAATTCTTGTGACCCCCTACAGCTGCTAAACTTGAGGGACTCTCTTACTGGGTCCACCTGTCTCATTGCAAGCCTTTCATCTCTCCACCTAAAATCGACTCTTCTTCATGCACATCGACCCTAACAGGAACATGCTCTATTAAGCTCCAGAGAATGTCAAGATCACCCACCTTGTCCTCAATCCCAGAAAATAAGTCTCCACTCCGGCAGCCAAGCTCAACCTTGCTGGACTAGAAATGGGTTTCTTGTCCTCCCCCTGCTGCTTGTTTCCATCCAGGGCAGCCCTTACATCTGGAGATTTGAGGTTCAAGAGACCCCCACAGATAACAAACAATCTTTCCAAACAGGGTCAGGAAACTGCTCCATAGCCAGATGCCAGGAACTGATCCAAATTGCTATCATCCCTATATCTGTTATCTCTTCTTAATATTATGTTCTCTATACTTGCTTTTTCTTTGGCCAGATAGAAGATTATTATAGAAGCTGGCCAGACGATTATGGAGGCTGCCCATATTGGTCTTGTCAGATACATATGCTAGGACCATGGATCAACCATTTCTTCTACCAACACAAGACACTCTTTTCATGGGATTCCAGCTGTGGTTCTTCAGAACCGACGGGAGCTAGATTTCCTGACAGCTAAAGAAGATGGTCTTCGCTGGTTCCTCCAAGAAGAATGCTGTTTTTAGGGAACGTGAGCCCTCCAGTTCTCAGATTTTTAAAAACCTCATATAAAAGTAGATACTCTCTTTTGTAACACCCTTTTTAGTCATCCTCCTGGTGTTATTATTTTGAACCAAACTATTAATCAGTTCCTGTTACAGAATTGCCAGCCATTGTCCACAGAGAAACCTGAAGCACACATCTACCAAGTGGACCCCAATGGTGAAAGCCAGCTACACCCCAAAATGGACAATGCCCCTACACAGCAGGAAGTAGTTTAAGAGACAAGGCGCCCCGACTCCCCTTTCACCATCAGCTTCCCCTCCTCTTTTTTTCTTCTCTTTATAATAAGAAAGGGAGGTATGTTGGTATCAGGCTCCGAACCCAGTGACATCATATCTAGGCGACTCCCACATCGTTGCCAAGGCAACTGCCACACATTCCCAGAATTCACCTGGCTACCTTCCACCTTTACCTGGGAGAGGATATGTCACTGCCCATATAAAATGGGCAGAACCCCCTGACCTCACTCTCTTCTTCCTCTTCTCCCCACTCCTTCCTTGCCCTATCTCCTGAATAAACCCCACTTGGAACCATTTGGTCTGGTGTGTTCTGTTCTAAGCTGCACGCGGACATATATCAAGGATAAGTGATGTAGCCGGACAGTGGTGGCACACACTTTAATCCCAGCACTTGGGAGGCAGAGGCAGGAGGATTTCTGAGTTTGAGGCCAGCCTGGTCTACAGAGTGAGTTCCAGGCTACACAGAGAAACCCTGTCTCGAAAAAACAAACAAAAAAAGGATAAGTGCTGTAACTGTGAAGGAGGTAGACCACCAGTCTGAAGATTTACCTGGGTATCTGGGATAAGGAATTGTTTGAGGCTAGCCAAGGCATAATAAGAACTGAATAACAGGTTTTAAAAATATGGGTTGGACATTAAAGGTCCAGGCCTTTACCACCGCCCTCAGCAGGACAAGCAGAAGGAGGAAGATCTCTGAGTTCAAAAGTCTCTCTGCTGTCTAAAGCCAGTTGTAGGCTACTGGATAAAGCTTCATGAGACACCCTGTACTCCCCCCCCCCCCCCATGAGCAGGACTGAGAGACCTTGGTTGCTACAGCAAGGTCAAGTGACGGGATCTAGGTGGAGTTACCCACCTTGGCTGCCTTCTGAACACAGCAGAACTGCCCCTGGGCTTGCCTTGAGACATCTCCGGCCGTGACCTGGAATGGACTATGGATTATCCCACCCATCTGAACCCGGGAGGGGTTGTGGGTTGGGTCTTCCCCTTTAAATTGAGAGCTGAACATTAAAGCTTTGGGCCTTAATCAGAGAACTTTGTCTTGGCCTTATCTCTTCTCGCCCTCCTTCCCCTTTCATTCCCAGCCCCCCTTTCAGGTGAACCCAGTTGACTTGTGGCCGAGGGCGGCTACAACACCCTGTCTCCAAAACCCAAATGAGTTCACAAGGAAAGAGATGGCTTGATGGTACAAATCCAGAAAATGAGGGCCAGCTGTCACTCCTCAGGACCGTTTTCAAAAAGCCATGGGATGAAACTGGGTTTCCTAGGCCTGCCTGTAGCTTTCTCTTAGCAAGGCCTGCAAGCTGCAGAGACCCGAAAGGCAGTAGTAGGGATGGTTACTAACTTTTTAAAAATGATTTATGTATTTATGTGTGTGAGTGGCTGCTGTTTCCCGGTCAGGGAACCAAAATGTAAAACCCAAATGAAAAGGAACTCACCGATCGTGGAGAACTGCAGACGCACCCCAAATCACTCGCGAGAAACACAACTTGATGCAAATTGCAAGAGGTTTACTGGCTAGCCAGGGCTGTCTTTCCTTCAAGCCCGCACAGGGGCAGCGGAATTCAGCAAAAGAACAAAAGAAGTTTACAGCTTTTAAGGGGGCATCTACAAACCAGGTGGGGGTGGAGTTAGGGAAGGGGGAAGGCTGAGAGTGGAGTTAGGGAAGGGGGAAGGAGGGGGAACAGGTCACTAGGTCATCGATACATTTGATCTCAAATTCCTAAGATGGATGGTGTGTCACTTTATAATTGGCTATTTCGAACCAGTTTCACACTATATATCATGAGCTCCAGTTCAAGGGGGTCAGGCTTATCTCAAACTTTTAGCATCCTGGCACCAACTGTCTCAGGGCTGCTAGTTCAAAGCCCGGCCAAGCTAATCTCGGGCCCATAGCATCCTGACACCATGAATCTTAAGGTTTGTTTAGTTAGGGCCATCTGTTCAAATGGTCAGCTAATTTCCTGGGACTGAGGCAACACAGTGTTTGACTTACAGGTTTTTATGTCTTTGCTTTTAAGAGTAGGGTTCAGGGGATCAACTTATGATTTTTCTATCTTTCATTAGCACACTGTAGCTGTCTTCAGACACACCAGAAGAGGGCATCAGATCCCATTACAGATGGTTGCTCTTCAAGTGGGAAATGCCCTCTCTGCTTCCAAAAGGAGAGAGTGCTTGTCTCCTGAGTGACATCCCTTGAAAGCAGCAGCTAAATCAAACATAATACAAATCACAATGATCATCTCTGGACTTGCCTGTGTTCCTACAATTACAAGTCTTTTATTTCTTTCTTTTTTTAAAAGAAGGTTTATTTTATGTATGTGAGTATCTGTCACTCTCTTCAAACACCAGAAGAGGGCATCAAATCCCATTACAGATGGTTGTGAGCCACCATGTGGTTGCTGGGAATTGAACTCAAGACCATTGGAAAAGCAGTCAGTGCTCTTAACTGCTGAGCCATCTCTCCAGGCTGATCAAGTGTGGTTTCTTGTATGTGGTTCTTGGTGTTTTGTTTTGTTTTGTTTTGATACTGTTGAGGGGGGGCATAGATTAGGGATATCATATGACAATTTTGGAGATATTTACAGAAATGTCAAGGAATTAACCCCATTTCACCAGGCAGGAGCCATGACTGTCCTGGTCATGTTTCAAGTATTGTCAAAGAGAGTCTTGCTAAGTTCCCCAGACACAGTCCTCCTTCAGTTGATGGGCAAGAATTGCAGGGCTGAACCAACCATTACTTAAATAAGTTTGTCTGCGACCTGTTGCAATTTTAATGCATATGAGATTTCATGCCTGCATGTACATTTGTGTACCTAACATTTGTCTGGTGGTTGCGAAAGTCCTATGAGGGCATTAGAGTTCCTAGAAATGGAATTCTGGGTTGTGCTGAACCACCATGATGCTGCTAAAGATGCCAAGCTCCTCTGAAAGTAGGGAAGTGCTCTAAGACACTGACTCACCTCTCCAGCCTCCTGTGTTTTCTGTCACAAAAACACAGAAATCTCCTTTCTGGTTCTTATGTCTTTCTTCTTCTCCTTCTTCTTGTTCTTTTTCTTCTTTGTCTTCTTCTTCCTCTTCCTCCTCCTCTTCATCTTCCTCCTCCTTCTTTTTGTTTTTCTTGTATTCTGTTGGCCACAAAGGCCTTGGTGCTAGGATGTTATTCTGCCTCAGCTTCAAGTAAGTGTTTCTACAAGGCATGAGTCACTATTCCCAGCAGGTATTTTTTGGAAAAGGGCATTTTGTATGTTGGATAGTTTGACTCAAGATCCCAGACTAGCCTTTAGACTGGCTTTGAACTCCCCCCATTTTCCTGCCTGTAACTCTCAACATCTTCTGGGAACCTCTGCTCTGTAATCTTTAAGAAAATCTCTGTCGTTACTCCATTTACCTTCTATGGAGCTGTTATTTATTTGGGACTGGGGAGGGGCAGTGGCCATGGGGAAAAAGGCCCAACCAAAGCCCTAACAGCTGCCCAAAGGTCTTGGTCAGTTTACCATTGTTGTGTCTAAGGAAGAGAAAGAGAGAAGCCTTTCTTCCTAACATTTCTCTGCAGCCACAAGAGGGTCCTACACTGTTGGTCAGCAGTGGAGACAGGTGGACCCAGTGCAAGTGAACATGAGACAATGAGGTAATTGTGGGTTATGAAGATTTTTAATTATCAGTTATTGTTTTAAGCGTGTAGGCATTTTGTCTGAGTGGATATGCCATCCACGCAGGCATGCTCCCTAAATTCATGGATCTGGAGGTACAGTGAGCACATGATGGAGCAGCTTAAAACCAAACACTTCAGGCCTGAGCAGCAGGAGCGTGCAGTGTTCCACAGTGTGATTGGCATCTTGGGTGGCAAAATATTCACCTCATTTTCATAGAATGTGCTTGGATGTACTGGGGAGTGCCACCAACATGAAATTCATGGAGGGCTGAGAAACGGAGCTCAACTGAGAGTGATTGCTTCAGGGAGTGAGGCTGTGGGTTCTAGCCTCTGCTCGTTAAAACTCTGGGATAAGAGGGAACTGTGCCTAAATGGCCCAGACCTTCCACCAGAGGGCTCGGCAGGGGAGGTACAGGCACTGTCTTCTATCTAAAGCCAGTTTTAGGATACCTACCCAAAGCTTCATACAGAGAAACACTGTCTCTAAAAGCCAAAAAAGAGTTCAATATGAGGAGAGACAGGGCTTGCTGGTAGAAATCAGATAAATGAGGATGTGATTCTGTGGGGTGTAGCTCAGCAGTGTGAACTATGTTTAGCTCATGCCATCTCTGGAGTTCTGAGCTCATAGGACACCGAGGTTAGTAAAGGTTTTAGGTCACAGGGCTGAAGGAGGGATACGATGCAGCTTCAGAAGGGGCATTAGCTCACTGAGACTTACAGATTTAGGGGAATTCTGCCTTCCCAAGACAAATTTTCTGAAGTCCTATTTTAAAAGGAAAAGAGTACCAGCCTAGGTCATCCAGGGCAAAAAGCAATCCAAGCTGACTGTGGGGTGTGCCACGATGTCGCTAATAAACCATGAAATGAAGGTAACCCGGATTAACTTACACAATGTGAGCCCACGTCCTTATAAACATGAATACACGGGCGGTGGTGACGCTCGCCTTTAATCCCAGCACTTGGGAGGCAGACGCAGGCGGATTTCTGAGTTCGAGGCCAGCCTGGTCAACAGAGTGAGTTCCAGGACAGCCAGAGCTACACAGAGAAACCTTGTCTCGAAAAAACAAAAACAAAAACAAAAAACAAAAAACATGAATACAAAAGCCAGACTGTTGCCTAGCATTCAGGGAGCTCTGGGTTCCAGATTCTGTCCCAGAAGTGAGTGTAAAAATCTGGGCTCCTTAGACACGGTCTTCACAAAAATGTGCTCAGTATTTCCAGACCCTGGAGTCCTGGGGGACAAGAGCTCAGCCAGGGACTCAGCCTTAGAGGCACTTTCCATTGTCAGGACCCAGAAGGGCTGTCCTAGCTGAGTGTCCCTGACTGAAGGCAGTTTTCCAGGAACATGAGAACATGCGCCCTCTGTTGTCACTTCAGGGAATTGCCGGTAACACAGCCTCTGAGGCAGAAGACAGCTGTGGGGAGTTAGTTGATTCTGATCCTGCAGTGTTTTTGTGGCTCTGAAAAAAACATCTCTGAGGCTTGGACTTCACAGTCTGAGACAACACATCACTCTTCCAGATCTCTGAAAGCTTTTACTTTCCTGTCTGAGGTTTTTCAATCAACCACGTTGGCGTGGCCAGCGGAATACCTCACTTTAAGAAGTGCCCTTTCCCGGCCGGGCGGTGGTGGCGCACGCCTTTAATCCCAGCACTTGGGAGGCAGAGGCAGGCGGATTTCTGAGTTCGAGGCCAGCCTGGTCTACAGAGTGAGTTCTAGGACAGCCAGGGCTACACAGAGAAACCCTGTCTCAAAAACAAAAAATAAACAACAACAAAAAAAAAAAAAACAAAAAAAAAAAAAAACAAAGAAGTGTCCTTTCTGTTTCCAAAGGAAGAAAGTACTTCTCTTTTGAGTGTCCACCCTTGAAAGCAGCAGCCTAGAACCCAATAAATACACTGTGCTCCAGCTGGGAACTCGTCTGTGTTCACACAATTACAAGTCTTCAGCATGTTCCAGCTATCAGAGCTGGGAAAAGAGCTACAGAACTGTCACGTGCTGGATGATTTTCCCTCTAATACAACAGCCGGGTTCCCGTGGCCCTTTTCAATTTACTTATTTTTGTCAACATACATGACATTTTAGATCTACATGTACATATGTACAGCAAATGAAAGTGTAGTAGTCAAGAAAGTCATAGCAGGACATCAGAAGCCCTTTAAATAAAGTCCTAGGTTACTACCATTGTGTACATTGAGAGCTTTATCAAGATTCCATACCAGCTTCTGGTTTGGTAGGAAGCCAAACCTGGCCTTGAACTCCTGATTTTCCTGCCTGAAAATGGAACCATCTTCTGTAAGACCCAGCTGTGTAACTGTTAATTAAACCCATGTCTCTTCTGCATTTACCTTGCTTGGGGTTTTTATTTGGGAGTGGGGAGGGATAGTGAGCAGGGAGGAAGAGACACAACCAAAGCCCATCAGATGCCTAAAGATCTTAGTCAATTTACCCTTGTAGTGTCTAAAAAAGTGGAGAAGGGAAGACTCTTCCTGACCTTTCTCTGTGGCCCCAAGAGGATGCTATGTTGTTGGCAGCGGTGGAGAAACAGAACTCAGTGAAAGTCAACGCAGGACAATGAGGTAATTGGAGTCAGACAGATTTAATTTTTTCTTTTATTCTTTTTTTAAAGATTTATTTATTTTATGTATATGAATACACTGCCGCTGTCCTCAGACACACCAGAAGAGGGCATCAGATCCCATTACACATGGTTGTGAGTCACCATGTGGTTGCTGGGAATTGAACTCAGGACCTCTGGAAGAGCAGTCAGTGCTCTTAACCACCAAGTTATCTTTCCATCCCCCTTTTATTCTTTTAAGTTTGTGGAATGATGCCATCCCTGGGGTTCTGAGTTCACAGACAACAGCAAGGTTAACAAAGGTTTTAGGTCTAGGGGTAGAGGGTTGGCTAGAGCCTCAGAAGGGCTCTGTGCTCACAGAGACTCATCACATTAGAGGAATTCTGCCTTCCAAAGACAAGCTTTCTAAGTCCTATTTTGAGAAGGAAAATTGTACCAGGCTATGCCACCCAGGTCTGTAAGGAATAGTAGCTGACTGTAGGGTGTACCACAGTGAGACTGGAAGGTCATGAGATGAAAGTGACCCGGATTAACTCACACAGTGAGAGCTCATGTTCAAATGAACATAAATACAAAAGCTGGGGTTTTACTCTTCCCTGCCATTCAGAGATCTCTGGGTTCCAGATTCTGTCCCAGAAGTGAGTGTAAAGATCTGGGCTCCTTAGACACGGTCTTCACAAAAATGTGCTTGGCATTTCCAGACGCTGGAGTCCTGGGGGACAAGAGCTCAGCCAGGGACACTCAGCCTTGGAGGCACTTTCAGGTGTCAGGACCCAGAAGGGCTGTCCTAGCTCAGTGCTTCTGACTTGAGACAGTCTTCCAGGAACACGGAGACGTGCGCCCCCTGCCGTCCCTTCAGGACATCGCCGGTAACACAGACTGAGACAGGAGACTACAAATTGGGGGCGTCTAGGTCCAACAAAGCCATGGCTCCTAAGGACAGAACTCAGTGGTGAAACCTAGTGGTGGGCCAGCGGTCACTCAGAAAGCCATGAGATCCAATCCCAATCATGGCCTCCTAAGCAGGACTGCAGTGTTTCTCTTAGCAAAGCCTGCAAGCTCCTGGGGTCCTACAAGCAGTGAAGCAACGTATTTTAACCTGCAAGAGGGGAGTCTCTCTCTCAGTCTCTCTCTCTCTCTCTCTCTCTCTCTCTCTCTCTCTCTCTCTCTCTCTCTCTCTCTCTCTCTCTCTCTCTCTCTCTCTCTCTCTCTCTCTCTCTCTCTCTCTCTCTCCTCAATCTGCATATACACCACCAGGTCGGAAGAGGGCGTCAGATTCCTTGATAGATGTCATTCATGAGCAACCGTGTGGTTGTTGGGAATTGAACTCAGGCCTTCTGGAAGAGCTGCTTTTAACTGCAGAGCCATCTCACCAGCCCGGATGCTTTCACTCGTGACATGCTACTCTTCTATTTTTCTTTGGGTATCAAGGAAAGCCCTGCTCTGCATTGTGCTCCTGTGACTGTCTCTCCCTGGAATGTTCTCCTGCAAGAGGCCCTTTCTCCTTATACCCAGGTCTTCCCGGTGTAGAAATAGTGCGTGGGGTCCTATAAACTTGTGTTGGGCTGCTTTCCGGGAGCACCGTGCTTGGGAGCAGGGGCGTTTGGGCCGGTAGGCGGCTCGGTTCTGTTCCACCGCTGTCTGGAGCTGTGCTGAGGAAGGATCTGGGCTCAGGCTGTGATTGCAAACTCAGAGGATGTCTCTGTGGCTCTGAAAAAACATCTCTTAGGCTTGAACTTCACAATCTGAAACATAACAAAATCCCTCTGCCACACCTCTGAAAGCTTTTCTCCTTGCTGTCTGGGATTCTTCAATCAAGCACATGGGCCGGAGACTTGGCCGGAGGAATATGTCAGGGTGTGGTCCTCAAGTGGGAAGTGCTCGCTCTGCTTCCAAAGTGCGAAAGTGCTTCTCTCCCCCTCTTGAAAGCAGCAGCCTAGAACCCAGTATAAGCAGTCACTGTGTTCCAGCTCTGGACTTGTCTGTGTTCGCAAAATTGGAAGTCTTCAGCATATTCTGCCAATCAGAGCTAGAGGTCAGGGACGGAGCCACAGGACTACCATGTGCTAGACAATTTTCCTGTGTGGCTTGTGTGTGTCTTTCTTTTTATTTTATTAAGTAATAGACTTAGAGATTTACACACAGTGATATTATTGGAATATGAGGGACATTCATTTGGGATGCCAGAAAACAACTTTGGAGTCATTAGAGTGACTTCTAGGGATTAATCTCAGGTCACCAGATAGGTGTCAATACCCCTCCTAGCTATATGTGTTGCTAGTATTTTGAAACGAAAAAGAGGGTCTCCCTAAGTTCCCCAGCCTTGCCTCAAGGAGGCTGTAGAATTGCAGGGTGTACCGCCAATCCCCTAAAAGTCAGTGTTTCTGTGCTCCATTTCAATTTGATTTTTTTATTTTTAATACTAATGAGATTTTATGCGTGCATGCCCACGTGCAGCAAATGCATCACTGGTTCACAAAAGTCCCATCAGGACACCAGAACTCCTGGAAATGGAGTTCTGGGTTTAGTGAACTACCATGTGGCTGCCAGGACTCCCAGGTCCTCTGTAAGAAGTTTGAAGTCCCTGTGTTTTCTGTCACTTGCTTTTCCTTCTGGCTGTTTTGTTGTTGTTTCCTATATTGTGTTGACCACACAGGCCTTGGTTAGTTATGGTGAACCCCCTGCCTCAGCTCCATATAAGTGTTTCCAGGCATAAATTACTACTCTCAAAATACCATAGATATTTTTTGAAAAGGCTGTTTGTGTGTTGGGTGCTTAGACTCAAGGCCTCAGACAAGCCTCAGGTTTGGCAGGAAGGCATGTCTGGCCTTGAACTCCTGATTTTCCTGCCTGCAATTCTCACCATCTTATTATTTTGGTATGTGGGTTAGCAGGGATTCTGGTCAGGGGGAAAGAGGGCACCAAGAAAGTGCAGCATCTGCCAAAAGGCCATGGTCAGTTTAGCCTCACAGTGTCTGAGGAAAGTGTAGGGAAGCCTTTTTTTTATCAACAGTTCTCAGCACTCTGCACCTAAGAGAGAGTCGTATGTTACTGGTCAAAAATGAAGCTGAGCAGGGGTGGCGAATGCTTTTAATCCCAGCACTTGGGAGGCAGAGGCAGGCGGATTTCTGAGTTCGAGGCCAGCCTGGTCTACAGAGTGAGTTCCAGGACAGCCAGGGCTACACAGAGAAACCCTGTCTCAAAAAACCAAAAACCAAAAACAAAAAAAAACAAAAAAACAAAACAACAACAACAAAAAAAAAAAAAAAAAAAGAAATAATGGAGAACAGAACAGTAAACCCCACATGAACAAAAGGTAGTGAGGTTATTGTGGGCTTTATGAAATTTTAAATCATAAAGCTTGTGTGTCTGTTTATATTGTTTTACATTTTTACTCTCTGGATGTGTGTCATGTGCCTGCCTGATTCTGTGGATCCCATGGAAGTATACAGTGAGGCTGTTTGCTCTGTCCCTAGCAATGTAAATACATATATATGGGTTTGCATGGGTGTGTGGGCAATAGTATGCATGCCAGGTACTTGGGATGCAGAAGCATGACATCATCAAGTTCCTCCAGTCTAATTTATAGAGCAAGTTTCAGGCCTGCCAGTCTACATAATGAGACCTGAAATAAACATAAATTCCAAAGAAGCTGTTGGTCATTCTCTTGTCTACTACACTGTGAAAACCAACTTCATGGACTCAGGGTAGACAGTGGTCCAAACAGCAGCAGCAGGCAAGGGAAACGGGTTTCATTCTCTCCCTGGGAAGGTAGGGATGTGGGCTGTCTGAGCCCTGGGAATCCAGATCTGTGCTAGACAAGCCTAGTTGAGCTGCACACAATTGTCCCTAGGAAGAAAGTTAGCAATTTCAAAGCATCCCTGGGCTATAGAGTTGATGGGGGGCAGCCTAAGCATGATAAAACCCTGAATTTTAAAAATGAGGTGTTGCCGGGCAGTGGTGGCGCACGCCTTTAACCCCAGCACTTGGGAGGCAGAGGCAGGCAGATTTCTGAGTTCGAGGCCAGCTTGGTCTACAGAGTGAGTTCCAGGACAGCCAGGACTACACAGAGAAACCCTGTCTCGAAAAAAAAAAAAAAAATGAGGTGGAAAAGGAGCAGTGGTGGTCCTCACCTTTGATCCCAACACTTAGGAGGCAGAGGCAGGCAGATCTCTGAAAATTCCAGGATAGCCAGGGCTACACAGAAAAACCCTGGCATTTTTAAAAGGAGGAGGAGAGGGAAGAGGAGGAGAGAGAGAGAGAGAGAGAGAGAGAGACAGACAGACAGACAGACAGACAGACAGACAGACAGACAGACTTTGGTTTCTTTATGCCTAGTAGCACATGGTTTTTGGTTGTTGTTGTTGTTTTTTAATAGTATAGAATAAAACTGATTTAGGACATGGGGGGGGGGGAATTAAAGGTAGTAGAGACAGAAAGGGAGAGAAAGAGAGAGAGAAGCATGTGGAGAGAGGTGGAGGGAATGGGAGAAGGACAGAGAGGGAAGAGGGTTGGATAGTAAGAGCTATTTTTGTTTTGTCAATCTCAGCACTTAGGTGGCAAGCCCAGGTCTGGGATGGTGGTCAGCCAGGGCTACCCAGTGATTCTGGGTCTTGGGGAGATTCTCTGTTATTAAAGCATTTACTTTACAAGTAAAAAGGTCACATTTGGGAGCCCCCAAACACACTGAAATGCAACGCAACTGAGAAAAAACCCCACCCAAGGAACCCAGGGAGAGAGGAATGGAATGTAGCTCAGGGTTTAAATCAAGGACAACGTGATTTTGTGTGTGTGTGTGTGAAGGACTTTATTCCCGCCACTTGGGACTTAGGGGCAGGGCGTTTCCTTGAGTTCCAGGCCAGCCAGGCCTACATAGTGAGATCAGGTCACAAATACATGCAAAGCATTCCTAACTGAAAACACTGAGAAGACCTCCTGGGGCAAAGACAGGTGTGAAATTCTGGCAGGGTGGAGAAACAGAAGGCCTCTCTGTCTGAGTCAGTTTAGACTGGACTGAACCGGGGCACTGGAGCCAAGCACCTCACACCTCCCCTCCTTATTTCCTCAAACCTGGGCCATCTGGTGGCAGAGAAAGGTGCCTGGGGCCAAGCCCAGCCCAGCTTTCCTTCCTGTATCAGCTCTGAAATCTGCAGTGCTGAGATCTGGCAGGAAGCAGGAGACTCAGTGGAAATTCTATCACAATCTAAAACCTTTGTGTGAGTTCAAATCTCTAGATCCTTACCCAAAGAGCAAAGTTAACGAGACTCCTGACTTCAGGGATGATGGGGGGAGGTATCAATGAGAGAGAATGAAATAAAGTATTTGTGCTGAAGTTTGAGTCCGGTCTGCAAGGTGACACCTAGTATAACACCAGCCCAAGGAAGCAGAGTCCTGAGGATCCAGAGAGAAAAATTAGGAGAAAGTTTGAGGCCAGTGTGGAGCACATAAAAAGATAGTTTCTGTATCTAAAAAATAACTGGGCCAGGCATGGTGATAAACATTTTTAAACCAGTATTTGGGAGTTGAAGGTAGGAGGCTGTCTGAGGTCAAGGCCATCTGCTCTGTATAGCAATTTCAGGACAGCCTCTAACACAGAGAGGCTCTGTCTCAAAACCACAATAAGTGGTTGGTGACTCCTGTCTGTTATTCTAGCATTTAACAGGCTGAGGCAGGAAGATTACTGTAAGTCCCAAGGCAGCCTGTGCAACACAGAAAGAAACCAACAGAAACTGTATACAGCTGGCATAGTGGCAAATGCCTGTTATCCCAGCATTTAAGCAGAAAAACAAGAGGATCAGGAATTTGAGGTTATACTTGACTAGACAGATAGCTTGAAGCCAGGCAGAATTATATGAGATCCTGTATCACACAAGCAAAACAAAACAAAAAAAACTTCCAAGGGTGGTAGCATGTGTATTTATGATCAGGAGCCAGAGACAATAGACCTCTGAGTTCTAGGACAGCCTGGTCTATACAGTGAAACCCTGCCAAAAATAAACACACACACACACACACTGAGGAAAAAGAGTTTAAAAGACTAGGCAAGCCGGGCAGTGGTGACACACGCCTTTAATTCCAGCACTTGGGAGGCAGAGGCAGGCGGATTTCTGAGTTCGAGGCAAGCCTGGTCTACAGAGTGAGTTCCAGGATAGCCAGGACTACACAGAGAAACCTTGTCTCGAAAAAAAAATAATAAATAAATAAATAAATAAATAAAGGGCTGGAGAGATGGCTCAGTGGTTAAGAGCACTGACTGCACTTCCAGAGGTCCTGAGTTCAAATCCCAGCAACCACATGATGGCTCACAACCATCTGTAATGAGATCTGATGCCCTGATGCCCTCTTCTGGTGTGTCTGAAGGCAGCTACAATATACTCATATATAATAAATAAATAAACCTTTAAAAAAAAAAAGAAGAAAAAAATATGACTCTGGAGAGGGATAGATACTCTCTCAAGCAACTGGGAACAAGCCTGCTCAATTAATTTGTTAGTTTCTCTTGAGTTTAATCACAAACCTCATCCTTTTTGTAGAGGGAGGAACAATAGGGTCTCATGTAGCCTGAACTGGAAACAAGGTATGTAAGTTTTCCATGCCTCCACCTCCCAAGTGCCGGGATGACAGGGATGCCTGCCACAGGGATTTTCTCCATGACTGGCATGATACCCAGAGCTTCAGACACACTAGGCAAGCCTCTGTCAGCTGTGCCACACACTAATTGTACTCTGTCCTGTTGATGGAGAAACTGGAATAAGTGATGTCAGAAAAGAATTTAACTATATGTGCTCAGGAGATATTACCTTACACAGAAGTACAATTTAGCTGAAGAACCTCACATCACATATGACTACAAGATAAGTAGCATGCTGAACTAACCAGACTTCTTTTTTAAAAGATTTATTTATTTTTACTTGCATTGGTGAAACACCAGTTTCACACAAGTATATCTGTGTGAGGGTACCATATCCCCTGGATCTGGAGTTAAAGGCAGCTGTGAGCTGCCATGTGGTTACTAGGAATTGAACCTGGGTCCTCTGGAAGAGCAGACAGCACTCTTAACCACTGAGCCATCTCTCCAGCCCCTTAACCAGAGTTCTCAGAAACTAAAATAAAAGCAGAACTGTTGTTCTTGATTAGTCTGTGGTTAACCAAGAGTGTATTTTTCTCTCTCCCCTTCCTTCCTTCATTTCTTCCTTCCGTTTTTCTTTCTTCCCTTAAGACAAAGATATTTTTGTGTAGCCCTGGGTGTCCAGGAACTCTGTAGACAAAGCTGGCCTCAAACTCAGAGGTCCCACTGTCTCTGCCTATTGAGTGCTGGAACTAAAGGCCCTTGCCATCACACCCTGCTAAGATGTATTTTCCCCCCTTTGTCTACCAAAACTGTGACCTATTAGGCTCTGTTCCCATATCAAAAGGAATTTAATTATGCTAGGCAGGCAGAATGGCCCTGGTCCTCTTATCAGTTCACTAGGCAGGCAGGATGCCCCTGGTTAACAGCCACCTAAACAAAGAAAAACAGTCTGTTTTCCTTTTTTTTTTTTTTTTTTTTTTAAGGGTGGGGGGGAGTAGGGGGTTTGTTATGGGTGGCTGAGATTGGGAAGTAAAGTGAATAAATACATTAAAAAGAAAACAAAAAAAGTAAACTGGTTGGTGGGGCACAGGCCTCTAATACCAGGATTTGGCCGGGAAGGGCAGCCGGATATATGAGTTCAAGGCTACCCAAGGACAGTCAAGGCAACACAGAGAAACTCTTGTCTCCAAAAACAAACAAACAAAAAAAAGTAATCTGTGCTATGCAAATCTCCCATTTGTCCAGAATGACCAAGCCTGCAGTTTCTGTCTCCGTAAAACCTTGTTTAAAGTGTGACTTGGGGACTGAGGCCTAAAAAACTTTACAGATGACATGTATGTCTGTTTAGGATTACCTTAAAATCTGTACAAGTGGCAAAGAATTTCTGTTCAAAATGGGTTTCTCTTTGGGTGTTTAACCAGAATTGGATGCCTTAAAGAGTTTTATTTCTTTTTCCCTTAGTGTTTGGAGTCAGTTCTCAAAGTGTGTGTGGAGAGAGGGGCACTTAAACTGCTGCTTCACGGTCACCTTCCGCATTGTCTTAAATCTAAGGACGCTTTTCTAAGCCTTCATTATTCATTGAAAATACACGTGTACCCCTAAAATTTGATCCAGATCTGAAGTCCCTACCAGACTTAAGCTGGTCACGGACATGATAGCAAAGAGACGCAGTTTTTCGTGCAACCACTAGGGGGCGAACAGAACGAGGCCATCTCTGGCAAAGCCGAGAAGTGAACTATACATCTCTTCCCGATCTGTGAGTCAGAGGGCAGTTCTTGGTGGAACCTGGAGGTTCCGGTGCCACGTGGGTAGGGCAAAATTCACGAATACAAACCCGGGTTGCCCCGACAGGGCTATTTGTATCTATCTACATATACGGTTCTTCTCTCTCTCTCTCTCTCTCTCTCTCTCTCTCTCTCTCTCTCTCTCTCTCTCTCTCACAACTTAACAGCATTGGAGGTTGGAGAAAGGGCTCAGCAATTAACAGCGATCGCTAGTCTTGAATTCGAGTCTCAGCACCCACTTAGGTACTCACAACAGCCTGTAAAGCCAGTTCCAGGGGATCCCACACCCTCCTCTGGCCTCTGAGGAGCACCCACATGTACACAGTCACAGGCTCCCACACGTGCATGTAATTAAAAAAAAAAATGGTGTGGAGATAGCTCAACTGTTAACACTTGCTGTTCCTGCAGAGAACCAGGTACAGTCCCCAGAACTGATTTGGTAGGCCCAAAACTTCTGTAACTCCAGTTTCAAGAGATTCTCAAGAGACCAGTTATGCTCTTCTGGACTCTGGGTCACCAGGCAAGTTCACATGCAGCCGTACACACAGACAGACAGACACACACACACACATCTTTGAAAACTAATAGATTAAAAAGTAACCTGATATAGTGGAACACAGGCAAGGAAAACTCTTGAGGTGGGGGCCAGCCTGATCTACACAGTGAATTCCAAGAACACCCAGAGCTACATTAGTGAGACCTTGTCTTGAAAAAGAAAATTATTCGGCTAAAAAGGAACTACACATTGTTCACTACGACAAGTGTGGTTCTCAGCAGGATGGGTGTTTAACACTGGAACATCTTGGGAAGTCCAGTTCTGCTTCCTGGTAGCCCCCCATAGCTGCTTGCTTCTGAATATCCTTTTAACTCTATCATCCATCCATTCAACTAGCATTCAAAACTGTGTACGACTCGGGAGGCGGGAGGCTGTTACTGGATCTGTTAAGGCCAGACCCTGGGTCCAGCAGCCCGAAACAAGTGAGACTGGCTGAGTGGCTACGTGTCTGAAGTAAGGTAGCCAAACAGGCAGAGTAGCCATATTACAAAAGGTGTGATTCCCAGTGTCATTGACTTGGCTCCAGCAAGGTGGCCAGAGCACTTTGGAATCTCTTCCTTGGAGACAGGTTCCCTCCTCTGGCTGACACCAGGCTCCAGCCTTTCCCCTTCGCCCAGCATGAGATTCCTGAGGAAATTCCATTTCCTTGAGGACCATTGTCTCAATAATCTGATAGCCCAAGGGAAGGGCACAGGTGTCTTTAGAATCTCCTCCTCGGGATCAAGATTGTTACAATGCTCTGCCCTTGAAGGGGCAACCTCCCAGTGTGATGGGGGAAAGCAGAACAACCCTGGTGTTCCGAGCAAGGGCGTTTATCTAACAAGCTGGCAATTTCAAGGAGGAATTCACATCCCAAAAAGAAGCTGTGATATTGTGACTCCCACCTGGAATCCCAGAACTCTGGAAACAGAGGCAGAAGCCTCTGCAGTTCTTAGCCAGAGTGGACTACATAGCAACTTTCAAGCGAGACAGGACTACATCCAAAGATCACGTCTTTATAAATAAAAAATTAAAAAAAAACTGTAGCCACAAGGGAAGGATTGGGAATGTGGCTAGTCCATTATAGAAGCCTTTCCCAGCATGCTGCAGGCCCTGGCTTCCTTAAGGTTTCTTTAAATTGATGTAAAACAGCTTTACTGGGAGCTGCTTTTGGCAGCCATAAATAATTATCTTTTCTCTCCAGATCTGCCCATTGTAAGTGAAGTTTTCAGGCCCAGCAACTATTTAGGAGTGGAAAATAATTATCTGAAAGCCATCTGTCCCTGGAATATTTTTAATGACAAAGAAGAGTTAAGAATAGCTCATTCCGTTCGAGGCCAGCCTGGTCTACAGAGTGACTGACTTCTAGGACAGCCAGGGCTACACAGAGAAACCCTGTCTCGAAAAACAAACAAACAAACAAAGAATAGCTCATTCCCTTAAACTGCTAGAATCTCAGGGGGTGGGAGTGGGGATGGGACTGAACCTTTATATCCTGTGTACCTACAGTTATTTTTTCTTTGGTTCTTTTTCTTTTCTTTTTTTTTCTTTTTCTTTTTTTTTTTTTTTTTTTTTTTTTGGTTTTTTTGAGACAGGGTTTCTCTGTGTAGCCCTGGCTGTCCTGGAACTCACTCTGTAGACCAGGCTGGCCTCGAACTCAGAAATCCGCCTGCCTCTGCCTCCTAAGTGCTGGGATTAAAAGCGTGCGCCACCACCACCCGGCCTTTTTCTTTTTTTAAGTGTGCGCGCATACACACACACACACACACACACACACACACACACATGTTGGTTGTCCATGAGATGTGAAGGTCACAGGTCAACCTCCTGAACATCCTCAGGAATGGCCAAGGCAGGCTTTGAACTCCTGACAACCTGACTGCCTCCTGTCCGTAGTGGAGATTACAAGTGTAAGCCACCTTTCCTGGGTGAGGACAATTTTAATGGTAAACTTGAATTCTGGTTTGCAACTTGAGCCACTCAGCAACCACTGGCATGACACTAAAACCAGCCTGGCCAGGACTGGAAACTAGGCCATACCCCACCTTTAACAAGACAAGCCACAGGAGTCCTTAGGAGAGAATCTTTGAAAACCTGCAGGGTCCCAGGAAGTGTAGCATGCTTCCCTATCCGGCACTTAACTTTAGGTCAGGGTCTCAGCACTGCACAAACTCTTCAGGAAGGCACACATGTGCAATATCTATATTCTAGGGGACAGGGGCAACGGCAAAGTCACCTTCAGCTATCTAGCCACTTTGAGCTCTAGGAAATCCTCTCAAAAAACAAACAAACCAACAACATCAACAAAGTTGGGAGAGGCAAACCATGCATGCCCTTGGTCGCAGAATTCTGGAGCCACAGGTAGGCTGATCCCTCTGAGCCTAGCATAGTCTGCATAGAGAATTCAAGGCCAATGAGGCCCACATAGTAAGACTCTGTTTCAAAAAGATAGCAAACTAAACACAGAAAGAGACTGGGAACCTAGCTGCACAGTATTAGTATGTCAAGGCCCTGGGCTCTGTCTCCACACTGAAAAGGAAGGGAGGGAGGGAGGGAGGGAGGGAGGGAGGGAGGGAGGGAGGGAGGGAAGGAAGGAAGGAAGGAAGGAAGGAAGGAAGGAAGGAAGGAGGGAGGGAGGGAAGGAGGGAAGGAAGGAAGGACAAACACACCAGGAATCATGAGTAGTTCAAAACCATAATTACAAAATCACGGTATTTGCAAGGCTTAGGCAAAGACATCAGGACGGAGAGGTACAAGCCATCCTGAGATAGAACAAGACCTTTTCAAAATAAATAAGAATTCTTAGAAAGCAAGTCTACTTCTACTGGCCATATCTAAGGAAAATTTCCTGTTCTAGTTGTTATGGGTTTATTTTGTCTTTTGTTTAAAGTGTCTGAGTGTATGGGTACCCATGGAGGCCATCAGATCTCTTGGAGCTGGAGTTACAGGCAGTTGTGAGCTATACAAGGTGGGTTATTGGAACAGAACTCCGATTCTCTGCAAGAATAGCAAGTACTCTTAGTCTCTTGAATCATCTCTCCACCTCCGTCTTTAGTTCTTTGTAATGAGACAGACTCTTAACCGTGTGGCCCTGGGCTGGAGAGATGGCTCAGTGGTTAAGAGCACTGACTGCACTTCCAGAGGTCTTGAGTTCAAATCCCAGCAACCACGTGGTGGCTCACAACCTTCTGTAATGAGATTTGATGCTCTCTTCTGGTGTGTCTGAAGACAGTGTACCCATATATAATAAATAAATCGTTAAAAAAAAAAAAAAAAAGTGTAGCCCTGTCTAGCCTACATTACCTAGACTAGGCTAGCCTTGTGATCAGCTTCCCTTCACCTACTAAATGCTGGGATTTTAGTTAAGTGCCACCCTGCCTGGCCCCATTTTGTCTTGAGACAATCTTATTATGTATATATAGTCCCAGCTGGCCAAAAACTCTATATATTGCCTCTTTGAACTTGTGATAATCCTCCTGCCTCAGCCTCCCAAATGTTGGAAACGGGCATGAGTCATTTGTAACTGTCCAGGCAGGAGAGAAAATAATTATTAAAAAGAGAGACTTGGGCCCTTCCTTTGGGCCCCAAGGAATCATCAGAATTTCCCTCAGGAATCTCATACTGGGTAAAAAGCAAAAGGCTGAAGTCTAGTGCCAGCCAGAGAAAGGAACTTGTCTCCCAGGAAAAGATTACACACAGTTCTGGCAATATGTAGGGCCACCTTGATGCAGAGACCGGAGTCCAGTCAAGGATCAATCGCGCTTTGGCTGGTTAGCTATGACTAAGCTCTTCACATCTCTGGTCTTCCTTTTAAACCTAAGCTTTAGGTCAGGACCTAGGAAGCTGGACTTGGGGATGGGTATGGGGTCCACCCGACCTTGTTATTTGTCTCTCTCTCCGAGGTAGCCACATTGAGTGTACCTTCTTTCTCCAGTTTCATTAATACAGGTCTGCTATTGGCCTATCACTGGCCAAGCCTAGGTTGTTGAACTATCGGGGCCCAGGCCTTACCACTGTGGTAGCTCAGTCTTTTTTATCTTGTCACCCAAGGTCTCTTTTATAGTTCAGGAAACGAATATTAAAGAACTGGGGCTGGCGAGATGACTCTGTCTGTTCTTCCAGAAGTCCAGAGTCCAATTCCCAGCACCCACATGGCAGTTCACAACTGTATGTAACTCTAGTTACAGGGGATCCAGCACCCTCATACAAACATATATGCTGGCAAAACACCAATGCACATGAAACTAAAACTAAATAAATTCTTTTTTAATAGGAAGTGACATTACTGCTGTGTCTATGCTCATTTTTTGCCAACTCAAGCTTGGGGTGTGAGGGAGGGATCTTTTTTATTCTCTGGTCATTTCCAGTTATCTCACTTTGGATTTTGTTTTTATTTTGTGAAACAAGATCTTACTATGTAGCATTGGCTGGCCCAGAACTCACTACGTAGAACAGGCTGCTGCCTTTTGCCTCCTGAACACTAGGATTAAACGCAGACACAAGCACTACCTACCAGTTTGATTTATTTTATTCTTTTGAGACAGGCTCTCAAGTACCCCAAGCTAACTTCCTACTCTTTCTGAAGATGGCCTTGAACTCCTGATCTTCCTCCCGCCCACGTGGTCTTTTCTGGGATTATAGATGGGTATCACCACTGTCCTTTTTTGAGGAACTTTCTAAAAAATGTATTTTGAACAGATAAACCCCAGGCTTCTCCACTAAGATTCAGCAGCCTTCCAATCTTTGACCAGCCCAATTTAGACTTAGCCAAGAATCTGCTGAGTTGCCTCCCATTCCAGGTATCAGATTGCTGATATCTCCTGGAGTCACTCTGTCTCCTGCCTTTGAAGTGCTATAGAAAAGCCTGCCTGCCCATTGCAAGAATCCTGCTGGGTCAGTTTAAGTAAGAATCCGGCCACCCTAGTGTCTCTTCCTAGTAATTTTCCACACACTACACCCCCCCCCCCCCCCATCTTCCTGAGTCCTTTCTTGATTCTTTGGTTAAAGTCCTTTTTGCATCTTTGTTCAGTTAAATTCAATCCATTTTCCCTACCAAGATAGTAGAGTCTTTTCCCTCTCCCCTGGAGATGAGACAGGGTTTCTTTGTGTAGCCCTGGTACTATCTCTGTAGACCACGCTAGCCTCAAACTCACAGAGATCTGCCTGTCTCTGCCTCCCAAGTCCTGGGATTAATAAGCCTGCTTACTATGTACATGTGTTCAAGGCCACTTTGGTCTTCATTGTGAGTTCCTTTCCAGTTACCATCTTTTCTACGTTTTCTTATTTATTTATTTATTTATTTATTTGTAAATTATTTTGGTGATTTGTTTGTCTTCTTGATTGTTTGCTTTTTTTTTTTTTTTTTGGTTTTTTGAGACAGGGTTTCTGTGTATAGCCTTGGCTGTCCTGGAACTCACTCTGTAGACCAGGCTGGCCTCGAACTCAGAAATCCGCCTGCCTCTGCCTCCCAAGTGCTGGGCTTAAAGGCATGCGCCACCACCGCCCAGCTGATTGTTTGCTTTTTGAGGCAGAATCTCACTTTGTATTACAGGCTAGCCTTGAAATCATTATGTAGATCATGCTAGACCTCTAACATTCTGCAGGCCTCTGCCTCCCCAAATGCTATGATTATAAGCATGTACCAATTCAATTATCCCTTCTTATTTTATTTTTGACGCAAGGTCTTATAACTCTGGTCCACAATGGAGTTAAAACAAAGGATAACCTAGAACTCCAAATTCTGCAGCTTCCGCCTTCAAAATACTTTCAAGATTTTTCCTGCCCCACCCCCTCCTGCATATCTCCTGTCCAGCCAAGAAGGAATGTTGAGCCAACCGAGACCTCCATCAACTCTGCTACACCTCCAGCCTTGTGAAGATTTAAAGAGTCAGAATTATTTCTTAATAACAAACCACATTGTCATACAGTATATTACATTTTACATAAGGCTTGAAAACACGAGTCCTATGAGAAGGACTATAGCATGGGCTGGGACTTGTCACATGAGAGCATCCCTGGGTTCAATTCCAAACACACTACAGACACACACACACACACACACACACACACACACACACACCCTGCATGCCCAGCAACCTCAGTCCCCACCTTCCCTACCCCATGCTGGCTTCCACCAGACACAATTCAAAAAAAGATTGGCTAGTGAATGGTATCTTAGGTCACAAGGTATACATCACAAAGACTTGGTTCTGGGGACTCCAATAGAAGAATAGAAAAGTGGCCTTAGACAATAGAAAGAGAAATGGGTGTAGCATGTGGTGGTGTGGCCATGACTCCCTGCAACAACACAGAAGTTGAGCTCTTGGGCATCAAGAACTTCTTAAAATAAAATAAAACTTAAAAGGAAAAAGAAAAGGTTGTTACTTTTGTTTTTTCCTTTTCAAGACTGAGAATTAAACCCAGGGCTTCGGGCGTGTTAAACAAGCACACTACCATGGAGCTATATCCAGCTTAGTTTTTATTATTTTCATTCTCTGTTCATTTACTTTTTGCTTTTGAGACAAGGTCTCCCGCTAGCCTAGAGTGGAGTAGAAGTTATTCTGAAGTTCAGGCTGGCTTCCAGTTTAAAGCAGGCCTCCTGCCTCCCTTCCCCTGCGTGTTGGGATTGGATGCCACACCAGGCTACTTTTTTTTAAAACTGCTCATCAGCCAATTAATTATTACTGAGAGTGTATTTCTGCTGAATTTAAAACTAAATATAAAGTTCTCAAAATTAGGGATGAAAAAACGTACTATCCGAATTTAGATGCCTGCATAACCTGCACAAGGTTCTGGTTCCCCATTGCCAGGGCTGGGAAAGGGGGGACAACTGTTTAAAAATGACCACATGACAGGTATCCCATATCAGCGTCTACATGTAATGCAAATTACCATAGCTCACACTTGTCTTTCCAACACTTGGGAAGCTGAAATGGAAATCACTGCTGAGAGTTCAAAGCCAGCTTGTTCTATTGAAATGCAGACCAACCTTGGCTGCCTGATAGGCCTCCCAAGCCTCCTCTCTGGGGGACTTGGATAGGTGTGTGTAAAACAGCACTTGGTTCGGATGCAGGAAGTTTGGCCTAGGAATCATCTTACATTCTGACACTGAGCTAGGCATGCCAGCACCCAAAAGAATGTTTTTCTCCACTTTCCTTTATTATACCTTCTGCAGAAGATATGGATAACGTGGCCGTTTATAGTTTCATGCTTAAAAGCTACTCCCTTGACTTCAAGTTGAATGAACACGCAATTGACTAGCCCCTGGTATTATACCCATTAATTTTGTGCATAAAAGGATTTCGAACCCTGCTGGGAATTTACAAAGAAAGCATTCTTATTGTAATGATCAATCCTGGTAAACAAAGCCAAGGGCTGAGTGGGGAAGGGAGGGAGGACTGGGTCATTACCATGACAGCCAGGTCTGCTGACATGTAAATGACAGTCCTTCGGTTCTGCCTGGAGAGTTTAGAAACAAGTAAAATGGTTTCGAGGCCAGCCTGGTCTACAGAGTGAGTTCTAGGACAGCCAGGGCTACACAGAGAAACCCTGTCTTGGAAAAACAAAAAACAAACAAACAAAAAAAGTAAAATGGCTATCCTTTCTTGGGTCCTTACTTCATAGGCTGTCAAATCACATCCCTTAGTTCTGTGAAATTTCCAGAATATTCCTCTCATAATAACATTAAGGAAGAAAGAAATAAGTTGATGTGGGAGAAGTGAGAGCGGGTGAGATGGCAAGCTGCCCTTTAACTACCACCAGAGTACCCTAGCATGTGCACAACCCCCCCCCAACCCAAATAAATAAAATCAAAAAGCACCACACTCAAGAAATAGATATTTGAGAGTTAGAATATTCATAATATCCTGAGTTCGAGGCCAGCCTGGTCTACAGAGTGAGTTCCAGGACAGCCAGGGCTACACAGAGAAACCCTGTCTCGAAAAACCAAAAAAAAAAAAAAACAAAAAACAAAAAAAAAACAAAAAAACAAGAATATTCATAATAATGAGTCCCAGGCTAGCCAGGGGTGCACAGAGGTAGGTTAAAAGAAAAAAAAAAAAAAAAGCAAGTTGAACAAGTTGGACTACACCTTTAATTACAGCACTTGGGAGGCAGAAGTATGTAGATCTCTGAGTTTGAATCCAGCCTGGCTTAAATAAGAGAATCTGTGTGTCAAGATAAATAAATAAATAAACCAACCCTCATCCCTCAAACCACATAGGAACGGAAAATTAATATAGTCACTCCATTTAATGTAGTTAGAATAAAGAAGAAAGACCTGCCCTGTGTTTGTGTTAGAAAAATTGCAGGGACAGCAGGTGATTTTTTTTTTTTTTCCTCTACTAGACAAGTTTGAGGCCAAGCAGCTCAGCCTGTGATTCTGGGGGCTGTCGTGGCATGAGTTTGAGGCCAATGATCTCAGCTCTGTGGCTACGTTCTGCAAGCCTCAGTGCCATTCAGACTCCAGGTAAAGGAGAAATCTAATTAGTTTGCAGGTTGGCAGTCCCTTTGGCTGGGGAGAATGAAATGCACCTTGTGACTTGAGCCTCGGGAGGACTGAAGAGCAGGAATCCAATACCAATACCTCGCCTGGTGCCTCACTTCCTAATAAGCCCTTTCTCAGTATTTCTCAGTATTTCTGCTGGAGTCTCTGAAGCTCAGCATGAGAAGAAAGCAATGGAAGCACAAGGTTGAGGGCATGGCAGGCAAAAGCAGTATTTGGGCTAACCTTCATATACCCCAGGCTGTTTTGAAAGTCAATGTATAGCCAACATTGACCCTGATTTTCTGGTCCTCTAGCCTATACCTCCTAAGTTCTGAGATGGCAAAGGCCACCCCGAGCTGTTGATGCAGTGTTGAGAAGCAAACCCAGGGTTTAGCGAATACAGGAGATTGAATATACTATTCAATCTAACCCATATCCTTAGCCTCCAAGTCATAAAAAATGGATGCAGTCTCCTTAGCCAAACGCTGGGCTTGTTTCTAACTGGATTCCTCCAGAGCCTTTGTGAAAAACACCTGCTTGCTTCTTAGTCATTGTAGAAAGGTTTTAGTCAGAACCTTGGAAGCCAGAAGGGGAGCCAGAGTGGCGGCCCCACCTTTGCCCCTCTGCTTCTGAGCTCCCTGCTAGGCCTGAGGGTCAAAGGTAAACTCGAAGGAGGCCTTATGAAGGACTTCAGAGATGTTTCTACATTTTTAACCCTAGAGGTTTTCAAAATGTTCTTTGTGGAGCCTCTGAGCTGTATTAATGTATAAACATACTGACTGCCAAACCCAAAGACTTGAAGGCAATCTCTGGACCCCACAAGGTAAGACAGAACCCACTGCTACAGATTTTCTCTGACACCTATATGCTCTGTATAGCTTCCTTTACACCTTCTTGATAGCCTCCCCCAACAAACACCAAAAATAAATAAAATGTAATTTTAAAATGCTCACTGTGGGCCAGCTTGGTGGTGCAAGCCTTTATTCTGGAAGGCAGAGAGAGGTAGGCAGATCTCTGTGGCTTGGAAACCAGCTTAGTCTACATAGTGAGTTCCAGGCCAGTCAGGGCTACACAGAAAGATCCTGTCACAATAAATAAGCAAGTAAGTGAGTGAGTGAATAAATAAGTAAATAAAATTCTTTGGATGAAGTTGGTGGAGCAAGCGATTTGCTTGGTTATGTTCAATGTAATATAACAAGGCATAGAGGTTCCAAGGCCACCTTGGGAAAGTAATGACAGGCTGAATCAGTTATCCTTAGCTACATAGGGGATCAAAGGCTAGGCTCATTTAGCCTAGAAAGACCCAGTCTCAAAATAAACAAAGGAAGAAGAAAATAAGGAATCCAGCATTCTAGACTAATAAAACCCATATCTTTCTTGTTGCTGCTGAAATACAGTTTCTCTTGTAGCTGCTTGTGCCTATCCATTGCTGGAATTAAAAGAATGTGCCTTTAAGCCCGGCAGTGGTGGCACAGGCCTTTAATCCCAGCACTTGGGAGGCAGAGGCAGGCAGATTTCTAAATTCAAGGCCAGCCTGGTCTACAGAGTGAGTTCCAGGACAGCCACGGGTTACACAGAGAAACCCTGTCTCGAACCCTCCCCCACCACCAAAAAAAATGTGCCTTTATACCCAACCAAACCTATCTTTTTGTTTTGTTTTGTTTTGTTTTGTTTTTTTGGTTTTTTGGTTTTTTTTGGTTTTCGAGACAGGGTTTCTCTGTGTAGTCCTGGCCGTCCTGGAACTCACTCTGTAGACTAGGCTGGCCTCGAACTCAGAAATCCGCCTGCCTCTGCCTCACAAGTGCTGGGATTAAAGGCGTTCGCCACCACCGCCCGGCCAAACCTATCTCTTTATCTGCTTCCACAAGCCTAAGACCTAGCAAATTGCTGGTGACACTTACTTGTTCAATTAATAAGACATCTAAAATGTATTAAATATGCCTGGAGTTAATGACTGAACTGGGCATAGTGGTATGTGCCTATGCTAGCACTTGGGAGATTGGAGACAAAGACTTAGGAGTCCCCACCAACCAAAGAACATACACCCGCTGGACGTAGGCCTCCCCGCTCATATGTAGCAGATGTACAGCTTGACCTTCATGTGAGTCCTGAACCACTGGAGCAGGGCTATCCCAAAAGCTGCGGCCTGGCCTGTACGTGAGATCTGATCTAACTGGGCTGCATTGTCTGGCCTCAGCGGGAAAGGAAGCACCTAGCCCAAAGACTTGAAGTGCTGAGGGGTAGAGTGGGGGGGTGGGGGGGGTGGGGGAGGGTAGTGCACGGAGGAGAAGGGGAGGGGGGAGGAAAGGATTATGGGAGGGGGCGACCAGGAGGAGGGCAGTGAGCAGGATGTAAGGTGAATACGTTAAAAAAAAAATTAAAATTAAATTAAGTTTTTCAAAATTTCCAATTCCACATACACACAAAAAAAAAGATGTAGGCTCAGGAGTCCCAAATTATTCTTTGCTATTTAATGAATTTATGGCCAGCTTGGCATATCTGAAACCCTGTCTCAAAACACCCTAAAACCAAAGCCTGCAACATGGCTCTGTAGCTTTAACCCCCGCCCTACAAGCCTGGAGACCTAATTTCAACCCGTGGAACTATTTAAAGATACTTAAGGATAGGAGAAAACCAACTCTATCAAGATGCACAATGTTCTCTGACCTTCATATTCAGGTGGCAAAGCAGGCCTACACAATCACACACAAAAGAAAGAAAAGGGAGGAAGAGAGGAGGGAGAAAGGGCTTTGAAACTCGGGATTTCAAAACAAAACAACAAAAAAAAAAAATCCAAACAAAACCAAACGCGGAACCTCTCGGGTTCCTTTATTTATTTTGTTATTATTTTAACTTGTTGCCCTGGCTAGCCTGGAACTCGGGCTAGACCGAGCTGACCTTGAACTAACAATGGTCTGTTAGGCTTGCCCTGAAAATTCTAGAATTAAAGGCTTCACCTAACCCAGCCTCTAGATGTTTAAAAACAAAAACAAAAAAAAAAACCAAACAAATTATTTCCTCTTCAAGGAGGGGAGAAAAAAAAAAAACTGTGAAGGTCATTTTGCCGCAGGGAAACTCAGCTCTGAGGAAGCTGGGTGGGTTGAGTAAGGATTCTCCCCGGGTGGGGGAGGGGTATCAGAGCCTCCCTGTCCAGGGGGCCAATGAGCCTCCAGACTATATAAGAACCTAGCGCCTACCCCCATCTCAGAGGCTTCTACTCCACAGCAAGAGGGCTGCTTCTGGCGGGTCTCTGGGCCACCTCCGGCTTCCTGCTCCTCTCGAAGGATAGGTAACATTTGTTTTAAATATTTTCTCTTTTTCCTTCAGGTCTGTGGGTTAAATCTACCTTGCTCAGAGTGGGAAAGTACGACCAGGATTTCCCGAGATTTTTTTTCTCCTGTTTAGCCAGCCTGGCCTTTAACTCCGCTCTGCCTGTCCTCCAGATTAAAGGTCACCAAGGCCTGCTTTTTAAGTTTTTTCACTTTTTAAAATTTAGTCCTTTTTTTTTTTTTTCCCGAGACAGGGTTTCTCAATTAGTCTTTTTAAAAAAGGCAGTCTGGCCTTCCATTCAGCTTTCTTTCTTGGCTGGCCTCTACGGGTTCGGCTGGGTTTACTAATCCCTATGTCAGAGGCAGACCTGAAGTTGGTTGGTTTGGTTTCCAGCAACGAAATTGGTTAATTTGTGGGGGAAAGGGAGTAACTTAACTCTCAAAGGGACTTCTTGGGCTTTGTGGGGGTTTACTTGCTGCGCACCACAAACCAAGGCTGGGAGTCGCTTGAGCAAGTCAACAGGGTCCCAGGCTCATCTCTCTGCAGTGCATTTCTATTACTGTAGACTATCA
The DNA here is from genome assembly GCF_011762505.2 of Arvicanthis niloticus. Lineage (NCBI taxonomy): Eukaryota > Metazoa > Chordata > Mammalia > Rodentia > Muridae > Arvicanthis > Arvicanthis niloticus. The sequence continues at coordinate 7,447,150 of NC_133438.1, read as the reverse complement.
GTAGACACTAAGAGGTCAGGCCTGAAACTCTTGGATACTAACTCTTGTCTTTGATTTCATCCAGGTTTTCTGCTCAGGTTCGAGTGATGGATGTTCCGCACACTCTTGCTGGTTTTTTTACCTGTGAGCCGTCTCATCTTGCAGTACTCAAACTATGGGGGCACTTTTTTGTTATTGTAAAAAGTGCCGCCAGGTTTTAAGTCCTGCCGGTTGAGAAAACTGGCGATCAGCCGCATGTAAAGTTTTTCGGACATAACGACCCGGCACCACGTGTTTCCCGGTTTAACTGCAGTGCTGGGATTCAGGTCAAGGAATGAGGCTGGTTTTAGGGAAGGTTAGGGGTGGACACACCCTTGCCCAGTAACTGAGGTCATGGGGGATCTGAGGAGTCGATACGCGCCCGTGCTCTTGGATGGATGGATCCCAATGTAGTGGCCATCAAAGTGGAGGCCCTCTCTTGAGTCTAAAGCAGAAAGTGCTTCCACTTTGTGTGCTACTGCTTGGGGAACACATCTGCTTTGCGTCTGACTCCCTCTGTCACGTGAGGGGACTACCTGACTTCCAAAAGTGAGCAATTGAAAGCAAGCGTGCCTGAGTTAGGCTTGGAGTGCTTACCCTAATGGGACCGGACAGGCTTAGGTTGCAATGAGACCCCGATAGTTCCGAGAATCTGTGTGTTGTAGATACGTGTGCTGCTCAATGTTTGCTTTTTTTTTTTTAGGCATTCACCCTAGACCTCCAACCTGTGATACTCAAACTGGGGGCTCTTTTGGATTTTCTTTGGAAGAAAAGTGCCGCCAGGTTTTGAGTGTTACCGGTTGAGAACGCAACGGCTGCAAGGCTTGTGTCATGTGTTCTGGGATTGTGCTTCTGGGCAAGTGGGTGTCACAGGTGGTCTTCATGAGTCACACCCGCACCTGGGCACGTGCGGCACTAAAGGCCTTCCGCATTCCTAAAGGAGCCTGAATCTGCATAGGCCCTGGGAGGGTGCTGAGCTCAGGGCTTGGAAGTTAAGACACACAGTGACGATCAAAGTGGAGGCCCTCTCCGTGGCTTGGCGGGAAAGTGCATCCATTTTGTTTGTCTCTGGGTGTACATGGCGTCTGAAAAGCCCGGTGCAACTGCAAGCTGGAATTTCTTACCTGAAAAACAGGTGAGGAAGCAGGGCGGCTCATAGGAGTTTTAGTCAGGCTGAATGCGTGCAGGTTTGTCACCCCTGACCAGCTTCACCCTGACCAGCTTCACCCTGACCAGCTTCAGTAAGTAGTTCCACTCCCAGTTGCCACAACTATCCAGTTTTTAAAGGCAAAATGACAGATGCCCTCTTTAATCTGGCTCCGCCACACAAGCTTGGACATCCAGAGGGGTAGGTAGCTATATATAGTGAATTATCTACTGTGCACTTTGTGCTTTCCAAGTAGCTCAGCCTCTGGATACTCCCATGATGGCTGGGATTTACAGGTGTTAGGACGTTGTGTGCCCTGGGCACAATGAATTTTTCAGGTTTTAGGATTCCAGTGAGTTGAATGAAGGAATGGCAATCGCACTTAGCCTGGGCTACTTCCTTCCAGCCTGCATGCCTGGTGGCAAAGTTGTGAATAGAAATAACAATTTTGTTTTTTTTTTTTACCACAGCCCACTTTGGGAATTCTTCAACCTGTGATACTCAAACTGTGTGACACTTTGTTCTTTGCAAGAAGTGCCGCAAAGTTTGCAGTGTTACCGATTGAGACTGGAGCCTAGGAAGGGCTGCGCACCTGGTGGCACTCAAATGTAGGAGCACTCTTCTGATCTTTAAGTGGAAAGTGTTGCATCATTTGGGTGTCATCTGTGGGTTCATTTCACAGGTTTCCAGTGGACTCATTAGACCCAGAGAAGCTGGAACAGCCTTCTAAGACTATTACAGTGATACTTGGGGCAGGCCCTGAGTACCTCCCCAAAGGTGCCAGCACCAGTGAACATGCTTCATTGAGTCTAGGAGAATACTAACTTATCCATCTTTGGATTGAACAGTCCTCAATTGCAGGCATGATTGGATCTTCGGAAATCCCATATAGCTATACTCAAAATGGAGGCCCTATCTAAGCTTCTAAGTGGAAAGTGCTTCCATTTTGTGTGTTGCTGTGTGGAGAAGGCATCAGAACTTCAATCAACCTGGGACTTGCTCATTTTGGTGAGACTCAGAAGTGGAGCACCCTTCTGGATTTGTGTATGGAAAGTGCTTCTACTTTTGAGTATCACCTGTGGGCACCACTACCTGGACCTTCGAGTTTATCTAATCACTGGGGGAGGGAATGAATTCCAGCTGCAGGCTGGTTTGGTTTTTAACAGGCTGTCAGCCCAAGTGGTTCTTGGCATACCAAGGGTGTGGGTCTCCCCAGAAGCTGAGACTACAGGTGTGCCAGCAGTGGGCGTGACAGTGCCTTAGTCCCCAGTGAAATACTTAGCACCATGCCTGTCTGTATTGCACAATGGGTTGGCCTTCAATTTAACAATTGATTGCTAAGATGCTCTTGTTTCTGTTATACCAGTTTCCCCATTTGGCTGTCCTACAGGTAAGTGCCCAGGGCAGAAGTGGCTATCTGGAGTTTCCAAGTACTCTTTTTCAAGCAATTCAAATTTTTCCTTTGTTTTGGAATCCAGGTGAAGGTTCCCTGAAACTGGACTGCCATGTGGGTGCTTTGAAGGTCCTGGAAGAGCAACCAGTTGAGCCACTGAGAAGATCCCCTGAGCCATCTCATCTCCCCAGCCCCCCCCCCCCCCAGTGTTTCAATAAAGTCTTGTTCTCTTGTCTTTTGCGGCTTTCAGGTTTATTTACTTATTTACTTCTGGGGTTTGGCTGGGCTTTGCTTCTGGAGTTTGTAGGGATGAAACTCCATGCTTGCAAGCACCTTTGCCCATTTTAAGGCAGGGGCAGGTATAGGTACTTGCTTCCATGGGTTTTAGTATACATCTGAGAAGCTGTGCTAAATGCATGGCTTAGATTTTTTTTTATTTACACTTGTATGTGGTCATTAGGCACAAGTGTCATTAGGCAGCAGGAGCTTCCAGGGTCTCCAAGGTGGATGCTGGGCTTTATGGGGATTAAAAGCTAGGGCACCTCTTTTGGAGACAGCCCTGGCTTCTCAAATGCAGAGCCACCACTCCAAGGCTTTTAGGCTCTGGCTAGGCTGGCCTGGATGCTGTGCCACTGTGCCTGGCCACATGCTGCGTTTACATTTGAGCCCACTTTAAGCATATGAATGCGCATCTGATCCTTGTGCTTGCTGGCTGGCTCTGAGTGCAGTGTCTTACTTAGCAGACATTACAGATAGTTGTGAAGCCACCATGTGGTTGCTGGGGATTAAAACTAGGACCTAGTTTGTTTTTTTGAGGGTTTCTCTGTAGCCCTGGCTATCCTGGAACTGTAAACCAGGCTGGCCTCAAATTTTCCTGCTTCTGCTTCTCAAGTGCTGGGATTACAGGCCTGCACCACCACTGCCCGGTTTAGGGCCTAGTTTTGACCCAGGATGTTTCCCAACTGGTCCACTTTTCCAGACCAATTTACACATTTTTAGGCCTCATTTGTGTCTCTGGGGGCCCAGCCCAGAATTGAGTACAATTGAGATCAGCATGGCCTTTCCATATACCTGCAAAGACTACTGCTTGCTATTTCTTCTACTATGCACACAAGTAATTGTGGGTGTCTGTCTATCCTGACTGTAATTCTATACTTTGGCCAGTAGGTGGTAACCTCGATCCACAGAAACGTCCAGGCTGCAGATTTTTCCATTCCTCTGGTGCCTGCTCTTCAAACCTGCTAACTAGCCAATCCCCGCCCTAAAATCAACCTGTACTTAGTGGGCCTCCTGACAGAAGTAAGACAGGTTTCTTAGCTGGTTTCTGAGGATGACCTTGAATGATCTTGTCTCCACCTCACCGGAGGCTGGCCTTTTAAAAGTTCTGTCAAGTTAGAGGAGAGAACAAACATCCTGGTCTGGTCCATGTTCTCTTCATTACTGCTCAGCACCCAATATCCAGGTATGGTTTTGTGACTCGAAGTGCCGCTATCCTCCTAAGGGTCATTTTATTCAGGTCCATTCCAAACAGCCTGGGGACAAGCATGGGACTGTCAGTGTGGTGACTTAAAAGACAGCATCCTGGTATACTGCATTTTAGCCTGGAAAAGTAATCTCACCGGGCGGTGGTGGCGCACGCCTTTAATCCCAGCACTTGGGAGGCAGAGGCAGGCGGATTTCTGAGTTCGAGGCCAGCCTGGTCTACAGAGTGAGTTCCAGGACAGCCTGGGCTACACAGAGAAACCCTGTCTCGAAAAACCAAAAAAAAAAAAAAAAAAAAAAAAAGTAATCTCAGACATTGGCTTGATTGAGTGCTTCCTGCTCTTGCACAGGGCTAGGGTTCAGTTCTACATAAAACCATTTTTGAATTTAGCTCTCAGGTATAGGACATCCTCTTGCCGCTGGTGCCAGCATGCATATATACACATACATTCATATGTAGGCATAATTAACATAATCTTAAGTGCATGGGCACCTGAGACAGCACAGGATAAAGGTTTTTGCTGCCTTTGGTATTCAGAGAGCACTGATTTCAAACTTGGCCTCTGGCTTTACAAGCAGGTGCCATGGGATACAGGAACATAGTAAAGGCAAAATTAAAAAAAAAATACTTGCAGTGTTGAAACGTGTGTATACTTCAGTGCTTTACTGCTGAGCTGCCTTCATACCTCACATATTAAGATACGGTCTCATTAGGTTGTCCAGGCTGGCCTTGAACTTGGGAACCTCCGGTGAAGCTGGGATCCATACTCCCAGGTTTTTTGCTTAATTATCGTATGCCATGGTATGCTTCGGGGAGGCAGAGATCAATTTGTTCTATTCTACTCATGTGGGTCCTGAGGACTGAACTCAGGTAATCAAGGTAGACACGAAATGCCTTAACCTGCTGAGCCACCTCACCAGCCCTTTATGTTTTGGTTTTGTGCATATCAGTATTTTGCATGCATGTGTGCCTGAACCTCCTATATGCAGTACCAATGGAGGTTAGAAGAGGTGGTTGGATCCCCTGAATCTGTAGTTATACGTGGTTGTGAGCCACTAAGTGGGTTCTGGGATCGGGGTCCTCTGCAGAAACAAGGGCTCTTACGCACAATGCCCTTTAGTCCCAATTTTTTGTTTGCCTGTTTGAGACAGGGTCTCCGAGCAGCCTTGGCTAGCCTGGAGTGCTGGGTTAAAATATGTTCCCAGCCACACCCAGCTCCTTACTCCCAATTTTAAGTGTCTTCAGTCTTTAATAAGAACTTTAACAAAATCTCACTTGTACTCTTCATTTATAGGTGCAGATACTGACTGCTCTTCCAGAGGTCCTGAGTTCAATTCCCAGCAACCACACGGTGGCTCACAACCATCTGTAATGGGATCCGATGCCCTCTTCTGGTGTGTCTGAGGACAGCGACAGTGAACTCATGATAAAAATAAATCTTAAGAATTAAAAAAAAAAAAAAAAAAAAAAGGAAGAATAGGAAGGAAGGAAGAAAGGAAGGAAGGAATACTGCACCAAGCTTGCTATTCCAGAATTCAGGAGACTAAGGCAGGAGGATGGACAGTTTGAGGACTAACTAATGAGGCTGTAATTTCCAGCTAGCATGTACTTGTCTTATACCCAAGTCCATGAGTGAAATAGCTTCATGTTTGTTTATGTAGCTTTATTTTTATTATTTACGTGTGTGTGTGTGTGTGTGTGTGTGTGTGTGTGTGTGTGTGGGCTCAGAACGCTAGGAGCTGGAATTACAGGCAGCTGTAAACCACTTGACATGGGTGCTAGGAACTGAACTCCGGGTCCTCGTAAGTGCAGCAAGTGCTTTTAACTGTTGAGCGCTCTCTCTCTCTCTCTCTCTCTCTCTCTCTCTCTCTCTCTCTCCCCAGAGTTATTTATGTACTTTTTATGCTCCTCAGTGATTTGGTATTCCTACCCCAAAATCTGAGCTCAGCATTCCCACACTTTCCTTTCTTTCCAAGAAATCAGAATTCATCTCTCACCACAGGACTCGAAGCTTGCAGCCTGGATGCCTCAGCCTCTTGCATAGCTGCCAGACACCTGAATCCCCCAGAGCGTTGTTGGTCAAATAAAGCTCATTCAGGGTCTGGCTGATTCCCAGGGTAGAAGCAAGGTCCTCACATGCTTTGGATGTAAGGCCGCAGCTATCCAGCCTACAGAAGAAAAGCTGAAGATGTATGAGGCATGCTTTTCAGTTGACCTTTTTTTTAAAAAAAAAAAAAAAAAAGATTTATTTCTTATGCATAAATTAGACAGTGTTCTGCCTGCATGTATGCCTGCAGGCCAGAAGAGGGCACCAGATCTCATTATAGATGGTTATAAGCCACCATGTGATTGCTGGGAATTGAAGTCAATATCTTTACAAGAGCATCCAGTACTCTGAACCTCTGAGCCATCTCTCCAGCCCTGTTGACCTTGTTTAAAGGAAACGGTCACGAACCTATCCAGTGGTTGCTGGACACATTCCTTAGGGAGTGGTGTAGCACTTAGTCAGCAGTCACCCCACCATGCTCGTGCAGGGTTCTAATCAGCTCCAGTGTGCCACACACAGAGAAAGATTTAGAGGGGCCGGAGAGACGGCTCAGCAGTTAAGAGCATTTGTAGCTCTTGGGTTTAAGCCAGATGTGGTGGTGCACGCCTTTAATCTCAGCACTTGGTGGGCAGAGGCAGTTGGATCTCTAAGTTCAAAGCTACCATGGTCTACAAAGCAAAGACTTGGGGTTGTTTCAAGCTCCTGCTATGCCTTTCCATCCTGTCACCAAATCAGACCCTATCCTTTGGAACTGTAAGCCAGAATAAATCCATTTTTTCTATAAGTTGCTTTTGATCAGGGTGTCTTATCACAACAACAGAAAAATAGTACAAGTTATAATAATGTGAGTTATAGATTGGATCCCCATATACTTTGGAGCCAAGGATCAAACGTTTCCTTTTGTGGTTAATTGTTCCTCAATTTTAGTCTAGAGCCAAATTTGGCCTCCTAGAAAAGAGGTAGGGATTGTGCCAGCCCTCAGTGGTTTCATCTCCAAAGAACACATCTTTGGCCAAGTCAGCTCAGTCAGTCAACAGGTTCTCCAGGGCAGGAGCGAGGATTAAAAAGAAAAAAGATAGCCGGGCAGTGGTGGAGCACGCCTGTAATCCCAGCACTTGGGAGGCAGAGGCAGGCGGATTTCTGAGTTCCAGGCCAGCCTGGTCTACAGAGTGAGTTCCAGGACAGCCAAGGCTAACAGAGAAACCCTGTCTTGAAAAAACAAAACAACAACAACAACAAAACAACAACAAAAAAAAATAATTAAACAACATTGTAGCATGACCCCAGCCAGTTCTGAGGCTGAATCCGGTTTATTTTTTTTCTAATCTCCTTTTATACCATTTTAATTACATGCAAGTAATAAGGTCAGTTCTAGGACAAGGAACAAGCAAGGCAATAAGCAAAGTCCCACAGTCACTGTTTCTAAGGGCTCATCAAGATGACCAAGATATCTGAGCCTACTTCCCTGTCCTAGTCCAAAGTCAAAAAGCCTACTTCTTTGTTATAGCTCAAAATCAGATTCCTACTTGAGCTTACTTCAGTGTCCTGGCTCAATGTCAAATTCCTGTCTGAAGCCTACTTCCTTGTCTGTGCCCAATATCAAATTCCTGCCAAGTTTCTAGAAGTGGCCCCCAAACCTCTCCACAGATCTGTAAACAATGAGTCTTTTTTTTTTTTTTTTTTTTTTTTTTTTTCCGAGACAGGGTTTCTCTGGCTGTCCTGGAACTCACTCTGTAGACCAGGCTAGCCTCGAACTCAGAAATCTGCCTGCCTCTGCCTCCCAAGTGCTGGGATTAAAGGCATGCGCACTTTTTTCTTAAAGTCAGAATTTAAGCCTCAAATCAACCTTCTGGTCTTCCTGCCTTTCATCGCCCAAATGCTGTGATTACAGGGAGGAGCCATCAGACCCAATTTGAGCAGTGCTGAGGTTGGAACCTGGGCTTCCTGCATGTCCATGTCGGGCAGAGAATTTGGGGGCTGAGTCACCTCCCAAAACCAAATGTTGTCTTTTCATTTGTGTTTGGATTTTTCAAAGAAAGGGGAGAGGGGCACAAAAGGAAAGGCTGTTGTCTCCATTAACATCTCCACCCTTTCCCTCTCCCCCTCCCCCAAGGGGGAAAAAAAAATGCTCACCACAGCTTCTGGAGTCTGCATGTCTGGTGCCTCAGGCCTTCCCCCAGGAGCCACAGGCCTCTGTCTCCCAAGTCATTGAAGCTCAGGTCCAGCTCTCGGAGGTGTGTGTTAACCTGGAGCACACTGGGAATGCCTGCACACGCGTCTGAGCCCAGTCGACAAATGCCCAACCTAGAGGTAGGGATGGCCAAGCTGAGTTTGCCTTGTGCCTTTGGTAATGTCACCAGGGTTTGGATAAAAGTGCCAAATTTGTATGCTGGGTGCAGGGATATGGCTTCGCCTGCTTTTGAAAGAGAAAAGAGAAGGCAGAGAGGAAGATAGCACAGAAACCAAGGGCCCAGGCAGAACGAAACGCAGAAAAATACAAAATAAATAAGAACAGGAGAAGGGCTGGAGATATAACTCAGCACTAACAAGCATTGGTTCCATGACCAGCACCCATGTGGTAGCTCACAACTGACAGTAACTCCAGCCCCAGGAAATCTAAATCCCTCTTCTAGCCTCTGTGGGTACTAGGCATGTGTGTGGCCATACACATACATGTGGGCAATAAGCCATATATGTAGCTTTAAAAAATATATTATTAAAAACAAGGAAAGGTGGGGTGGTGTTCATTTGATGAGTACTTGCCTAACACACACCCTGGACTCCATCCCTAGTATTTGGGGTGTGTGGTGTTGCCTGTCTGTGGCCATTATACTTGGGAAATCAGGAGTTCAAGGTTAACCTGAGCTGCAGAGCAAGTTTGTGGTTAGCTTGAGCTACCTCGAACCCTGTCTCCAAAACCAAAACGAAACAGAAAAGTACAGGGGGCTTCCTGCTACAGAGATGGTTAAGAGCACTTGCTTCTTTTATAAAGGGCCCCAGTTTGGTTCTCAGCACCCATGCTGGGCAGGCAGCAGCACATGACAGAGGATGGGAGATCATCTTTCTCTGAGCACACATGCAAACGTGTGGCACACACTCACATAGGCACGAGTAAAAATATCTGTTAAAAAAAAAAAATCTTTTTGGAGGGCTGAAGGGATGGCTCAGAGGTTAAGAGCACTCACTGACTGCTCTTCCAAAGGTCCTGAGTTCAATTCCCAGCAACCACATGGTGGCTCACAACCATCTGTAAAGGGATCTGATGCCCTCTTCTGGTGTGTCTGAGGGCAGCTACAGTGTGTTCATATACATAAAATAAATAATTCTTTAAAAAGAAAAAAAAATTTTTTTTGTTTGTTTTCTCAAGACATGATGTCCTAGAGGTCCTAGAACTCACTTTGTAGACCAGGCTGGCCTTGAACTCACAGACATCCACCTGCCTTTTGTCTCCTAAGTGCTGAGATTAAAGGCCTGCACCACCACTGCTCAGCTCCTTTTTAAATTTATTAATAATAATAATAACAATAACTATTATTATTATTTTAGGACAGAGCCTCACTGTGAAGGTTGGATAATCTGGTACTCAGAGATCCAACTGCCCCTACCTCCTGAGTTCTGGGATGAAAGGTGTGTACTACCATTGCCACGCTCTCGACTGTGGTGTCCATTTGGTTGGTTTGGTTTTGGGTGATGGTGATAGTTTTTACAATTTTTTTTTAAAAGATGTACTTTTATTTATTTAGTTTGTTTTGCCTACCTGCATGTTTGTGTGAAGGTGTCAGGTCCCCTGGAACTGGAATTACAGGTGATTATAAACCACCATGTGGGTGCTGGGAAGTGAACCTGGGTCCTCTAAATCTCTAGCACCTAGTTTTTACACTTTTTAAGTTAGTAGTATATGTGTATTTGTGTGTACGTGCACACGCATGTGCATGTGAGCGTGCACGTACATTTGTGGACATGTTGGCTTGCCATAGTGCCCATGAGGAGGTCAGAAGACAACCCGTGGGAGTTGGTTCTTTTCTTTTACCATGTAGGTTTCATGAGTTTAATTTAGATCATTAGGCTTACCAGCAAAGCACCTTTCTTTTTCCAGTGAGTCATGTAGTCCTGGGTGTTCTAGAATACTCTGTGTAGACCAGGGTGATTTGTTTGTTTGTTTGTTTGTTCATTTGTTTACAGACAGGGTCTTCCTATGTAGCCCTTACTATCCTGGAACTCACTATATAGACCAGGCTAGCCTAGAACTCAAAAATATCTGTCTCTGTCTCCCAAGAGCTAGGATTAAAGGCATGCATCACCACACCTGGCTAAGAACATTGCCCTGGCCCGAGGAGATTAGACGAGACCTTAGGGAAGGGGGTGAAAGAATGAAAGGACAAGAGACACAAAGAATGAAAGCAAGTCTGGGTTCTGATCAAGCTCTGAAACTTTAATTTTGGGGGAAGGTTATAAGGACACAGCAAACCGGGAAGTTTAGGCAAGGGTCATTGCTTAGGGCTATCCCACTATTGAATCCTCACTGTCTAAGACCATCCCAGTGTCATATCCTTATTGCCCTAGACCATCCCATTGTCATAACTGGCTCCTGGGAAATGCCAGACGTTCTTTAAGTTCCTGGGACCTGAGACCTGAGAACGTCCTTTCTTAACCTTGCACTGACTAGTCTTTCTAGAACAGCAGGTAATTTCAGGTAATTTCCTGAGGTTCTCTTAGAACAGCAGGTAGTTTCCTGGGTTTGGCTCTCAGCAGAACATACCTTTAAAAAAATGTTTACTTTTACTTTAATGTGTATGAGCATTTTGTATACATGAGTGTGCACCACATGCAGGCCTGGTGCCCACAGAGATTAGAAGAGGAAGTCAGATTCCCTGGAACTGGAGTTAAAGATGGCCAGTTATGGATAGTGGGTTGTGAGTCACAATGTGGGTGCTAGGAGGTGACCCCTGGTCCTCTGTAAGAGTATCTCTTAACTACTGAGCCTTCTCCCCAGAATTTCTTAATGGTTAATTGATGCAGGAACCCACTGTAGGCAGTATAATCCTAGGCCAGTGGGTTTGGGATGTATAAAACCAGCTGGCAGAGAGCTGGGTGTGTGTGTGTGTGTGTGTGTGTGTGTGTGTGTGTGTGTGTGTGTGTGTCCTTACCTTTAATCCCAGCACTCAGAGACAGCAAGGCCAGCCTGGTCCACAGAGTTCCAGGACAGCCAGGACTATACAGAAAAACCTGTCTTGAAAAACCAGGAAAGCCGGGCAGTGGTGGTGCACGCCTGTAATCCCAGCACTTGGGAGGCAGAGGCAGGCGGATTTCTGAGTTCGAGGCCAGCCTGGTCTACAGAGTGAGTTCCAGGATAGCCAGGGCTACACAGAGAAACCCTGTCTCGAAAAACAAAAAACAAACAAACAAAAAAAACAACAACAAAAAAAAGAAAAACCAGGAAAGCAAAACAAGGAAACAAACACCCCAGCTATCAGAGTAAGCCAGAGGGAACAAGCCAGTAAGCAGCAGCCTTCCACGTTTTGTTTTGTTCTGTTTTTTTTTTTTTTTTTTTTTTTTTTTTTTTTTTTTTCCTGCTTCAGACTTCTGCTTTGGGTTCCCTCAATAATGAATGAACTATAACCAGAAAGCTACAATAAACCCTTGCCTTCCAAAGTCATGATGTTTATCACAGTAACAGAAAACAAACTAGAACAGAGGGTACATTTTGGTCAGTAGTGTTTGTTCTGAGACCTGAAGGGTTAGCCAATCTTCCCTGGAAATGAGGTAGACAGGAGGGTAAAAGGGCAATTTCAGGGAATGTCAGTGGTTTGTATAAAGAAAGGCCCTGTGCCGAGAAATCTTGAAAGATGTTGTATGTAGAGATGGCAAGGAAATGGGAGGTGGTGCCACGGCCTCAGTACCAGAGAAGAACTAGGATGATCACACTCTCACCGGAGGGTCTGGAGTTTGCAGTCTGGATGCCTGAGGCCCTCACACAGCAGAAGCACCCCAGAATCCTCAAGGTCATTCAGACCTAGGTCCAGCTCCATCAAGCTCTGGTTCATTTTGAGAGTAGCGGCCAGATCTTCACAGGAAGCTTGTCGAAGATGGCAGATCTTCAGCCTGCAAAACATCCAGCTCAGTAAGCATGATTTGAGCCTGGGGGGGGGGCACTAAATTTATCTTCTTTCCTATTTTCAGACTTAAATGTCCTCAACAAGCCCTGTGGCACATACCTGTGACACTCACTAGCATTTAGTAGACAGAGGCAGGAGGATGCTCCATTAGAGACTAGCCTGGGTACATAGTAAGACTCTGTCTCAAAAAGCCAGGAGCTAGGGGTGTAGCTCAGTAGTAGGACATTTGTTTGGTACATGCAAAGTTCTGGGTTTGATTCCCAGAACCACCAAAAAAACAAACGAACAAACAAAAACCCAACAACAACAACAACAACAACAAATCCAACCGAAACAAACTAAAACCCCAAGGAAAACACAAAAACAAAAACTGTTCAAGATGACAAATAATGATATTACATGTATCAGACTACATATATATATATGTACATATATATATATTGATTTTTTCAAATTATACTTAAAAATATTTTATGATATCAAATGTGGTAGTACGTACACACCTTTAATCCTAAATCCCAACACAGAAATCAGAGGCAGATGGAATCCCTGTTGAGCTCAAGGCCAATGTAGTCTATATATCAAATTTCAGGCTAGTCAAAGACACAGAATGAGACCCTGTCTCAAAAAATATTTTGTGGATATATGTGTGTGGATGCCCACAGCAACACGTGCTCTTAACTACTGAGCCATCTCTCTAGCCCTTGAGGTTTGTATTTTTTGTTCGTTTGTTCATTTGTTTGATGCGGGAACCCATTGTGGGCAGAGCTGCAGGACAACTTGCAAGACTCATCTTTCTCTTTGCACAGTTTGGACCTCTGGCACTAAACTCACGTTGACAGGCTTGGTGACAGGTGCCTTTACCCTGAACCACCTCATCAGCTCCTATAGATAGTTGTTTTTTAGTAAGACTTGTTTTTATTGGGTAAAACAAATAAGACTGGCATATGCCTCGTGCCTTTGATGCCAGCACTTTGGGGTTATGTCTGTGAAGATCAGGTTTTTATTTCCTCAATAATAGTCCAGGCCACTGACTTTAGGTCACCAGACTTGACAGCAAGGGCTTTTACCTGCTGAGCCATCCTTCTGGCCCCTGCTGTCAAATATTATTATTATTATTTTAAAAATTATTATCTTATAAGGCTAGAGAGATGGCTTCGAGGTTAAGAGCACTGGCTGCTCTTCCAGTTCCAAGATTCCCTGGGACTGGCTTTACCAAAGTTGTGACTGCCATGTGGGCGCTGGGAACTGACCTAAGGTCCTTTTGTGAAACCAACAAGGGTTCTTAACCTCTGAGCCACCTTTTCAGTTCCCTTTTATTTCAGGCTTGAGTAAGAAGCCGAGAGCCTGGAAACACCCCATTGGCAACAGCCCTGCCTCAGCACCCTGAGCGCTGGGATAAAATGTAACACCTGAATTATTTGTCTACTTTGATTCAACACAGACAGACCTGCCCTCTGAGTTGGCCCCAGAAGAACTCACCACAAGGTCCGAAGCCTGCACACTGGGTGCCTCAGCCCTTGACACAGTAACTTCAGCCCCAAGTCCTCCAAGGGGTTTCCTGTCAGATCCAGTTCTACCAGATGTGAGTTGCTGCTGAGAACAGAGGCCAACACTTGGCCAGCTGCAGCCTCCAGCAGACACTTCCTCAGCCTAGGAGGAAGAAGGTGAAAAGGCCCTCATGTTCTGAACCAACCATGTCACCCAACATGAACCTATGTAGTTTTTTTCTCTTCCCTATGTAATTGGGTTGGGTTGATTTGGTTGGTTGGTTGGTTGGTTGGTTTTGTTTATTGAGACAGAGTCTAAGTAGACCAGGCTAGCCTTGAACTCATAGAGATCCACCTGCCTCTACCTCCCAAGTGCTGGGATTAAAGGTATGTGCCACCACACCAGGCCTCAAATAATTTTTAAAGAATCTATTGGCACTGGGTATGATCATGTACCCCTTTAATTTTAGCACTGGGGAGTCAGAGGCACACAAGCCTCTATAAGTTCAAAGTCAGCCTGGTCTACACAGCAAGTGCAAATCAGGAAGGGCTATAAAGTGAGACCCTGTCTCAAAAGTTCAAAACTGAAGACAAAACAAAAACAAACAAACAAAAATCTATTTTTTTAAAAACAAACCTTTTATGGATAGTAAGGAAAAGTGGGCTGTGTATGATCTGTGCATGTGATATTCTTACCGAAATATCACAGGGAAGGCACACTCCCAGCATACAGATAACAGAATGAGGAGTTCAAGACCAGCCGGTGCTACATAGCCAGTTTGAGGCTAGCCTGGGCTACCTGAGACCCTATCTTAATAAATTGAGAGAGAAAGAACAGGGGTGAGGGTGGGGGAAGAGGCAATGGATCTCAGTAATATGTACAATTAATATATGCTAATAGGATTTAAAGAGGAGGGGGAGGAGCAGAAGGAGCACAAACGGAGCAGAAGGAGAAGCATGCCTAGTGCAGACCCACTCACTGGATCATCTGCAGCCTACACCTGGGGTGCCGCAGCCCCTCACAGAGCAGTTCCAGGCCTAGCACCCCAAGGCTGTTACCACTGAGGTCCAGCCTGATTAAATTTCTGTTGGCGATGACAGCTGCTGCGAGGTCCTGGCAGGCTGATGTGGAGATCTGACACCTCTTCAGCCTTAGGGGGAAAGGAAGGCAGAAGCAAGTCATTTACTCAGTGGCTGTTCTGGAATTTTCTGCTTTATATCTGTCTCTCTTTTTAAAGGTTACATGTGCCTCTCCATCCCCCTTTTATTTTTGTTTTGATCTTTCTTTTTTCTTTCTTTTCTTTTTTTCCTTGAGACAGAATTTCTCTGTGTAGCCCTGGCTGTCCTGGAACTTGCTATGCAGAGAAAACTGGCCTCGGTCTCAAACTCTGTAGGCTGCCTAGCTCTGCCTCCCAAGTCGGGGGTGGGGGTGATTAAAGGCATGTGCCACTACACCTGGGTTGTTTCTTTCCTTTTTATCTGATATAAAATAAAGGCGAAGTTCCCAGCTCAGTGGCAGAGCCATTAAATTGCACATTTGTAGTCCTGGGTTTCTGTTCTGAGGACAAAGAAAAATATCTGATAGTTACTAAGGCTTGGGCGGTAGTGGTCTAGTTGGGAGTTTTTTGAATAAAAAAAAAAAAAATACTATAGGGGCTGGATACATGGCTCAGTGTGTAAAGTGAAGACCTGGGTTTTATGCCCAGCACCCCAGAAAAAATCTGGAGGTGGTTCAGTCATAGAGCCCTGCCTAGAATTGCCCAGCAGTAGGGCCTGGAGTGTGACTCAGTGGTAGAGCCCTAGGCAAGTGGATTCCAGGAGTAAGCTCCAGGCTCAGTTTTAAGAGCTTGCTTCAAAATATAAGGCTGTAGGGCTGGAGAGAAGACTCACTGGTTAAGACCACAGACTGCTCTTGCAGAGGACCCAAGTTCTATTCCCAGTACCCATGTCAGGCAGCTCACAAGTGCTTGTAAGTCTGGTTCTAGGTGATCTGATGTCTGTCTGTGCTCTTCCTATACAGACATACATATAAATAAATAGCAATAATAAATGTTTTAAAGGCTCTAACCCTAGCATAGACTCACACACCTTTAATCCCAGCACGATGGAAAGATGGGGGTGGGGCAGGGGGAAGACAGGAAGACCTCTTGAGTGGAGGCCACGCTGGCTTATATAGAGAGGTCCAGAGCAGCCAGGGCTGCATAGCTTTGTTTTGTTTTTGTTTTGTTTTGTTTTGTTGTTGTTTTAAGTGGAAGAAGAGGGTCTAGAGAGATGGCTTAGTGGTTAAGAGCACTGGATGATCTTCCAAGAGACTAGGGTTCAATTCCCAGCACCCAAATGGCAGCTCACAACTGTCTGTAACTCCAGTTCCAGGGGATCCGACACTCGCGCACAGACATACAAAATAAATTATATATATTTAAAAAAAAAAAAAAGAAAAAGTGGATGAGGAGGCTTCCCAGCTGTGGCACACTGCCATAGGAGTCGTGGCTAACAGACATCACCCTGTATGTTCTTCTTAGACGAGCCTTATGGGAGAGGGTGGTGTGGACCCTGAGAAGCTCATGTTGCAGCCGGGACTCACCTCAGGTTCTGAAGCTTGCAGTTGGCATGTCGGAGGCCTTGACAGAGCAGCCGCACACCCTGGCTGCCCAAGGCATTGCGGTACAAGGCCAGCTCGATCAGGTTTGAGTTGGTGCAGACAGCTGCTGAGAGGTACGCACTGTAGATGTCAGGAAGTATGTTCCTTTCCTGTCTGTGTAAAGGCCAACATGTAGTTTAGTCGTCCATGTACTCATTATGGTTGACACAAGTACTGCATTTAACAACTCAGGAGGTAGCCGGGCGGTGGTGGCGCACGCCTTTAATCCCAGCACTTGGGAGGCAGAGGCAGGTGGATTTCTGAGTTCGAGGCCAGCCTGGTCTACAGAGTGAGTTCCAGGACAGCCAGGACTACACAGAGAAACCCTGTCTCGAAAAAACCAAAAAAAAAAAAAAAAAAAAACAAAACAAAACAAAAAAACCTCAGGAAGTATCATAGCCTCTTTATACGATGTTTTTTCCCCCCTTGCTATTTCCAAGTTTATCTCAAACTCCAAGACTCTTAGATTATTCTTGTATGTGTGATGGGGCGTGTTTGATGGGGCGGGGGTGGGGGTGGGGTCCGCATGTAGCCCAGGCTGGTCCTGAAATTATTGTGTACCTTAAACTCCTGATCTTCTGTCCTTTACCTCTCACTTTCTGGGATTACAGCAGTGTGAGATACCAAGCTTGACTTCAGACAGACAGTTCTTTTCTTTATTTATTTTGGCCATTTTTTTCTCACCTCCCTCCACTCTGTGTGTGTGTGTGTGTGTGTGTGTGTGTGTGTGTCTGTGTGTGTGTCTGTGTCTGTGTCTGTGTCTGTTTTGGTTTGTTCTGAAGCAGGGTCTCACTGTTTAGCTCTCTGGCTGTCCTAGAACTCACTATGTAGACCAGGTTGGCCTCGAACTCACAGAGCGAGATCTGACAGCCTTTGCCTCCTGAGTACTAGGGATAAAAGCATGTGCCATTATGACACCTAGTGTTAGGGTCCAAAAATCCAAAATGACCCAAGCAGGGACAAGAGTCCAGCAAAGCAAGATCTTTATTTAAATTAGGCAATAAAACTGTCTAGCCAGGGAGAACAGCATAGACTCAGGAGCTGACTGTGTCTTCAAATGTTCATCTTAGTATTTTTTTTAAATTTTTATTTATTTATTTTATGTATATAAGTACACTGTAGCTGTCTTTAGACACACCAGAAAAGGGTATCAGATCCCATTACAGATGGTTGTGAGCCAACATGTGGTTGCTGGGAATTGAACTCAGGACCTCTGGAAGAGCAGTTCGTGCTCATAACTGCTGAGCCATTTCTCCAGCCCCTTAGTAATGATAACAGGGTTTTGTTGTTGTTGTTGTTGTTGTTGTTTTGTTGTTTTGTTTTTTAATACTCAGGCCACTACTGATCAGTCAGGAACACAGAAAAGACTCAGGCACTGTACTGCATAACCTTGAGCCAGAATGCTACAGAATTTTTAAGCTTCTAAACCACAAATATCTATGCTAACTTATTCCACCAATCGAGATTTAAGGATGGGGGATTTGTGGTACACTTATCCTGTTCCCATTGGTTGGGTTATTATTCAACTGTGGGAGACGACTTGCCTAGCATTCATGTTTCAACTTGCCAACCAGGATTCTCATATTCTCATTCTCTCTCTCTCTCTCTCTCTCTCTCTCTCTCTCTCTCTCTCTCTCTCTCTCTCTCTCTCTCTCTCTTTGTGTGTGTGTGTGTGCCAATCAGGATACCAGTTACCCAGGGAGGTCTTGGTAACTTAAACTTTATTTGACCCATATTCAAAATGAAAGTTTTATTCAAAATGGCTTCAGTTTGGTTCCTTCTTATACTGAATTGCTTTGGTTTTCAAGACAGGGTTTCTCTGTGAAGCCCTGACTATTCTGGAACTCTCTTTCTGTAGACTAGGCTAGCCTCAAACTCAGCAATTCTTTTGCCTTTGCCTCTGGGGTACTGAAATTAAAGTCATGCACCACAATGCCCTGCTGAAATTCTATCACCATCATCATCACCACCACCACTATCATCATCATTACCACCACCATTATCATCATCTTCTTCTTTTTTGAGACAGTTTCTCTGTAGAACTCACTCTGTAGATAAAGCTGACCTAGAAATCCACCTGTTTCTACCTCCTGAGTGCTGAGATTAAAGGTGTGTCACTAACATCCCACCTGAAAAGTTCTTGTTTTTAATTTTCTTTTTGAAAGATTTACTTATTTATTATATATACAGCAGTCTGCCTGCCCATATGTCTGCAGGCCAGAAGAGGGCACCAGATCTCATTATAATTATAGGTGGCTATGAACCACCCACTATGTGGTTGCTGGGAATTGAACTCAGAACCTCTGGAAGAGCAGCCAGTCTTAACTTCTGAGCCATCCATCTCTCCAGCCCCTGAAAAGGTTTGTTATAACAGATCCTTCCTCTCGTGAGCTCCAGTTTTAGTACCAGTAAATATTGCTTGTGCTCCCCACAAGAAAATGTCCCTGCTCTTGCTCTATTGGTGTTTTTCTTTCTATACAGACTACCCTGTATGTTTTGGAGACCACCTTGTATGCTGTTTGGATCCTACTGAGTATTTAGAGACTGTCTTAATGTTTTGCTGGAACCACCCTGCCTATGTAGGCCTATTCTCAGCATCTCCGCTTATTGCCACTAGGTGTCAGTAGCACCATCCACCTTCCCATTGTGACAACAAAAACATTTCCACAGATTTTCTGGATATCTGTCTGGAGTGCCTGAGTTAAGACGACAAAATCCTTGGCTGGTGGTTCTGGTGATTCACATTTGTAATCCCAACACCTGAAAGGCTGAGGCAGGAGGATTGCTAGTGAGGCCCTGTCAAAACAAGCTGGGCATTGTGAGGCATGCCTGTAGTCCCATACTTGGGAGGTAAGAGCTGGAGGATCAAGGGTTTAGTGATCAAACTTATCAGCCTCAGCTACACAGTGAGTTGGAGGCAAACTTGAGCTACACAAGACCTTGTCTCAGAAAAGAAAAGCAGGCCAGTGAGACAGCACAGCCGGAATAAAGCAGAAAACCCACTTCCAATTTATTTTATTTTGTTTTTTATTTATTTTATTTATTTATTTATTTTGCCCTTTTTTTTTTTTTTTTTTTTTTTTTTTTTTTTTTTTTGAGACAGGTTTTCTCTGTGTGTGGCCCCAGAACTGTCTGTCCTGGAACTCTGTAGATCAGGTTGGCCTCTAACTCACAAAGATCCTCTTGCCTCAGGCCCTTCCCACCACCTCCATCCCCATGGCAAAAGTGGGGCCATATAGACACACGGAGACACATAGAGAGACAGAGAAACACAAACAGAGAGAGAGACACAGACATGCAGAGAGACAAACATAGAGACAAGGAGACACAGACACACAGAGACATAAAGACAGAGACACATACATACAGAGAGTCATAGGCATGCATATACACAGAGACAGAGTCACACAGAGAGAAAGAGGCACACACAGATACTAAAACTGAATAAAATAAAATGTAAGGATTAGCAGGGTGGCTCAGTGGGTAAAGAGTCTCGCCAACAAGCCTCATGACCTGAGTTCAATCCCTGAGACTCACACATTGTCCCTGACCTCAATCCACATGCCATGACCCATACACACATACAAATAAAATGAACGTAATAAAAGCTTTAAAATAAAACAAAACAAAAATTTAAATCCCCAAACCACTGAGATATGGCTCAGTTGTTAAGAACTCTTCTAGAGGGCCTGAGTTCAGTTTCTAGCACCCACATCAGCTCACAGCTGCCTCTAACTCCAGTTCCTGGGGACCCAACACCCTCTTCTGACACTTATACTCATGTGCACACACCTACACGCACATGCACACGCATGCACACACGCGAACACACACAATTAAAAATAAGATAATGGCTGGAGAGATGGTTCAGTGGTTAAGAGATCTTGTTTGTTGCTCTCCCACAGGACCCAACCGGTTCACAGCACTCAAAGGCATGAGTGGCTCATAATGGTTCTAGCTCTAGGGCATCTGTTGCCCTCTTTTGGCTTGCTTGAGTGCCTGCATATACATCAGATACACCAAACACACAGAAACATATATATATATATATATATATATATATATATATATATAAATATAAATTTAAAAATAGAATTTTTTTTTCTTGGTTTTTCGAGACAGGGTTTCTCTGCGTAGCTCTGGCCGTCCTGGAACTCACTCTGTAGACCAGGCTGGCCTCGAACTCAGAAATCCACCTGCCTCTGCCTCCCGAGTGCTAGGATTAAAGGCGTGCGCCACCACCGCCCGGCCCAGAAAATATTTTTAATGAAAATATTTTTTAAAAAATCCCCAAGCAAAGCTGGGCAGTGGTGGTATACACCTTTAATCCCAGGGAGGCAGAGGCAGGTAGAACTCTGTGAATTCAGGTCTAGCCTGGTCTGCAGAAATAGATGGATGGATAGATAGATAGATAGATAGATATCCCCCAAGCAAAACAAAAGCTCCTACCCCACCCCAAATCACCTCAGTTGAAAAGCACAGATTAAAGGCATTAAATTGGAGCACTGTCCCCCAAGAGCACTTACGAGCGTGCGGACTGACTCTGGGCTCCGGAAGGTTCTGGTTGGTCATCCTCTGTGCCTGTACTATAGGCACTCCCGTACAAATGAAGCACCTCTGTGCTTCTGCAGTACCTCACACAAAACGAGCAGACCACGTGCTCCATCTTTGTTGAGATGTTTCTGACTACAACCACTTGAAAGTGGCTCAGGGCCTGCTGGATGAAGTCTTCCTCCTGGATCTCATACAAGCAGCTGAGTAGCTCCAGGGAGCCATGCTGCAGGGTGGAGCCTTCACTTTGCGCCTTGTTTTGGATCCACGCCAACGCTTCCTCCTTGACCTGAGGGGAGATGGTCCAGCCGAGATTCCTCTCCAGGTAGCATCTCATCTCTTCATTGAGGAGGCCAAACAGGAAGCGGACCGTGAGGGCCAAGAAGTTCCTTTCTGAGAAACCGTACTCAACCAGCACTCTCCTCACCGCATCTCTGCCATGTAGTGCACAGTACATGGCTGCAAAGAATTCCTGGAAACTCAGGTGGATGAAGCTGTAGAATTTCTCACACTTGATGTCCTTCTGGAATATGTTCACGTTGAGGAAAGTGGAGACATCTGCTCCATCTAGGCCGTGTTTCCCAAGATCCTGTTCGTCAAATAGAATCTTCTGATTCCAGAGGCCCTCTGCAGCCAGAGAGACCAGGCCTTTCTGGTTGGCTGGGACTTTGAAGGTTGGGGTCCCTGGCTTGGGCTGCATCAAGCTCAGAAGGTAGAACATATAAACCGCTGTGGTGGTCCTAGATGTTGGTCTTAAAAGCTCCCCACTTTCCAGATGCTGCTTTAGGCAGGTGCAGACCACCCAAGACACCATGGGAACAAAACACATGGTAAAGAGGGGTTCATAGTCCATCATAAAGGTGAAAACTTGGCTTGCTTGTCCAGTGTTGTGGAAATATCTGTAGAAATATTCCTTCCTCTCTGCCTCGGAGAAGCCTAGGATCTCCACGTGCCTGGGGTGTTCCAGCAAGCCGTGCAGCTTTTCCAGTGCACAGGGTCGTGTGGTGATGAGCAAAGAGAGCTGGGGCAAAAGCAACCTCCGAATGATACTTCCGAGTAGGAGTTCAGTGGGTCGTTTCTCCTCCCAGCAGAGGCACCAGGGACCCTGAGCATCATGGAAAGAAGGATGGAGCTTATCAAAGCCATCAATGATGAATAGGAGACGATCAGGAGCCCGGATGAGGTCCTCGAGGGGTGCACCAAACTCGGGCCAGCAGCTAGAGATGAGGTCATGTACGCTGCACTGGGAGTGGCTTCTGTTCAACTCCTTGCAGCTGATATAGAAGACAAAATCGAACTGGCCTTGGAAGAGCCTCCCATCGGCCCAGTCCAACATCACTTTGTGGGCCAGCATGGACTTCCCCATTCCTGCTGCCCCTTGTATTACCACCGTGCGTGGTGGCTCAGGGCGTTCTTCGTCTGGCTCAAAGAGGGTCTCCATTTGGATAGGGCTAGCCTGGAGGCTCCTGGTTCTGGAGTATCCCCACCCTATATCCAGAAGTTTTTTCTGTGCCCAGATAGGATTTGTGTGTTCCTTTACTAGGAGAAGCTGAGTGTAACGATGGCTCAGGTTCACACACTCGCCTAGTCGTGCATTGCGGTCTTCCATTAGCCGGAATTTCCTTCGGACATAGTCTTTGTAGGTTGTTTGGGGATCTAGCAGAGAGAAAGGAAAGGCCAATGACATAGCCGTTTGGCAACTTTTTGAAAAAAGATTTTATTTTTAATTTAATTTGCACTTTTTAATGCCTATGGGTGTTTTATTCAAATACCTGCAGAGGCCAAAAGGCATTAGACCCTGGGATGGAAGTTACAGACTTGCTATGTGGGTGCTGATAATCAAACTCAGATCCTCTGGACTTCGGCCACTGCTCTTAACTGCTGAATCATTTCTCCAGCCCGTTTTAACCTTTGAGCTGTGTGTATGTGCACAGGTACACAGAGTGCCCAGAGAGGCCAGCAAAGGCTTTTGAATCCCTGGCACTGGAGTTAAGGGTTGTCGGGAACTACCTGATAGAGCAGTAACTTTCTTTCTTTCTTTTTTTTTTTTTTTTAAGAATTTATTTATTTATGTTGTGTAAGTACATTGTAGCTGTCTTCAGACACCCATATGAGGGCATCAGATCTCATTATGGATGGTTGTGAGCCACCATGTGGTTGCTGGGATTTGAACTCATGACCTCTGGAAGAGCAGTCAGTGCTCTTAACCACTGAGCCATCTCACCAGCCTAGCAGTAAACTTTCTTAATCACTGAGCCATCTCTCTGATCCCAGCATTCCCCCCCCCACCCCCCTTGAAACAGGGTTTCATGTAGCCCAGGCTGGCCTCAGACTTGCTATACGTTCAAAGATGACTTTTGGTCTTCCTGTCAATACCCCATGGGTGCTGAGCTTCCAGCCCTGTACCACCACATCCAATGCATATGATGCTGGGGACTGAACACGGGATTTCATGGATGCTAGGCAAGTTCTCAAACTACTGAGCTACATACCCTACCCCTCTTCACTTTTTGTTGTTTGTTTGAGATGGAGTTTCATGTTGTTCAGACTGACTCCAAACTAGCTGTATAGCCAAGCACAACCTTGAACCACTGACCCTGTTGGGTCTGCTTTTCTAGTTCTGGGAATCACAGGCACAAGCCACTTTGCCTGCCTTTCTTTGTTTCTTTCTTTGTTTCTTTGTTTCTTTCTTTCTTTCTTCTTTCTTTCTTTCTTTCTTTCTTTCTTTCTTTCTTTCTTTCTTTCTTTAGTTCTTTCTTCAGCAATAGTCTTTCTCTGTAGTTCAGGCTGGTTTCTAACTTTTCTTCATTCCCCTGCTTCACTACCCCCTACTCCCTACCCCTAGCTCTGCAAGCCCTGTTATTACTAGGATAAGCCACCACTCCCAGATGTTATCAGCAAATCACAATGAATCCAGTGACTACCAAGCATGGTCTATTGGCTACTTGTTCTTCCAGTTGAGGGACTGTTGAGCTAGGTCCTCAGAACAGTTTCTAGCTGCAATCCGAGAACCCTTCTCCTGGGAAGTTGAGGCACACAAGTGTAGCTCTGTGAGTACATACCCCTCGCTCTAAGTCAGTTGAATGGAGATTTTCTGGGATGCAGCAATTGAGAATCAAGGTGTGTGTGTGTGTGTGTGTGTGTAGGGACATGTGCTAGAGAGATGATTTAGCAGTTGGGGATGTGTAATTTTTGGTTTTTTGAGACAGGGTTTCTCTGTGTAGTCCTGGCTGTCCTGGAATTCACTCTGTAGACCAGGCTGGCCTCGAACTCAGAAATCTGCCTGCCTTTGCCTGCCAAGTGCTGGGATTAAAGGCGTGCCACCACCGCCCGGCTGAGTAATATTGTTTCAGAGGACTTCTACAAGCAGCCCAAACTAAATGTAAGCTTGCTACAATCTATCTGCTTGGCCTCCTGAGTCATTGATATTACAGGCAACTCATCCAGCTCCCTCCCTTTCTGTTCCTAAACTGGGATTTGTTTGTAAGAAGTAGTTTGATAGCTATCTCGCACCCACAAAGTGGAAAGTCAAATAGCAATAGACTTCAGCTAAGAGCCTGTCACCCCAACACTTGGAAATTAAAGGTGGAAGGGTCAGGAGTTCAAGTCTAGCCTCAGCTACATAGTCGGTTCCAAGCCAGACAACAAACTAAAAAGTTGACGTATGGCTGACATGGAGCAGTTGGTTGAATCAATAAAGTTTGGTTGAGACGGCTCAGTCAGTGAAGGTGCTTGCTACTGAGCTTGCCAACCTGACTTCATTCCCCAGGACGCACACAGCGACCTTCATAGTGTCCTATGATCTTCATTCACACGTGCACCAAGGCAGAGGACCCACTTTGGTTGACAACCACATACAACTCCGACTTCAAGAGATCCGAGGCTTTCTGGCTCATTAGACATAATGTGGTACATATACAGGCAAACGCACATAAAATAAAAGTGAATGTTTTCATTTTTTTAAGTTAAAAGTAGCGAAGTCTTTAATGGCATTTGTCTACCACATAAACTCTGCATCTATTCACCTTAAGACTCCTTGCAGCCAGGCAGTGGTGGCGCACGCCTTTAATCCCAGCACTTGGGAGGCAGAGGCAGGCGGATTTCTGAGTTCAAAGCCAGCCTGGTCTACAGAGTGAGTTCCAGGGCAGCCAGGACTACACAGAGAAACCAAAATAATAATAATAATAATAATAATAATAATAATAATAATAATAATAATAAACATTTTTAAAAGACTCCTTGCCATATATCAACATTAAATACCATTTCTGGCTGGGGATGATATCAAATGCCTTTTTTTTTTTTTTTTTTTTTGGTTTTTCGAGACAGGGTTTCTCTGTGTAGCCCTGGCTGTCCTGGAGCTCACTCTGTAGACCAGGCTGGCCTCAAACTCAGAAATCTGCCTGCCTCTGCCTCCCAAGTGCTGGGATTAAAGGCGTGCGCCACCACCGCCTGACTCATTTGATATCAAATGCCTTAATCCCAGTATCTCTGTGAGTTTAAGGCCAGCCTGATCTATATAGTTAGCTCCAGGACAGCCAAGATTATGTAGAAAGACCCCCATTTCAAAAATGTATATAATATAATACATATAATATTGTATGTTATATGTTATATATTACAAGGAGGAGAGAGATACACACACACACACACACACACACACACACACACACACATATATATATATATATTTTTTTAATATGCTATTTCTATTCTACATGCTTGCAGTTGGGATATTGCTTATGTGCAGCTAGTACATCCTAATCGGTACAAGGCTCATAGCTCACCTTTTCTTGGTGCATCGGAAGAAACATCCAAAAGGCATGCTGATTGACTCTCAAGGGAGCATAGACCATTATTCTGAGTGACTGCAAGAGACATTTGGGAGGTCAGCTAGTAATCAATGCATTATATTATATTATATTATATTATATTTTTTAAATTGCTGGACAGCATCAAATGCAAGGCCTTGAGCATCCTGGGCAAGCACTCTACCACTGAGCTACACTTCCAGTCCTGATATTCATTGTTGTTACATCAAAGTGTGGCTTTGTAGCTCTTGCTCACCCATGCTAGAGTATCCAGCACTCACCTCATTGTGTTGTGTTAGAGATGGTACAGGGGAGAGCAACCCATGTAAGACAAGTAATGTGATTCCACACACTCGGTGATGAGAGATAGGCCTGAAGTCAAGCAATGAGGAAGTGGAATTGTATCTGGGGTAAGATGTTTTTGGAGGTAGCTAGGAAAGAATTCTCTTTAATATGCATAAATATACATACAAATAAATATATACAGAGAGAGAAGAAAGAAAGGGAGAGAGACAGAGACAGAGAGAGAGAGAGAGAGGAAGAGAGAGAGAGAGAGAATTTCAGCACTTAGAAGGCAGTGGCAGAAAGACCAGAATGTTAAATCATCCTTTGTTCCAAAGGGCCTTCGTGGCCAGCCTGGAGCACTGAAGAGTCTTGAAGGCCACCTCATCTCCCACCCCCACTCCATACAGACAAAATATACACAAAGAAATAAATATAACAGAAATGTACATAGGAAATCTTTTATATACATAAAATAAACTTTTCTTCATATACAGACATGTAATTTAATTTTTTAAAAATGAGACAGGGTTCCATTATATGATGTTGGCTGGGCTAGAGCTAGTTATGTAGACCAGACTAACCTTGAACTCAGAGAGATCCACTTGCCCCTTTCCCTGAGGGCTGGGATTAAAGGTGGGTGCCATCACACCCTGCAGCTTGGAGATATATATGTGTGTGTCTTCTGATCAGGCTGATAATATATATCCCCTCATCATATATATTCTTGTGGGCATGAGGTATGCATACCATAAGGAGTGTGTGAAAGTCAGAGGACAAGCCTGGGAATCAACTCTTTCTCTTTACTATTCGGGTTCTGGGGATGAAACTACAGTGATCAGATTTGGTGGTAGACGTCACCTGATCCACTGAGGCATCTCACCAGCCTATGTGTTTGGTTTTTAAGGCATGTGCCATCACTATGTGCCCTAAGAATATATATATATATATATATATATATATATATATATATATATATATATATATTTAAAAGGTTGTGTGTGCCAGTTACCTTGTTTTTTTTTGTTTGTTTGTTTGTTTGTTTGTTTGTTTTTTTGGTCTTTTTGTTATTTTGTCTGTTTTGTCTTTTTTTTTTTTTTCAGAGCTGAGGACCAAACCCAGGGCCTTGCGCTTGCTAGGCAAGCGCTCTACCACTGAGCTAAATCCCCAACCACAAGAATATATTTTTTAAGTGGAAGTCTATGACTACAAAGCTCTGTCTGTCTGTCTGTCTGTCTGTCTGTCTGTCTATATCTATCCTTCCTTCCATCATTCATCCATGTACCTGGACTTTTGAGATACATTCTTACTATGTAGCCCAAGCTGACCTTCAGCTTTCAGCAGTCCACCCCTCTACCCTGCTCCTGTTTAAGCTTCTCAAAGTGCTGGGATTATAGGTGTGTGCTACCATACCCAGCCTGATCAACAAGTGGTCTAATGAAATGAATAGACGGTTTACAAAAGAATAACCACAAATGGCCAATTATTTTTTTTATAAGTGTTAAACTTCCCTAGTCATCAGGCATATTAAAACTATTTTTAGTGACTTGTTTTTATGTGCATTTGTGTTTTGCCCATGTGTGCGTCTGTGCAAGGGTGTCTGATGCCCTGGAACTGGTGCTACAGATAGCTGTGAGCTTCCATGTGGGTATTGGGAATTGAACCCAGGTCCTCTGGAAAAGCAGCTGGTGCTCTTAGTCTCTGAGCCATCTTCCCAGCTTCAGTGTTTTGAGATACCACTTTACCGCAGTTAGAACGACACTCATCAATAACTCTGACGACAAATGATGGAGAAGATGGGGAAAGAGGCATCCTTATTCACTGCTGGAGGGAGTGCAAATCGATAAATCCATTGTGGGAATCATTTGAGATGTTCCTGAAAACATTAAAAGTAGAATTACCATGAAGCCAGCTTTTCTGCTCCTGGGCATATGCCCTGAGAAGTCCATATCCTTCCATGGAGATATTTGCATTCTATGTTTATTGCTGCTCTATTTACTATTGCAAGGCAATGGAGCCAATCTAGATGTCCACCAACAGATAAATGGCTACTGAAAATCTGGCATGTGTATATAACATAAAATTTTATTCAGTTCTAAAGAAAAATGAAATAATGAAAGTTTCAAGAAAATGGATTTTTTTTTCCCTTTGGTTTTTCAGCAGGGGGTTTTCTGTGTAGCCCTGGCTGTCCTGGAACTCACTCTGTAGACCAGGCTGGCCTCAAACTCAGAAATCTGCCTGCCTCTGCCTCCCAAGTGCTGGGATTAAAGGTGTGTGCCACCACTGCCTGGTTGGAAAATGGATTTAGAATGTAAAATATTAATTGGTTTATTTAGATTTAATTTATTTAGATATCAGAAAGAAAAAATTTCATGTTCTCCCTCGTATCTGGGTCCTAGCCCACAATGTGTGTGTGTGTGTGTGTGTGTGTGTGTGTGTGTGTGTGTATGTGTGTGTGTGTGTGTGTGTGTGTGTGTAAAGAGCTGTAAGTATGAGCACAGTGTAACATTTAAAGTCTCAGAGACCCAAAGAGGTCAATATTAGATGATGCAGAAGGACAGAATGCAGGCAAAAGGGCTCACAACTCAAGAAGAAGAAGAGACAAAACTCATTGTTTTTCTAGTTTCAATTCTGCCAGTGTTTTCTTTTTTGTGGTGGATAAATCCATTAGAATATAATAGATCGATGAAGTGTAAAGCCTTCAGCAAAGCTCCAAGCTTTACAGTGGTCATTCTAACTATATACAATGTTACTGAGATGTAGCGAGTTTAAGGGCTGGGCAAGTGTTTGAGTGGCTTCTTTAACCCATCTGTGTGTGTTTCTTTGTGGGTTCATTACAGTAGAGTGGTTTTCTAATAAGGATATTGTTTCCCTCTGCAGGGATGCTACTTGTCAGCCCAGCACAGCTGTTTCAGCTCATCAGTTATGAATCACTAGGCTTTTCAGATATAACTGTAGAGCTGGGCACACTGGCTCACCCTTGTAATTGTAGCACTCAGGAGGCTATAGCAGGAGGTTCCTCATGAGTTTCAAGCTTGCCTAGACTACGGAATGAGACCCTGCCTCAAAACAAACAAGAGCTGAAGAGATGATGTTGCCACAGTTAACCTGTCACCTTTCAAGAGGTTTGCTTCTCAGATCCCACACTGGATGGCTTACAACTGCATGTAACTCCAACTCCAGGGGATTCACCCTTTTCTGGCCTTTGTATGAACCAACATACTGACCCCCGACTCCATGCACACATGGATACACATAATTTTTTTAAAAAATTTTTTTAAAAATGATTTTAGGATGGAGAGATGGCCCAGTGGTTAAGAGTACTAACTAGCAGAGGTCCTGAGTTCAATTCCTAGCAACCACATGGTGGCTCACAACCATCTGTAATGGGATCTGATAACCCCTTCTGGTCTGTCTGAAGACAGCTACAGTGTACTCATATAAACAAAATAAATAAATCTTTTTTTTAAAAAATGAACTCAACACTCAGTGCTGTTTAATAAAAAATAATAATAACTTGTTGTGGTGACTCATAGTTATTATCCTAGCCCTCAGGAAGCAACGGGAACACAGGTGTGAGGCCAACCTAGGCTACATCATAAGAATGTATCTCAAAAGTCCAGATACATGAATGGATGATGGAAAGAAAGATAGACAGACCAGACATATAGAGATAGATAGATAGATAGATAGATAGATAGATAGATAGATAGATAGAGCTTTATAGTAACTGTTTTTCATTTTTAAAAAATTATTCTTAGGGCACATGATGATGGCACATGCTTTTAATCCCAGAACTCAGGAGGCACAGACAAGTGGATCTCTGAGTTCAAATCCAGCCTGGTCCACGAAGCGAATTCCAGGATGGCCAAGGCTACACAGATAAACTCAGTCTCCGAAAACAAGATAAACAAAACCAGTTATTATTTATGTGTATGTGTGTGAGGCAGTATGAGTTTACATGCACCACACACATACAGGTATCCAAAGATGCCAGACAATGTTGAATCCCCTGGAAGTAGAGCTGTCCTCTGACTCCACAAACAGGCTTTGGCACCCAAGTGCCTGCACTCATTTACATGTGCCATGCATACCCTATCAGCAATAAATAAAAATATTTCTAAAAGACATCAAAGTTTGGCTGGAGAGGTGGCAGCAGTTAAGAACACTGGCTGTTCTTCCAGCGGTCTCGAGTTCAATCCCACCACCTATAAAGGAATCTGATGCCCTCTTCTGGCTTGCACGTGTATATGCAGCAGAGCACTCATCTATTAAATCGAAGGTGTTTTGTTTTGTTTTGTTTTGTTTTGTTTTGTTTTGTTTTGTTTTGTTTTTAAAGAGACGGGGGTCTCCCTATGTTGCCCAGGGTGGAGTGCAGTGACTATTCACAGGCACGATCCCACTACTGATCAGCATGGGACTTTTGACCTGCTCCGTTTCCCACCTGGGCCGGTTTACCCCTCCTTAGGCAACCTGGTGTTCCCCCACCCCACCCCCCACCCCCCACCCCGCGCCCGGGAGATCACCATATTGATGCCTAACTTAGTGCGGATACTCTATCTGCACAGCGCACTACCGCCCAGAACTCCTGGACTCAAGCAATCCTCCTGTCTCAGCCTTCCGAGTAGCTGGGACTACAGGTGTGTGCCACAGCGCTGGCATGTTTTTTTTTCAAAAAGATATTGAAGAGGAAAATTCCACCAGATTTCTCCCCTCCTGAAAAAAAAAAAAGGTCATAGACCGCTTAGGCACCCCTCCCCTCTAGAAGGCTAATTAACATTCCTCAGACCACAGGGGTTGGGGACTGACCTGCGGGTGGGGAGGGGGAGCACATGGACAATGGACCGTTGGCCACACACAGACAAGGGAGGTCCTTGCCATCTCATTCCTAAAAACCAATCAATTAAAACAGTCACTGTTCTGCCGATCACATTGGGCCTAATGACCGCTACCCCTAGAGACTGTAAAAATGTCTGCTGAACTAGCTTCGCGGGGTTGCCTCTCCTTTGGGGATTCAGGATGGCCCCAGCATGCTGGAACATTAAAAATTCCTCTTGCACTTTGTAGCAATCTCTCATCAGCATGGTTCTCTCAAGGGGTCTCCGGTAAACTAAGGCTCTTACAATATCAAAGTAGGAAGAGGACTATTTGGGAGAGGAAGGGGTCAACAGGAGTGAGAGGGAGGTGGAGTAATGAGGGGTGTTGGGATTAACATTATGTACACATATGAGAATACCTGGGTTAGGGTCAGAGACATGGTCAAGCCTGGTGACTTGACTTTGATCCCTGGGACCCACATGGTAGAAGGAGACAATGGACTTTTGCAAATTCTCTCTCTCTCTCTCTCTCTCTCTCTCTCTCTCTCTCTCTCTCTCTCTCACACACACACACACACACACACACACACACACACACACACACAGCCCTTAAAAAGGGGGGGGGGGGTTGTAGATAAAAGATTGCATGGAAAAAGACCACTGGGCTGAAATTTGAATCCAGCTCACAATTGTAAAGCTAAGAAAATGGGTGTATTCCAGGCTGGGCCCTCCCTCCCCGTCCTTACCCCTCACCAGGTCTTCTCCCTGTCCTCGCTCCCACAGGTCCTTCCTGTGAATCCTCTCAAAGGTGCTGAGAGCCAGAAGCCAAGCCTCCCTTGTCCCCATATGGGCCACCATCAGCTGGGCCATTTCCAGAGGACCAGCCATCTCCATTCGTCCCCAGGGGATCTTGTCCTGGCCCAGTTCCTCTGCAATCCCCAGGTATAATTTGAATTTCTTCAGGTCCCCAGCCTCGAGTTCTTCCAGGTAGGTAGACAGTCGATGGAGGCCATCCTTAGCTGTAGCCGGCAACATGGGGGACGAAGTAATGGGGCCAGATGCTCCAACCTTTCTTTAAAAGGACAATAGACACTGTAGCACACTGCCAAGGCCTCATTGGCAGGCAAAAGGGAATGAGTGGTAAAGGAATGAGATTGAGACAGAGGCAAAATCTTTCGAGAAATCACGCTCTCGAACCCTTTGCTTCTCTGCTACCTGTTCCTCTCAACAATAGTGTTTGCTTTGAAGATGGGGAAGCTGGGATGATGTAATCCACCATGCACTTGACTGTAAGCATAGCACACGTTGAGCAAGCTTCTGCTGTTTTCCCAGCCCCCTTGACAAAACAACCACTCTCTTCTGTCTTTCCACATCTCCTTCTAACTTAGAAACGTGTGTGAAGACAGCCTTGGCCTCTTCCAGGAATATCCATGGAGGCTGGGGAGGTGGCTCGGTGGGAAGAGTGCTTGCCTATACCAGTGAAGTCCTGGGTTCTGTCTCACCACTGCATGGAGAAGGTGTGGTGGTATACTCTCCTATAAGGCCAACAGTTCTGAGGCGGAGGAGGGAGGACCAGAAGTTCAAGGACATACCTGGTTAAATAGTGAGTTTAAACCCAATTTGGTATGTGTGAGGTTTTGAGAGATGGCATGGTCGCTCATGTCTTCAATCCCAGCACTTGAGAGGCAGAAGCAGGTGATCTCTGTGACGCTAAGGCTAGCCTGATCTACATAGTGAATCCAGTTCAGCCAATGATACCTAGTGAGACTCTGCTTTCATTTGTTTGTTTTTCTTTTGTTTGTTTGTTTGTTTGTTTTTTGTTTTTTTTCGAGACAGGGTTTCTCTGTGTAGTCCTGGCTATCCTGGAACTCACTCTGTAGACCAGGCTGGCCTCGAACTCAGAAATCCACCCGCCTCTGCCTCCCAAGTGCTGGGATTAAAGGCGTGCTCCTGTTTTTCTTTTTCAAGACAGGGTTTCTATCTGTGTAGCCCTGATTGTCCTGCAATTTACAGTCTAGACCAAGCTGGCTTGAAACTCAGAGATTCTCCCACTTTTGTGTGGCACCACTGCAGAGTTGAGACTCTTCCTTAAAACAAAATAAACAGGACAAAACAAAACAAAAGGGGCTGTGGAGATGGCTCAGTGGTTAAGAGTGCTGAATCCTCTTTCAGACGACCAGGGTTCAATTCCCAACAACAACAAGGCAGGTTACAACTGTCTGTGACACTCTCACACAGACATATATGCAGGTAAAGCACCAATGTGCATACACACACACACACACACACACACACACACACATACACACACAATTTAAATGGGTGTGGAGGCACATTCCTGTAACCCCAGTAGGAGAGTTGCAAATTCAAAACTAGCCTGAACAACATAATGAGATCCTGTTTCAAAAAAAAGAAAATAAAGCAAAACTCCCTATAGCTGGAAAGATGGCTGAATAGGGGAAGAGCTTTCTGCTTAAGCATGAGGACCTAAGTTCCAATTCCCAGAGCTGAATGAACCTGGAGATGCAAGAGGTAAATCTGAAGGCCAGGGAGTCTGATAGCACAGCGGCAAACAAAAGACCTTGTCCCAAGCAAGATGGAAGGCAAGGAGTGACACCTGGTATTGTCCTCTGCACGTACTGCTGGTTAATTTTATGTCAGCTCTACACAGGTTAGAGTCATCTGAGAGGAGGGAACACCAATTGAAAAAAAAATGCCTCCAAATGTTAGGAGCCGCAGTGAGCGTGACAACATTCACCATTACAAGATGGCGCGGGCATCCTGTTCTCCCACAAGTAAACAACTAACTGTGCAGGTGCAAAAGGCAAAAGCTCGCCAAAGTCACTGCCCATCCCCGGGGCGTAATATGGGGTGATGAGTGAACAGCCAATCAGAAGTGAACACGCCACTCTAGGGTACATACAGCAGTGCCTTTCCCGGGCTTTGGGTCTTTCCGCTTCTGCTGATACAAGAATAAAGCCTCGTTGTAGTAACTACCCGAACACTGCCTCACGCGTCTCTTTCACGGGAGAAGGGGACTCGAAAAGGGGCGCGGAACATCCAAAAGATTGGGCTGTAAAAAAGCTTGTAGAGCACTGTCTTAATTAGTGATTGATGGGAGGGCCTAGCTCATTGTGGGTGGTGCCGTCCCTGGGTTAGTGGTCCTGGGTTCTGTAAGAAAGCAAGCTGAGCAAGCCATGGGAGCAAGCCAGTAGTAAGCACCCCTCCATGGCCTCAGCATCAACTTCTGCCTTCAGGCTTGAGACAGGGTTTCTCTGTGTTACAGCTCTAGGTGTCCTAGAACTGGATTTGTAGGCCAGGATAGCCTCAAACTCAGAAATACTCCTGCCCCTGCCCCTTGAGGGCTGGGATTAAAGGCGTGTGCAACCACACTCAGCTTCCCTATAATTAATCTTTTTAAATAAAAAAATAACCCATTAATAGAGGGTTAGAGTTTCACAGCAGCCCTCTGAGGCTCTCTCTGGCTGTTTGTTCGTCTTTTGAAACAGAGTCTCATATAATGGGACCTGGCCTTAAACTCACTATGTAACGCAGATGACCTTGAACTTCTAATTTTCCAACTGGGTTTATAGGTGGGCAACAGCAGAACAGGTTTATCCAGTGCTGGGAGCCCATCTCAAAGCTTTGCACATGTTGGGGCAATCGCTCTCCCAACTGATCCGATTGCACAACCTACTCTCAGCCATTGCTCTCCAGCTCTCCCATGCATCAACTGAATCCAACTTCCAAGACCACACTCTAGGCTTCTCTGTATTCTAAATTCGTGTGTGACAGTTTATTCGTGTTTATTTCGGGACTCCCTCAACAGTAGAAAGCTCACCCCCCCCCCATTCTTTCTCTTGCTTCTACCTTGTCCCTCCTGATTGTCAAAGCATTTGGAGCTGAGACTGCTTTTGAAGCAGTCAAGTTCAGGGAATGATCTAGAAGCCTGAGACCCTGTTTGGTTTTGGTCATGCACCCCCTATCCTGTAATAACATACTTCCTTTACCTGTAGATACTATGTATACTCAGCCTTCCCCCAATCAGTGCGCTTTTTCACCCTTAGGCTCCCTGTCCCCAAGCCTGCACTAGGTTGTGCCAATATTGTCCCTTTGAACAATAGTATACTTTCTCTGACCCCAAACAGTCAAATTTAGATAGTGTCTAGTTAATTGCAACCCTGGTGTTCTTTAATAGGAAGAAGAGGGATGTTGATATGGCCTGAACTGGGTTTTTGGGTGCGTGTGCTACTGCTGTGTCCTCAAGTGCACTCTCAGGGAAAATTGTCTGTTTACTATCTTATGCCTATGCAGGATTGGGCATGCATATGATTAAAAGCAGGTGCATTACAGAAAGGGATCCATGCAGTAGAAGACGTATTATGACTAGAGTAATGGCTTATCTGTTAAGAGTAAAGACCTGCCGGGCGGTCTTTACTCTTTTACTTTTTACTTTTTTTTTTTTTCCAGAGTGGAAAGGAGCCGGGCGGTGGTGGCGCACGCCTCTAATCCCAGCACTTGGGAGGCTGAGTTCCAGGACAGCCAGGGCTACACAGAGAAACCCTGTCTCGAAAAACCAAAAAAAAAAAAAAAAAAAAAAAAAAAAGTAAAGACCTGGGTTGCAACATCTGGTGACTTACAACCACCTGTAACTCCAGCTCCAAAGGATCTGATGCCCTCTTCAGGTCTGTCAGGGTACTGCTTGTGCACACGCACATGTGTGTGTGTGTGTGTGTGTGTGTGTGCGCGTGCACGCTCACACACACAATCAAAATGTTTAAATAAAATAAGAAGTAAATGATTATATGACTTATCTATCACTCATAACAGAGAAACCCTTTTACTATGGTGCTTCTTCTGTTGAACAGTATGAAAGGGAAGCCCACACACTAGTTAGGGCACTGGAGCACTGTTCTTCACACAGCCTCTGTCAATCTTGACAATTTCTGTCCCTTATATGAGCCCTTCTTTTCTTTGTTTATGTTTTATTCATTGTTTTGTTTGCTCATTTTTGAGATAGGATCTTTTTTCATTTGTTTGTTTGAGACAGGAATTCTATGTGTAATCTTAGCTGTCCCGGAACTCATTCTGAGGTCAGGCTGGCCCAAAACTCAGAGATTTGCCTGCCTCTGCCTCCTGAATGCTGGGATCAAAGGTGTGTGCCACCACCACCTGGCTTTATTTTCAATTCTTGGGAACCTGAAAACATGCAACCCAGACCCTGGTCATGTGGTAACACTATTCCAATCCTAGGAATTCTCAGTGAGACAGGTGTCAGAACTATTTCCCAGAAGTCTCTGAGTTCAGAAAGACTTTGAAGCTGGGAATGACAGCACATCTGGAAGCCCAGCACTTGGGAAGTAGAGACCAGAGAATTAAGAGCTCAAAGTCATTCTGGCCTACTTAGAGTTCCAAGTCAGCTTTGGGCTACATGAGATCCTGTGTCAGCTATGCATTATATGACTGATTCAGGACTTCCAGAAGACATGTAAAATAAATCTTACACTGTAAATATCTTAACAGTGTAGGGAAACTACCTTCGTAGGTCAGATCACAGCTAGACAAGATAGGGGTGAGATGCTGCTGGGCTGCCTGGTGGGTCCCAGGGTCAGCTGGAAGCTACCAGAAGATTCGGGTGATAAGTCATCAGAAAACAAGTCAGGGCTGGGATATAGCTTAGTATCAAAATAGTTTCCTGGTATATACACAGGCACAAAAACCAAATTGCACAACAAAAACCTTGCCATTACAACTCCAGGATTATCAGTTGGCAGTCAAATGGCCAGAAAATGGGACTTGCTCCTAATGTGAACATGGAGAAACTTAGGCTCAGAGGAAGGTCCAGAGAGTAAGATATTCTAGAGCAGATAAACTGAAGTTAGCTGAATGTGGTGGTACATGCCTGGAATCCCAGAGTCTTCAGCAGAAACATTTCACACCCTTAGCTCCAAAGCTGAGAATTGTTAGCATGAAAAGGTCAAACTTCAGTCCAGCCTGAACTACAGTTTAAAACCTTATCTCAAAAAACACAAGGCAGGCTCAAGAGATGGCTCAGAGGTTAAGAACACTGGCTGCTCTTCCAGAGTAACTGGTTCAATTCCCAGTTCCCATATGGCAGCTCACAACTGTCTGTAACTCCAGTTCTAAGGGATCTGATACCCTCCCTCACACAAACATGAATGCAGACAAAACATCAATGTTTATAAAATAAAATATGAATACTTTCAAAATTAAAAAAGAAAGAGGGCTGGAGAAATGTCTCATCGATTAAGAGCACTGCTCTTTCAGAGGTCCTGGGTTCAAGTCCCAGCGACCATAACCATTTGTAATTGATTTGGATTTGATGCCATCTTCTGGTGTGTCTGAAGTCAGTGTCAGTGTACTCACATACATCAAACAAATCTTAAAGAAAGAGAGAGAGAGAAAGAGAGAGAGAGAGAGAGAGAAAGGGAAGGAAGGAAGAAGAAAGAAAGAGAGAGAAAAGAAAGAAAGAACAAGAGAGAGAGAGAGAGAAAGAGAGAGAGAGAGGGAGGGAGAGAGAGAGAGAGAGAAAGAAGAGCAGGGCTGGAGAGCTGGCTCAGCAGTTAAAAGCAGTTACTGTTTTTGGAGAGGATCTGGATTTTGTTCTAAACACACACATTGAGCATTTCACAACAACCTGTAACAACACCCTCTTCTGGCCTCTGTAGGCACTGCATGTATGTGGTGCTCATATAGACAGTGGGTAAACTCGCCCTTTGCCCTGTTCCTGCACTTGCAGAGGACTGGAGTTTAATTCCCAGCACCCATGATGAGGGTTGGCTCACAACTGCTTATAACTCCAGTTCTGAGGGAACTGATACCCCCATCCAGCCTATGAGTGCACCCAAATACACACACACACACACACACACACACACACACACACACACACACACACACAAACACTGGAACTGATCAGGCTGGCTTCTGCATCCCAAGTGCTGGGATTAAGGTGTGTGCTACCACTACCTGGCCCTAAAAATAAAAATCTTAAGAAAACAAAAGGGTTGTAGCTGTTAGCATCTCCTCAGCTGGTAGAGTACTGGCCTAGCATGCACAAAATACACAAAGCTCTGCGTTTAATCCCTAGCATCACGTGAACCAGGTGAATCTCAGGAATCTGAGGTGGAAGCTCAGGCTTCAGAATCTCAAGGTCATCCTCAGCCTCACAATAAGTAAATGCCAGTCTAACCAGGCCTACTTGAGACCAAGGGCTGAGAGTGAAGTTTAGTGGTACAGCCCTTGTTTAGCATGTGTAAGGTCCTAGGTTTGAAATTTAGATCTAGCCAGGCTGTGGTAGTGGTTTCCTTTAGTCCCAGCTCTCTGGAAGCAGAGACAGGTGATCTGTGAGTTCAAGGCCAGCCTAGGCTACATAGTGTAACTCTGTCTTGGGGAGTATGGGGAAGAAGAAAAACAAAAACAAAAACAAAACAACCCCTTGATCTGTTTGTCTCCAACATCTTTTGGTCCTTATCAGCTGGGATGGTGTACACCCAGCAGGCTAATTCTGTAAATTCAAAAGATGGATAAACTGAGGCCCAAAGAGTTCATCAACTGAAGACAATCATACAACCCCCAAACTGTTGATTGTTGCCCAGGGCCTCACCCTTCCCAGTCACCCATCTCTGTGGGAGGCTGAGCACAGAGGTTGAGAAACTTCCTGTGAGCTGTGTGTGTACTCACTCTCTGACCACAGGGGCTGTCAGGAAGCCTAGCATCCTGGCCATCCCCTTCCCCACTGCCTCCAGGGCTTTTGGTACAAGCAGAATACACTCCCACCCTAAGTCTCCACCATCTTGTCCTAATAAATTGGGAGAGCTCAGCCTCTGTGCTGATATCAAAAGGTGACATCAGGACACAGTGTATAGCAGTGGAGAAAATTTAACATGCTCCTAACTTCTCAGGCAAGACTCCTCCATCTGCGGTATGGTTCTCCAGAAACACATAAGCAATGGGAGAGATAAGCAGAAATGACGGAAGCAAGCAAGCAAGATACATGATAAGCCTAGAAGGTAGATAGAAACCACGCTTGGTGGCACAGGCTGTAATCCCAGCGCTTGGGAGGTAGAGGCAGGATGTCTTCGTTTTCTTTAGTGCTGATGTGATAAAGAACTGGCCATATGCATTCACACACAAATGTACACACCATGCAAACACAGACAAACCTACCACCACCACACACAAACAGATTCACACAAGTGTGCACACACATGCAAACACATATGTACAAGCCTACCACCACAGAGGTACACACGTGCACAGAGAGGATGCACACAGGTGCACACACACATGCAAACATACATATACAACAAGAAAGCCCACTACCACACAGACCCCATACACAGGTGCACAAATATACACAACCATGCAAACTCTTCTCCCACCACAGATGCACATAACCATGCACATAACCATGCAAATGAACTTATACAAGCTCACCATGACACACATAGACGCTTACACAGATGCACAAATATACACACCCAGGTAAAAACACATATACAAGCCCACCACACACATTCACACACAATGCTGGCAAGATAAAGGGTACTTGCCACCGACTTTGCATACCAAAGTTCCATCTCTGAGACCCACTTAGTAGAAGAAAACTGACTCCTGAAAGTTGTTCTCTAGCCTCCATAAGTGCGCCACAG